>NC_092128.1:135997065-137247065 GCF_043159975.1 Macaca nemestrina | reverse complement strand
AATCATCTCACAGAATTACAGCTTTCCCCTCAAGAAGTCTTTCGCTAAGACAGTTCTTGTGGAATTGGCAAAGTGATATTTGGAAGCCCATAGAGGGCTATGGTGAAAAAGGAAATATCCTCAGATGAAATCTGGAAAGAAGATTTCTGAGAAACTGCTTAGTGTTCTTTGAATTCATCTCACAGAGTTACATCTGTATTTCGTGGATCTCTTTGCTAGCCTTATTTCTGTGGAATCTGAGAACAGATATTTTGGATCCCTTTGAAGACTATAGGGCCAAAGGAAATATCCTGCGATAACAAAGAGAAAGAAGCTTTCTGAGAAACTTCTTTCTGTTCTCTGAAATCATGTCACAGAGTTACAGCTTTCCCCTCAAGAAGCCTTTCGCTAAGACAGTTCTTGTGGAATTGGCAAAGAGATATTTGGAAGCCCATAGAGGGCTATGGTGAAAAAGGAAATATCCTCAGATGATATCTGGAAAGAAGCTTTCTGAGAAACTGCTTAGTGTTCTGTTAATTCATCTCCAGAGTTACATCTGTATTTCGTGGATCTCTTTGCTAGCCTTATTTCTGTGTAATCTGAGAACAGATATTTCGGATCCCTTTGAAGACTATAGGGCCAAAGGAAATATCCTCCGATAACAAAGAGAAAGAAGCTTTCTGAGAAACTTCTTTGTGTTCTGTGAAATCATCTCACAGAGTTACAGCTTTCCCCTCAAGAACCCGTTAACTGAGACAGTTCTTGTGTAATTGGCAAAGAGATATTTGGAAGCCCATAGAGGGCTATGGTGACAAAGGAAATATCCTCAGATGAAATCTGGAAAGAAGCTTTCTGAGAAACTGCTTAGTGTTCTGTGAATTCATCTCACAGAGTTATATCTGTATTTCGTGGATCTCTTTGCTAGACTTATTTCTGTGGAATCTCAGAACAGATATTTCGGATCCCTTTGAAGACTATAGGGCCAAAGGAAATATCCTGCGATAACAAAGAGAAAGAAGCTTTCTGAGAAACTTCTTTGTGTTCTGTGAAATCATCTCACAGAATTACAGCTTTCCCCTCAAGAAGCCTTTCGCTAAGACAGTTCTTGTGGAATTGGCAAAGTGATATTTGGAAGCCCATAGAGGGCTATGGTGAAAAAGGAAATATCCTCAGATGAAATCTGGAAAGAAGCTTTCTGAGAAACTGCTTAGAATTCTGTGAATTCATCTCACAGAGTTACATCTGTATTTCGTGGATCTCTTTGCTAGCCTTATTTCTGTGGAATCTGAGAACAGATATTTCGGATCCCTTTGAAGACTATAGGGCCAAAGGAAATATCCTCCGATAACAAAGAGAAAGAAGCTTTCTGAGAAACTTCTTTGTGTTCTGTGAAATCATCTCACAGAGTTACAGCTTTCCCCTCAAGAACCCTTTAACTGAGACAGTTCTTGTGTATTTGGCAAAGAGTTATTTGGAAGCCCATAGAGGGCTATGGTGAAAAAGGAAATATCCTCAGATGAAATCTGGAAAGAAGCTTTCTGAGAAACTGCTTAGTGTTCTGTGAATTCATCTCACAGAGTTACATATGTATTTCGTGGATCTCTTTGCTAGCCTTATTTCTGTGGAATCTGAGAAAAGATATTTCGGATCCCTATGAAGACTATAGGGCCAAAGGAAATATCCTCCGATAACAAAGAGAAAGAAGCTTTCTGAGAAACTTCGTTGTGTTCTGTGAAATCATCTCACAGAGTTACAGCTTTCCCCTCAAGAACCCGTTAACTGAGACAGTTCTTTTGTAATTGGCAAAGAGATATTTGGAAGCCCATAGAGGGCTATGGTGACAAAGGAAATATCCTCAGATGAAATCTGGAAAGAAGCTTTCTGAGAAACTGCTTAGTGTTCTGTGAATTCATCTCACAGAGTTACATCTGTATTTCGTGGATCTCTTTGCTAGCCTTATTTCTGTGGAATCTGAGAACAGATATTTCGGATCCCTTTGAAGACTATAGGGCCAAAGGAAATATCCTGCGATAACAAAGAGAAAGAAGCTTTCTGAGAAACTTCTTTGTGTTCTGTGAAATCATCTCACAGAATTACAGCTTTCCCCTCAAGAAGGCTTTCGCTAAGACAGTTCTTGTGGAATTGGCAAAGTGATATTTGGAAGCCCATAGAGGGCTATGGTGAAAAAGGAAATATCCTCAGATGAAATCTGGAAAGAAGCTTTCTGAGAAACTGCTTAGTATTCTGTGAATTCATCTCACAGAGTTACATCTGTATTTCGTGGATCTCTTTGCTAGCCTTATTTCTGTGGAATCTGAGAACAGATATTTCGGATCCCTTTGAAGACTATAGGGCCAAAGGAAATATCCTCCGATAACAAAGAGAAAGAAGCTTTCTGAGAAACTTCTTTGTGTTCTGTGAAATCATCTCACAGAGTTACAGCTTTCCCCTCAAGAACCCTTTAACTGAGACAGTTCTTGTGTATTTGGCAAAGAGATATTTGGAAGCCCATAGAGGGCTAAGGGTAAAAAGGAAATATCCTCAGATGAAATCTGGAAAGAAGCTTTCTGAGAAACTGCTTAGTGTTCTGTTAATTCATCTCACAGAGTTACATCTGTATTTCGTGGATCTCTTTGCTAGCCTTATTTCTGTGGAATCTGAGAAAAGATATTTCGGATCCCTATGAAGACTATAGGGCCAAAGGAAATATCCTCCGATAACAAAGAGAAAGAAGCTTTCTGAGAAACTTCTTTGTGTTCTGTGAAATCATCTCACAGAGTTACAGCTTTCCCCTCAAGAACCCTTTAACTGAGACAGTTCTTGTGTATTTGGCAAAGAGTTATTTGGAAGCCCATAGAGGGCTATGGTGAAAAAGGAAATATCCTCAGATGAAATCTGGAAAGAAGCTTTCTGAGAAACTGCTTAGTGTTCTGTGAATTCATCTCACAGAGTTACATATGTATTTCGTGGATCTCTTTGCTAGCCTTATTTCTGTGGAATCTGAGAAAAGATATTTCGGATCCCTATGAAGACTATAGGGCCAAAGGAAATATCCTCCGATAACAAAGAGAAAGAAGCTTTCTGAGAAACTTCGTTGTGTTCTGTGAAATCATCTCACAGAGTTACAGCTTTCCCCTCAAGAACCCGTTAACTGAGACAGTTCTTTTGTAATTGGCAAAGAGATATTTGGAAGCCCATAGAGGGCTATGGTGACAAAGGAAATATCCTCAGATGGAAACTGGAAAGAAGCTTTCTGAGAAACTGCTTAGTGTTCTGTGAATTCATCTCACAGAGTTACATCTGTATTTCGTGGATCTCTTTGCTAGCCTTATTTCTGTGGAATCTGAGAACAGATATTTCCGATCCCTTTGTAGACTATAGGGCCAAAGGAAATATCCTGCGATAACAAAGAGAAAGAAGCTTTCTGAGAAACTTCTTTGTGTTCTGTGAAATCATCTCACAGAATTACAGCTTTCCCCTCAAGAAGCCTTTCGCTAAGACAGTTCTTGTGGAATTGGCAAAGTGATATTTGGAAGCCCATAGAGGGCTATGGTGAAAAAGGAAATATCCTCAGATGAAATCTGGAAAGAAGCTTTCTGAGAAACTGCTTAGTATTCTGTGAATTCATCTCACAGAGTTACATCTGTATTTCGTGGATCTCTTTGCTAGCCTTATTTCTGTGGAATCTGAGAACAGATATTTCGGATCCGTTTGAAGACTATAGGGCCAAAGGAAATATCCTCCGATAACAAAGAGAAAGAAGCTTTCTGAGAAACTTCTTTGTGTTCTGTGAAATCATCTCACAGAGTTACAGCTTTCCCCTCAAGAACCCTTTAACTGAGACAGTTCTTGTGTATTTGGCAAAGAGATATTTGGAAGCCCATAGAGGGCTAAGGGTAAAAAGGAAATATCCTCAGATGAAATCTGGAAAGAAGCTTTCTGAGAAACTGCTTAGTGTTCTGTTAATTCATCTCACAGAGTTACATCTGTATTTCGTGGATCTCTTTGCTAGCCTTATTTCTGTGGAATCTGAGAAAAGATATTTCGGATCCCTATGAAGAGTATAGGGCCAAAGGAAATATCCTCCGATAACAAAGAGAAAGAAGCTTTCTGAGAAACTTCTTTGTGTTCTGTGAAATCATCTCACAGAGTTACAGCTTTCCCCTCAAGAACCCTTTAACTGAGACAGTTCTTGTGTAATTGGCAAAGAGATATTTGGAAGCCCATAGAGGGCTATGGTGAAAAAGGAAATATCCTCAGATGAAATCTGGAAAGAAGCTTTCTGAGAAACTGCTTAGTGTTCTTTGAATTCATCTCACAGAGTTACATCTGTATTTCGTGGATCTCTTTGCTAGCCTTATTTCTGTGGAATCTGAGAACAGATATTTCGGATCCCTTTGAAGACTATAGGGACAAAGGAAATATCCTGCGATAACAAAGAGAAAGAAGTTTTCTGAGAAACTTCTTTGTGTTCTGTGAAATCATCTCACAGAATTACAGCTTTCCCCTCAAGAAGCCTTTCGCTAAGACAGTTCTCGTGGAATTGGCAAAGTGATATTTGGAAGCCCATAGAGGGCTATGGTGAAAAAGGAAATATCCTCAGATGAAATCTGGAAAGAAGCTTTCTGAGAAACTGCTTAGTGTTCTGTGAATTCATCTCACAGAGTTACATCTGTATTTCGTGGATATCTTTGCTAGCCTTATTTCTGTGGAATCTGAGAACAGATATTTCGGATCCCTTTGAAGACTATAGGGCCAAAGGAAATATCCTGCGATAACAAAGAGAAAGAAGCTTTCTGAGAAACTTCTTTGTGTTCTGTGAAATCATCTCACAGAGTTACAGCTTTCCCCTCAAGAAGCCTTTCGCTAAGACAGTTCTTGTGGAATTGGCAAAGTGATATTTGGAAGCCCATAGAGGGCTATGGTGAAAAAGGAAATATCCTCAGATGAAATCTGGAAAGAAGCTTTCTGAGAAACTGCTTAGTGTTCTGTGAATTCATCTCACAGAGTTACATCTGTATTTCGTGGATCTCTTTGCTAGCCTTATTTCTGTGGAATCTGAGAACAGATATTTCGGATCCTTTTGAAGACTATAGAGCCAAAGGAAATATCCTCCGATAACAAAGAGAAAGAAGCTTTCTGAGAAACTTCTTTCTGTTCTGTGAAATCATCTCACAGAGTTACAGCTTTCCCCTCAAGAAGCCTTTAACTGAGACAGTTCTTCTGTAATTGGCAAAGAGATATTTGGAAGCCCATAGAGGGCTATGGTGAAAAAGGAAATATCCTCAGATGAAATCTGGAAAGAAGCATTCTGAGAAACTGCTTAGTGTTCTGTGAATTCATCTCACAGAGTTACATATGTATTTCGTGGATCTCTTTGCTAGCCTTATTTCTGTGGAATCTGAGAAAAGATATTTCGGATCCCTATGAAGACTATAGGGCCAAAGGAAATATCCTCCGATAACAAAGAGAAAGAAGCTTTCTGAGAAACTTCTTTGTGTTCTGTGAAATCATCTCACAGAGTTACAGCTTTCCCCTCAAGAAGGCTTTCGCTAAGACAGTTCTTGTGGAATTGGCAAAGTGATATTTGGAAGCCCATAGAGGGCTATGGTGAAAAAGGAAATATCCTCAGATGAAATCTGGAAAGAAGCTTTCTGAGAAACTGCTTAGTGTTCTGTGAATTCATCTCACAGAGTTACATCTGTATTTCGTGGATCTCTTTGCTAGCCTTATTTCTGTGGAAGCTGAAAACAGATATTTCGGATCCCTTTGAAGACTATAGGGCCAAAGGAAATATCCTGCGATAACAAAGAGAAAGAAGCTTTCGGAGAAACTTCTTTCTGTTCTCTGAAATCATGTCACAGAGTTACAGCTTTCCCCTCAAGAAGTCTTTCGCTAAGACAGTTCTTGTGGAATTGGCAAAGTGATATTTGTAAGCCCATAGAGGGCTATGGTGAAAAAGGAAATATCCTCAGATGATATCTGGAAAGAAGCTTTCTGAGAAACTGCTTAGTGTTCTGTAAATTCATCTCACAGTGTTACATATGTATTTCGTGGATCTCTTTCCTAGCCTTATTTCTGTGTAATCTGAGAACAGATATTTCGGATCCCTTTGAAGACTATAGGGCCAAAGGAAATATCCTCCGATAACAAAGAGAAAGAAGCTTTCTGAGAAACTTCTTTGTGTTCTGTGAAATCATCTCACAGAGTTACAGCTTTCCCCTCAAGAACCCGTTAACTGAGACAGTTCTTGTGTAATTGGCAAAGAGATATTTGGAAGCCCATAGAGGGCTATGGTGAAAAAGGAAATATCCTCAGATGAAATATGGAAAGAAGCTTTCTGAGAAACTGCTTAGTGTTCTGTGAATTCATCTCACAGAGTTACATATGTATTTCGTGGATCTCTTTGCTAGCCTTATTTCTGTGGAATCTGAGAAAAGATATTTCGGATCCCTATGAAGACTATAGGGCCAAAGGAAATATCCTCCGATAACAAAGAGAAATAAGCTTTCTGAGAAACTTCTTTGTGTTCTGTGAAATCATCTCACAGAGTTACAGCTTTCCCCTCAAGAAGCCTTTCGCTAAGACAGTTCTTGTGGAATTGGCAAAGTGATATTTGGAAGCCCTTAGAGGGCTATGGTGAAAAAGGAAATATCCTCAGATGAAATCTGGAAAGAAGCTTTCTGAGAAACTGCTTAGTGTTCTGTGAATTCATCTCACAGAGTTACATATGTATTTCGTGGATCTCTTTGCTAGCCTTATTTCTGTGGAATCTGAGAAAAGATATTTCGGATCCCTATGAAGACTATAGGGCCAAAGGAAATATCCTCCGATAACAAAGAGAAAGAAGCTTTCTGAGAAACTTCGTTGTGTTCTGTGAAATCATCTCACAGAGTTACAGCTTTCCCCTCAAGAACCCGTTAACTGAGACAGTTCTTTTGTAATTGGCAAAGAGATATTTGGAAGCCCATAGAGGGCTATGGTGACAAAGGAAATATCCTCAGATGGAAACTGGAAAGAAGCTTTCTGAGAAACTGCTTAGTGTTCTGTGAATTCATCTCACAGAGTTACATCTGTATTTCGTGGATCTCTTTGCTAGCCTTATTTCTGTGGAATCTGAGAACAGATATTTCGGATCCCTTTGTAGACTATAGGGCCAAAGGAAATATCCTGCGATAACAAAGAGAAAGAAGCTTTCTGAGAAACTTCTTTGTGTTCTGTGAAATCATCTCACAGAATTACAGCTTTCCCCTCAAGAAGCCTTTCGCTAAGACAGTTCTTGTGGAATTGGCAAAGTGATATTTGGAAGCCCATAGAGGGCTATGGTGAAAAAGGAAATATCCTCAGATGAAATCTGGAAAGAAGCTTTCTGAGAAACTGCTTAGTATTCTGTGAATTCATCTCACAGAGTTACATCTGTATTTCGTGGATCTCTTTGCTAGCCTTATTTCTGTGGAATCTGAGAACAGATATTTCGGATCCCTTTGAAGACTATAGGGCCAAAGGAAATATCCTCCGATAACAAAGAGAAAGAAGCTTTCTGAGAAACTTCTTTGTGTTCTGTGAAATCATCTCACAGAGTTACAGCTTTCCCCTCAAGAACCCTTTAACTGAGACAGTTCTTGTGTATTTGGCAAAGAGATATTTGGAAGCCCATAGAGGGCTAAGGGTAAAAAGGAAATATCCTCAGGTGAAATCTGGAAAGAAGCTTTCTGAGAAACTGCTTAGTGTTCTGTTAATTCATCTCACAGAGTTACATCTGTATTTCGTGGATCTCTTTGCTAGCCTTATTTCTGTGGAATCTGAGAAAAGATATTTCGGATCCCTATGAAGAGTATAGGGCCAAAGGAAATATCCTCCGATAACAAAGAGAAAGAAGCTTTCTGAGAAACTTCTTTGTGTTCTGTGAAATCATCTCACAGAGTTACAGCTTTCCCCTCAAGAACCCTTTAACTGAGACAGTTCTTGTGTAATTGGCAAAGAGATATTTGGAAGCCCATAGAGGGCTATGGTGAAAAAGGAAATATCCTCAGATGAAATCTGGAAAGAAGCTTTCTGAGAAACTGCTTAGTGTTCTTTGAATTCATCTCACAGAGTTACATCTGTATTTCGTGGATCTCTTTGCTAGCCTTATTTCTGTGGAATCTGAGAACAGATATTTCGGATCCCTTTGAAGACTATAGGGCCAAAGGAAATATCCTGCGATAACAAAGAGAAAGAAGTTTTCTGAGAAACTTCTTTGTGTTCTGTGAAATCATCTCACAGAATTACAGCTTTCCCCTCAAGAAGCCTTTCGCTAAGACAGTTCTCGTGGAATTGGCAAAGTGATATTTGGAAGCCCATAGAGGGCTATGGTGAAAAAGGAAATATCCTCAGATGAAATCTGGAAAGAAGCTTTCTGAGAAACTGCTTAGTGTTCTGTGAATTCATCTCACAGAGTTACATCTGTATTTCGTGGATATCTTTGCTAGCCTTATTTCTGTGGAATCTGAGAACAGATATTTCGGATCCCTTTGAAGACTATAGGGCCAAAGGAAATATCCTGCGATAACAAAGAGAAAGAAGCTTTCTGAGAAACTTCTTTGTGTTCTGTGAAATCATCTCACAGAGTTACAGCTTTCCCCTCAAGAAGCCTTTCGCTAAGACACTTCTTGTGGAATTGGCAAAGTGATATTTGGAAGCCCATAGAGGGCTATGGTGAAAAAGGAAATATCCTCAGATGAAATCTGGAAAGAAGCTTTCTGAGAAACTGCTTAGTGTTCTGTGAATTCATCTCACAGAGTTACATCTGTATTTCGTGGATCTCTTTGCTAGCCTTATTTCTGTGGAATCTGAGAACAGATATTTCGGATCCTTTTGAAGACTATAGAGCCAAAGGAAATATCCTCCGATAACAAAGAGAAAGAAGCTTTCTGAGAAACTTCTTTCTGTTCTGTGAAATCATCTCACAGAGTTACAGCTTTCCCCTCAAGAAGCCTTTAACTGAGACAGTTCTTCTGTAATTGGCAAAGAGATATTTGGAAGCCCATAGAGGGCTATGGTGAAAAAGGAAATATCCTCAGATGAAATCTGGAAAGAAGCATTCTGAGAAACTGCTTAGTGTTCTGTGAATTCATCTCACAGAGTTACATATGTATTTCGTGGATCTCTTTGCTAGCCTTATTTCTGTGGAATCTGAGAACAGATATTTCGGATCCCTATGAAGACTATAGGGCCAAAGGAAATATCCTCCGATAACAAAGAGAAAGAAGCTTTCTGAGAAACTTCTTTGTGTTCTGTGAAATCATCTCACAGAGTTACAGCTTTCCCCTCAAGAAGGCTTTCGCTAAGACAGTTCTTATGGAATTGGCAAAGTGATATTTGGAAGCCCATAGAGGGCTATGGTGAAAAAGGAAATATCCTCAGATGAAATCTGGAAAGAAGCTTTCTGAGAAACTGCTTAGTGTTCTGTGAATTCATCTCACAGAGTTACATCTGTATTTCGTGGATCTCTTTGCTAGACTTATTTCTGTGGAAGCTGAAAACAGATATTTCGGATCCCTTTGAAGACTATAGGGCCAAAGGAAATATCCTGCGATAACAAAGAGAAAGAAGCTTTCGGAGAAACTTCTTTCTGTTCTCTGAAATCATGTCACAGAGTTACAGCTTTCCCCTCAAGAAGTCTTTCGCTAAGACAGTTCTTGTGGAATTGGCAAAGTGATATTTGTAAGCCCATAGAGGGCTATGGTGAAAAAGGAAATATCCTCAGATGATATCTGGAAAGAAGCTTTCTGAGAAACTGCTTAGTGTTCTGTAAATTCATCTCACAGAGTTACATATGTATTTCGTGGATCTCTTTGCTAGCCTTATTTCTGTGTAATCTGAGAACAGATATTTCGGATCCCTTTGAAGACTATAGGGCCAAAGGAAATATCCTCCGATAACAAAGAGAAAGAAGCTTTCTGAGAAACTTCTTTGTGTTCTGTGAAATCATCTCACAGAGTTACAGCTTTCCCCTCAAGAACCCGTTAACTGAGACAGTTCTTGTGTAATTGGCAAAGAGATATTTGGAAGCCCATAGAGGGCTATGGTGAAAAAGGAAATATCCTCAGATGAAATATGGAAAGAAGCTTTCTGAGAAACTGCTTAGTGTTCTGTGAATTCATCTCACAGAGTTACATATGTATTTCGTGGATCTCTTTGCTAGCCTTATTTCTGTGGAATCTGAGAAAAGATATTTCGGATCCCTATGAAGACTATAGGGCCAAAGGAAATATCCTCCGATAACAAAGAGAAATAAGCTTTCTGAGAAACTTCTTTGTGTTCTGTGAAATCATCTCACAGAGTTACAGCTTTCCCCTCAAGAAGCCTTTCGCTAAGACAGTTCTTGTGGAATTGGCAAAGTGATATTTGGAAGCCCTTAGAGGGCTATGGTGAAAAAGGAAATATCCTCAGATGAAATCTGGAAAGAAGCTTTCTGAGAAACTACTTAGTGTTCTGTGAATTCATCTCACAGAGTTACATCTGTATTTCGTGGATCTCTTTGCTAGCCTTATTTCTGTGGAATCTGAGAACAGATATTTCGGATCCCTTTGAAGACTATAGGGCCAAAGGAAATATCCTGCGATAACAAAGAGAAAGAAGCTTTCTGAGAAACTTCTTTGTGTTCTGTGAAATCATCTCACAGAATTACAGCTTTCCCTTCAAGAAGCCTTTCGCTAAGACAGTTCTTGTGGAATTGGCAAAGTGATATTTGGAAGCCCATAGAGGGCTATGGTGAAAAAGGAAATATCCTCAGATGATATCTGGAAAGAAGCTTTCTGAGAAACTGCTTAGTGTTCTGTTAATTCATCTCACAGAGTTACATCTGTATTTCGTGGATCTCTTTGCTAGCCTTATTTCTGTGTAATCTGAGAACAGATATTTCGTATCCCTTTGAAGACTATAGGGCCAAAGGAAATATCCTCCGATAACAAAGAGAAAGAAGCTTTCTGAGAAACTTCTTTGTGTTCTGTGAAATCATCTCACAGAGTTACAGCTTTCCCCTCAAGAACCCGTTAACTGAGACAGTTCTTGTGTAATTGGCAAAGAGATATTTGGAAGCCCATAGAGGGCTATGGTGAAAAAGGAAATATCCTCAGATGAAATCTGGAAAGAAGCTTTCTGAGAAACTGCTTAGTGTTCTGTGAATTCATCTCACAGAGTTACATCTGTATTTCGTGGATCTCTTTGCTAGCCTTATTTCTGTGGAAGCTGAAAACAGATATTTCGGATCCCTTTGAAGACTATAGGGCCAAAGGAAATATCCTGCGATAACAAAGAGAAAGAAGCTTTCGGAGAAACTTCTTTCTGTTCTCTGAAATCATGTCACAGAGTTACAGCTTTCCCCTCAAGAAGCCTTTCGCTAAGACAGTTCTTGTGGAATTGGCAAAGTGATATTTGTAAGCCCATAGAGGGCTATGGTGAAAAAGGAAATATCCTCAGATGATATCTGGAAAGAAGCTTTCTGAGAAACTGCTTAGTGTTCTGTTAATTCATCTCACAGAGTTACATCTGTATTTCGTGGATCTCTTTGCTAGCCTTATTTCTGTGTAATCTGAGAACAGATATTTCGGATCCCTTTGAAGACTATAGGGCCAAAGGAAATATCCTCCGATAACAAAGAGAAAGAAGCTTTCTGAGAAACTTCTTTGTGTTCTGTGAAATCATCTCACAGAGTTACTGCTTTCCCCTCCAGAAGCCTTTCGTTAGGACAGTTCTTGTGTAATTGGCAAAGAGATATTTGGAAGCCCATAGAGGGCTATGGTGAAAAAGGAAATATCCTCAGATGAAATCTGGAAAGAAGCTTTCTGAGAAACTGCTTAGTGTTCTGTGAATTCATCTCACAGAGTTACATATGTATTTCGTGGATCTCTTTCCTAGCCTTATTTCTGTGGAATCTGAGAAAAGATATTTCGGATCCCTATGAAGACTATAGGGCCAAAGGAAATATCCTGCGATAACAAAGAGAAAGAAGCTTTCTGAGAAACTTCTTTGTGTTCTGTGAAATCATCTCACAGAGTTACAGCTTTCCCCTCAAGAAGCCTTTCGCTAAGACAGTTCTTGTGGAATTGGCAAAGTGATATTTGGAAGCCCATAGAGGGCTATGGTGAAAAAGGAAATATCCTCAGATGAAATCTGGAAAGAAGCTTTCTGAGAAACTACTTAGTGTTCTGTGAATTCATCTCACAGAGTTACATCTGTATTTCGTGGATCTCTTTGCTAGCCTTATTTCTGTGGAATCTGAGAACAGATATTTCGGATCCCTTTGAAGACTATAGGGCCAAAGGAAATATCCTGCGATAACAAAGAGAAAGAAGCTTTCTGAGAAACATCTTTGTGTTCTGTGAAATCATCTCACAGAATTACAGCTTTCCCCTCAAGAAGCCTTTCGCTAAGACAGTTCTTGTGGAATTGGCAAAGTGATATTTGGAAGCCCATAGAGGGCTATGGTGAAAAAGGAAATATCCTCAGATGAAATCTGGAAAGAAGCTTTCTGAGAAACTGCTTAGTGTTCTGTGAATTCATCTCACAGAGTTACATCTGTATTTCGTGGATCTCTTTGCTAGCCTTATTTCTGTGGAATCTGAGAACAGATATTTCGGATCCCTTTGAAGACTATAGGGCCAAAGGAAATATCCTCCGATAACAAAGAGAAAGAAGCTTTCTGAGAAACTTCTTTGTGTTCTGTGAAATCATCTCACAGAGTTACAGCTTTCCCCTCAAGAACCCTTTAACTGAGACAGTTCTTGTGTAATTGGCAAAGAGATATTTGGAAGCCCATAGAGGGCTATGGTGAAAAAGGAAATATCCTCAGATGAAATCTGGAAAGAAGCTTTCTGAGAAACTGCTTAGTGTTCTGTGAATTCATCTCACAGAGTTACATATGTATTTCGTGGATCTCTTTGCTAGCCTTATTTCTGTGGAATCTGAGAAAAGATATTTGGGATCCCTATGAAGACTATAGGGCCAAAGGAAATATCCTCCGATAACAAAGAGAAAGAAGCTTTCTGAGAAACTTCTTTGTGTTCTGTGAAATCATCTCACAGAGTTACAGCTTTCTCCTCAAGAACCCGTTAACTGAGACAGTTCTTGTGTAATTGGCAAAGAGATATTTGGAAGCCCATAGAGGGCTATGGTGACAAAGGAAATATCCTCAGATGAAATCTGGAAAGAAGCTTTCTGAGAAACTGCTTAGTGTTCTGTGAATTCATCTCACAGAGTTAAATATGTATTTCGTGGATCTCTTTGCTAGCCTTATTTCTGTGGAATCTGAGAACAGATATTTCGGATCCCTTTGAAGACTATAGGGCCAAAGGAAATATCCTGCGATAACAAAGAGAAAGAAGCTTTCTGAGAAACTTCTTTGTGTTCTGTGAAATCATCTCACAGAATTACAGCTTTCCCCTCAAGAAGCCTTTCGCTTAGACAGTTCTTGTGGAATTGGCAAAGTGATATTTGGAAGCCCATAGAGGGCTATGGTGAAAAAGGAAATATCCTCAGATGAAATCCGGAAAGAAGCTTTCTGAGAAACTGCTTAGTATTCTGTTAATTCATCTCACAGAGTTACATCTGTATTTCGTGGATCTCTTTGCTAGCCTTATTTCTGTGGAATCTGAGAACAGATATTTCGGATCCCTTTGAAGACTATAGGGCCAAAGGAAATATCCTCCGATAACAAAGAGAAAGAAGCTTTCTGAGAAACTTCTTTGTGTTCTGTGAAATCATCTCACAGAGTTACAGCTTTCCCCTCAAGAACCCTTTAACTGAGACAGTTCTTGTGTATTTGGCAAAGAGATATTTGGAAGCCCATAGAGGGCTAAGGGGAAAAAGGAAATATCCTCAGATGAAATCTGGAAAGAAGCTTTCTGAGAAACTGCTTAGTGTTCTGTGAATTCATCTCACAGAGTTACACATGTATTTCGTGGATCTCTTTGCTAGCCTTATTTCTGTGGAATCTGAGAAAAGATATTTCGGATCCCTATGAAGACTATAGGGCCAAAGGAAATATCCTCCGATAACAAAGAGAAAGAAGCTTTCTGAGAAACTTCTTTGTGTTCTGTGAAATCATCTCACAGAGTTACAGCTTTCGCCTCAAGAAGCCTTTGCTAAGACAGTTCTTGTGGAATTGGCAAAGTGATATTTGGAAGCCCATAGAGGGCTATGGTGAAAAAGGAAATATCCTCAGATGAAATCTGGAAAGAAGCTTTCTGAGAAACTGCTTAGTGTTCTGTGAATTCATCTCACAGAGTTACATCTGTATTTCGTGGATCTCTTTGCTAGCCTTATTTCTGTGGAATCTGAGAACAGATATTTTGGATCCCTTTGAAGACTATAGGGCCAAAGGAAATATCCTGCGATAACAAAGAGAAAGAAGCTTTCTGAGAAACTTCTTTCTGTTCTCTGAAATCATGTCACAGAGTTACAGCTTTCCCCTCAAGAAGCCTTTCGCTAAGACAGTTCTTGTGGAATTGGCAAAGTGATATTTGGAAGCCCATAGAGGGCTAATGTGAAAAAGGAAATATCCTCAGATGATATCTGGAAAGAAGCTTTCTGAGAAACTGCTTAGTGTTCTGTTAATTCATCTCACAGAGTTACATCTGTATTTCGTGGATCTCTTTGCTAGCCTTATTTCTGTGTAATCTGAGAACAGATATTTCGGATCCCTTTGAAGACTATAGGGCCAAAGGAAATATCCTCCGATAACAAAGAGAAAGAAGCTTTCTGAGAAACTTCTTTGTGTTCTGTGAAATCATCTCACAGAGTTACAGCTTTCCCCTCAAGAACCCGTTAACTGAGACAGTTCTTGTGTAATTGGCAAAGAGATATTTGGAAGCCCATAGAGGGCTATGGTGACAAAGGAAATATCCTCAGATGAAATCTGGAAAGAAGCTTTCTGAGAAACTGCTTAGTGTTCTGTGAATTCATCTCACAGAGTTACATATGTATTTCGTGGATCTCTTTGCTAGCCTTATTTCTGTGGAATCTGAGAAAAGATATTTCGGATCCCTATGAAGACTATAGGGCCAAAGGAAATATCCTCCGATAACAAAGAGAAAGAAGCTTTCTGAGAAACTTCTTTGTGTTCTGTGAAATCATCTCACAGAGTTACAGCTTTCCCCTCCAGAAGCCTTTCGCTAGGACAGTTCTTGTGTAATTGGCAAAGAGATATTTGGAAGCCCATAGAGGGCTATGGTGACAAAGGAAATATCCTCAATTGAAATCTGGAAAGAAGCTTTCTGAGAAACTGCTTAGTGTTCTGTGAATTCATCTCACAGAGTTACATCTGTATTTCGTGGATCTCTTTGCTAGCCTTATTTCTGTGGAATCTGAGAACAGATATTTCGGATCCCTTTGAAGACTATAGGGCCAAAGGAAATATCCTCCGATAACAAAGAGAAAGAAGTTTTCTGAGAAACTTCTTTGTGTTCTGTGAAATCATCTCACAGAATTACAGCTTTCCCCTCAAGAAGCCTTTCGCTAAGACAGTTCTTGTGGAATTGGCAAAGTGATATTTGGAAGCCCATAGAGGGCTATGGTGAAAAAAGAAATATCCTCAGATGAAATCTGGAAAGAAGCTTTCTGAGAAACTGCTTAGTATTCTGTGAATTCATCTCACAGAGTTACATCTGCATTTCGTGGATCTCTTTGCTACCCTTATTTCTGTGGAATCTGAGAACAGATATTTCGGATCCCTTTGAAGACTATAGGACCAAAGGAAATATCCTCCGATAACAAAGAGAAAGAAGCTTTCTGAGAAACTTCTTTGTGTTCTGTGAAATCATCTCACAGAGTTACAGCTTTCCCCTCAAGAACCCGTTAACTGAGACAGTTCTTGTGTAATTGGCAAAGAGATATTTGGAAGCCCATAGAGGGCTATGGTGAAAAAGGAAATATCCTCAGATGAAATCTGGAAAGAAGCTTTCTGAGAAACTGCTTAGTGTTCTGTGAATTCATCTCACAGAGTTACATATGTATTTCGTGGATCTCTTTGCTAGCCTTATTTCTGTGGAATCTGAGAAAAGATATTTCGGATCCCTATGAAGACTATAGGGCCAAAGGAAATATCCTCCGATAACAAAGAGAAAGAAGCTTTCTGAGAAACTTCTTTGTGTTCTGTGAAATCATCTCACAGAGTTACAGCTTTCCCCTCAAGAACCCGTTAACTGAGACAGTTCTTGTGTAATTGGCAAAGAGATATTTGGAAGCCCATAGAGGGCTATGGTGACAAAGGAAATATCCTCAGATGAAATCTGGAAAGAAGCTTTCTGAGAAACTGCTTAGTGTTCTGTGAATTCATCTCACAGAGTTATATCTGTATTTCGTGGATCTCTTTGCTAGACTTATTTCTGTGGAATCTGAGAACAGATATTTCGGATCCCTTTGAAGACTATAGGGCCAAAGGAAATATCCTGCGATAACAAAGAGAAAGAAGCTTTCTGAGAAACTTCTTTGTGTTCTGTGAAATCATCTCACAGAATTACAGCTTTCCCCTCAAGAAGCCTTTCGCTAAGACAGTTCTTGTGGAATTGGCAAAGTGATATTTGGAAGCCCATAGAGGGCTATGGTGAAAAAGGAAATATCCTCAGATGAAATCTGGAAAGAAGCTTTCTGAGAAACTGCTTAGTATTCTGTTAATTCATCTCACAGAGTTACATCTGTATTTCGTGGATCTCTTTGCCAGCCTTATTTCTGTGGAATCTGAGAACAGATATTTCGGATCCCTTTGAAGACTATAGGGCCAAAGGAAATATCCTCCGATAACAAAGAGAAAGAAGCTTTCTGAGAAACTTCTTTCTGTTCTGTGAAATCATCTCACAGAGTTACAGCTTTCCCCTCAAGAACCCGTTAACTGAGACAGTTCTTTTGTAACTGGCAAAGAGATATTTGGAAGCCCATAGAGGGCTATGGTGACAAAGGAAATATCCTCAGATGAAATCTGGAAAGAAGCTTTCAGAGAAACTGCTTAGTGTTCTGTGAATTCATCTCACAGAGTTACATCTGTATTTCGTGGATCTCTTTGCTAGCCTTATTTCTGTGGAATCTGAGAACAGATATTTCGGATCCCTTTGAAGACTATAGGGCCAAAGGAAATATCCTGCGATAACAAAGAGAAAGAAGCTTTCTGAGAAACTTCTTTCTGTTCTGTGAAATCATCTCACAGAATTACAGCTTTCCCCTCAAGAAGCCTTTCGCTAAGACAGTTCTTGTGGAATTGGCAAAGTGATATTTGGAAGCCCATAGAGGGCTATGGTGAAAAAGGAAATATCCTCAGATGAAATCTGGAAAGAAGCTTTCTGAGAAACTGCTTAGTGTTCTGTGAATTCATCTCACAGAGTTACATATGTATTTCGTGGATCTCTTTGCTAGCCTTATTTCTGTGGAATCTGAGAAAAGATATTTCGGATCCCTTTGAAGACTATAGGGCCAAAGTAAAATATCCTCCGATAACAAAGAGAAAGAAGCTTTCTGAGAAACTTCTTTGTGTTCTGTGAAATCATCTCACAGAGTTACAGCTTTCCCCTCAAGAAGGCTTTCGCTAAGACAGTTCTTGTGGAATTGGCAAAGTGATATTTTGAAGCCCATAGAGGGCTATGGTGAAAAAGGAAATATCTTCAGATGAAATCTGGAAAGAAGCTTTCTGAGAAACTGCTTAGTGTTCTGTGAATTCATCTCACAGAGTTACATCTGTATTTCGTGGATCTCTTTGCTCGCCTTATTTCTGTGGAAGCTGAAAACAGATATTTCGGATCCCTTTGAAGACTATAGGGCCAAAGGAAATATCCTGCGATAACAAAGAGAAAGAATCTTTCGGAGAAACTTCTTTCTGTTCTCTGAAATCATGTCACAGAGTTACAGCTTTCCCCTCAAGAAGCCTTTCGCTAAGACAGTTCTTGTGGAATTGGCAAAGTGATATTTGTAAGCCCATAGAGGGCTATGGTGAAAAAGGAAATATCCTCAGATGATATCTGGAAAGAAGCTTTCTGAGAAACTGCTTAGTGTTCTGTTAATTCATCTCACAGAGTTACATCTGTATTTCGTGGATCTCTTTGCTAGCCTTATTTCTGTGTAATCTGAGAACAGATATTTCGGATCCCTTTGAAGACTATAGGGCCAAAGGAAATATCCTCCGATAACAAAGAGAAAGAAGCTTTCTGAGAAACTTCTTTGTGTTCTGTGAAATCATCTCACAGAGTTACAGCTTTCCCCTCCAGAACCCTTTCGCTAGGACAGTTCTTGTGTAATTGGCAAAGAGATATTTGGAAGCCCATAGAGGGCTATGGTGAAAAAGGAAATATCCTCAGATGAAATCTGGAAAGAAGCTTTCTGAGAAACTGCTTAGTGTTCTGTGAATTCATCTCACAGAGTTACATCTGTATTTCGTGGATCTCTTTGCTAGCCTTATTTCTGTGGAATCTGAGAACAGATATTTCGGATCCCTTTTAAGACTCTAGGGCCAAAGGAAATATCCTGCGATAACAAAGAGAAAGAAGCTTTCTGAGAAACTTCTTTGTGTTCTGTGAAATCATCTCACAGAATTACAGCTTTCCCCTCAAGAAGCCTTTCGCTAAGACAGTTCTTGTGGAATTGGCAAAGTGATATTTGGAAGCCCATAGAGGGCTATGGTGAAAAAGGAAATATCCTCAGATGAAATCTGGAAAGAAGCTTTCTGAGGAACTGCTTAGTATTCTGTTAATTCATCTCACAGAGTTACATCTGTATTTCGTGGATCTCTTTGCTGGCCTTATTTCTGTGGAATCTGAGAACAGATATTTCGGATCCCTTTGAAGACTATAGGGCCAAAGGAAATATCCTGCGATAACAAAGAGAAAGAAGCTTTCTGAGAAACTTCTTTGTGTTCTGTGAAATCATCTCACAGAATTACAGCTTTCCCTTCAAGAAGCCTTTCGCTAAGACAGTTCTTGTGGAATTGGCAAAGTGATATTTGGAAGCCCATAGAGGGCTATGGTGAAAAAGGAAATATCCTCAGATGATATCTGGAAAGAAGCTTTCTGAGAAACTGCTTAGTGTTCTGTTAATTCATCTCACAGAGTTACATCTGTATTTCGTGGATCTCTTTGCTAGCCTTATTTCTGTGTAATCTGAGAACAGATATTTCGTATCCCTTTGAAGACTATAGGGCCAAAGGAAATATCCTCCGATAACAAAGAGAAAGAAGCTTTCTGAGAAACTTCTTTGTGTTCTGTGAAATCATCTCACAGAGTTACAGCTTTCCCCTCAAGAACCCGTTAACTGAGACAGTTCTTGTGTAATTGGCAAAGAGATATTTGGAAGCCCATAGAGGGCTATGGTGAAAAAGGAAATATCCTCAGATGAAATCTGGAAAGAAGCTTTCTGAGAAACTGCTTAGTGTTCTGTGAATTCATCTCACAGAGTTACATCTGTATTTCGTGGATCTCTTTGCTAGCCTTATTTCTGTGGAAGCTGAAAACAGATATTTCGGATCCCTTTGAAGACTATAGGGCCAAAGGAAATATCCTGCGATAACAAAGAGAAAGAAGCTTTCGGAGAAACTTCTTTCTGTTCTCTGAAATCATGTCACAGAGTTACAGCTTTCCCCTCAAGAAGCCTTTCGCTAAGACAGTTCTTGTGGAATTGGCAAAGTGATATTTGTAAGCCCATAGAGGGCTATGGTGAAAAAGGAAATATCCTCAGATGATATCTGGAAAGAAGCTTTCTGAGAAACTGCTTAGTGTTCTGTTAATTCATCTCACAGAGTTACATCTGTATTTCGTGGATCTCTTTGCTAGCCTTATTTCTGTGTAATCTGAGAACAGATATTTCGGATCCCTTTGAAGACTATAGGGCCAAAGGAAATATCCTCCGATAACAAAGAGAAAGAAGCTTTCTGAGAAACTTCTTTGTGTTCTGTGAAATCATCTCACAGAGTTACTGCTTTCCCCTCCAGAAGCCTTTCGTTAGGACAGTTCTTGTGAAATTGGCAAAGAGATATTTGGAAGCCCATAGAGGGCTATGGTGAAAAAGGAAATATCCTCAGATGAAATCTGGAAAGAAGCTTTCTGAGAAACTGCTTAGTGTTCTGTGAATTCATCTCACAGAGTTACATATGTATTTCGTGGATCTCTTTCCTAGCCTTATTTCTGTGGAATCTGAGAAAAGATATTTCGGATCCCTATGAAGACTATAGGGCCAAAGGAAATATCCTGCGATAACAAAGAGAAAGAAGCTTTCTGAGAAACTTCTTTGTGTTCTGTGAAATCATCTCACAGAGTTACAGCTTTCCCCTCAAGAAGCCTTTCGCTAAGACAGTTCTTGTGGAATTGGCAAAGTGATATTTGGAAGCCCATAGAGGGCTATGGTGAAAAAGGAAATATCCTCAGATGAAATCTGGAAAGAAGCTTTCTGAGAAACTACTTAGTGTTCTGTGAATTCATCTCACAGAGTTACATCTGTATTTCGTGGATCTCTTTGCTAGCCTTATTTCTGTGGAATCTGAGAACAGATATTTCGGATCCCTTTGAAGACTATAGGGCCAAAGGAAATATCCTGCGATAACAAAGAGAAAGAAGCTTTCTGAGAAACATCTTTGTGTTCTGTGAAATCATCTCACAGAATTACAGCTTTCCCCTCAAGAAGCCTTTCGCTAAGACAGTTCTTGTGGAATTGGCAAAGTGATATTTGGAAGCCCATAGAGGGCTATGGTGAAAAAGGAAATATCCTCAGATGAAATCTGGAAAGAAGCTTTCTGAGAAACTGCTTAGTGTTCTGTGAATTCATCTCACAGAGTTACATCTGTATTTCGTGGATCTCTTTGCTAGCCTTATTTCTGTGGAATCTGAGAACAGATATTTCGGATCCCTTTGAAGACTATAGGGCCAAAGGAAATATCCTCCGATAACAAAGAGAAAGAAGCTTTCTGAGAAACTTCTTTGTGTTCTGTGAAATCATCTCACAGAGTTACAGCTTTCCCCTCAAGAACCCTTTAACTGAGACAGTTCTTGTGTAATTGGCAAAGAGATA
This sequence comes from Macaca nemestrina, assembly GCF_043159975.1. Lineage (NCBI taxonomy): Eukaryota > Metazoa > Chordata > Mammalia > Primates > Cercopithecidae > Macaca > Macaca nemestrina. Next base: position 137,226,065 of record NC_092128.1, on the reverse strand, counting down.
TTTGGAAGCCCATAGAGGGCTATGGTGAAAAAGGAAATATCCTCAGATGAAATCTGGAAAGAAGCTTTCTGAGAAACTGCTTAGTGTTCTGTGAATTCATCTCACAGAGTTACATATGTATTTCGTGGATCTCTTTGCTAGCCTTATTTCTGTGGAATCTGAGAAAAGATATTTGGGATCCCTATGAAGACTATAGGGCCAAAGGAAATATCCTCCGATAACAAAGAGAAAGAAGCTTTCTGAGAAACTTCTTTGTGTTCTGTGAAATCATCTCACAGAGTTACAGCTTTCTCCTCAAGAACCCGTTAACTGAGACAGTTCTTGTGTAATTGGCAAAGAGATATTTGGAAGCCCATAGAGGGCTATGGTGACAAAGGAAATATCCTCAGATGAAATCTGGAAAGAAGCTTTCTGAGAAACTGCTTAGTGTTCTGTGAATTCATCTCACAGAGTTAAATATGTATTTCGTGGATCTCTTTGCTAGCCTTATTTCTGTGGAATCTGAGAACAGATATTTCGGATCCCTTTGAAGACTATAGGGCCAAAGGAAATATCCTGCGATAACAAAGAGAAAGAAGCTTTCTGAGAAACTTCTTTGTGTTCTGTGAAATCATCTCACAGAATTACAGCTTTCCCCTCAAGAAGCCTTTCGCTTAGACAGTTCTTGTGGAATTGGCAAAGTGATATTTGGAAGCCCATAGAGGGCTATGGTGAAAAAGGAAATATCCTCAGATGAAATCCGGAAAGAAGCTTTCTGAGAAACTGCTTAGTATTCTGTTAATTCATCTCACAGAGTTACATCTGTATTTCGTGGATCTCTTTGCTAGCCTTATTTCTGTGGAATCTGAGAACAGATATTTCGGATCCCTTTGAAGACTATAGGGCCAAAGGAAATATCCTCCGATAACAAAGAGAAAGAAGCTTTCTGAGAAACTTCTTTGTGTTCTGTGAAATCATCTCACAGAGTTACAGCTTTCCCCTCAAGAACCCTTTAACTGAGACAGTTCTTGTGTATTTGGCAAAGAGATATTTGGAAGCCCATAGAGGGCTAAGGGGAAAAAGGAAATATCCTCAGATGAAATCTGGAAAGAAGCTTTCTGAGAAACTGCTTAGTGTTCTGTGAATTCATCTCACAGAGTTACACATGTATTTCGTGGATCTCTTTGCTAGCCTTATTTCTGTGGAATCTGAGAAAAGATATTTCGGATCCCTATGAAGACTATAGGGCCAAAGGAAATATCCTCCGATAACAAAGAGAAAGAAGCTTTCTGAGAAACTTCTTTGTGTTCTGTGAAATCATCTCACAGAGTTACAGCTTTCGCCTCAAGAAGCCTTTGCTAAGACAGTTCTTGTGGAATTGGCAAAGTGATATTTGGAAGCCCATAGAGGGCTATGGTGAAAAAGGAAATATCCTCAGATGAAATCTGGAAAGAAGCTTTCTGAGAAACTGCTTAGTGTTCTGTGAATTCATCTCACAGAGTTACATCTGTATTTCGTGGATCTCTTTGCTAGCCTTATTTCTGTGGAATCTGAGAACAGATATTTTGGATCCCTTTGAAGACTATAGGGCCAAAGGAAATATCCTGCGATAACAAAGAGAAAGAAGCTTTCTGAGAAACTTCTTTCTGTTCTCTGAAATCATGTCACAGAGTTACAGCTTTCCCCTCAAGAAGCCTTTCGCTAAGACAGTTCTTGTGGAATTGGCAAAGTGATATTTGGAAGCCCATAGAGGGCTAATGTGAAAAAGGAAATATCCTCAGATGATATCTGGAAAGAAGCTTTCTGAGAAACTGCTTAGTGTTCTGTTAATTCATCTCACAGAGTTACATCTGTATTTCGTGGATCTCTTTGCTAGCCTTATTTCTGTGTAATCTGAGAACAGATATTTCGGATCCCTTTGAAGACTATAGGGCCAAAGGAAATATCCTCCGATAACAAAGAGAAAGAAGCTTTCTGAGAAACTTCTTTGTGTTCTGTGAAATCATCTCACAGAGTTACAGCTTTCCCCTCAAGAACCCGTTAACTGAGACAGTTCTTGTGTAATTGGCAAAGAGATATTTGGAAGCCCATAGAGGGCTATGGTGACAAAGGAAATATCCTCAGATGAAATCTGGAAAGAAGCTTTCTGAGAAACTGCTTAGTGTTCTGTGAATTCATCTCACAGAGTTACATATGTATTTCGTGGATCTCTTTGCTAGCCTTATTTCTGTGGAATCTGAGAAAAGATATTTCGGATCCCTATGAAGACTATAGGGCCAAAGGAAATATCCTCCGATAACAAAGAGAAAGAAGCTTTCTGAGAAACTTCTTTGTGTTCTGTGAAATCATCTCACAGAGTTACAGCTTTCCCCTCCAGAAGCCTTTCGCTAGGACAGTTCTTGTGTAATTGGCAAAGAGATATTTGGAAGCCCATAGAGGGCTATGGTGACAAAGGAAATATCCTCAATTGAAATCTGGAAAGAAGCTTTCTGAGAAACTGCTTAGTGTTCTGTGAATTCATCTCACAGAGTTACATCTGTATTTCGTGGATCTCTTTGCTAGCCTTATTTCTGTGGAATCTGAGAACAGATATTTCGGATCCCTTTGAAGACTATAGGGCCAAAGGAAATATCCTCCGATAACAAAGAGAAAGAAGTTTTCTGAGAAACTTCTTTGTGTTCTGTGAAATCATCTCACAGAATTACAGCTTTCCCCTCAAGAAGCCTTTCGCTAAGACAGTTCTTGTGGAATTGGCAAAGTGATATTTGGAAGCCCATAGAGGGCTATGGTGAAAAAAGAAATATCCTCAGATGAAATCTGGAAAGAAGCTTTCTGAGAAACTGCTTAGTATTCTGTGAATTCATCTCACAGAGTTACATCTGCATTTCGTGGATCTCTTTGCTACCCTTATTTCTGTGGAATCTGAGAACAGATATTTCGGATCCCTTTGAAGACTATAGGACCAAAGGAAATATCCTCCGATAACAAAGAGAAAGAAGCTTTCTGAGAAACTTCTTTGTGTTCTGTGAAATCATCTCACAGAGTTACAGCTTTCCCCTCAAGAACCCGTTAACTGAGACAGTTCTTGTGTAATTGGCAAAGAGATATTTGGAAGCCCATAGAGGGCTATGGTGAAAAAGGAAATATCCTCAGATGAAATCTGGAAAGAAGCTTTCTGAGAAACTGCTTAGTGTTCTGTGAATTCATCTCACAGAGTTACATATGTATTTCGTGGATCTCTTTGCTAGCCTTATTTCTGTGGAATCTGAGAAAAGATATTTCGGATCCCTATGAAGACTATAGGGCCAAAGGAAATATCCTCCGATAACAAAGAGAAAGAAGCTTTCTGAGAAACTTCTTTGTGTTCTGTGAAATCATCTCACAGAGTTACAGCTTTCCCCTCAAGAACCCGTTAACTGAGACAGTTCTTGTGTAATTGGCAAAGAGATATTTGGAAGCCCATAGAGGGCTATGGTGACAAAGGAAATATCCTCAGATGAAATCTGGAAAGAAGCTTTCTGAGAAACTGCTTAGTGTTCTGTGAATTCATCTCACAGAGTTATATCTGTATTTCGTGGATCTCTTTGCTAGACTTATTTCTGTGGAATCTGAGAACAGATATTTCGGATCCCTTTGAAGACTATAGGGCCAAAGGAAATATCCTGCGATAACAAAGAGAAAGAAGCTTTCTGAGAAACTTCTTTGTGTTCTGTGAAATCATCTCACAGAATTACAGCTTTCCCCTCAAGAAGCCTTTCGCTAAGACAGTTCTTGTGGAATTGGCAAAGTGATATTTGGAAGCCCATAGAGGGCTATGGTGAAAAAGGAAATATCCTCAGATGAAATCTGGAAAGAAGCTTTCTGAGAAACTGCTTAGTATTCTGTTAATTCATCTCACAGAGTTACATCTGTATTTCGTGGATCTCTTTGCCAGCCTTATTTCTGTGGAATCTGAGAACAGATATTTCGGATCCCTTTGAAGACTATAGGGCCAAAGGAAATATCCTCCGATAACAAAGAGAAAGAAGCTTTCTGAGAAACTTCTTTCTGTTCTGTGAAATCATCTCACAGAGTTACAGCTTTCCCCTCAAGAACCCGTTAACTGAGACAGTTCTTTTGTAACTGGCAAAGAGATATTTGGAAGCCCATAGAGGGCTATGGTGACAAAGGAAATATCCTCAGATGAAATCTGGAAAGAAGCTTTCAGAGAAACTGCTTAGTGTTCTGTGAATTCATCTCACAGAGTTACATCTGTATTTCGTGGATCTCTTTGCTAGCCTTATTTCTGTGGAATCTGAGAACAGATATTTCGGATCCCTTTGAAGACTATAGGGCCAAAGGAAATATCCTGCGATAACAAAGAGAAAGAAGCTTTCTGAGAAACTTCTTTGTGTTCTGTGAAATCATCTCACAGAATTACAGCTTTCCCCTCAAGAAGCCTTTCGCTAAGACAGTTCTTGTGGAATTGGCAAAGTGATATTTGGAAGCCCATAGAGGGCTATGGTGAAAAAGGAAATATCCTCAGATGAAATCTGGAAAGAAGCTTTCTGAGAAACTGCTTAGTGTTCTGTGAATTCATCTCACAGAGTTACATATGTATTTCGTGGATCTCTTTGCTAGCCTTATTTCTGTGGAATCTGAGAAAAGATATTTCGGATCCCTTTGAAGACTATAGGGCCAAAGTAAAATATCCTCCGATAACAAAGAGAAAGAAGCTTTCTGAGAAACTTCTTTGTGTTCTGTGAAATCATCTCACAGAGTTACAGCTTTCCCCTCAAGAAGGCTTTCGCTAAGACAGTTCTTGTGGAATTGGCAAAGTGATATTTTGAAGCCCATAGAGGGCTATGGTGAAAAAGGAAATATCTTCAGATGAAATCTGGAAAGAAGCTTTCTGAGAAACTGCTTAGTGTTCTGTGAATTCATCTCACAGAGTTACATCTGTATTTCGTGGATCTCTTTGCTCGCCTTATTTCTGTGGAAGCTGAAAACAGATATTTCGGATCCCTTTGAAGACTATAGGGCCAAAGGAAATATCCTGCGATAACAAAGAGAAAGAATCTTTCGGAGAAACTTCTTTCTGTTCTCTGAAATCATGTCACAGAGTTACAGCTTTCCCCTCAAGAAGCCTTTCGCTAAGACAGTTCTTGTGGAATTGGCAAAGTGATATTTGTAAGCCCATAGAGGGCTATGGTGAAAAAGGAAATATCCTCAGATGATATCTGGAAAGAAGCTTTCTGAGAAACTGCTTAGTGTTCTGTTAATTCATCTCACAGAGTTACATCTGTATTTCGTGGATCTCTTTGCTAGCCTTATTTCTGTGTAATCTGAGAACAGATATTTCGGATCCCTTTGAAGACTATAGGGCCAAAGGAAATATCCTCCGATAACAAAGAGAAAGAAGCTTTCTGAGAAACTTCTTTGTGTTCTGTGAAATCATCTCACAGAGTTACAGCTTTCCCCTCCAGAACCCTTTCGCTAGGACAGTTCTTGTGTAATTGGCAAAGAGATATTTGGAAGCCCATAGAGGGCTATGGTGAAAAAGGAAATATCCTCAGATGAAATCTGGAAAGAAGCTTTCTGAGAAACTGCTTAGTGTTCTGTGAATTCATCTCACAGAGTTACATCTGTATTTCGTGGATCTCTTTGCTAGCCTTATTTCTGTGGAATCTGAGAACAGATATTTCGGATCCCTTTTAAGACTCTAGGGCCAAAGGAAATATCCTGCGATAACAAAGAGAAAGAAGCTTTCTGAGAAACTTCTTTGTGTTCTGTGAAATCATCTCACAGAATTACAGCTTTCCCCTCAAGAAGCCTTTCGCTAAGACAGTTCTTGTGGAATTGGCAAAGTGATATTTGGAAGCCCATAGAGGGCTATGGTGAAAAAGGAAATATCCTCAGATGAAATCTGGAAAGAAGCTTTCTGAGGAACTGCTTAGTATTCTGTTAATTCATCTCACAGAGTTACATCTGTATTTCGTGGATCTCTTTGCTGGCCTTATTTCTGTGGAATCTGAGAACAGATATTTCGGATCCCTTTGAAGACTTTAGGGCCAAAGGAAATATCCTCCGATAACAAAGAGAAAGAAGCTTTCTGAGAAACTTCTTTGTGTTCTGTGAAATCATCTCACAGAGTTACAGCTTTCCCCTCAAGAACCCTTTAACTGAGACAGTTCTTGTGTATTTGGCAAAGAGATATTTGGAAGCCCATAGAGGGCTAAGGGGAAAAAGGAAATATCCTCAGATGAAATCTGGAAAGAAGCTTTCTGAGAAACTGCTTAGTGTTCTGTTAATTCATCTCACAGAGTTACATATGTATTTCGTGGATCTCTTTGCTAGCCTTATTTCTGTGGAATCTGAGAAAAGATATTTCGGATCCCTATGAAGACTACAGGGCCAAAGGAAATATCCTCCGATAACAAAGAGAAAGAAGCTTTCTGAGAAACTTCTTTGTGTTCTGTGAAATCATCTCACAGAGTTACAGCTTTCCCCTCAAGAACCCGTTAACTGAGACAGTTCTTGTGTAATTGGCAAAGAGATATTTGGAAGCCCGTAGAGGGCTATGGTGAAAAAGGAAATATCCTCAGATGAAATCTGGAAAGAAGCTTTCTGAGAAACTGCTTAGTGTTCTGTGAATTCATCTCACAGAGTTACATATGTATTTCGTGGATCTCTTTGCTAGCCTTATTTCTGTGGAATCTGAGAAAAGATATTTCGGATCCCTATGAAGACTATAGGGCCAAAGGAAATATCCTCCGATAACAAAGAGAAAGAAGCTTTCTGAGAAACTTCTTTGTGTTCTGTGAAATCATCTCACAGAGTTACAGCTTTCCCCTCAAGAAGCCTTTCGCTAAGACAGTTCTTGTGAAATTGGCAAAGTGATATTTGGAAGCCCATAGAGGGCTATGGTGAAAAAGGATATATCCTCAGATGAAATATGGAAAGAAGCTTTCTGAGAAACTGCTTAGTGTTCTTTGAATTCATCTCACAGAGTTACATCTGTATTTCGTGGATCTCTTTGCTAGCCTTATTTCTGTGGAATCTGAGAACAGATATTTCGGATCCCTTTGAAGACTATAGGTCCAAAGGAAATATCCTGCGATAACAAAGAGAAAGAAGCTTTCTGAGAAACTTCTTTGTGTTCTGTGAAATCATCTCACAGAATTACAGCTTTCACCTCAAGAAGTCTTTCGCTAAGACAGTTCTCGTGGAATTGGCAAAGTGATATTTGGAAGCCCATAGAGGGCTATGGTGAAAAAGGAAATATCCTCAGATGAAATCTGGAAAGAAGCTTTTTGAGAAACTGCTTAGTGTTCTGTGAATTCATCTCACAGAGTTACATCTGTATTTCGTGGATATCTTTGCAAGCCTTATTTCTGTGGAATCTGAGAACAGATATTTCGGATCCCTTTGAAGACTATAGGGCCAAAGGAAATATCCTGCGATAACAAAGAGAAAGAAGCTTTCTGAGAAACTTCTTTGTGTTCTGTGAAATCATCTCACAGAGTTACAGCTTTCCCCTCAAGAAGCCTTTCGCTAAGACAGTTCTTGTGGAATTGGCAAAGTGATATTTGGAAGCCCATAGAGGGCTATGGTGAAAAAGGAAATATCCTCAGATGAAATCTGGAAAGAAGCTTTCTGAGAAACTGCTTAGTGTTCTGTGAATTCATCTCACAGAGTTACATCTGTATTTCGTGGATCTCTTTGCTAGCCTTATTTCTGTGGAATCTGAGAACAGATATTTCGGATCCTTTTGAAGACTATAGGACCAAAGGAAATATCCTCCGATAACAAAGAGAAAGAAGCTTTCTGAGAAACTTCTTTGTGTTCTGTGAAATCATCTCACAGAGTTACAGCTTTCCCCTCAGGAAGCCTTTAACTGAGACAGTTCTTGTGTAATTGGCAAAGAGATATTTGGAAGCCCATAGAGGGCTATGGTGAAAAAGGAAATATCCTCAGATGAAATCTGGAAAGAAGCTTTCTGAGAAACTGCTTAGTGTTCTGTCAATTCATCTCACAGAGTTTCATATGTATTTCGTGGATCTCTTTGCTAGCCTTATTTCTGTGGAATCTGAGAAAAGATATTTCGGATCCCTTTGAAGACTATAGGGCCAAAGGAAATATCCTCCGATAACAAAGAGAAAGAAGCTTTCTGAGAAACTTCTTTGTGTTCTGTGAAATCATCTCACAGAGTTACAGCTTTCCCCTCAAGAAGGCTTTCGCTAAGACAGTTCTTGTGGAATTGGCAAAGTGATATTTTGAAGCCCATAGAGGGCTATGGTGAAAAAGGAAATATCCTCAGATGAAATCTGGAAAGAAGCTTTCTGAGAAACTGCTTAGTGTTCTGTGAATTCATCTCACAGAGTTACATCTGTATTTCGTGGATCTCTTTGCTAGCCTTATTTCTGTGGAAGCTGAAAACAGATATTTCGGATCCCTTTGAAGACTATAGGGCCAAAGGAAATATCCTGCGATAACAAAGAGAAAGAAGCTTTCTGAGAAACTTCTTTCTGTTCTCTGAAATCATGTCACAGAGTTACAGCTTTCCCCTCAAGAAGCCTTTCGCTAAGACAGTTCTTGTGGAATTGGCAAAGTGATATTTGTAAGCCCATAGAGGGCTATGGTGAAAAAGGAAATATCCTCAGATGATATCTGGAAAGAAGCTTTCTGAGAAACTGCTTAGTGTTCTGTTAATTCATCTCACAGAGTTACATCTGTATTTCGTGGATCTCTTTGCTAGCCTTATTTCTGTGGAATCTGAGAACAGATATTTCGGATCCCTTTGAAGACTATAGGGCCAAAGGAAATATCCTCCGATAACAAAGAGAAAGAAGCTTTCTGAGAAACTTCTTTGTGTTCTGTGAAATCATCTCACAGAGTTACAGCTTTCCCCTCCAGAACCCTTTCGCTAGGACAGTTCTTGTGTAATTGGCAAAGAGATATTTGGAAGCCCATAGAGGGCTATGGTGACAAAGGAAATATCCTCAGATGAAATCTGGAAAGAAGCTTTCTGAGAAACTGCTTAGTGTTCTGTGAATTCATCTCACAGAGTTACATCTGTATTTCGTGGATCTCTTTGCTAGCCTTATTTCTGTGGAATCTGAGAACAGATATTTCGGATCTCTTTGAAGACTATAGGGCCAAAGGAAATATCCTGCGATAACAAAGAGAAAGAAGCTTTCTGAGAAACTTCTTTGTGTTCTGTGAAATCATCTCACAGAATTACAGCTTTCCCCTCAAGAAGCCTTTCGCTAAGACAGTTCTTGTGGAATTGGCAAAGTGATATTTGGAAGCCCATAGAGGGCTATGGTGAAAAAGGAAATATCCTCAGATGAAATCTGGAAAGAAGCTTTCTGAGAAACTGCTTAGTATTCTGTTAATTCATCTCACAGAGTTACATCTGTATTTCGTGGATCTCTTTGCTAGCCTTATTTCTGTGGAATCTGAGAACAGATATTTCGGATCCCTTTGAAGACTATAGGGCCAAAGGAAATATCCTCCGATAACAAAGAGAAAGAAGCTTTCTGAGAAACTTCTTTGTGTTCTGTGAAATCATCTCACAGAGTTACAGCTTTCCCCTCAAGAACCCTTTAACTGAGACAGTTCTTGTGTATTTGGCAAAGAGATATTTGGAAGCCCATAGAGGGCTAAGGGGAAAAAGGAAATATCCTCAGATGAAATCTGGAAAGAAGCTTTCTGAGAAACTGCTTAGTGTTCTGTGAATTCATCTCACAGAGTTACATATGTATTTCGTGGATCTCTTTGCTAGCCTTATTTCTGTGGAATCTGAGAAAAGATATTTCGGATCCCTATGAAGACTATAGGGCCAAAGGAAATATCCTCCGATAACAAAGAGAAAGAAGCTTTCTGAGAAACTTCTTTGTGTTCTGTGAAATCATCTCACAGAGTTACAGCTTTCCCCTCAAGAACCCGTTAACTGAGACAGTTCTTGTGTAATTGGCAAAGAGATATTTGGAAGCCCGTAGAGGGCTATGGTGAAAAAGGAAATATCCTCAGATGAAATCTGGAAAGAAGCTTTCTGAGAAACTGCTTAGTGTTCTTTGAATTCATCTCACAGAGTTACATCTGTATTTCGTGGATCTCTTTGCTAGCCTTATTTCTGTGGAATCTGAGAAAAGATATTTCGGATCCCTATGAAGACTATAGGGCCAAAGGAAATATCCTGCGATAACAAAGAGAAAGAAGCTTTCTGAGAAACTTCTTTGTGTTCTGTGAAATCATCTCACAGAATTACAGCTTTCACCTCAAGAAGCCTTTCGCTAAGACAGTTCTCGTGGAATTGGCAAAGTGATATTTGGAAGCCCATAGAGGGCTATGGTGAAAAAGGAAATATCCTCAGATGAAATCTGGAAAGAAGCTTTTTGAGAAACTGCTTAGTGTTCTGTGAATTCATCTCACAGAGTTACATCTGTATTTCGTGGATATCTTTGCAAGCCTTATTTCTGTGGAATCTGAGAACAGATATTTCGGATCCCTTTGAAGACTATAGGGCCAAAGGAAATATCCTGCGATAACAAAGAGAAAGAAGCTTTCTGAGAAACTTCTTTCTGTTCTCTGAAATCATGTCACAGAGTTACAGCTTTCCCCTCAAGAAGCCTTTCGCTAAGACAGTTCTTGTGGAATTGGCAAAGTGATATTTGTAAGCCCATAGAGGGCTATGGTGAAAAAGGAAATATCCTCAGATGATATCTGGAAAGAAGCTTTCTGAGAAACTGCTTAGTGTTCTGTTAATTCATCTCACAGAGTTACATCTGTATTTCGTGGATCTCTTTGCTAGCCTTATTTCTGTGTAATCTGAGAACAGATATTTCGGATCCCTTTGAAGACTATAGGGCCAAAGGAAATATCCTCCGATAACAAAGAGAAAGAAGCTTTCTGAGAAACTTCTTTGTGTTCTGTGAAATCATCTCACAGAGTTACAGCTGTCCCCTCCAGAACCCTTTCGCTAGGACAGTTCTTGTGTAATTGGCAAAGAGATATTTGGAAGCCCATAGAGGGCTATGGTGACAAAGGAAATATCCTCAGATGAAATCTGGAAAGAAGCTTTCTGAGAAACTGCTTAGTGTTCTGTGAATTCATCTCACAGAGTTACATCTGTATTTCGTGGATCTCTTTGCTAGCCTTATTTCTGTGGAATCTGAGAACAGATATTTCGGATCCCTTTGAAGACTATAGGGCCAAAGGAAATATCCTGCGATAACAAAGAGAAAGAAGCTTTCTGAGAAACTTCTTTGTGTTCTGTGAAATCATCTCACAGAATTACAGCTTTCCCCTCAAGAAGCCTTTCGCTAAGACAGTTCTTGTGGAATTGGCAAAGTGATATTTGGAAGCCCATAGAGGGCTATGGTGAAAAAGGAAATATCCTCAGATGAAATCTGGAAAGAAGCTTTCTGAGAAACTGCTTAGTATTCTGTTAATTCATCTCACAGAGTTACATCTGTATTTCGTGGATCTCTTTGCTAGCCTTATTTCTGTGGAATCTGAGAACAGATATTTCGGATCCCTTTGAAGACTATAGGGCCAAAGGAAATATCCTCCGATAACAAAGAGAAAGAAGCTTTCTGAGAAACTTCTTTGTTTTCTGTGAAATCATCTCACAGAGTTACAGCTTTCCCCTCAAGAACCCTTTAACTGAGACAGTTCTTGTGTATTTGGCAAAGAGATATTTGGAAGCCCATAGAGGGCTAAGGGGAAAAAGGAAATATCCTCAGATGAAATCTGGAAAGAAGCTTTCTGAGAAACTGCTTAGTGTTCTGTGAATTCATCTCACAGAGTTACATATGTATTTCGTGGATCTCTTTGCTAGCCTTATTTCTGTGGAATCTGAGAAAAGATATTTCGGATCCCTATGAAGACTATAGGGCCAAAGGAAATATCCTCCGATAACAAAGAGAAAGAAGCTTTCTGAGAAACTTCTTTGTGTTCTGTGAAATCATCTCACAGAGTTACAGCTTTCCCCTCAAGAAGCCTTTCGCTAAGACAGTTCTTGTGGAATTGGCAAAGTGATATTTGGAAGCCCATAGAGGGCTATGGTGAAAAAGGAAATATCCTCAGATGAAATATGGAAAGAAGCTTTCTGAGAAACTGCTTAGTGTTCTTTGAATTCATCTCACAGAGTTACATCTGTATTTCGTGGATCTCTTTGCTAGCCTTATTTCTGTGGAATCTGAGAACAGATATTTCGGATCCCTTTGAAGACTATAGGGCCAAAGGAAATATCCTGCGATAACAAAGAGAAAGAAGCTTTCTGAGAAACTTCTTTGTGTTCTGTGAAATCATCTCACAGAATTACAGCTTTCACCTCAAGAAGCCTTTCGCTAAGACAGTTCTCGTGGAATTGGCAAAGTGATATTTGGAAGCCCATAGAGGGCTATGGTGAAAAAGGAAATATCCTCAGATGAAATCTGGAAAGAAGCTTTTTGAGAAACTGCTTAGTGTTCTGTGAATTCATCTCACAGAGTTACATCTGTATTTCGTGGATATCTTTGCAAGCCTTATTTCTGTGGAATCTGAGAACAGATATTTCGGATCCCTTTGAAGACTATAGGGCCAAAGGAAATATCCTGCGATAACAAAGAGAAAGAAGCTTTCTGAGAAACTTCTTTGTGTTCTGTGAAATCATCTCACAGAGTTACAGCTTTCCCCTCAAGAAGCCTTTCGCTAAGACAGTTCTTGTGGAATTGGCAAAGTGATATTTGGAAGCCCATAGAGGGCTATGGTGAAAAAGGAAATATCCTCAGATGAAATCTGGAAAGAAGCTTTCTGAGAAACTGCTTAGTGTTCTGTGAATTCATCTCACAGAGTTACATCTGTATTTCGTGGATCTCTTTGCTAGCCTTATTTCTGTGGAATCTGAGAACAGATATTTCGGATCCTTTTGAAGACTATAGAGCCAAAGGAAATATCCTCCGATAACAAAGAGAAAGAAGCTTTCTGAGAAACTTCTTTCTGTTCTGTGAAATCATCTCACAGAGTTACACTTTCCCCTCAAGAAGCCTTTAACTGAGACAGTTCTTGTGTAATTGGCAAAGAGATATTTGGAAGCCCATAGAGGGCTATGGTGAAAAAGGAAATATCCTCAGATGAAATCTGGAAAGAAGCTTTCTGAGAAACTGCTTAGTGTTCTGTCAATTCATCTCACAGAGTTACATATGTATTTCGTGGATCTCTTTGCTAGCCTTATTTCTGTGGAATCTGAGAAAAGATATTTCGGATCCCTTTGAAGACTATAGGGCCAAAGGAAATATCCTCCGATAACAAAGAGAAAGAAGCTTTCTGAGAAACTTCTTTGTGTTCTGTGAAATCATCTCACAGAGTTACAGCTTTCCCCTCAAGAAGGCTTTCGCTAAGACAGTTCTTGTGGAATTGGCAAAGTGATATTTTGAAGCCCATAGAGGGCTATGGTGAAAAAGGAAATATCCTCAGATGAAATCTGGAAAGAAGCTTTCTGAATAACTGCTTAGTGTTCTGTGAATTCATCTCACAGAGTTACATCTGTATTTCGTGGATCTCTTTGCTAGCCTTATTTCTGTGGAAGCTGAAAACAGATATTTCGGATCCCTTTGAAGACTATAGGGCCAAAGGAAATATCCTGCGATAACAAAGAGAAAGAAGCTTTCTGAGAAACTTCTTTCTGTTCTCTGAAATCATGTCACAGAGTTACAGCTTTCCCCTCAAGAAGCCTTTCGCTAAGACAGTTCTTGTGGAATTGGCAAAGTGATATTTGTAAGCCCATAGAGGGCTATGGTGAAAAAGGAAATATCCTCAGATGATATCTGGAAAGAAGCTTTCTGAGAAACTGCTTAGTGTTCTGTTAATTCATCTCACAGAGTTACATCTGTATTTCGTGGATCTCTTTGCTAGCCTTATTTCTGTGTAATCTGAGAACAGATATTTCGGATCCCTTTGAAGACTATAGGGCCAAAGGAAATATCCTGCGATAACAAAGAGAAAGAAGCTTTCTGAGAAACTTCTTTGTGTTCTGTGAAATCATCTCACAGAATTACAGCTTTCCCCTCAAGAAGCCTTTCGCTAAGACAGTTCTTGTGGAATTGGCAAAGTGATATTTGGAAGCCCATAGAGGGCTATGGTGAAAAAGGAAATATCCTCAGATGAAATCTGGAAAGAAGCTTTCTGAGAAACTGCTTAGTATTCTGTTAATTCATCTCACAGAGTTACATCTGTATTTCGTGGATCTCTTTGCTAGCCTTATTTCTGTGGAATCTGAGAACAGATATTTCGGATCCCTTTGAAGACTATAGGGCCAAAGGAAATATCCTCCGATAACAAAGAGAAAGAAGCTTTCTGAGAAACTTCTTTGTGTTCTGTGAAATCATCTCACAGAGTTACAGCTTTCCCCTCAAGAACCCTTTAACTGAGACAGTTCTTGTGTAATTGGCAAAGAGATATTTGGAAGCCCATAGAGGGCTATGGTGAAAAAGGAAATATCCTCAGATGAAATCTGGAAAGAAGCTTTCTGAGAAACTGCTTAGTGTTCTGTGAATTCATCTCACAGAGTTACATATATATTTCGTGGATCTCTTTGCTATCCTTATTTCTGTGGAATCTGAGAAAAGATATTTCGGATCCCTATGAAGACTGTAGGGCCAAAGGAAATATCCTCCGATAACAAAGAGAAAGAAGCTTTCTGAGAAACTTCTTTGTGTTCTGTGAAATCATCTCACAGAGTTACAGCTTTCCCCTCAAGAAGTCTTTCGCTAAGACAGTTCTTGTGGAATTGGCAAAGTGATATTTGGAAGCCCATAGAGGGCTATGCTGAAAAAGGAAATATCCTCAGATGAAATCTGGAAAGAAGCTTTCTGAGAAACTGCTTAGTGTTCTGTGAATTCATCTCACAGAGTTACATCTGTATTTCGTGGATCTCTTTGCTAGCCTTATTTCTGTGGAAGCTGAAAACAGATATTTCGGATCCCTTTGAAGACTATAGGGCCAAAGGAAATATCCTGCGATAACAAAGAGAAAGAAGCTTTCTGAGAAACTTCTTTCTGTTCTCTGAAATCATGTCACAGAGTTACAGCTTTCCCCTCAAGAAGCCTTTCGCTAAGACAGTTCTTGTGGAATTGGCAAAGTGATATTTGTAAGCCCATAGAGGGCTATGGTGAAAAAGGAAATATCCTCAGATGATATCTGGAAAGAAGCTTTCTGAGAAACTGCTTAGTATTCTGTGAATTCATCTCACAGAGTTACATCTGTATTTCGTGGATCTCTTTGCTAGCCTTATTTCTGTGGAATCTGAGAACAGATATTTCGGATCCCTTTGAAGACTATAGGGCCAAAGGAAATATCCTGCGATAACAAAGAGAAAGAAGCTTTCTGAGAAACTTCTTTGTGTTCTGTGAAACCATCTCACAGAATTACAGCTATCACCTCAAGAAGCCTTTTGCTAAGACAGTTCTCGTGGAATTGGCAAAGTGATATTTGGAAGCCCATAGAGGGCTATGGTGAAAAAGGAAATATCCTCAGATGAAATCTGGAAAGAAGCTTTCTGAGAAACTGCTTAGTGTTCTGTGAATTCATCTCACAGAGTTACATCTGTATTTCGTGGATATCTTTGCTAGCCTTATTTCTGTGGAATCTGAGAACAGATATTTCGGATCCCTTTGAAGACTATAGGGCCAAAGGAAATATCCTGCGATAACAAAGAGAAAGAAGCTTTCTGAGAAACTTCTTTGTGTTCTGTGAAATCATCTCACAGAGTTACAGCTTTCCCCTCAAGAAGCCTTTCGCTAAGACAGTTCTTGTGGAATTGGCAAAGTGATATTTGGAAGCCCCTAGAGGGCTATGGTGAAAAAGGAAATATCCTCAGATGAAATCTGGAAAGAAGCTTTCTGAGAAACTGCTTAGTGTTCTGTGAATTCATCTCACAGAGTTACATCTGTATTTCGTGGATCTCTTTGCTAGCCTTATTTCTGTGGAATCTGAGAACAGATATTTCGGATCCTTTTGAAGACTATAGAGCCAAAGGAAATATCCTCCGATAACAAAGAGAAAGAAGCTTTCTGAGAAACTTCTTTCTGTTCTGTGAAATCATCTCACAGAGTTACAGCTTTCCCCTCAAGAAGCCTTTAACTGAGACAGTTCTTGTGTAATTGGCAAAGAGATATTTGGAAGCCCATAGAGGGCTATGGTGAAAAAGGAAATATCCTCAGATGAAATCTGGAAAGAAGCATTCTGAGAAACTGCTTAGTGTTCTGTGAATTCATCTCACAGAGTTACATATGTATTTCGTGGATCTCTTTGCTAGCCTTATTTCTGTGGAATCTGAGAAAAGATATTTCGGATCCCTATGAAGACTATAGGGCCAAAGGAAATATCCTCCGATAACAAAGAGAAAGAAGCTTTCTGAGAAACTTCTTTGTGTTCTGTGAAATCATCTCACAGAGTTACAGCTTTCCCCTCAAGAAGGCTTTCGCTAAGACAGTTCTTGTGGAATTGGCAAAGTGATATTTGGAAGCCCATAGAGGGCTATGCTGAAAAAGGAAATATCCTCAGATGAAATCTGGAAAGAAGCTTTCTGAGAAACTGCTTAGTGTTCTGTGAATTCATCTCACAGAGTTACATCTGTATTTCGTGGATATCTTTGCTAGCCTTATTTCTGTGGAAGCTGAAAACAGATATTTCGGATCCCTTTGAAGACTATAGGGCCAAAGGAAATATCCTGCGATAACAAAGAGAAAGAAGCTTTCGGAGAAACTTCTTTCTGTTCTCTGAAATCATGTCACAGAGTTACAGCTTTCCCCTCAAGAAGTCTTTCGCTAAGACAGTTCTTGTGGAATTGGCAAAGTGATATTTGTAAGCCCATAGAGGGCTATGGTGAAAAAGGAAATATCCTCAGATGATATCTGGAAAGAAGCTTTCTGAGAAACTGCTTAGTGTTATGTTAATTCATCTCACAGAGTTACATCTGTATTTCGTGGATCTCTTTGCTAGCCTTATTTCTGTGTAATCTGAGAACAGATATTTCGGATCCCTTTGAAGACTATAGGGCCAAAGGAAATATCCTCCGATAACAAAGAGAAAGAAGCTTTCTGAGAAACTTCTTTGTGTTCTGTGAAATCATCTCACAGAGTTACAGCTTTCCCCTCCAGAAGCCTTTCGCTAGGACAGTTCTTGTGTAATTGGCAAAGAGATATTTGGAAGCCCATAGAGGGCTATGGTGAAAAAGGAAATATCCTCAGATGAAATCTGGAAAGAAGCTTTCTGAGAAACTACTTAGTGTTCTGTGAATTCATCTCACAGAGTTACATCTGTATTTCGTGGATCTCTTTGCTAGCCTTATTTCTGTGGAATCTGAGAACAGATATTTCGGATCCCTTTGAAGACTATAGGGCCAAAGGAAATATCCTGCGATAACAAAGAGAAAGAAGCTTTCTGAGAAACTTCTTTCTGTTCTGTGAAATCATCTCACAGAGTTACAGCTTTCCCCTCAAGAAGCCTTTCGCTAAGACAGTTCTTGTGGAATTGGCAAAGTGATATTTGGAAGCCCATAGAGGGCTATGGTGAAAAAGGAAATGTCCTCAGATGAAATCTGGAAAGAAGCTTTCTGAGAAACTGCTTAGTGTTCTGTGAATTCATCTCACAGAGTTACATATGTATTTCGTGGATCTCTTTGCTAGCCTTATTTCTGTGGAATCTGAGAACAGATATTTCGGATCCCTTTGAAGACTATAGGGCCAAAGGAAATATCCTCCGATAACAAAGAGAAAGAAGCTTTCTGAGAAACTTCTTTGTGTTCTGTGAAATCATCTCACAGAGTTACAGCTTTCCCCTCAAGAACCCTTTAACTGAGACAGTTGTTGTGTAATTGGCAAAGAGATATTTGAGAGCCCATAGAGGGCTATGGTGAAAAAGGAAATATCCTCAGATGAAATCTGGAAAGAAGCTTTCTGAGAAACTGCTTAGTGTTCTGTGAATTCATCTCACAGAGTTACATATATATTTCGTGGATCTCTTTGCTAGCCTTATTTCTGTGGAATCTGAGAAAAGATATTTCGGATCCCTATGAAGACTGTAGGGCCAAAGGAAATATCCTCCGATAACAAAGAGAAAGAAGCTTTCTGAGAAACTTCTTTGTGTTCTGTGAAATCATCTCACAGAGTTACAGCTTTCCCCTCAAGAAGTCTTTCGCTAAGACAGTTCTTGTGGAATTGGCAAAGTGATATTTGGAAGCCCATAGAGGGCTATGGTGAAAAAGGAAATATCCTCAGATGAAATCTGGAAAGAAGCTTTCTGAGAAACTGCTTAGTGTTCTGTGAATTCATCTCACAGAGTTACATCTGTATTTCGTGGATCTCTTTGCTAGCCTTATTTCTGTGGAAGCTGAAAACAGATATTTCGGATCCCTTTGAAGACTATAGGGCCAAAGGAAATATCCTGCGATAACAAAGAGAAAGAAGCTTTCTGAGAAACTTCTTTCTCTTCTCTGAAATCATGTCACAGAGTTACAGCTTTCCCCTCAAGAAGCCTTTCGCTAAGACAGTTCTTGTGGAATTGGCAAAGTGATATTTGTAAGCCCATAGAGGGCTATGGTGAAAAAGGAAATATCCTCAGATGATATCTGGAAAGAAGCTTTCTGAGAAACTGCTTAGTATTCTGTGAATTCATCTCACAGAGTTACATCTGTATTTCGTGGATCTCTTTGCTAGCCTTATTTCTGTGGAATCTGAGAACAGATATTTCGGATCCCTTTGAAGACTATAGGGCCAAAGGAAATATCCTGCGATAACAAAGAGAAAGAAGCTTTCTGAGAAACTTCTTTGTGTTCTGTGAAATCATCTCACAGAATTACAGCTTTCACCTCAAGAAGCCTTTTGCTAAGACAGTTCTCGTGGAATTGGCAAAGTGATATTTGGAAGCCCATAGAGGGCTATGGTGAAAAAGGAAATATCCTCAGATGAAATCTGGAAAGAAGCTTTCTGAGAAACTGCTTAGTGTTCTGTGAATTCATCTCACAGAGTTACATCTGTATTTCGTGGATATCTTTGCTAGCCTTATTTCTGTGGAATCTGAGAACAGATATTTCGGATCCCTTTGAAGACTATAGGGCCAAAGGAAATATCCTGCGATAACAAAGAGAAAGAAGCTTTCTGAGAAACTTCTTTGTGTTCTGTGAAATCATCTCACAGAGTTACAGCTTTCCCCTCAAGAAGCCTTTCGCTAAGACAGTTCTTGTGGAATTGGCAAAGTGATATTTGGAAGCCCCTAGAGGGCTATGGTGAAAAAGGAAATATCCTCAGATGAAATCTGGAAAGAAGCTTTCTGAGAAACTGCTTAGTGTTCTGTGAATTCATCTCACAGAGTTACATCTGTATTTCGTGGATCTCTTTGCTAGCCTTATTTCTGTGGAATCTGAGAACAGATATTTCGGATCCTTTTGAAGACTATAGAGCCAAAGGAAATATCCTCCGATAACAAAGAGAAAGAAGCTTTCTGAGAAACTTCTTTCTGTTCTGTGAAATCATCTCACAGAGTTACAGCTTTCCCCTCAAGAAGCCTTTAACTGAGACAGTTCTTGTGTAATTGGCAAAGAGATATTTGGAAGCCCATAGAGGGCTATGGTGAAAAAGGAAATATCCTCAGATGAAATCTGGAAAGAAGCATTCTGAGAAACTGCTTAGTGTTCTGTGAATTCATCTCACAGAGTTACATATGTATTTCGTGGATCTCTTTGCTAGCCTTATTTCTGTGGAATCTGAGAAAAGATATTTCGGATCCCTATGAAGACTATAGGGCCAAAGGAAATATCCTCCGATAACAAAGAGAAAGAAGCTTTCTGAGAAACTTCTTTGTGTTCTGTGAAATCATCTCACAGAGTTACAGCTTTCCCCTCAAGAAGGCTTTCGCTAAGACAGTTCTTGTGGAATTGGCAAAGTGATATTTGGAAGCCCATAGAGGGCTATGCTGAAAAAGGAAATATCCTCAGATGAAATCTGGAAAGAAGCTTTCTGAGAAACTGCTTAGTGTTCTGTGAATTCATCTCACAGAGTTACATCTGTATTTCGTGGATATCTTTGCTAGCCTTATTTCTGTGGAAGCTGAAAACAGATATTTCGGATCCCTTTGAAGACTATAGGGCCAAAGGAAATATCCTGCGATAACAAAGAGAAAGAAGCTTTCGGAGAAACTTCTTTCTGTTCTCTGAAATCATGTCACAGAGTTACAGCTTTCCCCTCAAGAAGTCTTTCGCTAAGACAGTTCTTGTGGAATTGGCAAAGTGATATTTGGAAGCCCATAGAGGGCTATGGTGAAAAAGGAAATATCCTCAGATGATATCTGGAAAGAAGCTTTCTGAGAAACTGCTTAGTGTTATGTTAATTCATCTCACAGAGTTACATCTGTATTTCGTGGATCTCTTTGCTAGCCTTATTTCTGTGTAATCTGAGAACAGATATTTCGGATCCCTTTGAAGACTATAGGGCCAAAGGAAATATCCTCCGATAACAAAGAGAAAGAAGCTTTCTGAGAAACTTCTTTGTGTTCTGTGAAATCATCTCACAGAGTTACAGCTTTCCCCTCCAGAAGCCTTTCGCTAGGACAGTTCTTGTGTAATTGGCAAAGAGATATTTGGAAGCCCATAGAGGGCTATGGTGAAAAAGGAAATATCCTCAGATGAAATCTGGAAAGAAGCTTTCTGAGAAACTACTTAGTGTTCTGTGAATTCATCTCACAGAGTTACATCTGTATTTCGTGGATCTCTTTGCTAGCCTTATTTCTGTGGAATCTGAGAACAGATATTTCGGATCCCTTTGAAGACTATAGGGCCAAAGGAAATATCCTGCGATAACAAAGAGAAAGAAGCTTTCTGAGAAACTTCTTTCTGTTCTGTGAAATCATCTCACAGAGTTACAGCTTTCCCCTCAAGAAGCCTTTCGCTAAGACAGTTCTTGTGGAATTGGCAAAGTGATATTTGGAAGCCCATAGAGGGCTATGGTGAAAAAGGAAATGTCCTCAGATGAAATCTGGAAAGAAGCTTTCTGAGAAACTGCTTAGTGTTCTGTGAATTCATCTCACAGAGTTACATATGTATTTCGTGGATCTCTTTGCTAGCCTTATTTCTGTGGAATCTGAGAACAGATATTTCGGATCCCTTTGAAGACTATAGGGCCAAAGGAAATATCCTCCGATAACAAAGAGAAAGAAGCTTTCTGAGAAACTTCTTTGTGTTCTGTGAAATCATCTCACAGAGTTACAGCTTTCCCCTCAAGAACCCTTTAACTGAGACAGTTGTTGTGTAATTGGCAAAGAGATATTTGAGAGCCCATAGAGGGCTATGGTGAAAAAGGAAATATCCTCAGATGAAATCTGGAAAGAAGCTTTCTGAGAAACTGCTTAGTGTTCTGTGAATTCATCTCACAGAGTTACATATATATTTCGTGGATCTCTTTGCTAGCCTTATTTCTGTGGAATCTGAGAAAAGATATTTCGGATCCCTATGAAGACTGTAGGGCCAAAGGAAATATCCTCCGATAACAAAGAGAAAGAAGCTTTCTGAGAAACTTCTTTGTGTTCTGTGAAATCATCTCACAGAGTTACAGCTTTCCCCTCAAGAAGTCTTTCGCTAAGACAGTTCTTGTGGAATTGGCAAAGTGATATTTGGAAGCCCATAGAGGGCTATGGTGAAAAAGGAAATATCCTCAGATGAAATCTGGAAAGAAGCTTTCTGAGAAACTGCTTAGTGTTCTGTGAATTCATCTCACAGAGTTACATCTGTATTTCGTGGATCTCTTTGCTAGCCTTATTTCTGTGGAAGCTGAAAACAGATATTTCGGATCCCTTTGAAGACTATAGGGCCAAAGGAAATATCCTGCGATAACAAAGAGAAAGAAGCTTTCTGAGAAACTTCTTTCTCTTCTCTGAAATCATGTCACAGAGTTACAGCTTTCCCCTCAAGAAGCCTTTCGCTAAGACAGTTCTTGTGGAAATGGCAAAGTGATATTTGTAAGCCCATAGAGGGCTATGGTGAAAAAGGAAATATCCTCAGATGATATCTGGAAAGAAGCTTTCTGAGAAACTGCTTAGTATTCTGTGAATTCATCTCACAGAGTTACATCTGTATTTCGTGGATCTCTTTGCTAGCCTTATTTCTGTGGAATCTGAGAACAGATATTTCGGATCCCTTTGAAGACTATAGGGCCAAAGGAAATATCCTGCGATAACAAAGAGAAAGAAGCTTTCTGAGAAACTTCTTTGTGTTCTGTGAAATCATCTCACAGAATTACAGCTTTCACCTCAAGAAGCCTTTTGCTAAGACAGTTCTCGTGGAATTGGCAAAGTGATATTTGGAAGCCCATAGAGGGCTATGGTGAAAAAGGAAATATCCTCAGATGAAATCTGGAAAGAAGCTTTCTGAGAAACTGCTTAGTGTTCTGTGAATTCATCTCACAGAGTTACATCTGTATTTCGTGGATATCTTTGCTAGCCTTATTTCTGTGGAATCTGAGAACAGATATTTCGGATCCCTTTGAAGACTATAGGGCCAAAGGAAATATCCTGCGATAACAAAGAGAAAGAAGCTTTCTGAGAAACTTCTTTGTGTTCTGTGAAATCATCTCACAGAGTTACAGCTTTCCCCTCAAGAAGCCTTTCGCTAAGACAGTTCTTGTGGAATTGGCAAAGTGATATTTGGAAGCCCATAGAGGGCTATGGTGAAAAAGGAAATATCCTCAGATGAAATCTGGAAAGAAGCTTTCTGAGAAACTGCTTAGTGTTCTGTGAATTCATCTCACAGAGTTACATCTGTATTTCGTGGATCTCTTTGCTAGCCTTATTTCTGTGGAATCTGAGAACAGATATTTCGGATCCTTTTGAAGACTATAGAGCCAAAGGAAATATCCTCCGATAACAAAGAGAAAGAAGCTTTCTGAGAAACTTCTTTGTGTTCTGTGAAATCATCTCACAGAGTTACAGCTTTCCCCTCAAGAAGCCTTTAACTGAGACAGTTCTTGTGTAATTGGCAAAGAGATATTTGGAAGCCCATAGAGGGCTATGGTGAAAAAGGAAATATCCTCAGATGAAATCTGGAAAGAAGCATTCTGAGAAACTGCTTAGTGTTCTGTGAATTCATCTCACAGAGTTACATATGTATTTCGTGGATCTCTTTGCTAGCCTTATTTCTGTGGAATCTGAGAAAAGATATTTCGGATCCCTATGAAGACTATAGGGCCAAAGGAAATATCCTCCGATAACAAAGAGAAAGAAGCTTTCTGAGAAACTTCTTTGTGTTCTGTGAAATCATCTCACAGAGTTACAGCTTTCCCCTCAAGAAGGCTTTCGCTAAGACAGTTCTTGTGGAATTGGCAAAGTGATATTTGGAAGCCCATAGAGGGCTATGCTGAAAAAGGAAATATCCTCAGATGAAATCTGGAAAGAAGCTTTCTGAGAAACTGCTTAGTGTTCTGTGAATTCATCTCACAGAGTTACATCTGTATTTCGTGGATCTCTTTGCTAGCCTTATTTCTGTGGAAGCTGAAAACAGATATTTCGGATCCCTTTGAAGACTATAGGGCCAAAGGAAATATCCTGCGATAACAAAGAGAAAGAAGCTTTCGGAGAAACTTCTTTCTGTTCTCTGAAATCATGTCACAGAGTTACAGCTTTCCCCTCAAGGAGTCTTTCGCTAAGACAGTTCTTGTGGAATTGGCAAAGTGATATTTGTAAGCCCATAGAGGGCTATGGTGAAAAAGGAAATATCCTCAGATGATATCTGGAAAGAAGCTTTCTGAGAAACTGCTTAGTGTTCTGTGAATTCATCTCACAGAGTTACATCTGTATTTCGTGGATCTCTTTGCTAGCCTTATTTCTGTGTAATCTGAGAACAGATATTTCGGATCCCTTTGAAGACTACAGGGCCAAAGGAAATATCCTCCGATAACAAAGAGAAAGAAGCTTTCTGAGAAACTTCTTTGTGTTCTGTGAAATCATCTCACAGAGTTACAGCTTTCCCCTCCAGAAGCCTTTCGCTAGGACAGTTCTTGTGTAATTGGCAAAGAGATATTTGGAAGCCCAAAGAGGGCTATGGTGAAAAAGGAAATATCCTCAGATGAAATCTGGAAAGAAGCTTTCTGAGAAACTACTTAGTGTTCTGTGAATTCATCTCACAGAGTTACATCTGTATTTCGTGGATCTCTTTGCTAGCCTTATTTCTGTGGAATCTGAGAACAGATATTTCGGATCCCTTTGAAGACTATAGGGCCAAAGGAAATATCCTGCGATAACAAAGAGAAAGAAGCTTTCTGAGAAACTTCTTTGTGTTCTGTGAAATCATCTCACAGAATTACAGCTTTCCCCTCAAGAAGCCTTTCGCTAGACAGTTCTTGTGGAATTGGCAAAGTGATATTTGGAAGCCCATAGAGGGCTATGGTGAAAAAGGAAATATCCTCAGATGATATCTGGAAAGAAGCTTTCTGAGAAACTGCTTAGTGTTCTGTTAATTCATCTCACAGAGTTACATCTGTATTTCGTGGATCTCTTTGCTAGCCTTATTTCTGTGTAATCTGAGAACAGATATTTCG
The DNA here is from genome assembly GCF_043159975.1 of Macaca nemestrina. NCBI lineage: Eukaryota > Metazoa > Chordata > Mammalia > Primates > Cercopithecidae > Macaca > Macaca nemestrina. Next base: position 137,201,538 of record NC_092128.1, on the reverse strand, counting down.
GATCCCTTTGAAGACAATAGGGCCAAAGGAAATATCCTCCGATAACAAAGAGAAAGAAGCTTTCTGAGAAACTTCTTTGTGTTCTGTGAAATCATCTCACAGAGTTACAGCTTTCACCTCAAGAAGCCTTTTGCTAAGACAGTTCTCGTGGAATTGGCAAAGTGATATTTGGAAGCCCATAGAGGGCTATGGTGAAAAAGGAAATATCCTCAGATGAAATCTGGAAAGAAGCTTTCTGAGAAACTGCTTAGTGTTCTGTGAATTCATCTCACAGAGTTACATCTGTATTTCGTGGATATCTTTGCTAGCCTTATTTCTGTGGAATCTGAGAACAGATATTTCGGATCCCTTTGAAGACTATAGGGCCAAAGGAAATATCCTGCGATAACAAAGAGAAAGAAGCTTTCTGAGAAACTTCTTTGTGTTCTGTGAAATCATCTCACAGAGTTACAGCTTTCCCCTCAAGAAGCCTTTCGCTAAGACAGTTCTTGTGGAATTGGCAAAGTGATATTTGGAAGCCCATAGAGGGCTATGGTGAAAAAGGAAATATCCTCAGATGAAATCTGGAAAGAAGCTTTCTGAGAAACTGCTTAGTGTTCTGTGAATTCATCTCACAGAGTTACATCTGTATTTCGTGGATCTCTTTGCTAGCCTTATTTCTGTGGAATCTGAGAACAGATATTTCGGATCCTTTTGAAGACTATAGAGCCAAAGGAAATATCCTCCGATAACAAAGAGAAAGAAGCTTTCTGAGAAACTTCTTTCTGTTCTGTGAAATCATCTCACAGAGTTACAGCTTTCCCCTCAAGAAGCCTTTAACTGAGACAGTTCTTGTGTAATTGGCAAAGAGATATTTGGAAGCCCATAGAGGGCTATGGTGAAAAAGGAAATATCCTCAGATGAAATCTGGAAAGAAGCATTCTGAGAAACTGCTTAGTGTTCTGTGAATTCATCTCACAGAGTTACATATGTATTTCGTGGATCTCTTTGCTAGCCTTATTTCTGTGGAATCTGAGAAAAGATATTTCGGATCCCTATGAAGACTATAGGGCCAAAGGAAATATCCTCCGATAACAAAGAGAAAGAAGCTTTCTGAGAAACTTCTTTGTGTTCTGTGAAATCATCTCACAGAGTTACAGCTTTCCCCTCAAGAAGGCTTTCGCTAAGACAGTTCTTGTGGAATTGGCAAAGTGATATTTGGAAGCCCATAGAGGGCTATGCTGAAAAAGGAAATATCCTCAGATGAAATCTGGAAAGAAGCTTTCTGAGAAACTGCTTAGTGTTCTGTGAATTCATCTCACAGAGTTACATCTGTATTTCGTGGATCTCTTTGCTAGCCTTATTTCTGTGGAAGCTGAAAACAGATATTTCGGATCCCTTTGAAGACTATAGGGCCAAAGGAAATATCCTGCGATAACAAAGAGAAAGAAGCTTTCGGAGAAACTTCTTTCTGTTCTCTGAAATCATGTCACAGAGTTACAGCTTTCCCCTCAAGGAGTCTTTCGCTAAGACAGTTCTTGTGGAATTGGCAAAGTGATATTTGTAAGCCCATAGAGGGCTATGGTGAAAAAGGAAATATCCTCAGATGATATCTGGAAAGAAGCTTTCTGAGAAACTGCTTAGTGTTCTGTTAATTCATCTCACAGAGTTACATCTGTATTTCGTGGATCTCTTTGCTAGCCTTATTTCTGTGTAATCTGAGAACAGATATTTCGGATCCCTTTGAAGACTATAGGGCCAAAGGAAATATCCTCCGATAACAAAGAGAAAGAAGCTTTCTGAGAAACTTCTTTGTGTTCTGTGAAATCATCTCATAGAGTTACAGCTTTCCCCTCCAGATGCCTTTCGCTAGGACAGTTCTTGTGTAATTGGCAAAGAGATATTTGGAAGCCCAAAGAGGGCTATGGTGAAAAAGGAAATATCCTCAGATGAAATCTGGAAAGAAGCTTTCTGAGAAACTACTTAGTGTTCTGTGAATTCATCTCACAGAGTTACATCTGTATTTCGTGGATCTCTTTGCTAGCCTTATTTCTGTGGAATCTGAGAACAGATATTTCGGATCCCTTTGAAGACTATAGGGCCAAAGGAAATATCCTGCGATAACAAAGAGAAAGAAGCTTTCTGAGAAACTTCTTTCTGTTCTGTGAAATCATCTCACAGAATTACAGCTTTCCCCTCAAGAAGCCTTTCGCTAAGACAGTTCTTGTGGAATTGGCAAAGTGATATTTGGAAGCCCATAGAGGGCTATGGTGAAAAAGGAAATGTCCTCAGATGAAATCTGGAAAGAAGCTTTCTGAGAAACTGCTTAGTGTTGTGTGAATTCATCTCACAGAGTTACATCTGTATTTCGTGGATCTCTTTGCTAGCCTTATTTCTGTGGAATCTGAGAACAGATATTTCGGATCCCTTTGAAGACTATAGGGACAAAGGAAATATCCTCCGATAACAAAGAGAAAGAAGCTTTCTGAGAAACTTCTTTGTGTTCTGTGAAATCATCTCACAGAGTTACAGCTTTCCCCTCAAGAACCCTTTAACTGAGACAGTTCTTGTGTAATTGGCAAAGAGATATTTGGAAGCCCATAGAGGGCTATGGTGAAAAAGGAAATATCCTCAGATGAAATCTGGAAAGAAGCTTTCTGAGAAACTGCTTAGTGTTCTGTGAATTCATCTCACAGAGTTACATATATATTTCGTGGATCTCTTTGCTAGCCTTATTTCTGTGGAATCTGAGAAAAGATATTTCGGATCCCTATGAAGACTATAGGGCCAAAGGAAATATCCTCCGATAACAAAGAGAAAGAAGCTTTCTGAGAAACTTCTTTGTGTTCTGTGAAATCATCTCACAGAGTTACAGCTTTCCCCTCAAGAAGGCTTTCGCTAAGACAGTTCTTGTGGAATTGGCAAAGTGATATTTGGAAGCCCATAGAGGGCTATGGTGAAAAAGGAAATATCCTCAGATGAAATCTGGAAAGAAGCTTTCTGAGAAACTGCTTAGTTTTCTGTGAATTCATCTCACAGAGTTACATCTGTATTTCGTGGATCTCTTTGCTAGCCTTATTTCTGTGGAAGCTGAAAACAGATATTTCGGATCCCTTTGAAGACTATAGGGCCAAAGGAAATATCCTGCGATAACAAAGAGAAAGAAGCTTTCTGAGAAACTTCTTTCTGTTCTCTGAAATCATGTCACAGAGTTACAGCTTTCCCCTCAAGAAGCCTTTCGCTAAGACAGTTCTTGTGGAATTGGCAAAGTGATATTTGTAAGCCCATAGAGGGCTATGGTGAAAAAGGAAATATCCTCAGATGATATCTGGAAAGAAGTTTTCTGAGAAACTGCTTAGTATTCTGTGAATTCATCTCACAGAATTACATCTGTATTTCGTGGATCTCTTTGCTAGCCTTATTTCAGTGGAATCTGAGAACAGATATTTCGGATCCCTTTGAAGACTATAGGGCCAAAGGAAATATCCTCCGATAACAAAGAGAAAGAAGCTTTCTGAGAAACTTCTTTGTGTTCTGTGAAATCATCTCACAGAGTTACAGCTTTCCCCTCAAGAACCCTTTAACTGAGACAGTTCTTGTGTATTTGGCAAAGAGATATTTGGAAGCCCATAGAGGGCTATGGTGAAAAAGGAAATATCCTCAGATGAAATCTGGAAAGAAGCTTTCTGAGAAACTGCTTAGTGTTCTGTGAATTCATCTCACAGAGTTACATATGTATTTCGTGGATCTCTTTGCTAGCCTTATTTCTGTGGAATCTGAGAAAAGATATTTCGGATCCCTATGAAGACTATAGGGCCAAAGGAAATATCCTGCGATAACAAAGAGAAAGAAGCTTTCTGAGAAACTTCTTTGTGTTCTGTGAAATCATCTCACAGAATTACAGCTTTCACCTCAAGAAGCCTTTTGCTAAGACAGTTCTCGTGGAATTGGCAAAGTGATATTTGGAAGCCCATAGAGGGCTATGGTGAAAAAGGAAATATCCTCAGATGAAATCTGGAAAGAAGCTTTCTGAGAAACTGCTTAGTGTTCTGTGAATTCATCTCACAGAGTTACATCTGTATTTCGTGGATATCTTTGCTAGCCTTATTTCTGTGGAATCTGAGAACAGATATTTCGGATCCCTTTGAAGACTATAGGGCCAAAGGAAATATCCTGCGATAACAAAGAGAAAGAAGCTTTCTGAGAAACTTCTTTGTGTTCTGTGAAATCATCTCACAGAGTTGCAGCTTTCCCCTCAAGAAGCCTTTCGCTAAGACAGTTCTTGTGGAATTGGCAAAGTGATATTTGGAAGCCCATAGAGGGCTATGGTGAAAAAGGAAATATCCTCAGATGATATCTGGAAAGAAGCTTTCTGAGAAACTGCTTAGTGTTCTGTTAATTCATCTCACAGAGTTACATCTGTATTTCGTGGATCTCTTTGCTAGCCTTATTTCTGTGTAATCTGAGAACAGATATTTCGGATCCCTTTGAAGACTATAGGGCCAAAGGAAATATCCTCCGATAACAAAGAGAAAGAAGCTTTCTGAGAAACTTCTTTGTGTTCTGTGAAATCATCTCACAGAATTACAGCTTTCACCTCAAGAAGCCTTTTGCTAAGACAGTTCTCGTGGAATTGGCAAAGTGATATTTGGAAGCCCATAGAGGGCTATGGTGAAAAAGGAAATATCCTCAGATGAAATCTGGAAAGAAGCTTTCTGAGAAACTGCTTAGTGTTCTGTGAATTCATCTCACAGAGTTACATCTGTATTTCGTGGATATCTTTGCTAGCCTTATTTCTGTGGAATCTGAGAACAGATATTTCGGATCCCTTTGAAGACTATAGGGCCAAAGGAAGTATCCTGCGATAACAAAGAGAAAGAAGCTTTCTGAGAAATTTCTTTGTGTTCTGTGAAATCATCTCACAGAGTTACAGCTTTCCCCTCAAGAAGCCTTTCGCTAAGACAGTTCTTGTGGAATTGGCAAAGTGATATTTGGAAGCCCATAGAGGGCTATGGTGAAAAAGGAAATATCCTCAGATGAAATCTGGAAAGAAGCTTTCTGAGAAACTGCTTAGTGTTCTGTGAATTCATCTCACAGAGTTACATCTGTATTTCGTGGATCTCTTTGCTAGCCTTATTTCTGTGGAATCTGAGAACAGATATTTCGGATCCTTTTGAAGACTATAGAGCCAAAGGAAATATCCTCCGATAACAAAGAGAAAGAAGCTTTCTGAGAAACTTCTTTCTGTTCTGTGAAATCATCTCACAGAGTTACAGCTTTCCCCTCAGAAGCCTTTAACTGAGACAGTTCTTGTGTAATTGGCAAAGAGATATTTGGAAGCCCATAGAGGGCTATGGTGAAAAAGGAAATATCCTCAGATGAAATCTGGAAAGAAGCATTCTGAGAAACTGCTTAGTGTTCTGTGAATTCATCTCACAGAGTTACATATGTATTTCGTGGATCTCTTTGCTAGCCTTATTTCTGTGGAATCTGAGAAAAGATATTTCGGATCCCTATGAAGACTATAGGGCCAAAGGAAATATCCTCCGATAACAAAGAGAAAGAAGCTTTCTGAGAAACTTCTTTGTGTTCTGTGAAATCATCTCACAGAGTTACAGCTTTCCCCTCAAGAAGGCTTTCGCTAAGACAGTTCTTGTGGAATTGGCAAAGTGATATTTGGAAGCCCATAGAGGGCTATGCTGAAAAAGGAAATATCCTCAGATGAAATCTGGAAAGAAGCTTTCTGAGAAACTGCTTAGTGTTCTGTGAATTCATCTCACAGAGTTACATCTGTATTTCGTGGATCTCTTTGCTAGCCTTATTTCTGTGGAAGCTGAAAACAGATATTTCGGATCCCTTTGAAGACTATAGGGCCAAAGGAAATATCCTGCGATAACAAAGAGAAAGAAGCTTTCGGAGAAACTTCTTTCTGTTCTCTGAAATCATGTCACAGAGTTACAGCTTTCCCCTCAAGAAGTCTTTCGCTAAGACAGTTCTTGTGGAATTGGCAAAGTGATATTTGTAAGCCCATAGAGGGCTATGGTGAAAAAGGAAATATCCTCAGATGATATCTGGAAAGAAGCTTTCTGAGAAACTGCTTAGTGTTATGTTAATTCATCTCACAGAGTTACATCTGTATTTCGTGGATCTCTTTGCTAGCCTTATTTCTGTGTAATCTGAGAACAGATATTTCGGATCCCTTTGAAGACTATAGGGCCAAAGGAAATATCCTCCGATAACAAAGAGAAAGAAGCTTTCTGAGAAACTTCTTTGTGTTCTGTGAAATCATCTCACAGAGTTACAGCTTTCCCCTCCAGAAGCCTTTCGCTAGGACAGTTCTTGTGTAATTGGCAAAGAGATATTTGGAAGCCCATAGAGGGCTATGGTGAAAAAGGAAATATCCTCAGATGAAATCTGGAAAGAAGCTTTCTGAGAAACTACTTAGTGTTCTGTGAATTCATCTCACAGAGTTACATCTGTATTTCGTGGATCTCTTTGCTAGCCTTATTTCTGTGGAATCTGAGAACAGATATTTCGGATCCCTTTGAAGACTATAGGGCCAAAGGAAATATCCTGCGATAACAAAGAGAAAGAAGCTTTCTGAGAAACTTCTTTCTGTTCTGTGAAATCATCTCACAGAGTTACAGCTTTCCCCTCAAGAAGCCTTTCGCTAAGACAGTTCTTGTGGAATTGGCAAAGTGATATTTGGAAGCCCATAGAGGGCTATGGTGAAAAAGGAAATGTCCTCAGATGAAATCTGGAAAGAAGCTTTCTGAGAAACTGCTTAGTGTTCTGTGAATTCATCTCACAGAGTTACATCTGTATTTCGTGGATCTCTTTGCTAGCCTTATTTCTGTGGAATCTGAGAACAGATATTTCGGATCCCTTTGAAGACTATAGGGCCAAAGGAAATATCCTCCGATAACAAAGAGAAAGAAGCTTTCTGAGAAACTTCTTTGTGTTCTGTGAAATCATCTCACAGAGTTACAGCTTTCCCCTCAAGAACCCTTTAACTGAGACAGTTCTTGTGTAATTGGCAAAGAGATATTTGGAAGCCCATAGAGGGCTATGGTGAAAAAGGAAATATCCTCAGATGAAATCTGGAAAGAAGCTTTCTGAGAAACTGCTTAGTGTTCTGTGAATTCATCTCACAGAGTTACATATATATTTCGTGGATCTCTTTGCTAGCCTTATTTCTGTGGAATCTGAGAAAAGATATTTCGGATCCCTATGAAGACTGTAGGGCCAAAGGAAATATCCTCCGATAACAAAGAGAAAGAAGCTTTCTGAGAAACTTCTTTGTGTTCTGTGAAATCATCTCACAGAGTTACAGCTTTCCCCTCAAGAAGTCTTTCGCTAAGACAGTTCTTGTGGAATTGGCAAAGTGATATTTGGAAGCCCATAGAGGGCTATGCTGAAAAAGGAAATATCCTCAGATGAAATCTGGAAAGAAGCTTTCTGAGAAACTGCTTAGTGTTCTGTGAATTCATCTCACAGAGTTACATCTGTATTTCGTGGATCTCTTTGCTAGCCTTATTTCTGTGGAAGCTGAAAACAGATATTTCGGATCCCTTTGAAGACTATAGGGCCAAAGGCAATATCCTGCGATAACAAAGAGAAAGAAGCTTTCTGAGAAACTTCTTTCTGTTCTCTGAAATCATGTCACAGAGTTACAGCTTTCCCCTCAAGAAGCCTTTCGCTAAGACAGTTCTTGTGGAATTGGCAAAGTGATATTTGTAAGCCCATAGAGGGCTATGGTGAAAAAGGAAATATCCTCAGATGATATCTGGAAAGAAGCTTTCTGAGAAACTGCTTAGTATTCTGTGAATTCATCTCACAGAGTTACATCTGTATTTCGTGGATCTCTTTGCTAGCCTTATTTCTGTGGAATCTGAGAACAGATATTTCGGATCCCTTTGAAGACTATAGGGCCAAAGGAAATATCCTGCGATAACAAAGAGAAAGAAGCTTTCTGAGAAACTTCTTTGTGTTCTGTGAAATCATCTCACAGAATTACAGCTTTCACCTCAAGAAGCCTTTTGCTAAGACAGTTCTCGTGGAATTGGCAAAGTGATATTTGGAAGCCCATAGAGGGCTATGGTGAAAAAGGAAATATCCTCAGATGAAATCTGGAAAGAAGCTTTCTGAGAAACTGCTTAGTGTTCTGTGAATTCATCTCACAGAGTTACATCTGTATTTCGTGGATATCTTTGCTAGCCTTATTTCTGTGGAATCTGAGAACAGATATTTCGGATCCCTTTGAAGACTATAGGGCCAAAGGAAATATCCTGCGATAACAAAGAGAAAGAAGCTTTCTGAGAAACTTCTTTGTGTTCTTTGAAATCATCTCACAGAGTTACAGCTTTCCCCTCAAGAAGCCTTTCGCTAAGACAGTTCTTGTGGAATTGTCAAAGTGATATTTGGAAGCCCATAGAGGGCTATGGTGAAAAAGGAAATATCCTCAGATGAAATCTGGAAAGAAGCTTTCTGAGAAACTGCTTAGTGTTCTGTGAATTCATCTCACAGAGTTACATCTGTATTTCGTGGATCTCTTTGCTAGCCTTATTTTTGTGGAATCTGAGAACAGATATGTCGGATCCTTTTGAAGACTATAGAGCCAAAGGAAATATCCTCCGATAACAAAGAGAAAGAAGCTTTCTGAGAAACTTCTTTCTGTTCTGTGAAATCATCTCACAGAGTTACAGCTTTCCCCTCAAGAAGCCTTTAACTGAGACAGTTCTTGTGTAATTGGCAAAGAGATATTTGGAAGCCCATAGAGGGCTATGGTGAAAAAGGAAATATCCTCAGATGAAATCTGGAAAGAAGCATTCTGAGAAACTGCTTAGTGTTCTGTGAATTCATCTCACAGAGTTACATATGTATTTCGTGGATCTCTTTGCTAGCCTTATTTCTGTGGAATCTGAGAAAAGATATTTCGGATCCCTATGAAGACTATAGGGCCAAAGGAAATATCCTCCGATAACAAAGAGAAAGAAGCTTTCTGAGAAACTTCTTTGTGTTCTGTGAAATCATCTCACAGAGTTACAGCTTTCCCCTCAAGAAGGCTTTCGCTAAGACAGTTCTTGTGGAATTGGCAAAGTGATATTTGGAAGCCCATAGAGGGCTATGCTGAAAAAGGAAATATCCTCAGATGAAATCTGGAAAGAAGCTTTCTGAGAAACTGCTTAGTGTTCTGTGAATTCATCTCACAGAGTTACATCTGTATTTCATGGATCTCTTTGCTAGCCTTATTTCTGTGGAAGCTGAAAACAGATATTTCGGATCCCTTTGAAGACTATAGGGCCAAAGGAAATATCCTGCGATAACAAAGAGAAAGAAGCTTTCGGAGAAACTTCTTTCTGTTCTCTGAAATCATGTCACAGAGTTACAGCTTTCCCCTCAAGGAGTCTTTCGCTAAGACAGTTCTTGTGGAATTGGCAAAGTGATATTTGTAAGCCCATAGAGGGCTATGGTGAAAAAGGAAATATCCTCAGATGATATCTGGAAAGAAGCTTTCTGAGAAACTGCTTAGTGTTCTGTAAATTCATCTCACAGAGTTACATCTGTATTTCGTGGATCTCTTTGCTAGCCTTATTTCTGTGTAATCTGAGAACAGATATTTCGGATCCCTTTGAAGACTATAGGGCCAAAGGAAATATCCTCCGATAACAAAGAGAAAGAAGCTTTCTGAGAAACTTCTTTGTGTTCTGTGAAATCATCTCACAGAGTTACAGCTTTCCCCTCCAGAAGCCTTTCGCTAGGACAGTTCTTGTGTAATTGGCAAAGAGATATTTGGAAGCCCAAAGAGGGCTATGGTGAAAAAGGAAATATCCTCAGATGAAATCTGGAAAGAAGCTTTCTGAGAAACTACTTAGTGTTCTGTGAATTCATCTCACAGAGTTACATCTGTATTTCGTGGATCTCTTTGCTAGCCTTATTTCTGTGGAATCTGAGAACAGATATTTCGGATCCCTTTGAAGACTATAGGGCCAAAGGAAATATCCTGCGATAACAAAGAGAAAGAAGCTTTCTGAGAAACTTCTTTGTGTTCTGTGAAATCATCTCACAGAATTACAGCTTTCCCCTCAAGAAGCCTTTCGCTAAGACAGTTCTTGTGGAATTGGCAAAGTGATATTTGGAAGCCCATAGAGGGCTATGGTGAAAAAGGAAATGTCCTCAGATGAAATCTGGAAAGAAGCTTTCTGAGAAACTGCTTAGTGTTCTGTGAATTCATCTCACAGAGTTACATCTGTATTTCGTGGATCTCTTTGCTAGCCTTATTTCTGTGGAATCTGAGAACAGATATTTCGGATCCCTTTGAAGACTATAGGGCCAAAGGAAATATCCTCCGATAACAAAGAGAAAGAAGCTTTCTGAGAAACTTCTTTGTGTTCTGTGCAATCATCTCACAGAGTTACAGCTTTCCCCTCAAGAACCCTTTAACTGAGACAGTTCTTGTGTAATTGGCAAAGAGATATTTGGAAGCCCATAGAGGGCTATGGTGAAAAAGGAAATATCCTCAGATGAAATCTGGAAAGAAGCTTTCTGAGAAACTGCTTAGTGTTCTGTGAATTCATCTCACAGAGTTGCATATATATTTCGTGGATCTCTTTGCTAGCCTTATTTCTGTGGAATCTGAGAAAAGATATTTCGGATCCCTATGAAGACTATAGGGCCAAAGGAAATATCCTCCGATAACAAAGAGAAAGAAGCTTTCTGAGAAACTTCTTTGTGTTCTGTGAAATCATCTCACAGAGTTACAGCTTTCCCCTCAAGAAGGCTTTCGCTAAGACAGTTCTTGTGGAATTGGAAAAGTGATATTTGGAAGCCCATAGAGGGCTATGCTGAAAAAGGAAATATCCTCAGATGAAATCTGGAAAGAAGCTTTCTGAGAAACTGCTTAGTTTTCTGTGAATTCATCTCACAGAGTTACATCTGTATTTCGTGGATCTCTTTGCTAGCCTTATTTCTGTGGAAGCTGAAAACAGATATTTCGGATCCCTTTGAAGACTATAGGGCCAAAGGAAATATCCTGCGATAACAAAGAGAAAGAAGCTTTCTGAGAAACTTCTTTCTGTTCTCTGAAATCATGTCACAGAGTTACAGCTTTCCCCTCAAGAAGCCTTTCGCTAAGACAGTTCTTGTGGAATTGGCAAAGTGATATTTGTAAGCCCATAGAGGGCTATGGTGAAAAAGGAAATATCCTCAGATGATATCTGGAAAGAAGTTTTCTGAGAAACTGCTTAGTATTCTGTGAATTCATCTCACAGAATTACATCTGTATTTCGTGGATCTCTTTGCTAGCCTTATTTCAGTGGAATCTGAGAACAGATATTTCGGATCCCTTTGAAGACTATAGGGCCAAAGGAAATATCCTCCGATAACAAAGAGAAAGAAGCTTTCTGAGAAACTTCTTTGTGTTCTGTGAAATCATCTCACAGAGTTACAGCTTTCCCCTCAAGAACCCTTTAACTGAGACAGTTCTTGTGTATTTGGCAAAGAGATATTTGGAAGCCCATAGAGGGCTATGGTGAAAAAGGAAATATCCTCAGATGAAATCTGGAAAGAAGCTTTCTGAGAAACTGCTTAGTGTTCTGTGAATTCATCTCACAGAGTTACATATGTATTTCGTGGATCTCTTTGCTAGCCTTATTTCTGTGGAATCTGAGAAAAGATATTTCGGATCCCTATGAAGACGATAGGGCCAAAGGAAATATCCTGCGATAACAAAGAGAAAGAAGCTTTCTGAGAAACTTCTTTGTGTTCTGTGAAATCATCTCACAGAATTACAGCTTTCACCTCAAGAAGCCTTTCGCTAGGACAGTTCTTGTGTAATTGGCAAAGAGATATTTGGAAGCCCATAGAGGGCTATGGTGAAAAAGGAAATATCCTCAGATGAAATCTGGAAAGAAGCTTTCTGAGAAACTACTTAGTGTTCTGTGAATTCATCTCACAGAGTTACATCTGTATTTCGTAGATCTCTTTGCTAGCCTTATTTCTGTGGAATCTGAGAACAGATATTTCGGATCCCTTTGAAGACTATAGGGCCAAAGGAAATATCCTGCGATAACAAAGAGAAAGAAGCTTTCTGAGAAACTTCTTTCTGTTCTGTGAAATCATCTCACAGAGTTACAGCTTTCCCCTCAAGAAGCCTTTCGCTAAGACAGTTCTTGTGGAATTGGCAAAGTGATATTTGGAAGCCCATAGAGGGCTATGGTGAAAAAGGAAATGTCCTCAGATGAAATCTGGAAAGAAGCTTTCTGAGAAACTGCTTAGTGTTCTGTGAATTCATCTCACAGAGTTACATCTGTATTTCGTGGATCTCTTTGCTAGCCTTATTTCTGTGGAATCTGAGAACAGATATTTCGGATCCCTTTGAAGACTATAGGGCCAAAGGAAATATCCTCCGATAACAAAGAGAAAGAAGCTTTCTGAGAAACTTCTTTGTGTTCTGTGAAATCATCTCACAGAGTTACAGCTTTCCCCTCAAGAACCCTTTAACTGAGACAGTTCTTGTGTAATTGGCAAAGAGATATTTGGAAGCCCATAGAGGGCTATGGTGAAAAAGGAAATATCCTCAGATGAAATCTGGAAAGAAGCTTTCTGAGAAACTGCTTAGTGTTCTGTGAATTCATCTCACAGAGTTACATATATATTTCGTGGATCTCTTTGCTAGCCTTATTTCTGTGGAATCTGAGAAAAGATATTTCGGATCCCTATGAAGACTATAGGGCCAAAGGAAATATCCTGCGATAACAAAGAGAAAGAAGCTTTCTGAGAAACTTCTTTGTGTTCTGTGAAATCATCTCACAGAGTTACAGCTTTCCCCTCAAGAAGGCTTTCGCTAAGACAGTTCTTGTGGAATTGGCAAAGTGATATTTGGAAGCCCATAGAGGGCTATGGTGAAAAAGGAAATATCCTCAGATGAAATCTGGAAAGAAGCTTTCTGAGAAACTGCTTAGTTTTCTGTGAATTCATCTCACCGAGTTACATCTGTATTTCGTGGATCTCTTTGCTAGCCTTATTTCTGTGGAAGCTGAAAACAGATATTTCGGATCCCTTTGAAGACTATAGGGCCAAAGGAAATATCCTGCGATAACAAAGAGAAAGAAGCTTTCTGAGAAACTTCTTTCTGTTCTCTGAAATCATGTCACAGAGTTACAGCTTTCCCCTCAAGAAGCCTTTCGCTAAGACAGTTCTTGTGGAATTGGCAAAGTGATATTTGTAAGCCCATAGAGGGCTATGGTGAAAAAGGAAATATCCTCAGATGATATCTGGAAAGAAGTTTTCTGAGAAACTGCTTAATATTCTGTGAATTCATCTCACAGAATTACATCTGTATTTCGTGGATCTCTTTGCTAGCCTTATTTCAGTGGAATCTGAGAACAGATATTTCGGATCCCTTTGAAGACTATAGGGCCAAAGGAAATATCCTCCGATAACAAAGAGAAAGAAGCTTTCTGAGAAACTTCTTTGTGTTCTGTGAAATCATCTCACAGAGTTACAGCTTTCCCCTCAAGAACCCTTTAACTGAGACAGTTCTTGTGTATTTGGCTAAGAGATATTTGGAAGCCCATAGAGGGCTATGGTGAAAAAGGAAATATCCTCAGATGAAATCTGGAAAGAAGCTTTCTGAGAAACTGCTTAGTGTTCTGTGAATTCATCTCACAGAGTTACATATGTATTTCGTGGATCTCTTTGCTAGCCTTATTTCTGTGGAAGCTGAAAACAGATATTTCGGATCCCTTTGAAGACTATAGGGCCAAAGGAAATATCCTGCGATAACAAAGAGAAAGAAGCTTTCTGAGAAACTTCTTTGTGTTCTGTGAAATCATCTCACAGAGTTACAGCTTTCCCCTCAAGAAGCCTTTCGCTAAGACAGTTCTTGTGGAATTGGCAAAGTGATATTTGGAAGCCCATAGAGGGCTATGGTGAAAAAGGAAATATCCTCAGATGAAATCTGGAAAGAAGCTTTCTGAGAAACTGCTTAGTGTTCTGTGAATTCATCTCACAGAGTTACATCTGTATTTCGTGGATCTCTTTGCTAGCCTTATTTCTGTGGAATCTGAGAACAGATATTTCGGATCCTTTTGAAGACTATAGAGCCAAAGGAAATATCCTCCGATAACAAAGAGAAAGAAGCTTTCTGAGAAACTTCTTTCTGTTCTGTGAAATCATCTCACAGAGTTACAGCTTTCCCCTCAAGAAGCCTTTAACTGAGACAGTTCTTGTGTAATTGGCAAAGAGATATTTGGAAGCCCAAAGAGGGCTATGGTGAAAAAGGAAATATCCTCAGATGAAATCTGGAAAGAAGCATTCTGAGAAACTGCTTAGTGTTCTGTGAATTCATCTCACAGAGTTACATATGTATTTCGTGGATCTCTTTGCTAGCCTTATTTCTGTGGAATCTGAGAAAAGATATTTCGGATCCCTATGAAGACTATAGGGCCAAAGGAAATATCCTCCGATAACAAAGAGAAAGAAGCTTTCTGAGAAACTTCTTTGTGTTCTGTGAAATCATCTCACAGAGTTACAGCTTTCCCCTCAAGAAGGCTTTCGCTAAGAGAGTTCTTGTGGAATTGGCAAAGTGATATTTGGAAGCCCATAGAGGGCTATGCTGAAAAAGGAAATATCCTCAGATGAAATCTGGAAAGAAGCTTTCAGAGAAACTGCTTAGTGTTCTGTGAATTCATCTCACAGAGTTACATCTGTATTTCGTGGATCTCTTTGCTAGCCTTATTTCTGTGGAAGCTGAAAACAGATATTTCGGATCCCTTTGAAGACTATAGGGCCAAAGGAAATATCCTGCGATAACAAAGAGAAAGAAGCTTTCGGAGAAACTTCTTTCTGTTCTCTGAAATCATGTCACAGAGTTACAGCTTTCCCCTCAAGAAGTCTTTCGCTAAGACAGTTCTTGTGGAATTGGCAAAGTGATATTTGTAAGCCCATAGAGGGCTATGGTGAAAAAGGAAATATCCTCAGATGATATCTGGAAAGAAGCTTTCTGAGAAACTGCTTAGTGTTCTGTTAATTCATCTCACAGAGTTACATCTGTATTTCGTGGATCTCTTTGCTAGCCTTATTTCTGTGTAATCTGAGAACAGATATTTCGGATCCCTTTGAAGACTATAGGGCCAAAGGAAATATCCTCCGATAACAAAGAGAAAGAAGCTTTCTGAGAAACTTCTTTGTGTTCTGTGAAATCATCTCACAGAGTTACAGCTTTCCCCTCCAGAAGCCTTTCGCTAGGACAGTTCTTGTGTAATTGGCAAAGAGATATTTGGAAGCCCATAGAGGGCTATGGTGAAAAAGGAAATATCCTCAGATGAAATCTGGAAAGAAGCTTTCTGAGAAACTACTTAGTGTTCTGTGAATTCATCTCACAGAGTTACATCTGTATTTCGTGGATCTCTTTGCTAGCCTTATTTCTGTGGAATCTGAGAACAGATATTTCGGATCCCTTTGAAGACTATAGGGCCAAAGGAAATATCCTGCGATAACAAAGAGAAAGAAGCTTTCTGAGAAACTTCTTTCTGTTCTGTGAAATCATCTCACAGAGTTACAGCTTTCCCCTCAAGAAGCCTTTCGCTAAGACAGTTCTTGTGGAATTGGCAAAGTGATATTTGGAAGCCCTTAGAGGGCTATGGTGAAAAAGGAAATGTCCTCAGATGAAATCTGGAAAGAAGCTTTCTGAGAAACTGCTTAGTGTTCTGTGAATTCATCTCACAGAGTTACATCTGTATTTCGTGGATCTCTTTGCTAGCCTTATTTCTGTGGAATCTGAGAACAGATATTTCGGATCCCTTTGAAGACTATAGGGCCAAAGGAAATATCCTCCGATAACAAAGAGAAAGAAGCTTTCTGAGAAACTTCTTTGTGTTCTGTGAAATCATCTCACAGAGTTACAGCTTTCCCCTCAAGAACCCTTTAACTGAGACAGTTCTTGTGTAATTGGCAAAGAGATATTTGGAAGCCCATAGAGGGCTATGGTGAAAAAGGAAATATCCTCAGATGAAATCTGGAAAGAAGCTTTCTGAGAAACTGCTTAGTGTTCTGTGAATTCATCTCACAGAGTTACATATATATTTCGTGGATCTCTTTGCTAGCCTTATTTCTGTGGAATCTGAGAAAAGATATTTCGGATCCCTATGAAGACTGTAGGGCCAAAGGAAATATCCTCCGATAACAAAGAGAAAGAAGCTTTCTGAGAAACTTCTTTGTGTTCTGTGAAATCATCTCACAGAGTTACAGCTTTCCCCTCAAGAAGTCTTTCGCTAAGACAGTTCTTGTGGAATTGGCAAAGTGATATTTGGAAGCCCATAGAGGGCTATGCTGAAAAAGGAAATATCCTCAGATGAAATCTGGAAAGAAGCTTTCTGAGAAACTGCTTAGTGTTCTGTGAATTCATCTCACAGAGTTACATCTGTATTTCGTGGATCTCTTTGCTAGCCTTATTTCTGTGGAAGCTGAAAACAGATATTTCGGATCCCTTTGAAGACTATAGGGCCAAAGGCAATATCCTGCGATAACAAAGAGAAAGAAGCTTTCTGAGAAACTTCTTTCTGTTCTCTGAAATCATGTCACAGAGTTACAGCTTTCCCCTCAAGAAGCCTTTCGCTAAGACAGTTCTTGTGGAATTGGCAAAGTGATATTTGTAAGCCCATAGAGGGCTATGGTGAAAAAGGAAATATCCTCAGATGATATCTGGAAAGAAGCTTTCTGAGAAACTGCTTAGTGTTCTGTTAATTCATCTCACAGAGTTACATCTGTATTTCGTGGATCTCTTTGCTAGCCTTATTTCTGTGTAATCTGAGAACAGATATTTCGGATCCCTTTGAAGACTATAGGGCCAAAGGAAATATCCTCCGATAACAAAGAGAAAGAAGCTTTCTGAGAAACTTCTTTGTGTTCTGTGAAATCATCTCACAGAGTTACAGCTTTCCCCTCCAGAAGCCTTTCGCTAGGACAGTTCTTGTGTAATTGGCAAAGAGATATTTGGAAGCCCATAGAGGGCTATGGTGAAAAAGGAAATATCCTCAGATGAAATCTGGAAAGAAGCTTTCTGAGAAACTACTTAGTGTTCTGTGAATTCATCTCACAGAGTTACATCTGTATTTCGTGGATCTCTTTGCTAGCCTTATTTCTGTGGAATCTGAGAACAGATATTTCGGATCCCTTTGAAGACTATAGGGCCAAAGGAAATATCCTGCGATAACAAAGAGAAAGAAGCTTTCTGAGAAACTTCTTTCTGTTCTGTGAAATCATCTCACAGAGTTACAGCTTTCCCCTCAAGAAGCCTTTCGCTAAGACAGTTCTTGTGGAATTGGCAAAGTGATATTTGGAAGCCCTTAGAGGGCTATGGTGAAAAAGGAAATGTCCTCAGATGAAATCTGGAAAGAAGCTTTCTGAGAAACTGCTTAGTGTTCTGTGAATTCATCTCACAGAGTTACATCTGTATTTCGTGGATCTCTTTGCTAGCCTTATTTCTGTGGAATCTGAGAACAGATATTTCGGATCCCTTTGAAGACTATAGGGCCAAAGGAAATATCCTCCGATAACAAAGAGAAAGAAGCTTTCTGAGAAACTTCTTTGTGTTCTGTGAAATCATCTCACAGAGTTACAGCTTTCCCCTCAAGAACCCTTTAACTGAGACAGTTCTTGTGTAATTGGCAAAGAGATATTTGGAAGCCCATAGAGGGCTATGGTGAAAAAGGAAATATCCTCAGATGAAATCTGGAAAGAAGCTTTCTGAGAAACTGCTTAGTGTTCTGTGAATTCATCTCACAGAGTTACATATATATTTCGTGGATCTCTTTGCTAGCCTTATTTCTGTGGAATCTGAGAAAAGATATTTCGGATCCCTATGAAGACTGTAGGGCCAAAGGAAATATCCTCCGATAACAAAGAGAAAGAAGCTTTCTGAGAAACTTCTTTGTGTTCTGTGAAATCATCTCACAGAGTTACAGCTTTCCCCTCAAGAAGTCTTTCGCTAAGACAGTTCTTGTGGAATTGGCAAAGTGATATTTGGAAGCCCATAGAGGGCTATGCTGAAAAAGGAAATATCCTCAGATGAAATCTGGAAAGAAGCTTTCTGAGAAACTGCTTAGTGTTCTGTGAATTCATCTCACAGAGTTACATCTGTATTTCGTGGATCTCTTTGCTAGCCTTATTTCTGTGGAAGCTGAAAACAGATATTTCGGATCCCTTTGAAGACTATAGGGCCAAAGGCAATATCCTGCGATAACAAAGAGAAAGAAGCTTTCTGAGAAACTTCTTTCTGTTCTCTGAAATCATGTCACAGAGTTACAGCTTTCCCCTCAAGAAGCCTTTCGCTAAGACAGTTCTTGTGGAATTGGCAAAGTGATATTTGTAAGCCCATAGAGGGCTATGGTGAAAAAGGAAATATCCTCAGATGATATCTGGAAAGAAGCTTTCTGAGAAACTGCTTAGTATTCTGTGAATTCATCTCACAGAGTTACATCTGTATTTCGTGGATCTCTTTGCTAGCCTTATTTCTGTGGAATCTGAGAACAGATATTTCGGATCCCTTTGAAGACTATAGGGCCAAAGGAAATATCCTGCGATAACAAAGAGAAAGAAGCTTTCTGAGAAACTTCTTTGTGTTCTGTGAAATCATCTCACAGAATTACAGCTTTCACCTCAAGAAGCCTTTTGCTAAGACAGTTCTCGTGGAATTGGCAAAGTGATATTTGGAAGCCCATAGAGGGCTATGGTGAAAAAGGAAATATCCTCAGATGAAATCTGGAAAGAAGCTTTCTGAGAAACTGCTTAGTGTTCTGTGAATTCATCTCACAGAGTTACATCTGTATTTCGTGGATATCTTTGCTAGCCTTATTTCTGTGGAATCTGAGAACAGATATTTCGGATCCCTTTGAAGACTATAGGGCCAAAGGAAATATCCTGCGATAACAAAGAGAAAGAAGCTTTCTGAGAAACTTCTTTGTGTTCTTTGAAATCATCTCACAGAGTTACAGCTTTCCCCTCAAGAAGCCTTTCGCTAAGACAGTTCTTGTGGAATTGGCAAAGTGATATTTGGAAGCCCATAGAGGGCTATGGTGAAAAAGGAAATATCCTCAGATGAAATCTGGAAAGAAGCTTTCTGAGAAACTGCTTAGTGTTCTGTGAATTCATCTCACAGAGTTACATCTGTATTTCGTGGATCTCTTTGCTAGCCTTATTTTTGTGGAATCTGAGAACAGATATTTCGGATCCTTTTGAAGACTATAGAGCCAAAGGAAATATCCTCCGATAACAAAGAGAAAGAAGCTTTCTGAGAAACTTCTTTCTGTTCTGTGAAATCATCTCACAGAGTTACAGCTTTCCCCTCAAGAAGCCTTTAACTGAGACAGTTCTTGTGTAATTGGCAAAGAGATATTTGGAAGCCCATAGAGGGCTATGGTGAAAAAGGAAATATCCTCAGATGAAATCTGGAAAGAAGCATTCTGAGAAACTGCTTAGTGTTCTGTGAATTCATCTCACAGAGTTACATATGTATTTCGTGGATCTCTTTGCTAGCCTTATTTCTGTGGAATCTGAGAAAAGATATTTCGGATCCCTATGAAGACTATAGGGCCAAAGGAAATATCCTCCGATAACAAAGAGAAAGAAGCTTTCTGAGAAACTTCTTTGTGTTCTGTGAAATCATCTCACAGAGTTACAGCTTTCCCCTCAAGAAGGCTTTCGCTAAGACAGTTCTTGTGGAATTGGCAAAGTGATATTTGGAAGCCCATAGAGGGCTATGCTGAAAAAGGAAATATCCTCAGATGAAATCTGGAAAGAAGCTTTCTGAGAAACTGCTTAGTGTTCTGTGAATTCATCTCACAGAGTTACATCTGTATTTCGTGGATCTCTTTGCTAGCCTTATTTCTGTGGAAGATGAAAACAGATATTTCGGATCCCTTTGAAGACTATAGGGCCAAAGGAAATATCCTGCGATAACAAAGAGAAAGAAGCTTTCGGAGAAACTTCTTTCTGTTCTCTGAAATCATGTCACAGAGTTACAGCTTTCCCCTCAAGGAGTCTTTCGCTAAGACAGTTCTTGTGGAATTGGCAAAGTGATATTTGTAAGCCCATAGAGGGCTATGGTGAAAAAGGAAATATCCTCAGATGATATCTGGAAAGAAGCTTTCTGAGAAACTGCTTAGTGTTCTGTAAATTCATCTCACAGAGTTACATCTGTATTTCGTGGATCTCTTTGCTAGCCTTATTTCTGTGTAATCTGAGAACAGATATTTCGGATCCCTTTGAAGACTATAGGGCCAAAGGAAATATCCTCCGATAACAAAGAGAAAGAAGCTTTCTGAGAAACTTCTTTGTGTTCTGCGAAATCATCTCACAGAGTTACAGCTTTCCCCTCCAGAAGCCTTTCGCTAGGACAGTTCTTGTGTAATTGGCAAAGAGATATTTGGAAGCCCAAAGAGGGCTATGGTGAAAAAGGAAATATCCTCAGATGAAATCTGGAAAGAAGCTTTCTGAGAAACTACTTAGTGTTCTGTGAATTCATCTCACAGAGTTACATCTGTATTTCGTGGATCTCTTTGCTAGCCTTATTTCTGTGGAATCTGAGAACAGATATTTCGGATCCCTTTGAAGACTATAGGGCCAAAGGAAATATCCTGCGATAACAAAGAGAAAGAAGCTTTCTGAGAAACTTCTTTCTGTTCTGTGAAATCATCTCACAGAATTACAGCTTTCCCCTCAAGAAGCCTTTCGCTAAGACAGTTCTTGTGGAATTGGCAAAGTGATATTTGGAAGCCCATAGAGGGCTATGGTGAAAAAGGAAATGTCCTCAGATGAAATCTGGAAAGAAGCTTTCTGAGAAACTGCTTAGTGTTCTGTGAATTCATCTCACAGAGTTACATCTGTATTTCGTGGATCTCTTTGCTAGCCTTATTTCTGTGGAATCTGAGAACAGATATTTCGGATCCCTTTGAAGACTATAGGGCCAAAGGAAATATCCTCCGATAACAAAGAGAAAGAAGCTTTCTGAGAAACTTCTTTGTGTTCTGTGCAATCATCTCACAGAGTTACAGCTTTCCCCTCAAGAACCCTTTAACTGAGACAGTTCTTGTGTAATTGGCAAAGAGATATTTGGAAGCCCATAGAGGGCTATGGTGAAAAAGGAAATATCCTCAGATGAAATCTGGAAAGAAGCTTTCTGAGAAACTGCTTAGTGTTCTGTGAATTCATCTCACAGAGTTGCATATATATTTCGTGGATCTCTTTGCTAGCCTTATTTCTGTGGAATCTGAGAAAAGATATTTCGGATCCCTATGAAGACTATAGGGCCAAAGGAAATATCCTCCGATAACAAAGAGAAAGAAGCTTTCTGAGAAACTTCTTTGTGTTCTGTGAAATCATCTCACAGAGTTACAGCTTTCCCCTCAAGAAGGCTTTCGCTAAGACAGTTCTTGTGGAATTGGAAAAGTGATATTTGGAAGCCCATAGAGGGCTATGCTGAAAAAGGAAATATCCTCAGATGAAATCTGGAAAGAAGCTTTCTGAGAAACTGCTTAGTTTTCTGTGAATTCATCTCACAGAGTTACATCTGTATTTCGTGGATCTCTTTGCTAGCCTTATTTCTGTGGAAGCTGAAAACAGATATTTCGGATCCCTTTGAAGACTATAGGGCCAAAGGAAATATCCTGCGATAACAAAGAGAAAGAAGCTTTCTGAGAAACTTCTTTCTGTTCTCTGAAATCATGTCACAGAGTTACAGCTTTCCCCTCAAGAAGCCTTTCGCTAAGACAGTTCTTGTGGAATTGGCAAAGTGATATTTGTAAGCCCATAGAGGGCTATGGTGAAAAAGGAAATATCCTCAGATGATATCTGGAAAGAAGTTTTCTGAGAAACTGCTTAGTATTCTGTGAATTCATCTCACAGAATTACATCTGTATTTCGTGGATCTCTTTGCTAGCCTTATTTCAGTGGAATCTGAGAACAGATATTTCGGATCCCTTTGAAGACTATAGGGCCAAAGGAAATATCCTCCGATAACAAAGAGAAAGAAGCTTTCTGAGAAACTTCTTTGTGTTCTGTGAAATCATCTCACAGAGTTACAGCTTTCCCCTCAAGAACCCTTTAACTGAGACAGTTCTTGTGTATTTGGCAAAGAGATATTTGGAAGCCCATAGAGGGCTATGGTGAAAAAGGAAATATCCTGAGATGAAATCTGGAAAGAAGCTTTCTGAGAAACTGCTTAGTGTTCTGTGAATTCATCTCACAGAGTTACATATGTATTTCGTGGATCTCTTTGCTAGCCTTATTTCTGTGGAATCTGAGAAAAGATATTTCGGATCCCTATGAAGACGATAGGGCCAAAGGAAATATCCTGCGATAACAAAGAGAAAGAAGCTTTCTGAGAAACTTCTTTGTGTTCTGTGAAATCATCTCACAGAATTACAGCTTTCACCTCAAGAAGCCTTTCGCTAGGACAGTTCTTGTGTAATTGGCAAAGAGATATTTGGAAGCCCATAGAGGGCTATGGTGAAAAAGGAAATATCCTCAGATGAAATCTGGAAAGAAGCTTTCTGAGAAACTACTTAGTGTTCTGTGAATTCATCTCACAGAGTTACATCTGTATTTGGTAGATCTCTTTGCTAGCCTTATTTCTGTGGAATCTGAGAACAGATATTTCGGATCCCTTTGAAGACTATAGGGCCAAAGGAAATATCCTGCGATAACAAAGAGAAAGAAGCTTTCTGAGAAACTTCTTTCTGTTCTGTGAAATCATCTCACAGAGTTACAGCTTTCCCCTCAAGAAGCCTTTCGCTAAGACAGTTCTTGTGGAATTGGCAAAGTGATATTTGGAAGCCCATAGAGGGCTATGGTGAAAAAGGAAATGTCCTCAGATGAAATCTGGAAAGAAGCTTTCTGAGAAACTGCTTAGTGTTCTGTGAATTCATCTCACAGAGTTACATCTGTATTTCGTGGATCTCTTTGCTAGCCTTATTTCTGTGGAATCTGAGAACAGATATTTCGGATCCCTTTGAAGACTATAGGGCCAAAGGAAATATCCTCCGATAACAAAGAGAAAGAAGCTTTCTGAGAAACTTCTTTGTGTTCTGTGAAATCATCTCACAGAGTTACAGCTTTCCCCTCAAGAACCCTTTAACTGAGACAGTTCTTGTGTAATTGGCAAAGAGATATTTGGAAGCCCATAGAGGGCTATGGTGAAAAAGGAAATATCCTCAGATGAAAT
This sequence comes from Macaca nemestrina, assembly GCF_043159975.1. Taxonomy (NCBI): domain Eukaryota; kingdom Metazoa; phylum Chordata; class Mammalia; order Primates; family Cercopithecidae; genus Macaca; species Macaca nemestrina. The sequence continues at coordinate 137,178,338 of NC_092128.1, read as the reverse complement.
CTGGAAAGAAGCTTTCTGAGAAACTGCTTAGTGTTCTGTGAATTCATCTCACAGAGTTACATATATATTTCGTGGATCTCTTTGCTAGCCTTATTTCTGTGGAATCTGAGAAAAGATATTTCGGATCCCTATGAAGACTATAGGGCCAAAGGAAATATCCTGCGATAACAAAGAGAAAGAAGCTTTCTGAGAAACTTCTTTGTGTTCTGTGAAATCATCTCACAGAGTTACAGCTTTCCCCTCAAGAAGGCTTTCGCTAAGACAGTTCTTGTGGAATTGGCAAAGTGATATTTGGAAGCCCATAGAGGGCTATGGTGAAAAAGGAAATATCCTCAGATGAAATCTGGAAAGAAGCATTCTGAGAAACTGCTTAGTGTTCTGTGAATTCATCTCACAGAGTTACATCTGTATTTCGTGGATCTCTTTGCTAGCCTTATTTCTGTGGAAGCTGAAAACAGATATTTCGGATCCCTTTGAAGACTATAGGGCCAAAGGAAATATCCTGCGATAACAAAGAGAAAGAAGCTTTCTGAGAAACTTCTTTCTGTTCTCTGAAATCATGTCACAGAGTTACAGCTTTCCCCTCAAGAAGCCTTTCGCTAAGACAGTTCTTGTGGAATTGGCAAAGTGATATTTGTAAGCCCATAGAGGGCTATGGTGAAAAAGGAAATATCCTCAGATGATATCTGGAAAGAAGTTTTCTGAGAAACTGCTTAATATTCTGTGAATTCATCTCACAGAATTACATCTGTATTTCGTGGATCTCTTTGCTAGCCTTATTTCAGTGGAATCTGAGAACAGATATTTCGGATCCCTTTGAAGACTATAGGGCCAAAGGAAATATCCTCCGATAACAAAGAGAAAGAAGCTTTCTGAGAAACTTCTTTGTGTTCTGTGAAATCATCTCACAGAGTTACAGCTTTCCCCTCAAGAACCCTTTAACTGAGACAGTTCTTGTGTATTTGGCTAAGAGATATTTGGAAGCCCATAGAGGGCTATGGTGAAAAAGGAAATATCCTCAGATGAAATCTGGAAAGAAGCTTTCTGAGAAACTGCTTAGTGTTCTGTGAATTCATCTCACAGAGTTACATATGTATTTCGTGGATCTCTTTGCTAGCCTTATTTCTGTGGAAGCTGAAAACAGATATTTCGGATCCCTTTGAAGACTATAGGGCCAAAGGAAATATCCTGCGATAACAAAGAGAAAGAAGCTTTCTGAGAAACTTCTTTGTGTTCTGTGAAATCATCTCACAGAGTTACAGCTTTCCCCTCAAGAAGCCTTTCGCTAAGACAGTTCTTGTGGAATTGGCAAAGTGATATTTGGAAGCCCATAGAGGGCTATGGTGAAAAAGGAAATATCCTCAGATGAAATCTGGAAAGAAGCTTTCTGAGAAACTGCTTAGTGTTCTGTGAATTCATCTCACAGAGTTACATCTGTATTTCGTGGATCTCTTTGCTAGCCTTATTTCTGTGGAATCTGAGAACAGATATTTCGGATCCTTTTGAAGACTATAGAGCCAAAGGAAATATCCTCCGATAACAAAGAGAAAGAAGCTTTCTGAGAAACTTCTTTCTGTTCTGTGAAATCATCTCACAGAGTTACAGCTTTCCCCTCAAGAAGCCTTTAACTGAGACAGTTCTTGTGTAATTGGCAAAGAGATATTTGGAAGCCCAAAGAGGGCTATGGTGAAAAAGGAAATATCCTCAGATGAAATCTGGAAAGAAGCATTCTGAGAAACTGCTTAGTGTTCTGTGAATTCATCTCACAGAGTTACATATGTATTTCGTGGATCTCTTTGCTAGCCTTATTTCTGTGGAATCTGAGAAAAGATATTTCGGATCCCTATGAAGACTATAGGGCCAAAGGAAATATCCTCCGATAACAAAGAGAAAGAAGCTTTCTGAGAAACTTCTTTGTGTTCTGTGAAATCATCTCACAGAGTTACAGCTTTCCCCTCAAGAAGGCTTTCGCTAAGAGAGTTCTTGTGGAATTGGCAAAGTGATATTTGGAAGCCCATAGAGGGCTATGCTGAAAAAGGAAATATCTTCAGATGAAATCTGGAAAGAAGCTTTCAGAGAAACTGCTTAGTGTTCTGTGAATTCATCTCACAGAGTTACATCTGTATTTCGTGGATCTCTTTGCTAGCCTTATTTCTGTGGAAGCTGAAAACAGATATTTCGGATCCCTTTGAAGACTATAGGGCCAAAGGAAATATCCTGCGATAACAAAGAGAAAGAAGCTTTCGGAGAAACTTCTTTCTGTTCTCTGAAATCATGTCACAGAGTTACAGCTTTCCCCTCAAGAAGTCTTTCGCTAAGACAGTTCTTGTGGAATTGGCAAAGTGATATTTGTAAGCCCATAGAGGGCTATGGTGAAAAAGGAAATATCCTCAGATGATATCTGGAAAGAAGCTTTCTGAGAAACTGCTTAGTGTTCTGTTAATTCATCTCACAGAGTTACATCTGTATTTCGTGGATCTCTTTGCTAGCCTTATTTATGTGTAATCTGAGAACAGATATTTCGGATCCCTTTGAAGACTATAGGGCCAAAGGAAATATCCTCCGATAACAAAGAGAAAGAAGCTTTCTGAGAAACTTCTTTGTGTTCTGTGAAATCATCTCACAGAGTTACAGCTTTCCCCTCCAGAAGCCTTTCGCTAGGACAGTTCTTGTGTAATTGGCAAAGAGATATTTGGAAGCCCATAGAGGGCTATGGTGAAAAAGGAAATATCCTCAGATGAAATCTGGAAAGAAGCTTTCTGAGAAACTACTTAGTGTTCTGTGAATTCATCTCACAGAGTTACATCTGTATTTCGTGGATCTCTTTGCTAGCCTTATTTCTGTGGAATCTGAGAACAGATATTTCGGATCCCTTTGAAGACTATAGGGCCAAAGGAAATATCCTGCGATAACAAAGAGAAAGAAGCTTTCTGAGAAACTTCTTTCTGTTCTGTGAAATCATCTCACAGAGTTACAGCTTTCCCCTCAAGAAGCCTTTCGCTAAGACAGTTCTTGTGGAATTGGCAAAGTGTTATTTGGAAGCCCATAGAGGGCTATGGTGAAAAAGGAAATGTCCTCAGATGAAATCTGGAAAGAAGCTTTCTGAGAAACTGCTTAGTGTTCTGTGAATTCATCTCACAGAGTTACATCTGTATTTCGTGGATCTCTTTGCTAGCCTTATTTCTGTGGAATCTGAGAACAGATATTTCGGATCCCTTTGAAGACTATAGGGCCAAAGGAAATATCCTCCGATAACAAAGAGAAAGAAGCTTTCTGAGAAACTTCTTTGTGTTCTGTGAAATCATCTCACAGAGTTACAGCTTTCCCCTCAAGAACCCTTTAACTGAGACAGTTCTTGTGTAATTGGCAAAGAGATATTTGGAAGCCCATAGAGGGCTATGGTGAAAAAGGAAATATCCTCAGATGAAATCTGGAAAGAAGCTTTCTGAGATACTGCTTAGTGTTCTGTTAATTCATCTCACAGGGTTACATGTGTATATCGTGGATCTCTTTGCTAGCCTTATTTCTGTGGAATCTGAGAAAAGATATTTCGGATTCCTATGAAGACTATAGGGCCAAAGGAAATATCCTCCGATAACAAAGAGAAAGAAGCTTTCTGAGAAACTTCTTTGTGTTCTGTGAAATCATCTCACAGAGTTACAGCTTTCCCCTCAAGAAGGCTTTCGCTAAGACAGTTCTTGTGGAATTGGCAAAGTGATATTTGGAAGCCCATAGAGGGCTATGGTGAAAAAGGAAATATCCTCAGATGAAATCTGGAAAGAAGCTTTCTGAGAAACTGCTTAGTTTTCTGTGAATTCATCTCACAGAGTTACATCTGTATTTCGTGGATCTCTTTGCTAGCCTTATTTCTGTGGAAGCTGAAAACAGATATTTCGGATCCCTTTGAAGACTATAGGGCCAAAGGAAATATCCTGCGATAACAAAGAGAAAGAAGCTTTCTGAGAAACTTCTTTCTGTTCTCTGAAATCATGTCACAGAGTTACAGCTTTCCCCTCAAGAAGCCTTTCGCTAAGACAGTTCTTGTGGAATTGGCAAAGTGATATTTGTAAGCCCATAGAGGGTTATGGTGAAAAAGGAAATATCCTCAGATGATATCTGGAAAGAAGTTTTCTGAGAAACTGCTTAGTATTCTGTGAATTCATCTCACAGAATTACATCTGTATTTCGTGGATCTCTTTGCTAGCCTTATTTCAGTGGAATCTGAGAACAGATATTTCGGTTCCCTTTGAAGACTATAGGGCCAAAGGAAATATCCTCCGATAACAAAGAGAAAGAAGCTTTCTGAGAAACTTCTTTGTGTTCTGTGAAATCATCTCACAGAGTTACAGCTTTCCCCTCAAGAACCCTTTAACTGAGACAGTTCTTGTGTATTTGGCAAAGAGATATTTGGAAGCCCATAGAGGGCTATGGTGAAAAAGGAAATATCCTCAGATGAAATCTGGAAAGAAGCTTTCTGAGAAACTGCTTAGTGTTCTGTGAATTCATCTCACAGAGTTACATATGTATTTCGTGGATCTCTTTGCTAGCCTTATTTCTGTGGAATCTGAGAAAAGATATTTCGGATCCCTATGAAGACTATAGGGCCAAAGGAAATATCCTGCGATAACAAAGAGAAAGAAGCTTTCTGAGAAACTTCTTTGTGTTCTGTGAAATCATCTCACAGAATTACAGCTTTCACCTCAAGAAGCCTTTTGCTAAGACAGTTCTCGTGGAATTGGCAAAGTGATATTTGGAAGCCCATAGAGGGCTATGGTGAAAAAGGAAATATCCTCAGATGAAATCTGGAAAGAAGCTTTCTGAGAAACTGCTTAGTGTTCTGTGAATTCATCTCACAGAGTTACATCTGTATTTCGTGGATCTCTTTGCTAGCCTTATTTCTGTGGAATCTGAGAACAGATATTTCGGATCCTTTTGAAGACTATAGAGCCAAAGGAAATATCCTCCGATAACAAAGAGAAAGAAGCTTTCTGAGAAACTTCTTTCTGTTCTGTGAAATCATCTCACAGAGTTACAGCTTTCCCCTCAAGAAGCCTTTAACTGAGACAGTTCTTGTGTAATTGGCAAAGAGATATTTGGAAGCCCATAGAGGGCTATGGTGAAAAAGGAAATATCCTCAGATGAAATCTGGAAAGAAGCATTCTGAGAAACTGCTTAGTGTTTTGTGAATTCATCTCACAGAGTTACATATGTATTTCGTGGATCTCTTTGCTAGCCTTATTTCTGTGGAATCTGAGAAAAGATATTTCGGATCCCTATGAAGACTATAGGGCCAAAGGAAATATCCTCCGATAACAAAGAGAAAGAAGCTTTCTGAGAAACTTCTTTGTGTTCTGTGAAATCATCTCACAGAGTTACAGCTTTCCCCTCAAGAAGGCTTTCGCTAAGACAGTTCTTGTGGAATTGGCAAAGTGATATTTGGAAGCCCATAGAGGGCTATGCTGAAAAAGGAAATATCCTCAGATGAAATCTGGAAAGAAGCTTTCTGAGAAACTGCTTAGTGTTCTGTGAATTCATCTCACAGAGTTACATCTGTATTTCGTGGATCTCTTTGCTAGCCTTATTTCTGTGGAAGCTGAAAACAGATATTTCGGATCCCTTTGAAGACTATAGGGCCAAAGGAAATATCCTGCGATAACAAAGAGAAAGAAGCTTTCGGAGAAACTTCTTTCTGTTCTCTGAAATCATGTCACAGAGTTACAGCTTTCCCCTCAAGAAGTCTTTCGCTAAGACAGTTCTTGTGGAATTGGCAAAGTGATATTTGTAAGCCCATAGAGGGCTATGGTGAAAAAGGAAATATCCTCAGATGATATCTGGAAAGAAGCTTTCTGAGAAACTGCTTAGTGTTCTGTTAATTCATCTCACAGAGTTACATCTGTATTTCGTGGATCTCTTTGCTAGCCTTATTTCTGTGTAATCTGAGAACAGATATTTCGGATCCCTTTGAAGACTATAGGGCCAAAGGAAATATCCTCCGATAACAAAGAGAAAGAAGCTTTCTGAGAAACTTCTTTGTGTTCTGTGAAATCATCTCACAGAGTTACAGCTTTCCCCTCCAGAAGCCTTTCGCTAGGACAGTTCTTGTGTAATTGGCAAAGAGATATTTGGAAGCCCATAGAGGGCTATGGTGAAAAAGGAAATATCCTCAGATGAAATCTGGAAAGAAGCTTTCTGAGAAACTACTTAGTGTTCTGTGAATTCATCTCACAGAGTTACATCTGTATTTCGTGGATCTCTTTGCTAGCCTTATTTCTGTGGAATCTGAGAACAGATATTTCGGATCCCTTTGAAGACTATAGGGCCAAAGGAAATATCCTGCGATAACAAAGAGAAAGAAGCTTTCTGAGAAACTTCTTTGTGTTCTGTGAAATCATCTCACAGAGTTACAGCTTTCCCCTCAAGAAGCCTTTCGCTAAGACAGTTCTTGTGGAATTGGCAAAGTGATATTTGGAAGCCCATAGAGGGCTATGGTGAAAAAGGAAATGTCCTCAGATGAAATCTGGAAAGAAGCTTTCTGAGAAACTGCTTAGTGTTCTGTGAATTCATCTCACAGAGTTACATCTGTATTTCGTGGATCTCTTTGCTAGCCTTATTTCTGTGGAATCTGAGAACAGATATTTCGGATCCCTTTGAAGACTATAGGGCCAAAGGAAATATCCTCCGATAACAAAGAGAAAGAAGCTTTCTGAGAAACTTCTTTGTGTTCTGTGAAATCATCTCACAGAGTTACAGCTTTCCCCTCAAGAACCCTTTAACTGAGACAGTTCTTGTGTAATTGGCAAAGAGATATTTGGAAGCCCATAGAGGGCTATGGTGAAAAAGGAAATATCCTCAGATGAAATCTGGAAAGAAGCTTTCTGAGAAACTGCTTAGTGTTCTGTGAATTCATCTCACAGAGTTACATATATATTTCGTGGATCTCTTTGCTAGCCTTATTTCTGTGGAATCTGAGAAAAGATATTTCGGATCCCTATGAAGACTATAGGGCCAAAGGAAATATCCTCCGATAACAAAGAGAAAGAAGCTTTCTGAGAAACTTCTTTGTGTTCTGTGAAATCATCTCACAGAGTTACAGCTTTCCCCTCAAGAAGGCTTTCGCTAAGACAGTTCTTGTGGAATTGGCAAAGTGATATTTGTAAGCCCATAGAGGGCTGTGGTGAAAAAGGAAATATCCTCAGATGAAATCTGGAAAGAAGCTTTCTGAGAAACTGCTTAGTTTTCTGTGAATTCATCTCACAGAGTTACATCTGTATTTCGTGGATCTCTTTGCTAGCCTTATTTCTGTGGAAGCTGAAACCAGATATTTCGGATCCCTTTGAAGACTATAGGGCCAAAGGAAATATCCTGCGATAACAAAGAGAAAGAAGCTTTCTGAGAAACTTCTTTCTGTTCTCTGAAATCATGTCACAGAGTTACAGCTTTCCCCTCAAGAAGCCTTTCGCTAAGACAGTTCTTGTGGAATTGGCAAAGTGATATTTTTAAGCCCATAGAGGGCTATGGTGAAAAAGGAAATATCCTCAGATGATATCTGGAAAGAAGTTTTCTGAGAAACTGCTTAGTATTCTGTGAATTCATCTCACAGAATTACATCTATATTTCGTGGATCTCTTTGCTAGCCTTATTTCAGTGGAATCTGAGAACAGATATTTCGGATCCCTTTGAAGACTATAGGGCCAAAGGAAATATCCTCCGATAACAAAGAGAAAGAAGCTTTCTGAGAAACTTCTTTGTGTTCTGTGAAATCATCTCACAGAGTTACAGCTTTCCCCTCAAGAACCCTTTAACTGAGACAGTTCTTGTGTATTTGGCTAAGAGATATTTGGAAGCCCATAGAGGGCTATGGTGAAAAAGGAAATATCCTCAGATGAAATCTGGGAAGAAGCTTTCTGAGAAACTGCTTAGTGTTCTGTGAATTCATCTCACAGAGTTACATATGTATTTCGTGGATCTCTTTGCTAGCCTTATTTCTGTGGAATCTGAGAAAAGATATTTCGGATCCCTATGAAGACTATAGGGCCAAAGGAAATATCCTCCGATAACAAAGAGAAAGAAGCTTTCTGAGAAACTTCTTTGTGTTCTGTGAAATCATCTCACAGAGTTACAGCTTTCTCCTCAAGAACCCGTTAACTGAGACAGTTCTTGTGTAATTGGCAAAGAGATATTTGGAAGCCCATAGAGGGCTATGGTGACAAAGGAAATATCCTCAGATGAAATCTGGAAAGAAGCTTTCTGAGAAACTGCTTAGTGTTCTGTGAATTCATCTCACAGAGTTACATCTGTATTTCGTGGATCTCTTTGCTAGCCTTATTTCTGTGGAATCTGAGAACAGATATTTCGGATCCCTTTGAAGACTATAGGGCCAAAGGAAATATCCTGCGATAACAAAGAGAAAGAAGCTTTCTGAGAAACTTCTTTGTGTTCTGTGAAATCATCTCACAGAATTACAGCTTTCCCCTCAAGAAGCCTTTCGCTAAGACAGTTCTTGTGGAATTGGCAAAGTGATATTTGGAAGCCCATAGAGGGCTATGGTGAAAAAGGAAATATCCTCAGATGAAATCTGGAAAGAAGCTTTCTGAGAAACTGCTTAGTGTTCTGTGAATTCATCTCACAGAGTTACATCTGTATTTCGTGGATCTCTTTGCTAGCCTTATTTCTGTGGAATCTGAGAACAGATATTTTGGATCCCTTTGAAGACTATAGGGCCAAAGGAAATATCCTGCGATAACAAAGAGAAAGAAGCTTTCTGAGAAACTTCTTTCTGTTCTCTGAAATCATGTCACAGAGTTACAGCTTTCCCTTCAAGAAGCCTTTCGCTAAGACAGTTCTTGTGGAATTGGCAAAGTGATATTTGTAAGCCCATAGAAGGCTATGGTGAAAAAGGAAATATCCTCAGATGATATCTGGAAAGAAGCTTTCTGAGAAACTGCTTAGTGTTCTGTTAATTCATCTCACAGAGTTACATCTGTATTTCGTGGATCTCTTTGCTAGCCTTATTTCTGTGTAATCTGAGAACAGATATTTCGGATCCCTTTGAAGACTATAGGGCCAAAGGAAATATCCTCCGATAACAAAGAGAAAGAAGCTTTCTGAGAAACTTCTTTGTGTTCTGTGAAATCATCTCACAGAGTTACAGCTTTCCCCTCAAGAACCCGTTAACTGAGACAGTTCTTGTGTAATTGGCAAAGAGATATTTGGAAGCCCATAGAGGGCTATGGTGAAAAAGGAAATATCCTCAGATGAAATCTGGAAAGAAGCTTTCTGAGAAACTGCTTAGTGTTCTGTGAATTCATCTCACAGAGTTACATAAGTATTTCGTGGATCTCTTTGCTAGTCTTATTTCTGTGGAATCTGAGAAAAGATATTTCGGATCCCTATGAAGACTATAGGGCCAAAGGAAATATCCTCCGATAACAAAGAGAAAGAAGCTTTCTGAGAAACTTCTTTGTGTTCTGTGAAATCATCTCACAGAGTTACAGCTTTCCCCTCCAGAAGCCTTTCGCTAGGACAGTTCTTGTGTAATTGGCAAAGAGATATTTGGAAGCCCATAGAGGGCTATGGTGAAAAAGGAAATATCCTCAATTGAAATCTGGAAAGAAGCTTTCTGAGAAACTGCTTAGTGTTCTGTGAATTCATCTCACAGAGTTACATCTGTATTTCGTGGATCTCTTTGCTAGCCTTATTTCTGTGGAATCTGAGAACAGATATTTCGGATCCCTTTGAAGACTATAGGGCCAAAGGAAATATCCTCCGATAACAAAGAGAAAGAAGTTTTCTGAGAAACTTCTTTGTGTTCTGTGAAATCATCTCACAGAATTACAGATTTCCCCTCAAGAAGCCTTTCGCTAAGACAGTTCTTGTGGAATTGGCAAAGTGATATTTGGAAGCCCATAGAGGGCTATGGTGAAAAAAGAAATATCCTCAGATGAAATCTGGAAAGAAGCTTTCTGAGAAACTGCTTAGTATTCTGTGAATTCATCTCACAGAGTTACATCTGTATTTCGTGGATCTCTTTGCTAGCCTTATTTCTGTGGAATCTGAGAACAGATATTTCGGATCCCTTTGAAGACTATAGGGCCAAAGGAAATATCCTCCGATAACAAAGAGAAAGAAGCTTTCTGAGAAACTTCTTTGTGTTCTGTGCAATCATCTCACAGAGTTACAGCTTTCCCCTCAAGAACCCTTTAACTGAGACAGTTCTTGTGTAATTGGCAAAGAGATATTTGGAAGCCCATAGAGGGCTATGGTGAAAAAGGAAATATCCTCAGATGAAATCTGGAAAGAAGCTTTCTGAGAAACTGCTTAGTGTTCTGTGAATTCATCTCACAGAGTTGCATATATATTTCGTGGATCTCTTTGCTAGCCTTATTTCTGTGGAATCTGAGAAAAGATATTTCGGATCCCTATGAAGACTATAGGGCCAAAGGAAATATCCTCCGATAACAAAGAGAAAGAAGCTTTCTGAGAAACTTCTTTGTGTTCTGTGAAATCATCTCACAGAGTTACAGCTTTCCCCTCAAGAAGGCTTTCGCTAAGACAGTTCTTGTGGAATTGGAAAAGTGATATTTGGAAGCCCATAGAGGGCTATGCTGAAAAAGGAAATATCCTCAGATGAAATCTGGAAAGAAGCTTTCTGAGAAACTGCTTAGTTTTCTGTGAATTCATCTCACAGAGTTACATCTGTATTTCGTGGATCTCTTTGCTAGCCTTATTTCTGTGGAAGCTGAAAACAGATATTTCGGATCCCTTTGAAGACTATAGGGCCAAAGGAAATATCCTGCGATAACAAAGAGAAAGAAGCTTTCTGAGAAACTTCTTTCTGTTCTCTGAAATCATGTCACAGAGTTACAGCTTTCCCCTCAAGAAGCCTTTCGCTAAGACAGTTCTTGTGGAATTGGCAAAGTGATATTTGTAAGCCCATAGAGGGCTATGGTGAAAAAGGAAATATCCTCAGATGATATCTGGAAAGAAGTTTTCTGAGAAACTGCTTAGTATTCTGTGAATTCATCTCACAGAATTACATCTGTATTTCGTGGATCTCTTTGCTAGCCTTATTTCAGTGGAATCTGAGAACAGATATTTCGGATCCCTTTGAAGACTATAGGGCCAAAGGAAATATCCTCCGATAACAAAGAGAAAGAAGCTTTCTGAGAAACTTCTTTGTGTTCTGTGAAATCATCTCACAGAGTTACAGCTTTCCCCTCAAGAACCCTTTAACTGAGACAGTTCTTGTGTATTTGGCAAAGAGATATTTGGAAGCCCATAGAGGGCTATGGTGAAAAAGGAAATATCCTCAGATGAAATCTGGAAAGAAGCTTTCTGAGAAACTGCTTAGTGTTCTGTGAATTCATCTCACAGAGTTACATATGTATTTCGTGGATCTCTTTGCTAGCCTTATTTCTGTGGAATCTGAGAAAAGATATTTCGGATCCCTATGAAGACGATAGGGCCAAAGGAAATATCCTGCGATAACAAAGAGAAAGAAGCTTTCTGAGAAACTTCTTTGTGTTCTGTGAAATCATCTCACAGAATTACAGCTTTCACCTCAAGAAGCCTTTCGCTAGGACAGTTCTTGTGTAATTGGCAAAGAGATATTTGGAAGCCCATAGAGGGCTATGGTGAAAAAGGAAATATCCTCAGATGAAATCTGGAAAGAAGCTTTCTGAGAAACTACTTAGTGTTCTGTGAATTCATCTCACAGAGTTACATCTGTATTTCGTAGATCTCTTTGCTAGCCTTATTTCTGTGGAATCTGAGAACAGATATTTCGGATCCCTTTGAAGACTATAGGGCCAAAGGAAATATCCTGCGATAACAAAGAGAAAGAAGCTTTCTGAGAAACTTCTTTCTGTTCTGTGAAATCATCTCACAGAGTTACAGCTTTCCCCTCAAGAAGCCTTTCGCTAAGACAGTTCTTGTGGAATTGGCAAAGTGATATTTGGAAGCCCATAGAGGGCTATGGTGAAAAAGGAAATGTCCTCAGATGAAATCTGGAAAGAAGCTTTCTGAGAAACTGCTTAGTGTTCTGTGAATTCATCTCACAGAGTTACATCTGTATTTCGTGGATCTCTTTGCTAGCCTTATTTCTGTGGAATCTGAGAACAGATATTTCGGATCCCTTTGAAGACTATAGGGCCAAAGGAAATATCCTCCGATAACAAAGAGAAAGAAGCTTTCTGAGAAACTTCTTTGTGTTCTGTGAAATCATCTCACAGAGTTACAGCTTTCCCCTCAAGAACCCTTTAACTGAGACAGTTCTTGTGTAATTGGCAAAGAGATATTTGGAAGCCCATAGAGGGCTATGGTGAAAAAGGAAATATCCTCAGATGAAATCTGGAAAGAAGCTTTCTGAGAAACTGCTTAGTGTTCTGTGAATTCATCTCACAGAGTTACATATATATTTCGTGGATCTCTTTGCTAGCCTTATTTCTGTGGAATCTGAGAAAAGATATTTCGGATCCCTATGAAGACTATAGGGCCAAAGGAAATATCCTGCGATAACAAAGAGAAAGAAGCTTTCTGAGAAACTTCTTTGTGTTCTGTGAAATCATCTCACAGAGTTACAGCTTTCCCCTCAAGAAGGCTTTCGCTAAGACAGTTCTTGTGGAATTGGCAAAGTGATATTTGGAAGCCCATAGAGGGCTATGGTGAAAAAGGAAATATCCTCAGATGAAATCTGGAAAGAAGCTTTCTGAGAAACTGCTTAGTTTTCTGTGAATTCATCTCACAGAGTTACATCTGTATTTCGTGGATCTCTTTGCTAGCCTTATTTCTGTGGAAGCTGAAAACAGATATTTCGGATCCCTTTGAAGACTATAGGGCCAAAGGAAATATCCTGCGATAACAAAGAGAAAGAAGCTTTCTGAGAAACTTCTTTCTGTTCTCTGAAATCATGTCACAGAGTTACAGCTTTCCCCTCAAGAAGCCTTTCGCTAAGACAGTTCTTGTGGAATTGGCAAAGTGATATTTGTAAGCCCATAGAGGGCTATGGTGAAAAAGGAAATATCCTCAGATGATATCTGGAAAGAAGTTTTCTGAGAAACTGCTTAATATTCTGTGAATTCATCTCACAGAATTACATCTGTATTTCGTGGATCTCTTTGCTAGCCTTATTTCAGTGGAATCTGAGAACAGATATTTCGGATCCCTTTGAAGACTATAGGGCCAAAGGAAATATCCTCCGATAACAAAGAGAAAGAAGCTTTCTGAGAAACTTCTTTGTGTTCTGTGAAATCATCTCACAGAGTTACAGCTTTCCCCTCAAGAACCCTTTAACTGAGACAGTTCTTGTGTATTTGGCTAAGAGATATTTGGAAGCCCATAGAGGGCTATGGTGAAAAAGGAAATATCCTCAGATGAAATCTGGAAAGAAGCTTTCTGAGAAACTGCTTAGTGTTCTGTGAATTCATCTCACAGAGTTACATATGTATTTCGTGGATCTCTTTGCTAGCCTTATTTCTGTGGAAGCTGAAAACAGATATTTCGGATCCCTTTGAAGACTATAGGGCCAAAGGAAATATCCTGCGATAACAAAGAGAAAGAAGCTTTCTGAGAAACTTCTTTGTGTTCTGTGAAATCATCTCACAGAGTTACAGCTTTCCCCTCAAGAAGCCTTTCGCTAAGACAGTTCTTGTGGAATTGGCAAAGTGATATTTGGAAGCCCATAGAGGGCTATGGTGAAAAAGGAAATATCCTCAGATGAAATCTGGAAAGAAGCTTTCTGAGAAACTGCTTAGTGTTCTGTGAATTCATCTCACAGAGTTACATCTGTATTTCGTGGATCTCTTTGCTAGCCTTATTTCTGTGGAATCTGAGAACAGATATTTCGGATCCTTTTGAAGACTATAGAGCCAAAGGAAATATCCTCCGATAACAAAGAGAAAGAAGCTTTCTGAGAAACTTCTTTGTGTTCTGTGAAATCATCTCACAGAGTTACAGCTTTCCCCTCAAGAAGCCTTTAACTGAGACAGTTCTTGTGTAATTGGCAAAGAGATATTTGGAAGCCCAAAGAGGGCTATGGTGAAAAAGGAAATATCCTCAGATGAAATCTGGAAAGAAGCATTCTGAGAAACTGCTTAGTGTTCTGTGAATTCATCTCACAGAGTTACATATGTATTTCGTGGATCTCTTTGCTAGCCTTATTTCTGTGGAATCTGAGAAAAGATATTTCGGATCCCTATGAAGACTATAGGGCCAAAGGAAATATCCTCCGATAACAAAGAGAAAGAAGCTTTCTGAGAAACTTCTTTGTGTTCTGTGAAATCATCTCACAGAGTTACAGCTTTCCCCTCAAGAAGGCTTTCGCTAAGAGAGTTCTTGTGGAATTGGCAAAGTGATATTTGGAAGCCCATAGAGGGCTATGCTGAAAAAGGAAATATCCTCAGATGAAATCTGGAAAGAAGCTTTCAGAGAAACTGCTTAGTGTTCTGTGAATTCATCTCACAGAGTTACATCTGTATTTCGTGGATCTCTTTGCTAGCCTTATTTCTGTGGAAGCTGAAAACAGATATTTCGGATCCCTTTGAAGACTATAGGGCCAAAGGAAATATCCTGCGATAACAAAGAGAAAGAAGCTTTCGGAGAAACTTCTTTCTGTTCTCTGAAATCATGTCACAGAGTTACAGCTTTCCCCTCAAGAAGTCTTTCGCTAAGACAGTTCTTGTGGAATTGGCAAAGTGATATTTGTAAGCCCATAGAGGGCTATGGTGAAAAAGGAAATATCCTCAGATGATATCTGGAAAGAAGCTTTCTGAGAAACTGCTTAGTGTTCTGTTAATTCATCTCACAGAGTTACATCTGTATTTCGTGGATCTCTTTGCTAGCCTTATTTATGTGTAATCTGAGAACAGATATTTCGGATCCCTTTGAAGACTATAGGGCCAAAGGAAATATCCTCCGATAACAAAGAGAAAGAAGCTTTCTGAGAAACTTCTTTGTGTTCTGTGAAATCATCTCACAGAGTTACAGCTTTCCCCTCCAGAAGCCTTTCGCTAGGACAGTTCTTGTGTAATTGGCAAAGAGATATTTGGAAGCCCATAGAGGGCTATGGTGAAAAAGGAAATATCCTCAGATGAAATCTGGAAAGAAGCTTTCTGAGAAACTACTTAGTGTTCTGTGAATTCATCTCACAGAGTTACATCTGTATTTCGTGGATCTCTTTGCTAGCCTTATTTCTGTGGAATCTGAGAACAGATATTTCGGATCCCTTTGAAGACTATAGGGCCAAAGGAAATATCCTGCGATAACAAAGAGAAAGAAGCTTTCTGAGAAACTTCTTTCTGTTCTGTGAAATCATCTCACAGAGTTACAGCTTTCCCCTCAAGAAGCCTTTCGCTAAGACAGTTCTTGTGGAATTGGCAAAGTGTTATTTGGAAGCCCATAGAGGGCTATGGTGAAAAAGGAAATGTCCTCAGATGAAATCTGGAAAGAAGCTTTCTGAGAAACTGCTTAGTGTTCTGTGAATTCATCTCACAGAGTTACATCTGTATTTCGTGGATCTCTTTGCTAGCCTTATTTCTGTGGAATCTGAGAACAGATATTTCGGATCCCTTTGAAGACTATAGGGCCAAAGGAAATATCCTCCGATAACAAAGAGAAAGAAGCTTTCTGAGAAACTTCTTTGTGTTCTGTGAAATCATCTCACAGAGATACAGCTTTCCCCTCAAGAACCCTTTAACTGAGACAGTTCTTGTGTAATTGGCAAAGAGATATTTGGAAGCCCATAGAGGGCTATGGTGAAAAAGGAAATATCCTCAGATGAAATCTGGAAAGAAGCTTTCTGAGATACTGCTTAGTGTTCTGTGAATTCATCTCACAGAGTTACATATATATTTCGTGGATCTCTTTGCTAGCCTTATTTCTGTGGAATCTGAGAAAAGATATTTCGGATCCCTATGAAGACTATAGGGCCAAAGGAAATATCCTCCGATAACAAAGAGAAAGAAGCTTTCTGAGAAACTTCTTTGTGTTCTGTGAAATCATCTCACAGAGTTACAGCTTTCCCCTCAAGAAGGCTTTCGCTAAGACAGTTCTTGTGGAATTGGCAAAGTGATATTTGGAAGCCCATAGAGGGCTATGGTGAAAAAGGAAATATCCTCAGATGAAATCTGGAAAGAAGCTTTCTGAGAAACTGCTTAGTTTTCTGTGAATTCATCTCACAGAGTTACATCTGTATTTCGTGGATCTCTTTGCTAGCCTTATTTCTGTGGAAGCTGAAAACAGATATTTCGGATCCCTTTGAAGACTATAGGGCCAAAGGAAATATCCTGCGATAACAAAGAGAAAGAAGCTTTCTGAGAATCTTCTTTCTGTTCTCTGAAATCATGTCACAGAGTTACAGCTTTCCCCTCAAGAAGCCTTTCGCTAAGACAGTTCTTGTGGAATTGGCAAAGTGATATTTGTAAGCCCATAGAGGGTTATGGTGAAAAAGGAAATATCCTCAGATGATATCTGGAAAGAAGTTTTCTGAGAAACTGCTTAGTATTCTGTGAATTCATCTCACAGAATTACATCTGTATTTCGTGGATCTCTTTGCTAGCCTTATTTCAGTGGAATCTGAGAACAGATATTTCGGTTCCCTTTGAAGACTATAGGGCCAAAGGAAATATCCTCCGATAACAAAGAGAAAGAAGCTTTCTGAGAAACTTCTTTGTGTTCTGTGAAATCATCTCACAGAGTTACAGCTTTCCCCTCAAGAACCCTTTAACTGAGACAGTTCTTGTGTATTTGGCAAAGAGATATTTGGAAGCCCATAGAGGGCTATGGTGAAAAAGGAAATATCCTCAGATGAAATCTGGAAAGAAGCTTTCTGAGAAACTGCTTAGTGTTCTGTGAATTCATCTCACAGAGTTACATATGTATTTCGTGGATCTCTTTGCTAGCCTTATTTCTGTGGAATCTGAGAAAAGATATTTCGGATCCCTATGAAGACTATAGGGCCAAAGGAAATATCCTGCGATAACAAAGAGAAAGAAGCTTTCTGAGAAACTTCTTTGTGTTCTGTGAAATCATCTCACAGAATTACAGCTTTCACCTCAAGAAGCCTTTTGCTAAGACAGTTCTCGTGGAATTGGCAAAGTGATATTTGGAAGCCCATAGAGGGCTATGGTGAAAAAGGAAATATCCTCAGATGAAATCTGGAAAGAAGCTTTCTGAGAAACTGCTTAGTGTTCTGTGAATTCATCTCACAGAGTTACATCTGTATTTCGTGGATCTCTTTGCTAGCCTTATTTCTGTGGAATCTGAGAACAGATATTTCGGATCCTTTTGAAGACTATAGAGCCAAAGGAAATATCCTCCGATAACAAAGAGAAAGAAGCTTTCTGAGAAACTTCTTTCTGTTCTGTGAAATCATCTCACAGAGTTACAGCTTTCCCCTCAAGAAGCCTTTAACTGAGACAGTTCTTGTGTAATTGGCAAAGAGATATTTGGAAGCCCATAGAGGGCTATGGTGAAAAAGGAAATATCCTCAGATGAAATCTGGAAAGAAGCATTCTGAGAAACTGCTTAGTGTTTTGTGAATTCATCTCACAGAGTTACATATGTATTTCGTGGATCTCTTTGCTAGCCTTATTTCTGTGGAATCTGAGAAAAGATATTTCGGATCCCTATGAAGACTATAGGGCCAAAGGAAATATCCTCCGATAACAAAGAGAAAGAAGCTTTCTGAGAAACTTCTTTGTGTTCTGTGAAATCATCTCACAGAGTTACAGCTTTCCCCTCAAGAAGGCTTTCGCTAAGACAGTTCTTGTGGAATTGGCAAAGTGATATTTGGAAGCCCATAGAGGGCTATGCTGAAAAAGGAAATATCCTCAGATGAAATCTGGAAAGAAGCTTTCTGAGAAACTGCTTAGTGTTCTGTGAATTCATCTCACAGAGTTACATCTGTATTTCGTGGATCTCTTTGCTAGCCTTATTTCTGTGGAAGCTGAAAACAGATATTTCGGATCCCTTTGAAGACTATAGGGCCAAAGGAAATATCCTGCGATAACAAAGAGAAAGAAGCTTTCGGAGAAACTTCTTTCTGTTCTCTGAAATCATGTCACAGAGTTACAGCTTTCCCCTCAAGAAGTCTTTCGCTAAGACAGTTCTTGTGGAATTGGCAAAGTGATATTTGTAAGCCCATAGAGGGCTATGGTGAAAAAGGAAATATCCTCAGATGATATCTGGAAAGAAGCTTTCTGAGAAACTGCTTAGTGTTCTGTTAATTCATCTCACAGAGTTACATCTGTATTTCGTGGATCTCTTTGCTAGCCTTATTTCTGTGTAATCTGAGAACAGATATTTCGGATCCCTTTGAAGACTATAGGGCCAAAGGAAATATCCTCCGATAACAAAGAGAAAGAAGCTTTCTGAGAAACTTCTTTGTGTTCTGTGAAATCATCTCACAGAGTTACAGCTTTCCCCTCCAGAAGCCTTTCGCTAGGACAGTTCTTGTGTAATTGGCAAAGAGATATTTGGAAGCCCATAGAGGGCTATGGTGAAAAAGGAAATATCCTCAGATGAAATCTGGAAAGAAGCTTTCTGAGAAACTACTTAGTGTTCTGTGAATTCATCTCACAGAGTTACATCTGTATTTCGTGGATCTCTTTGCTAGCCTTATTTCTGTGGAATCTGAGAACAGATATTTCGGATCCCTTTGAAGACTATAGGGCCAAAGGAAATATCCTGCGATAACAAAGAGAAAGAAGCTTTCTGAGAAACTTCTTTCTGTTCTGTGAAATCATCTCACAGAGTTACAGCTTTCCCCTCAAGAAGCCTTTCGCTAAGACAGTTCTTGTGGAATTGGCAAAGTGATATTTGGAAGCCCATAGAGGGCTATGGTGAAAAAGGAAATGTCCTCAGATGAAATCTGGAAAGAAGCTTTCTGAGAAACTGCTTAGTGTTCTGTGAATTCATCTCACAGAGTTACATCTGTATTTCGTGGATCTCTTTGCTAGCCTTATTTCTGTGGAATCTGAGAACAGATATTTCGGATCCCTTTGAAGACTATAGGGCCAAAGGAAATATCCTCCGATAACAAAGAGAAAGAAGCTTTCTGAGAAACTTCTTTGTGTTCTGTGAAATCATCTCACAGAGTTACAGCTTTCCCCTCAAGAACCCTTTAACTGAGACAGTTCTTGTGTAATTGGCAAAGAGATATTTGGAAGCCCATAGAGGGCTATGGTGAAAAAGGAAATATCCTCAGATGAAATCTGGAAAGAAGCTTTCTGAGAAACTGCTTAGTGTTCTGTGAATTCATCTCACAGAGTTACATATATATTTCGTGGATCTCTTTGCTAGCCTTATTTCTGTGGAATCTGAGAAAAGATATTTCGGATCCCTATGAAGACTATAGGGCCAAAGGAAATATCCTCCGATAACAAAGAGAAAGAAGCTTTCTGAGAAACTTCTTTGTGTTCTGTGAAATCATCTCACAGAGTTACAGCTTTCCCCTCAAGAAGGCTTTCGCTAAGACAGTTCTTGTGGAATTGGCAAAGTGATATTTGTAAGCCCATAGAGGGCTGTGGTGAAAAAGGAAATATCCTCAGATGAAATCTGGAAAGAAGCTTTCTGAGAAACTGCTTAGTTTTCTGTGAATTCATCTCACAGAGTTACATCTGTATTTCGTGGATCTCTTTGCTAGCCTTATTTCTGTGGAAGCTGAAAACAGATATTTCGGATCCCTTTGAAGACTATAGGGCCAAAGGAAATATCCTGCGATAACAAAGAGAAAGAAGCTTTCTGAGAAACTTCTTTCTGTTCTCTGAAATCATGTCACAGAGTTACAGCTTTCCCCTCAAGAAGCCTTTCGCTAAGACAGTTCTTGTGGAATTGGCAAAGTGATATTTTTAAGCCCATAGAGGGCTATGGTGAAAAAGGAAATATCCTCAGATGATATCTGGAAAGAAGTTTTCTGAGAAACTGCTTAGTATTCTGTGAATTCATCTCACAGAATTACATCTATATTTCGTGGATCTCTTTGCTAGCCTTATTTCAGTGGAATCTGAGAACAGATATTTCGGATCCCTTTGAAGACTATAGGGCCAAAGGAAATATCCTCCGATAACAAAGAGAAAGAAGCTTTCTGAGAAACTTCTTTGTGTTCTGTGAAATCATCTCACAGAGTTACAGCTTTCCCCTCAAGAACCCTTTAACTGAGACAGTTCTTGTGTATTTGGCTAAGAGATATTTGGAAGCCCATAGAGGGCTATGGTGAAAAAGGAAATATCCTCAGATGAAATCTGGGAAGAAGCTTTCTGAGAAACTGCTTAGTGTTCTGTGAATTCATCTCACAGAGTTACATATGTATTTCGTGGATCTCTTTGCTAGCCTTATTTCTGTGGAATCTGAGAAAAGATATTTCGGATCCCTATGAAGACTATAGGGCCAAAGGAAATATCCTCCGATAACAAAGAGAAAGAAGCTTTCTGAGAAACTTCTTTGTGTTCTGTGAAATCATCTCACAGAGTTACAGCTTTCTCCTCAAGAACCCGTTAACTGAGACAGTTCTTGTGTAATTGGCAAAGAGATATTTGGAAGCCCATAGAGGGCTATGGTGACAAAGGAAATATCCTCAGATGAAATCTGGAAAGAAGCTTTCTGAGAAACTGCTTAGTGTTCTGTGAATTCATCTCACAGAGTTACATCTGTATTTCGTGGATCTCTTTGCTAGCCTTATTTCTGTGGAATCTGAGAACAGATATTTCGGATCCCTTTGAAGACTATAGGGCCAAAGGAAATATCCTGCGATAACAAAGAGAAAGAAGCTTTCTGAGAAACTTCTTTGTGTTCTGTGAAATCATCTCACAGAATTACAGCTTTCCCCTCAAGAAGCCTTTCGCTAAGACAGTTCTTGTGGAATTGGCAAAGTGATATTTGGAAGCCCATAGAGGGCTATGGTGAAAAAGGAAATATCCTCAGATGAAATCTGGAAAGAAGCTTTCTGAGAAACTGCTTAGTGTTCTGTGAATTCATCTCACAGAGTTACATCTGTATTTCGTGGATCTCTTTGCTAGCCTTATTTCTGTGGAATCTGAGAACAGATATTTTGGATCCCTTTGAAGACTATAGGGCCAAAGGAAATATCCTGCGATAACAAAGAGAAAGAAGCTTTCTGAGAAACTTCTTTCTGTTCTCTGAAATCATGTCACAGAGTTACAGCTTTCCCTTCAAGAAGCCTTTCGCTAAGACAGTTCTTGTGGAATTGGCAAAGTGATATTTGTAAGCCCATAGAAGGCTATGGTGAAAAAGGAAATATCCTCAGATGATATCTGGAAAGAAGCTTTCTGAGAAACTGCTTAGTGTTCTGTTAATTCATCTCACAGAGTTACATCTGTATTTCGTGGATCTCTTTGCTAGCCTTATTTCTGTGTAATCTGAGAACAGATATTTCGGATCCCTTTGAAGACTATAGGGCCAAAGGAAATATCCTCCGATAACAAAGAGAAAGAAGCTTTCTGAGAAACTTCTTTGTGTTCTGTGAAATCATCTCACAGAGTTACAGCTTTCCCCTCAAGAACCCGTTAACTGAGACAGTTCTTGTGTAATTGGCAAAGAGATATTTGGAAGCCCATAGAGGGCTATGGTGAAAAAGGAAATATCCTCAGATGAAATCTGGAAAGAAGCTTTCTGAGAAACTGCTTAGTGTTCTGTGAATTCATCTCACAGAGTTACATAAGTATTTCGTGGATCTCTTTGCTAGCCTTATTTCTGTGGAATCTGAGAAAAGATATTTCGGATCCCTATGAAGACTATAGGGCCAAAGGAAATATCCTCCGATAACAAAGAGAAAGAAGCTTTCTGAGAAACTTCTTTGTGTTCTGTGAAATCATCTCACAGAGTTACAGCTTTCCCCTCCAGAAGCCTTTCGCTAGGACAGTTCTTGTGTAATTGGCAAAGAGATATTTGGAAGCCCATAGAGGGCTATGGTGAAAAAGGAAATATCCTCAATTGAAATCTGGAAAGAAGCTTTCTGAGAAACTGCTTAGTGTTCTGTGAATTCATCTCACAGAGTTACATCTGTATTTCGTGGATCTCTTTGCTAGCCTTATTTCTGTGGAATCTGAGAACAGATATTTCGGATCCCTTTGAAGACTATAGGGCCAAAGGAAATATCCTCCGATAACAAAGAGAAAGAAGTTTTCTGAGAAACTTCTTTGTGTTCTGTGAAATCATCTCACAGAATTACAGATTTCCCCTCAAGAAGCCTTTCGCTAAGACAGTTCTTGTGGAATTGGCAAAGTGATATTTGGAAGCCCATAGAGGGCTATGGTGAAAAAAGAAATATCCTCAGATGAAATCTGGAAAGAAGCTTTCTGAGAAACTGCTTAGTATTCTGTGAATTCATCTCACAGAGTTACATCTGTATTTCGTGGATCTCTTTGCTAGCCTTATTTCTGTGGAATCTGAGAACAGATATTTCGGATCCCTTTGAAGACTATAGGGCCAAAGGAAATATCCTCCGATAACAAAGAGAAAGAAGCTTTCTGAGAAACTTCTTTGTGTTCTGTGAAATCATCTCACAGAGTTACAGCTTTCCCCTCAAGAACCCTTTAACTGAGACAGTTCTTGTGTATTTGGCAAAGATATATTTGGAAGCCCATAGAGGGCTATGGTGAAAAAGGAAATATCCTCAGATGAAATCTGGAAAGAAGCTTTCTGAGAAACTGCTTAGTGTTCTGTGAATTCATCTCACAGAGTTACATATGTATTTCGTGGATCTCTTTGCTAGCCTTATTTCTGTGGAATCTGAGAAAAGATATTTCGGATCCCTATGAAGACTATAGGGCCAAAGGAAATATCCTCCGATAACAAAGAGAAAGAAACTTTCTGAGAAACTTCTTTGTGTTCTG
This sequence comes from Macaca nemestrina, assembly GCF_043159975.1. NCBI lineage: Eukaryota > Metazoa > Chordata > Mammalia > Primates > Cercopithecidae > Macaca > Macaca nemestrina. The sequence goes on along the minus strand of NC_092128.1, from coordinate 137,155,491 downwards.
TGAAATCATCTCACAGAGTTACAACTTTCCCCTCAAGAAGCCTTTCGCTAAGACAGTTCTTCTGGAATTGGCAAAGTGATATTTGGAAGCCCATAGAGGGCTATGGTGAAAAAGGAAATATCCTCAGATGAAATCTGGAAAGAAGCTTTCTGAGAAACTGCTTAGTGTTCTTTGAATTCATCTCACAGAGTTACATCTGTATTTCGTGGATCTCTTTGCTAGCCTTATTTCTGTGGAATCTGAGAACAGATATTTTGGATCCCTTTGAAGACTATAGGGCCAAAGGAAATATCCTGCGATAACAAAGAGAAAGAAGCTTTCTGAGAAACTTCTTTCTGTTCTCTGAAATCATGTCACAGAGTTACAGCTTTCCCCTCAAGAAGCCTTTCGCTAAGACAGTTCTTGTGGAATTGGCAAAGTGATATTTGGAAGCCCATAGAGGGCTATGGTGAAAAAGGAAATATCCTCAGATGAAATCTGGAAAGAAGCTTTCTGAGAAACTGCTTAGTGTTCTGTGAATTCATCTCACAGAGTTACATCTGTATTTCGTGGATCTCTTTGCTAGCCTTATTTCTGTGGAATCTGAGAACAGATATTTCGGATCCTTTTGAAGACTATAGAGCCAAAGGAAATATCCTCCGATAACAAAGAGAAAGAAGCTTTCTGAGAAACTTCTTTCTGTTCTGTGAAATCATCTCACAGAGTTACAGCTTTCCCCTCAAGAAGCCTTTAACTGAGACAGTTCTTGTGTAATTGGCAAAGAGATATTTGGAAGCCCAAAGAGGGCTATGGTGAAAAAGGAAATATCCTCAGATGAAATCTGGAAAGAAGCATTCTGAGAAACTGCTTAGTGTTCTGTGAATTCATCTCACAGAGTTACATATGTATTTCGTGGATCTCTTTGCTAGCCTTATTTCTGTGGAATCTGAGAAAAGATATTTCGGATCCCTATGAAGACTATAGGGCCAAAGGAAATATCCTCCGATAACAAAGAGAAAGAAGCTTTCTGAGAAACTTCTTTGTGTTCTGTGAAATCATCTCACAGAGTTACAGCTTTCCCCTCAAGAAGGCTTTCGCTAAGAGAGTTCTTGTGGAATTGGCAAAGTGATATTTGGAAGCCCATAGAGGGCTATGCTGAAAAAGGAAATATCCTCAGATGAAATCTGGAAAGAAGCTTTCAGAGAAACTGCTTAGTGTTCTGTGAATTCATCTCACAGAGTTACATCTGTATTTCGTGGATCTCTTTGCTAGCCTTATTTCTGTGGAAGCTGAAAACAGATATTTCGGATCCCTTTGAAGACTATAGGGCCAAAGGAAATATCCTGCGATAACAAAGAGAAAGAAGCTTTCGGAGAAACTTCTTTCTGTTCTCTGAAATCATGTCACAGAGTTACAGCTTTCCCCTCAAGAAGCCTTTCGCTAAGACAGTTCTTGTGGAATTGGCAAAGTGATATTTGGAAGCCCATAGAGGGCTATGGTGAAAAAGGAAATATCCTCAGATGAAATCTGGAAAGAAGCTTTCTGAGAAACTGCTTAGTGTTCTGTGAATTCATCTCACAGAGTTACATCTGTATTTCGTGGATCTCTTTGCTAGCCTTATTTCTGTGGAATCTGAGAACAGATATTTCGGATCCTTTTGAAGACTATAGAGCCAAAGGAAATATCCTCCGATAACAAAGAGAAAGAAGCTTTCTGAGAAACTTCTTTCTGTTCTGTGAAATCATCTCACAGAGTTACAGCTTTCCCCTCAAGAAGCCTTTAACTGAGACAGTTCTTGTGTAATTGGCAAAGAGATATTTGGAAGCCCAAAGAGGGCTATGGTGAAAAAGGAAATATCCTCAGATGAAATCTGGAAAGAAGCATTCTGAGAAACTGCTTAGTGTTCTGTGAATTCATCTCACAGAGTTACATATGTATTTCGTGGATCTCTTTGCTAGCCTTATTTCTGTGGAATCTGAGAAAAGATATTTCGGATCCCTATGAAGACTATAGGGCCAAAGGAAATATCCTCCGATAACAAAGAGAAAGAAGCTTTCTGAGAAACTTCTTTGTGTTCTGTGAAATCATCTCACAGAGTTACAGCTTTCCCCTCAAGAAGGCTTTCGCTAAGAGAGTTCTTGTGGAATTGGCAAAGTGATATTTGGAAGCCCATAGAGGGCTATGCTGAAAAAGGAAATATCCTCAGATGAAATCTGGAAAGAAGCTTTCAGAGAAACTGCTTAGTGTTCTGTGAATTCATCTCACAGAGTTACATCTGTATTTCGTGGATCTCTTTGCTAGCCTTATTTCTGTGGAAGCTGAAAACAGATATTTCGGATCCCTTTGAAGACTATAGGGCCAAAGGAAATATCCTGCGATAACAAAGAGAAAGAAGCTTTCGGAGAAACTTCTTTCTGTTCTCTGAAATCATGTCACAGAGTTACAGCTTTCCCCTCAAGAAGTCTTTCGCTAAGACAGTTCTTGTGGAATTGGCAAAGTGATATTTGTAAGCCCATAGAGGGCTATGGTGAAAAAGGAAATATCCTCAGATGATATCTGGAAAGAAGCTTTCTGAGAAACTGCTTAGTGTTCTGTTAATTCATCTCACAGAGTTACATCTGTATTTCGTGGATCTCTTTGCTAGCCTTATTTATGTGTAATCTGAGAACAGATATTTCGGATCCCTTTGAAGACTATAGGGCCAAAGGAAATATCCTCCGATAACAAAGAGAAAGAAGCTTTCTGAGAAACTTCTTTGTGTTCTGTGAAATCATCTCACAGAGTTACAGCTTTCCCCTCCAGAAGCCTTTCGCTAGGACAGTTCTTGTGTAATTGGCAAAGAGATATTTGGAAGCCCATAGAGGGCTATGGTGAAAAAGGAAATATCCTCAGATGAAATCTGGAAAGAAGCTTTCTGAGAAACTACTTAGTGTTCTGTGAATTCATCTCACAGAGTTACATCTGTATTTCGTGGATCTCTTTGCTAGCCTTATTTCTGTGGAATCTGAGAACAGATATTTCGGATCCCTTTGAAGACTATAGGGCCAAAGGAAATATCCTGCGATAACAAAGAGAAAGAAGCTTTCTGAGAAACTTCTTTCTGTTCTGTGAAATCATCTCACAGAGTTACAGCTTTCCCCTCAAGAAGCCTTTCGCTAAGACAGTTCTTGTGGAATTGGCAAAGTGTTATTTGGAAGCCCATAGAGGGCTATGGTGAAAAAGGAAATGTCCTCAGATGAAATCTGGAAAGAAGCTTTCTGAGAAACTGCTTAGTGTTCTGTGAATTCATCTCACAGAGTTACATCTGTATTTCGTGGATCTCTTTGCTAGCCTTATTTCTGTGGAATCTGAGAACAGATATTTCGGATCCCTTTGAAGACTATAGGGCCAAAGGAAATATCCTCCGATAACAAAGAGAAAGAAGCTTTCTGAGAAACTTCTTTGTGTTCTGTGAAATCATCTCACAGAGTTACAGCTTTCCCCTCAAGAACCCTTTAACTGAGACAGTTCTTGTGTAATTGGCAAAGAGATATTTGGAAGCCCATAGAGGGCTATGGTGAAAAAGGAAATATCCTCAGATGAAATCTGGAAAGAAGCTTTCTGAGATACTGCTTAGTGTTCTGTGAATTCATCTCACAGAGTTACATATATATTTCGTGGATCTCTTTGCTAGCCTTATTTCTGTGGAATCTGAGAAAAGATATTTCGGATCCCTATGAAGACTATAGGGCCAAAGGAAATATCCTCCGATAACAAAGAGAAAGAAGCTTTCTGAGAAACTTCTTTGTGTTCTGTGAAATCATCTCACAGAGTTACAGCTTTCCCCTCAAGAAGGCTTTCGCTAAGACAGTTCTTGTGGAATTGGCAAAGTGATATTTGGAAGCCCATAGAGGGCTATGGTGAAAAAGGAAATATCCTCAGATGAAATCTGGAAAGAAGCTTTCTGAGAAACTGCTTAGTTTTCTGTGAATTCATCTCACAGAGTTACATCTGTATTTCGTGGATCTCTTTGCTAGCCTTATTTCTGTGGAAGCTGAAAACAGATATTTCGGATCCCTTTGAAGACTATAGGGCCAAAGGAAATATCCTGCGATAACAAAGAGAAAGAAGCTTTCTGAGAAACTTCTTTCTGTTCTCTGAAATCATGTCACAGAGTTACAGCTTTCCCCTCAAGAAGCCTTTCGCTAAGACAGTTCTTGTGGAATTGGCAAAGTGATATTTTTAAGCCCATAGAGGGCTATGGTGAAAAAGGAAATATCCTCAGATGATATCTGGAAAGAAGTTTTCTGAGAAACTGCTTAGTATTCTGTGAATTCATCTCACAGAATTACATCTATATTTCGTGGATCTCTTTGCTAGCCTTATTTCAGTGGAATCTGAGAACAGATATTTCGGATCCCTTTGAAGACTATAGGGCCAAAGGAAATATCCTCCGATAACAAAGAGAAAGAAGCTTTCTGAGAAACTTCTTTGTGTTCTGTGAAATCATCTCACAGAGTTACAGCTTTCCCCTCAAGAACCCTTTAACTGAGACAGTTCTTGTGTATTTGGCTAAGAGATATTTGGAAGCCCATAGAGGGCTATGGTGAAAAAGGAAATATCCTCAGATGAAATCTGGGAAGAAGCTTTCTGAGAAACTGCTTAGTGTTCTGTGAATTCATCTCACAGAGTTACATATGTATTTCGTGGATCTCTTTGCTAGCCTTATTTCTGTGGAATCTGAGAAAAGATATTTCGGATCCCTATGAAGACTATAGGGCCAAAGGAAATATCCTCCGATAACAAAGAGAAAGAAGCTTTCTGAGAAACTTCTTTGTGTTCTGTGAAATCATCTCACAGAGTTACAGCTTTCTCCTCAAGAACCCGTTAACTGAGACAGTTCTTGTGTAATTGGCAAAGAGATATTTGAAAGCCCATAGAGGGCTATGGTGACAAAGGAAATATCCTCAGATGAAATCTGGAAAGAAGCTTTCTGAGAAACTGCTTAGTGTTCTGTGAATTCATCTCACAGAGTTACATCTGTATTTCGTGGATCTCTTTGCTAGCCTTATTTCTGTGGAATCTGAGAACAGATATTTCGGATCCCTTTGAAGACTATAGGGCCAAAGGAAATATCCTGCGATAACAAAGAGAAAGAAGCTTTCTGAGAAACTTCTTTGTGTTCTGTGAAATCATCTCACAGAATTACAGCTTTCCCCTCAAGAAGCCTTTCGCTAAGACAGTTCTTGTGGAATTGGCAAAGTGATATTTGGAAGCCCATAGAGGGCTATGGTGAAAAAGGAAATATCCTCAGATGAAATCTGGAAAGAAGCTTTCTGAGAAACTGCTTAGTGTTCTGTGAATTCATCTCACAGAGTTACATCTGTATTTCGTGGATCTCTTTGCTAGCCTTATTTCTGTGGAATCTGAGAACAGATATTTTGGATCCCTTTGAAGACTATAGGGCCAAAGGAAATATCCTGCGATAACAAAGAGAAAGAAGCTTTCTGAGAAACTTCTTTCTGTTCTCCGAAATCATGTCACAGAGTTACAGCTTTCCCTTCAAGAAGCCTTTCGCTAAGACAGTTCTTGTGGAATTGGCAAAGTGATATTTGTAAGCCCATAGAAGGCTATGGTGAAAAAGGAAATATCCTCAGATGATATCTGGAAAGAAGCTTTCTGAGAAACTGCTTAGTGTTCTGTTAATTCATCTCACAGAGTTACATCTGTATTTCGTGGATCTCTTTGCTAGCCTTATTTCTGTGTAATCTGAGAACAGATATTTCGGATCCCTTTGAAGACTATAGGGCCAAAGGAAATATCCTCCGATAACAAAGAGAAAGAAGCTTTCTGAGAAACTTCTTTGTGTTCTGTGAAATCATCTCACAGAGTTACAGCTTTCCCCTCAAGAACCCGTTAACTGAGACAGTTCTTGTGTAATTGGCAAAGAGATATTTGGAAGCCCATAGAGGGCTATGGTGAAAAAGGAAATATCCTCAGATGAAATCTGGAAAGAAGCTTTCTGAGAAACTGCTTAGTGTTCTGTGAATTCATCTCACAGAGTTACATAAGTATTTCGTGGATCTCTTTGCTAGCCTTATTTCTGTGGAATCTGAGAAAAGATATTTCGGATCCCTATGAAGACTATAGGGCCAAAGGAAATATCCTCCGATAACAAAGAGAAAGAAGCTTTCTGAGAAACTTCTTTGTGTTCTGTGAAATCATCTCACAGAGTTACAGCTTTCCCCTCCAGAAGCCTTTCGCTAGGACAGTTCTTGTGTAATTGGCAAAGAGATATTTGGAAGCCCATAGAGGGCTATGGTGAAAAAGGAAATATCCTCAATTGAAATCTGGAAAGAAGCTTTCTGAGAAACTGCTTAGTGTTCTGTGAATTCATCTCACAGAGTTACATCTGTATTTCGTGGATCTCTTTGCTAGCCTTATTTCTGTGGAATCTGAGAACAGATATTTCGGATCCGTTTGAAGACTTTAGGGCCAAAGGAAATATCCTCCGATAACAAAGAGAAAGAAGTTTTCTGAGAAACTTCTTTGTGTTCTGTGAAATCATCTCACAGAATTACAGATTTCCCCTCAAGAAGCCTTTCGCTAAGACAGTTCTTGTGGAATTGGCAAAGTGATATTTGGAAGCCCATAGAGGGCTATGGTGAAAAAAGAAATATCCTCAGATGAAATCTGGAAAGAAGCTTTCTGAGAAACTGCTTAGTATTCTGTGAATTCATCTCACAGAGTTACATCTGTATTTCGTGGATCTCTTTGCTAGCCTTATTTCTGTGGAATCTGAGAACAGATATTTCGGATCCCTTTGAAGACTATAGGGCCAAAGGAAATATCCTCCGATAACAAAGAGAAAGAAGCTTTCTGAGAAACTTCTTTGTGTTCTGTGAAATCATCTCACAGAGTTACAGCTTTCCCCTCAAGAACCCTTTAACTGAGACAGTTCTTGTGTATTTGGCAAAGATATATTTGGAAGCCCATAGAGGGCTATGGTGAAAAAGGAAATATCCTCAGATGAAATCTGGAAAGAAGCTTTCTGAGAAACTGCTTAGTGTTCTGTGAATTCATCTCACAGAGTTACATATGTATTTCGTGGATCTCTTTGCTAGCCTTATTTCTGTGGAATCTGAGAAAAGATATTTCGGATCCCTATGAAGACTATAGGGCCAAAGGAAATATCCTCCGATAACAAAGAGAAAGAAACTTTCTGAGAAACTTCTTTGTGTTCTGTGAAATCATCTCACAGAGTTACAACTTTCCCCTCAAGAAGCCTTTCGCTAAGACAGTTCTTGTGGAATTGGCAAAGTGATATTTGGAAGCCCATAGAGGGCTATGATGAAAAAGGAAATATCCTCAGATGAAATCTGGAAAGAAGCTTTCAGAGAAACTGCTTAGTGTTCTGTGAATTCATCTCACAGAGTTACATCTGTATTTCGTGGATCTCTTTGCTAGCCTTATTTCTGTGGAAGCTGAAAACAGATATTTCGGATCCCTTTGAAGACTATAGGGCCAAAGGAAATATCCTGCGATAACAAAGAGAAAGAAGCTTTCGGAGAAACTTCTTTCTGTTCTCTGAAATCATGTCACAGAGTTACAGCTTTCCCCTCAAGAAGTCTTTCGCTAAGACAGTTCTTGTGGAATTGGCAAAGTGATATTTGTAAGCCCATAGAGGGCTATGGTGAAAAAGGAAATATCCTCAGATGATATCTGGAAAGAAGCTTTCTGAGAAACTGCTTAGTGTTCTGTTAATTCATCTCACAGAGTTACATCTGTATTTCGTGGATCTCTTTGCTAGCCTTATTTATGTGTAATCTGAGAACAGATATTTCGGATCCCTTTGAAGACTATAGGGCCAAAGGAAATATCCTCCGATAACAAAGAGAAAGAAGCTTTCTGAGAAACTTCTTTGTGTTCTGTGAAATCATCTCACAGAGTTACAGCTTTCCCCTCCAGAAGCCTTTCGCTAGGACAGTTCTTGTGTAATTGGCAAAGAGATATTTGGAAGCCCATAGAGGGCTATGGTGAAAAAGGAAATATCCTCAGATGAAATCTGGAAAGAAGCTTTCTGAGAAACTACTTAGTGTTCTGTGAATTCATCTCACAGAGTTACATCTGTATTTCGTGGATCTCTTTGCTAGCCTTATTTCTGTGGAATCTGAGAACAGATATTTCGGATCCCTTTGAAGACTATAGGGCCAAAGGAAATATCCTGCGATAACAAAGAGAAAGAAGCTTTCTGAGAAACTTCTTTCTGTTCTGTGAAATCATCTCACAGAGTTACAGCTTTCCCCTCAAGAAGCCTTTCGCTAAGACAGTTCTTGTGGAATTGGCAAAGTGTTATTTGGAAGCCCATAGAGGGCTATGGTGAAAAAGGAAATGTCCTCAGATGAAATCTGGAAAGAAGCTTTCTGAGAAACTGCTTAGTGTTCTGTGAATTCATCTCACAGAGTTACATCTGTATTTCGTGGATCTCTTTGCTAGCCTTATTTCTGTGGAATCTGAGAACAGATATTTCGGATCCCTTTGAAGACTATAGGGCCAAAGGAAATATCCTCCGATAACAAAGAGAAAGAAGCTTTCTGAGAAACTTCTTTGTGTTCTGTGAAATCATCTCACAGAGTTACAGCTTTCCCCTCAAGAACCCTTTAACTGAGACAGTTCTTGTGTAATTGGCAAAGAGATATTTGGAAGCCCATAGAGGGCTATGGTGAAAAAGGAAATATCCTCAGATGAAATCTGGAAAGAAGCTTTCTGAGATACTGCTTAGTGTTCTGTGAATTCATCTCACAGAGTTACATATATATTTCGTGGATCTCTTTGCTAGCCTTATTTCTGTGGAATCTGAGAAAAGATATTTCGGATCCCTATGAAGACTATAGGGCCAAAGGAAATATCCTCCGATAACAAAGAGAAAGAAGCTTTCTGAGAAACTTCTTTGTGTTCTGTGAAATCATCTCACAGAGTTACAGCTTTCCCCTCAAGAAGGCTTTCGCTAAGACAGTTCTTGTGGAATTGGCAAAGTGATATTTGGAAGCCCATAGAGGGCTATGGTGAAAAAGGAAATATCCTCAGATGAAATCTGGAAAGAAGCTTTCTGAGAAACTGCTTAGTTTTCTGTGAATTCATCTCACAGAGTTACATCTGTATTTCGTGGATCTCTTTGCTAGCCTTATTTCTGTGGAAGCTGAAAACAGATATTTCGGATCCCTTTGAAGACTATAGGGCCAAAGGAAATATCCTGCGATAACAAAGAGAAAGAAGCTTTCTGAGAAACTTCTTTCTGTTCTCTGAAATCATGTCACAGAGTTACAGCTTTCCCCTCAAGAAGCCTTTCGCTAAGACAGTTCTTGTGGAATTGGCAAAGTGATATTTGTAAGCCCATAGAGGGTTATGGTGAAAAAGGAAATATCCTCAGATGATATCTGGAAAGAAGTTTTCTGAGAAACTGCTTAGTATTCTGTGAATTCATCTCACAGAATTACATCTGTATTTCGTGGATCTCTTTGCTAGCCTTATTTCAGTGGAATCTGAGAACAGATATTTCGGTTCCCTTTGAAGACTATAGGGCCAAAGGAAATATCCTCCGATAACAAAGAGAAAGAAGCTTTCTGAGAAACTTCTTTGTGTTCTGTGAAATCATCTCACAGAGTTACAGCTTTCCCCTCAAGAACCCTTTAACTGAGACAGTTCTTGTGTATTTGGCAAAGAGATATTTGGAAGCCCATAGAGGGCTATGGTGAAAAAGGAAATATCCTCAGATGAAATCTGGAAAGAAGCTTTCTGAGAAACTGCTTAGTGTTCTGTGAATTCATCTCACAGAGTTACATATGTATTTCGTGGATCTCTTTGCTAGCCTTATTTCTGTGGAATCTGAGAAAAGATATTTCGGATCCCTATGAAGACTATAGGGCCAAAGGAAATATCCTGCGATAACAAAGAGAAAGAAGCTTTCTGAGAAACTTCTTTGTGTTCTGTGAAATCATCTCACAGAATTACAGCTTTCACCTCAAGAAGCCTTTTGCTAAGACAGTTCTCGTGGAATTGGCAAAGTGATATTTGGAAGCCCATAGAGGGCTATGGTGAAAAAGGAAATATCCTCAGATGAAATCTGGAAAGAAGCTTTCTGAGAAACTGCTTAGTGTTCTGTGAATTCATCTCACAGAGTTACATCTGTATTTCGTGGATCTCTTTGCTAGCCTTATTTCTGTGGAATCTGAGAACAGATATTTCGGATCCTTTTGAAGACTATAGAGCCAAAGGAAATATCCTCCGATAACAAAGAGAAAGAAGCTTTCTGAGAAACTTCTTTCTGTTCTGTGAAATCATCTCACAGAGTTACAGCTTTCCCCTCAAGAAGCCTTTAACTGAGACAGTTCTTGTGTAATTGGCAAAGAGATATTTGGAAGCCCATAGAGGGCTATGGTGAAAAAGGAAATATCCTCAGATGAAATCTGGAAAGAAGCATTCTGAGAAACTGCTTAGTGTTTTGTGAATTCATCTCACAGAGTTACATATGTATTTCGTGGATCTCTTTGCTAGCCTTATTTCTGTGGAATCTGAGAAAAGATATTTCGGATCCCTATGAAGACTATAGGGCCAAAGGAAATATCCTCCGATAACAAAGAGAAAGAAGCTTTCTGAGAAACTTCTTTGTGTTCTGTGAAATCATCTCACAGAGTTACAGCTTTCCCCTCAAGAAGGCTTTCGCTAAGACAGTTCTTGTGGAATTGGCAAAGTGATATTTGGAAGCCCATAGAGGGCTATGCTGAAAAAGGAAATATCCTCAGATGAAATCTGGAAAGAAGCTTTCTGAGAAACTGCTTAGTGTTCTGTGAATTCATCTCACAGAGTTACATCTGTATTTCGTGGATCTCTTTGCTAGCCTTATTTCTGTGGAAGCTGAAAACAGATATTTCGGATCCCTTTGAAGACTATAGGGCCAAAGGAAATATCCTGCGATAACAAAGAGAAAGAAGCTTTCGGAGAAACTTCTTTCTGTTCTCTGAAATCATGTCACAGAGTTACAGCTTTCCCCTCAAGAAGTCTTTCGCTAAGACAGTTCTTGTGGAATTGGCAAAGTGATATTTGTAAGCCCATAGAGGGCTATGGTGAAAAAGGAAATATCCTCAGATGATATCTGGAAAGAAGCTTTCTGAGAAACTGCTTAGTGTTCTGTTAATTCATCTCACAGAGTTACATCTGTATTTCGTGGATCTCTTTGCTAGCCTTATTTCTGTGTAATCTGAGAACAGATATTTCGGATCCCTTTGAAGACTATAGGGCCAAAGGAAATATCCTCCGATAACAAAGAGAAAGAAGCTTTCTGAGAAACTTCTTTGTGTTCTGTGAAATCATCTCACAGAGTTACAGCTTTCCCCTCCAGAAGCCTTTCGCTAGGACAGTTCTTGTGTAATTGGCAAAGAGATATTTGGAAGCCCATAGAGGGCTATGGTGAAAAAGGAAATATCCTCAGATGAAATCTGGAAAGAAGCTTTCTGAGAAACTACTTAGTGTTCTGTGAATTCATCTCACAGAGTTACATCTGTATTTCGTGGATCTCTTTGCTAGCCTTATTTCTGTGGAATCTGAGAACAGATATTTCGGATCCCTTTGAAGACTATAGGGCCAAAGGAAATATCCTGCGATAACAAAGAGAAAGAAGCTTTCTGAGAAACTTCTTTCTGTTCTGTGAAATCATCTCACAGAGTTACAGCTTTCCCCTCAAGAAGCCTTTCGCTAAGACAGTTCTTGTGGAATTGGCAAAGTGATATTTGGAAGCCCATAGAGGGCTATGGTGAAAAAGGAAATGTCCTCAGATGAAATCTGGAAAGAAGCTTTCTGAGAAACTGCTTAGTGTTCTGTGAATTCATCTCACAGAGTTACATCTGTATTTCGTGGATCTCTTTGCTAGCCTTATTTCTGTGGAATCTGAGAACAGATATTTCGGATCCCTTTGAAGACTATAGGGCCAAAGGAAATATCCTCCGATAACAAAGAGAAAGAAGCTTTCTGAGAAACTTCTTTGTGTTCTGTGAAATCATCTCACAGAGTTACAGCTTTCCCCTCAAGAACCCTTTAACTGAGACAGTTCTTGTGTAATTGGCAAAGAGATATTTGGAAGCCCATAGAGGGCTATGGTGAAAAAGGAAATATCCTCAGATGAAATCTGGAAAGAAGCTTTCTGAGAAACTGCTTAGTGTTCTGTGAATTCATCTCACAGAGTTACATATATATTTCGTGGATCTCTTTGCTAGCCTTATTTCTGTGGAATCTGAGAAAAGATATTTCGGATCCCTATGAAGACTATAGGGCCAAAGGAAATATCCTCCGATAACAAAGAGAAAGAAGCTTTCTGAGAAACTTCTTTGTGTTCTGTGAAATCATCTCACAGAGTTACAGCTTTCCCCTCAAGAAGGCTTTCGCTAAGACAGTTCTTGTGGAATTGGCAAAGTGATATTTGTAAGCCCATAGAGGGCTGTGGTGAAAAAGGAAATATCCTCAGATGAAATCTGGAAAGAAGCTTTCTGAGAAACTGCTTAGTTTTCTGTGAATTCATCTCACAGAGTTACATCTGTATTTCGTGGATCTCTTTGCTAGCCTTATTTCTGTGGAAGCTGAAAACAGATATTTCGGATCCCTTTGAAGACTATAGGGCCAAAGGAAATATCCTGCGATAACAAAGAGAAAGAAGCTTTCTGAGAAACTTCTTTCTGTTCTCTGAAATCATGTCACAGAGTTACAGCTTTCCCCTCAAGAAGCCTTTCGCTAAGACAGTTCTTGTGGAATTGGCAAAGTGATATTTTTAAGCCCATAGAGGGCTATGGTGAAAAAGGAAATATCCTCAGATGATATCTGGAAAGAAGTTTTCTGAGAAACTGCTTAGTATTCTGTGAATTCATCTCACAGAATTACATCTATATTTCGTGGATCTCTTTGCTAGCCTTATTTCAGTGGAATCTGAGAACAGATATTTCGGATCCCTTTGAAGACTATAGGGCCAAAGGAAATATCCTCCGATAACAAAGAGAAAGAAGCTTTCTGAGAAACTTCTTTGTGTTCTGTGAAATCATCTCACAGAGTTACAGCTTTCCCCTCAAGAACCCTTTAACTGAGACAGTTCTTGTGTATTTGGCTAAGAGATATTTGGAAGCCCATAGAGGGCTATGGTGAAAAAGGAAATATCCTCAGATGAAATCTGGGAAGAAGCTTTCTGAGAAACTGCTTAGTGTTCTGTGAATTCATCTCACAGAGTTACATATGTATTTCGTGGATCTCTTTGCTAGCCTTATTTCTGTGGAATCTGAGAAAAGATATTTCGGATCCCTATGAAGACTATAGGGCCAAAGGAAATATCCTCCGATAACAAAGAGAAAGAAGCTTTCTGAGAAACTTCTTTGTGTTCTGTGAAATCATCTCACAGAGTTACAGCTTTCTCCTCAAGAACCCGTTAACTGAGACAGTTCTTGTGTAATTGGCAAAGAGATATTTGGAAGCCCATAGAGGGCTATGGTGACAAAGGAAATATCCTCAGATGAAATCTGGAAAGAAGCTTTCTGAGAAACTGCTTAGTGTTCTGTGAATTCATCTCACAGAGTTACATCTGTATTTCGTGGATCTCTTTGCTAGCCTTATTTCTGTGGAATCTGAGAACAGATATTTCGGATCCCTTTGAAGACTATAGGGCCAAAGGAAATATCCTGCGATAACAAAGAGAAAGAAGCTTTCTGAGAAACTTCTTTGTGTTCTGTGAAATCATCTCACAGAATTACAGCTTTCCCCTCAAGAAGCCTTTCGCTAAGACAGTTCTTGTGGAATTGGCAAAGTGATATTTGGAAGCCCATAGAGGGCTATGGTGAAAAAGGAAATATCCTCAGATGAAATCTGGAAAGAAGCTTTCTGAGAAACTGCTTAGTGTTCTGTGAATTCATCTCACAGAGTTACATCTGTATTTCGTGGATCTCTTTGCTAGCCTTATTTCTGTGGAATCTGAGAACAGATATTTTGGATCCCTTTGAAGACTATAGGGCCAAAGGAAATATCCTGCGATAACAAAGAGAAAGAAGCTTTCTGAGAAACTTCTTTCTGTTCTCTGAAATCATGTCACAGAGTTACAGCTTTCCCTTCAAGAAGCCTTTCGCTAAGACAGTTCTTGTGGAATTGGCAAAGTGATATTTGTAAGCCCATAGAAGGCTATGGTGAAAAAGGAAATATCCTCAGATGATATCTGGAAAGAAGCTTTCTGAGAAACTGCTTAGTGTTCTGTTAATTCATCTCACAGAGTTACATCTGTATTTCGTGGATCTCTTTGCTAGCCTTATTTCTGTGTAATCTGAGAACAGATATTTCGGATCCCTTTGAAGACTATAGGGCCAAAGGAAATATCCTCCGATAACAAAGAGAAAGAAGCTTTCTGAGAAACTTCTTTGTGTTCTGTGAAATCATCTCACAGAGTTACAGCTTTCCCCTCAAGAACCCGTTAACTGAGACAGTTCTTGTGTAATTGGCAAAGAGATATTTGGAAGCCCATAGAGGGCTATGGTGAAAAAGGAAATATCCTCAGATGAAATCTGGAAAGAAGCTTTCTGAGAAACTGCTTAGTGTTCTGTGAATTCATCTCACAGAGTTACATAAGTATTTCGTGGATCTCTTTGCTAGCCTTATTTCTGTGGAATCTGAGAAAAGATATTTCGGATCCCTATGAAGACTATAGGGCCAAAGGAAATATCCTCCGATAACAAAGAGAAAGAAGCTTTCTGAGAAACTTCTTTGTGTTCTGTGAAATCATCTCACAGAGTTACAGCTTTCCCCTCCAGAAGCCTTTCGCTAGGACAGTTCTTGTGTAATTGGCAAAGAGATATTTGGAAGCCCATAGAGGGCTATGGTGAAAAAGGAAATATCCTCAATTGAAATCTGGAAAGAAGCTTTCTGAGAAACTGCTTAGTGTTCTGTGAATTCATCTCACAGAGTTACATCTGTATTTCGTGGATCTCTTTGCTAGCCTTATTTCTGTGGAATCTGAGAACAGATATTTCGGATCCCTTTGAAGACTATAGGGCCAAAGGAAATATCCTCCGATAACAAAGAGAAAGAAGTTTTCTGAGAAACTTCTTTGTGTTCTGTGAAATCATCTCACAGAATTACAGATTTCCCCTCAAGAAGCCTTTCGCTAAGACAGTTCTTGTGGAATTGGCAAAGTGATATTTGGAAGCCCATAGAGGGCTATGGTGAAAAAAGAAATATCCTCAGATGAAATCTGGAAAGAAGCTTTCTGAGAAACTGCTTAGTATTCTGTGAATTCATCTCACAGAGTTACATCTGTATTTCGTGGATCTCTTTGCTAGCCTTATTTCTGTGGAATCTGAGAACAGATATTTCGGATCCCTTTGAAGACTATAGGGCCAAAGGAAATATCCTCCGATAACAAAGAGAAAGAAGCTTTCTGAGAAACTTCTTTGTGTTCTGTGCAATCATCTCACAGAGTTACAGCTTTCCCCTCAAGAACCCTTTAACTGAGACAGTTCTTGTGTAATTGGCAAAGAGATATTTGGAAGCCCATAGAGGGCTATGGTGAAAAAGGAAATATCCTCAGATGAAATCTGGAAAGAAGCTTTCTGAGAAACTGCTTAGTGTTCTGTGAATTCATCTCACAGAGTTGCATATATATTTCGTGGATCTCTTTGCTAGCCTTATTTCTGTGGAATCTGAGAAAAGATATTTCGGATCCCTATGAAGACTATAGGGCCAAAGGAAATATCCTCCGATAACAAAGAGAAAGAAGCTTTCTGAGAAACTTCTTTGTGTTCTGTGAAATCATCTCACAGAGTTACAGCTTTCCCCTCAAGAAGGCTTTCGCTAAGACAGTTCTTGTGGAATTGGAAAAGTGATATTTGGAAGCCCATAGAGGGCTATGCTGAAAAAGGAAATATCCTCAGATGAAATCTGGAAAGAAGCTTTCTGAGAAACTGCTTAGTTTTCTGTGAATTCATCTCACAGAGTTACATCTGTATTTCGTGGATCTCTTTGCTAGCCTTATTTCTGTGGAAGCTGAAAACAGATATTTCGGATCCCTTTGAAGACTATAGGGCCAAAGGAAATATCCTGCGATAACAAAGAGAAAGAAGCTTTCTGAGAAACTTCTTTCTGTTCTCTGAAATCATGTCACAGAGTTACAGCTTTCCCCTCAAGAAGCCTTTCGCTAAGACAGTTCTTGTGGAATTGGCAAAGTGATATTTGTAAGCCCATAGAGGGCTATGGTGAAAAAGGAAATATCCTCAGATGATATCTGGAAAGAAGTTTTCTGAGAAACTGCTTAGTATTCTGTGAATTCATCTCACAGAATTGCATCTGTATTTCGTGGATCTCTTTGCTAGCCTTATTTCAGTGGAATCTGAGAACAGATATTTCGGATCCCTTTGAAGACTATAGGGCCAAAGGAAATATCCTCCGATAACAAAGAGAAAGAAGCTTTCTGAGAAACTTCTTTGTGTTCTGTGAAATCATCTCACAGAGTTACAGCTTTCCCCTCAAGAACCCTTTAACTGAGACAGTTCTTGTGTATTTGGCAAAGAGATATTTGGAAGCCCATAGAGGGCTATGGTGAAAAAGGAAATATCCTCAGATGAAATCTGGAAAGAAGCTTTCTGAGAAACTGCTTAGTGTTCTGTGAATTCATCTCACAGAGTTACATATGTATTTCGTGGATCTCTTTGCTAGCCTTATTTCTGTGGAATCTGAGAAAAGATATTTCGGATCCCTATGAAGACGATAGGGCCAAAGGAAATATCCTGCGATAACAAAGAGAAAGAAGCTTTCTGAGAAACTTCTTTGTGTTCTGTGAAATCATCTCACAGAATTACAGCTTTCACCTCAAGAAGCCTTTCGCTAGGACAGTTCTTGTGTAATTGGCAAAGAGATATTTGGAAGCCCATAGAGGGCTATGGTGAAAAAGGAAATATCCTCAGATGAAATCTGGAAAGAAGCTTTCTGAGAAACTACTTAGTGTTCTGTGAATTCATCTCACAGAGTTACATCTGTATTTCGTAGATCTCTTTGCTAGCCTTATTTCTGTGGAATCTGAGAACAGATATTTCGGATCCCTTTGAAGACTATAGGGCCAAAGGAAATATCCTGCGATAACAAAGAGAAAGAAGCTTTCTGAGAAACTTCTTTCTGTTCTGTGAAATCATCTCACAGAGTTACAGCTTTCCCCTCAAGAAGCCTTTCGCTAAGACAGTTCTTGTGGAATTGGCAAAGTGATATTTGGAAGCCCATAGAGGGCTATGGTGAAAAAGGAAATGTCCTCAGATGAAATCTGGAAAGAAGCTTTCTGAGAAACTGCTTAGTGTTCTGTGAATTCATCTCACAGAGTTACATCTGTATTTCGTGGATCTCTTTGCTAGCCTTATTTCTGTGGAATCTGAGAACAGATATTTCGGATCCCTTTGAAGACTATAGGGCCAAAGGAAATATCCTCCGATAACAAAGAGAAAGAAGCTTTCTGAGAAACTTCTTTGTGTTCTGTGAAATCATCTCACAGAGTTACAGCTTTCCCCTCAAGAACCCTTTAACTGAGACAGTTCTTGTGTTATTGGCAAAGAGATATTTGGAAGCCCATAGAGGGCTATGGTGAAAAAGGAAATATCCTCAGATGAAATCTGGAAAGAAGCTTTCTGAGAAACTGCTTAGTGTTCTGTGAATTCATCTCACAGAGTTACATATATATTTCGTGGATCTCTTTGCTAGCCTTATTTCTGTGGAATCTGAGAAAAGATATTTCGGATCCCTATGAAGACTATAGGGCCAAAGGAAATATCCTGCGATAACAAAGAGAAAGAAGCTTTCTGAGAAACTTCTTTGTGTTCTGTGAAATCATCTCACAGAGTTACAGCTTTCCCCTCAAGAAGGCTTTCGCTAAGACAGTTCTTGTGGAATTGGCAAAGTGATATTTGGAAGCCCATAGAGGGCTATGGTGAAAAAGGAAATATCCTCAGATGAAATCTGGAAAGAAGCTTTCTGAGAAACTGCTTAGTTTTCTGTGAATTCATCTCACAGAGTTACATCTGTATTTCGTGGATCTCTTTGCTAGCCTTATTTCTGTGGAAGCTGAAAACAGATATTTCGGATCCCTTTGAAGACTATAGGGCCAAAGGAAATATCCTGCGATAACAAAGAGAAAGAAGCTTTCTGAGAAACTTCTTTCTGTTCTCTGAAATCATGTCACAGAGTTACAGCTTTCCCCTCAAGAAGCCTTTCGCTAAGACAGTTCTTGTGGAATTGGCAAAGTGATATTTGTAAGCCCATAGAGGGCTATGGTGAAAAAGGAAATATCCTCAGATGATATCTGGAAAGAAGTTTTCTGAGAAACTGCTTAATATTCTGTGAATTCATCTCACAGAATTACATCTGTATTTCGTGGATCTCTTTGCTAGCCTTATTTCAGTGGAATCTGAGAACAGATATTTCGGATCCCTTTGAAGACTATAGGGCCAAAGGAAATATCCTCCGATAACAAAGAGAAAGAAGCTTTCTGAGAAACTTCTTTGTGTTCTGTGAAATCATCTCACAGAGTTACAGCTTTCCCCTCAAGAACCCTTTAACTGAGACAGTTCTTGTGTATTTGGCTAAGAGATATTTGGAAGCCCATAGAGGGCTATGGTGAAAAAGGAAATATCCTCAGATGAAATCTGGAAAGAAGCTTTCTGAGAAACTGCTTAGTGTTCTGTGAATTCATCTCACAGAGTTACATATGTATTTCGTGGATCTCTTTGCTAGCCTTATTTCTGTGGAAGCGGAAAACAGATATTTCGGATCCCTTTGAAGACTATAGGGCCAAAGGAAATATCCTGCGATAACAAAGAGAAAGAAGCTTTCTGAGAAACTTCTTTGTGTTCTGTGAAATCATCTCACAGAGTTACAGCTTTCCCCTCAAGAAGCCTTTCGCTAAGACAGTTCTTGTGGAATTGGCAAAGTGATATTTGGAAGCCCATAGAGGGCTATGGTGAAAAAGGAAATATCCTCAGATGAAATCTGGAAAGAAGCTTTCTGAGAAACTGCTTAGTGTTCTGTGAATTCATCTCACAGAGTTACATCTGTATTTCGTGGATCTCTTTGCTAGCCTTATTTCTGTGGAATCTGAGAACAGATATTTCGGATCCTTTTGAAGACTATAGAGCCAAAGGAAATATCCTCCGATAACAAAGAGAAAGAAGCTTTCTGAGAAACTTCTTTCTGTTCTGTGAAATCATCTCACAGAGTTACAGCTTTCCCCTCAAGAAGCCTTTAACTGAGACAGTTCTTGTGTAATTGGCAAAGAGATATTTGGAAGCCCAAAGAGGGCTATGGTGAAAAAGGAAATATCCTCAGATGAAATCTGGAAAGAAGCATTCTGAGAAACTGCTTAGTGTTCTGTGAATTCATCTCACAGAGTTACATATGTATTTCGTGGATCTCTTTGCTAGCCTTATTTCTGTGGAATCTGAGAAAAGATATTTCGGATCCCTATGAAGACTATAGGGCCAAAGGAAATATCCTCCGATAACAAAGAGAAAGAAGCTTTCTGAGAAACTTCTTTGTGTTCTGTGAAATCATCTCACAGAGTTACAGCTTTCCCCTCAAGAAGGCTTTCGCTAAGAGAGTTCTTGTGGAATTGGCAAAGTGATATTTGGAAGCCCATAGAGGGCTATGCTGAAAAAGGAAATATCCTCAGATGAAATCTGGAAAGAAGCTTTCAGAGAAACTGCTTAGTGTTCTGTGAATTCATCTCACAGAGTTACATCTGTATTTCGTGGATCTCTTTGCTAGCCTTATTTCTGTGGAAGCTGAAAACAGATATTTCGGATCCCTTTGAAGACTATAGGGCCAAAGGAAATATCCTGCGATAACAAAGAGAAAGAAGCTTTCGGAGAAACTTCTTTCTGTTCTCTGAAATCATGTCACAGAGTTACAGCTTTCCCCTCAAGAAGTCTTTCGCTAAGACAGTTCTTGTGGAATTGGCAAAGTGATATTTGTAAGCCCATAGAGGGCTATGGTGAAAAAGGAAATATCCTCAGATGATATCTGGAAAGAAGCTTTCTGAGAAACTGCTTAGTGTTCTGTTAATTCATCTCACAGAGTTACATCTGTATTTCGTGGATCTCTTTGCTAGCCTTATTTATGTGTAATCTGAGAACAGATATTTCGGATCCCTTTGAAGACTATAGGGCCAAAGGAAATATCCTCCGATAACAAAGAGAAAGAAGCTTTCTGAGAAACTTCTTTGTGTTCTGTGAAATCATCTCACAGAGTTACAGCTTTCCCCTCCAGAAGCCTTTCGCTAGGACAGTTCTTGTGTAATTGGCAAAGAGATATTTGGAAGCCCATAGAGGGCTATGGTGAAAAAGGAAATATCCTCAGATGAAATCTGGAAAGAAGCTTTCTGAGAAACTACTTAGTGTTCTGTGAATTCATCTCACAGAGTTACATCTGTATTTCGTGGATCTCTTTGCTAGCCTTATTTCTGTGGAATCTGAGAACAGATATTTCGGATCCCTTTGAAGACTATAGGGCCAAAGGAAATATCCTGCGATAACAAAGAGAAAGAAGCTTTCTGAGAAACTTCTTTCTGTTCTGTGAAATCATCTCACAGAGTTACAGCTTTCCCCTCAAGAAGCCTTTCGCTAAGACAGTTCTTGTGGAATTGGCAAAGTGTTATTTGGAAGCCCATAGAGGGCTATGGTGAAAAAGGAAATGTCCTCAGATGAAATCTGGAAAGAAGCTTTCTGAGAAACTGCTTAGTGTTCTGTGAATTCATCTCACAGAGTTACATCTGTATTTCGTGGATCTCTTTGCTAGCCTTATTTCTGTGGAATCTGAGAACAGATATTTCGGATCCCTTTGAAGACTATAGGGCCAAAGGAAATATCCTCCGATAACAAAGAGAAAGAAGCTTTCTGAGAAACTTCTTTGTGTTCTGTGAAATCATCTCACAGAGTTACAGCTTTCCCCTCAAGAACCCTTTAACTGAGACAGTTCTTGTGTAATTGGCAAAGAGATATTTGGAAGCCCATAGAGGGCTATGGTGAAAAAGGAAATATCCTCAGATGAAATCTGGAAAGAAGCTTTCTGAGATACTGCTTAGTGTTCTGTGAATTCATCTCACAGAGTTACATATATATTTCGTGGATCTCTTTGCTAGCCTTATTTCTGTGGAATCTGAGAAAAGATATTTCGGATCCCTATGAAGACTATAGGGCCAAAGGAAATATCCTCCGATAACAAAGAGAAAGAAGCTTTCTGAGAAACTTCTTTGTGTTCTGTGAAATCATCTCACAGAGTTACAGCTTTCCCCTCAAGAAGGCTTTCGCTAAGACAGTTCTTGTGGAATTGGCAAAGTGATATTTGGAAGCCCATAGAGGGCTATGGTGAAAAAGGAAATATCCTCAGATGAAATCTGGAAAGAAGCTTTCTGAGAAACTGCTTAGTTTTCTGTGAATTCATCTCACAGAGTTACATCTGTATTTCGTGGATCTCTTTGCTAGCCTTATTTCTGTGGAAGCTGAAAACAGATATTTCGGATCCCTTTGAAGACTATAGGGCCAAAGGAAATATCCTGCGATAACAAAGAGAAAGAAGCTTTCTGAGAAACTTCTTTCTGTTCTCTGAAATCATGTCACAGAGTTACAGCTTTCCCCTCAAGAAGCCTTTCGCTAAGACAGTTCTTGTGGAATTGGCAAAGTGATATTTGTAAGCCCATAGAGGGTTATGGTGAAAAAGGAAATATCCTCAGATGATATCTGGAAAGAAGTTTTCTGAGAAACTGCTTAGTATTCTGTGAATTCATCTCACAGAATTACATCTGTATTTCGTGGATCTCTTTGCTAGCCTTATTTCAGTGGAATCTGAGAACAGATATTTCGGTTCCCTTTGAAGACTATAGGGCCAAAGGAAATATCCTCCGATAACAAAGAGAAAGAAGCTTTCTGAGAAACTTCTTTGTGTTCTGTGAAATCATCTCACAGAGTTACAGCTTTCCCCTCAAGAACCCTTTAACTGAGACAGTTCTTGTGTATTTGGCAAAGAGATATTTGGAAGCCCATAGAGGGCTATGGTGAAAAAGGAAATATCCTCAGATGAAATCTGGAAAGAAGCTTTCTGAGAAACTGCTTAGTGTTCTGTGAATTCATCTCACAGAGTTACATATGTATTTCGTGGATCTCTTTGCTAGCCTTATTTCTGTGGAATCTGAGAAAAGATATTTCGGATCCCTATGAAGACTATAGGGCCAAAGGAAATATCCTGCGATAACAAAGAGAAAGAAGCTTTCTGAGAAACTTCTTTGTGTTCTGTGAAATCATCTCACAGAATTACAGCTTTCACCTCAAGAAGCCTTTTGCTAAGACAGTTCTCGTGGAATTGGCAAAGTGATATTTGGAAGCCCATAGAGGGCTATGGTGAAAAAGGAAATATCCTCAGATGAAATCTGGAAAGAAGCTTTCTGAGAAACTGCTTAGTGTTCTGTGAATTCATCTCACAGAGTTACATCTGTATTTCGTGGATCTCTTTGCTAGCCTTATTTCTGTGGAATCTGAGAACAGATATTTCGGATCCTTTTGAAGACTATAGAGCCAAAGGAAATATCCTCCGATAACAAAGAGAAAGAAGCTTTCTGAGAAACTTCTTTCTGTTCTGTGAAATCATCTCACAGAGTTACAGCTTTCCCCTCAAGAAGCCTTTAACTGAGACAGTTCTTGTGTAATTGGCAAAGAGATATTTGGAAGCCCATAGAGGGCTATGGTGAAAAAGGAAATATCCTCAGATGAAATCTGGAAAGAAGCATTCTGAGAAACTGCTTAGTGTTTTGTGAATTCATCTCACAGAGTTACATATGTATTTCGTGGATCTCTTTGCTAGCCTTATTTCTGTGGAATCTGAGAAAAGATATTTCGGATCCCTATGAAGACTATAGGGCCAAAGGAAATATCCTCCGATAACAAAGAGAAAGAAGCTTTCTGAGAAACTTCTTTGTGTTCTGTGAAATCATCTCACAGAGTTACAGCTTTCCCCTCAAGAAGGCTTTCGCTAAGACAGTTCTTGTGGAATTGGCAAAGTGATATTTGGAAGCCCATAGAGGGCTATGCTGAAAAAGGAAATATCCTCAGATGAAATCTGGAAAGAAGCTTTCTGAGAAACTGCTTAGTGTTCTGTGAATTCATCTCACAGAGTTACATCTGTATTTCGTGGATCTCTTTGCTAGCCTTATTTCTGTGGAAGCTGAAAACAGATATTTCGGATCCCTTTGAAGACTATAGGGCCAAAGGAAATATCCTGCGATAACAAAGAGAAAGAAGCTTTCGGAGAAACTTCTTTCTGTTCTCTGAAATCATGTCACAGAGTTACAGCTTTCCCCTCAAGAAGTCTTTCGCTAAGACAGTTCTTGTGGAATTGGCAAAGTGATATTTGTAAGCCCATAGAGGGCTATGGTGAAAAAGGAAATATCCTCAGATGATATCTGGAAAGAAGCTTTCTGAGAAACTGCTTAGTGTTCTGTTAATTCATCTCACAGAGTTACATCTGTATTTCGTGGATCTCTTTGCTAGCCTTATTTCTGTGTAATCTGAGAACAGATATTTCGGATCCCTTTGAAGACTATAGGGCCAAAGGAAATATCCTCCGATAACAAAGAGAAAGAAGCTTTCTGAGAAACTTCTTTGTGTTCTGTGAAATCATCTCACAGAGTTACAGCTTTCCCCTCCAGAAGCCTTTCGCTAGGACAGTTCTTGTGTAATTGGCAAAGAGATATTTGGAAGCCCATAGAGGGCTATGGTGAAAAAGGAAATATCCTCAGATGAAATCTGGAAAGAAGCTTTCTGAGAAACTACTTAGTGTTCTGTGAATTCATCTCACAGAGTTACATCTGTATTTCGTGGATCTCTTTGCTAGCCTTATTTCTGTGGAATCTGAGAACAGATATTTCGGATCCCTTTGAAGACTATAGGGCCAAAGGAAATATCCTGCGATAACAAAGAGAAAGAAGCTTTCTGAGAAACTTCTTTCTGTTCTGTGAAATCATCTCACAGAGTTACAGCTTTCCCCTCAAGAAGCCTTTCGCTAAGACAGTTCTTGTGGAATTGGCAAAGTGATATTTGGAAGCCCATAGAGGGCTATGGTGAAAAAGGAAATGTCCTCAGATGAAATCTGGAAAGAAGCTTTCTGAGAAACTGCTTAGTGTTCTGTGAATTCATCTCACAGAGTTACATCTGTATTTCGTGGATCTCTTTGCTAGCCTTATTTCTGTGGAATCTGAGAACAGATATTTCGGATCCCTTTGAAGACTATAGGGCCAAAGGAAATATCCTCCGATAACAAAGAGAAAGAAGCTTTCTGAGAAACTTCTTTGTGTTCTGTGAAATCATCTCACAGAGTTACAGCTTTCCCCTCAAGAACCCTTTAACTGAGACAGTTCTTGTGTAATTGGCAAAGAGATATTTGGAAGCCCATAGAGGGCTATGGTGAAAAAGGAAATATCCTCAGATGAAATCTGGAAAGAAGCTTTCTGAGAAACTGCTTAGTGTTCTGTGAATTCATCTCACAGAGTTACATATATATTTCGTGGATCTCTTTGCTAGCCTTATTTCTGTGGAATCTGAGAAAAGATATTTCGGATCCCTATGAAGACTATAGGGCCAAAGGAAATATCCTCCGATAACAAAGAGAAAGAAGCTTTCTGAGAAACTTCTTTGTGTTCTGTGAAATCATCTCACAGAGTTACAGCTTTCCCCTCAAGAAGGCTTTCGCTAAGACAGTTCTTGTGGAATTGGCAAAGTGATATTTGTAAGCCCATAGAGGGCTGTGGTGAAAAAGGTAATATCCTCAGATGAAATCTGGAAAGAAGCTTTCTGAGAAACTGCTTAGTTTTCTGTGAATTCATCTCACAGAGTTACATCTGTATTTCGTGGATCTCTTTGCTAGCCTTATTTCTGTGGAAGCTGAAAACAGATATTTCGGATCCCTTTGAAGACTATAGGGCCAAAGGAAATATCCTGCGATAACAAAGAGAAAGAAGCTTTCTGAGAAACTTCTTTCTGTTCTCTGAAATCATGTCACAGAGTTACAGCTTTCCCCTCAAGAAGCCTTTCGCTAAGACAGTTCTTGTGGAATTGGCAAAGTGATATTTTTAAGCCCATAGAGGGCTATGGTGAAAAAGGAAATATCCTCAGATGATATCTGGAAAGAAGTTTTCTGAGAAACTGCTTAGTATTCTGTGAATTCATCTCACAGAATTACATCTATATTTCGTGGATCTCTTTGCTAGCCTTATTTCAGTGGAATCTGAGAACAGATATTTCGGATCCCTTTGAAGACTATAGGGCCAAAGGAAATATCCTTCGATAACAAAGAGAAAGAAGCTTTCTGAGAAACTTCTTTGTGTTCTGTGAAATCATCTCACAGAGTTACAGCTTTCCCCTCAAGAACCCTTTAACTGAGACAGTTCTTGTGTATTTGGCTAAGAGATATTTGGAAGCCCATAGAGGGCTATGGTGAAAAAGGAAATATCCTCAGATGAAATCTGGGAAGAAGCTTTCTGAGAAACTGCTTAGTGTTCTGTGAATTCATCTCACAGAGTTACATATGTATTTCGTGGATCTCTTTGCTAGCCTTATTTCTGTGGAATCTGAGAAAAGATATTTCGGATCCCTATGAAGACTATAGGGCCAAAGGAAATATCCTCCGATAACAAAGAGAAAGAAGCTTTCTGAGAAACTTCTTTGTGTTCTGTGAAATCATCTCACAGAGTTACAGCTTTCTCCTCAAGAACCCGTTAACTGAGACAGTTCTTGTGTAATTGGCAAAGAGATATTTGGAAGCCCATAGAGGGCTATGGTGACAAAGGAAATATCCTCAGATGAAATCTGGAAAGAAGCTTTCTGAGAAACTGCTTAGTGTTCTGTGAATTCATCTCACAGAGTTACATCTGTATTTCGTGGATCTCTTTGCTAGCCTTATTTCTGTGGAATCTGAGAACAGATATTTCGGATCCCTTTGAAGACTATAGGGCCAAAGGAAATATCCTGCGATAACAAAGAGAAAGAAGCTTTCTGAGAAACTTCTTTGTGTTCTGTGAAATCATCTCACAGAATTACAGCTTTCCCCTCAAGAAGCCTTTCGCTAAGACAGTTCTTGTGGAATTGGCAAAGTGATATTTGGAAGCCCATAGAGGGCTATGGTGAAAAAGGAAATATCCTCAGATGAAATCTGGAAAGAAGCTTTCTGAGAAACTGCTTAGTGTTCTGTGAATTCATCTCACAGAGTTACATCTGTATTTCGTGGATCTCTTTGCTAGCCTTATTTCTGTGGAATCTGAGAACAGATATTTTGGATCCCTTTGAAGACTATAGGGCCAAAGGAAATATCCTGCGATAACAAAGAGAAAGAAGCTTTCTGAGAAACTTCTTTCTGTTCTCTGAAATCATGTCACAGAGTTACAGCTTTCCCTTCAAGAAGCCTTTCGCTAAGACAGTTCTTGTGGAATTGGCAAAGTGATGTTTGTAAGCCCATAGAAGGCTATGGTGAAAAAGGAAATATCCTCAGATGA
Source organism: Macaca nemestrina (assembly GCF_043159975.1). Lineage (NCBI taxonomy): Eukaryota > Metazoa > Chordata > Mammalia > Primates > Cercopithecidae > Macaca > Macaca nemestrina. Next base: position 137,128,949 of record NC_092128.1, on the reverse strand, counting down.
TATCTGGAAAGAAGCTTTCTGAGAAACTGCTTAGTGTTCTGTTAATTCATCTCACAGAGTTACATCTGTATTTCGTGGATCTCTTTGCTAGCCTTATTTCTGTGTAATCTGAGAACAGATATTTCGGATCCCTTTGAAGACTATAGGGCCAAAGGAAATATCCTCCGATAACAAAGAGAAAGAAGCTTTCTGAGAAACTTCTTTGTGTTCTGTGAAATCATCTCACAGAGTTACAGCTTTCCCCTCAAGAACCCGTTAACTGAGACAGTTCTTGTGTAATTGGCAAAGAGATATTTGGAAGCCCATAGAGGGCTATGGTGAAAAAGGAAATATCCTCAGATGAAATCTGGAAAGAAGCTTTCTGAGAAACTGCTTAGTGTTCTGTGAATTCATCTCACAGAGTTACATAAGTATTTCGTGGATCTCATTGCTAGCCTTATTTCTGTGGAATCTGAGAAAAGATATTTCGGATCCCTATGAAGACTATAGGGCCAAAGGAAATATCCTCCGATAACAAAGAGAAAGAAGCTTTCTGAGAAACTTCTTTGTGTTCTGTGAAATCATCTCACAGAGTTACAGCTTTCCCCTCCAGAAGCCTTTCGCTAGGACAGTTCTTGTGTAATTGGCAAAGAGATATTTGGAAGCCCATAGAGGGCTATGGTGAAAAAGGAAATATCCTCAATTGAAATCTGGAAAGAAGCTTTCTGAGAAACTGCTTAGTGTTCTGTGAATTCATCTCACAGAGTTACATCTGTATTTCGTGGATCTCTTTGCTAGCCTTATTTCTGTGGAATCTGAGAACAGATATTTCGGATCCCTTTGAAGACTATAGGGCCAAAGGAAATATCCTCCGATAACAAAGAGAAAGAAGTTTTCTGAGAAACTTCTTTGTGTTCTGTGAAATCATCTCACAGAATTACAGATTTCCCCTCAAGAAGCCTTTCGCTAAGACAGTTCTTGTGGAATTGGCAAAGTGATATTTGGAAGCCCATAGAGGGCTATGGTGAAAAAAGAAATATCCTCAGATGAAATCTGGAAAGAAGCTTTCTGAGAAACTGCTTAGTATTCTGTGAATTCATCTCACAGAGTTACATCTGTATTTCGTGGATCTCTTTGCTAGCCTTATTTCTGTGGAATCTGAGAACAGATATTTCGGATCCCTTTGAAGACTATAGGGCCAAAGGAAATATCCTCCGATAACAAAGAGAAAGAAGCTTTCTGAGAAACTTCTTTGTGTTCTGTGAAATCATCTCACAGAGTTACAGCTTTCCCCTCAAGAACCCTTTAACTGAGACAGTTCTTGTGTATTTGGCAAAGATATATTTGGAAGCCCATAGAGGGCTATGGTGAAAAAGGAAATATCCTCAGATGAAATCTGGAAAGAAGCTTTCTGAGAAACTGCTTAGTGTTCTGTGAATTCATCTCACAGAGTTACATATGTATTTCGTGGATCTCTTTGCTAGCCTTATTTCTGTGGAATCTGAGAAAAGATATTTCGGATCCCTATGAAGACTATAGGGCCAAAGGAAATATCCTCCGATAACAAAGAGAAAGAAACTTTCTGAGAAACTTCTTTGTGTTCTGTGAAATCATCTCACAGAGTTACAACTTTCCCCTCAAGAAGCCTTTCGCTAAGACAGTTCTTCTGGAATTGGCAAAGTGATATTTGGAAGCCCATAGAGGGCTATGGTGAAAAAGGAAATATCCTCAGATGAAATCTGGAAAGAAGCTTTCTGAGAAACTGCTTAGTGTTCTTTGAATTCATCTCACAGAGTTACATCTGTATTTCGTGGATCTCTTTGCTAGCCTTATTTCTGTGGAATCTGAGAACAGATATTTTGGATCCCTTTGAAGACTATAGGGCCAAAGGAAATATCCTGCGATAACAAAGAGAAAGAAGCTTTCTGAGAAACCTCTTTCTGTTCTCTGAAATCATGTCACAGAGTTACAGCTTTCCCCTCAAGAAGCCTTTCGCTAAGACAGTTCTTGTGGAATTGGCAAAGTGATATTTGTAAGCCCATAGAGGGCTATGGTGAAAAAGGAAATATCCTCAGATGAAATATGGAAAGAAGCTTTCTGAGAAACTGCTTAGTGTTCTGTGAATTCATCTCACAGAGTTACATATGTATTTCGTGGATCTCTTTGCTAGCCTTATTTCTGTGGAATGTGAGAACAGATATTTCGGATCCCTATGAAGACTATAGGGCCAAAGGAAATATCCTCCGATAACAAAGAGAAAGAAGCTTTCTGAGAAACTTCTTTGTGTTCTGTGAAATCATATCACAGAGTTACAGCTTTCCCCTCAAGAAGCCTTTCGCTAAGACAGTTCTTGTGGAATTGGCAAAGTGATATTTGGAAGCCCATAGAGGGCTATGGTGAAAAAGGAAATATCCTCAGATGAAATCTGGAAAGAAGCTTTCTGAGAAACTACTTAGTGTTCTGTGAATTCATCTCACAGAGTTACATCTGTATTTCGTGGATCTCTTTGCTAGCCTTATTTCTGTGGAATCTGAGAACAGATATTTCGGATCCCTTTGAAGACTATAAGGCCAAAGGAAATATCCTGCGATAACAAAGAGAAAGAAGCTTTCTGAGAAACTTCTTTGTGTTCTGTGAAATCATCTCACAGAATTACAGCTTTCCCCTCAAGAAGCCTTTCGCTAAGACAGTTCTTGTGGAATTGACAAAGTGATATTTGGAAGCCCATAGAGGGCTATGGTGAAAAAGGAAATATCCTCAGATGAAATCTGGAAAGAAGCTTTCTGAGAAACTGCTTAGTGTTCTGTGAATTCATCTCACAGAGTTCCATCTGTATTTCGTGGATCTCTTTGCTAGCCTTATTTCTGTGGAATCTGAGAACAGATATTTCGGATCCCTTTGAAGACTATAGGGCCAAAGGAAATATCCTGCGATAACAAAGAGAAAGAAGCTTTCTGAGAAACTTCTTTGTGTTCTGTGAAATCATCTCACAGAGTTACAGCTTCCCCCTCAAGAACCCTTTAACTGAGACAGTTCTTGTGTAATTGGCAAAGAGATATTTGGAAGCCCATAGAGGGCTATGGTGAAAAAGGAAATATCCTCAGATGAAATCTGGAAAGAAGCTTTCTGAGAAACTGCTTAGTGTTCTGTGAATTCATCTCACAGAGTTACATATATATTTCGTGGATCTCTTTGCTAGCCTTATTTCTGTGGAATCTGAGAAAAGATATTTCGGATCCCTATGAAGACTGTAGGGCCAAAGGAAATATCCTCCGATAACAAAGAGAAAGAAGCTTTCTGAGAAACTTCTTTGTGTTCTGTGAAATCATCTCACAGAGTTACAGCTTTCCCCTCAAGAACCCGTTAACTGAGACAGTTCTTGTGTAATTGGCAAAGAGATATTTGGAAGCCCATAGAGGGCTATGGTGAAAAAGGAAATATCCTCAGATGAAATCTGGAAAGAAGCTTTCTGAGAAACTGCTTAGTGTTCTGTGAATTCATCTCACAGAGTTTCATATATATTTCGTGGATCTCTTTGCTAGCCTTATTTCTGTGGAATCTGAGAAAAAATATTTCGGATCCCTATGAAGACTGTAGGGCCAAGGGAAATATCCTCCGATAACAAAGAGAAAGAAGCTTTCTGAGAAACTTCTTTGTGTTCTGTGAAATCATCTCACAGAGTTACAGCTTTCCCCTCAAGAAGGCTTTCGCTAAGACAGTTCTTGTGGAATTGGCAAAGTGATATTTGGAAGCCCATAGAGGGCTATGGTGAAAAAGGAAATATCCTCAGATGAAATCTGGAAAGAAGCTTTCTGAGAAACTGCTTAGTGTTCTGTGAATTCATCTCACAGAGTTACATCTGTATTTCGTGGATCTCTTTGCTAGCCTTATTTCTGTGGAAGCTGAAAACAGATATTTCGGATCCCTTTGAAGACTATAGGGCCAAAGGAAATATCCTGCGATAACAAAGAGAAAGAAGCTTTCTGAGAAACTTCTTTGTGTTCTGTGAAATCATCTCACAGAGTTACAGCTTTCCCCTCAAGAACCCTTTAACTGAGACAGTTCTTGTGTATTTGGCAAAGAGATATTTGGAAGCCCATAGAGGGCTATGGTGAAAAAGGAAATATCCTCAGATGAAATCTGGAAAGAAGCTTTCTGAGAAACTGCTTAGTGTTCTGTGAATTCATCTCACAGAGTTACATATGTATTTCGTGGATCTCTTTGCTAGCCTTATTTCTGTGGAATCTGAGAAAAGATATTTCGGATCCCTATGAAGACTATAGGGCCAAAGGAAATATCCTCCGATAACAAAGAGAAAGAAGCTTTCTGAGAAACTTCTTTGTGTTCTGTGAAATCATCTCACAGAGTTACAGCTTTCTCCTCAAGAACCCGTTAACTGAGACAGTTCTTGTGTAATTGGCAAAGAGATATTTGGAAGCCCTTAGAGGGCTATGGTGACAAAGGAAATATCCTCAGATGAAATCTGGAAAGAAGCTTTCTGAGAAACTGCTTAGTGTTCTGTGAATTCATCTCACAGAGTTACATCTGTATTTCGTGGATCTCTTTGCTAGCCTTATTTCTATGGAATCTGAGAACAGATATTTCGGATCCCTTTGAAGACTATAGGGCCAAAGGAAATATCCTGCGATAACAAAGAGAAAGAAGCTTTCTGAGAAACTTCTTTGTGTTCTGTGAAATCATCTCACAGAATTACAGCTTTCCCCTCAAGAAGCCTTTCGCTAAGACAGTTCTTGTGGAATTGGCAAAGTGATATTTGGAAGCCCATAGAGGGCTATGGTGAAAAAGGAAATATCCTCAGATGAAATCTGGAAAGAAGCTTTCTGAGAAACTGCTTAGTATTCTGTGAATTCATCTCACAGAGTTACATCTGTATTTCGTGGATCTCTTTGCTAGCCTTATTTCTGTGGAATCTGAGAACAGATATTTCGGATCCCTTTGAAGACTATAGGGCCAAAGGAAATATCCTCCGATAACAAAGAGAAAGAAGCTTTCTGAGAAACTTCTTTGTGTTCTGTGAAATCATCTCACAGAGTTACAGCTTTCCCCTCAAGAACCCTTTAACTGAGACAGTTCTTGTGTATTTGGCAAAGAGATATTTGGAAGCCCATAGAGGGCTAAGGGGAAAAAGGAAATATCCTCAGATGAAATCTGGAAAGAAGCTTTCTGAGAAACTGCTTAGTGTTCTGTGAATTCATCTCACAGAGTTACATATGTATTTCGTGGATCTCTTTGCTAGCCTTATTTCTGTGGAATCTGAGAAAAGATATTTCGGATCCCTATGAAGACTATAGGGCCAAAGGAAATATCCGCCGATAACAAAGAGAAAGAAGCTTTCTGAGAAACTTCTTTGTGTTCTGTGAAATCATCTCACAGAGTTACAGCTTTCCCCTCAAGAAGCCTTTGCTAAGACAGTTCTTGTGGAATTGGCAAAGTGATATTTGGAAGCCCATAGAGGGCTATGGTGAAAAAGGAAATATCCTCAGATGAAATCTGGAAAGAAGCTTTCTGAGAAACTGCTTAGTGTTCTGTGAATTCATCTCACAGAGTTACATCTGTATTTCGTGGATCTCTTTGCTAGCCTTATTTCTGTGGAATCTGAGAACAGATATTTTGGATCCCTTTGAAGACTATAGGGCCAAAGGAAATATCCTGCGATAACAAAGAGAAAGAAGCTTTCTGAGAAACTTCTTTCTGTTCTCTGAAATCATGTCACACAGTTACAGCTTTCCCCTCAAGAAGCCTTTCGCTAAGACAGTTCTTGTGGAATTGGCAAAGTGATATTTGGAAGCCCATAGAGGGCTATGGTGAAAAAGGAAATATCCTCAGATGATATCTGGAAAGAAGCTTTCTGAGAAACTGCTTAGTGTTCTGTTAATTCATCTCACAGAGTTACATCTGTATTTCGTGGATCTCTTTGCTAGCCTTATTTCTGTGGAATCTGAGAAAAGATATTTCGGATCCCTATGAAGACTATAGGGCCAAAGGAAATATCCTCCGATAACAAAGAGAAAGAAGCTTTCTGAGAAACTTCTTTGTGTTCTGTGAAATCATCTGACAGAGTTACAGCTTTCCCCTCCAGAAGCCTTTCGCTAGGACAGTTCATGTGTAATTGGCAAAGAGATATTTGGAAGCCCATAGAGGGCTATGGTGAAAAAGGAAATATCCACAATTGTAATCTGGAAAGAAGCTTTCTGAGAAACTGCTTAGTGTTCTGTGAATTCATCTCACAGAGTTACATCTGTATTTCGTGGATCTCTTTGCTAGCCTTATTTCTGTGGAATCTGAGAACAGATATTTCGGATCCCTTTGAAGACTATAGGGCCAAAGGAAATATCCTCCGATAACAAAGAGAAAGAAGTTTTCTGAGAAACTTCTTTGTGTTCTGTGAAATCATCTCACAGAATTACAGCTTTCCCCTCAAGAAGCCTTTCGCTAAGACAGTTCTTGTGGAATTGGCAAAGTGATATTTGGAAGCCCATAGAGGGCTATGGTGAAAAAAGAAATATCCTCAGATGAAATCTGGAAAGAAGCTTTCTGAGAAACTGCTTAGTATTCTGTGAATTCATCTCACAGAGTTACATCTGTATTTCGTGGATCTCTTTGCTAGCCTTAATTCTGTGGAATCTGAGAACAGATATTTCGGATCCCTTTGAAGACTATAGGGCCAAAGGAAATATCCTCCGATAACAAAGAGAAAGAAGCTTTCTGAGAAACTTCTTTGTGTTCTGTGAAATCATCTCACAGAGTTACAGCTTTCCCCTCAAGAAGCCTTTCTCAAAGACAGTTCTTGTGTAATTGGCAAAGAGATATTTGGAAGCCCATAGAGGGCTAGGGTGACAAAGGAAATATCCTCAGATGAAATCTGGAAAGAAGCTTTCTGAGAAACTGCTTAGTGTTCTGTGAATTCATCTCACAGAGTTACATCTGTATTTCGTGGATCTCTTTGCTAGTCTTATTTCTGTGGAATCTGAGAACAGATATTTCGGATCCCTTTGAAGACTACAGGGCCAAAGGAAATATCCTCCGATAACAAAGAGAAAGAAGCTTTCTGAGAAACTTCTTTGTGTTCTGTGAAATCATCTCACAGAGTTACAGCTTTCCCCTCAAGAACCCTTTAACTGAGACAGTTCTTGTGTATTTGGCAAAGAGATATTTGGAAGCCCATAGAGGGCTATGGTGAAAAAGGAAATATCCTCAGATGAAATCTGGAAAGAAGCTTTCTGAGAAACTGCTTAGTATTCTGTGAATTCATCTCACAGAGTTACATCTGTATTTCGTGGATCTCTTTGCTAGCCTTATTTCTGTGGAATCTGAGAACAGATATTTCGGTTCCCTTTGAAGACTATAGGGCCAAAGGAAATATCCTCCGATAACAAAGAGAAAGAAGCTTTCTGAGAAACTTCTTTGTGTTCTGTGAAATCATCTCACAGAGTTACAGCTTTCCCCTGAAGAAGCCTTTCTCTAAGACAGTTCTTGTGTAATTGGCAAAGAGATATTTGGAAGCCCATAGAGGGCTATGGTGAAAAAGGAAATATCCTCAGATGAAATCTGGAAAGAAGCTTTCTGAGAAACTGCTTAGTGTTCTGTGAATTCATCTCACAGAGTTACATCTGTATTTCGTGGATCTCTTTGCTAGTCTTATTTCTGTGGAATCTGAGAACAGATATTTCGGATCCCTTTGAAGACTACAGGGCCAAAGGAAATATCCTCCGATAACAAAGAGAAAGAAGCTTTCTGAGAAACTTCTTTGTGTTCTGTGAAATCATCTCACAGAGTTACAGCTTTCCCCTCAAGAACCCTTTAACTGAGACAGTTCTTGTGTATTTGGCAAAGAGATATTTGGAAGCCCATAGAGGGCTATGGTGAAAAAGGAAATATCCTCAGATGAAATCTGGAAAGAAGCTTTCTGAGAAACTGCTTAGTGTTCTGTGAATTCATCTCACAGAGTTACATCTGTATTTCGTGGATCTCTTTGCTAGCCTTATTTCTGTGGAATCTGAGAAAAGATATTTCGGATCCCTATGAAGACTATAGGGCCAAAGGAAATATCCTCCGATAACAAAGAGAAAGAAACTTTCTGAGAAACTTCTTTGTGTTCTGTGAAATCATCTCACAGAGTTACAACTTTCCCCTCAAGAAGCCTTTCGCTAAGACCGTTCTTGTGTAATTGGCAAAGAGATATTTGGAAGCCCATAGAGGGCTATGGTGAAAAAGGAAATATCCTCAATTGTAATCTGGAAAGAAGGTTTCTGAGAAACTGCTTAGTGTTCTGTGAATTCATCTCACAGAGTTACATCTGTATTTCGTGGATCTCTTTGCTAGCCTTATTTCTGTGGAATCTGAGAACAGATATTTCGGATCCCTTTGAAGACTATAGGGCCAAAGGAAATATCCTCCGATAACAAAGAGAAAGAAGTTTTCTGAGAAACTTCTTTGTGTTCTGTGAAATCATCTCACAGAATTACAGCTTTCCCCTCAAGAAGCCTTTCGCTAAGACAGTTCTTGTGGAATTGGCAAAGTGATATTTGGAAGCCCATAGAGGGCTATGGTGAAAAAAGAAATATCCTCAGATGAAATCTGGAAAGAAGCTTTCTGAGAAACTGCTTAGTATTCTGTGAATTCATCTCACAGAGTTACATCTGTATTTCGTGGATCTCTTTGCTAGCCTTAATTCTGTGGAATCTGAGAACAGATATTTCGGATCCCTTTGAAGACTATAGGGCCAAAGGAAATATCCTCCGATAACAAAGAGAAAGAAGCTTTCTGAGAAACTTCTTTGTGTTCTGTGAAATCATCTCACAGAGTTACAGCTTTCCCCTCAAGAAGCCTTTCTCAAAGACAGTTCTTGTGTAATTGGCAAAGAGATATTTGGAAGCCCATAGAGGGCTATGGTGACAAAGGAAATATCCTCAGATGAAATCTGGAAAGAAGCTTTCTGAGAAACTGCTTAGTGTTCTGTGAATTCATCTCACAGAGTTACATCTGTATTTCGTGGATCTCTTTGCTAGTCTTATTTCTGTGGAATCTGAGAACAGATATTTCGGATCCCTTTGAAGACTACAGGGCCAAAGGAAATATCCTCCGATAACAAAGAGAAAGAAGCTTTCTGAGAAACTTCTTTGTGTTCTGTGAAATCATCTCACAGAGTTACAGCTTTCCCCTCAAGAACCCTTTAACTGAGACAGTTCTTGTGTATTTGGCAAAGAGATATTTGGAAGCCCATAGAGGGCTATGGTGAAAAAGGAAATATCCTCAGATGAAATCTGGAAAGAAGCTTTCTGAGAAACTGCTTAGTATTCTGTGAATTCATCTCACAGAGTTACATCTGTATTTCGTGGATCTCTTTGCTAGCCTTATTTCTGTGGAATCTGAGAACAGATATTTCGGTTCCCTTTGAAGACTATAGGGCCAAAGGAAATATCCTCCGATAACAAAGAGAAAGAAGCTTTCTGAGAAACTTCTTTGTGTTCTGTGAAATCATCTCACAGAGTTACAGCTTTCCCCTGAAGAAGCCTTTCTCTAAGACAGTTCTTGTGTAATTGGCAAAGAGATATTTGGAAGCCCATAGAGGGCTATGGTGAAAAAGGAAATATCCTCAGATGAAATCTGGAAAGAAGCTTTCTGAGAAACTGCTTAGTGTTCTGTGAATTCATCTCACAGAGTTACATCTGTATTTCGTGGATCTCTTTGCTAGTCTTATTTCTGTGGAATCTGAGAACAGATATTTCGGATCCCTTTGAAGACTACAGGGCCAAAGGAAATATCCTCCGATAACAAAGAGAAAGAAGCTTTCTGAGAAACTTCTTTGTGTTCTGTGAAATCATCTCACAGAGTTACAGCTTTCCCCTCAAGAACCCTTTAACTGAGACAGTTCTTGTGTATTTGGCAAAGAGATATTTGGAAGCCCATAGAGGGCTATGGTGACAAAGGAAATATCCTCAGATGAAATCTGGAAAGAAGCTTTCTGAGAAACTGCTTAGTGTTCTGTGAATTCATCTCACAGAGTTACATATGTATTTCTTGGATCTCTTTGCTAGCCTTATTTCTGTGGAATCTGAGAAAAGATATTTCGGATCCCTATGAAGACTATAGGGCCAAAGGAAATATCCTCCGATAACAAAGAGAAAGAAACTTTCTGAGAAACTTCTTTGTGTTCTGTGAAATCATCTCACAGAGTTACAACTTTCCCCTCAAGAAGCCTTTCGCTAAGACCGTTCTTGTGTAATTGGCAAAGAGATATTTGGAAGCCCATAGAGGGCTATGGTGAAAAAGGAAATATCCTCAATTGTAATCTGGAAAGAAGGTTTCTGAGAAACTGCTTAGTGTTCTGTGAATTCATCTCACAGAGTAACATCTGTATTTCGTGGATCTCTTTGCTAGCCTTATTTCTGTGGAATCTGAGAACAGATATTTCGGATCCCTTTGAAGACTATAGGGCCAAAGGAAATATCCTGCGATAACAAAGAGAAAGAAGCTTTCTGAGAAACTTCTTTCTGTTCTGTGAAATCATCTCACAGAATTACAGCTTTCCCCTCAAGAAGCCTTTCGCTAAGACAGTTCTTGTGGAATTGGCAAAGTGATATTTGGAAGCCCATAGAGGGCTATGGTGAAAAAGGAAATATCCTCAGATGAAATCTGGAAAGAAGCTTTCTGAGAAACTGCTTAGTATTCTGTGAATTCATCTCACAGAGTTACATCTGTATTTCGTGGATCTCTTTGCTAGCCTTATTTCTGTGGAATCTGAGAACAGATATTTCGGATCCCTTTGAAGACTATAGGGCCAAAGGAAATATCCTCCGATAACAAAGAGAAAGAAGCTTTCTGAGAAACTTCTTTGTGTTCTGTGAAATCATCTCACAGAGTTACAGCTTTCCCCTCAAGATCCCTTTAACTGAGACAGTTCTTGTGTATTTGGCAAAGAGATATTTGGAAGCCCATAGAGGGCTAAGGGGAAAAAGGAAATATCCTCAGATGAAATCTGGAAAGAAGCTTTCTGAGAAACTGCTTAGTGTTCTGTGAATTCATCTCACAGAGTTACATATGTATTTCGTGGATCTCTTTGCTAGCCTTTTTTCTGTGGAATCTGAGAAAAGATATTTCGGATCCCTATGAAGACTATAGGGCCAAAGGAAATATCCTCCGATAACAAAGAGAAAGAAGCTTTCTGAGAAACTTCTTTGTGTTCTGTGAAATCATCTCACAGAGTTACAGCTTTCCCCTCAAGAAGCCTTTCGCTAAGACAGTTCTTGTGGAATTGGCAAAGTGATATTTGGAAGCCCATAGAGGGCTATGGTGAAAAAGGAAATATCCTCAGATGAAATCTGGAAAGAAGCTTTCTGAGAAACTGCTTAGTGTTCTGTGAATTCATCTCACAGAGTTACATCTGTATTTCGTGGATCTCTTTGCTAGCCTTATTTCTGTGGAATCTGAGAACAGATATTTTGGATCCCTTTGAAGACTATAGGGCCAAAGGAAATATCCTCCGATAACAAAGAGAAAGAAGCTTTCTGAGAAACTTCTTTCTGTTCTCTGAAATCATGTCACAGAGTTACAGCTTTCCCCACAAGAAGCCTTTCGCTAAGACAGTTCTTGTGGAATTGGATAAGTGATATTTGGAAGCCCATAGAGGGCTATGGTGAAAAAGGAAATATCCTCAGATGATATCTGGAAAGAAGCTTTCTGAGAAACTGCTTAGTGTTCTGTTAATTCATCTCACAGAGTTACATCTGTATTTCGTGGATCTCTTTGCTAGCCTTATTTCTGTGGAATCTGAGAAAAGATATTTCGGATCCCTATGAAGACTATAGGGCCAAAGGAAATATCCTCCGATAACAAAGAGAAAGAAGCTTTCTGAGAAACTTCTTTGTGTTCTGTGAAATCATCTGACAGAGTTACAGCTTTCCCCTCCAGAAGCCTTTCTCTAGGACAGTTCTTGTGTAATTGGCAAAGAGATATTTGGAAGCCCATAGAGGGCTATGGTGAAAAAGGAAATATCCTCAATTGTAATCTGGAAAGAAGCTTTCTGAGAAACTGCTTAGTGTTCTGTGAATTCATCTCACAGAGTTACATCTGTATTTCGTGGATCTCTTTGCTAGCCTTATTTCTGTGGAATCTGAGAACAGATATTTCGGATCCCTTTGAAGACTATAGGGCCAAAGGAAATATCCTCCGATAACAAAGAGAAAGAAGTTTTCTGAGAAACTTCTTTGTGTTCTGTGAAATCATCTCACAGAATTACAGCTTTCCCCTCAAGAAGCCTTTCGCTAAGACAGTTCTTGTGGAATTGGCAAAGTGATATTTGGAAGCCCATAGAGGGCTATGGTGAAAAAAGAAATATCCTCAGATGAAATCTGGAAAGAAGCTTTCTGAGAAACTGCTTAGTATTCTGTGAATTCATCTCACAGAGTTACATCTGTATTTCGTGGATCTCTTTGCTAGCCTTATTTCTGTGGAATCTGAGAACAGATATTTCGGATCCCTTTGAAGACTATAGGGCCAAAGGAAATATCCTCCGATAACAAAGAGAAAGAAGCTTTCTGAGAAACTTCTTTGTGTTCTGTGAAATCATCTCACAGAGTTACAGCTTTCCCCTCAAGAAGCCTTTCTCTAAGACAGTTCTTGTGTAATTGGCAAAGAGATATTTGGAAGCCCATAGAGGGCTATGGTGACAAAGGAAATATCCTCAGATGAAATCTGGAAAGAAGCTTTCTGAGAAACTGCTTAGTGTTCTGTGAATTCATCTCACAGAGTTACATCTGTATTTCGTGGATCTCTTTGCTAGTCTTATTTCTGTGGAATCTGAGAACAGATATTTCGGATCCCTTTGAAGACTACAGGGCCAAAGGAAATATCCTCCGATAACAAAGAGAAAGAAGCTTTCTGAGAAACTTCTTTGTGTTCTGTGAAATCATCTCACAGAGTTACAGCTTTCCCCTCAAGAACCCTTTAACTGAGACAGTTCTTGTGTATTTGGCAAAGAGATATTTGGAAGCCCATAGAGGGCTATGGTGAAAAAGGAAATATCCTCAGATGAAATCTGGAAAGAAGCTTTCTGAGAAACTGCTCAGTATTCTGTGAATTCATCTCACAGAGTTACATCTGTATTTCGTGGATCTCTTTGCTAGCCTTATTTCTGTGGAATCTGAGAACAGATATTTCGGATCCCTTTGAAGACTATAGGGCCAAAGGAAATATCCTCCGATAACAAAGAGAAAGAAGCTTTCTGAGAAACTTCTTTGTGTTCTGTGAAATCATCTCACAGAGTTACAGCTTTCCCCTCAAGAACCCTTTAACTGAGACAGTTCTTGTGTATTTGGCAAAGAGATATTTGGAAGCCCATAGAGGGCTATGGTGAAAAAGGAATTATCCTCAGATGAAATCTGGAAAGAAGCTTTCTGAGAAACTGCTTAGTGTTCTGTGAATTCATCTCACAGAGTTACATATGTATTTCGTGGATCTCTTTGCTAGCCTTATTTCTGTGGAATCTGAGAAAAGATATTTCGGATCCCTATGAAGACTATAGGGCCAAAGGAAATATCCTCCGATAACAAAGAGAAAGAAACTTTCTGAGAAACTTCTTTGTGTTCTGTGAAATCATCTCACAGAGTTACAACTTTCCCCTCAAGAAGCCTTTCGCTAAGAAGGTTCTTGTGGAATTGGCAAAGTGATATTTGGAAGCCCATAGAGGGCTATGGTGAAAAAGGAAATATCCTCAGATGAAATCTGGAAAGAAGCTTTCTGAGAAACTGCTTAGTGTTCTTTAAATTCATCTCACAGAGTTACATCTGTATTTCGTGGATCTCTTTGCTAGCCTTATTTCTGTGGAATCTGAGAAAAGATATTTCGGATCCCTATGAAGACTATAGGGCCAAAGGAAATATCCTCCGATAACAAAGAGAAAGAAGCTTTCTGAGAAACTTCTTTGTGTTCTGTGAAATCATCTCACAGAGTTACAGCTTTCCCCTGAAGAAGCCTTTCTCTAAGACAGTTCTTGTGTAATTGGCAAAGAGATATTTGGAAGCCCATAGAGGGCTATGGTGAAAAAGGAAATATCCTCAGATGAAATCTGGAAAGAAGCTTTCTGAGAAACTGCTTAGGGTTCTGTGAATTCATCTCACAGAGTTACATCTGTATTTCGTGGATCTCTTTGCTAGTCTTATTTCTGTGGAATCTGAGAACAGATATTTCGGATCCCTTTGAAGACTACAGGGCCAAAGGAAATATCCTCCGATAACAAAGAGAAAGAAGCTTTCTGAGAAACTTCTTTGTGTTCTGTGAAATCATCTCACAGAGTTACAGCTTTCCCCTCAAGAACCCTTTAACTGAGACAGTTCTTGTGTATTTGGCAAAGAGATATTTGGAAGCCCATAGAGGGCTATGGTGAAAAAGGAAATATCCTCAGATGAAATCTGGAAAGAAGCTTTCTGAGAAACTGCTTAGTGTTCTGTGAATTCATCTCACAGAGTTACATATGTATTTCGTGGATCTCTTTGCTAGCCTTATTTCTGTGGAATCTGAGAAAAGATATTTCGGATCCCTATGAAGACTATAGGGCCAAAGGAAATATCCTCCGATAACAAAGAGAAAGAAACTTTCTGAGAAACTTCTTTGTGTTCTGTGAAATCATCTCACAGAGTTACAACTTTCCCCTCAAGAAGCCTTTCGCTAAGACAGTTCTTGTGGAATTGGCAAAGTGATATTTGGAAGCCCATAGAGGGCTATGGTGAAAAAGGAAATATCCTCAGATGAAATCTGGAAAGAAGCTTTCTGAGAAACTGCTTAGTGTTCTTTGAATTCATCTCACAGAGTTACATCTGTATTTCGTGGATCTCTTTGCTAGCCTTATTTCTGTGGAATCTGAGAAAAGATATTTCGGATCCCTATGAAGACTATAGGGCCAAAGGAAATATCCGCCGATAACAAAGAGAAAGAAGCTTTCTGAGAAACTTCTTTGTGTTCTGTGAAATCATCTGACAGAGTTACAGCTTTCCCCTCCAGAAGCCTTTCGCTAGGACCGTTCTTGTGTAATTGGCAAAGAGATATTTGGAAGCCCATAGAGGGCTATGGTGAAAAAGGAAATATCCTCAGATGAAATCTGGAAAGAAGCTTTCTGAGAAACTGCTTAGTGTTCTGTGAATTCATCTCACAGAGTTACATCTGTATTTCGTGGATCTCTTTGCTAGTCTTATTTCTGTGGAATCTGAGAACAGATATTTCGGATCCCTTTGAAGACTACAGGGCCAAAGGAAATATCCTCCGATAACAAAGAGAAAGAAGCTTTCTGAGAAACTTCTTTGTGTTCTGTGAAATCATCTCACAGAGTTACAGCTTTCCCCTCAAGAACCCTTTAACTGAGACAGTTCTTGTGTATTTGGCAAAGAGATATTTGGAAGCCCATAGAGGGCTATGGTGAAAAAGGAAATATCCTCAGATGAAATCTGGAAAGAAGCTTTCTGAGAAACTGCTTAGTGTTCTGTGAATTCATCTCACAGAGTTACATATGTATTTCGTGGATCTCTTTGCTAGCCTTATTTCTGTGGAATCTGAGAAAAGATATTTCGGATCCCTATGAAGACTATAGGGCCAAAGGAAATATCCTCCGATAACAAAGAGAAAGAAACTTTCTGAGAAACTTCTTTGTGTTCTGTGAAATCATCTCACAGAGTTACAACTTTCCCCTCAAGAAGCCTTTCGCTAAGACAGTTCTTGTGGAATTGGCAAAGTGATATTTGGAAGCCCATAGAGGGCTATGGTGAAAAAGGAAATATCCTCAGATGAAATCTGGAAAGAAGCTTTCTGAGAAACTGCTTAGTGTTCTTTGAATTCATCTCACAGAGTTACATCTGTATTTCGTGGATCTCTTTGCTAGCCTTATTTCTGTGGAATCTGAGAAAAGATATTTCGGATCCCTATGAAGACTATAGGGCCAAAGGAAATATCCTCCGATAACAAAGAGAAAGAAGCTTTCTGAGAAACTTCTTTGTGTTCTGTGAAATCATCTCACAGAGTTACAGCTTTCTCCTCAAGAACCCGTTAACTGAGACAGTTCTTGTGTAATTGGCAAAGAGATATTTGGAAGCCCATAGAGGGCTATGGTGACAAAGGAAATATCCTCAGATGAAATCTGGAAAGAAGCTTTCTGAGAAACTGCTTAGTGTTCTGTGAATTCATCTCACAGAGTTACATCTGTATTTCGTGGATCTCTTTGCTAGCCTTATTTCTGTGGAATCTGAGAACAGATATTTCGGATCCCTTTGAAGACTATAGGGCCAAAGGAAATATCCTGCGATAACAAAGAGAAAGAAGCTTTCTGAGAAACTTCTTTGTGTTCTGTGAAATCATCTCACAGAATTACAGCTTTCCCCTCAAGAAGCCTTTCGCTAAGACAGTTCTTGTGGAATTGGCAAAGTGATATTTGGAAGCCCATAGAGGGCTATGGTGAAAAAGGAAATATCCTCAGATGAAATCTGGAAAGAAGCTTTCTGAGAAACTGCTTAGTGTTCTGTGAATTCATCTCACAGAGTTACATCTGTATTTCGTGGATCTCTTTGCTAGCCTTATTTCTGTGGAATCTGAGAACAGATATTTTGGATCCCTTTGAAGACTATAGGGCCAAAGGAAATATCCTGCGATAACAAAGAGAAAGAAGCTTTCTGAGAAACTTCTTTCTGTTCTCTGAAATCATGTCACAGAGTTACAGCTTTCCCTTCAAGAAGCCTTTCGCTAAGACAGTTCTGGTTGAATTGGCAAAGTGATATTTGTAAGCCCATAGAGGGCTATGGTGAAAAAGGAAATATCCTCAGATGATATCTGGAAAGAAGCTTTCTGAGAAACTGCTTAGTGTTCTGTTAATTCATCTCACAGAGTTACATCTGTATTTCGTGGATCTCTTTGCTAGCCTTATTTCTGTGTAATCTGAGAACAGATATTTCGGATCCCTTTGAAGACTATAGGGCCAAAGGAAATATCCTCCGATAACAAAGAGAAAGAAGCTTTCTGAGAAACTTCTTTGTGTTCTGTGAAATCATCTCACAGAGTTACAGCTTTCCCCTCAAGAACCCGTTAACTGAGACAGTTCTTGTGTAATTGGCAAAGAGATATTTGGAAGCCCATAGAGGGCTATGGTGAAAAAGGAAATATCCTCAGATGAAATCTGGAAAGAAGCTTTCTGAGAAACTGCTTAGTGTTCTGTGAATTCATCTCACAGAGTTACATAAGTATTTCGTGGATCTCTTTGCTAGCCTTATTTCTGTGGAATCTGAGAAAAGATATTTCGGATCCCTATGAAGACTATAGGGCCAAAGGAAATATCCTCCGATAACAAAGAGAAAGAAGCTTTCTGAGAAACTTCTTTGTGTTCTGTGAAATCATCTCACAGAGTTACAGCTTTCCCCTCCAGAAGCCTTTCGCTAGGACAGTTCTTGTGTAATTGGCAAAGAGATATTTGGAAGCCCATAGAGGGCTATGGTGAAAAAGGAAATATCCTCAATTGAAATCTGGAAAGAAGCTTTCTGAGAAACTGCTTAGTGTTCTGTGAATTCATCTCACAGAGTTACATCTGTATTTCGTGGATCTCTTTGCTAGCCTTATTTCTGTGGAATCTGAGAACAGATATTTCGGATCCCTTTGAAGACTATAGGGCCAAAGGAAATATCCTCCGATAACAAAGAGAAAGAAGTTTTCTGAGAAACTTCTTTGTGTTCTGTGAAATCATCTCACAGAATTACAGATTTCCCCTCAAGAAGCCTTTCGCTAAGACAGTTCTTGTGGAATTGGCAAAGTGATATTTGGAAGCCCATAGAGGGCTATGGTGAAAAAAGAAATATCCTCAGATGAAATCTGGAAAGAAGCTTTCTGAGAAACTGCTTAGTATTCTGTGAATTCATCTCACAGAGTTACATCTGTATTTCGTGGATCTCTTTGCTAGCCTTATTTCTGTGGAATCTGAGAACAGATATTTCGGATCCCTTTGAAGACTATAGGGCCAAAGGAAATATCCTCCGATAACAAAGAGAAAGAAGCTTTCTGAGAAACTTCTTTGTGTTCTGTGAAATCATCTCACAGAGTTACAGCTTTCCCCTCAAGAACCCTTTAACTGAGACAGTTCTTGTGTATTTGGCAAAGATATATTTGGAAGCCCATAGAGGGCTATGGTGAAAAAGGAAATATCCTCAGATGAAATCTGGAAAGAAGCTTTCTGAGAAACTGCTTAGTGTTCTGTGAATTCATCTCACAGAGTTACATATGTATTTCGTGGATCTCTTTGCTAGCCTTATTTCTGTGGAATCTGAGAAAAGATATTTCGGATCCCTATGAAGACTATAGGGCCAAAGGAAATATCCTCCGATAACAAAGAGAAAGAAACTTTCTGAGAAACTTCTTTGTGTTCTGTGAAATCATCTCACAGAGTTACAACTTTCCCCTCAAGAAGCCTTTCGCTAAGACAGTTCTTGTGGAATTGGCAAAGTGATATTTGGAAGCCCATAGAGGGCTATGGTGAAAAAGGAAATATCCTCAGATGAAATCTGGAAAGAAGCTTTCTGAGAAACTGCTTAGTGTTCTTTGAATTCATCTCACAGAGTTACATCTGTATTTCGTGGATCTCTTTGCTAGCCTTATTTCTGTGGAATCTGAGAACAGATATTTTGGATCCCTTTGAAGACTATAGGGCCAAAGGAAATATCCTGCGATAACAAAGAGAAAGAAGCTTTCTGAGAAACTTCTTTCTGTTCTCTGAAATCATGTCACAGAGTTACAGCTTTCCCCTCAAGAAGCCATTCGCTAAGACAGTTCTTGTGGAATTGGCAAAGTGATATTTGTAAGCCCATAGAGGGCTATGGTGAAAAAGGAAATATCCTCAGATGATATCTGGAAAGAAGCTTTCTGAGAAACTGCTTAGTGTTCTGTTAATTCATCTCACAGAGTTACATCTGAATTTCGTGGATCTCTTTGCTAGCCTTATTTCTGTGGAATCTGAGAAAAGATATTTCGGATCCCTTTGAAGACTATAGGGCCAAAGGAAATATCCTCCGATAACAAAGAGAAAGAAGGTTTCTGAGAAACTTCTTTGTGTTCTGTGAAATCATCTCACAGAGTTACAGCTTTCCCCTCCAGAAGCCTTTCGCTAGGACAGTTCTTGTGTAATTGGCAAAGAGATATTTGGAAGCCCATAGAGGGCTATGGTGAAAAAGGAAATATCCTCAGATGAAATATGGAAAGAAGCTTTCTGAGAAACTGCTTAGTGTTCTGTGAATTCATCTCACAGAGTTACATATGTATTTCGTGGATCTCTTTGCTAGCCTTATTTCTGTGGAATGTGAGAACAGATATTTCGGATCCCTATGAAGACTATAGGGCCAAAGGAAATATCCTCCGATAACAAAGAGAAAGAAGCTTTCTGAGAAACTTCTTTGTGTTCTGTGAAATCATATCACAGAGTTACAGCTTTCCCCTCAAGAAGCCTTTCGCTAAGACAGTTCTTGTGGAATTGGCAAAGTGATATTTGGAAGCCCATAGAGGGCTATGGTGAAAAAGGAAATATCCTCAGATGAAATCTGGAAAGAAGCTTTCTGAGAAACTACTTAGTGTTCTGTGAATTCATCTCACAGAGTTACATCTGTATTTCGTGGATCTCTTTGCTAGCCTTATTTCTGTGGAATCTGAGAACAGATATTTCGGATCCCTTTGAAGACTATAAGGCCAAAGGAAATATCCTGCGATAACAAAGAGAAAGAAGCTTTCTGAGAAACTTCTTTGTGTTCTGTGAAATCATCTCACAGAATTACAGCTTTCCCCTCAAGAAGCCTTTCGCTAAGACAGTTCTTTTGGAATTATCAAAGTGATATTTGGAAGCCCATAGAGGGCTATGGTGAAAAAGGAAATATCCTCAGATGAAATCTGGAAAGAAGCTTTCTGAGAAACTGCTTAGTGTTCTGTGAATTCATCTCACAGAGTTCCATCTGTATTTCGTGGATCTCTTTGCTAGCCTTATTTCTGTGGAATCTGAGAACAGATATTTCGGATCCCTTTGAAGACTATAGGGCCAAAGGAAATATCCTGCGATAACAAAGAGAAAGAAGCTTTCTGAGAAACTTCTTTGTGTTCTGTGAAATCATCTCACAGAGTTACAGCTTTCCCCTCAAGAACCCTTTAACTGAGACAGTTCTTGTGTAATTGGCAAAGAGATATTTGGAAGCCCATAGAGGGCTATGGTGAAAAAGGAAATATCCTCAGATGAAATCTGGAAAGAAGCTTTCTGAGAAACTGCTTAGTGTTCTGTGAATTCATCTCACAGAGTTACATCTGTATTTCGTGGATCTCTTTGCTAGCCTTATTTCTGTGGAATCTGAGAACAGATATTTTGGATCCCTTTGAAGACTATAGGGCCAAAGGAAATATCCTGCGATAACAAAGAGAAAGAAGCTTTCTGAGAAACTTCTTTCTGTTCTCTGAAATCATGTCACAGAGTTACAGCTTTCCCCTCAAGAAGCCTTTCGCTAAGACAGTTTTTGTGGAATTGGCAAAGTGATATTTGGAAGCCCATAGAGGGCTATGGTGAAAAAGGAAATATCCTCAGATGATATCTGGAAAGAAGCTTTCTGAGAAACTGCTTAGTGTTCTGTGAATTCATCTCACAGAGTTACATCTGTATTTCGTGGATCTCTTTGCTAGCCTTATTTCTGTGGAATCTGAGAAAAGATATTTCGGATCCCTATGAAGACTATAGGGCCAAAGGAAATATCCTCCGATAACAAAGAGAAAGAAGCTTTCTGAGAAACTTCTTTGTGTTCTGTGAAATCATCTGACAGAGTTACAGCTTTCCCCTCCAGAAGCCTTTCGCTAGGACAGTTCTTGTGTAATTGGCAAAGAGATATTTGGAAGCCCATAGAGGGCTATGGTGAAAAAGGAAATATCCTCAGATGAAATCTGGAAAGAAGCTTTCTGAGAAACTGCTTAGTGTTCTGTGAATTCATCTCACAGAGTTACATCTGTATTTCGTGGATCTCTTTGCTAGTCTTATTTCTGTGGAATCTGAGAACAGATATTTCGGATCCCTTTGAAGACTACAGGGCCAAAGGAAATATCCTCCGATAACAAAGAGAAAGAAGCTTTCTGAGAAACTTCTTTGTGTTCTGTGAAATCATCTCACAGAGTTACAGCTTTCCCCTCAAGAACCCTTTAACTGAGACAGTTCTTGTGTAATTGGCAAAGAGATATTTGGAAGCCCATAGAGGGCTATGGTGAAAAAGGAAATATCCTCAGATGAAATCTGGAAAGAAGCTTTCTGAGAAACTGCTTAGTGTTCTGTGAATTCATCTCACAGAGTTACATATGTATTTCTTGGATCTCTTTGCTAGCCTTATTTCTGTGGAATCTGAGAAAAGATATTTCGGATCCCTATGAAGACTATAGGGCCAAAGGAAATATCCTCCGATAACAAAGAGAAAGAAACTTTCTGAGAAACTTCTTTGTGTTCTGTGAAATCATCTCACAGAGTTACAACTTTCCCCTCAAGAAGCCTTTCGCTAAGACAGTTCTTGTGTAATTGGCAAAGAGATATTTGGAAGCCCATAGAGGGCTATGGTGAAAAAGGAAATATCCTCAATTGTAATCTGGAAAGAAGGTTTCTGAGAAACTGCTTAGTGTTCTGTGAATTCATCTCACAGAGTTACATCTGTATTTCGTGGATCTCTTTGCTAGCCTTATTTCTGTGGAATCTGAGAACAGATATTTCGGATCCCTTTTGAAGACTATAGGGCCAAAGGAAATATCCTGCGATAACAAAGAGAAAGAAGCTTTCTGAGAAACTTCTTTCTGTTCTGTGAAATCATCTCACAGAATTACAGCTTTCCCCTCAAGAAGCCTTTCGCTAAGACAGTTCTTGTGGAATTGGCAAAGTGATATTTGGAAGCCCATAGAGGGCTATGGTGAAAAAGGAAATATCCTCAGATGAAATCTGGAAAGAAGCTTTCTGAGAAACTGCTTAGTATTCTGTGAATTCATCTCACAGAGTTACATCTGTATTTCGTGGATCTCTTTGCTAGCCTTATTTCTGTGGAATCTGAGAACAGATATTTCGGATCCCTTTGAAGACTATAGGGCCAAAGGAAATATCCTCCGATAACAAAGAGAAAGAAGCTTTCTGAGAAACTTCTTTGTGTTCTGTGAAATCATCTCACAGAGTTACAGCTTTCCCCTCAAGATCCCTTTAACTGAGACAGTTCTTGTGTATTTGGCAAAGAGATATTTGGAAGCCTATAGAGGGCTAAGGGGAAAAAGGAAATATCCTCAGATGAAATCTGGAAAGAAGCTTTCTGAGAAACTGCTTAGTGTTCTGTTAATTCATCTCACAGAGTTACATATGTATTTCGTGGATCTCTTTGCTAGCCTTTTTTCTGTGGAATCTGAGAAAAGATATTTCGGATCCCTATGAAGACTATAGGGCCAAAGGAAATATCCTCCGATAACAAAGAGAAAGAAGCTTTCTGAGAAACTTCTTTGTGTTCTGTGAAATCATCTCACAGAGTTACAGCTTTCCCCTCAAGAAGCCTTTCGCTAAGACAGTTCTTGTGGAATTGGCAAAGTGATATTTGGAAGCCCATAGAGGGCTATGGTGAAAAAGGAAATATCCTCAGATGAAATCTGGAAAGAAGCTTTCTGAGAAACTGCTTAGTGTTCTGTGAATTCATCTCACAGAGTTACATCTGTATTTCGTGGATCTCTTTGCTAGCCTTATTTCTGTGGAATCTGAGAACAGATATTTTGGATCCCTTTGAAGACTATAGGGCCAAAGGAAATATCCTGCGATAACAAAGAGAAAGAAGCTTTCTGAGAAACTTCTTTCTGTTCTCTGAAATCATGTCACAGAGTTACAGCTTTCCCCACAAGAAGCCTTTCGCTAAGACAGTTCTTGTGGAATTGGATAAGTGATATTTGGAAGCCCATAGAGGGCTATGGTGAAAAAGGAAATATCCTCAGATGATATCTGGAAAGAAGCTTTCTGAGAAACTGCTTAGTGTTCTGTTAATTCATCTCACAGAGTTACATCTGTATTTCGTGGATCTCTTTGCTAGCCTTATTTCTGTGGAATCTGAGAAAAGATATTTCGGATCCCTATGAAGACTATAGGGCCAAAGGAAATATCCTCCGATAACAAAGAGAAAGAAGCTTTCTGAGAAACTTCTTTGTGTTCTGTGAAATCATCTGACAGAGTTACAGCTTTCCCCTCCAGAAGCCTTTCGCTAGGACAGTTCTTGTGTAATTGGCAAAGAGATATTTGGAAGCCCATAGAGGGCTATGGTGAAAAAGGAAATATCCTCAATTGTAATCTGGAAAGAAGCTTTCTGAGAAACTGCTTAGTGTTCTGTGAATTCATCTCACAGAGTTACATCTGTATTTCGTGGATCTCTTTGCTAGCCTTATTTCTGTGGAATCTGAGAACAGATATTTCGGATCCCTTTGAAGACTATAGGGCCAAAGGAAATATCCTCCGATAACAAAGAGAAAGAAGCTTTCTGAGAAACTTCTTTGTGTTCTGTGAAATCATCTCACAGAATTACAGCTTTCCCCTCAAGAAGCCTTTCGCTAAGACAGTTCTTGTGGAATTGGCAAAGTGATATTTGGAAGCCCATAGAGGGCTATGGTGAAAAAAGAAATATCCTCAGATGAAATCTGGAAAGAAGCTTTCTGAGAAACTGCTTAGTATTCTGTGAATTCATCTCACAGAGTTACATCTGTATTTCGTGGATCTCTTTGCTAGCCTTATTTCTGTGGAATCTGAGAACAGATATTTCGGATCCCTTTGAAGACTATAGGGCCAAAGGAAATATCCTCCGATAACAAAGAGAAAGAAGCTTTCTGAGAAACTTCTTTGTGTTCTGTGAAATCATCTCACAGAGTTACAGCTTTCCCCTCAAGAAGCCTTTCTCTAAGACAGTTCTTGTGTAATTGGCAAAGAGATATTTGGAAGCCCATAGAGGGCTATGGTGACAAAGGAAATATCCTCAGATGAAATCTGGAAAGAAGCTTTCTGAGAAACTGCTTAGTGTTCTGTGAATTCATCTCACAGCGTTACATCTGTATTTCGTGGATCTCTTTGCTAGTCTTATTTCTGTGGAATCTGAGAACAGATATTTCGGATCCCTTTGAAGACTACAGGGCCAAAGGAAATATCCTCCGATAACAAAGAGAAAGAAGCTTTCTGAGAAACTTCTTTGTGTTCTGTGAAATCATCTCACAGAGTTACAGCTTTCCCCTCAAGAACCCTTTAACTGAGACAGTTCTTGTGTATTTGGCAAAGAGATATTTGGAAGCCCATAGAGGGCTATGGTGAAAAAGGAAATATCCTCAGATGAAATCTGGAAAGAAGCTTTCTGAGAAACTGCTTAGTATTCTGTGAATTCATCTCACAGAGTTACATCTGTATTTCGTGGATCTCTTTGCTAGCCTTATTTCTGTGGAATCTGAGAACAGATATTTCGGATCCCTTTGAAGACTATAGGGCCAAAGGAAATATCCTCCGATAACAAAGAGAAAGAAGCTTTCTGAGAAACTTCTTTGTGTTCTGTGAAATCATCTCACAGAGTTACAGCTTTCCCCTGAAGAAGCCTTTCTCTAAGACAGTTCTTGTGTAATTGGCAAAGAGATATTTGGAAGCCCATAGAGGGCTATGGTGAAAAAGGAAATATCCTCAGATGAAATCTGGAAAGAAGCTTTCTGAGAAACTGCTTAGTGTTCTGTGAATTCATCTCACAGAGTTACATCTGTATTTCGTGGATCTCTTTGCTAGTCTTATTTCTGTGGAATCTGAGAACAGATATTTCGGATCCCTTTGAAGACTACAGGGCCAAAGGAAATATCCTCCGATAACAAAGAGAAAGAAGCTTTCTGAGAAACTTCTTTGTGTTCTGTGAAATCATCTGACAGAGTTACAGCTTTCCCCTCCAGAAGCCTTTCGCTAGGACAGTTCTTGTGTAATTGGCAAAGAGATATTTGGAAGCCCATAGAGGGCTATGGTGAAAAAGGAAATATCCTCAATTGTAATCTGGAAAGAAGCTTTCTGAGAAACTGCTTAGTGTTCTGTGAATTCATCTCACAGAGTTACATCTGTATTTCGTGGATCTCTTTGCTAGCCTTATTTCTGTGGAATCTGAGAACAGATATTTCGGATCCCTTTGAAGACTATAGGGCCAAAGGAAATATCCTCCGATAACAAAGAGAAAGAAGTTTTCTGAGAAACTTCTTTGTGTTCTGTGAAATCATCTCACAGAATTACAGCTTTCCCCTCAAGAAGCCTTTCGCTAAGACAGTTCTTGTGGAATTGGCAAAGTGATATTTGGAAGCCCATAGAGGGCTATGGTGAAAAAAGAAATATCCTCAGATGAAATCTGGAAAGAAGCTTTCTGAGAAACTGCTTAGTATTCTGTGAATTCATCTCACAGAGTTACATCTGTATTTCGTGGATCTCTTTGCTAGCCTTATTTCTGTGGAATCTGAGAACAGATATTTCGGATCCCTTTGAAGACTATAGGGCCAAAGGAAATATCCTCCGATAACAAAGAGAAAGAAGCTTTCTGAGAAACTTCTTTGTGTTCTGTGAAATCATCTCACAGAGTTACAGCTTTCCCCTCAAGAAGCCTTTCTCTAAGACAGTTCTTGTGTAATTGGCAAAGAGATATTTGGAAGCCCATAGAGGGCTATGGTGACAAAGGAAATATCCTCAGATGAAATCTGGAAAGAAGCTTTCTGAGAAACTGCTTAGTGTTCTGTGAATTCATCTCACAGCGTTACATCTGTATTTCGTGGATCTCTTTGCTAGTCTTATTTCTGTGGAATCTGAGAACAGATATTTCGGATCCCTTTGAAGACTACAGGGCCAAAGGAAATATCCTCCGATAACAAAGAGAAAGAAGCTTTCTGAGAAACTTCTTTGTGTTCTGTGAAATCATCTCACAGAGTTACAGCTTTCCCCTCAAGAACCCTTTAACTGAGACAGTTCTTGTGTATTTGGCAAAGAGATATTTGGAAGCCCATAGAGGGCTATGGTGAAAAAGGAAATATCCTCAGATGAAATCTGGAAAGAAGCTTTCTGAGAAACTGCTTAGTATTCTGTGAATTCATCTCACAGAGTTACATCTGTATTTCGTGGATCTCTTTGCTAGCCTTATTTCTGTGGAATCTGAGAACAGATATTTCGGATCCCTTTGAAGACTATAGGGCCAAAGGAAATATCCTCCGATAACAAAGAGAAAGAAGCTTTCTGAGAAACTTCTTTGTGTTCTGTGAAATCATCTCACAGAGTTACAGCTTTCCCCTGAAGAAGCCTTTCTCTAAGACAGTTCTTGTGTAATTGGCAAAGAGATATTTGGAAGCCCATAGAGGGCTATGGTGAAAAAGGAAATATCCTCAGATGAAATCTGGAAAGAAGCTTTCTGAGAAACTGCTTAGTGTTCTGTGAATTCATCTCACAGAGTTACATCTGTATTTCGTGGATCTCTTTGCTAGTCTTATTTCTGTGGAATCTGAGAACAGATATTTCGGATCCCTTTGAAGACTACAGGGCCAAAGGAAATATCCTCCGATAACAAAGAGAAAGAAGCTTTCTGAGAAACTTCTTTGTGTTCTGTGAAATCATCTCACAGAGTTACAGCTTTCCCCTCAAGAACCCTTTAACTGAGACAGTTCTTGTGTATTTGGCAAAGAGATATTTGGAAGCCCATAGAGGGCTATGGTGAAAAAGGAAATATCCTCAGATGAAATCTGGAAAGAAGCTTTCTGAGAAACTGCTTAGTGTTCTGTGAATTCATCTCACAGAGTTACATATGTATTTCGTGGATCTCTTTGCTAGCCTTATTTCTGTGGAATCTGAGAAAAGATATTTCGGATCCCTATGAAGACTATAGGGCCAAAGGAAATATCCTCCGATAACAAAGAGAAAGAAACTTTCTGAGAAACTTCTTTGTGTTCTGTGAAATCATCTCACAGAGTTACAACTTTCCCCTCAAGAAGCCTTTCGCTAAGACAGTTCTTGTGGAATTGGCAAAGTGATATTTGGAAGCCCATAGAGGGCTATGGTGAAAAAGGAAATATCCTCAGATGAAATCTGGAAAGAAGCTTTCTGAGAAACTGCTTAGTGTTCTTTGAATTCATCTCACAGAGTTACATCTGTATTTCGTGGATCTCTTTGCTAGCCTTATTTCTGTGGAATCTGAGAAAAGATATTTCGGATCTCTATGAAGACTATAGGGCCAAAGGAAATATCCTCCGATAACAAAGAGAAAGAAGCTTTCTGAGAAACTTCTTTGTGTTCTGTGAAATCATCTCACAGAGTTACAGCTTTCCCCTGAAGAAGCCTTTCTCTAAGACAGTTCTTGTGTAATTGGCAAAGAGATATTTGGAAGCCCATAGAGGGCTATGGTGAAAAAGGAAATATCCTCAGATGAAATCTGGAAAGAAGCTTTCTGAGAAACTGCTTAGGGTTCTGTGAATTCATCTCACAGAGTTACATCTGTATTTCGTGGATCTCTTTGCTAGTCTTATTTCTGTGGAATCTGAGAACAGATATTTCGGATCCCTTTGAAGACTACAGGGCCAAAGGAAATATCCTCCGATAACAAAGAGAAAGAAGCTTTCTGAGAAACTTCTTTGTGTTCTGTGAAATCATCTCACAGAGTTACAGCTTTCCCCTCAAGAACCCTTTAACTGAGACAGTTCTTGTGTATTTGGCAAAGAGATATTTGGAAGCCCATAGAGGGCTATGGTGAAAAAGGAAATATCCTCAGATGAAATCTGGAAAGAAGCTTTCTGAGAAACTGCTTAGTGTTCTGTGAATTCATCTCACAGAGTTACATATGTATTTCGTGGATCTCTTTGCTAGCCTTATTTCTGTGGAATCTGAGAAAAGATATTTCGGATCCCTATGAAGACTATAGGGCCAAAGGAAATATCCTCCGATAACAAAGAGAAAGAAACTTTCTGAGAAACTTCTTTGTGTTCTGTGAAATCATCTCACAGAGTTACAACTTTCCCCTCAAGAAGCCTTTCGCTAAGACAGTTCTTGTGGAATTGGCAAAGTGATATTTGGAAGCCCATAGAGGGCTATGGTGAAAAAGGAAATATCCTCAGATGAAATCTGGAAAGAAGCTTTCTGAGAAACTGCTTAGTGTTCTTTGAATTCATCTCACAGAGTTACATCTGTATTTCGTGGATCTCTTTGCTAGCCTTATTTCTGTGGAATCTGAGAACAGATATTTCGGATCCCTTTGAAGACTATAGGGCCAAAGGAAATATCCTCCGATAACAAAGAGAAAGAAGTTTTCTGAGAAACTTCTTTGTGTTCTGTGAAATCATCTCACAGAATTACAGATTTCCCCTCAAGAAGCCTTTCGCTAAGACAGTTCTTGTGGAATTGGCAAAGTGATATTTGGAAGCCCATAGAGGGCTATGGTGAAAAAAGAAATATCCTCAGATGAAATCTGGAAAGAAGCTTTCTGAGAAACTGCTTAGTATTCTGTGAATTCATCTCACAGAGTTACATCTGTATTTCGTGGATCTCTTTGCTAGCCTTATTTCTGTGGAATCTGAGAACAGATATTTCGGATCCCTTTGAAGACTACAGGGCCAAAGGAAATATCCTCCGATAACAAAGAGAAAGAAGCTTTCTGAGAAACTTCTTTGTGTTCTGTGAAATCATCTCACAGAGTTACAGCTTTCCCCTCAAGAACCCTTTAACTGAGACAGTTCTTGTGTATTTGGCAAAGAGATATTTGGAAGCCCATAGAGGGCTATGGTGAAAAAGGAAATATCCTCAGATGAAATCTGGAAAGAAGCTTTCTGAGAAACTGCTTAGTGTTCTGTGAATTCATCTCACAGAGTTACATATGTATTTCTTGGATCTCTTTGCTAGCCTTATTTCTGTGGAATCTGAGAAAAGATATTTCGGATCCCTATGAAGACTATAGGGCCAAAGGAAATATCCTCCGATAACAAAGAGAAAGAAACTTTCTGAGAAACTTCTTTGTGTTCTGTGAAATCATCTCACAGAGTTACAACTTTCCCCTCAAGAAGCCTTTCGCTAAGACAGTTCTTGTGTAATTGGCAAAGAGATATTTGGAAGCCCATAGAGGGCTATGGTGAAAAAGGAAATATCCTCAATTGTAATCTGGAAAGAAGGTTTCTGAGAAACTGCTTAGTGTTCTGTGAATTCATCTCACAGAGTTACATCTGTATTTCGTGGATCTCTTTGCTAGCCTTATTTCTGTGGAATCTGAGAACAGATATTTCGGATCCCTTTTGAAGACTATAGGGCCAAAGGAAATATCCTGCGATAACAAAGAGAAAGAAGCTTTCTGAGAAACTTCTTTCTGTTCTGTGAAATCATCTCACAGAATTACAGCTTTCCCCTCAAGAAGCCTTTCGCTAAGACAGTTCTTGTGGAATTGGCAAAGTGATATTTGGAAGCCCATAGAGGGCTATGGTGAAAAAGGAAATATCCTCAGATGAAATCTGGAAAGAAGCTTTCTGAGAAACTGCTTAGTATTCTGTGAATTCATCTCACAGAGTTACATCTGTATTTCGTGGATCTCTTTGCTAGCCTTATTTCTGTGGAATCTGAGAACAGATATTTCGGATCCCTTTGAAGACTATAGGGCCAAAGGAAATATCCTCCGATAACAAAGAGAAAGAAGCTTTCTGAGAAACTTCTTTGTGTTCTGTGAAATCATCTCACAGAGTTACAGCTTTCCCCTCAAGATCCCTTTAACTGAGACAGTTCTTGTGTATTTGGCAAAGAGATATTTGGAAGCCTATAGAGGGCTAAGGGGAAAAAGGAAATATCCTCAGATGAAATCTGGAAAGAAGCTTTCTGAGAAACTGCTTAGTGTTCTGTTAATTCATCTCACAGAGTTACATATGTATTTCGTGGATCTCTTTGCTAGCCTTTTTTCTGTGGAATCTGAGAAAAGATATTTCGGATCCCTATGAAGACTATAGGGCCAAAGGAAATATCCTCCGATAACAAAGAGAAAGAAGCTTTCTGAGAAACTTCTTTGTGTTCTGTGAAATCATCTCACAGAGTTACAGCTTTCCCCTCAAGAAGCCTTTCGCTAAGACAGTTCTTGTGGAATTGGCAAAGTGATATTTGGAAGCCCATAGAGGGCTATGGTGAAAAAGGAAATATCCTCAGATGAAATCTGGAAAGAAGCTTTCTGAGAAACTGCTTAGTGTTCTGTGAATTCATCTCACAGAGTTACATCTGTATTTCGTGGATCTCTTTGCTAGCCTTATTTCTGTGGAATCTGAGAACAGATATTTTGGATCCCTTTGAAGACTATAGGGCCAAAGGAAATATCCTGCGATAACAAAGAGAAAGAAGCTTTCTGAGAAACTTCTTTCTGTTCTCTGAAATCATGTCACAGAGTTACAGCTTTCCCCACAAGAAGCCTTTCGCTAAGACAGTTCTTGTGGAATTGGATAAGTGATATTTGGAAGCCCATAGAGGGCTATGGTGAAAAAGGAAATATCCTCAGATGATATCTGGAAAGAAGCTTTCTGAGAAACTGCTTAGTGTTCTGTTAATTCATCTCACAGAGTTACATCTGTATTTCGTGGATCTCTTTGCTAGCCTTATTTCTGTGGAATCTGAGAAAAGATATTTCGGATCCCTATGAAGACTATAGGGCCAAAGGAAATATCCTCCGATAACAAAGAGAAAGAAGCTTTCTGAGAAACTTCTTTGTGTTCTGTGAAATCATCTGACAGAGTTACAGCTTTCCCCTCCAGAAGCCTTTCGCTAGGACAGTTCTTGTGTAATTGGCAAAGAGATATTTGGAAGCCCATAGAGGGCTATGGTGAAAAAGGAAATATCCTCAATTGTAATCTGGAAAGAAGCTTTCTGAGAAACTGCTTAGTGTTCTGTGAATTCATCTCACAGAGTTACATCTGTATTTCGTGGATCTCTTTGCTAGCCTTATTTCTGTGGAATCTGAGAACAGATATTTCGGATCCCTTTGAAGACTATAGGGCCAAAGGAAATATCCTCCGATAACAAAGAGAAAGAAGCTTTCTGAGAAACTTCTTTGTGTTCTGTGAAATCATCTCACAGAATTACAGCTTTCCCCTCAAGAAGCCTTTCGCTAAGACAGTTCTTGTGGAATTGGCAAAGTGATATTTGGAAGCCCATAGAGGGCTATGGTGAAAAAAGAAATATCCTCAGATGAAATCTGGAAAGAAGCTTTCTGAGAAACTGCTTAGTATTCTGTGAATTCATCTCACAGAGTTACATCTGTATTTCGTGGATCTCTTTGCTAGCCTTATTTCTGTGGAATCTGAGAACAGATATTTCGGATCCCTTTGAAGACTATAGGGCCAAAGGAAATATCCTCCGATAACAAAGAGAAAGAAGCTTTCTGAGAAACTTCTTTGTGTTCTGTGAAATCATCTCACAGAGTTACAGCTTTCCCCTCAAGAAGCCTTTCTCTAAGACAGTTCTTGTGTAATTGGCAAAGAGATATTTGGAAGCCCATAGAGGGCTATGGTGACAAAGGAAATATCCTCAGATGAAATCTGGAAAGAAGCTTTCTGAGAAACTGCTTAGTGTTCTGTGAATTCATCTCACAGCGTTACATCTGTATTTCGTGGATCTCTTTGCTAGTCTTATTTCTGTGGAATCTGAGAACAGATATTTCGGATCCCTTTGAAGACTACAGGGCCAAAGGAAATATCCTCCGATAACAAAGAGAAAGAAGCTTTCTGAGAAACTTCTTTGTGTTCTGTGAAATCATCTCACAGAGTTACAGCTTTCCCCTCAAGAACCCTTTAACTGAGACAGTTCTTGTGTATTTGGCAAAGAGATATTTGGAAGCCCATAGAGGGCTATGGTGAAAAAGGAAATATCCTCAGATGAAATCTGGAAAGAAGCTTTCTGAGAAACTGCTTAGTATTCTGTGAATTCATCTCACAGAGTTACATCTGTATTTCGTGGATCTCTTTGCTAGCCTTATTTCTGTGGAATCTGAGAACAGATATTTCGGATCCCTTTGAAGACTATAGGGCCAAAGGAAATATCCTCCGATAACAAAGAGAAAGAAGCTTTCTGAGAAACTTCTTTGTGTTCTGTGAAATCATCTCACAGAGTTACAGCTTTCCCCTGAAGAAGCCTTTCTCTAAGACAGTTCTTGTGTAATTGGCAAAGAGATATTTGGAAGCCCATAGAGGGCTATGGTGAAAAAGGAAATATCCTCAGATGAAATCTGGAAAGAAGCTTTCTGAGAAACTGCTTAGTGTTCTGTGAATTCATCTCACAGAGTTACATCTGTATTTCGTGGATCTCTTTGCTAGTCTTATTTCTGTGGAATCTGAGAACAGATATTTCGGATCCCTTTGAAGACTACAGGGCCAAAGGAAATATCCTCCGATAACAAAGAGAAAGAAGCTTTCTGAGAAACTTCTTTGTGTTCTGTGAAATCATCTGACAGAGTTACAGCTTTCCCCTCCAGAAGCCTTTCGCTAGGACAGTTCTTGTGTAATTGGCAAAGAGATATTTGGAAGCCCATAGAGGGCTATGGTGAAAAAGGAAATATCCTCAATTGTAATCTGGAAAGAAGCTTTCTGAGAAACTGCTTAGTGTTCTGTGAATTCATCTCACAGAGTTACATCTGTATTTCGTGGATCTCTTTGCTAGCCTTATTTCTGTGGAATCTGAGAACAGATATTTCGGATCCCTTTGAAGACTATAGGGCCAAAGGAAATATCCTCCGATAACAAAGAGAAAGAAGTTTTCTGAGAAACTTCTTTGTGTTCTGTGAAATCATCTCACAGAATTACAGCTTTCCCCTCAAGAAGCCTTTCGCTAAGACAGTTCTTGTGGAATTGGCAAAGTGATATTTGGAAGCCCATAGAGGGCTATGGTGAAAAAAGAAATATCCTCAGATGAAATCTGGAAAGAAGCTTTCTGAGAAACTGCTTAGTATTCTGTGAATTCATCTCACAGAGTTACATCTGTATTTCGTGGATCTCTTTGCTAGCCTTATTTCTGTGGAATCTGAGAACAGATATTTCGGATCCCTTTGAAGACTATAGGGCCAAAGGAAATATCCTCCGATAACAAAGAGAAAGAAGCTTTCTGAGAAACTTCTTTGTGTTCTGTGAAATCATCTCACAGAGTTACAGCTTTCCCCTCAAGAAGCCTTTCTCTAAGACAGTTCTTGTGTAATTGGCAAAGAGATATTTGGAAGCCCATAGAGGGCTATGGTGACAAAGGAAATATCCTCAGATGAAATCTGGAAAGAAGCTTTCTGAGAAACTGCTTAGTGTTCTGTGAATTCATCTCACAGCGTTACATCTGTATTTCGTGGATCTCTTTGCTAGTCTTATTTCTGTGGAATCTGAGAACAGATATTTCGGATCCCTTTGAAGACTACAGGGCCAAAGGAAATATCCTCCGATAACAAAGAGAAAGAAGCTTTCTGAGAAACTTCTTTGTGTTCTGTGAAATCATCTCACAGAGTTACAGCTTTCCCCTCAAGAACCCTTTAACTGAGACAGTTCTTGTGTATTTGGCAAAGAGATATTTGGAAGCCCATAGAGGGCTATGGTGAAAAAGGAAATATCCTCAGATGAAATCTGGAAAGAAGCTTTCTGAGAAACTGCTTAGTATTCTGTGAATTCATCTCACAGAGTTACATCTGTATTTCGTGGATCTCTTTGCTAGCCTTATTTCTGTGGAATCTGAGAACAGATATTTCGGATCCCTTTGAAGACTATAGGGCCAAAGGAAATATCCTCCGATAACAAAGAGAAAGAAGCTTTCTGAGAAACTTCTTTGTGTTCTGTGAAATCATCTCACAGAGTTACAGCTTTCCCCTGAAGAAGCCTTTCTCTAAGACAGTTCTTGTGTAATTGGCAAAGAGATATTTGGAAGCCCATAGAGGGCTATGGTGAAAAAGGAAATATCCTCAGATGAAATCTGGAAAGAAGCTTTCTGAGAAACTGCTTAGTGTTCTGTGAATTCATCTCACAGAGTTACATCTGTATTTCGTGGATCTCTTTGCTAGTCTTATTTCTGTGGAATCTGAGAACAGATATTTCGGATCCCTTTGAAGACTACAGGGCCAAAGGAAATATCCTCCGATAACAAAGAGAAAGAAGCTTTCTGAGAAACTTCTTTGTGTTCTGTGAAATCATCTCACAGAGTTACAGCTTTCCCCTCAAGAACCCTTTAACTGAGACAGTTCTTGTGTATTTGGCAAAGAGATATTTGGAAGCCCATAGAGGGCTATGGTGAAAAAGGAAATATCCTCAGATGAAATCTGGAAAGAAGCTTTCTGAGAAACTGCTTAGTGTTCTGTGAATTCATCTCACAGAGTTACATATGTATTTCGTGGATCTCTTTGCTAGCCTTATTTCTGTGGAATCTGAGAAAAGATATTTCGGATCCCTATGAAGACTATAGGGCCAAAGGAAATATCCTCCGATAACAAAGAGAAAGAAACTTTCTGAGAAACTTCTTTGTGTTCTGTGAAATCATCTCACAGAGTTACAACTTTCCCCTCAAGAAGCCTTTCGCTAAGACAGTTCTTGTGGAATTGGCAAAGTGATATTTGGAAGCCCATAGAGGGCTATGGTGAAAAAGGAAATATCCTCAGATGAAATCTGGAAAGAAGCTTTCTGAGAAACTGCTTAGTGTTCTTTGAATTCATCTCACAGAGTTACATCTGTATTTCGTGGATCTCTTTGCTAGCCTTATTTCTGTGGAATCTGAGAAAAGATATTTCGGATCTCTATGAAGACTATAGGGCCAAAGGAAATATCCTCCGATAACAAAGAGAAAGAAGCTTTCTGAGAAACTTCTTTGTGTTCTGTGAAATCATCTCACAGAGTTACAGCTTTCCCCTGAAGAAGCCTTTCTCTAAGACAGTTCTTGTGTAATTGGCAAAGAGATATTTGGAAGCCCATAGAGGGCTATGGTGAAAAAGGAAATATCCTCAGATGAAATCTGGAAAGAAGCTTTCTGAGAAACTGCTTAGGGTTCTGTGAATTCATCTCACAGAGTTACATCTGTATTTCGTGGATCTCTTTGCTAGTCTTATTTCTGTGGAATCTGAGAACAGATATTTCGGATCCCTTTGAAGACTACAGGGCCAAAGGAAATATCCTCCGATAACAAAGAGAAAGAAGCTTTCTGAGAAACTTCTTTGTGTTCTGTGAAATCATCTCACAGAGTTACAGCTTTCCCCTCAAGAACCCTTTAACTGAGACAGTTCTTGTGTATTTGGCAAAGAGATATTTGGAAGCCCATAGAGGGCTATGGTGAAAAAGGAAATATCCTCAGATGAAATCTGGAAAGAAGCTTTCTGAGAAACTGCTTAGTGTTCTGTGAATTCATCTCACAGAGTTACATATGTATTTCGTGGATCTCTTTGCTAGCCTTATTTCTGTGGAATCTGAGAAAAGATATTTCGGATCCCTATGAAGACTATAGGGCCAAAGGAAATATCCTCCGATAACAAAGAGAAAGAAACTTTCTGAGAAACTTCTTTGTGTTCTGTGAAATCATCTCACAGAGTTACAACTTTCCCCTCAAGAAGCCTTTCGCTAAGACAGTTCTTGTGGAATTGGCAAAGTGATATTTGGAAGCCCATAGAGGGCTATGGTGAAAAAGGAAATATCCTCAGATGAAATCTGGAAAGAAGCTTTCTGAGAAACTGCTTAGTGTTCTTTGAATTCATCTCACAGAGTTACATCTGTATTTCGTGGATCTCTTTGCTAGCCTTATTTCTGTGGAATCTGAGAACAGATATTTCGGATCCCTTTGAAGACTATAGGGCCAAAGGAAATATCCTCCGATAACAAAGAGAAAGAAGTTTTCTGAGAAACTTCTTTGTGTTCTGTGAAATCATCTCACAGAATTACAGATTTCCCCTCAAGAAGCCTTTCGCTAAGACAGTTCTTGTGGAATTGGCAAAGTGATATTTGGAAGCCCATAGAGGGCTATGGTGAAAAAAGAAATATCCTCAGATGAAATCTGGAAAGAAGCTTTCTGAGAAACTGCTTAGTATTCTGTGAATTCATCTCACAGAGTTACATCTGTATTTCGTGGATCTCTTTGCTAGCCTTATTTCTGTGGAATCTGAGAACAGATATTTCGGATCCCTTTGAAGACTATAGGGCCAAAGGAAATATCCTCCGATAACAAAGAGAAAGAAGCTTTCTGAGAAACTTCTTTGTGTTCTGTGAAATCATCTCACAGAGTTACAGCTTTCCCCTCAAGAACCCTTTAACTGAGACAGTTCTTGTGTATTTGGCAAAGATATATTTGGAAGCCCATAGAGGGCTATGGTGAAAAAGGAAATATCCTCAGATGAAATCTGGAAAGAAGCTTTCT
Source organism: Macaca nemestrina (assembly GCF_043159975.1). Taxonomy (NCBI): domain Eukaryota; kingdom Metazoa; phylum Chordata; class Mammalia; order Primates; family Cercopithecidae; genus Macaca; species Macaca nemestrina. The sequence continues at coordinate 137,092,570 of NC_092128.1, read as the reverse complement.
GAGAAACTGCTTAGTGTTCTGTGAATTCATCTCACAGAGTTACATATGTATTTCGTGGATCTCTTTGCTAGCCTTATTTCTGTGGAATCTGAGAAAAGATATTTCGGATCCCTATGAAGACTATAGGGCCAAAGGAAATATCCTCCGATAACAAAGAGAAAGAAACTTTCTGAGAAACTTCTTTGTGTTCTGTGAAATCATCTCACAGAGTTACAACTTTCCCCTCAAGAAGCCTTTCGCTAAGACAGTTCTTGTGGAATTGGCAAAGTGATATTTGGAAGCCCATAGAGGGCTATGGTGAAAAAGGAAATATCCTCAGATGAAATCTGGAAAGAAGCTTTCTGAGAAACTGCTTAGTGTTCTTTGAATTCATCTCACAGAGTTACATCTGTATTTCGTGGATCTCTTTGCTAGCCTTATTTCTGTGGAATCTGAGAACAGATATTTTGGATCCCTTTGAAGACTATAGGGCCAAAGGAAATATCCTGCGATAACAAAGAGAAAGAAGCTTTCTGAGAAACTTCTTTCTGTTCTCTGAAATCATGTCACAGAGTTACAGCTTTCCCCTCAAGAAGCCTTTCGCTAAGACAGTTCTTGTGGAATTGGCAAAGTGATATTTGTAAGCCCATAGAGGGCTATGGTGAAAAAGGAAATATCCTCAGATGATATCTGGAAAGAAGCTTTCTGAGAAACTGCTTAGTGTTCTGTTAATTCATCTCACAGAGTTACATCTGAATTTCGTGGATCTCTTTGCTAGCCTTATTTCTGTGGAATCTGAGAAAAGAGATTTCGGATCCCTTTGAAGACTATAGGGCCAAAGGAAATATCCTCCGATAACAAAGAGAAAGAAGGTTTCTGAGAAACTTCTTTGTGTTCTGTGAAATCATCTCACAGAGTTACAGCTTTCCCCTCAAGAAGCCTTTCGCTAGGACAGTTCTTGTGTAATTGGCCAAGAGATATTTGGAAGCCCATAGAGGGCTATGGTGAAAAAGGAAATATCCTCAGATGAAATATGGAAAGAAGCTTTCTGAGAAACTGCTTAGTGTTCTGTGAATTCATCTCACAGAGTTACATATGTATTTCGTGGATCTCTTTGCTAGCCTTATTTCTGTGGAATGTGAGAACAGATATTTCGGATCCCTATGAAGACTATAGGGCCAAAGGAAATATCCTCCGATAACAAAGAGAAAGAAGCTTTCTGAGAAACTTCTTTGTGTTCTGTGAAATCATATCACAGAGTTACAGCTTTCCCCTCAAGAAGCCTTTCGCTAAGACAGTTCTTGTGGAATTGGCAAAGTGATATTTGGAAGCCCATAGAGGGCTATGGTGAAAAAGGAAATATCCTCAGATGAAATCTGGAAAGAAGCTTTCTGAGAAACTACTTAGTGTTCTGTGAATTCATCTCACAGAGTTACATCTGTATTTCGTGGATCTCTTTGCTAGCCTTATTTCTGTGGAATCTGAGAACAGATATTTCGGATCCCTTTGAAGACTATAAGGCCAAAGGAAATATCCTGTGATAACAAAGAGAAAGAAGCTTTCTGAGAAACTTCTTTGTGTTCTGTGAAATCATCTCACAGAATTACAGCTTTCCCCTCAAGAAGCCTTTCGCTAAGACAGTTCTTGTGGAATTGACAAAGTGATATTTGGAAGCCCATAGAGGGCTATGGTGAAAAAGGAAATATCCTCAGATGAAATCTGGAAAGAAGCTTTCTGAGAAACTGCTTAGTGTTCTGTGAATTCATCTCACAGAGTTCCATCTGTATTTCGTGGATCTCTTTGCTAGCCTTATTTCTGTGGAATCTGAGAACAGATATTTCGGATCCCTTTGAAGACTATAGGGCCAAAGGAAATATCCTGCGATAACAAAGAGAAAGAAGCTTTCTGAGAAACTTCTTTGTGTTCTGTGAAATCATCTCACAGAGTTACAGCTTTCCCCTCAAGAACCCTTTAACTGAGACAGTTCTTGTGTAATTGGCAAAGAGATATTTGGAAGCCCATAGAGGGCTATGGTGAAAAAGGAAATATCCTCAGATGAAATCTGGAAAGAAGCTTTCTGAGAAACTGCTTAGTGTTCTGTGAATTCATCTCACAGAGTTACATATATATTTCGTGGATCTCTTTGCTAGCCTTATTTCTGTGGAATCTGAGAAAGGATATTTCGGATCCCTATGAAGACTGTAGGGCCAAAGGAAATATCCTGCGATAACAAAGAGAAAGAAGCTTTCTGAGAAACTTCTTTGTGTTCTGTGAAATCATCTCACAGAGTTACAGCTTTCCCCTCAAGAAGCCTTTAACTGAGACAGTTCTTGTGTAATTGGCAAAGAGATATTTGGAAGCCCATAGAGGGCTATGGTGAAAAAGGAAATATCCTCAGATGAAATCTGGAAAGAAGCTTTCTGAGAAACTGCTTAGTGTTCTGTGAATTCATCTCACAGAGTTACATATATATTTCGTGGATCTCTTTGCTAGCCTTATTTCTGTGGAATCTGAGAAAAAATATTTCGGATCCCTATGAAGACTGTAGGGCCAAGGGAAATATCCTCCGATAACAAAGAGAAAGAAGCTTTCTGAGAAACTTCTTTGTGTTCTGTGAAATCATCTCACAGAGTTACAGCTTTCCCCTCAAGAAGCCTTTCGCTAAGACAGTTCTTGTGGAATTGGCAAAGTGATATTTGGAAGCCCATAGAGGGCTATGGTGAAAAAGGAAATATCCTCAGATGAAATCTGGAAAGAAGCTTTCTGAGAAACTGCTTAGTGTTCTGTGAATTCATCTCACAGAGTTACATCTGTATTTCGTGGATCTCTTTGCTAGCCTTATTTCTGTGGAAGCTGAAAACAGATATTTCGGATCCCTTTGAAGACTATAGGGCCAAAGGAAATATCCTGCGATAACAAAGAGAAAGAAGCTTTCTGAGAAACTTCTTTGTGTTCTGTGAAATCATCTCACAGAGTTACAGCTTTCCCCTCAAGAACCCTTTAACTGAGACAGTTCTTGTGTATTTGGCAAAGAGATATTTGGAAGCCCATAGAGGGCTATGGTGAAAAAGGAAATATCCTCAGATGAAATCTGGAAAGAAGCTTTCTGAGAAACTGCTTAGTGTTCTGTGAATTCATCTCACAGAGTTACATATGTATTTCGTGGATCTCTTTGCTAGCCTTATTTCTGTGGAATCTGAGAAAAGATATTTCGGATCCCTATGAAGACTATAGGGCCAAAGGAAATATCCTCCGATAACAAAGAGAAAGAAGCTTTCTGAGAAACTTCTTTGTGTTCTGTGAAATCATCTCACAGAGTTACAGCTTTCTCCTCAAGAACCCGTTAACTGAGACAGTTCTTGTGTAATTGGCAAAGAGATATTTGGAAGCCCTTAGAGGGCTATGGTGACAAAGGAAATATCCTCAGATGAAATCTGGAAAGAAGCTTTCTGAGAAACTGCTTAGTGTTCTGTGAATTCATCTCACAGAGTTACATCTGTATTTCGTGGATCTCTTTGCTAGCCTTATTTCTATGGAATCTGAGAACAGATATTTCGGATCCCTTTGAAGACTATAGGGCCAAAGGAAATATCCTGCGATAACAAAGAGAAAGAAGCTTTCTGAGAAACTTCTTTGTGTTCTGTGAAATCATCTCACAGAATTACAGCTTTCCCCTCAAGAAGCCTTTCGCTAAGACAGTTCTTGTGGAATTGGCAAAGTGATATTTGGAAGCCCATAGAGGGCTATGGTGAAAAAGGAAATATCCTCAGATGAAATCTGGAAAGAAGCTTTCTGAGAAACTGCTTAGTATTCTGTGAATTCATCTCACAGAGTTACATCTGTATTTCGTGGATCTCTTTGCTAGCCTTATTTCTGTGGAATCTGAGAACAGATATTTCGGATCCCTTTGAAGACTATAGGGCCAAAGGAAATATCCTCCGATAACAAAGAGAAAGAAGCTTTCTGAGAAACTTCTTTGTGTTCTGTGAAATCATCTCACAGAGTTACAGCTTTCCCCTCAAGAACCCTTTAACTGAGACAGTTCTTGTGTATTTGGCAAAGAGATATTTGGAAGCCCATAGAGGGCTAAGGGGAAAAAGGAAATATCCTCAGATGAAATCTGGAAAGAAGCTTTCTGAGAAACTGCTTAGTGTTCTGTTAATTCATCTCACAGAGTTACATATGTATTTCGTGGATCTCTTTGCTAGCCTTATTTCTGTGGAATCTGAGAAAAGATATTTCGGATCCCTATGAAGACTATAGGGCCACAGGAAATATCCTCCGATAACAAAGAGAAAGAAGCTTTCTGAGAAACTTCTTTGTGTTCTGTGAAATCATCTCACAGAGTTACAGCTTTCCCCTCAAGAAGCCTTTGCTAAGACAGTTCTTGTGGAATTGGCAAAGTGATATTTGGAAGCCCATAGAGGGCTATGGTGAAAAAGGAAATATCCTCAGATGAAATCTGGAAAGAAGCTTTCTGAGAAACTGCTTAGTGTTCTGTGAATTCATCTCACAGAGTTACATCTGTATTTCGTGGATCTCTTTGCTAGCCTTATTTCTGTGGAATCTGAGAACAGATATTTTGGATCCCTTTGAAGACTATAGGGCCAAAGGAAATATCCTGCGATAACAAAGAGAAAGAAGCTTTCTGAGAAACTTCTTTCTGTTCTCTGAAATCATGTCACAGAGTTACAGCTTTCCCCTCAAGAAGCCTTTCGCTAAGACAGTTCTTGTGGAATTGGCAAAGTGATATTTGGAAGCCCATAGAGGGCTATGGTGAAAAAGGAAATATCCTCAGATGATATCTGGAAAGAAGCTTTCTGAGAAACTGCTTAGTGTTCTGTGAATTCATCTCACAGAGTTACATCTGTATTTCGTGGATCTCTTTGCTAGCCTTATTTCTGTGGAATCTGAGAAAAGATATTTCGGATCCCTATGAAGACTATAGGGCCAAAGGAAATATCCTCCGATAACAAAGAGAAAGAAGCTTTCTGAGAAACTTCTTTGTGTTCTGTGAAATCATCTGACAGAGTTACAGCTTTCCCCTCCAGAAGCCTTTCGCTAGGACAGTTCTTGTGTAATTGGCAAAGAGATATTTGGAAGCCCATAGAGGGCTATGGTGAAAGAGGAAATATCCTCAATTGTAATCTGGAAAGAAGCTTTCTGAGAAACTGCTTAGTGTTCTGTGAATTCATCTCACAGAGTTACATCTGTATTTCGTGGATCTCTTTGCTAGCCTTATTTCTGTGGAATCTGAGAACAGATATTTCGGATCCCTTTGAAGACTATAGGGCCAAAGGAAATATCCTCCGATAACAAAGAGAAAGAAGTTTTCTGAGAAACTTCTTTGTGTTCTGTGAAATCATCTCACAGAATTACAGCTTTCCCCTCAAGAAGCCTTTCGCTAAGACAGTTCTTGTGGAATTGGCAAAGTGATATTTGGAAGCCCATAGAGGGCTATGGTGAAAAAAGAAATATCCTCAGATGAAATCTGGAAAGAAGCTTTCTGAGAAACTGCTTAGTATTCTGTGAATTCATCTCACAGAGTTACATCTGTATTTCGTGGATCTCTTTGCTAGCCTTAATTCTGTGGAATCTGAGAACAGATATTTCGGATCCCTTTGAAGACTATAGGGCCAAAGGAAATATCCTCCGATAACAAAGAGAAAGAAGCTTTCTGAGAAACTTCTTTGTGTTCTGTGAAATCATCTCACAGAGTTACCGCTTTCCCCTCAAGAAGCCTTTCTCTAAGACAGTTCTTGTGTAATTGGCAAAGAGATATTTGGAAGCCCATAGAGGGCTATGGTGACAAAGGAAATATCCTCAGATGAAATCTGGAAAGAAGCTTTCTGAGAAACTGCTTAGTGTTCTGTGAATTCATCTCACAGAGTTACATCTGTATTTCGTGGATCTCTTTGCTAGTCTTATTTCTGTGGAATCTGAGAACAGATATTTCGGATCCCTTTGAAGACTACAGGGCCAAAGGAAATATCCTCCGATAACAAAGAGAAAGAAGCTTTCTGAGAAACTTCTTTGTGTTCTGTGAAATCATCTCACAGAGTTACAGCTTTCCCCTCAAGAACCCTTTAACTGAGACAGTTCTTGTGTATTTGGCAAAGAGATATTTGGAAGCCCATAGAGGGCTATGGTGAAAAAGGAAATATCCTCAGATGAAATCTGGAAAGAAGCTTTCTGAGAAACTGCTTAGTATTCTGTGAATTCATCTCACAGAGTTACATCTGTATTTCGTGGATCTCTTTGCTAGCCTTATTTCTGTGGAATCTGAGAACAGATATTTCGGTTCCCTTTGAAGACTATAGGGCCAAAGGAAATATCCTCCGATAACAAAGAGAAAGAAGCTTTCTGAGAAACTTCTTTGTGTTCTGTGAAATCATCTCACAGAGTTACAGCTTTCCCCTGAAGAAGCCTTTCTCTAAGACAGTTCTTGTGTAATTGGCAAAGAGATATTTGGAAGCCCATAGAGGGCTATGGTGAAAAAGGAAATATCCTCAGATGAAATCTGGAAAGAAGCTTTCTGAGAAACTGCTTAGTGTTCTGTGAATTCATCTCACAGAGTTACATCTGTATTTCGTGGATCTCTTTGCTAGTCTTATTTCTGTGGAATCTGAGAACAGATATTTCGGATCCCTTTGAAGACTACAGGGCCAAAGGAAATATCCTCCGATAACAAAGAGAAAGAAGCTTTCTGAGAAACTTCTTTGTGTTCTGTGAAATCATCTCACAGAGTTACAGCTTTCCCCTCAAGAACCCTTTAACTGAGACAGTTCTTGTGTATTTGGCAAAGAGATATTTGGAAGCCCATAGAGGGCTATGGTGAAAAAGGAAATATCCTCAGATGAAATCTGGAAAGAAGCTTTCTGAGAAACTGCTTAGTGTTCTGTGAATTCATCTCACAGAGTTACATATGTATTTCTTGGATCTCTTTGCTAGCCTTATTTCTGTGGAATCTGAGAAAAGATATTTCGGATCCCTATGAAGACTATAGGGCCAAAGGAAATATCCTCCGATAACAAAGAGAAAGAAACTTTCTGAGAAACTTCTTTGTGTTCTGTGAAATCATCTCACAGAGTTACAACTTTCCCCTCAAGAAGCCTTTCGCTAAGACAGTTCTTGTGTAATTGGCAAAGAGATATTTGGAAGCCCATAGAGGGCTATGGTGAAAAAGGAAATATCCTCAATTGTAATCTGGAAAGAAGGTTTCTGAGAAACTGCTTAGTGTTCTGTGAATTCATCTCACAGAGTTACATCTGTATTTCGTGGATCTCTTTGCTAGCCTTATTTCTGTGGAATCTGAGAACAGATATTTCGGATCCCTTTGAAGACTATAGGGCCAAAGGAAATATCCTGCGATAACAAAGAGAAAGAAGCTTTCTGAGAAACTTCTTTCTGTTCTGTGAAATCATCTCACAGAATTACAGCTTTCCCCTCAAGAAGCCTTTCGCTAAGACAGTTCTTGTGGAATTGGCAAAGTGATATTTGGAAGCCCATAGAGGGCTATGGTGAAAAAGGAAATATCCTCAGATGAAATCTGGAAAGAAGCTTTCTGAGAAACTGCTTAGTATTCTGTGAATTCATCTCACAGAGTTACATCTGTATTTCGTGGATCTCTTTGCTAGCCTTATTTCTGTGGAATCTGAGAACAGATATTTCGGATCCCTTTGAAGACTATAGGGCCAAAGGAAATATCCTCCGATAACAAAGAGAAAGAAGCTTTCTGAGAAACTTCTTTGTGTTCTGTGAAATCATCTCACAGAGTTACAGCTTTCCCCTCAAGATCCCTTTAACTGAGACAGTTCTTGTGTATTTGGCAAAGAGATATTTGGAAGCCTATAGAGGGCTAAGGGGAAAAAGGAAATATCCTCAGATGAAATCTGGAAAGAAGCTTTCTGAGAAACTGCTTAGTGTTCTGTTAATTCATCTCACAGAGTTACATATGTATTTCGTGGATCTCTTTGCTAGCCTTTTTTCTGTGGAATCTGAGAAAAGATATTTCGGATCCCTATGAAGACTATAGGGCCAAAGGAAATATCCTCCGATAACAAAGAGAAAGAAGCTTTCTGAGAAACTTCTTTGTGTTCTGTGAAATCATCTGACAGAGTTACAGCTTTCCCCTCCAGAAGCCTTTCGCTAGGACAGTTCTTGTGTAATTGGCAAAGAGATATTTGGAAGCCCATAGAGGGCTATGGTGAAAAAGGAAATATCCTCAATTGTAATCTGGAAAGAAGCTTTCTGAGAAACTGCTTAGTGTTCTGTGAATTCATCTCACAGAGTTACATCTGTATTTCGTGGATCTCTTTGCTAGCCTTATTTCTGTGGAATCTGAGAACAGATATTTCGGATCCCTTTGAAGACTATAGGGCCAAAGGAAATATCCTCCGATAACAAAGAGAAAGAAGTTTTCTGAGAAACTTCTTTGTGTTCTGTGAAATCATCTCACAGAATTACAGCTTTCCCCTCAAGAAGCCTTTCGCTAAGACAGTTCTTGTGGAATTGGCAAAGTGATATTTGGAAGCCCATAGAGGGCTATGGTGAAAAAGAAATATCCTCAGATGAAATCTGGAAAGAAGCTTTCTGAGATACTGCTTAGTATTCTGTGAATTCATCTCACAGAGTTACATCTGTATTTCGTGGATCTCTTTGCTAGCCTTATTTCTGTGTAATCTGAGAACAGATATTTCGGATCCCTTTGAAGACTATAGGGCCAAAGGAAATATCCTCCGATAACAAAGAGAAAGAAGCTTTCTGAGAAACTTCTTTGTGTTCTGTGAAATCATCTCACAGAGTTACAGCTTTCCCCTCAAGAAGCCTTTCTCTAAGACAGTTCTTGTGTAATTGGCAAAGAGATATTTGGAAGCCCATAGAGGGCTATGGTGACAAAGGAAATATCCTCAGATGAAATCTGGAAAGAAGCTTTCTGAGAAACTGCTTAGTGTTCTGTGAATTCATCTCACAGAGTTACATCTGTATTTCGTGGATCTCTTTGCTAGTCTTATTTCTGTGGAATCTGAGAACAGATATTTCGGATCCCCTTGAAGACTACAGGGCCAAAGGAAATATCCTCCGATAACAAAGAGAAAGAAGCTTTCTGAGAAACTTCTTTGTGTTCTGTGAAATCATCTCACAGAGTTACAGCTTTCCCCTCAAGAACCCTTTAACTGAGACAGTTCTTGTGTATTTGGCAAAGAGATATTTGGAAGCCCATAGAGGGCTATGGTGAAAAAGGAAATATCCTCAGATGAAATCTGGAAAGAAGCTTTCTGAGAAACTGCTTAGTATTCTGTGAATTCATCTCACAGAGTTACATCTGTATTTCGTGGATCTCTTTGCTAGCCTTATTTCTGTGGAATCTGAGAACAGATATTTCGGATCCCTTTGAAGACTATAGGGCCAAAGGAAATATCCTCCGATAACAAAGAGAAAGAAGCTTTCTGAGAAACTTCTTTGTGTTCTGTGAAATCATCTCACAGAATTACAGCTTTCCCCTGAAGAAGCCTTTCTCTAAGACAGTTCTTGTGTAATTGGCAAAGAGATATTTGGAAGCCCATAGAGGGCTATGGTGAAAAAGGAAATATCCTCAGATGAAATCTGGAAAGAAGCTTTCTGAGAAACTGCTTAGTGTTCTGTGAATTCATCTCACAGAGTTACATCTGTATTTCGTGGATCTCTTCGCTAGTCTTATTTCTGTGGAATCTGAGAACAGATATTTCGGATCCCTTTGAAGACTACAGGGCCAAAGGAAATATCCTCCGATAACAAAGAGAAAGAAGCTTTCTGAGAAACTTCTTTGTGTTCTGTGAAATCGTCTCACAGAGTTACAGCTTTCCCCTCAAGAACCCTTTAACTGAGACAGTTCTTGTGTATTTGGCAAAGAGATATTTGGAAGCCCATAGAGGGCTATGGTGAAAAAGGAAATATCCTCAGATGAAATCTGGAAAGAAGCTTTCTGAGAAACTGCTTAGTGTTCTGTGAATTCATCTCACAGAGTTACATCTGTATTTCGTGGATCTCTTTGCTAGCCTTATTTCTGTGGAATCTGAGAACAGATATTTCGGATCCCTTTGAAGACTATAGGGCCAAAGGAAATATCCTGCGATAACAAAGAGAAAGAAGCTTTCTGAGAAACTTCTTTCTGTTCTGTGAAATCATCTCACAGAATTACAGCTTTCCCCTCAAGAAGCCTTTCGCTAAGACAGTTCTTGTGGAATTGGCAAAGTGATATTTGGAAGCCCATAGAGGGCTATGGTGAAAAAGGAAATATCCTCAGATGAAATCTGGAAAGAAGCTTTCTGAGAAACTGCTTAGTATTCTGTGAATTCATCTCACAGAGTTACATCTGTATTTCGTGGATCTCTTTGCTAGCCTTATTTCTGTGGAATCTGAGAACAGATATTTCGGATCCCTTTGAAGACTATAGGGCCAAAGGAAATATCCTCCGATAACAAAGAGAAAGAAGCTTTCTGAGAAACTTCTTTGTGTTCTGTGAAATCATCTCACAGAGTTACAGCTTTCCCCTCAAGAACCCTTTAACTGAGACAGTTCTTGTGTATTTGGCAAAGAGATATTTGGAAGCCCATAGAGGGCTAAGGGGAAAAAGGAAATATCCTCAGATGAAATCTGGAAAGAAGCTTTCTGAGAAACTGCTTAGTGTTCTGTGAATTCATCTCACAGAGTTACATCTGTATTTCGTGGATCTCTTTGCTAGCCTTATTTCTGTGGAATCTGAGAACAGATATTTCGGATCCCTTTGAAGACTATAGGGCCAAAGGAAATATCCTCCGATAACAAAGAGAAAGAAGTTTTCTGAGAAACTTCTTTGTGTTCTGTGAAATCATCTCACAGAATTACAGCTTTCCCCTCAAGAAGCCTTTCGCTAAGACAGTTCTTGTGGAATTGGCAAAGTGATATTTGGAAGCCCATAGAGGGCTATGGTGAAAAAAGAAATATCCTCAGATGAAATCTGGAAAGAAGCTTTCTGAGAATCTGCTTAGTATTCTGTGAATTCATCTCACAGAGTTACATCTGTATTTCGTGGATCTCTTTGCTAGCCTTATTTCTGTGGAATCTGAGAACAGATATTTCGGATCCCTTTGAAGACTATAGGGCCAAAGGAAATATCCTCCGATAACAAAGAGAAAGAAGCTTTCTGAGAAACTTCTTTGTGTTCTGTGAAATCATCTCACAGAGTTACAGCTTTCCCCTCAAGAAGCCTTTCTCTAAGACAGTTCTTGTGTAATTGGCAAAGAGATATTTGGAAGCCCATAGAGGGCTATGGTGACAAAGGAAATATCCTCAGATGAAATCTGGAAAGAAGCTTTCTGAGAAACTGCTTAGTGTTCTGTGAATTCATCTCACAGAGTTACATCTGTATTTCGTGGATCTCTTTGCTAGTCTTATTTCTGTGGAATCTGAGAACAGATATTTCGGATCCCTTTGAAGACTACAGGGCCAAAGGAAATATCCTCCGATAACAAAGAGAAAGAAGCTTTCTGAGAAACTTCTTTGTGTTCTGTGAAATCATCTCACAGAGTTACAGCTTTCCCCTCAAGAACCCTTTAACTGAGACAGTTCTTGTGTATTTGGCAAAGAGATATTTGGAAGCCCATAGAGGGCTATGGTGAAAAAGGAAATATCCTCAGATGAAATCTGGAAAGAAGCTTTCTGAGAAACTGCTTAGTATTCTGTGAATTCATCTCACAGAGTTACATCTGTATTTCGTGGATCTCTTTGCTAGCCTTATTTCTGTGGAATCTGAGAACAGATATTTCGGATCCCTTTGAAGACTATAGGGCCAAAGGAAATATCCTCCGATAACAAAGAGAAAGAAGCTTTCTGAGAAACTTCTTTCTGTTCTGTGAAATCATCTCACAGAGTTACAGCTTTCCCCTGAAGAAGCCTTTCTCTAAGACAGTTCTTGTGTAATTGGCAAAGAGATATTTGGAAGCCCATAGAGGGCTATGGTGAAAAAGGAAATATCCTCAGATGAAATCTGGAAAGAAGCTTTCTGAGAAACTGCTTAGTGTTCTGTGAATTCATCTCACAGAGTTACATCTGTATTTCGTGGATCTCTTTGCTAGTCTTATTTCTGTGGAATCTGAGAACAGATATTTCGGATCCCTTTGAAGACTACAGGGCCAAAGGAAATATCCTCCGATAACAAAGAGAAAGAAGCTTTCTGAGAAACTTCTTTGTGTTCTGTGAAATCATCTCACAGAGTTACAGCTTTCCCCTCAAGAACCCTTTAACTGAGACAGTTCTTGTGTATTTGGCAAAGAGATATTTGGAAGCCCATAGAGGGCTATGGTGAAAAAGGAAATATCCTCAGATGAAATCTGGAAAGAAGCTTTCTGAGAAACTGCTTAGTGTTCTGTGAATTCATCTCACAGAGTTACATATGTATTTCGTGGATCTCTTTGCTAGCCTTATTTCTGTGGAATCTGAGAAAAGATATTTCGGATCCCTATGAAGACTATAGGGCCAAAGGAAATATCCTCCGATAACAAAGAGAAAGAAACTTTCTGAGAAACTTCTTTGTGTTCTGTGAAATCATCTCACAGAGTTACAACTTTCCCCTCAAGAAGCCTTTCGCTAAGACAGTTCTTGTGGAATTGGCAAAGTGATATTTGGAAGCCCATAGAGGGCTATGGTGAAAAAGGAAATATCCTCAGATGAAATCTGGAAAGAAGCTTTCTGAGAAACTGCTTAGTGTTCTTTGAATTCATCTCACAGAGTTACATCTGTATTTCGTGGATCTCTTTGCTAGCCTTATTTCTGTGGAATCTGAGAACAGATATTTCGGATCCCTTTGAAGACTATAGGGCCAAAGGAAATATCCTCCGATAACAAAGAGAAAGAAGCTTTCTGAGAAACTTCTTTGTGTTCTGTGAAATCATCTCACAGAGTTACAGCTTTCCCCTGAAGAAGCCTTTCTCTAAGACAGTTCTTGTGTAATTGGCAAAGAGATATTTGGAAGCCCATAGAGGGCTATGGTGAAAAAGGAAATATCCTCAGATGAAATCTGGAAAGAAGCTTTCTGAGAAACTGCTTAGTGTTCTGTGAATTCATCTCACAGAGTTACATCTGTATTTCGTGGATCTCTTTGCTAGTCTTATTTCTGTGGAATCTGAGAACAGATATTTCGGATCCCTTTGAAGACTACAGGGCCAAAGGAAATATCCTCCGATAACAAAGAGAAAGAAGCTTTCTGAGAAACTTCTTTGTGTTCTGTGAAATCATCTCACAGAGTTACAGCTTTCCCCTCAAGAACCCTTTAACTGAGACAGTTCTTGTGGAATTGGCAAAGTGATATTTGGAAGCCCATAGAGGGCTATGGTGAAAAAGGAAATATCCTCAGATGAAATCTGGAAAGAAGCTTTCTGAGAAACTGCTTAGTGTTCTGTGAATTCATCTCACAGAGTTACATATGTATTTCGTGGATCTCTTTGCTAGCCTTATTTCTGTGGAATCTGAGAAAAGATATTTCGGATCCCTATGAAGACTATAGGGCCAAAGAAAATATCCTCCGATAACAAAGAGAAAGAAGCTTTCTGAGAAACTTCGTTGTGTTCTGTGAAATCATCTCACAGAGTCACAGCTTTCCCCTCAAGAACCCGTTAACTGAGACAGTTCTTTTGTAATTGGCAAAGAGATATTTGGAAGCCCATAGAGGGCTATGGTGACAAAGGAAATATCCTCAGATGAAATCTGGAAAGAAGCTTTCTGAGAAACTGCTTAGTGTTCTGTGAATTTATCTCACAGAGTTACATCTGTATTTCGTGGATCTCTTTGCTAGCCTTATTTCTTGGAATCTGAGAACAGATATTTTGGATCCCTTTGAAGACTATAGGGCCAAAGGAAATATCCTGCGATAACAAAGAGAAAGAAGCTTTCTGAGAAACTTCTTTCTGTTCTCTGAAATCATGTCACAGAGTTACAGCTTTCCCCTCAAGAAGCCTTTCGCTAAGACAGTTCTTGTGGAATTGGCAAAGTGATATTTGGAACCCATAGAGGGCTATGGTGAAAAAGGAAATATCCTCAGATGATATCTGGAAAGAAGCTTTCTGAGAAACTGCTTAGTGTTCTGTTAATTCATCTCACAGAGTTACATCTGTATTTCGTGGATCTCTTTGCTAGCCTTATTTCTGTGTAATCTGAGAACAGATATTTCGGATCCCTTTGAAGACTATAGGGCCAAAGGAAATATCCTCCGATAACAAAGAGAAAGAAGCTTTCTGAGAAACTTCTTTGTGTTCTGTGAAATCATCTCACAGAGTTACAGCTTTCCCCTCAAGAACCCGTTAACTGAGACAGTTCTTGTGTAATTGGCAAAGAGATATTTGAAAGCCCATAGAGGGCTATGGTGAAAAAGGAAATATCCTCAGATGAAATCTGGAAAGAAGCTTTCTGAGAAACTGCTTAGTGTTCTGTGAATTCATCTCACAGAGTTACATATGTATTTCGTGGATCTCTTTGCTAGCCTTATTTCTGTGTAATCTGAGAAAAGATATTTCGGATCCCTATGAAGACTATAGGGCCAAAGGAAATATCCTCCGATAACAAAGAGAAAGAAGCTTTCTGAGAAACTTCTTTGTGTTCTGTGAAATCATCTCACAGAGTTACAGCTTTCCCCTCCAGAAGCCTTTCGCTAGAACAGTTCTTGTGTAATTGGCAAAGAGATATTTGGAAGCCCATAGAGGGCTATGGTGAAAAAGGAAATATCCTCAATTGTAATCTGGAAAGAAGGTTTCTGAGAAACTGCTTAGTGTTCTGTGAATTCATCTCACAGAGTTACATCTGTATTTCGTGGATCTCTTTGCTAGCCTTATTTCTGGGGAATCTGAGAACAGATATTTCGGATCCCTTTGAAGACTATAGGGCCAAAGGAAATATCCTGCGATAACAAAGAGAAAGAAGCTTTCTGAGAAACTTCTTTCTGTTCTGTGAAATCATCTCACAGAATTACAGCTTTCCCCTCAAGAAGCCTTTCGCTAAGACAGTTCTTGTGGAATTGGCAAAGTGATATTTGGAAGCCCATAGAGGGCTATGGTGAAAAAGGAAATATCCTCAGATGAAATCTGGAAAGAAGCTTTCTGAGAAACTGCTTAGTATTCTGTGAATTCATCTCACAGAGTTACATCTGTATTTCGTGGATCTCTTTGCTAGCCTTATTTCTGTGGAATCTGAGAACAGATATTTCGGATCCCTTTGAAGACTATAGGGCCAAAGGAAATATCCTCCGATAACAAAGAGAAAGAAGCTTTCTGAGAAACTTCTTTGTGTTCTGTGAAATCATCTCACAGAGTTACAGCTTTCCCCTCAAGAACCATTTAACTGAGACAGTTCTTGTGTATTTGGCAAAGAGATATTTGGAAGCCCATAGAGGGCTAAGGGGAAAAAGGAAATATCCTCAGATGAAATCTGGAAAGAAGCTTTCTGAGAAACTGCTTAGTGTTCTGTTAATTCATCTCACAGAGTTACATATGTATTTCGTGGATCTCTTTGCTAGCCTTTTTTCTGTGGAATCTGAGAAACGATATTTCGGATCCCTATGAAGACTATAGGGCCAAAGGAAATATCCTCCGATAACAAAGAGAAAGAAGCTTTCTGAGAAACTTCTTTGTGTTCTGTGAAATCATCTCACAGAGTTACAGCTTTCCCCTCAAGAAGCCTTTCGCTAAGACAGTTCTTGTGGAATTGGCAAAGTGATATTTGGAAGCCCATAGAGGGCTATGGTGAAAAAGGAAATATCCTCAGATGAAATCTGGAAAGAAGCTTTCTGAGAAACTGCTTAGTGTTCTGTGAATTCATCTCACAGAGTTACATCTGTATTTCGTGGATCTCTTTGCTAGCCTTATTTCTGTGGAATCTGAGAACAGATATTTTGGATCCCTTTGAAGACTATAGGGCCAAAGGAAATATCCTGCGATAACAAAGAGAAAGAAGCTTTCTGAGAAACTTCTTTCTGTTCTCTGAAATCATGTCACAGAGTTACAGCTTTCCCCTCAAGAAGCCTTTCGCTAAGACAGTTCTTGTGGAATTGGCAAAGTGATATTTGGAAGCCCATAGAGGGCTATGGTGAAAAAGGAAATATCCTCAGATGAAATCTGGAAAGAAGCTTTCTGAGAAACTGCTTAGTGTTCTGTGAATTCATCTCACAGAGTTACATATGTATTTCGTGGATCTCTTTGCTAGCCTTATTTCTGTGGAATCTGAGAAAAGATATTTCGGATCCCTATGAAGACTATAGGGCCAAAGAAAATATCCTCCGATAACAAAGAGAAAGAAGCTTTCTGAGAAACTTCGTTGTGTTCTGTGAAATCATCTCACAGAGTCACAGGTTTCCCCTCAAGAACCCGTTAACTGAGACAGTTCTTTTGTAATTGGCAAAGAGATATTTGGAAGCCCATAGAGGGCTATGGTGACAAAGGAAATATCCTCAGATGAAATCTGGAAAGAAGCTTTCTGAGAAACTGCTTAGTGTTCTGTGAATTTATCTCACAGAGTTACATCTGTATTTCGTGGATCTCTTTGCTAGCCTTATTTCTGTGGAATCTGAGAACAGATATTTTGGATCCCTTTGAAGACTATAGGGCCAAAGGAAATATCCTGCGATAACAAAGAGAAAGAAGCTTTCTGAGAAACTTCTTTCTGTTCTCTGAAATCATGTCACAGAGTTACAGCTTTCCCCTCAAGAAGCCTTTCGCTAAGACAGTTCTTGTGGAATTGGCAAAGTGATATTTGGAACCCATAGAGGGCTATGGTGAAAAAGGAAATATCCTCAGATGATATCTGGAAAGAAGCTTTCTGAGAAACTGCTTAGTGTTCTGTTAATTCATCTCACAGAGTTACATCTGTATTTCGTGGATCTCTTTGCTAGCCTTATTTCTGTGTAATCTGAGAACAGATATTTCGGATCCCTTTGAAGACTATAGGGCCAAAGGAAATATCCTCCGATAACAAAGAGAAAGAAGCTTTCTGAGAAACTTCTTTGTGTTCTGTGAAATCATCTCACAGAGTTACAGCTTTCCCCTCAAGAACCCGTTAACTGAGACAGTTCTTGTGTAATTGGCAAAGAGATATTTGAAAGCCCATAGAGGGCTATGGTGAAAAAGGAAATATCCTCAGATGAAATCTGGAAAGAAGCTTTCTGAGAAACTGCTTAGTGTTCTGTGAATTCATCTCACAGAGTTACATATGTATTTCGTGGATCTCTTTGCTAGCCTTATTTCTGTGTAATCTGAGAAAAGATATTTCGGATCCCTATGAAGACTATAGGGCCAAAGGAAATATCCTCCGATAACAAAGAGAAAGAAGCTTTCTGAGAAACTTCTTTGTGTTCTGTGAAATCATCTCACAGAGTTACAGCTTTCCCCTCCAGAAGCCTTTCGCTAGAACAGTTCTTGTGTAATTGGCAAAGAGATATTTGGAAGCCCATAGAGGGCTATGGTGAAAAAGGAAATATCCTCAATTGTAATCTGGAAAGAAGGTTTCTGAGAAACTGCTTAGTGTTCTGTGAATTCATCTCACAGAGTTACATCTGTATTTCGTGGATCTCTTTGCTAGCCTTATTTCTGGGGAATCTGAGAACAGATATTTCGGATCCCTTTGAAGACTATAGGGCCAAAGGAAATATCCTGCGATAACAAAGAGAAAGAAGCTTTCTGAGAAACTTCTTTCTGTTCTGTGAAATCATCTCACAGAATTACAGCTTTCCCCTCAAGAAGCCTTTCGCTAAGACAGTTCTTGTGGAATTGGCAAAGTGATATTTGGAAGCCCATAGAGGGCTATGGTGAAAAAGGAAATATCCTCAGATGAAATCTGGAAAGAAGCTTTCTGAGAAACTGCTTAGTATTCTGTGAATTCATCTCACAGAGTTACATCTGTATTTCGTGGATCTCTTTGCTAGCCTTATTTCTGTGGAATCTGAGAACAGATATTTCGGATCCCTTTGAAGACTATAGGGCCAAAGGAAATATCCTCCGATAACAAAGAGAAAGAAGCTTTCTGAGAAACTTCTTTGTGTTCTGTGAAATCATCTCACAGAGTTACAGCTTTCCCCTCAAGAACCATTTAACTGAGACAGTTCTTGTGTATTTGGCAAAGAGATATTTGGAAGCCCATAGAGGGCTAAGGGGAAAAAGGAAATATCCTCTGATGAAATCTGGAAAGAAGCTTTCTGAGAAACTGCTTAGTGTTCTGTTAATTCATCTCACAGAGTTACATATGTATTTCGTGGATCTCTTTGCTAGCCTTTTTTCTGTGGAATCTGAGAAACGATATTTCGGATCCCTATGAAGACTATAGGGCCAAAGGAAATATCCTCCGATAACAAAGAGAAAGAAGCTTTCTGAGAAACTTCTTTGTGTTCTGTGAAATCATCTCACAGAGTTACAGCTTTCCCCTCAAGAAGCCTTTCGCTAAGACAGTTCTTGTGGAATTGGCAAAGTGATATTTGGAAGCCCATAGAGGGCTATGGTGAAAAAGGAAATATCCTCAGATGAAATCTGGAAAGAAGCTTTCTGAGAAACTGCTTAGTGTTCTGTGAATTCATCTCACAGAGTTACATCTGTATTTCGTGGATCTCTTTGCTAGCCTTATTTCTGTGGAATCTGAGAACAGATATTTTGGATCCCTTTGAAGACTATAGGGCCAAAGGAAATATCCTGCGATAACAAAGAGAAAGAAGCTTTCTGAGAAACTTCTTTCTGTTCTCTGAAATCATGTCACAGAGTTACAGCTTTCCCCTCAAGAAGCCTTTCGCTAAGACAGTTCTTGTGGAATTGGCAAAGTGATATTTGGAAGCCCATAGAGGGCTATGGTGAAAAAGGAAATATCCTCTGATGATATCTGGAAAGAAGCTTTCTGAGAAACTGCTTAGTGTTCTGTTAATTCATCTCACAGAGTTACATCTGTATTTCGTGGATCTCTTTGCTAGCCTTATTTCTGTGTAATCTGAGAACAGATATTTCGGATCCCTTTGAAGACTATAGGGCCAAAGGAAATATCCTCCGATAACAAAGAGAAAGAAGCTTTCTGAGAAACTTCTTTGTGTTCTGTGAAATCATCTCACAGAGTTACAGCTTTCCCCTCAAGAACCCGTTAACTGAGACAGTTCTTGTGTAATTGGCAAAGAGATATTTGAAAGCCCATAGAGGGCTATGGTGAAAAAGGAAATATCCTCAGATGAAATCTGGAAAGAAGCTTTCTGAGAAACTGCTTAGTGTTCTGTGAATTCATCTCACAGAGTTACATATGTATTTCGTGGATCTCTTTGCTAGCCTTATTTCTGTGGAATCTGAGAAAAGATATTTCGGATCCCTATGAAGACTATAGGGCCAAAGGAAATATCCTCCGATAACAAAGAGAAAGAAGCTTTCTGAGAAACTTCTTTGTGTTCTGTGAAATCATCTCACAGAGTTACAGCTTTCCCCTCCAGAAGCCTTTCGCTAGAACAGTTCTTGTGTAATTGGCAAAGAGATATTTGGAAGCCCATAGAGGGCTATGGTGAAAAAGGAAATATCCTCAATTGTAATCTGGAAAGAAGCTTTCTGAGAAACTGCTTAGTGTTCTGTGAATTCATCTCACAGAGTTACATCTGTATTTCGTGGATCTCTTTGCTAGCCTTATTTCTGTGGAATCTGAGAACAGATATTTCGGATCCCTTTGAAGACTATAGGGCCAAAGGAAATATCCTCCGATAACAAAGAGAAAGAAGCTTTCTGAGAAACTTCTTTGTGTTCTGTGAAATCATCTCACAGAGTTACAGCTTTCCCCTCAAGAGGCCTTTCTCTAAGACAGTTCTTGTGTAATTGGCAAAGAGATATTTGGAAGCCCATAGAGGGCTATGGTGAAAAAGGAAATATCCTCAGATGAAATCTGGAAAGAAGCTTTCTGAGAAACTGCTTAGTGTTCTGTGAATTCATCTCACAGAGTTACATATGTATTTCGTGGATCTCTTTGCTAGCCTTATTTCTGTGGAATCTGAGAAAAGATATTTCGGATCCCTATGAAGACTATAGGGCCAAAGGAAATATCCTCCGATAACAAAGAGAAAGAAGCTTTCTGAGAAACTTCTTTGTGTTCTGTGAAATCATCTCACAGAGTTACAGCTTTCCCCTCAAGAACCCTTTAACTGAGACAGTTCTTGTGTATTTGGCAAAGAGATATTTGGAAGCCCATAGAGGGCTATGGTGAAAAAGGAAATATCCTCAGATGAAATCTGGAAAGAAGCTTTCTGAGAAACTGCTTAGTATTCTGTGAATTCATCTCACAGAGTTACATCTGTATTTCGTGGATCTCTTTGCTAGCCTTATTTCTGTGGAATCTGAGAACAGATATTTCGGATCCCTTTGAAGACTATAGGGCCAAAGGAAATATCCTCCGATAACAAAGAGAAAGAAGCTTTCTGAGAAACTTCTTTGTGTTCTGTGAAATCATCTCACAGAGTTACAGCTTTCCCCTGAAGAAGCCTTTCTCTAAGACAGTTCTTGTGTAATTGGCAAAGAGATATTTGGAAGCCCATAGAGGGCTATGGTGAAAAAGGAAATATCCTCAGATGAAATCTGGAAAGAAGCTTTCTGAGAAACTGCTTAGTGTTCTGTGAATTCATCTCACAGAGTTACATCTGTATTTCGTGGATCTCTTTGCTAGCCTTATTTCTGTGGAATCTGAGAAAAGATATTTCGGATCCCTTTGAAGACTATAGGGCCAAAGGAAATATCCTCCGATAACAAAGAGAAAGAAACTTTCTGAGAAACTTCTTTGTGTTCTGTGAAATCATCTCACAGAGTTACAACTTTCCCCTCAAGAAGCCTTTCGCTAAGACAGTTCTTGTGGAATTGGCAAAGTGATATTTGGAAGCCCATAGAGGGCTATGGTGAAAAAGGAAATATCCTCAGATGAAATCTGGAAAGAAGCTTTCTGAGAAACTGCTTAGTGTTCTTTGAATTCATCTCACAGAGTTACATCTGTATTTCGTGGATCTCTTTGCTAGCCTTATTTCTGTGGAATCTGAGAACAGATATTTTGGATCCCTTTGAAGACTATAGGGCCAAAGGAAATATCCTGCGATAACAAAGAGAAAGAAGCTTTCTGAGAAACTTCTTTCTGTTCTCTGAAATCATGTCACAGAGTTACAGCTTTCCCCTCAAGAAGCCTTTCGCTAAGACAGTTCTTGTGGAATTGGCAAAGTGATATTTGTAAGCCCATAGAGGGCTATGGTGAAAAAGGAAATATCCTCCGATGATATCTGGAAAGAAGCTTTCTGAGAAACTGCTTAGTGTTCTGTTAATTCATCTCACAGAGTTACATCTGTATTTCGTGGATCTCTTTGCTAGCCTTATTTCTGTGGAATCTGAGAACAGATATTTCGGATCCCGTTGAAGACTATAGGGCCAAAGGAAATATCCTCCGATAACAAAGAGAAAGAAGCTTTCTGAGAAACTTCTTTGTGTTCTGTGAAATCATCTCACAGAGTTACAGCTTTCCCCTCAAGAAGCCTTTCGCTAAGACAGTTCTTGTGGAATTGGCAAAGTGATATTTGGAACCCATAGAGGGCTATGGTGAAAAAGGAAATATCCTCAGATGATATCTGGAAAGAAGCTTTCTGAGAAACTGCTTAGTGTTCTGTTAATTCATCTCACAGAGTTACATCTGTATTTCGTGGATCTCTTTGCTAGCCTTATTTCTGTGTAATCTGAGAACAGATATTTCGGATCCCTTTGAAGACTATAGGGCCAAAGGAAATATCCTCCGATAACAAAGAGAAAGAAGCTTTCTGAGAAACTTCTTTGTGTTCTGTGAAATCATCTCACAGAGTTACAGCTTTCCCCTCAAGAACCCGTTAACTGAGACAGTTCTTGTGTAATTGGCAAAGAGATATTTGAAAGCCCATAGAGGGCTATGGTGAAAAAGGAAATACCCTCAGATGAAATCTGGAAAGAAGCTTTCTGAGAAACTGCTTAGTGTTCTGTGAATTCATCTCACAGAGTTACATATGTATTTCGTGGATCTCTTTGCTAGCCTTATTTCTGTGTAATCTGAGAAAAGATATTTCGGATCCCTATGAAGACTATAGGGCCAAAGGAAATATCCTCCGATAACAAAGAGAAAGAAGCTTTCTGAGAAACTTCTTTGTGTTCTGTGAAATCATCTCACAGAGTTACAGCTTTCCCCTCCAGAAGCCTTTCGCTAGAACAGTTCTTGTGTAATTGGCAAAGAGATATTTGGAAGCCCATAGAGGGCTATGGTGAAAAAGGAAATATCCTCAATTGTAATCTGGAAAGAAGGTTTCTGAGAAACTGCTTAGTGTTCTGTGAATTCATCTCACAGAGTTACATCTGTATTTCGTGGATCTCTTTGCTAGCCTTATTTCTGTGGAATCTGAGAACAGATATTTCGGATCCCTTTGAAGACTATAGGGCCAAAGGAAATATCCTGCGATAACAAAGAGAAAGAAGCTTTCTGAGAAACTTCTTTCTGTTCTGTGAAATCATCTCACAGAATTACAGCTTTCCCCTCAAGAAGCCTTTCGCTAAGACAGTTCTTGTGGAATTGGCAAAGTGATATTTGGAAGCCCATAGAGGGCTATGGTGAAAAAGGAAATATCCTCAGATGAAATCTGGAAAGAAGCTTTCTGAGAAACTGCTTAGTATTCTGTGAATTCATCTCTCAGAGTTACATCTGTATTTCGTGGATCTCTTTGCTAGCCTTATTTCTGTGGAATCTGAGAACAGATATTTCGGATCCCTTTGAAGACTATAGGGCCAAAGGAAATATCCTCCGATAACAAAGAGAAAGAAGCTTTCTGAGAAACTTCTTTGTGTTCTGTGAAATCATCTCACAGAGTTACAGCTTTCCCCTCAAGAACCCTTTAACTGAGACAGTTCTTGTGTATTTGGCAAAGAGATATTTGGAAGCCCATAGAGGGCTAAGGGGAAAAAGGAAATATCCTCAGATGAAATCTGGAAAGAAGCTTTCTGAGAAACTGCTTAGTGTTCTGTTAATTCATCTCACAGAGTTACATATGTATTTCGTGGATCTCTTTGCTAGCCTTTTTTCTGTGGAACCTGAGAAAAGATATTTCGGATCCCTATGAAGACTATAGGGCCAAAGGAAATATCCTCCGATAACAAAGAGAAAGAAGCTTTCTGAGAAACTTCTTTGTGTTCTGTGAAATCATCTCACAGAGTTACAGCTTTCCCCTCAAGAAGCCTTTCGATAAGACAGTTCTTGTGGAATTGGCAAAGTGATATTTGGAAGCCCATAGAGGGCTATAGTGAAAAAGGAAATATCCTCAGATGAAATCTGGAAAGAAGCTTTCTGAGAAACTGCTTAGTGTTCTGTGAATTCATCTCACAGAGTTACATCTGTATTTCGTGGATCTCTTTGCTAGCCTTTTTTCTGTGGAATCTGAGAAAAGATATTTCGGATCCCTATGAAGACTATAGGGCCAAAGGAAATATCCTCCGATAACAAAGAGAAAGAAGCTTTCTGAGAAACTTCTTTGTGTTCTGTGAAATCATCTCACAGAGTTACAGCTTTCCCCTCCAGAAGCCTTTCGCTAGAACAGTTCTTGTGTAATTGGCAAAGAGATATTTGGAAGCCCATAGAGGGCTATGGTGAAAAAGGAAATATCCTCAATTGTAATCTGGAAAGAAGCTTTCTGAGAAACTGCTTATTGTTCTGTGAATTCATCTCAAAGAGTTACATCTGTATTTCGTGGATCTCTTTGCTAGCCTTATTTCTGTGGAATCTGAGAACAGATATTTCGGATCCCTTTGAAGACTATAGGGCCAAAGGAAATATCCTCCGATAACAAAGAGAAAGAAGTTTTCTGAGAAACTTCTTTGTGTTCTGTGAAATCATCTCACAGAATTACAGCTTTCCCCTCAAGAAGCCTTTCGCTAAGACAGTTCTTGTGGAATTGGCAAAGTGATATTTGGAAGCCCATAGAGGGCTATGGTGAAAAAGGAAATATCCTCAGATGAAATCTGGAAAGAAGCTTTCTGAGAAACTGCTTAGTATTCTGTGAATTCATCTCACAGAGTTACATCTGTATTTCGTGGATCTCTTTGCTAGCCTTATTTCTGTGGAATCTGAGAACAGATATTTCGGATCCCTTTGAAGACTATAGGGCCAAAGGAAATATCCTCCGATAACAAAGAGAAAGAAGCTTTCTGAGAAACTTCTTTGTGTTCTGTGAAATCATCTCACAGAGTTACAGCTTTCCCCTCAAGAACCATTTAACTGAGACAGTTCTTGTGTATTTGGCAAAGAGATATTTGGAAGCCCATAGAGGGCTAAGGGGAAAAAGGAAATATCCTCAGATGAAATCTGGAAAGAAGCTTTCTGAGAAACTGCTTAGTGTTCTGTTAATTCATCTCACAGAGTTACATATGTATTTCGTGGATCTCTTTGCTAGCCTTTTTTCTGTGGAATCTGAGAAAAGATATTTCGGATCCCTATGAAGACTATAGGGCCAAAGGAAATATCCTCCGATAACAAAGAGAAAGAAGCTTTCTGAGAAACTTCTTTGTGTTCTGTGAAATCATCTCACAGAGTTACAGCTTTCCCCTCAAGAAGCCTTTCGCTAAGACAGTTCTTGTGGAATTGGCAAAGTGATATTTGGAAGCCCATAGAGGGCTATGGTGAAAAAGGAAATATCCTCAGATGAAATCTGGAAAGAAGCTTTCTGAGAAACTGCTTAGTGTTCTGTGAATTCATCTCACAGAGTTACATCTGTATTTCGTGGATCTCTTTGCTAGCCTTATTTCTGTGGAATCTGAGAACAGATATTTTGGATCCCTTTGAAGACTATAGGGCCAAAGGAAATATCCTGCGATAACAAAGAGAAAGAAGCTTTCTGAGAAACTTCTTTCTGTTCTCTGAAATCATGTCACAGAGTTACAGCTTTCCCCTCAAGAAGCCTTTCGCTAAGACAGTTCTTGTGGAATTGGCAAAGTGATATTTGGAAGCCCATAGAGGGCTATGGTGAAAAAGGAAATATCCTCTGATGATATCTGGAAAGAAGCTTTCTGAGAAACTGCTTAGTGTTCTGTTAATTCATCTCACAGAGTTACATCTGTATTTCGTGGATCTCTTTGCTAGCCTTATTTCTGTGTAATCTGAGAACAGATATTTCGGATCCCTTTGAAGACTATAGGGCCAAAGGAAATATCCTCCGATAACAAAGAGAAAGAAGCTTTCTGAGAAACTTCTTTGTGTTCTGTGAAATCATCTCACAGAGTTACAGCTTTCCCCTCAAGAACCCGTTAACTGAGACAGTTCTTGTGTAATTGGCAAAGAGATATTTGAAAGCCCATAGAGGGCTATGGTGAAAAAGGAAATATCCTCAGATGAAATCTGGAAAGAAGCTTTCTGAGAAACTGCTTAGTGTTCTGTGAATTCATCTCACAGAGTTACATATGTATTTCGTGGATCTCTTTGCTAGCCTTATTTCTGTGGAATCTGAGAAAAGATATTTCGGATCCCTATGAAGACTATAGGGCCAAAGGAAATATCCTCCGATAACAAAGAGAAAGAAGCTTTCTGAGAAACTTCTTTGTGTTCTGTGAAATCATCTCACAGAGTTACAGCTTTCCCCTCCAGAAGCCTTTCGCTAGAACAGTTCTTGTGTAATTGGCAAAGAGATATTTGGAAGCCCATAGAGGGCTATGGTGAAAAAGGAAATATCCTCAATTGTAATCTGGAAAGAAGCTTTCTGAGAAACTGCTTAGTGTTCTGTGAATTCATCTCACAGAGTTACATCTGTATTTCGTGGATCTCTTTGCTAGCCTTATTTCTGTGGAATCTGAGAACAGATATTTCGGATCCCTTTGAAGACTATAGGGCCAAAGGAAATATCCTCCGATAACAAAGAGAAAGAAGTTTTCTGAGAAACTTCTTTGTGTTCTGTGAAATCATCTCACAGAATTACAGCTTTCCCCTCAAGAAGCCTTTCGCTAAGACAGTTCTTGTGGAATTGGCAAAGTGATATTTGGAAGCCCATAGAGGGCTATGGTGAAAAAAGAAATATCCTCAGATGAAATCTGGAAAGAAGCTTTCTGAGAAACTGCTTAGTATTCTGTGAATTCATCTCACAGAGTTACATCTGTATTTCGTGGATCTCTTTGCTAGCCTTATTTCTGTGGAATCTGAGAACAGATATTTCGGATCCCTTTGAAGACTATAGGGCCAAAGGAAATATCCTCCGATAACAAAGAGAAAGAAGCTTTCTGAGAAACTTCTTTGTGTTCTGTGAAATCATCTCACAGAGTTACAGCTTTCCCCTCAAGAGGCCTTTCTCTAAGACAGTTCTTGTGTAATTGGCAAAGAGATATTTGGAAGCCCATAGAGGGCTATGGTGACAAAGGAAATATCCTCAGATGAAATCTGGAAAGAAGCTTTCTGAGAAACTGCTTAGTGTTCTGTGAATTCATCTCACAGAGTTACATCTGTATTTCGTGGATCTCTTTGCTAGCCTTATTTCTGTGGAATCTGAGAACAGATATTTCGGATCCCTTTGAAGACTATAGGGCCAAAGGAAATATCCTCCGATAACAAAGAGAAAGAAGCTTTCTGAGAAACTTCTTTGTGTTCTGTGAAATCATCTCACAGAGTTACAGCTTTCCCCTCAAGAAGCCTTTCGCTAAGACAGTTCTTGTGGAATTGGCAAAGTGATATTTGGAAGCCCATAGAGGGCTATGGTGAAAAAGGAAATATCCTCAGATGAAATCTGGAAAGAAGCTTTCTGAGAAACTGCTTAGTGTTCTGTGAATTCATCTCACAGAGTTACATCTGTATTTCGTGGATCTCTTTGCTAGCCTTATTTCTGTGGAATCTGAGAACAGATATTTCGGATCCCTTTGAAGACTATAGGGCCAAAGGAAATATCCTGCGATAACAAAGAGAAAGAATCTTTCTGAGAAACTTCTTTCTGTTCTCTGAAATCATGTCACAGAGTTACAGCTTTCCCCTCAAGAAGCCTTTCGCTAAGACAGTTCTTGTGGAATTGGCAAAGTGATATTTGGAAGCCCATAGAGGGCTATGGTGAAAAAGGAAATATCCTCTGATGATATCTGGAAAGAAGCTTTCTGAGAAACTGCTTAGTGTTCTGTTAATTCATCTCACAGAGTTACATCTGTATTTCGTGGATCTCTTTGCTAGCCTTATTTCTGTGTAATCTGAGAACAGATATTTCGGATCCCTTTGAAGACTATAGGGCCAAAGGAAATATCCTCCGATAACAAAGAGAAAGAAGCTTTCTGAGAAACTTCTTTGTGTTCTGTGAAATCATCTCACAGAGTTACAGCTTTCCCCTCAAGAACCCGTTAACTGAGACAGTTCTTGTGTAATTGGCAAAGAGATATTTGAAAGCCCATAGAGGGCTATGGTGAAAAAGGAAATATCCTCAGATGAAATCTGGAAAGAAGCTTTCTGAGAAACTGCTTAGTGTTCTGTGAATTCATCTCACAGAGTTACATATGTATTTCGTGGATCTCTTTGCTAGCCTTATTTCTGTGGAATCTGAGAAAAGATATTTCGGATCCCTATGAAGACTATAGGGCCAAAGGAAATATCCTCCGATAACAAAGAGAAAGAAGCTTTCTGAGAAACTTCTTTGTGTTCTGTGAAATCATCTCACAGAGTTACAGCTTTCCCCTCCAGAAGCCTTTCGCTAGAACAGTTCTTGTGTAATTGGCAAAGAGATATTTGGAAGCCCATAGAGGGCTATGGTGAAAAAGGAAATATCCTCAATTGTAATCTGGAAAGAAGCTTTCTGAGAAACTGCTTAGTGTTCTGTGAATTCATCTGACAGAGTTACATCTGTATTTCGTGGATCTCTTTGCTAGCCTTATTTCTGTGGAATCTGAGAACAGATATTTCGGATCCCTTTGAAGACTATAGGGCCAAAGGAAATATCCTCCGATAACAAAGAGAAAGAAGTTTTCTGAGAAACTTCTTTGTGTTCTGTGAAATCATCTCACAGAATTACAGCTTTCCCCTCAAGAAGCCTTTCGCTAAGACAGTTCTTGTGGAATTGGCAAAGTGATATTTGGAAGCCCATAGAGGGCTATGGTGAAAAAAGAAATATCCTCAGATGAAATCTGGAAAGAAGCTTTCTGAGAAACTGCTTAGTATTCTGTGAATTCATCTCACAGAGTTACATCTGTATTTCGTGGATCTCTTTGCTAGCCTTATTTCTGTGGAATCTGAGAACAGATATTTCGGATCCCTTTGAAGACTATAGGGCCAAAGGAAATATCCTCCGATAACAAAGAGAAAGAAGCTTTCTGAGAAACTTCTTTGTGTTCTGTGAAATCATCTCACAGAGTTACAGCTTTCCCCTCAAGAGGCCTTTCTCTAAGACAGTTCTTGTGTAATTGGCAAAGAGATATTTGGAAGCCCATAGAGGGCTATGGTGACAAAGGAAATATCCTCAGATGAAATCTGGAAAGAAGCTTTCTGAGAAACTGCTTAGTGTTCTGTGAATTCATCTCACAGAGTTACATCTGTATTTCGTGGATCTCTTTGCTAGCCTTATTTCTGTGGAATCTGAGAACAGATATTTCGGATCCCTTTGAAGACTATAGGGCCAAAGGAAATATCCTCCGATAACAAAGAGAAAGAAGCTTTCTGAGAAACTTCTTTGTATTCTGTGAAATCATCTCACAGAGTTACAGCTTTCCCCTCAAGAACCCTTTAACTGAGACAGTTCTTGTGTATTTTGCAAAGAGATATTTGGAAGCCCATAGAGGGCTATGGTGAAAAAGGAAATATCCTCAGATGAAATCTGGAAAGAAGCTTTCTAAGAAACTGCTTAGTGTTCTGTGAATTCATCTCACAGAGTTACATATGTATTTCGTGGATCTCTTTGCTAGCCTTATTTCTGTGGATTCTGAGAAAAGATATTTCGGATCCCTATGAAGACTATAGGGCCAAAGGAAATATCCTCCGATAACAATGAGAAAGAAACTTTCTGAGAAACTTCTTTGTGTTCTGTGAAATCATCTCACAGAGTTACAACTTTCCCCTCAAGAAGCCTTTCGCTAAGACAGTTCTTGTGGAATTGGCAAAGTGATATTTGGAAGCCCATAGAGGGCTATGGTGAAAAAGGAAATATCCTCAGATGAAATCTGGAAAGAAGCTTTCTGAGAAACTGCTTAGTGTTCTTTGAATTCATCTCACAGAGTTACATCTGTATTTCGTGGATCTCTTTGCTAGCCTTATTTCTGTGGAATCTGAGAACAGATATTTTGGATCCCTTTGAAGACTATAGGGCCAAAGGAAATATCCTGCGATAACAAAGAGAAAGAAGCTTTCTGAGAAACTTCTTTCTGTTCTCTGAAATCATGTCACAGAGTTACAGCTTTCCCCTCAAGAAGCCTTTCGCTAAGACAGTTCTTGTGGAATTGGCAAAGTGATATTTGTAAGCCCATAGAGGGCTATGGTGAAAAAGGAAATATCCTCCGATGATATCTGGAAAGAAGCTTTCTGAGAAACTGCTTAGTGTTCTGTTAATTCATCTCACAGAGTTACATCTGTATTTCGTGGATCTCTTTGCTAGCCTTATTTCTGTGTAATCTGAGAACAGATATTTCGGATCCCTTTGAAGACTATAGGGCCAAAGGAAATATCCTCCGATAACAAAGAGAAAGAAGCTTTCTGAGAAACTTCTTTGTGTTCTGTGAAATCATCTCACAGAGTTACAGCTTTCCCCTCAAGAAGCCTTTCGCTAAGACAGTTCTTGTGGAATTGGCAAAGTGATATTTGGAAGCCCATAGAGGGCTATGGTGAAAAAGGAAATATCCTCAGATGAAATCTGGAAAGAAGCTTTCTGAGAAACTGCTTAGTATTCTGTGAATTCATCTCACAGAGTTACATCTGTATTTCGTGGATCTCTTTGCTAGCCTTATTTCTGTGGAATCTGAGAACAGATATTTCGGATCCCTTTGAAGACTATAGGGCCAAAGGAAATATCCTCCGATAACAAAGAGAAATAAGCTTTCTGAGAAACTTCTTTGTGTTCTGTGAAATCATCTCACAGAGTTACAGCTTTCCCCTCAAGAACCCGTTAACTGAGACAGTTCTTGTGTAATTGGCAAAGAGATATTTGAAAGCCCATAGAGGGCTATGGTGAAAAAGGAAATATCCTCAGATGAAATCTGGAAAGAAGCTTTCTGAGAAACTGCTTAGTGTTCTGTGAATTCATCTCACAGAGTTACATATGTATTTCGTGGATCTCTTTGCTAGCCTTATTTCTGTGTAATCTGAGAAAAGATATTTCGGATCCCTATGAAGACTATAGGGCCAAAGGAAATATCCTCCGATAACAAAGAGAAAGAAGCTTTCTGAGAAACTTCTTTGTGTTCTGTGAAATCATCTCACAGAGTTACAGCTTTCCCCTCCAGAAGCCTTTCGCTAGAACAGTTCTTGTGTAATTGGCAAAGAGATATTTGGAAGCCCATAGAGGGCTATGGTGAAAAAGGAAATATCCTCAATTGTAATCTGGAAAGAAGGTTTCTGAGAAACTGCTTAGTGTTCTGTGAATTCATCTCACAGAGTTACATCTGTATTTCGTGGATCTCTTTGCTAGCCTTATTTCTGTGGAATCTGAGAACAGATATTTCGGATCCCTTTGAAGACTATAGGGCCAAAGGAAATATCCTGCGATAACAAAGAGAAAGAAGCTTTCTGAGAAACTTCTTTCTGTTCTGTGAAATCATCTCACAGAATTACAGCTTTCCCCTCAAGAAGCCTTTCGCTAAGACAGTTCTTGTGGAATTGGCAAAGTGATATTTGGAAGCCCATAGAGGGCTATGGTGAAAAAGGAAATATCCTCAGATGAAATCTGGAAAGAAGCTTTCTGAGAAACTGCTTAGTATTCTGTGAATTCATCTCTCAGAGTTACATCTGTATTTCGTGGATCTCTTTGCTAGCCTTATTTCTGTGGAATCTGAGAACAGATATTTCGGATCCCTTTGAAGACTATAGGGCCAAAGGAAATATCCTCCGATAACAAAGAGAAAGAAGCTTTCTGAGAAACTTCTTTGTGTTCTGTGAAATCATCTCACAGAGTTACAGCTTTCCCCTCAAGAACCCTTTAACTGAGACAGTTCTTGTGTATTTGGCAAAGAGATATTTGGAAGCCCATAGAGGGCTAAGGGGAAAAAGGAAATATCCTCAGATGAAATCTGGAAAGAAGCTTTCTGAGAAACTGCTTAGTGTTCTGTTAATTCATCTCACAGAGTTACATATGTATTTCGTGGATCTCTTTGCTAGCCTTTTTTCTGTGGAATCTGAGAAAAGATATTTCGGATCCCTATGAAGACTATAGGGCCAAAGGAAATATCCTCCGATAACAAAGAGAAAGAAGCTTTCTGAGAAACTTCTTTGTGTTCTGTGAAATCATCTCACAGAGTTACAGCTTTCCCCTCAAGAAGCCTTTGCTAAGACAGTTCTTGTGGAATTGGCAAAGTGATATTTGGAAGCCCATAGAGGGCTATGGTGAAAAAGGAAATATCCTCAGATGAAATCTGGAAAGAAGCTTTCTGAGAAACTGCTTAGTGTTCTGTGAATTCATCTCACAGAGTTACATCTGTATTTCGTGGATCTCTTTGCTAGCCTTTTTTCTGTGGAATCTGAGAAAAGATATTTCGGATCCCTATGAAGACTATAGGGCCAAAGGAAATATCCTCCGATAACAAAGAGAAAGAAGCTTTCTGAGAAACTTCTTTGTGTTCTGTGAAATCATCTCACAGAGTTACAGCTTTCCCCTCCAGAAGGCTTTCGCTAGAACAGTTCTTGTGTAATTGGCAAAGAGATATTTGGAAGCCCATAGAGGGCTATGGTGAAAAAGGAAATATCCTCAATTGTAATCTGGAAAGAAGCTTTCTGAGAAACTGCTTAGTGTTCTGTGAATTCATCTCACAGAGTTACATCTGTATTTCGTGGATCTCTTTGCTAGCCTTATTTCTGTGGAATCTGAGAACAGATATTTCGGATCCCTTTGAAGACTATAGGGCCAAAGGAAATATCCTCCGATAACAAAGAGAAAGAAGTTTTCTGAGAAACTTCTTTGTGTTCTGTGAAATCATCTCACAGAATTACAGCTTTCCCCTCAAGAAGCCTTTCGCTAAGACAGTTCTTGTGGAATTGGCAAAGTGATATTTGGAAGCCCATAGAGGGCTATGGTGAAAAAAGAAATATCCTCAGATGAAATCTGGAAAGAAGCTTTCTGAGAAACTGCTTAGTATTCTGTGAATTCATCTCACAGAGTTACATCTGTATTTCGTGGATCTCTTTGCTAGACTTATTTCTGTGGAATCTGAGAACAGATATTTCGGATCCCTTTGAAGACTATAGGGCCAAAGGAAATATCCTCCGATAACAAAGAGAAAGAAGCTTTCTGAGAAACTTCTTTGTGTTCTGTGAAATCATCTCACAGAGTTACAGCTTTCCCCTCAAGAGGCCTTTCTCTAAGACAGTTCTTGTGTAATTGGCAAAGAGATATTTGGAAGCCCATAGAGGGCTATGGTGACAAAGGAAATATCCTCAGATGAAATCTGGAAAGAAGCTTTCTGAGAAACTGCTTAGTGTTCTGTGAATTCATCTCACAGAGTTACATCTGTATTTCGTGGATCTCTTTGCTAACCTTATTTCTGTGGAATCTGAGAACAGATATTTCGGATCCCTTTGAAGACTATAGGGCCAAAGGAAATATCCTGCGATAACAAAGAGAAAGAAGCTTTCTGAGAAACTTCTTTCTGTTCTGTGAAATCATCTCACAGAATTACAGCTTTCCCCTCAAGAAGCCTTTCGCTAAGACAGTTCTTGTGGAATTGGCAAAGTGATATTTGGAAGCCCATAGAGGGCTATGGTGAAAAAGGAAATATCCTCAGATGAAATCTGGAAAGAAGCTTTCTGAGAAACTGCTTAGTATTCTGTGAATTCATCTCTCAGAGTTACATCTGTATTTCGTGGATCTCTTTGCTAGCCTTATTTCTGTGGAATCTGAGAACAGATATTTCGGATCCCTTTGAAGACTATAGGGCCAAAGGAAATATCCTCCGATAACAAAGAGAAAGAAGCTTTCTGAGAAACTTCTTTGTGTTCTGTGAAATCATCTCACAGAGTTACAGCTTTCCCCTCAAGAACCCTTTAACTGAGACAGTTCTTGTGTATTTGGCAAAGAGATATTTGGAAGCCCATAGAGGGCTAAGGGGAAAAAGGAAATATCCTCAGATGAAATCTGGAAAGAAGCTTTCTGAGAAACTGCTTAGTGTTCTGTTAATTCATCTCACAGAGTTACATATGTATTTCGTGGATCTCTTTGCTAGCCTTTTTTCTGTGGAATCTGAGAAAAGATATTTCGGATCCCTATGAAGACTATAGGGCCAAAGGAAATATCCTCCGATAACAAAGAGAAAGAAGCTTTCTGAGAAACTTCTTTGTGTTCTGTGAAATCATCTCACAGAGTTACAGCTTTCCCCTCAAGAAGCCTTTGCTAAGACAGTTCTTGTGGAATTGGCAAAGTGATATTTGGAAGCCCATAGAGGGCTATGGTGAAAAAGGAAATATCCTCAGATGAAATCTGGAAAGAAGCTTTCTGAGAAACTGCTTAGTGTTCTGTGAATTCATCTCACAGAGTTACATCTGTATTTCGTGGATCTCTTTGCTAGCCTTTTTTCTGTGGAATCTGAGAAAAGATATTTCGGATCCCTATGAAGACTATAGGGCCAAAGGAAATATCCTCCGATAACAAAGAGAAAGAAGCTTTCTGAGAAACTTCTTTGTGTTCTGTGAAATCATCTCACAGAGTTACAGCTTTCCCCTCCAGAAGGCTTTCGCTAGAACAGTTCTTGTGTAATTGGCAAAGAGATATTTGGAAGCCCATAGAGGGCTATGGTGAAAAAGGAAATATCCTCAATTGTAATCTGGAAAGAAGCTTTCTGAGAAACTGCTTAGTGTTCTGTGAATTCATCTCACAGAGTTACATCTGTATTTCGTGGATCTCTTTGCTAGCCTTATTTCTGTGGAATCTGAGAACAGATATTTCGGATCCCTTTGAAGACTATAGGGCCAAAGGAAATATCCTCCGATAACAAAGAGAAAGAAGTTTTCTGAGAAACTTCTTTGTGTTCTGTGAAATCATCCCACAGAATTACAGCTTTCCCCTCAAGAAGCCTTTCGCTAAGACAGTTCTTGTGGAATTGGCAAAGTGATATTTGGAAGCCCATAGAGGGCTATGGTGAAAAAAGAAATATCCTCAGATGAAATCTGGAAAGAAGCTTTCTGAGAAACTGCTTAGTATTCTGTGAATTCATCTCACAGAGTTACATCTGTATTTCGTGGATCTCTTTGCTAGACTTATTTCTGTGGAATCTGAGAACAGATATTTCGGATCCCTTTGAAGACTATAGGGCCAAAGGAAATATCCTCCGATAAAAAAGAGAAAGAAGCTTTCTGAGAAACTTCTTTGTGTTCTGTGAAATCATCTCACAGAGTTACAGCTTTCCCCTCAAGAGGCCTTTCTCTAAGACAGTTCTTGTGTAATTGGCAAAGAGATATTTGGAAGCCCATAGAGGGCTATGGTGACAAAGGAAATATCCTCAGATGAAATCTGGAAAGAAGCTTTCTGAGAAACTGCTTAGTGTTCTGTGAATTCATCTCACAGAGTTACATCTGTATTTCGTGGATCTCTTTGCTAGCCTTATTTCTGTGGAATCTGAGAACAGATATTTCGGATCCCTTTGAAGACTATAGGGCCAAAGGAAATATCCTCCGATAACAAAGAGAAAGAAGCTTTCTGAGAAACTTCTTTGTTTTCTGTGAAATCATCTCACAGAGTTACAGCTTTCCCCTCAAGAACCCTTTAACTGAGACAGTTCTTGTGTATTTTGCAAAGAGATATTTGGAAGCCCATAGAGGGCTATGGTGAAAAAGGAAATATCCTCAGATGAAATCTGGAAAGAAGCTTTCTAAGAAACTGCTTAGTGTTCTGTGAATTCATCTCACAGAGTTACATATGTATTTCGTGGATCTCTTTGCTAGCCTTATTTCTGTGGATTCTGAGAAAAGATATTTCGGATCCCTATGAAGACTATAGGGCCAAAGGAAATATCCTCCGATAACAAAGAGAAAGAAACTTTCTGAGAAACTTCTTTGTGTTCTGTGAAATCATCTCACAGAATTACAGCTTTCCCCTCAAGAAGCCTTTCGCTAAGACAGTTCTTGTGGAATTGGCAAAGTGATATTTGGAAGCCCATAGAGGGCTATGGTGAAAAAGGAAATATCCTCAGATGAAATCTGGAAAGAAGCTTTCTGAGAAACTGCTTAGTGTTCTTTGAATTCATCTCACAGAGTTACATCTGTATTTCGTGGATCTCTTTGCTAGCCTTATTTCTGTGGAATCTGAGAACAGATATTTTGGATCCCTTTGAAGACTATAGGGCCAAAGGAAATATCCTGCGATAACAAAGAGAAAGAAGCTTTCTGAGAAACTTCTTTCTGTTCTCTGAAATCATGTCACAGAGTTACAGCTTTCCCCTCAAGAAGCCTTTCGCTAAGACAGTTCTTGTGGAATTGGCAAAGGGATATTTGTAAGCCCATAGAGGGCTATGGTGAAAAAGGAAATATCCTCCGATGATATCTGGAAAGAAGCTTTCTGAGAAACTGCTTAGTGTTCTGTTAATTCATCTCACAGAGTTACATCTGTATGTCGTGGATCTCTTTGCTAGCCTTATTTCTGTGTAATCTGAGAACAGATATTTCGGATCCCTTTGAAGACTATAGGGCCAAAGGAAATATCCTCCGATAACAAAGAGAAAGAAGCTTTCTGAGAAACTTCTTTGTGTTCTGTGAAATCATCTCACAGAGTTACAGCTTTCCCCTCAAGAAGCCTTTCGCTAAGACAGTTCTTGTGGAATTGGCAAAGTAATATTTGGAAGCCCATAGAGGGCTATGGTGAAAAAGGAAATATCCTCAGATGAAATCTGGAAAGAAGCTTTCTGAGAAACTGCTTAGTATTCTGTGAATTCATCTCACAGAGTTACATCTGTATTTCGTGGATCTCTTTGCTAGCCTTATTTCTGTGGAATCTGAGAAAAGATATTTCGGATCCCTTTGAAGACTATAGGGCCAAAGGAAATATCCTCCGATAACAAAGAGAAAGAAGCTTTCTGAGAAACTTCTTTGTGTTCTGTGAAATCATCTCACAGAGTTACAGCTTTCCCCTCAAGAACCCTTTAACTGAGACAGTTCTTGTGTATTTGGCAAAGAGATATTTGGAAGCCCATAGAGGGCTAAGGGGAAAAAGGAAATATCCTCAGATGAAATCTGGAAAGAAGCTTTCTGAGAAACTGCTTAGTGTTCTGTGAATTCATCTCACAGAGTTACATATGTATTTCGTGGATCTCTTTGCTAGCCTTATTTCTGTGGAATCTGAGAAAAGATATTTCGGATCCCTATGAAGACTATAGGGCCAAAGGAAATATCCTCCGATAACAAAGAGAAAGAAGCTTTCTGAGAAACTTCTTTGTGTTCTGTGAAATCATCTCACAGAGTTACAGCTTTCCCCTCAAGAAGCCTTTCGCTAAGACAGTTCTTGTGGAATTGGCAAAGTGATATTTGGAAGCCCATAGAGGGCTATGGTGAAAAAGGAAATATCCTCAGATGAAATCTGGAAAGACGCTTTCTGAGAAACTGCTTAGTGTTCTGTGAATTCATCTCACAGAGTTACATCTGTATTTCGTGGATCTCTTTGCTAGCCTTATTTCTGTGGAATCTGAGAACAGATATTTCGGATCCCTTTGAAGACTATAGGGCCAAAGGAAATATCCTCCGATAACAAAGAGAAAGAAACTTTCTGAGAAACTTCTTTGTGTTCTGTGAAATCATCTCACAGAGTTACAACTTTCCCCTCAAGAAGCCTTTCGCTAAGACAGTTCTTGTGGAATTGGCAAAGTGATATTTGGAAGCCCATAGAGGGCTATGGTGAAAAAGGAAATATCCTCAGATGAAATCTGGAAAGAAGCTTTCTGAGAAACTGCTTAGTGTTCTTTGAATTCATCTCACAGAGTTACATCTGTATTTCGTGGATCTCTTTGCTAGCCTTATTTCTGTGGAATCTGAGAACAGATATTTTGGATCCCTTTGAAGACTATAGGGCCAAAGGAAATATCCTGCGATAACAAAGAGAAAGAAGCTTTCTGAGAAACTTCTTTCTGTTCTCTGAAATCATGTCACAGAGTTACAGCTTTCCCCTCAAGAAGCCTTTCGCTAAGACAGTTCTTGTGGAATTGGCAAAGTGATATTTGTAAGCCCATAGAGGGCTATGGTGAAAAAGGAAATATCCTCCGATGATATCTGGAAAGAAGCTTTCTGAGAAACTGCTTAGTGTTCTGTTAATTCATCTCACAGAGTTACATCTGTATTTCGTGGATCTCTTTGCTAGCCTTATTTCTGTGTAATCTGAGAACAGATATTTCGGATCCCTTTGAAGACTATAGGGCCAAAGGAAATATCCTCCGATAACAAAGAGAAAGAAGCTTTCTGAGAAACTTCTTTGTGTTCTGTGAAATCATCTCACAGAGTTACAGCTTTCCCCTCAAGAAGCCTTTCGCTAAGACAGTTCTTGTGGAATTGGCAAAGTGATATTTGGAAGCCCATAGAGGGCTATGGTGAAAAAGGAAATATCCTCAGATGAAATCTGGAAAGAAGCTTTCTGAGAAACTGCTTAGTATTCTGTGAATTCATCTCACAGAGTTACATCTGTATTTCGTGGATCTCTTTGCTAGCCTTATTTCTGTGGAATCTGAGAACAGATATTTCGGATCCCTTTGAAGACTATAGGGCCAAAGGAAATATCCTCCGATAACAAAGAGAAAGAAGCTTTCTGAGAAACCTCTTTGTGTTCTGTGAAATCATCTCACAGAGTTACAGCTTTCCCCTCAAGAACCCTTTAACTGAGACAGTTCTTGTGTATTTGGCAAAGAGATATTTGGAAGCCCATAGAGGGCTAAGGGGAAAAAGGAATTATCCTCAGATGAAATCTGGAAAGAAGCTTTCTGAGAAACTGCTTAGTGTTCTGTTAATTCATCTCACAGAGTTACATATGTATTTCGTGGATCTCTTTGCTAGCCTTATTTCTGTGGAATCTGAGAAAAGATATTTCGGATCCCTATGAAGACTATAGGGCCAAAGGAAATATCCTCCGATAACAAAGAGAAAGAAGCTTTCTGAGAAACTTCTTTGTGTTCTGTGAAATCATCTCACAGAGTTACAGCTTTCCCCTCAAGAAGCCTTTCGCTAAGACAGTTCTTGTGGAATTGGCAAAGTGATATTTGGAAGCCCATAGAGGGCTATGGTGAAAAAGGAAATATCCTCAGATGAAATCTGGAAAGACGCTTTCTGAGAAACTGCTTAGTGTTCTGTGAATTCATCTCACAGAGTTACATCTGTATTTCGTGGATCTCTTTGCTAGCCTTATTTCTGTGGAATCTGAGAACAGATATTTCGGATCCCTTTGAAGACTATAGGGCGAAAGGAAATATCCTCCGATAACAAAGAGAAAGAAGCTTTCTGAGAAACTTCTTTGTGTTCTGTGAAATCATCTCACAGAGTTACAGCTTCCCCCTCAAGAACCCGTTAACTGAGACAGTTCTTGTGTAATTGGCAAAGAGATATTTGGAAGCCCATAGAGGGCTATGGTGAAAAAGGAAGTATCCTCAGATGAAATCTGGAAAGAAGCTTTCTGAGAAACTGCTTAGTGTTCTGTGAATTCATCTCACAGAGTTACATATGTATTTCGTGGATCTCTTTGGTAGCCTTATTTCTGTGGAATCTGAGAACAGATATTTCGGATCCCTTTGAACACTATAGGGCCAAAGGAAATATCCTGCGATAACAAAGAGAAAGAAGCTTTCTGAGAAACTTCTTTGTGTTCTGTGAAATCATCTCACAGAATTACAGCTTTCACCTCAAGAAGCCTTTCGCTAAGACAGTTCTCGTGGAATTGGCAAAGTGATATTTGGAAGCCCATAGAGGGCTATGGTGAAAAAGGAAATATCCTCAGATGAAATCTGGAAAGAAGCTTTCTGAGAAACTGCTTAGTGTTCTGTGAATTCATCTCACAGAGTTACATCTGTATTTCGTGGATCTCTTTGGTAGCCTTATTTCTGTGGAATCTGAGAACAGATATTTCGGATCCCTTTGAAGACTATAGGGCCAAAGGAAATATCCTGCGATAACAAAGAGAAAGAAGCTTTCTGAGAAACTTCTTTGTGTTCTGTGAAATCATCTCACAGAGTTACAGCTTTCCCCTCAAGAAGCCTTTCGCTAAGACAGTTCTTGTGGAATTGGCAAAGTGATATTTGGAAGCCCATAGAGGGCTATGGTGAAAAAGGAAATATCCTCAGATGAAATCTGGAAAGAAGCTTTCTGAGAAACTGCTTAGTGTTCTGTGAATTCATCTCACAGAGTTACATCTGTATTTCGTGGATCTCTTTGCTAGCCTTATTTCTGTGGAATCTGAGAACAGATATTTCGGATCCTTTTGAAGACTATAGAGCCAAAGGAAATATCCTCCGATAACAAAGAGAAAGAAGCTTTCTGAGAAACTTCTTTGTGTTCTGTGAAATCATCTCACAGAGTTACAGCTTTCCCCTCAAGAAGGCTTTCGCTAAGACAGTTCTTGTGGAATTGGCAAAGTGATATTTGGAAGCCCATAGAGGGCTATGCTGAAAAAGGAAATATCCTCAGATGAAATCTGGAAAGAAGCTTTCTGAGAAACGGCTTAGTGTTCTGTGAATTCATCTCACAGAGTTACATCTGTATTTCGTGGATCTCTTTGCTAGCCTTATTTCTGTGGAAGCTGAGAAAAGATATTTCGGATCCCTATGAAGACTATAGGGCCAAAGGAAATATCCTCCGATAACAAAGAGAAAGAAGCTTTCTGAGAAACTTCTTTGTGTTCTGTGAAATCATCTCACAGAGTTACAGCTTTCCCCTC
Source organism: Macaca nemestrina (assembly GCF_043159975.1). Classification (NCBI taxonomy): domain Eukaryota; kingdom Metazoa; phylum Chordata; class Mammalia; order Primates; family Cercopithecidae; genus Macaca; species Macaca nemestrina. Next base: position 137,052,564 of record NC_092128.1, on the reverse strand, counting down.
AAGAAGGCTTTCGCTAAGACAGTTCTTGTGGAATTGGCAAAGTGATATTTGGAAGCCCATAGAGGGCTATGGTGAAAAAGGAAATATCCTCAGATGAAATCTGGAAAGAACCTTTCTGAGAAACTGCTTAGTGTTCTGTGAATTCATCTCACAGAGTTACATCTGTATTTCGTGGATCTCTTTGCTAGCCTTATTTCTGTGGAATCTGAGAACAGATATTTTGGATCCCTTTGAAGACTATAGGGCCAAAGGAAATATCCTCCGATAACAAAGAGAAAGAAGCTTTCTGAGAAACTTCTTTCTGTTCTCTGAATTCATGTCACAGAGTTACAGCTTTCCCCTCAAGAAGCCTTTCGCTAAGACAGTTCTTGTGGAATTGGCAAAGTGATATTTGTAGGCCCATAGAGGGCTATGGTGAAAAAGGAAATATCCTCAGATGATATCTGGAAAGAAGCTTTCTGAGAAACTGCTTAGTGTTCTGTTAATTCATCTCACAGAGTTACATCTGTATTTCGTGGATCTCTTTGCTAGCCTTATTTCTGTGTAATCTGAGAACAGATATTTCGGATCCCTTTGAAGACTATAGGGCGAAAGGAAATATCCTCCGATAACAAAGAGAAAGAAGCTTTCTGAGAAACTTCTTTGTGTTCTGTGAAATCATCTCACAGAGTTACAGCTTTCCCCTCAAGAACCCGTTAACTGAGACAGTTCTTGTGTAATTGGCAAAGAGATATTTGGAAGCCCATAGAGGGCTATGGTGAAAAAGGAAGTATCCTCAGATGAAATCTGGAAAGAAGCTTTCTGAGAAACTGCTTAGTGTTCTGTGAATTCATCTCACAGAGTTACATATGTATTTCGTGGATCTCTTTGCTAGCCTTATTTCTGTGGAATCTGAGAACAGATATTTCGGATCCCTATGAAGACTATAGGGCCAAAGGAAATATCCTCCGATAACAAAGAGAAAGAAGCTTTCTGAGAAACTTCTTTGTGTTCTGTGAAATCATCTCACAGAGTTACAGCTTTCCCCTCAAGAAGCCTTTCGCTAAGACAGTTCTTGTGGAATTGGCAAAGTGATATTTGGAAGCCCATAGAGGGCTATGGTGAAAAAGGAAATATCCTCAAATGAAATCTGGAAAGAAGCTTTCTGAGAAACTGCTTAGTGTTCTTTGAATTCATCTCACAGAGTTACATCTGTATTTCGTGGATCTCTTTGCTAGCCTTATTTCTGTGGAATCTGAGAACAGATATTTCGGATCCCTTTGAAGACTATAGGGCCAAAGGAAATATCCTGCGATAACAAAGAGAAAGAAGCTTTCTGAGAAACTTCTTTCTGTTCTGTGAAATCATCTCACAGAATTACAGCTTTCACCTCAAGAAGCCTTTCGCTAAGACAGTTCTCGTGGAATTGGCAAAGTGATATTTGGAAGCCCATAGAGGGCTATGGTGAAAAAGGAAATATCCTCAGATGAAATCTGGAAAGAAGCTTTCTGAGAAACTGCTTAGTGTTCTGTGAATTCATCTCACAGAGTTATATCTGTATTTCGTGGATATCTTTGGTAGCCTTATTTCTGTGGAATCTGAGAACAGATATTTCGGATCCCTTTGAAGACTATAGGGCCAAAGGAAATATCCTGCGATAACAAAGAGAAAGAAGCTTTCTGAGAAACTTCTTTGTGTTCTGTGAAATCATCTCACAGAGTTACAGCTTTCCCCTCAAGAAGCCTTTCGCTAAGACAGTTCTTGTGGAATTGGCAAAGTGATATTTGGAAGCCCATAGAGGGCTATGGTGAAAAAGGAAATATCCTCAGATGAAATCTGGAAAGAAGCTTTCTGAGAAACTGCTTAGTGTTCTGTGAATTCATCTCACAGAGTTACATCTGTATTTCGTGGATCTCTTTGCTAGCCTTATTTCTGTGGAATCTGAGTACAGATATTTCGGATCCTTTTGAAGACTATAGAGCCAAAGGAAATATCCTCCGATAACAAAGAGAAAGAAGCTTTCTGAGAAACTTCTTTCTGTTCTGTGAAATCATCTCACAGAGTTACAGCTTTCCCCTCAAGAAGCCTTTAACTGAGACAGTTCTTGTGTAATTGGCAAAGAGATATTTGGAAGCCCATAGAGGGCTATGGTGAAAAAGGAAATATCCTCAGATGAAATCTGGAAAGAAGCATTCTGAGAAACTGCTTAGTGTTCTGTGAATTCATCTCACAGAGTTACATATGTATTTCGTGGATCTCTTTGCTAGCCTTATTTCTGTGGAATCTGAGAAAAGATATTTCGGATCCCTATGAAGACTATAGGGCCAAAGGAAATATCCTCCGATAACAAAGAGAAAGAAGCTTTCTGAGAAACTTCTTTGTGTTCTGTGAAATAATCTCACAGAGTTACAGCTTTCCCCTCAAGAAGGCTTTCGCTAAGACAGTTCTTGTGGAATTGGCAAAGTGATATTTGGAAGCCCATAGAGGGCTATGGTGAAAAAGGAAATATCCTCAGATGAAATCTGGAAAGAAGCTTTCTGTGAAACTGCTTAGTGTTCTGTGAATTCATCTCACAGAGTTACATCTGTATTTCGTGGATCTCTTTGCTAGCCTTATTTCTGTGGAAGCTGAAAACAGATATTTCGGATCCCTTTGAAGACTATAGGGCCAAAGGAAATATCCTGCGATAACAAAGAGAAAGAAGCTTTCGGAGAAATTACTTTCTGTTCTCTGAAATCATGTCACAGAGTTACAGCTTTCCCCTCAAGAAGCCTTTCGCTAAGACAGTTCTTGTGGAATTGGCAAAGTGATATTTGTAAGCCCATAGAGGGCTATGGTGAAAAAGGAAATATCCTCAGATGATATCTGGAAAGAAGCTTTCTGAGAAACTGCTTAGTGTTCTGTTAATTCATCTCACAGAGTTACATCTGTATTTCGTGGATCTCTTTGCTAGCCTTATTTCTGTGTAATCTGAGAACAGATATTTCGGATCCTTTGAAGACTATAGGGCCAAAGGAAATATCCTCCGATAACAAAGAGAAAGAAGCTTTCTGAGAAACTTCTTTGTGTTCTGTGAAATCATCTCACAGAGTTACAGCTTTCCCCTCCAGAAGCCTTTCGCTAGGACAGTTCTTGTGTAATTGGCAAAGAGATATTTGGAAGCCCATAGAGGGCTATGGTGAAAAAGGAAATATCCTCAGATGAAATATGGAAAGAAGCTTTCTGAGAAACTGCTTAGTATTCTGTGAATTCATCTCACAGAGTTACATATGTATTTCGTGGATCTCTTTGCTAGCCTTATTTCTGTGGAATCTGAGAAAAGATATTTCGGATCCCTATGAAGACTATAGGGCCAAAGGAAATATCCTGCGATAACAAAGAGAAAGAAGCTTTCTGAGAAACTTCTTTGTGTTCTGTGAAATCATCTCACAGAGTTACAGCTTTCCCCTCAAGAAGCCTTTCGCTAAGACAGTTCTTGTGGAATTGGCAAAGTGATATTTGGAAGCCCATAGAGGGCTATGGTGAAAAAGGAAATATCCTCAGATGAAATCTGGAAAGAAGCTTTCTGAGAAACTGCTTAGTGTTCTGTGAATTCATCTCACAGAGTTACATCTGTATTTCGTGGATCTCTTTGCTAGCCTTATTTCTGTGGAATCTGAGAACAGATATTTTGGATCCCTTTGAAGACTATAGGGCCAAAGGAAATATCCTGCGATAACAAAGAGAAAGAAGCTTTCTGAGAAACTTCTTTCTGTTCTCTGAAATCATGTCACAGAGTTACAGCTTTCCCCTCAAGAAGCCTTTCGCTAAGACAGTTCTTGTGGAATTGGCAAAGTGATATTTGTAAGCCCATAGAGGGCTATGGTGAAAAAGGAAATATCCTCAGATGATATCTGGAAAGAAGCTTTCTGAGAAACTGCTTAGGGTTCTGTTAATTCATCTCACAGAGTTACATCTGTATTTCGTGGATCTCTTTGCTAGCCTTATTTCTGTGTAATCTGAGAACAGATATTTCGGATCCCTTTGAAGAGTATAGGGCGAAAGGAAATATCCTCCGATAACAAAGAGAAAGAAGCTTTCTGAGAAACTTCTTTGTGTTCTGTGAAATCATCTCACAGAGTTACAGCTTTCCCCTCAAGAACCCGTTAACTGAGACAGTTCTTGTGTACATGGCAAAGAGATATTTGGAAGCCCATAGAGGGCTATGGTGAAAAAGGAAGTATCCTCAGATGAAATCTGGAAAGAAGCTTTCTGAGAAACTGCTTAGTGTTCTGTGAATTCATCTCACAGAGTTACATATGTATTTCGTGGATCTCTTTGCTAGCCTTATTTCTGTGGAATCTGAGAAAAGATATTTCGGATCCCTATGAAGACTATAGGGCCAAAGGAAATATCCTCCGATAACAAAGAGAAAGAAGCTTTCTGAGAAACTTCTTTGTGTTCTGTGAAATCATCTCACAGAGTTACAGCTTTCCCCTCAAGAAGCCTTTCGCTAAGACAGTTCTTGTGGAATTGGCAAAGTGATATTTGGAAGCCCATAGAGGGCTATGGTGAAAAAGGAAATATCCTCAGATGAAATCTGGAAAGAAGCTTTCTGAGAAACTGCTTAGTGTTCTTTGAATTCATCTCACAGAGTTACATCTGTATTTCGTGGATCTCTTTGCTAGCCTTATTTCTGTGGAATCTGAGAACAGATATTTCGGATCCCTTTGAAGACTATAGGGCCAAAGGAAATATCCTCCGATAACAAAGAGAAAGAAGCTTTCTGAGAAACTTCTTTCTGTTCTGTGAAATCATCTCACAGAATTACAGCTTTCACCTCAAGAAGCCTTTCGCTAAGACAGTTCTCGTGGAATTGGCAAAGTGATATTTGGAAGCCCATAGAGGGCTATGGTGAAAAAGGAAATATCCTCAGATGAAATCTGGAAAGAAGCTTTCTGAGAAACTGCTTAGTGTTCTGTGAATTCATCTCACAGAGTTATATCTGTATTTCGTGGATATCTTTGGTAGCCTTATTTCTGTGGAATCTGAGAACAGATATTTCGGATCCCTTTGAAGACTATAGGGCCAAAGGAAATATCCTGCGATAACAAAGAGAAAGAAGCTTTCTGAGAAACTTCTTTGTGTTCTGTGAAATCATCTCACAGAGTTACAGCTTTCCCCTCAAGAAGCCTTTCGCTAAGACAGTTCTTGTGGAATTGGCAAAGTGATATTTGGAAGCCCATAGAGGGCTATGGTGAAAAAGGAAATATCCTCAGATGAAATCTGGAAAGAAGCTTTCTGAGAAACTGCTTAGTGTTCTGTGAATTCATCTCACAGAGTTACATCTGTATTTCGTGGATCTCTTTGCTAGCCTTATTTCTGTGGAATCTGAGAACAGATATTTCGGATCCTTTTGAAGACTATAGAGCCAAAGGAAATATCCTCCGATAACAAAGAGAAAGAAGCTTTCTGAGAAACTTCTTTCTGTTCTGTGAAATCATCTCACAGAGTTACAGCTTTCCCCTCAAGAAGCCTTTAACTGAGACAGTTCTTGTGTAATTGGCAAAGAGATATTTGGAAGCCCATAGAGGGCTATGGTGAAAAAGGAAATATCCTCAGATGAAATCTGGAAAGAAGCATTCTGAGAAACTGCTTAGTGTTCTGTGAATTCATCTCACAGAGTTACATATGTATTTCGTGGATCTCTTTGCTAGCCTTATTTCTGTGGAATCTGAGAAAAGATATTTCGGATCCCTATGAAGACTATAGGGCCAAAGGAAATATCCTCCGATAACAAAGAGAAAGAAGCTTTCTGAGAAACTTCTTTGTGTTCTGTGAAATCATCTCACATAGTTACAGCTTTCCCCTCAAGAAGGCTTTCGCTAAGACAGTTCTTGTGGAATTGGCAAAGTGATATTTGGAAGCCCATAGAGGGCTATGGTGAAAAAGGAAATATCCTCAGATGAAATCTGGAAAGAAGCTTTCTGAGAAACTGCTTAGTGTTCTGTGAATTCATCTCACAGAGTTACATCTGTATTTCGTGGATCTCTTTGCTAGCCTTATTTCTGTGGAATCTGAGAACAGATATTTCGGATCCCTATGAAGACTATAGGGCCAAAGGAAATATCCTCCGATAACAAAGAGAAAGAAGCTTTCTGAGAAACTTCTTTCTGTTCTGTGAAATCATCTCACAGAATTACAGCTTTCCCCTCAAGAAGCCTTTCGATAAGACAGTTCTTGTGGAATTGGCAAAGTGATATTTGGAAGCCCATAGAGGGCTATGGTGAAAAAGGAAATATCCTCAGATGAAATCTGGAAAGAAGCTTTCTGAGAAACTGCTTAGTATTCTGTGAATTCATCTCACAGAGTTACATCTGTATTTCGTGGATCTCTTTGCTAGCCTTATTTCTGTGGAATCTGAGAACAGATATTTCGGATCCCTTTGAAGACTATAGGGCCAAAGCAAATATCCTCCGATAACAAAGAGAAAGAAGCTTTCTGAGAAACTTCTTTGTGTTCTGTGAAATCATCTCACAGAGTTACAGCTTTCCCCTCAAGAACCCTTTAACTGAGACAGTTCTTGTGTATTTGGCAAAGAGATATTTGGAAGCCCATTGAGGGCTAAGGGGAAAAAGGAAATATCCTCAGATGAAATCTGGAAAGAAGCTTTCTGAGAAACTGCTTAGTGTTCTGTTAATTCATCTCACAGAGTTACATATGTATTTCGTGGATCTCTTTGCTAGCCTTATTTCTGTGGAATCTGAGAAAAGATATTTCGGATCCCTATGAAGACTATAGGGCCAAAGGAAATATCCTCCGATAACAAAGAGAAAGAAGCTTTCTGAGAAACTTCTTTGTGTTCTGTGAAAACATCTCACAGAGTTACAGCTTTCCCCTCAAGAAGCCTTTCGCTAAGACAGTTCTTGTGGAATTGGCAAAGTGATATTTGGAAGCCCATAGAGGGCTATGGTGAAAAAGGAAATATCCTCAGATGAAATCTGGAAAGAAGCTTTCTGAGAAACTGCTTAGTGTTCTGTGAATTCATCTCACAGAGTTACATCTGTATTTCGTGGATCTCTTTGCTAGCCTTATTTCTGTGGAATCTGAGAACAGATATTTTGGATCCCTTTGAAGACTATAGGGCCAAAGGAAATATCCTGCGATAACAAAGAGAAAGAAGCTTTCTGAGAAACTTCTTTCTGTTCTCTGAAATCATGTCACAGAGTTACAGCTTTCCCCTCAAGAAGCCTTTCGCTAAGACAGTTCTTGTGGAATTGGCAAAGTGATATTTGTAAGCCCATAGAGGGCTATGGTGAAAAAGGAAATATCCTCTGATGATATCTGGAAAGAAGCTTTCTGAGAAACTGCTTAGTGTTCTGTTAATTCATCTCACAGAGTTACATCTGTATTTCGTGGATCTCTTTGCTAGCCTTATTTCTGTGTAATCTGAGAACAGATATTTCGGATCCCTTTGAAGACTATAGGGCGAAAGGAAATATCCTCCGATAACAAAGAGAAAGAAGCTTTCTGAGAAACTTCTTTGTGTTCTGTGAAATCATCTCACAGAGTTACAGCTTTCCCCTCAAGAACCCGTTAACTGAGACAGTTCTTGTGTACATGGCAAAGAGATATTTGGAAGCCCATAGAGGGCTATGGTGAAAAAGGAAATATCCTCAGATGAAATATGGAAAGAAGCTTTCTGAGAAACTGCTTAGTATTCTGTGAATTCATCTCACAGAGTTACATATGTATTTCGTGGATCTCTTTGCTAGCCTTATTTCTGTGGAATCTGAGAAAAGATATTTCGGATCCCTATGAAGACTATAGGGCCAAAGGAAATATCCTTCGATAACAAAGAGAAAGAAGCTTTCTGAGAAACTTCTTTGTGTTCTGTGAAATCATCTCACAGAGTTACAGCTTTCCCCTCAAGAAGCCTTTCGCTAAGACAGTTCTTGTGGAATTGGCAAAGTGATATTTGGAAGCCCATAGAGGGCTATGGTGAAAAAGGAAATATCCTCAGATGAAATCTGGAAAGAAGCTTTCTGAGAAACTACTTAGTGTTCTGTGAATTCATCTCACAGAGTTACATCTGTATTTCGTGGATCTCTTTGCTAGCCTTATTTCTGTGGAATCTGAGAACAGATATTTCGGATCCCTTTGAAGACTACAGGGCCAAAGGAAATATCCTGCGATAACAAAGAGAAAGAAGCTTTCTGAGAAACTTCTTTGTGTTCTGTGAAATCATCTCACAGAATTACAGCTTTCCCCTCAAGAAGCCTTTCGCTAAGACAGTTCTTGTGGAATTGGCAAAGTGATATTTGGAAGCCCATAGAGGGCTATGGTAAAAAAGGAAATATCCTCAGATGAAATCTGGAAAGAAGCTTTCTGAGAAACTGCTTAGTGTTCTGTGAATTCATCTCACAGAGTTACATCTGTATTTCGTGGATCTCTTTGCTAGCCTTATTTCTGTGGAATCTGAGAACAGATATTTCGGATCCCTTTGAAGACTATAGGGCCAAAGGAAATATCCTGCGATAACAAAGAGAAAGAAGCTTTCTGAGAAACTTCTTTCCGTTCTGTGAAATCATCTCACAGAGTTACAGCTTTCCCCTCAAGAAGCCTTTCGCTAAGACAGTTCTTGTGGAATTGGCAAAGTGATATTTGGAAGCCCATAGAGGGCTATGGTGAAAAAGGAAATGTCCTCAGATGAAATCTGGAAAGAAGCTTTCTGAGAAACTGCTTAGTGTTCTGTGAATTCATCTCACAGAGTTACATCTGTATTTCGTGGATCTCTTTGCTAGCCTTATTTCTGTGGAATCTGAGAACAGATATTTCGGATCCTTTTGAAGACTATAGAGCCAAAGGAAATATCCTCCGATAACAAAGAGAAAGAAGCTTTCTGAGAAACTTCTTTCTGTTCTGTGAAATCATCTCACAGAGTTACAGCTTTCCCCTCAAGAAGCCTTTAACTGAGACAGTTCTTGTGTAATTGGCAAAGAGATATTTGGAAGCCCATAGAGGGCTATGGTGAAAAAGGAAATATCCTCAGATGAAATCTGGAAAGAAGCATTCTGAGAAACTGCTTAGTGTTCTGTGAATTCATCTCACAGAGTTACATATGTATTTCGTGGATCTCTTTGCTAGCCTTATTTCTGTGGAATCTGAGAAAAGATATTTCGGATCCCTATGAAGACTATAGGGCCAAAGGAAATATCCTCCGATAACAAAGAGAAAGAAGCTTTCTGAGAAACTTCTTTGTGTTCTGTGAAATCATCTCACATAGTTACAGCTTTCCCCTCAAGAAGGCTTTCGCTAAGACAGTTCTTGTGGAATTGGCAAAGTGATATTTGGAAGCCCATAGAGGGCTAGGGTGAAAAAGGAAATATCCTCAGATGAAATCTGGAAAGAAGCTTTCTGAGAAACTACTTAGTGTTCTGTGAATTCATCTCACAGAGTTACATCTGTATTTCGTGGATCTCTTTGCTAGCCTTATTTCTGTGGAATCTGAGAACAGATATTTCGGATCCCTTTGAAGACTACAGGGCCAAAGGAAATATCCTGCGATAACAAAGAGAAAGAAGCTTTCTGAGAAACTTCTTTGTGTTCTGTGAAATCATCTCACAGAATTACAGCTTTCCCCTCAAGAAGCCTTTCGCTAAGACAGTTCTCGTGGAATTGGCAAAGTGATATTTGGAAGCCCATAGAGGGCTATGGTGAAAAAGGAAATATCCTCAGATGAAATCTGGAAAGAAGCTTTCTGAGAAACTGCTTAGTGTTCTGTGAATTCATCTCACAGAGTTACATCTGTATTTCGTGGATCTCTTTGCTAGCCTTATTTCTGTGGAATCTGAGAACAGATATTTCGGACCCCTTTGAAGACTATAGGGCCAAAGGAAATATCCTGCGATAACAAAGAGAAAGAAGCTTTCTGAGAAACTTCTTTCTGTTCTGTGAAATCATCTCACAGAGTTACAGCTTTCCCCTCAAGAAGCCTTTCGCTAAGACAGTTCTTGTGGAATTGGCAAAGTGATATTTGGAAGCCCATAGAGGGCTATGGTGAAAAAGAAAATATCCTCAGATGAAATCTGGAAAGAAGCTTTCTGAGAAAATGCTTAGTATTCTGTGAATTCATCTCACAGAGTTACATCTGTATTTCGTGGATCTCTTTGCTAGCCTTATTTCTGTGGAATCTGAGAACAGATATTTCGGATCCCTTTGAAGACTATAGGGCCAAAGGAAATATCCTCCGATAACAAAGAGAAAGAAGCTTTCTGAGAAACTTCTTTGTGTTCTGTGAAATCATCTCACAGAGTTACAGCTTTCCCCTCAAGAACCCTTTAACTGAGACAGTTCTTGTGTATTTGGCAAAGAGATATTTGGAAGCCCATAGAGGGCTAAGGGGAAAAAGGAAATATCCTCAGATGAAATCTGGAAAGAAGCTTTCTGAGAAACTGCTTAGTGTTCTGTTAATTCATCTCACAGAGTTACATATGTATTTCGTGGATCTCTTTGCTAGCCTTATTTCTGTGGAATCTGAGAAAAGATATTTCGGATCCCTATGAAGACTATAGGGCCAAAGGAAATATCCTCCGATAACAAAGAGAAAGAAGCTTTCTGAGAAACTTTTTGTGTTCTGTGAAAACATCTCACAGAGTTACAGCTTTCCCCTCAAGAAGCCTTTCGCTAAGACAGTTCTTGTGGAATTGGCAAAGTGATATTTGTAAGCCCATAGAGGGCTATGGTGAAAAAGGAAATATCCTCAGATGATATCTGGAAAGAAGCTTTCTGAGAAACTGCTTAGTGTTCTGTTAATTCATCTCACAGAGTTACATCTGTATTTCGTGGATCTCTTTGCTAGCCTTATTTCTGTGTAATCTGAGAACAGATATTTCGGATCCCTTTGAAGACTATAGGGCGAAAGGAAATATCCTCCGATAACAAAGAGAAAGAAGCTTTCTGAGAAACTTCTTTGTGTTCTGTGAAATCATCTCACAGAGTTACAGCTTTCCCCTCAAGAACCCGTTAACTGAGACAGTTCTTGTGTACATGGCAAAGAGATATTTGGAAGCCCATAGAGGGCTATGGTGAAAAAGGAAGTATCCTCAGATGAAATCTGGAAAGAAGCTTTCTGAGAAACTGCTTAGTGTTCTGTGAATTCATCTCACAGAGTTACATATGTATTTCGTGGATCTCTTTGCTAGCCTTATTTCTGTGGAATCTGAGAACAGATATTTTGGATCCCTTTGAAGACTATAGGGCCAAAGGAAATATCCTGCGATAACAAAGAGAAAGAAGCTTTCTGAGAAACTTCTTTCTGTTCTCTGAAATCATGTCACAGAGTTACAGCTTTCCCCTCAAGAAGCCTTTCGCTAAGACAGTTCTTGTGGAATTGGCAAAGTGATATTTGTAGGCCCATAGAGGGCTATGGTGAAAAAGGAAATATCCTCAGATGATATCTGGAAAGAAGCTTTCTGAGAAACTGCTTAGTGTTCTGTTAATTCATCTCACAGAGTTACATCTGTATTTCGTGGATCTCTTTGCTAGCCTTATTTCTGTGTAATCTGAGAACAGATATTTCGGATCCCTTTGAAGACTATAGGGCGAAAGGAAATATCCTCCGATAACAAAGAGAAAGAAGCTTTCTGAGAAACTTCTTTGTGTTCTGTGAAATCATCTCACAGAGTTACAGCTTTCCCCTCAAGAACCCGTTAACTGAGACAGTTCTTGTGTAATTGGCAAAGAGATATTTGGAAGCCCATAGAGGGCTATGGTGAAAAAGGAAGTATCCTCAGATGAAATCTGGAAAGAAGCTTTCTGAGAAACTGCTTAGTGTTCCGTGAATTCATCTCACAGAGTTACATATGTATTTCGTGGATCTCTTTGCTAGCCTTATTTCTGTGGAATCTGAGAACAGATATTTCGGATCCCTATGAAGACTATAGGGCCAAAGGAAATATCCTCCGATAACAAAGAGAAAGAAGCTTTCTGAGAAACTTCTTTGTGTTCTGTGAAATCATCTCACAGAGTTACAGCTTTCCCCTCAAGAAGCCTTTCGCTAAGACAGTTCTTGTGGAATTGGCAAAGTGATATTTGGAAGCCCATAGAGGGCTATGGTGAAAAAGGAAATATCCTCAGATGAAATCTGGAAAGAAGCTTTCTGAGAAACTGCTTAGTGTTCTTTGAATTCATCTCACAGAGTTACATCTGTATTTCGTGGATCTCTTTGCTAGCCTTATTTCTGTGGAATCTGAGAACAGATATTTCGGATCCCTTTGAAGACTATAGGGCCAAAGGAAATATCGTGCGATAACAAAGAGAAAGAAGCTTTCTGAGAAACTTCTTTCTGTTCTGTGAAATCATCTCACAGAATTACAGCTTTCACCTCAAGAAGCCTTTCACTAAGACAGTTCTCGTGGAATTGGCAAAGTGATATTTGGAAGCCCATAGAGGGCTATGGTGAAAAAGGAAATATCCTCAGATGAAATCTGGAAAGAAGCTTTCTGAGAAACTGCTTAGTGTTCTGTGAATTCATCTCACAGAGTTATATCTGTATTTCGTGGATATCTTTGGTAGCCTTATTTCTGTGGAATCTGAGAACAGATATTTCGGATCCCTTTGAAGACTATAGGGCCAAAGGAAATATCCTGCGATAACAAAGAGAAAGAAGCTTTCTGAGAAACTTCTTTGTGTTCTGTGAAATCATCTCACAGAGTTACAGCTTTCCCCTCAAGAAGCCTTTCGCTAAGACAGTTCTTGTGGAATTGGCAAAGTGATATTTGGAAGCCCATAGAGGGCTATGGTGAAAAAGGAAATATCCTCAGATGAAATCTGGAAAGAAGCTTTCTGAGAAACTGCTTAGTGTTCTGTGAATTCATCTCACAGAGTTACATCTGTATTTCGTGGATCTCTTTGCTAGCCTTATTTCTGTGGAATCTGAGAACAGATATTTCGGATCCTTTTGAAGACTATAGAGCCAAAGGAAATATCCTCCGATAACAAAGAGAAAGAAGCTTTCTGAGAAACTTCTTTCTGTTCTGTGAAATCATCTCACAGAGTTACAGCTTTCCCCTCAAGAAGCCTTTAACTGAGACAGTTCTTGTGTAATTGGCAAAGAGATATTTGGAAGCCCATAGAGGGCTATGGTGAAAAAGGAAATATCCTCAGATGAAATCTGGAAAGAAGCATTCTGAGAAACTGCTTAGTGTTCTGTTAATTCATCTCACAGAGTTACATATGTATTTCGTGGATCTCTTTGCTAGCCTTATTTCTGTGGAATCTGAGAACAGATATTTCGGATCCCTATGAAGACTATAGGGCCAAAGGAAATATCCTCCGATAACAAAGAGAAAGAAGCTTTCTGAGAAACTTCTTTGTGTTCTGTGAAATCATCTCACATAGTTACAGCTTTCCCCTCAAGAAGGCTTTCGCTAAGACAGTTCTTGTGGAATTGGCAAAGTGATATTTGGAAGCCCATAGAGGGCTATGGTGAAAAAGGAAATATCCTCAGATGAAATCTGGAAAGAAGCTTTCTGAGAAACTGCTTAGTGTTCTGTGAATTCATCTCACAGAGTTACATCTGTATTTCGTGCATCTCTTTGCTAGCCTTATTTCTGTGGAATCTGAGAACAGATATTTCGGATCCCTTTGAAGACTATAGGGCCAAAGGAAATATCCTCCGATAACAAAGAGAAAGAAGCTTTCTGAGAAACTTCTTTCTGTTCTGTGAAATCATCTCACAGAATTACAGCTTTCCCCTCAAGAAGCCTTTCGCTAAGACAGTTCTTGTGGAATTGGCAAAGTGATATTTGGAAGCCCATAGAGGGCTATGGTGAAAAAGGAAATATCCTCAGATGAAATCTGGAAAGAAGCTTTCTGAGAAACTGCTTAGTGTTCTGTGAATTCATCTCACAGAGTTACATCTGTATTTCGTGGATCTCTTTGCTAGCCTTATTTCTGTGGAATCTGAGAACAGATATTTCGGATCCCTTTGAAGACTATAGGGCCAAAGGAAATATCCTCCGATAACAAAGAGAAAGAAGCTTTCTGAGAAACTTCTTTGTGTTCTGTGAAATCATCTCACAGAGTTACAGCTTTCCCCTCAAGAACCCTTTAACTGAGACAGTTCTCGTGGAATTGGCAAAGAGATATTTGGAAGCCCATAGAGGGCTAAGGGGAAAAAGGAAATATCCTCAGATGAAATCTGGAAAGAAGCTTTCTGAGAAACTGCTTAGTGTTCTGTTAATTCATCTCACAGAGTTACATCTGTATTTCGTGGATCTCTTTGGTAGCCTTATTTCTGTGGAATCTGAGAACAGATATTTCGGATCCCTATGAAGACTATAGGGCCAAAGGAAATATCCTCCGATAACAAAGAGAAAGAAGCTTTCTGAGAAACTTTTTGTGTTCTGTGAAAACATCTCACAGAGTTACAGCTTTCCCCTCAAGAAGCCTTTCGCTAAGACAGTTCTTGTGGAATTGGCAAAGTGATATTTGGAAGCCCATAGAGGGCTATGGTGAAAAAGGAAATATCCTCAGATGAAATCTGGAAAGAAGCTTTCTGAGAAACTGCTTAGTGTTCTGTGAATTCATCTCACAGAGTTACATCTGTATTTCGTGGATCTCTTTGCTAGCCTTATTTCTGTGGAATCTGAGAACAGATATTTTGGATCCCTTTGAAGACTATAGGGCCAAAGGAAATATCCTGCGATAACAAAGAGAAAGAAGCTTTCGGAGAAACTTCTTTCTGTTCTCTGAAATCATGTCACAGAGTTACAGCTTTCCCCTCAAGAAGCCTTTCGCTAAGACAGTTCTTGTGGAATTGGCAAAGTGATATTTGTAAGCCCATAGAGGGCTATGGTGAAAAAGGAAATATCCTCAGATGATATCTGGAAAGAAGCTTTCTGAGAAACTGCTTAGTGTTCTGTTAATTCATCTCACAGAGTTACATCTGTATTTCGTGGATCTCTTTGCTAGCCTTATTTCTGTGTAATCTGAGAACAGATATTTCGGATCCCTTTGAAGACTATAGGGCGAAAGGAAATATCCTCCGATAACAAAGAGAAAGAAGCTTTCTGAGAAACTTCTTTGTGTTCTGTGAAATCATCTCACAGAGTTACAGCTTTCCCCTCAAGAACCCGTTAACTGAGACAGTTCTTGTGTACATGGCAAAGAGATATTTGGAAGCCCATAGAGGGCTATGGTGAAAAAGGAAGTATCCTCAGATGAAATCTGGAAAGAAGCTTTCTGAGAAACTGCTTAGTGTTCTGTGAATTCATCTCACAGAGTTACATATGTATTTCGTGGATCTCTTTGCTAGCCTTATTTCTGTGGAATCTGAGAACAGATATTTTGGATCCCTTTGAAGACTATAGGGCCAAAGGAAATATCCTGCGATAACAAAGAGAAAGAAGCTTTCTGAGAAACTTCTTTCTGTTCTCTGAAATCATGTCACAGAGTTACAGCTTTCCCCTCAAGAAGCCTTTCGCTAAGACAGTTCTTGTGGAATTGGCAAAGTGATATTTGTAGGCCCATAGAGGGCTATGGTGAAAAAGGAAATATCCTCAGATGATATCTGGAAAGAAGCTTTCTGAGAAACTGCTTAGTGTTCTGTTAATTCATCTCACAGAGTTACATCTGTATTTCGTGGATCTCTTTGCTAGCCTTATTTCTGTGTAATCTGAGAACAGATATTTCGGATCCCTTTGAAGACTATAGGGCGAAAGGAAATATCCTCCGATAACAAAGAGAAAGAAGCTTTCTGAGAAACTTCTTTGTGTTCTGTGAAATCATCTCACAGAGTTACAGCTTTCCCCTCAAGAACCCGTTAACTGAGACAGTTCTTGTGTAATTGGCAAAGAGATATTTGGAAGCCCATAGAGGGCTATGGTGAAAAAGGAAGTATCCTCAGATGAAATCTGGAAAGAAGCTTTCTGAGAAACTGCTTAGTGTTCCGTGAATTCATCTCACAGAGTTACATATGTATTTCGTGGATCTCTTTGCTAGCCTTATTTCTGTGGAATCTGAGAACAGATATTTCGGATCCCTATGAAGACTATAGGGCCAAAGGAAATATCCTCCGATAACAAAGAGAAAGAAGCTTTCTGAGAAACTTCTTTGTGTTCTGTGAAATCATCTCACAGAGTTACAGCTTTCCCCTCAAGAAGCCTTTCGCTAAGACAGTTCTTGTGGAATTGGCAAAGTGATATTTGGAAGCCCATAGAGGGCTATGGTGAAAAAGGAAATATCCTCAGATGAAATCTGGAAAGAAGCTTTCTGAGAAACTGCTTAGTGTTCTTTGAATTCATCTCACAGAGTTACATCTGTATTTCGTGGATCTCTTTGCTAGCCTTATTTCTGTGGAATCTGAGAACAGATATTTCGGATCCCTTTGAAGACTATAGGGCCAAAGGAAATATCCTGCGATAACAAAGAGAAAGAAGCTTTCTGAGAAACTTCTTTCTGTTCTGTGAAATCATCTCACAGAATTACAGCTTTCACCTCAAGAAGCCTTTCGCTAAGACAGTTCTCGTGGAATTGGCAAAGTGATATTTGTAAGCCCATAGAGGGCTATGGTGAAAAAGGAAATATCCTCAGATGAAATCTGGAAAGAAGCTTTCTGAGAAACTGCTTAGTGTTCTGTGAATTCATCTCACAGAGTTATATCTGTATTTCGTGGATATCTTTGGTAGCCTTATTTCTGTGGAATCTGAGAACAGATATTTCGGATCCCTTTGAAGACTATAGGGCCAAAGGAAATATCCTGCGATAACAAAGAGAAAGAAGCTTTCTGAGAAACTTCTTTGTGTTCTGTGAAATCATCTCACAGAGTTACAGCTTTCCCCTCAAGAAGCCTTTCGCTAAGACAGTTCTTGTGGAATTGGCAAAGTGATATTTGGAAGCCCATAGAGGGCTATGGTGAAAAAGGAAATATCCTCAGATGAAATCTGGAAAGAAGCTTTCTGAGAAACTGCTTAGTGTTCTGTGAATTCATCTCACAGAGTTACATCTGTATTTCGTGGATCTCTTTGCTAGCCTTATTTCTGTGGAATCTGAGAACAGATATTTTGGATCCCTTTGAAGACTATAGGGCCAAAGGAAATATCCTGCGATAACAAAGAGAAAGAAGCTTTCTGAGAAACTTCTTTCTGTTCTCTGAAATCATGTCACAGAGTTACAGCTTTCCCCTCAAGAAGCCTTTCGCTAAGACAGTTCTTGTGGAATTGGCAAAGTGATATTTGTAAGCCCATAGAGGGCTATGGTGAAAAAGGAAATATCCTCAGATGATATCTGGAAAGAAGCTTTCTGAGAAACTGCTTAGTGTTCTGTTAATTCATCTCACAGAGTTACATCTGTATTTCGTGGATCTCTTTGCTAGCCTTATTTCTGTGTAATCTGAGAACAGATATTTCGGATCCCTTTGAAGACTATAGGGCGAAAGGAAATATCCTCCGATAACAAAGAGAAAGAAGCTTTCTGAGAAACTTCTTTGTGTTCTGTGAAATCATCTCACAGAGTTACAGCTTTCCCCTCAAGAACCCGTTAACTGAGACAGTTCTTGTGTACATGGCAAAGAGATATTTGGAAGCCCATAGAGGGCTATGGTGAAAAAGGAAGTATCCTCAGATGAAATCTGGAAAGAAGCTTTCTGAGAAACTGCTTAGTGTTCTGTGAATTCATCTCACAGAGTTACATATGTATTTCGTGGATCTCTTTGCTAGCCTTATTTCTGTGGAATCTGAGAAAAGATATTTCGGATCCCTATGAAGACTATAGGGCCAAAGGAAATATCCTCCGATAACAAAGAGAAAGAAGCTTTCTGAGAAACTTCTTTGTGTTCTGTGAAATCATCTCACAGAGTTACAGCTTTCCCCTCAAGAAGCCTTTCGCTAAGACAGTTCTTGTGGAATTGGCAAAGTGATATTTGGAAGCCCATAGAGGGCTATGGTGAAAAAGGAAATATCCTCAGATGAAATCTGGAAAGAAGCTTTCTGAGAAACTGCTTAGTGTTCTTTGAATTCATCTCACAGAGTTACATCTGTATTTCGTGGATCTCTTTGCTAGCCTTATTTCTGTGGAATCTGAGAACAGATATTTCGGATCCCTTTGAAGACTATAGGGCCAAAGGAAATATCCTGCGATAACAAAGAGAAAGAAGCTTTCTGAGAAACTTCTTTCTGTTCTGTGAAATCATCTCACAGAATTACAGCTTTCACCTCAAGAAGCCTTTCGCTAAGACAGTTCTCGTGGAATTGGCAAAGTGATATTTGGAAGCCCATAGAGGGCTATGGTGAAAAAGGAAATATCCTCAGATGAAATCTGGAAAGAAGCTTTCTGAGAAACTGCTTAGTGTTCTGTGAATTCATCTCACAGAGTTATATCTGTATTTCGTGGATATCTTTGGTAGCCTTATTTCTGTGGAATCTGAGAACAGATATTTCGGATCCCTTTGAAGACTATAGGGCCAAAGGAAATATCCTGCGATAACAAAGAGAAAGAAGCTTTCTGAGAAACTTCTTTGTGTTCTGTGAAATCATCTCACAGAGTTACAGCTTTCCCCTCAAGAAGCCTTTCGCTAAGACAGTTCTTGTGGAATTGGCAAAGTGATATTTGTAAGCCCATAGAGGGCTATGGTGAAAAAGGAAATATCCTCAGATGAAATCTGGAAAGAAGCTTTCTGAGAAACTGCTTAGTGTTCTGTGAATTCATCTCACAGAGTTACATCTGTATTTCGTGGATCTCTTTGCTAGCCTTATTTCTGTGGAATCTGAGAACAGATATTTCGGATCCTTTTGAAGGCTATAGAGCCAAAGGAAATATCCTCCGATAACAAAGAGAAAGAAGCTTTCTGAGAAACTTCTTTCTGTTCTGTGAAATCATCTCACAGAGTTACAGCTTTCCCCTCAAGAAGCCTTTAACTGAGACAGTTCTTGTGTAATTGGCAAAGAGATATTTGGAAGCCCATAGAGGGCTATGGTGAAAAAGGAAATATCCTCAGATGAAATCTGGAAAGAAGCATTCTGAGAAACTGCTTAGTGTTCTGTGAATTCATCTCACAGAGTTACATATGTATTTCGTGGATCTCTTTGCTAGCCTTATTTCTGTGGAATCTGAGAAAAGATATTTCTGATCCCTATGAAGACTATAGGGCCAAAGGAAATATCCTCCGATAACAAAGAGAAAGAAGCTTTCTGAGAAACTTCTTTGTGTTCTGTGAAATCATCTCACATAGTTACAGCTTTCCCCTCAAGAAGGCTTTCGCTAAGACAGTTCTTGTGGAATTGGCAAAGTGATATTTGGAAGCCCATAGAGGGCTATGGTGAAAAAGGAAATATCCTCAGATGAAATCTGGAAAGAAGCTTTCTGAGAAACTGCTTAGTGTTCTGTGAATTCATCTCACAGAGTTACATCTGTATTTCGTGGATCTCTTTGCTAGCCTTATTTCTGTGGAAGCTGAAAACAGATATTTCGGATCCCTTTGAAGACTATAGGGCCAAAGGAAATATCCTGCGATAACAAAGAGAAGGAAGCTTTCGGAGAAACTTCTTTCTGTTCTCTGAAATCATGTCACAGAGTTACAGCTTTCCCCTCAAGAAGCCTTTCGCTAAGACAGTTCTTGTGGAATTGGCAAAGTGATATTTGTAAGCCCATAGAGGGCTATGGTGAAAAAGGAAATATCCTCAGATGATATCTGGAAAGAAGCTTTCTGAGAAACTGCTTAGTGTTCTGTTAATTCATCTCACAGAGTTACATCTGTATTTCGTGGATCTCTTTGCTAGCCTTATTTCTGTGTAATCTGAGAACAGATATTTCGGATCCCTTTGAAGACTACAGGGCCAAAGGAAATATCCTGCGATAACAAAGAGAAAGAAGCTTTCTGAGAAACTTCTTTGTGTTCTGTGAAATCATCTCACAGAATTACAGCTTTCCCCTCAAGAAGCCTTTCGCTAAGACAGTTCTTGTGGAATTGGCAAAGTGATATTTGGAAGCCCATAGAGGGCTATGGTGAAAAAGGAAATATCCTCAGATGAAATCTGGAAAGAAGCTTTCTGAGAAACTGCTTAGTGTTCTGTGAATTCATCTCACAGAGTTACATCTGTATTTCGTGGATCTCTTTGCTAGCCTTATTTCTGTGGAATCTGAGAACAGATATTTCGGACCCCTTTGAAGACTATAGGGCCAAAGGAAATATCCTGCGATAACAAAGAGAAAGAAGCTTTCTGAGAAACTTCTTTCTGTTCTGTGAAATCATCTCACAGAGTTACAGCTTTCCCCTCAAGAAGCCTTTCGCTAAGACAGTTCTTGTGGAATTGGCAAAGTGATATTTGGAAGCCCATAGAGGGCTATGGTGAAAAAGGAAATGTCCTCAGATGAAATCTGGAAAGAAGCTTTCTGAGAAATTGCTTAGTGTTCTGTGAATTCATCTCACAGAGTTACATCTGTATTTCGTGGATCTCTTTGCTAGCCTTATTTCTGTGGAATCTGAGAACAGATATTTCGGATCCCTTTGAAGACTATAGGGCCAAAGGAAATATCCTCCGATAACAAAGAGAAAGAAGCTTTCTGAGAAACTTCTTTGTGTTCTGTGAAATCATCTGACAGAGTTACAGCTTTCCCTTCAAGAACCCTTTAACTGAGACAGTTCTTGTGTAATTGGCAAAGAGATATTTGGAAGCCCATAGAGGGCTATGGTGAAAAAGGAAATATCCTCAGATGAAATCTGGAAAGAAGCTTTCTGAGAAACTGCTTAGTGTTCTGTGAATTCATCTCACAGAGTTACATATATATTTCGTGGATCTCTTTGCTAGCCTTATTTCTGTGGAATCTGAGAAAAGATATTTCGGATCCCTATGAAGACTGTAGGGCCAAAGGAAATATCCTCCGATAACAAAGAGAAAGAAGCTTTCTGAGAAACTTCTTTGTGTTCTGTGAAATCATCTCACAGAGTTACAGCTTTCCCCTCAAGAAGGCTTTCGCTAAGACAGTTCTTGTGGAATTGGCAAAGTGATATTTGTAAGCCCATAGAGGGCTATGGTGAAAAAGGAAATATCCTCAGATGATATCTGGAAAGAAGCTTTCTGAGAAACTGCTTAGTGTTCTGTTAATTCGTCTCACAGAGTTACATCTGTATTTCGTGGATCTCTTTGCTAGCCTTATTTCTGTGTAATCTGAGAACAGATATTTCGGATCCCTTTGAAGACTATAGGGCCAAAGGAAATATCCTCCGATAACAAAGAGAAAGAAGCTTTCTGAGAAACTTCTTTGTGTTCTGTGAAATCATCTCACAGAGTTACCGCTTTCCCCTCAAGAAGCCTTTCGCTAGGACAGTTCTTGTGTAATTGGCAAAGAGATATTTGGAAGCCCAAGGAGGGCTATGGTGACAAAGGACATATCCTCAGATGAAATCTGGAAAGAAGCTTTCTGAGAAACTGCTTAGTGTTCTGTGAATTCATCTCACAGAGTTACATCTGTATTTCGTGGATCTCTTTGCTAGTCTTATTTCTGTGGATTCTGAGAACAGATATTTCGGATCCCTTTGAAGACTATAGGGCCAAAGGAAATAACCTGCGATAACAAAGAGAAAGAAGCATTCTGAGAAACTTCTTTGTGTTCTGTGAAATCACCTCACAGAGTTACAGCTTTCCCCTCAAGAAGCCTTTCGCTAAGACAGTTCTTGTGGAATTGGCAAAGTGATATTTGTAAGCCCATAGAGGGCTATGGTGAAAAAGGAAATATCCTCAGATGATATCTGGAAAGAAGCTTTCTGAGAAACTGCTTAGTATTCTGTGAATTCATCTCACATAGTTACATCTGTATTTCGTGGATCTCTTTGCTAGCCTTATTTCTGTGTAATCTGAGAACAGATATTTCCGATCCCTTTGAAGACTATAGGGCCAAAGGAAATATCCTCCGATAACAAAGAGAAAGAAGCTTTCTGAGAAACTTCTTTGTGTTCTGTGAAATCATCTCACAGAGTTACATCTTTCCCCTCAAGAAGCCTTTCGCTAGGAGAGTTCTTGTGTAATTGGCAAAGAGATATTTGGAAGCCCATAGAGGGCTATGGTGAAAAAGGAAATATCCTCAGATGAAATCTGGAAAGAAGCTTTCTGAGAAACTGCTTAGTGTTCTGTGAATTCATCTCACAGAGTTACATATGTATTTCGTGGATCTCTTTGCTAGCCTTATTTCTGTAGAATCTGAGAAAAGATATTTCGGATCCCTATGAAGACTATAGGGCCAAAGGAAATATCCTCCGATAACAAAGAGAAAGAAGCTTTCTGAGAAACTTCTTTGTGTTCTGTGAAATCATCTCACAGAGTTACAGCTTTCCCCTCAAGAAGGCTTTCGCTAAGACAGTTCTTGTGGAATTGGCAAAGTGATATTTGGAAGCCCATAGAGGGCTATGGTGAAAAAGGAAATATCCTCAGATGAAATCTGGAAAGAAGCTTTCTGAGAAACTGCTTAGTGTTCTGTGAATTCATCTCACAGAGTTACATCTGTATTTCGTGGATCTCTTTGCTAGCCTTATTTCTGTGGAAGCTGAAAACAGATATTTCGGATCCCTTTGAAGACTATAGGGCCAAAGGAAATATCCTGCGATAACAAAGAGAAAGAAGCTTTCGGAGAAACTTCTTTCTGTTCTCTGAAATCATGTCACAGAGTTACAGCTTTCCCCTCAAGAAGCCTTTCGCTAAGACAGTTCTTGTGGAATTGGCAAAGTGATATTTGTAAGCCCATAGAGGGCTATGGTGAAAAAGGAAATATCCTCAGATGATATCTGGAAAGAAGCTTTCTGAGAAACTGCTTAGTGTTCTGTTAATTCAGCTCACAGAGTTACATCTGTATTTCGTGGATCTCTTTGCTAGCCTTATTTCTGTGTAATCTGAGAACAGATATTTCGGATCCCTTTGAAGACTATAGGGCCAAAGGAAATATCCTCCGATAACAAAGAGAAAGAAGCTTTCTGAGAAACTTCTTTGTGTTCTGTGAAATCATCTCACAGAGTTACAGCTTTCCCCTCCAGAAGCCTTTCGCTAGGACAGTTCTTGTGTAATTGGCAAAGAGATATTTGGAAGCCCATAGAGGGCTATGGTGAAAAAGGAAATATCCTCAGATGAAATATGGAAAGAAGCTTTCTGAGAAACTGCTTAGTATTCTGTGAATTCATCTCACAGAGTTACATATGTATTTCGTGGATCTCTTTGCTAGCCTTATTTCTGTGGAATCTGAGAAAAGATATTTCGGATCCCTATGAAGACTATAGGGTCAAAGGAAATATCCTGCGATAACAAAGAGAAAGAAGCTTTCTGAGAAACTTCTTTGTGTTCTGTGAAATCATCTCACAGAGTTACAGCTTTCCCCTCAAGAAGCCTTTCGCTAAGACAGTTCTTGTGGAATTGGCAAAGTGATATTTGGAAGCCCATAGAGGGCTACGGTGAAAAAGGAAATATCCTCAGATGAAATCTGGAAAGAAGCTTTCTGAGAAACTGCTTAGTGTTCTGTGAATTCATCTCACAGAGTTACATCTGTATTTCGTGGATCTCTTTGCTAGCCTTATTTCTGTGGAATCTGAGAACAGATATTTCGGATCCCTTTGAAGACTACAGGGCCAAAGGAAATATCCTGCGATAACAAAGAGAAAGAAGCTTTCTGAGAAACTTCTTTGTGTTCTGTGAAATCAGCTCACAGAATTACAGCTTTCCCCTCAAGAAGCCTTTCGCTAAGACAGTTCTTGTGGAATTGGCAAAGTGATATTTGGAAGCCCATAGAGGGCTATGGTGAAAAAGGAAATATCCTCAGATGAAATCTGGAAAGAAGCTTTCTGAGAAACTGCTTAGTGTTCTGTGAATTCATCTCACAGAGTTACATCTGTATTTCGTGCATCTCTTTGCTAGCCTTATTTCTGTGGAATCTGAGAACAGATATTTCGGATCCCTATGAAGAATATAGGGCCAAAGGAAATATCCTCCGATAACAAAGAGAAAGAAGCTTTCTGAGAAACTTCTTTCTGTTCTGTGAAATCATCTCACAGAATTACAGCGTTCCCCTCAAGAAGCCTTTCGCTAAGACAGTTCTTGTGGAATTGGCAAAGTGATATTTGGAAGCCCATAGAGGGCTATGGTGAAAAAGGAAATATCCTCAGATGAAATCTGGAAAGAAGCTTTCTGAGAAACTGCTTAGTATTCTGTGAATTCATCTCACAGAGTTACATCTGTATTTCGTGGATCTCTTTGCTAGCCTTATTTCTGTGGAATCTGAGAACAGATATTTCGGATCCCTTTGAAGACTATAGGGCCAAAGGAAATATCCTCCGATAACAAAGAGAAAGAAGCTTTCTGAGAAACTTCTTTGTGTTCTGTGAAATCATCTCACAGAGTTACAGCTTTCCCCTCAAGAACCCGTTAACTGAGACAGTTCTTGTGTAAATGGCAAAGAGATATTTGGAAGCCCATAGAGGGCTATGGTGAAAAAGGAAGTATCCTCAGATGAAATCTGGAAAGAAGCTTTCTGAGAAACTGCTTAGTGTTCTGTGAATTCATCTCACAGAGTTACATATGTATTTCGTGGATCTCTTTGCTAGCCTTATTTCTGTGGAATCTGAGAAAAGATATTTCGGATCCCTATGAAGAATATAGGGCCAAAGGAAATATCCTCCGATAACAAAGAGAAAGAAGCTTTCTGAGAAACTTCTTTGTGTTCTGTGAAATCATCTCACAGAGTTACAGCTTTCCCCTCAAGAAGCCTTTCGCTAAGACAGTTCTTGTGGAATTGGGAAAGTGATATTTGGAAGCCCATAGAGGGCTATGGTGAAAAAGGAAATATCCTCAGATGAAATCTGGAAAGAAGCTTTCTGAGAAACTGCTTAGTGTTCTTTGAATTCATCTCACAGAGTTACATCTGTATTTGGTGGATCTCTTTGCTAGCCTTATTTCTGTGGAATCTGAGAACAGATATTTCGGAT
Source organism: Macaca nemestrina (assembly GCF_043159975.1). Lineage (NCBI taxonomy): Eukaryota > Metazoa > Chordata > Mammalia > Primates > Cercopithecidae > Macaca > Macaca nemestrina. The sequence continues at coordinate 137,027,645 of NC_092128.1, read as the reverse complement.
CCCTTTGAAGACTATAGGGCCAAAGGAAATATCCTGCGATAACAAAGAGAAAGAAGCTTTCTGAGAAACTTCTTTCTGTTCTGTGAAATCATCTCACAGAATTACAGCTTTCACCTCAAGAAGCCTTTCGCTAAGACAGTTCTCGTGGAATTGGCAAAGTGATATTTGGAAGCCCATAGAGGGCTATGGTGAAAAAGGAAATATCCTCAGATGAAATCTGGAAAGAAGCTTTCTGAGAAACTGCTTAGTGTTCTGTGAATTCATCTCACAGAGTTATATCTGTATTTCGTGGATATCTTTGGTAGCCTTATTTCTGTGGAATCTGAGAACAGATATTTCGGATCCCTTTGAAGACTATAGGGCCAAAGGAAATATCCTGCGATAACAAAGAGAAAGAAGCTTTCTGAGAAACTTCTTTGTGTTCTGTGAAATCATCTCACAGAGTTACAGCTTTCCCCTCAAGAAGCCTTTCGCTAAGACAGTTCTTGTGGAATTGGCAAAGTGATATTTGGAAGCCCATAGAGGGCTATGGTGAAAAAGGAAATATCCTCAGATGAAATCTGGAAAGAAGCTTTCTGAGAAACTGCTTAGTGTTCTGTGAATTCATCTCACAGAGTTACATCTGTATTTCGTGGATCTCTTTGCTAGCCTTATTTCTGTGGAATCTGAGAACAGATATTTCGGATCCTTTTGAAGACTATAGAGCCAAAGGAAATATCCTCCGATAACAAAGAGAAAGAAGCTTTCTGAGAAACTTCTTTCTGTTCTGTGAAATCATCTCACAGAGTTACAGCTTTCCCCTCAAGAAGCCTTTAACTGAGACAGTTCTTGTGTAATTGGCAAAGAGATATTTGGAAGCCCATAGAGGGCTATGGTGAAAAAGGAAATATCCTCAGATGAAATCTGGAAAGAAGCATTCTGAGAAACTGCTTAGTGTTCTGTGAATTCATCTCACAGAGTTACATATGTATTTCGTGGATCTCTTTGCTAGCCTTATTTCTGTGGAATCTGAGAAAAGATATTTCGGATCCCTATGAAGACTATAGGGCCAAAGGAAATATCCTCCGATAACAAAGAGAAAGAAGCTTTCTGAGAAACTTCTTTGTGTTCTGTGAAATCATCTCACAGAGTTACAGCTTTCCCCTCAAGAAGGCTTTCGCTAAGACAGTTCTTGTGGAATTGGCAAAGTGATATTTGGAAGCCCATAGAGGGCTATGGTGAAAAAGGAAATATCCTCAGATGAAATCTGGAAAGAAGCTTTCTGAGAAACTGCTTAGTGTTCTGTGAATTCATCTCACAGAGTTACATCTGTATTTCGTGGATCTCTTTGCTAGCCTTATTTCTGTGGAAGCTGAAAACAGATATTTCGGATCCCTTTGAAGACTATAGGGCCAAAGGGAATATCCTGCGATAACAAAGAGAAAGAAGCTTTCGGAGAAACTTCTTTCTGTTCTCTGAAATCATGTCACAGAGTTACAGCTTTCCCCTCAAGAAGCCTTTCTCTAAGACAGTTCTTGTGGAATTGGCAAAGTGATATTTGTAAGCCCATAGAGGGCTATGGTGAAAAAGGAAATATCCTCAGATGATATCTGGAAAGAAGCTTTCTGAGAAACTGCTTAGTGTTCTGTTAATTCATCTCACAGAGTTACATCTGTATTTCGTGGATCTCTTTGCTAGCCTTATTTCTGTGTAAGCTGAGAACAGATATTTCGGATCCCTTTGAAGAGTATAGGGCCAAAGGAAATATCCTCCGATAACAAAGAGAAAGAAGCTTTCTGAGAAACTTCTTTGTGTTCTGTGAAATCATCTCACAGAGTTACAGCTTTCCCCTCCAGAAGCCTTTCGCTAGGACAGTTCTTGTGTAATTGGCAAAGAGATATTTGGAAGCCCATAGAGGGCTATGGTGAAAAAGGAAATATCCTCAGATGAAATATGGAAAGAAGCTTTCTGAGAAACTGCTTAGTATTCTGTGAATTCATCTCACAGAGTTACATATGTATTTCGTGGATCTCTTTGCTAGCCTTATTTCTGTGGAATCTGAGAAAAGATATTTCGGATCCCTATGAAGACTATAGGGCCAAAGGAAATATCCTCCGATAACAAAGAGAAAGAAGCTTTCTGAGAAACTTCTTTGTGTTCTGTGAAATCATCTCACAGAGTTACAGCTTTCCCCTCAAGAAGCCTTTCGCTAAGACAGTTCTTGTGGAATTGGCAAAGTGATATTTGGAAGCCCATAGAGGGCTATGGTGAAAAAGGAAATATCCTCAGATGAAATCTGGAAAGAAGCTTTCTGAGAAACTACTTAGTGTTCTGTGAATTCATCTCAAAGAGTTACATCTGTATTTCGTGGATCTCTTTGCTAGCCTTATTTCTGTGGAATCTGAGAACAGATATTTCGGATCCCTTTGAAGACTATAGGGCCAAAGGAAATATCCTGCGATAACAAAGAGAAAGAAGCTTTCTGAGAAACTTCTTTCTGTTCTGTGAAATCATCTCACAGAGTTACAGCTTTCCCCTCAAGAAGCCTTTCGCTAAGACAGTTCTTGTGGAATTGGCAAAGTGATATTTGGAAGCCCATAGAGGGCTATGGTGAAAAAGGAAATGTCCTCAGATGAAATCTGGAAAGAAGCTTTCTGAGAAACTGCTTAGTGTTCTGTGAATTCATCTCACAGAGTTACATCTGTATTTCGTGGATCTCTTTGCTAGCCTTATTTCTGTGTAATCTGAGAACAGATATTTCGGATCCCTTTGAAGACTATAGGGCCAAAGGAAATATCCTCCGATAACAAGAGAAAGAAGCTTTCTGAGAAACTTCTTTGTGTTCTGTGAAAGCATCTCACAGAGTTACCGCTTTCCCCTCAAGAAGCCTTTCGCTAGGACAGTTCTTGTGTAATTGGCAAAGAGATATTTGGAAGCCCATAGAGGGCTATGGTGACAAAGGAAATATCCTCAGATGAAATCTGGAAAGAAGCTTTCTGAGAAACTGCTTAGTGTTCTGTGAATTCATCTCACAGAGTTACATCTGTATTTCGTGGATCTCTTTGCTAGCCTTATTTCTGTGGAATCTGAGAACAGATACTTCGGATCCCTTTGAAGACTATAGGGCCAAAGGAAATATCCTGCGATAACAGAGAGAAAGAAGCTTTCTGAGAAACTTCTTTGTGTTCTGTGAAATCATCTCACAGAATTACAGCTTTCCCCTCAAGAAGCCTTTCGCTAAGACAGTTCTTGTGGAATTGGCAAAGTGATATGTGGAAGCCCATAGAGGGCTATGGTGAAAAAGGAAATATCCTCAGATGAAATCTGGAAAGAAGCTTTCTGAGAAACTGCTTAGTATTCTGTGAATTCATCTCACATAGTTACATCTGTATTTCGTGGATCTCTTTGCTAGCCTTATTTCTGTGTAATCTGAGAACAGATATTTCCGATCCCTTTGAAGACTATAGGGCCAAAGGAAATATCCTCCGATAACAAAGATAAAGAAGCTTTCTGATAAACTTCTTTGTGTTCTGTGAAATCATCTCACAGAGTTACATCTTTCCCCTCAAGAAGCCTTTCGCTAGGACAGTTCTTGTGTAATTGGCAAAGAGATATTTGGAAGCCCATAGAGGGCTATGGTGAAAAAGGAAATATCCTCAGATGAAATCTGGAAAGAAGCTTTCTGAGAAACTGCTTAGTGTTCTGTGAATTCATCTCACAGAGTTACATATGTATTTCGTGGATCTCTTTGCTAGCCTTATTTCTGTGTAATCTGAGAACATATATTTCGGATCCCTTTGAAGACTATAGGGCCAAAGGAAATATCCTCCGATAACAAAGAGAAAGAAGCTTTCTGAGAAACTTCTTTGTGTTCTGTGAAATCATCTCACAGAGTTACAGCTTTCCCCTCCAGAAGCCTTTCGCTAGGACAGTTCTTGTGTAATTGGCAAAGAGATATTTGGAAGCCCATAGAGGGCTATGGTGAAAAAGGAAATATCCTCAGATGAAATCTGGAAAGAAGCTTTCTGAGAAACTGCTTAGTATTCTGTGAATTGATCTCACAGAGTTACATATGTATTTCGTGGATCTCTTTGCTAGCCTTATTTCTGTGGAATCTGAGAAAAGATATTTCGGATCCCTATGAAGACTATAGGGCCAAAGGAAATATCCTGCGATAACAAAGAGAAAGAAGCTTTCTGAGAAACTTCTTTGTGTTCTGTGAAATCATGTCACAGAGTTACAGCTTTCCCCTCAAGAAGCCTTTCGCTAAGACAGTTCTTGTGGAATTGGCAAAGTGATATTTGGAAGCCCATAGAGGGCTACGGTGAAAAAGGAAATATCCTCAGATGAAATCTGGAAAGAAGCTTTCTGAGAAACTACTTAGTGTTCTGTGAATTCATCTCACAGAGTTACATCTGTATTTCGTGGATCTCTTTGCTAGCCTTATTTCTGTGGAATCTGAGAACAGATATTTCGGATCCCTTTGAAGACTACAGGGCCAAAGGAAATATCCTGCGATAACAAAGAGAAAGAAGCTTTCTGAGAAACATCTTTGTGTTCTGTGAAATCAGCTCACAGAATTACAGCTTTCCCCTCAAGAAGCCTTTCGCTAAGACAGTTCTTGTGGAATTGGCAAAGTGATATTTGGAAGCCCATAGAGGGCTATGGTGAAAAAGGAAATATCCTCAGATGAAATCTGGAAAGAAGCTTTCTGAGAAACTGCTTAGTGTTCTGTGAATTCATCTCACAGAGTTACATCTGTATTTCGTGCATCTCTTTGCTAGCCTTATTTCTGTGGAATCTGAGAACAGATATTTCGGATCCCTATGAAGACTATAGGGCCAAAGGAAATATCCTCCGATAACAAAGAGAAAGAAGCTTTCTGAGAAACTTCTTTGTGTTCTGTGAAATCATCTCACAGAATTACAGCTTTCCCCTCAAGAAGCCTTTCGCTAAGACAGTTCTTGTGGAATTGGCAAAGTGATATTTGGAAGCCCATAGAGGGCTATGGTGAAAAAGGAAATATCCTCAGATGAAATCTGGAAAGAAGCTTTCTGAGAAACTGCTTAGTATTCTGTGAATTCATCTCACAGAGTTACATCTGTATTTCGTGGATCTCTTTGCTAGTCTTATTTCTGTGGAATCTGAGAACAGATATTTCGGATCCCTTTGAAGACTATAGGGCCAAAGGAAATATCCTCCGATAACAAAGAGAAAGAAGCTTTCTGAGAAACTTCTTTGTGTTCTGTGAAATCATCTCACAGAGTTACAGCTTTCCCCTCAAGAACCCTTTCGCTAAGACAGTTCTTGTGGAATTGGCAAAGAGATATTTGGAAGCCCATAGAGGGCTAAGGGGAAAAAGGAAATATCCTCAGATGAAATCTGGAAAGAAGCTTTCTGAGAAACTGCTTAGTGTTCTGTTAATTCATCTCACAGAGTTACATCTGTATTTCGTGGATCTCTTTGGTAGCCTTATTTCTGTGGAATCTGAGAACAGATATTTCGGATCCCTATGAAGACTATAGGGCCAAAGGAAATATCCTCCGATAACAAAGAGAAAGAAGCTTTCTGAGAAACTTCTTTGTGTTCTGTGAAATCATCTCACAGAGTTACAGCTTTCCCCTCAAGAAGCCTTTCGCTAAGACAGTTCTTGTGGAATTGGCAAAGTGATATTTGGAAGCCCATAGAGGGCTATGGTGAAAAAGGAAATATCCTCAGATGAAATCTGGAAAGAAGCTTTCTGAGAAACTGCTTAGTGTTCTGTGAATTCATCTCACAGAGTTACATCTGTATTTCGTGGATCTCTTTGCTAGCCTTATTTCTGTGGAATCTGAGAACAGATATTTTGGATCCCTTTGAAGACTATAGGGCCAAAGGAAATATCCTGCGATAACAAAGAGAAAGAAGCTTTCTGAGAAACTTCTTTCTGTTCTCTGAAATCATGTCACAGAGTTACAGCTTTCCCCTCAAGAAGCCTTTCGCTAAGACAGTTCTTGTGGAATTGGCAAAGTGATATTTGTAAGCCCATAGAGGGCTATGGTGAAAAAGGAAATATCCTCAGATGATATCTGGAAAGAAGCTTTCTGAGAAACTGCTTAGTGTTCTGTTAATTCATCTCACAGAGTTACATCTGTATTTCGTGGATCTCTTTGCTAGCCTTATTTCTGTGTAATCTGAGAACAGATATTTCGGATCCCTTTGAAGACTATAGGGCCAAAGGAAATATCCTCCGATAACAAAGAGAAAGAAGCTTTCTGAGAAACTTCTTTGTGTTCTGTGAAATCATCTCACAGAGTTACAGCTTTCCCCTCAAGAACCCGTTAACTGAGACAGTTCTTGTGTACATGGCAAAGAGATATTTGGAAGCCCATAGAGGGCTATGGTGAAAAAGGAAGTATCCTCAGATGAAATCTGGAAAGAAGCTTTCTGAGAAACTGCTTAGTGTTCTGTGAATTCATCTCACAGAGTTACATATGTATTTCGTGGATCTCTTTGCTAGCCTTATTTCTGTGGAATCTGAGAAAAGATATTTCGGATCCCTATGAAGACTATAGGGCCAAAGGAAATATCCTCCGATAACAAAGAGAAAGAAGCTTTCTGAGAAACTTCTTTGTGTTCTGTGAAATCATCTCACAGAGTTACAGCTTTCCCCTCAAGAAGCCTTTCGCTAAGACAGTTCTTGTGGAATTGGCAAAGTGATATTTGGAAGCCCATAGAGGGCTATGGTGAAAAAGGAAATATCCTCAGATGAAATCTGGAAAGAAGCTTTCTGAGAAACTGCTTAGTGTTCTTTGAATTCATCTCACAGAGTTACATCTGTATTTCGTGGATCTCTTTGCTAGCCTTATTTCTGTGGAATCTGAGAACAGATATTTCGGATCCCTTTGAAGACTATAGGGCCAAAGGAAATATCCTGCGATAACAAAGAGAAAGAAGCTTTCTGAGAAACTTCTTTCTGTTCTGTGAAATCATCTCACAGAATTACAGCTTTCACCTCAAGAAGCCTTTCGCTAAGACAGTTCTCGTGGAATTGGCAAAGTGATATTTGGAAGCCCATAGAGGGCTATGGTGAAAAAGGAAATATCCTCAGATGAAATCTGGAAAGAAGCTTTCTGAGAAACTGCTTAGTGTTCTGTGAATTCATCTCACAGAGTTATATCTGTATTTCGTGGATATCTTTGGTAGCCTTATTTCTGTGGAATCTGAGAACAGATATTTCGGATCCCTTTGAAGACTATAGGGCCAAAGGAAATATCCTGCGATAACAAAGAGAAAGAAGCTTTCTGAGAAACTTCTTTGTGTTCTGTGAAATCATCTCACAGAGTTACAGCTTTCCCCTCAAGAAGCCTTTCGCTAAGACAGTTCTTGTGGAATTGGCAAAGTGATATTTGTAAGCCCATAGAGGGCTATGGTGAAAAAGGAAATATCCTCAGATGAAATCTGGAAAGAAGCTTTCTGAGAAACTGCTTAGTGTTCTGTGAATTCATCTCACAGAGTTACATCTGTATTTCGTGGATCTCTTTGCTAGCCTTATTTCTGTGGAATCTGAGAACAGATATTTCGGATCCTTTTGAAGACTATAGAGCCAAAGGAAATATCCTCCGATAACAAAGAGAAAGAAGCTTTCTGAGAAACTTCTTTCTGTTCTGTGAAATCATCTCACAGAGTTACAGCTTTCCCCTCAAGAAGCCTTTAACTGAGACAGTTCTTGTGTAATTGGCAAAGAGATATTTGGAAGCCCATAGAGGGCTATGGTGAAAAAGGAAATATCCTCAGATGAAATCTGGAAAGAAGCATTCTGAGAAACTGCTTAGTGTTCTGTGAATTCATCTCACAGAGTTACATATGTATTTCGTGGATCTCTTTGCTAGCCTTATTTCTGTGGAATCTGAGAAAAGATATTTCTGATCCCTATGAAGACTATAGGGCCAAAGGAAATATCCTCCGATAACAAAGAGAAAGAAGCTTTCTGAGAAACTTCTTTGTGTTCTGTGAAATCATCTCACATAGTTACAGCTTTCCCCTCAAGAAGGCTTTCGCTAAGACAGTTCTTGTGGAATTGGCAAAGTGATATTTGGAAGCCCATAGAGGGCTATGGTGAAAAAGGAAATATCCTCAGATGAAATCTGGAAAGAAGCTTTCTGAGAAACTGCTTAGTGTTCTGTGAATTCATCTCACAGAGTTACATCTGTATTTCGTGGATCTCTTTGCTAGCCTTATTTCTGTGGAAGCTGAAAACAGATATTTCGGATCCCTTTGAAGACTATAGGGCCAAAGGAAATATCCTGCGATAACAAAGAGAAGGAAGCTTTCGGAGAAACTTCTTTCTGTTCTCTGAAATCATGTCACAGAGTTACAGCTTTCCCCTCAAGAAGCCTTTCGCTAAGACAGTTCTTGTGGAATTGGCAAAGTGATATTTGTAAGCCCATAGAGGGCTATGGTGAAAAAGGAAATATCCTCAGATGATATCTGGAAAGAAGCTTTCTGAGAAACTGCTTAGTGTTCTGTTAATTCATCTCACAGAGTTACATCTGTATTTCGTGGATCTCTTTGCTAGCCTTATTTCTGTGTAATCTGAGAACAGATATTTCGGATCCCTTTGAAGACTACAGGGCCAAAGGAAATATCCTGCGATAACAAAGAGAAAGAAGCTTTCTGAGAAACTTCTTTGTGTTCTGTGAAATCATCTCACAGAATTACAGCTTTCCCCTCAAGAAGCCTTTCGCTAAGACAGTTCTTGTGGAATTGGCAAAGTGATATTTGGAAGCCCATAGAGGGCTATGGTGAAAAAGGAAATATCCTCAGATGAAATCTGGAAAGAAGCTTTCTGAGAAACTGCTTAGTGTTCTGTGAATTCATCTCACAGAGTTACATCTGTATTTCGTGGATCTCTTTGCTAGCCTTATTTCTGTGGAATCTGAGAACAGATATTTCGGACCCCTTTGAAGACTATAGGGCCAAAGGAAATATCCTGCGATAACAAAGAGAAAGAAGCTTTCTGAGAAACTTCTTTCTGTTCTGTGAAATCATCTCACAGAGTTACAGCTTTCCCCTCAAGAAGCCTTTCGCTAAGACAGTTCTTGTGGAATTGGCAAAGTGATATTTGGAAGCCCATAGAGGGCTATGGTGAAAAAGGAAATGTCCTCAGATGAAATCTGGAAAGAAGCTTTCTGAGAAATTGCTTAGTGTCCTGTGAATTCATCTCACAGAGTTACATCTGTATTTCGTGGATCTCTTTGCTAGCCTTATTTCTGTGGAATCTGAGAACAGATATTTCGGATCCCTTTGAAGACTATAGGGCCAAAGGAAATATCCTCCGATAACAAAGAGAAAGAAGCTTTCTGAGAAACTTCTTTGTGTTCTGTGAAATCATCTGACAGAGTTACAGCTTTCCCTTCAAGAACCCTTTAACTGAGACAGTTCTTGTGTAATTGGCAAAGAGATATTTGGAAGCCCATAGAGGGCTATGGTGAAAAAGGAAATATCCTCAGATGAAATCTGGAAAGAAGCTTTCTGAGAAACTGCTTAGTGTTCTGTGAATTCATCTCACAGAGTTACATATATATTTCGTGGATCTCTTTGCTAGCCTTATTTCTGTGGAATCTGAGAAAAGATATTTCGGATCCCTATGAAGACTGTAGGGCCAAAGGAAATATCCTCCGATAACAAAGAGAAAGAAGCTTTCTGAGAAACTTCTTTGTGTTCTGTGAAATCATCTCACAGAGTTACAGCTTTCCCCTCAAGAAGGCTTTCGCTAAGACAGTTCTTGTGGAATTGGCAAAGTGATATTTGTAAGCCCATAGAGGGCTATGGTGAAAAAGGAAATATCCTCAGATGATATCTGGAAAGAAGCTTTCTGAGAAACTGCTTAGTGTTCTGTTAATTCATCTCACAGAGTTACATCTGTATTTCGTGGATCTCTTTGCTAGCCTTATTTCTGTGTAATCTGAGAACAGATATTTCGGATCCCTTTGAAGACTATAGGGCCAAAGGAAATATCCTCCGATAACAAAGAGAAAGAAGCTTTCTGAGAAACTTCTTTGTGTTCTGTGAAATCATCTCACAGAGTTACCGCTTTCCCCTCAAGAAGCCTTTCGCTAGGACAGTTCTTGTGTAATTGGCAAAGAGATATTTGGAAGCCCAAGGAGGGCTATGGTGACAAAGGACATATCCTCAGATGAAATCTGGAAAGAAGCTTTCTGAGAAACTGCTTAGTGTTCTGTGAATTCATCTCACAGAGTTACATCTGTATTTCGTGGATCTCTTTGCTAGTCTTATTTCTGTGGATTCTGAGAACAGATATTTCGGATCCCTTTGAAGACTATAGGGCCAAAGGAAATAACCTGCGATAACAAAGAGAAAGAAGCATTCTGAGAAACTTCTTTGTGTTCTGTGAAATCACCTCACAGAGTTACAGCTTTCCCCTCAAGAAGCCTTTCGCTAAGACAGTTCTTGTGGAATTGGCAAAGTGATATTTGTAAGCCCATAGAGGGCTATGGTGAAAAAGGAAATATCCTCAGATGATATCTGGAAAGAAGCTTTCTGAGAAACTGCTTAGTATTCTGTGAATTCATCTCACATAGTTACATCTGTATTTCGTGGATCTCTTTGCTAGCCTTATTTCTGTGTAATCTGAGAACAGATATTTCCGATCCCTTTGAAGACTATAGGGCCAAAGGAAATATCCTCCGATAACAAAGAGAAAGAAGCTTTCTGAGAAACTTCTTTGTGTTCTGTGAAATCATCTCACAGAGTTACATCTTTCCCCTCAAGAAGCCTTTCGCTAGGAGAGTTCTTGTGTAATTGGCAAAGAGATATTTGGAAGCCCATAGAGGGCTATGGTGAAAAAGGAAATATCCTCAGATGAAATCTGGAAAGAAGCTTTCTGAGAAACTGCTTAGTGTTCTGTGAATTCATCTCACAGAGTTACATATGTATTTCGTGGATCTCTTTGCTAGCCTTATTTCTGTAGAATCTGAGAAAAGATATTTCGGATCCCTATGAAGACTATAGGGCCAAAGGAAATATCCTCCGATAACAAAGAGAAAGAAGCTTTCTGAGAAACTTCTTTGTGTTCTGTGAAATCATCTCACAGAGTTACAGCTTTCCCCTCAAGAAGGCTTTCGCTAAGACAGTTCTTGTGGAATTGGCAAAGTGATATTTGGAAGCCCATAGAGGGCTATGGTGAAAAAGGAAATATCCTCAGATGAAATCTGGAAAGAAGCTTTCTGAGAAACTGCTTAGTGTTCTGTGAATTCATCTCACAGAGTTACATCTGTATTTCGTGGATCTCTTTGCTAGCCTTATTTCTGTGGAAGCTGAAAACAGATATTTCGGATCCCTTTGAAGACTATAGGGCCAAAGGAAATATCCTGCGATAACAAAGAGAAAGAAGCTTTCGGAGAAACTTCTTTCTGTTCTCTGAAATCATGTCACAGAGTTACAGCTTTCCCCTCAAGAAGCCTTTCGCTAAGACAGTTCTTGTGGAATTGGCAAAGTGATATTTGTAAGCCCATAGAGGGCTATGGTGAAAAAGGAAATATCCTCAGATGATATCTGGAAAGAAGCTTTCTGAGAAACTGCTTAGTGTTCTGTTAATTCATCTCACAGAGTTACATCTGTATTTCGTGGATCTCTTTGCTAGCCTTATTTCTGTGTAATCTGAGAACAGATATTTCGGATCCCTTTGAAGACTATAGGGCCAAAGGAAATATCCTCCGATAACAAAGAGAAAGAAGCTTTCTGAGAAACTTCTTTGTGTTCTGTGAAATCATCTCACAGAGTTACAGCTTTCCCCTCCAGAAGCCTTTCGCTAGGACAGTTCTTGTGTAATTGGCAAAGAGATATTTGGAAGCCCGTAGAGGGCTATGGTGAAAAAGGAAATATCCTCAGATGAAATATGGAAAGAAGCTTTCTGAGAAACTGCTTAGTATTCTGTGAATTCATCTCACAGAGTTACATATGTATTTCGTGGATCTCTTTGCTAGCCTTATTTCTGTGGAATCTGAGAAAAGATATTTCGGATCCCTATGAAGACTATAGGGTCAAAGGAAATATCCTGCGATAACAAAGAGAAAGAAGCTTTCTGAGAAACTTCTTTGTGTTCTGTGAAATCATCTCACAGAGTTACAGCTTTCCCCTCAAGAAGCCTTTCGCTAAGACAGTTCTTGTGGAATTGGCAAAGTGATATTTGGAAGCCCATAGAGGGCTACGGTGAAAAAGGAAATATCCTCAGATGAAATCTGGAAAGAAGCTTTCTGAGAAACTACTTAGTGTTCTGTGAATTCATCTCACAGAGTTACATCTGTATTTCGTGGATCTCTTTGCTAGCCTTATTTCTGTGGAATCTGAGAACAGATATTTCGGATCCCTTTGAAGACTACAGGGCCAAAGGAAATATCCTGCGATAACAAAGAGAAAGAAGCTTTCTGAGAAACTTCTTTGTGTTCTGTGAAATCAGCTCACAGAATTACAGCTTTCCCCTCAAGAAGCCTTTCGCTAAGACAGTTCTTGTGGAATTGGCAAAGTGATATTTGGAAGCCCATAGAGGGCTATGGTGAAAAAGGAAATATCCTCAGATGAAATCTGGAAAGAAGCTTTCTGAGAAACTGCTTAGTGTTCTGTGAATTCATCTCACAGAGTTACATCTGTATTTCGTGCATCTCTTTGCTAGCCTTATTTCTGTGGAATCTGAGAACAGATATTTCGGATCCCTATGAAGAATATAGGGCCAAAGGAAATATCCTCCGATAACAAAGAGAAAGAAGCTTTCTGAGAAACTTCTTTCTGTTCTGTGAAATCATCTCACAGAATTACAGCTTTCCCCTCAAGAAGCCTTTCGCTAAGACAGTTCTTGTGGAATTGGCAAAGTGATATTTGGAAGCCCATAGAGGGCTATGGTGAAAAAGGAAATATCCTCAGATGAAATCTGGAAAGAAGCTTTCTGAGAAACTGCTTAGTATTCTGTGAATTCATCTCACAGAGTTACATCTGTATTTCGTGGATCTCTTTGCTAGCCTTATTTCTGTGGAATCTGAGAACAGATATTTCGGATCCCTTTGAAGACTATAGGGCCAAAGGAAATATCCTCCGATAACAAAGAGAAAGAAGCTTTCTGAGAAACTTCTTTGTGTTCTGTGAAATCATCTCACAGAGTTACAGCTTTCCCCTCAAGAACCCGTTAACTGAGACAGTTCTTGTGTAAATGGCAAAGAGATATTTGGAAGCCCATAGAGGGCTATGGTGAAAAAGGAAGTATCCTCAGATGAAATCTGGAAAGAAGCTTTCTGAGAAACTGCTTAGTGTTCTGTGAATTCATCTCACAGAGTTACATATGTATTTCGTGGATCTCTTTGCTAGCCTTATTTCTGTGGAATCTGAGAAAAGATATTTCGGATCCCTATGAAGAATATAGGGCCAAAGGAAATATCCTCCGATAACAAAGAGAAAGAAGCTTTCTGAGAAACTTCTTTGTGTTCTGTGAAATCATCTCACAGAGTTACAGCTTTCCCCTCAAGAAGCCTTTCGCTAAGACAGTTCTTGTGGAATTGGGAAAGTGATATTTGGAAGCCCATAGAGGGCTATGGTGAAAAAGGAAATATCCTCAGATGAAATCTGGAAAGAAGCTTTCTGAGAAACTGCTTAGTGTTCTTTGAATTCATCTCACAGAGTTACATCTGTATTTCGTGGATCTCTTTGCTAGCCTTATTTCTGTGGAATCTGAGAACAGATATTTCGGATCCCTTTGAAGACTATAGGGCCAAAGGAAATATCCTGCGATAACAAAGAGAAAGAAGCTTTCTGAGAAACTTCTTTCTGTTCTGTGAAATCATCTCACAGAATTACAGCTTTCACCTCAAGAAGCCTTTCGCTAAGACAGTTCTCGTGGAATTGGCAAAGTGATATTTGGAAGCCCATAGAGGGCTATGGTGAAAAAGGAAATATCCTCAGATGAAATCTGGAAAGAAGCTTTCTGAGAAACTGCTTAGTGTTCTGTGAATTCATCTCACAGAGTTATATCTGTATTTCGTGGATATCTTTGGTAGCCTTATTTCTGTGGAATCTGAGAACAGATATTTCGGATCCCTTTGAAGACTATAGGGCCAAAGGAAATATCCTGCGATAACAAAGAGAAAGAAGCTTTCTGAGAAACTTCTTTGTGTTCTGTGAAATCATCTCACAGAGTTACAGCTTTCCCCTCAAGAAGCCTTTCGCTAAGACAGTTCTTGTGGAATTGGCAAAGTGATATTTGGAAGCCCATAGAGGGCTATGGTGAAAAAGGAAATATCCTCAGATGAAATCTGGAAAGAAGCTTTCTGAGAAACTGCTTAGTGTTCTGTGAATTCATCTCACAGAGTTACATCTGTATTTCGTGGATCTCTTTGCTAGCCTTATTTCTGTGGAATCTGAGAACAGATATTTCGGATCCTTTTGAAGACTATAGAGCCAAAGGAAATATCCTCCGATAACAAAGAGAAAGAAGCTTTCTGAGAAACTTCTTTCTGTTCTGTGAAATCATCTCACAGAGTTACAGCTTTCCCCTCAAGAAGCCTTTAACTGAGACAGTTCTTGTGTAATTGGCAAAGAGATATTTGGAAGCCCATAGAGGGCTATGGTGAAAAAGGAAATATCCTCAGATGAAATCTGGAAAGAAGCATTCTGAGAAACTGCTTAGTGTTCTGTGAATTCATCTCACAGAGTTACATATGTATTTCGTGGATCTCTTTGCTAGCCTTATTTCTGTGGAATCTGAGAAAAGATATTTCGGATCCCTATGAAGACTATAGGGCCAAAGGAAATATCCTCCGATAACAAAGAGAAAGAAGCTTTCTGAGAAACTTCTTTGTGTTCTGTGAAATCATCTCACAGAGTTACAGCTTTCCCCTCAAGAAGGCTTTCGCTAAGACAGTTCTTGTGGAATTGGCAAAGTGATATTTGGAAGCCCATAGAGGGCTATGGTGAAAAAGGAAATATCCTCAGATGAAATCTGGAAAGAAGCTTTCTGAGAAACTGCTTAGTGTTCTGTGAATTCATCTCACAGAGTTACATCTGTATTTCGTGGATCTCTTTGCTAGCCTTATTTCTGTGGAAGCTGAAAACAGATATTTCGGATCCCTTTGAAGACTATAGGGCCAAAGGGAATATCCTGCGATAACAAAGAGAAAGAAGCTTTCGGAGAAACTTCTTTCTGTTCTCTGAAATCATGTCACAGAGTTACAGCTTTCCCCTCAAGAAGCCTTTCTCTAAGACAGTTCTTGTGGAATTGGCAAAGTGATATTTGTAAGCCCATAGAGGGCTATGGTGAAAAAGGAAATATCCTCAGATGATATCTGGAAAGAAGCTTTCTGAGAAACTGCTTAGTGTTCTGTTAATTCATCTCACAGAGTTACATCTGTATTTCGTGGATCTCTTTGCTAGCCTTATTTCTGTGTAAGCTGAGAACAGATATTTCGGATCCCTTTGAAGAGTATAGGGCCAAAGGAAATATCCTCCGATAACAAAGAGAAAGAAGCTTTCTGAGAAACTTCTTTGTGTTCTGTGAAATCATCTCACAGAGTTACAGCTTTCCCCTCCAGAAGCCTTTCGCTAGGACAGTTCTTGTGTAATTGGCAAAGAGATATTTGGAAGCCCATAGAGGGCTATGGTGAAAAAGGAAATATCCTCAGATGAAATATGGAAAGAAGCTTTCTGAGAAACTGCTTAGTATTCTGTGAATTCATCTCACAGAGTTACATATGTATTTCGTGGATCTCTTTGCTAGCCTTATTTCTGTGGAATCTGAGAAAAGATATTTCGGATCCCTATGAAGACTATAGGGCCAAAGGAAATATCCTCCGATAACAAAGAGAAAGAAGCTTTCTGAGAAACTTCTTTGTGTTCTGTGAAATCATCTCACAGAGTTACAGCTTTCCCCTCAAGAAGCCTTTCGCTAAGACAGTTCTTGTGGAATTGGCAAAGTGATATTTGGAAGCCCATAGAGGGCTATGGTGAAAAAGGAAATATCCTCAGATGAAATCTGGAAAGAAGCTTTCTGAGAAACTACTTAGTGTTCTGTGAATTCATCTCACAGAGTTACATCTGTATTTCGTGGATCTCTTTGCTAGCCTTATTTCTGTGGAATCTGAGAACAGATATTTCGGATCCCTTTGAAGACTATAGGGCCAAAGGAAATATCCTGCGATAACAAAGAGAAAGAAGCTTTCTGAGAAACTTCTTTCTGTTCTGTGAAATCATCTCACAGAGTTACAGCTTTCCCCTCAAGAAGCCTTTCGCTAAGACAGTTCTTGTGGAATTGGCAAAGTGATATTTGGAAGCCCATAGAGGGCTATGGTGAAAAAGGAAATGTCCTCAGATGAAATCTGGAAAGAAGCTTTCTGAGAAACTGCTTAGTGTTCTGTGAATTCATCTCACAGAGTTACATCTGTATTTCGTGGATCTCTTTGCTAGCCTTATTTCTGTGTAATCTGAGAACAGATATTTCGGATCCCTTTGAAGACTATAGGGCCAAAGGAAATATCCTCCGATAACAAGAGAAAGAAGCTTTCTGAGAAACTTCTTTGTGTTCTGTGAAAGCATCTCACAGAGTTACCGCTTTCCCCTCAAGAAGCCTTTCGCTAGGACAGTTCTTGTGTAATTGGCAAAGAGATATTTGGAAGCCCATAGAGGGCTATGGTGACAAAGGAAATATCCTCAGATGAAATCTGGAAAGAAGCTTTCTGAGAAACTGCTTAGTGTTCTGTGAATTCATCTCACAGAGTTACATCTGTATTTCGTGGATCTCTTTGCTAGCCTTATTTCTGTGGAATCTGAGAACAGATACTTCGGATCCCTTTGAAGACTATAGGGCCAAAGGAAATATCCTGCGATAACAGAGAGAAAGAAGCTTTCTGAGAAACTTCTTTGTGTTCTGTGAAATCATCTCACAGAATTACAGCTTTCCCCTCAAGAAGCCTTTCGCTAAGACAGTTCTTGTGGAATTGGCAAAGTGATATGTGGAAGCCCATAGAGGGCTATGGTGAAAAAGGAAATATCCTCAGATGAAATCTGGAAAGAAGCTTTCTGAGAAACTGCTTAGTATTCTGTGAATTCATCTCACATAGTTACATCTGTATTTCGTGGATCTCTTTGCTAGCCTTATTTCTGTGTAATCTGAGAACAGATATTTCCGATCCCTTTGAAGACTATAGGGCCAAAGGAAATATCCTCCGATAACAAAGATAAAGAAGCTTTCTGATAAACTTCTTTGTGTTCTGTGAAATCATCTCACAGAGTTACATCTTTCCCCTCAAGAAGCCTTTCGCTAGGACAGTTCTTGTGTAATTGGCAAAGAGATATTTGGAAGCCCATAGAGGGCTATGGTGAAAAAGGAAATATCCTCAGATGAAATCTGGAAAGAAGCTTTCTGAGAAACTGCTTAGTGTTCTGTGAATTCATCTCACAGAGTTACATATGTATTTCGTGGATCTCTTTGCTAGCCTTATTTCTGTGTAATCTGAGAACAGATATTTCGGATCCCTTTGAAGACTATAGGGCCAAAGGAAATATCCTCCGATAACAAAGAGAAAGAAGCTTTCTGAGAAACTTCTTTGTGTTCTGTGAAATCATCTCACAGAGTTACAGCTTTCCCCTCCAGAAGCCTTTCGCTAGGACAGTTCTTGTGTAATTGGCAAAGAGATATTTGGAAGCCCATAGAGGGCTATGGTGAAAAAGGAAATATCCTCAGATGAAATCTGGAAAGAAGCTTTCTGAGAAACTGCTTAGTATTCTGTGAATTGATCTCACAGAGTTACATATGTATTTCGTGGATCTCTTTGCTAGCCTTATTTCTGTGGAATCTGAGAAAAGATATTTCGGATCCCTATGAAGACTATAGGGCCAAAGGAAATATCCTGCGATAACAAAGAGAAAGAAGCTTTCTGAGAAACTTCTTTGTGTTCTGTGAAATCATGTCACAGAGTTACAGCTTTCCCCTCAAGAAGCCTTTCGCTAAGACAGTTCTTGTGGAATTGGCAAAGTGATATTTGGAAGCCCATAGAGGGCTACGGTGAAAAAGGAAATATCCTCAGATGAAATCTGGAAAGAAGCTTTCTGAGAAACTACTTAGTGTTCTGTGAATTCATCTCACAGAGTTACATCTGTATTTCGTGGATCTCTTTGCTAGCCTTATTTCTGTGGAATCTGAGAACAGATATTTCGGATCCCTTTGAAGACTACAGGGCCAAAGGAAATATCCTGCGATAACAAAGAGAAAGAAGCTTTCTGAGAAACATCTTTGTGTTCTGTGAAATCAGCTCACAGAATTACAGCTTTCCCCTCAAGAAGCCTTTCGCTAAGACAGTTCTTGTGGAATTGGCAAAGTGATATTTGGAAGCCCATAGAGGGCTATGGTGAAAAAGGAAATATCCTCAGATGAAATCTGGAAAGAAGCTTTCTGAGAAACTGCTTAGTGTTCTGTGAATTCATCTCACAGAGTTACATCTGTATTTCGTGCATCTCTTTGCTAGCCTTATTTCTGTGGAATCTGAGAACAGATATTTCGGATCCCTATGAAGACTATAGGGCCAAAGGAAATATCCTCCGATAACAAAGAGAAAGAAGCTTTCTGAGAAACTTCTTTGTGTTCTGTGAAATCATCTCACAGAATTACAGCTTTCCCCTCAAGAAGCCTTTCGCTAAGACAGTTCTTGTGGAATTGGCAAAGTGATATTTGGAAGCCCATAGAGGGCTATGGTGAAAAAGGAAATATCCTCAGATGAAATCTGGAAAGAAGCTTTCTGAGAAACTGCTTAGTATTCTGTGAATTCATCTCACAGAGTTACATCTGTATTTCGTGGATCTCTTTGCTAGTCTTATTTCTGTGGAATCTGAGAACAGATATTTCGGATCCCTTTGAAGACTATAGGGCCAAAGGAAATATCCTCCGATAACAAAGAGAAAGAAGCTTTCTGAGAAACTTCTTTGTGTTCTGTGAAATCATCTCACAGAGTTACAGCTTTCCCCTCAAGAACCCTTTAACTGAGACTGTTCTTGTGTATTTGGCAAAGAGATATTTGGAAGCCCATAGAGGGCTAAGGGGAAAAAGGAAATATCCTCAGATGAAATCTGGAAAGAAGCTTTCTGAGAAACTGCTTAGTGTTCTGTTAATTCATCTCACAGAGTTACATATGTATTTCGTGGATCTCTTTGCTAGCCTTATTTCTGTGGAATCTGAGAAAAGGTGTTTCGGATCCCTATGAAGACTATAGGGCCAAAGGAAATATCCTCCGATAACAAAGAGAAAGAAGCTTTCTGAGAAACTTCTTTGTGTTCTGTGAAAACATCTCACAGAGTTACAGCTTTCCCCTCAAGAAGCCTTTCGCTAAGACAGTTCTTGTGGAATTGGCAAAGTGATATTTGGAAGCCCATAGAGGGCTATGGTGAAAAAGGAAATATCCTCAGATGAAATCTGGAAAGAAGCTTTCTGAGAAACTGCTTAGTGTTCTGTGAATTCATCTCACAGAGTTACATCTGTATTTCGTGGATCTCTTTGCTAGCCTTATTTCTGTGGAATCTGAGAACAGATATTTTGGATCCCTTTGAAGACTATAGGGCCAAAGGAAATATCCTGCGATAACAAAGAGAAAGAAGCTTTCTGAGAAACTTCTTTCTGTTCTCTGAAATCATGTCACAGAGTTACAGCTTTCCCCTCAAGAAGCCTTTCGCTAAGACAGTTCTTGTGGAATTGGCAAAGTGATATTTGTAAGCCCATAGAGGGCTATGGTGAAAAAGGAAATATCCTCAGATGATATCTGGAAAGAAGCCCTCTGAGAAACTGCTTAGTGTTCTGTGAATTCATCTCACAGAGTTACATGTGTATTTCGTGGATCTCTTTGCTAGCCTTATTTCTGTGGAATCTGAGAAAAGATATTTCGGATCCCTATGAAGACTGTAGGGCCAAAGGAAATATCCTCCGATAACAAAGAGAAAGAAGCTTTCTGAGAAACTTCTTTGTGTTCTATGAAATCATCTCACAGAGTTACAGCTTTCCCCTCAAGAAGGCTTTCGCTAAGACAGTTCTTGTGGAATTGGCAAAGTGATATTTGTAAGCCCATAGAGGGCTATGGTGAAAAAGGAAATATCCTCAGATGATATCTGGAAAGAAGCTTTCTGAGAAACTGCTTAGTGTTCTGTTAATTCATCTCACAGAGTTACATCTGTATTTCGTGGATCTCTTTGCTAGCCTTATTTCTGTGTAATCTGAGAACAGATATTTCGGATCCCTTTGAAGACTATAGGGCCAAAGGAAATATCCTCCGATAACAAAGAGAAAGAAGCTTTCTGAGAAACTTCTTTGTGTTCTGTGAAATCATCTCACAGAGTTACCGCTTTCCCCTCAAGAAGCCTTTCGCTAGGACAGTTCTTGTGTAATTGGCAAAGAGATATTTGGAAGCCCATAGAGGGCTATGGTGACAAAGGAAATATCCTCAGATGAAATCTGGAAAGAAGCTTTCTGAGAAACTGCTTAGTGTTCTGTGAATTCATCTCACAGAGTTACATCTGTATTTCGTGGATCTCTTTGCTAGTCTTATTTCTGTGGATTCTGAGAACAGATATTTCGGATCCCTTTGAAGACTATAGGGCCAAAGGAAATAACCTGCGATAACAAAGCGAAAGAAGCTTTCTGAGAAACTTCTTTGTGTTCTGTGAAATCATCTCACAGAGTTACAGCTTTCCCCTCAAGAAGCCTTTCGCTAAGACAGTTCTTGTGGAATTGGCAAAGTGATATTTGTAAGCCCATAGAGGGCTATGGTGAAAAAGGAAATATCCTCAGATGATATCTGGAAAGAAGCTTTCTGAGAAACTGCTTAGTGTTGTCTTAATTCATCTCACAGAGTTATATCTGTATTTCGTGGATTTCTTTGCTAGCCTTATTTCTGTGTAATCTGAGAACAGATATTTCGGATCCCTTTGAAGACTATAGGGCCAAAGGAAATATCCTCCGATAACAAGAGAAAGAAGCTTTCTGAGAAACTTCTTTGTGTTCTGTGAAATCATCTCACAGAGTTACCGCTTTCCCCTCAAGAAGCCTTTCGCTAGGACAGTTCTTGTGTAATTGGCAAAGAGATATTTGGAAGCCCATAGAGGGCTAAGGGGAAAAAGGAATTATCCTCAGATGAAATCTGGAAAGAAGCTTTCTGAGAAACTGCTTAGTGTTCTGTGAATTCATCTCACAGAGTTACATCTGTATTTCGTGGATCTCTTTGCTAGCCTTATTTCTGTGGAATCTGAGAACAGATATTTTGGATCCCTTTGAAGACTATAGGGCCAAAGGAAATATCCTGCGATAACAAAGAGAAAGAAGCTTTCTGAGAAACTTCTTTCTGTTCTCTGAAATCATGTCACAGAGTTACAGCTTTCCCCTCAAGAAGCCTTTCGCTAAGACAGTTCTTGTGGAATTGGCAAAGTGATATTTGTAAGCCCATAGAGGGCTATGGTGAAAAAGGAAATATCCTCAGATGATATCTGGAAAGAAGCCCTCTGAGAAACTGCTTAGTGTTCTGTGAATTCATCTCACAGAGTTACATGTGTATTTCGTGGATCTCTTTGCTAGCCTTATTTCTGTGGAATCTGAGAAAAGATATTTCGGATCCCTATGAAGACTGTAGGGCCAAAGGAAATATCCTCCGATAACAAAGAGAAAGAAGCTTTCTGAGAAACTTCTTTGTGTTCTATGAAATCATCTCACAGAGTTACAGCTTTCCCCTCAAGAAGGCTTTCGCTAAGACAGTTCTTGTGGAATTGGCAAAGTGATATTTGTAAGCCCATAGAGGGCTATGGTGAAAAAGGAAATATCCTCAGATGATATCTGGAAAGAAGCTTTCTGAGAAACTGCTTAGTGTTCTGTTAATTCATCTCACAGAGTTACATCTGTATTTCGTGGATCTCTTTGCTAGCCTTATTTCTGTGTAATCTGAGAACAGATATTTCGGATCCCTTTGAAGACTATAGGGCCAAAGGAAATATCCTCCGATAACAAAGAGAAAGAAGCTTTCTGAGAAACTTCTTTGTGTTCTGTGAAATCATCTCACAGAGTTACCGCTTTCCCCTCAAGAAGCCTTTCGCTAGGACAGTTCTTGTGTAATTGGCAAAGAGATATTTGGAAGCCCATAGAGGGCTATGGTGACAAAGGAAATATCCTCAGATGAAATCTGGAAAGAAGCTTTCTGAGAAACTGCTTAGTGTTCTGTGAATTCATCTCACAGAGTTACATCTGTATTTCGTGGATCTCTTTGCTAGTCTTATTTCTGTGGATTCTGAGAACAGATATTTCGGATCCCTTTGAAGACTATAGGGCCAAAGGAAATAACCTGCGATAACAAAGCGAAAGAAGCTTTCTGAGAAACTTCTTTGTGTTCTGTGAAATCATCTCACAGAGTTACCGCTTTCCCCTCAAGAAGCCTTTCGCTAGGACAGTTCTTGTGTAATTGGCAAAGAGATATTTGGAAGCCCATAGAGGGCTATGGTGACAAAGGAAATATCCTCAGATGAAATCTGGAAAGAAGCTTTCTGAGAAACTGCTTAGTGTTCTGTGAATTCATCTCACAGAGTTACATCTGTATTTCGTGGATCTCTTTGCTAGCCTTATTTCTGTGGAATCTGAGAACAGATATTTCGGATCCCTTTGAAGACTATAGGGCCAAAGGAAATATCCTGCGATAACAAAGAGAAAGAAGCTTTCTGAGAAACTTCTTTGTGTTCTGTGAAATCATCTCACAGAAATACAGCTTTCCCCTCAAGAAGCCTTTCGCTAAGACAGTTCTTGTGGAATTGGCAAAGTGATATTTGTAAGCCCATAGAGGGCTATGGTGAAAAAGGAAATATCCTCAGATGAAATCTGGAAAGAAGCTTTCTGAGAAACTGCTTAGTGTTCTGTGAATTCATCTCACAGAGTTACATCTGTATTTCGTGGATCTCTTTGCTAGCCTTATTTCTGTGTAATCTGAGAACAGATATTTCGGATCCCTTTGAAGACTATAGGGCCAAAGGAAATATCCTCCGATAACAAAGAGAAAGAAGCTTTCTGAGAAACTTCTTTGTGTTCTGTGAAATCATCTCACAGAGTTACAGCTTTCCCCTCAAGAAGGCTTTCGCTAAGACAGTTCTTGTGGAATTGGCAAAGTGATATTTGGAAGCCCATAGAGGGCTATGGTGAAAAAGGAAATATCCTCAGATGAAATCTGGAAAGAAGCTTTCTGAGAAACTGCTTAGTGTTCTGTGAATTCATCTCACAGAGTTACATCTGTATTTCGTGGATCTCTTTGCTAGCCTTATTTCTGTGGAAGCTGAAAACAGATATTTCGGATCCCTTTGAAGACAATAGGGCCAAAGGAAATATCCTCCGATAACAAAGAGAAAGAAGCTTTCTGAGAAACTTCTTTGTGTTCTGTGAAATCATCTCACAGAGTTACCGCTTTCCCCTCAAGAAGCCTTTCGCTAGGACAGTTCTTGTGTAATTGGCAAAGAGATATTTGGAAGCCCATAGAGGGCTATGGTGACAAAGGAAATATCCTCAGATGAAATCTGGAAAGAAGCTTTCTGAGAAACTGCTTAGTGTTCTGTGAATTCATCTCACAGAGTTACATCTGTATTTCGTGGATCTCTTTGCTAGTCTTATTTCTCTGGATTCTGAGAACAGATATTTCGGATCCCTTTGAAGATTATAGGGCCAAAGGAAATAACCTGCGATAACAAAGAGAAAGAAGCTTTCTGAGAAACTTCTTTGTGTTCTGTGAAATCATCTCACAGAGTTACAGCTTTCCCCTCAAGAAGGCTTTCGCTAAGACAGTTCTTGTGGAATTGGCAAAGTGATATTTGTAAGCCCATAGAGGGCTATGGTGAAAAAGGAAATATCCTCAGATGATATCTGGAAAGAAGCTTTCTGAGAAACTGCTTAGTGTTCTCTTAATTCATCTCACAGAGTTATATCTGTATTTCGTGGATTTCTTTGCTAGCCTTATTTCTGTGTAATCTGAGAACAGATATTTCGGATCCCTTTGAAGACTATAGGGCCAAAGGAAATATCCTCCGATAACAAGAGAAAGAAGCTTTCTGAGAAACTTCTTTGTGTTCTGTGAAATCATCTCACAGAGTTACCGCTTTCCCCTCAAGAAGCCTTTCGCTAGGACAGTTCTTGTGTAATTGGCAAAGAGATATTTGGAAGCCCATAGAGGGCTATGGTGACAAAGGAAATATCCTCAGATGAAATCTGGAAAGAAGCTTTCTGAGGAACTGCTTAGTGTTCTGTGAATTCATCTCACAGAGTTACATCTGTATTTCGTGGATCTCTTTGCTAGCCTTATTTCTGTGGAATCTGAGAACAGATATTTCGGATCCCTTTGAAGACTATAGGGCCAAAGGAAATATCCTGCGATAACAAAGAGAAAGAAGCTTTCTGAGAAACTTCTTTGTGTTCTGTGAAATCATCTCACAGAAATACAGCTTTCCCCTCAAGAAGCCTTTCGCTAAGACAGTTCTTGTGGAATTGGCAAAGTGATATTTGTAAGCCCATAGAGGGCTATGGTGAAAAAGGAAATATCCTCAGATGAAATCTGGAAAGAAGCTTTCTGAGAAACTGCTTAGTGTTCTGTGAATTCATCTCACAGAGTTACATCTGTATTTCGTGGATCTCTTTGCTAGCCTTATTTCTGTGTAATCTGAGAACAGATATTTCGGATCCCTTTGAAGACTATAGGGCCAAAGGAAATATCCTCCGATAACAAAGAGAAAGAAGCTTTCTGAGAAACTTCTTTGTGTTCTGTGAAATCATCTCACAGAGTTACAGCTTTCCCCTCAAGAAGGCTTTCGCTAAGACAGTTCTTGTGGAATTGGCAAAGTGATATTTGGAAGCCCATAGAGGGCTATGGTGAAAAAGGAAATATCCTCAGATGAAATCTGGAAAGAAGCTTTCTGAGAAACTGCTTAGTGTTCTGTGAATTCATCTCACAGAGTTACATCTGTATTTCGTGGATCTCTTTGCTAGCCTTATTTCTGTGGAAGCTGAAAACAGATATTTCGGATCCCTTTGAAGACAATAGGGCCAAAGGAAATATCCTCCGATAACAAAGAGAAAGAAGCTTTCTGAGAAACTTCTTTGTGTTCTGTGAAATCATCTCACAGAGTTACCGCTTTCCCCTCAAGAAGCCTTTCGCTAGGACAGTTCTTGTGTAATTGGCAAAGAGATATTTGGAAGCCCATAGAGGGCTATGGTGACAAAGGAAATATCCTCAGATGAAATCTGGAAAGAAGCTTTCTGAGAAACTGCTTAGTGTTCTGTGAATTCATCTCACAGAGTTACATCTGTATTTCGTGGATCTCTTTGCTAGTCTTATTTCTCTGGATTCTGAGAACAGATATTTCGGATCCCTTTGAAGATTATAGGGCCAAAGGAAATAACCTGCGATAACAAAGAGAAAGAAGCTTTCTGAGAAACTTCTTTGTGTTCTGTGAAATCATCTCACAGAGTTACAGCTTTCCCCTCAAGAAGGCTTTCGCTAAGACAGTTCTTGTGGAATTGGCAAAGTGATATTTGTAAGCCCATAGAGGGCTATGGTGAAAAAGGAAATATCCTCAGATGATATCTGGAAAGAAGCTTTCTGAGAAACTGCTTAGTGTTCTCTTAATTCATCTCACAGAGTTATATCTGTATTTCGTGGATTTCTTTGCTAGCCTTATTTCTGTGTAATCTGAGAACAGATATTTCGGATCCCTTTGAAGACTATAGGGCCAAAGGAAATATCCTCCGATAACAAGAGAAAGAAGCTTTCTGAGAAACTTCTTTGTGTTCTGTGAAATCATCTCACAGAGTTACCGCTTTCCCCTCAAGAAGCCTTTCGCTAGGACAGTTCTTGTGTAATTGGCAAAGAGATATTTGGAAGCCCATAGAGGGCTATGGTGACAAAGGAAATATCCTCAGATGAAATCTGGAAAGAAGCTTTCTGAGAAACTGCTTAGTGTTCTGTGAATTCATCTCACAGAGTTACATCTGTATTTCGTGGATCTCTTTGCTAGCCTTATTTCTGTGGAATCTGAGAACAGATACTTCGGATCCCTTTGAAGACTATAGGGCCAAAGGAAATATCCTGCGATAACAAAGAGAAAGAAGCTTTCTGAGAAACTTCTTTGTGTTCTGTGAAATCATCTCACAGAGTTACATCTTTCCCCTCAAGAAGCCTTTCGCTAGGACAGTTCTTGTGTAATTGGCAAAGAGATATTTGGAAGCCCATAGAGAGCTATGGTGAAAAAGGAAATATCCTCAGATGAAATCTGGAAAGAAGCTTTCTGAGAAACTGCTTAGTGTTCTGTGAATTCATCTCACAGAGTTACATATGTATTTCGTGGATCTCTTTGCTAGCCTTATTTCTGTGGAATCTGAGAAAAGATATTTCGGATCCCTATGAAGACTATAGGGCTAAAGGAAATATCCTCCAATAACAAAGAGAAAGAAGCTTTCTGAGAAACTTCTTTGTGTTCTGTGAAATCATCCCACAGAGTTACAGCTTTCCCCTCAAGAAGCCTTTCGCTAAGACAGTTCTTGTGGAATTGGCAAAGTGATATTTGGAAGCCCATAGAGGGCTATGGTGAAAAAGGAAATATCCTCAGATGAAATCTGGAAAGAAGCTTTCTGAGAAACTGCTTAGTGTTCTGTGAATTCATCTCACAGAGTTACATCTGTATTTCGTGGATCTCTTTGCTAGCCTTATTTCTGTGGAATCTGAGAACAGATATTTCGGATCCCTTTGAAGACTATAGGGCCAAAGGAAATATCCTGCGATAACAAAGAGAAAGAAGCTTTCTGAGAAACTTCTTTGTGTTCTGTGAAATCATCTCACAGAAATACAGCTTTCCCCTCAAGAAGCCTTTCGCTAAGACAGTTCTTGTGGAATTGGCAAAGTGATATTTGTAAGCCCATAGAGGGCTATGGTGAAAAAGGAAATATCCTCAGATGAAATCTGGAAAGAAGCTTTCTGAGAAACTGCTTAGTGTTCTGCGAATTCATCTCACAGAGTTACATCTGTATTTCGTGGATCTCTTTGCTAGCCTTATTTCTGTGGAAGCTGAAAACAGATATTTCGGATCCCTTTGAAGACAATAGGGCCAAAGGAAATATCCTCCGATAACAAAGAGAAAGAAGCTTTCGGAGAAACTTCTTTCTGTTCTCTGAAATCATGTCACAGAGTTAGAGTTTTCCCCTCAAGAAGCCTTTCGCTAAGACAGTTCTTGTGGAATTGGCAAAGTGATATTTGGAAGCCCATAGAGGGCTATGGTGAAAAAGGAAATATCCTCAGATGATATCTGGAAAGAAGCTTTCTGAGAAACTGCTTAGTGTTCTGTTAATTCATCTCACAGAGTTACATCTGTATTTCGTGGATCTCTTTGCTAGCCTTATTTCTGTGTAATCTGAGAACAGATATTTCGGATCCCTTTGAAGACTATAGGGCCAAAGGAAATATCCTCCGATAACAAAGAGAAAGAAGCTTTCTGAGAAACTTCTTTGTGTTCTGTGAAATCATCTCACAGAGTTACAGCTTTCCCCTCCAGAAGCCTTTCGCTAGGACAGTTCTTGTGTAATTGGCAAAGAGATATTTGGAAGCCCATAGAGGGCTATGGTGAAAAAGGAAATATCCTCAGATGAAATATGGAAAGAAGCTTTCTGAGAAACTGCTTAGTATTCTGTGAATTCATCTCACAGAGTTACATATGTATTTCGTGGATCTCTTTGCTAGCCTTATTTCTGTGGAATCTGAGAAAAGATATTTCGGATCCCTATGAAGACTATAGGGCCAAAGGAAATATCCTCCGATAACAAAGAGAAAGAAGCTTTCTGAGAAACTTCTTTGTGTTCTGTGAAATCATCTCACAGAGTTACAGCTTTCCCCTCAAGAAGCCTTTCGCTAAGACAGTTCTTGTGGAATTGGCAAAGTGATATTTGGAAGCCCATAGAGGGCTATGGTGAAAAAGGAAATATCCTCAGATGAAATCTGGAAAGAAGCTTTCTGAGAAACTACTTAGTGTTCTGTGAATTCATCTCACAGAGTTACATCTGTATTTCGTGGATCTCTTTGCTAGCCTTATTTCTGTGGAATCTGAGAACAGATATTTCGGATCCCTTTGAAGACTACAGGGCCAAAGGAAATATCCTCCGATAACAAAGAGAAAGAAGCTTTCTGAGAAACTTCTTTGTGTTCTGTGAAATCATCTCACAGAATTACAGCTTTCCCCTCAAGAAGCCTTTCGCTAAGACAGTTCTTGTGGAATTGGCAAAGTGATATTTGGAAGCCCATAGAGGGCTATGGTGAAAAAGGAAATATCCTCAGATGAAATCTGGAAAGAAGCATTCTGAGAAACTGCTTAGTGTTCTGTGAATTCATCTCACAGAGTAACATCTGTATTTCGTGGATCTCTTTGCTAGCCTTATTTCTGTGGAATCTGAGAACA
Organism: Macaca nemestrina; assembly: GCF_043159975.1. Lineage (NCBI taxonomy): Eukaryota > Metazoa > Chordata > Mammalia > Primates > Cercopithecidae > Macaca > Macaca nemestrina. Next base: position 136,999,193 of record NC_092128.1, on the reverse strand, counting down.
GATATTTCGGATCCCTTTGAAGACTATAGGGCCAAAGGAAATATCCTGCGATAACAAAGAGAAAGAAGCTTTCTGAGAAACTTCTTTCTGTTCTGGAAATCATCTCACAGAGTTACAGCTTTCCCCTCAAGAAGCCTTTCGCTAAGACAGTTCTTGTGGAATTGGCAAAGTGATATTTGGAAGCCCATAGAGGGCTATGGTGAAAAAGGAAATGTCCTCAGATGAAATCTGGAAAGAAGCTTTCTGAGAAACTGCTTAGTGTTCTGTGAATTCATCTCACAGAGTTACATGTGTATTTCGTGGATCTCTTTGCTAGCCTTATTTCTATGGAATCTGAGAAAAGATATTTCGGATCCCTATGAAGACTGTAGGGCCAAAGGAAATATCCTGCGATAACAAAGAGAAAGAAGCTTTCTGAGAAACTTCTTTGTGTTCTGTGAAATCATCTCACAGAAATACAGCTTTCCCCTCAAGAAGCCTTTCGCTAGGACAGTTCTTGTGTAATTGGCAAAGAGATATTTGGAAGCCCATAGAGGGCTATGGTGACAAAGGAAATATCCTCAGATGAAATCTGGAAAGAAGCTTTCTGAGAAACTGCTTAGTGTTCTGTGAATTCATCTCACAGAGTTACATCTGTATTTCGTGGATCTCTTTGCTAGTCTTATTTCTGTGGATTCTGAGAACAGATATTTCGGATCCCTTTGAAGACTATAGGGCCAAAGGAAATATCCTGCGATAACAAAGAGAAAGAAGCTTTCTGAGAAACTTCTTTGTGTTCTGTGAAATCATCTCACAGAATTACAGCTTTCCCCTCAAGAAGCCTTTCGCTAAGACAGTTCTTGTGGAATTGGCAAAGTGATATTTGTAAGCCCATAGAGGGCTATGGTGAAAAAGGAAATATCCTCAGATGAAATCTGGAAAGAAGCTTTCTGAGAAACTGCTTAGTATTCTGTGAATTCATCTCACAGAGTTACATCTGTATTTCGTGGATCTCTTTGCTAGCCTTATTTCTGTGGAATCTGAGAACAGATATTTCGGATCCCTTTGAAGACTATAGGGCCAAAGGAAATATCCTCCGATAACAAAGAGAAAGAAGGTTTCTGAGAAACTTCTTTGTGTTCTGTGAAATCATCTCACAGAGTTACAGCTTTCCCCTCAAGAACCCTTTAACTAAGACAGTTCTTGTGTATTTGGCAAAGAGATATTTGGAAGCCCATAGAGGGCTAAGGGGAAAAAGGAAATATCCTCAGATGAAATCTGGAAAGAAGCTTTCTGAGAAACTGCTTAGTGTTCTGTGAATTCATCTCACAGAGTTACATATGTATTTCGTGGATCTCTTTGCTAGCCTTATTTCTGTGGAATCTGAGAAAAGATATTTCGGATCCCTATGAAGACTATAGGGCCAAAGGAAATATCCTCCGATAACAAAGAGAAAGAAGCTTTCTGAGAAACTTCTTTGTGTTCTGTGAAATCATCTCACAGAGTTACAGCTTTCCCCTCAAGAAGCCTTTGTTAAGACAGTTCTTGTGGAGTTGGCAAAGTGATATTTGGAAGCCCATAGAGGGCTATGGTGAAAAAGGAAATATCCTCAGATGAAATCTGGAAAGAAGCTTTCTGAGAAACTGCTTAGTGTTCTGTGAATTCATCTCACAGAGTTACATCTGTATTTCGTGGATCTCTTTGCTAGCCTTATTTCTGTGGAATCTGAGAACAGATATTTTGGATCCCTTTGAAGACTATAGGGCCAAAGGAAATATCCTGCGATAACAAAGAGAAAGAAGCTTTCTGAGAAACTTCTTTCTGTTCTCTGAAATCATGTCACAGAGTTACAGCTTTCCCTTCAAGAAGCCTTTCGCTAAGACAGTTCTTGTGGAATTGGCAAAGTGATATTTGGAAGCCCATAGAGGGCTATGGTGAAAAAGGAAATATCCTCAGATGATATCTGGAAAGAACCTTTCTGAGAAACTGCTTAGTGTTCTGTTAATTCATCTCACAGTGTTACATCTGTATTTCGTGGATCTCTTTGCTAGCCTTATTTCTGTGTAATCTGAGAACAGATATTTCGGATCCCTTTGAAGACTATAGGGCCAAAGGAAATATCCTCCGATAACAAAGAGAAAGAAGCTTTCTGAGAAACTTCTTTGTGTTCTGTGAAATCATCTCACAGAGTTACAGCTTTCCCCTCAAGAACCCGTTAACTGAGACAGTTCTTGTGTAATTGGCAAAGAGATATTTGGAAGCCCATAGAGGGCTATGGTGACAAAGGAAATATCCTCAGATGAAATCTGGAAAGAAGCTTTCTGAGAAACTGCTTAGTGTTCTGTGAATTCATCTCACAGAGTTACATCTGTATTTCGTGGATCTCTTTGCTAGCCTTATTTCTGTGGAATCTGAGAAAAGATATTTCGGATCCCTATGAAGACTATAGGGCCAAAGGAAATATCCTCCGATAACAAAGAGAAAGAAGCTTTCTGAGAAACTTCTTTGTGTTCTGTGAAATCATCTCACAGAGTTACAGCTTTCCCCTCAAGAAGCCTTTCGCTAAGACAGTTCTTGTGGAATTGGCAAAGTGATATTTGGAAGCCCATAGAGGGCTATGGTGAAAAAGGAAATATCCTCAGATGAAATCTGGAAAGAAGATTTCTGAGAAACTGCTTAGTGTTCTTTGAATTCATCTCACAGAGTTACATCTGTATTTCGTGGATCTCTTTGCTAGCCTTATTTCTGTGGAATCTGAGAACAGAGATTTCGGATCCCTTTGAAGACTATAGGGCCAAAGGAAATATCCTGCGATAACAAAGAGAAATTAGCTTTCTGAGAAACTTCTTTCTGTTCTCTGAAATCATGTCACAGAGTTACAGCTTTCCCCTCAAGAAGCCTTTCGCTAAGACAGTTCTTGTGGAATTGGCAAAGTGATATTTTAAGCCCATAGAGGGCTATGGTGAAAAAGGAAATATCCTCAGATGATATCTGGAAAGAAGCTTTCTGAGAAACTGCTTAGTGTTCTGTTAATTCATCTCACAGAGTTACATCTGTATTTCGTGGATCTCTTTGCTAGCCTTATTTCTGTGTAATCTGAGAACAGATATTTCGGATCCCTTTGAAGACTGTAGGGCCAAAGGAAATATCCTCTGATAACAAAGAGAAAGAAGCTTTCTGAGAAACTTCTTTGTGTTCTGTGAAATCATCTCACAGAGTTACAGCTTTCCCCTCCAGAAGCCTTTCGCTAGGACAGTTCTTGTGTAATTGGCAAAGACATATTTGGAAGCCCCTAGAGGGCTATGGTGACAAAGGAAATATCCTCAATTGAAATCTGGAAAGAAGCTTTCTGAGAAACTGCTTAGTGTTCTGTGAATTCATCTCACAGAGTTACATCTGTATTTCGTGGATCTCTTTGCTAGCCTTATTTCTGTGGAATCTGAGAAAAGATATTTCGGATCCCTTTGAAGACTATAGGGCCAAAGGAAATATCCTCCGATAACAAAGAGAAAGAAGCTTTCTGAGAAACTTCTTTGTGTTCTGTGAAATCGTCTCACAGAATTACAGCTTTCCCCTCAAGATGCCTTTCGCTAAGACAGTTCTTGTGGAATTGGCAAAGTGATATTTGGAAGCCCATAGAGGGCTATGGTGAAAAAAGAAATATCCTCAAATGAAATCTGGAAAGAAGCTTTCTGAGAAACTGCTTAGTATTCTGTGAATTCATCTCACAGAGTTACATCTGTATTTCGTGGATCTCTTTGCTAGCCTTATTTCTGTGGAATCTGAGAACAGATATTTCGGATCCCTTTGAAGACTATAGGGCCAAAGGAAATATCCTCCGATAACAAAGAGAAAGAAGCTTTCTGAGAAACTTCTTTGTGTTCTGTGAAATCATCTCACAGAGTTACATCTTTCCCCTCAAGAAGCCTTTCGCTAGGACAGTTCTTGTGTAATTGGCAAAGAGATATTTGGAAGCTCATAGAGGGCTATGGTGAAAAAGGAAATATCCTCAGATGAAATCTGGAAAGAAGCTTTCTGAGAAACTGCTTAGTGTTCTGTGAATTCATCTCACAGAGTTACATCTGTATTTCGTGGATCTCTTTGCTAGCCTTATTTCTGTGGAATCTGAGAAAAGATATTTCGGATCCCTATGAAGACTATAGGGCCAAAGGAAATATCCTCCGATAACAAAGAGAAAGAAGCTTTCTGAGAAACTTCTTTGTGTTCTGTGAAATCATCTCACAGAGTTACAGCTTTCCCCTCAAGAAGCCTTTCGCTAAGACAGTTCTTGTGGAATTGGCAAAGTGATATTTGGAAGCCCATAGAGGGCTATGGTGAAAAAGGAAATATCCTCAGATGAAATCTGGAAAGAAGCTTTCTAAGAAACTGCTTAGTGTTCTGTGAATTCATCTCACAGAGTTACATCTGTATTTCGTGGATCTCTTTGCTAGCCTTATTTCTGTGGAATCTGAGAACAGATATTTCGGATCCCTTTGAAGACTATAGGGCCAAAGGAAATATCCTGCGATAACAAAGAGAAAGAAGCTTTCTGAGAAACTTCTTTGTGTTCTGTGAAATCATCTCACAGAAATACAGCTTTCCCCTCAAGAAGCCTTTCCTTAAGACAGTTCTTGTGGAATTGGCAAAGTGATATTTGTAAGCCCATAGAGGGCTATGGTGAAAAAGGAAATATCCTCAGAAGAAATCTGGAAAGAAGCTTTCTGAGAAACTGCTTAGTGTTCTGTGAATTCATCTCACAGAGTTACATCTGTATTTCGTGGATCTCTTTGCTAGCCTTATTTCTGTGTAATCTGAGAACAGATATTTCGGATCCCTTTGAAGACTATAGGGCCAAAGGAAATATCCTCCGATAACAAAGAGAAAGAAGCTTTCTGAGAAACTTCTTTGTGTTCTGTGAAATCATCTCACAGAGTTACCGCTTTCCCCTCAAGAAGCCTTTCGCTAGGACAGTTCTTGTGTAATTGGCAAAGAGATATTTGGAAGCCCATAGAGGGCTATGGTGACAAAGGAAATATCCTCAGATGAAATCTGGAAAGAAGCTTTCTGAGAAACTGCTTAGTGTTCTGTGAATTCATCTCACAGAGTTACATCTGTATTTCGTGGATCTCTTTGCTAGCCTTATTTCTGTGGAATCTGAGAAAAGATATTTCGGATCCCTATGAAGACTATAGGGCCAAAGGAAATATCCTCCGATAACAAAGAGAAAGAAGCTTTCTGAGAAACTTCTTTGTGTTCTGTGAAATCATCTCACAGAGTTACAGCTTTCCCCTCAAGAAGCCTTTCGCTAAGACAGTTCTTGTGGAATTGGCAACGTGATATTTGGAAGCCCATAGAGGGCTGTGGTGAAAAAGGAAATATCCTCAGATGAAATCTGGATAGAAGATTTCTGAGAAACTGCTTAGTGTTCTTTGAATTCATCTCACAGAGTTACATCTGTATTTCGTGGATCTCTTTGCTAGCCTTATTTCTGTGGAATCTGAGAACAGATATTTCGGATCCCTTTGAAGACTATAGGGCCAAAGGAAATATCCTGCGATAACAAAGAGAAAGAAGCTTTCTGAGAAACTTCTTTCTGTTCTCTGAAATCATGTCACAGAGTTACAGCTTTCCCCTCAAGAAGCCTTTCGCTAAGACAGTTCTTGTGGAATTGGCAAAGTGATATTTTAAGCCCATAGAGGGCTATGGTGAAAAAGGAAATATCCTCAGATGATATCTGGAAAGAAGCTTTCTGAGAAACTGCTTAGTGTTCTGTTAATTCATCTCACAGAGTTACATCTGTATTTCGTGGATCTCTTTGCTAGCCTTATTTCTGTGTAATCTGAGAACAGATATTTCGGATCCCTTTGAAGACTATAGGGCCAAAGGAAATATCCTCCGATAACAAAGAGAAAGAAGCTTTCTGAGAAACTTCTTTGTGTTCTGTGAAATCATCTCACAGAGTTACAGCTTTCCCCTCCAGAAGCCTTTCGCTAGGACAGTTCTTGTGTAATTGGCAAAGTGATATTTGGAAGCCCATAGAGGGCTATGGTGAAAAAGGAAATATCCTCAATTGAAATCTGGAAAGAAGCTTTCTGAGAAACTGCTTAGTGTTCTGTGAATTCATCTCACAGAGTTACATCTGTATTTCGTGGATCTCTTTGCTAGCCTTATTTCTGTGGAAGCTGAAAACAGATATTTCGGATCCCTTTGAAGACAATAGGGCCAAAGGAAATATCCTCCGATAACAAAGAGAAAGAAGCTTTCGGAGAAACTTCTTTCTGTTCTCTGAAATCATGTGGCAGAGTTACAGCTTTCCCCTCAAGAAGCCTTTCGCTAAGACAGTTCTTGTGGAATTGGCAAAGTGATATTTGTAAGCCCATAGAGGGCTATGGTGAAAAAGGAAATATCCTCAGATGATATCTGGAAAGAAGCTTTCTGAGAAACTGCTTAGTGTTCTGTTAATTCATCTCACAGAGTTACATCTGTATTTCGTGGATCTCTTTGCTAGCCTTATTTCTGTGTAATCTGAGAACAGATATTTCGGATCCCTTTGAAGACTATAGGGCCAAAGGAAATATCCTCCGATAACAAAGAGAAAGAAGCTTTCTGAGAAACTTCTTTGTGTTCTGTGAAATCATCTCACAGAGTTACAGCTTTCCCCTCCAGAAGCCTTTCGCTAGGACAGTTCTTGTGTAATTGGCAAAGAGATATTTGGAAGCCCATAGAGGGCTATGGTGAAAAAGGAAATATCCTCAGATGAAATATGGAAAGAAGCTTTCTGAGAAACTGCTTAGTATTCTGTGAATTCATCTCACAGAGTTACATATGTATTTCGTGGATCTCTTTGCTAGCCTTATTTCTGTGGAATCTGAGAAAAGATATTTCGGATCCCTATGAAGACTATAGGGCCAAAGGAAATATCCTCCGATAACAAAGAGAAAGAAGCTTTCTGAGAAACTTCTTTGTGTTCTGTGAAATCATCTCACAGAGTTACAGCTTTCCCCTCAAGAAGCCTTTCGCTAAGACAGTTCTTGTCGAATTGGCAAAGTGATATTTGGAAGCCCATAGAGGGCTATGGTGAAAAAGGAAATATCCTCAGATGAAATCTGGAAAGAAGCTTTCTGAGAAACTACTTAGTGTTCTGTGAATTCATCTCACAGAGTTACATCTGTATTTCGTGGATCTCTTTGCTAGCCTTATTTCTGTGGAATCTGAGAACAGATATTTCGGATCCCTTTGAAGACTACAGGGCCAAAGGAAATATCCTCCGATAACAAAGAGAAAGAAGCTTTCTGAGAAACTTCTTTGTGTTCTGTGAAATCATCTCACAGAATTACAGCTTTCCCCTCAAGAAGCCTTTCGCTAAGACAGTTCTTGTGGAATTGGCAAAGTGATATTTGGAAGCCCATAGAGGGCTATGGTGAAAAAGGAAATATCCTCAGATGAAATCTGGAAAGAAGCATTCTGAGAAACTGCTTAGTGTTCTGTGAATTCATCTCACAGAGTTACATCTGTATTTCGTGGATCTCTTTGCTAGCCTTATTTCTGTGGAATCTGAGAACAGATATTTCGGATCCCTTTGAAGACTATAGGGCCAAAGGAAATATCCTGCGATAACAAAGAGAAAGAAGCTTTCTGAGAAACTTCTTTCTGTTCTGTGAAATCATCTCACAGAGTTACAGCTTTCCCCTCAAGAAGCCTTTCGCTAAGACAGTTCTTGTGGAATTGGCAAAGTGATATTTGGAAGCCCATAGAGGGCTATGGTGAAAAAGGAAATGTCCTCAGATGAAATCTGGAAAGAAGCTTTCTGAGAAACTGCTTAGTGTTCTGTGAATTCATCTCACAGAGTTACATCTGTATTTCGTGGATCTCTTTGCTAGCCTTATTTCTGTGGAATCTGAGAACAGATATTTCGGATCCCTTTGAAGACTATAGGGCCAAAGGAAATATCCTCCGATAACAAAGAGAAAGAAGCTTTCTGAGAAACTTCTTTCTGTTCTGTGAAATCATCTGACAGAGTTACAGCTTTCCCCTCAAGAACCCTTTAACTGAGACAGTTCTTGTGTAATTGGCAAAGAGATATTTGGAAGCCCATAGAGGGCTATGGTGAAAAAGGAAATATCCTCAGATGAAATCTGGAAAGAAGCTTTCTGAGAAACTGCTTAGTGTTCTGTGAATTCATCTCACAGAGTTACATATATATTTCGTGGATCTCTTTGCTAGCCTTATTTCTGTGGAATCTGAGAACAGATATTTCGGATCCCTTTGAAGACTATAGGGCCAAAGGAAATATCCTGCGATAACAAAGAGAAAGAAGCTTTCTGAGAAACTTCTTTGTGTTCTGTGAAATCATCTCACAGAAATACAGCTTTCCCCTCAAGAAGCCTTTCGCTAAGACAGTTCTTGTGGAATTGGCAAAGTGATATTTGGAAGCCCATAGAGGGCTATGGTGAAAAAGGAAATATCCTCAGATGAAATCTGGAAAGAAGCTTTCTGAGAAACTGCTTAGTGTTCTGTGAATTCATCTCACAGAGTTACATCTGTATTTCGTGGATCTCTTTGCTAGCCTTATTTCTGTGTAATCTGAGAACAGATATTTCGGATCCCTTTGAAGACTATAGGGCCAAAGGAAATATCCTCCGATAACAAAGAGAAAGAAGCTTTCTGAGAAACTTCTTTGTGTTCTGTGAAATCATCTCACAGTGTTACCGCTTTCCCCTCAAGAAGCCTTTCGCTAGGACAGTTCTTGTGTAATTGGCAAAGAGATATTTGGAAGCCCATAGAGGGCTATGGTGACAAAGGAAATATCCTCAGATGAAATCTGGAAAGAAGCTTTCTGAGAAACTGCTTAGTGTTCTGTGAATTCATCTCACAGAGTTACATCTGTATTTCGTGGATCTCTTTGCTAGCCTTATTTCTGTGGAATCTGAGAACAGATATTTCGGATCCCTTTGAAGACTATAGGGCCAAAGGAAATATCCTGCGATAACAAAGAGAAAGAAGCTTTCTGAGAAACTTCTTTGTGTTCTGTGAAATCATCTCACAGAATTACAGCTTTCCCCTCAAGAAGCCTTTCGCTAAGACAGTTCTTGTGGAATTGGCAAAGTGATATTTGGAAGCCCATAGAGGGCTATGGTGAAAAAGGAAATATCCTCAGATGAAATCTGGAAAGAAGCTTTCTGAGAAACTGCTTAGTATTCTGTGAATTCATCTCACAGAGTTACATCTGTATTTCGTGGATCTCTTTGCTAGCCTTATTTCTGTGGAATCTGAGAACAGATATTTCGGATCCCTTTGAAGACTATAGGGCCAAAGGAAATATCCTCCGATAACAAAGAGAAAGAAGCTTTCTGAGAAACTTCTTTGTGTTCTGTGAAATCATCTCACAGAGTTACAGCTTTCCCCTCAAGAACCCTTTAACTGAGACAGTTCTTGTGTATTTGGCAAAGAGATATTTGGAAGCCCATAGAGGGCTAAGGGGAAAAAGGAAATATCCTCAGATGAAATCTGGAAAGAAGCTTTCTGAGAAACTGCTTAGTGTTCTGTGAATTCATCTCACAGAGTTACATATGTATTTCGTGGATCTCTTTGCTAGCCTTATTTCTGTGGAATCTGAGAAAAGATATTTCGGATCCCTATGAAGACTATAGGGCCAAAGGAAATATCCTCCGATAACAAAGAGAAAGAAGCTTTCTGAGAAACTTCTTTGTGTTCTGTGAAATCATCTCACAGAGTTACAGCTTTCCCCTCAAGAAGCCTTTGTTAAGACAGTTCTTGTGGAGTTGGCAAAGTGATATTTGGAAGCCCATAGAGGGCTATGGTGAAAAAGGAAATATCCTCAGATGAAATCTGGAAAGAAGCTTTCTGAGAAACTGCTTAGTGTTCTGTGAATTCATCTCACAGAGTTACATCTGTATTTCGTGGATCTCTTTGCTAGCCTTATTTCTGTGGAATCTGAGAACAGATATTTTGGATCCCTTTGAAGACTATAGGGCCAAAGGAAATATCCTGCGATAACAAAGAGAAAGAAGCTTTCTGAGAAACTTCTTTCTGTTCTCTGAAATCATGTCACAGAGTTACAGCTTTCCCTTCAAGAAGCCTTTCGCTAAGACACTTCTTGTGGAATTGGCAAAGTGATATTTGTAAGCCCATAGAGGGCTATGGTGAAAAAGGAAATATCCTCAGATGATATCTGGAAAGAAGCTTTCTGAGAAACTGCTTAGTGTTCTGTTAATTCATCTCACAGTGTTACATCTGTATTTCGTGGATCTCTTTGCTAGCCTTATTTCTGTGTAATCTGAGAACAGATATTTCGGATCCCTTTGAAGACTATAGGGCCAAAGGAAATATCCTCCGATAACAAAGAGAAAGAAGCTTTCTGAGAAACTTCTTTGTGTTCTGTGAAATCATCTCACAGAGTTACAGCTTTCCCCTCAAGAACCCGTTAACTGAGACAGTTCTTGTGTAATTGGCAAAGAGATATTTGGAAGCCCATAGAGGGCTATGGTGACAAAGGAAATATCCTCAGATGAAATCTGGAAAGAAGCTTTCTGAGAAACTGCTTAGTGTTCTGTGAATTCATCTCACAGAGTTACATCTGTATTTCGTGGATCTCTTTGCTAGCCTTATTTCTGTGGAATCTGAGAAAAGATATTTCGGATCCCTATGAAGACTATAGGGCCAAAGGAAATATCCTCCGATAACAAAGAGAAAGAAGCTTTCTGAGAAACTTCTTTGTGTTCTGTGAAATCATCTCACAGAGTTACCGCTTTCCCCTCAAGAAGCCTTTCGCTAGGACAGTTCTTGTGTAATTGGCAAAGAGATATTTGGAAGCCCATAGAGGGCTATGGTGACAAAGGAAATATCCTCAGATGAAATGTGGAAAGAAGCTTTCTGAGAAACTGCTTAGTGTTCTGTGAATTCATCTCACAGAGTTACATCTGTATTTCGTGGATCTCTTTGCTAGCCTTATTTCTGTGGAATCTGAGAACAGATATTTCGGATCCCTTTGAAGACTATAGGGCCAAAGGAAATATCCTGCGATAACAAAGAGAAAGAAGCTTTCTGAGAAACTTCTTTGTGTTCTGTGAAATCATCTCACAGAACTACAGCTTTCCCCTCAAGAAGCCTTTCGCTAAGACAGTTCTTGTGGAATTGGCAAAGTGATATTTGGAAGCCCATAGAGGGCTATGGTGAAAAAGGAAATATCCTCAGATGAAATCTGGAAAGAAGCTTTCTGAGAAACTGCTTAGTATTCTGTGAATTCATCTCACAGAGTTACATCTGTATTTCGTGGATCTCTTTGCTAGCCTTATTTCTGTGGAATCTGAGAACAGATATTTCGGATCCCTTTGAAGACTATAGGGCCAAAGGAAATATCCTCCGATAACAAAGAGAAAGAAGCTTTCTGAGAAACTTCTTTGTGTTCTGTGAAATCATCTCACAGAGTTACAGCTTTCCCCTCCAGAAGCCTTTCGCTAGGACAGTTCTTGTGTAATTGGCAAAGAGATATGTGGAAGCCCATAGAGGGCTATGGTGACAAAGGAAATATCCTCAATTGAAATCTGGAAAGAAGCTTTCTGAGAAACTGCTTAGTGTTCTGTGAATTCATCTCACAGAGTTACATCTGTATTTCGTGGATCTCTTTGCTAGCCTTATTTCTGTGGAATCTGAGAAAAGATATTTCGGATCCCTTTGAAGACTATAGGGCCAAAGGAAATATCCTCCGATAACAAAGAGAAAGAAGCTTTCTGAGAAACTTCTTTGTGTTCTGTGAAATCGTCTCACAGAATTACAGCTTTCCCCTCAAGATGCCTTTCGCTAAGACAGTTCTTGTGGAATTGGCAAAGTGATATTTGGAAGCCCATAGAGGGCTATGGTGAAAAAAGAAATATCCTCAAATGAAATCTGGAAAGAAGCTTTCTGAGAAACTGCTTAGTATTCTGTGAATTCATCTCACAGAGTTACATCTGTATTTCGTGGATCTCTTTGCTAGCCTTATTTCTGTGGAATCTGAGAACAGATATTTCGGATCCCTTTGAAGACTATAGGGCCAAAGGAAATATCCTCCGATAACAAAGAGAAAGAAGCTTTCTGAGAAACTTCTTTGTGTTCTGTGAAATCATCTCACAGAGTTACAGCTTTCCCCTCAAGAAGGCTTTCGTTAAGACAGTTCTTGTGGAATTGGCAAAGTGATATTTGGAAGCCCATAGAGGGCTATGGTGAAAAAGGAAATATCCTCAGATGAAATCTGGAAAGAAGCTTTCTGAGAAACTGCTTAGTGTTCTGTGAATTCATCTCACAGAGTTACATCTGTATTTCGTGGATCTCTTTGCTAGCCTTATTTCTGTGGAAGCTGAAAACAGATATTTCGGAACCCTTTGAAGACTATAGGGCCAAAGGAAATATCCTGCGATAACAAAGAGAAAGAAGCTTTCGGAGAAACTTCTTTCTGTTCTCTGAAATCATGTCACAGAGTTACAGCTTTCCCCTCAAGAAGCCTTTCGCTAAGACAGTTCTTGTGGAATTGGCAAAGTGATATTTGTAAGCCCATAGAGGGCTATGGTGAAAAAGGAAATATCCTCAGATGATATCTGGAAAGAAGCTTTCTGAGAAACTGCTTAGTGTTCTGTTAATTCATCTCACAGAGTTACATCTGTATTTCGTGGATCTCTTTGCTAGCCTTATTTCTGTGTAATCTGAGAACAGATATTTCGGATCCCTTTGAAGACCATAGGGCCAAAGGAAATATCCTCCGATAACAAAGAGAAAGAAGCTTTCTGAGAAACTTCTTTGTGTTCTGTGAAATCATCTCACAGAGTTACCGCTTTCCCCTCAAGAAGCCTTTCGCTAAGACAGTTCTTGTGGAATTGGCAAAGTGATATTTGGAAGCCCATAGAGGGCTATGGTGAAAAAGGAAATATCCTCAGATGAAATCTGGAAAGAAGCTTTCTGAGAAACTGCTTAGTGTTCTGTGAATTCATCTCACAGAGTTACATCTGTATTTCGTGCATCTCTTTGCTAGCCTTATTTCTGTGGAATCTGAGAACAGATATTTCGGATCCCTTTGAAGACTATAGGGCCAAAGGAAATATCCTGCGATAACAAAGAGAAAGAAGCTTTCTGAGAAACTTCATTCTGTTCTCTGAAATCATGTCACAGAGTTACAGCTTTCCCCTCAAGAAGCCTTTCGCTAAGACAGTTCTTGTGGAATTGGCAAAGTGATATTTGTAAGCCCATAGAGGGCTATGGTGAAAAAGGAAATATCCTCAGATGATATCTGGAAAGAAGCTTTCTGAGAAACTGCTTAGTGTTCTGTTAATTCATCTCACAGAATTACATCTGTATTTCGTGGATCTCTTTGCTAGCCTTATTTCTGTGTATTCTGAGAACAGATATTTCGGATCCCTTTGAAGACTATAGGGCCAAAGGAAATATCCTCCGATAACAAAGAGAAAGAAGCTTTCTGAGAAACTTCTTTGTGTTCTGTGAAATCATCTCACAGAGTTACAGCTTTCCCCTCCAGAAGCCTTTCGCTAGGACAGTTCTTGTGTAATTGGCAAAGAGATATTTGGAAGCCCATAGAGGGCTATGGTGACAAAGGAAATATCCTCAATTGAAATCTGGAAAGAAGCTTTCTGAGAAACTGCTTAGTGTTCTGTTAATTCATCTCACAGAGTTACATCTGTATTTCGTGGAACTCTTTGCTAGCCTTATTTCTGTGGAATCTGAGAAAAGATATTTCGGATCCCTTTGAAGACTATAGGGCCAAAGGAAATATCCTCCGATAACAAAGAGAAAGAAGCTTTCTGAGAAACTTCTTTGTGTTCTGTGAAATCGTCTCACAGAATTACAGCTTTCCCCTCAAGATGCCTTTCGCTAAGACAGTTCTTGTGGAATTGTCAAAGTGATATTTGGAAGCCCATAGAGGGCTATGGTGAAAAAAGAAATATCCTCAAATGAAATCTGTAAAGAAGCTTTCTGAGAAACTGCTTAGTATTCTGTGAATTCATCTCACAGAGTTACATCTGTATTTCGTGGATCTCTTTGCTAGCCTTATTTATGTGGAATCTGAGAACAGATATTTCGGATCCCTTTGAAGACTATAGGGCCAAAGGAAATATCCTCCGATAACAAAGAGAAAGAAGCTTTCTGAGAAACTTCTTTGTGTTCTGTGAAATCATCTCACAGAGTTACAGCTTTCCCCTTAAGAAGGCTTTCGTTAAGACAGTTCTTGTGGAATTGGCAAAGTGATATTTGGAAGCCCATAGAGGGCTATGGTGAAAAAGGAAATATCCTCAGATGAAATCTGGAAAGAAGCTTTCTGAGAAACTGCTTAGTGTTCTGTGAATTCATCTCACAGAGTTACATCTGTATTTCGTGCATCTCTTTGCTAGCCTTATTTCTGTGGAATCTGAGAACAGATATTTCGGATCCCTTTGAAGACTATAGGGCCAAAGGAAATATCCTGCGATAACAAAGAGAAAGAAGCTTTCTGAGAAACTTCTTTCTGTTCTCTGAAATCATGTCACAGAGTTACAGCTTTCCCCTCAAGAAGCCTTTCGCTAAGACAGTTCTTGTGGAATTGGCAAAGTGATATTTGTAAGCCCATAGAGGGCTATGGTGAAAAAGGAAATATCCTCAGATGATATCTGGAAAGAAGCTTTCTGAGAAACTGCTTAGTGTTCTGTGAATTCATCTCACAGAGTTACATCTGTCTTTCGTGGATCTCTTTGCTAGCCTTATTTCTGTGTATTCTGAGAACAGATATTTCGGATCCCTTTGAAGACTATAGGGCCAAAGGAAATATCCTCCGATAACAAAGAGAAAGAAGCTTTCTGAGAAACTTCTTTGTGTTCTGTGAAATCATCACACAGAGTTACAGCTTTCCCCTCCAGAAGCCTTTCGCTAGGACAGTTCTTGTGTAATTGGCAAAGAGATATTTGGAAGCCCATAGAGGGCCATGGTGACAAAGGAAATATCCTCAATTGAAATCTGGAAAGAAGCTTTCTGAGAAACTGCTTAGTGTTCTGTGAATTCATCTCACAGAGTTACATCTGTATTTCGTGGATCTCTTTGCTAGCCTTATTTCTGTGTAATCTGAGAACAGATATTTCGGATCCCTTTGAAGACTATAGGGCCAAAGGAAATATCCTCCGATAACAAAGAGAAAGAAGCTTTCTGAGAAACTTCTTTGTGTTCTGTGAAATCATCTCACAGAATTACAGCTTTCCCCTCAAGAAGCCTTTCGCTAAGACAGTTCTTGTGGAATTGACAAAGTGATATTTGGAAGCCCATAGAGGGCTATGGTGAAAAAAGAAATATCCTCAGATGAAATATGGAAAGAAGCTTTCTGAGAAACTGCTTAGTATTCTGTGAATTCATCGCACAGAGTTACATCTGTGTTTCGTGGATCTCTTTGCTAGCCTTATTTCTGTGGAATCTGAGAACAGATATTTCGGATCCCTTCGAAGACTATAGGGCCAAAGGAAATATCCTCCGATAACAAAGAGAAAGAAGCTTTCTGAGAAACTTCTTTGTGTTCTGTGAAATCATCTCACAGAGTTACAGCTTTCCCCTCAAGAAGCCTTTCTCTAAGACAGTTCTTGTGGAATTGGCAAAGTGATATTTGGAAGCCCATAGAGGGCTATGGTGAAAAAGGAAATATCCTCAGATGAAATCTGGAAAGAAGCTTTCTGAGAAACTGCTTAGTGTTCTGTGAATTCATCTCACAGAGTTACATCTGTATTTCGTGGATCTCTTTGCTAGCCTTATTTCTGTGGAATCTGAAAACAGATATTTCGGATCCCTTTGAAGACTATAGGGCCAAAGGAAATATCCTGCGATAACAAAGAGAAAGAAGCTTTCTGAGAAACTTCTTTCTGTTCTCTGAAATCATGTCATAGAGTTACAGCTTTCCCCTCAAGAAGCCTTTCGCTAAGACAGTTCTTGTGGAATTGGCAAAGTGATATTTGTAGGCCCATAGAGGGCTATGGTGAAAAAGGAAATATCCTCAGATGATATCTGGAAGGAAGCTTTCTGAGAAACTGCTTAGTGTTCTGTTAATTCATCTCACAGAGTTATATCTGTATTTCGTGGATCTCTTTGCTAGCCTTATTTCTGTGTAATCTGAGAACAGATATTTCCGATCCCTTTGAAGACTATAGGGCCAAAGGAAATATCCTCCGATAACAAAGAGAAAGAAGCTTTCTGAGAAACTTCTTTGTGTTCTGTGAAATCATCTCACAGAGTTACATCTTTCCCCTCAAGAAGCCTTTCGCTAGGACAGTTCTTGTGTAATTGGCAAAGAGATATTTGGAAGCCCATAAAGGGCTACGGTGACAAAGGAAATATCCTAAGATGAAATCTGGAAAGAAGCTTTCTGAGAAACTGCTTAGTGTTCTGTGAATTCATCTCACAGAGTTACATCTGTATTTCGTGGATCTCTTTGCTAGCCTTATTTCTGTGGAATCTGAGAAAAGATATTTCGGATCCCTATGAAGACTTTAGGGCCAAAGGAAATATCCTCCGATAACAAAGAGAAAGAAGCTTTCTGAGAAACTTCTTTGTGTTCTGTGAAATCATCTCACAGAGTTACCGCTTTCCCCTCAAGAAGCCTTTCGCTAAGACAGTTCTTGTGGAATTGGCAAAGTGTTATTTGGAAGCCCATAGAGGGCTATGGTGAAAAAGGAAATATCCTCAGATGAAATCTGGAAAGAAGCTTTCTGAGAAACTGCTTAGTGTTCTGTGAATTCATCTCACAGAGTTACATCTATATTTCGTGGATCTCTTTGCTAGCCTTATTTCTGTGGAATCTGAGAACAGATATTTCGGATCCCTTTGAAGACTATAGGGCCAAAGGAAATATCCTGCGATAACAAAGAGAAAGAAGCTTTCTGAGAAACTTCTTTGTGTTCTGTGAAATCATCTCACAGAATTACAGCTTTCCTCTCAAAAAGCCTTTCGCTAAGACAGTTCTTGTGGAATTGGCAAAGTCATATTTGGAAGCCCATAGAGGGCTATGGTGAAAAAAGAAATATCCTCAGATGAAATCTGGAAAGAAGCTTGCTGAGAAACTGCTTAGTGTTCTGTGAATTCATCTCACAGAGTTACATCTGTATTTCGTGGATCTCTTTGCTAGCCTTATTTCTGTGGAATCTGAGAACAGATATTTCGGATCCCTTTGAAGACTATAGGGCCAAAGGAAATATCCTCCGATAATAAAGAGAAAGAAACTTTCTGAGAAACTTCTTTCTGTTCTGTGAAATCATGTCACAGAGTTACAGCTTTCCCCTCAAGAAGCCTTTCGCTAGGACAGTTCTTGTGTAATTGGCAAAGAGATATTTGGAAGCCCATAGAGGGCTATGGTGACAAAGGAAATATCCTCAGATGAAATCTGGAAAGAAGCTTTCTGCGAAACTGCTTAGTGTTCTGTGAATTCATCTCACAGAGTTACATCTGTATTTCGTGGATCTCTTTGCTAGTCTTATTTCTGTGGAATCTGAGAACAGATATTTCGGATCCCTTTGAAGACTATAGGGCCAAAGGAAATATCCTGCGATAACAAAGAGAAAGAAGCTTTCTGAGAAACTTCTTTGTGTTCTGTGAAATCATCTCACAGAATTACAGCTTTCCCCTCAAGAAGCCTTTCGCTAAGACAGTTCTTGTGGAATTGGCAAAGTGATATTTGGAAGCCCATAGAGGGCTATGGTGAAAAAGGAAATATCCTCAGATGAAATCTGGAAAGAAGCTTTCTGAGAAACTGCTTAGTGTTCTGTGAATTCATCTCACAGAGTTACATATGTATTTCGTGGATCTCTTTGCTAGCCTTATTTCTGTGGAATCTGAGAAAAGATATTTCGGATCCCTATGAAGACTATAGGGCCAAAGGAAATATCCTCCGATAACAAAGAGAAAGAAGCTTTCTGAGAAACTTTTTTGTGTTCTGTGAAATCATCTCACAGAGTTACAGCTTTCCCCTCAAGAAGCCTTTCGCTAGGACAGTTCTTGTGTAATTGGCAAAGAGATATTTGGAAGCCCATAGAGGGCTATGGTGACAAAGGAAATATCCTCAGATGAAATCTGGAAAGAAGCTTTCTGAGAAGCTGCTTAGTGTTCTGTGAATTCATCTCACAGAGTTACATCTGTATTTCGTGGATGTCTTTGCTAGCCTTATTTCTGTGGAATCTGAGAAGAGATATTTCGGATCCCTTTGAAGACTATAGGGCCAAAGGAAATATCCTCCGATAACAAAGAGAAAGAAGCTTTCTGAGAAACTTCTTTCTGTTCTGTGAAATCATCTCACAGAGTTACAGCTTTCCCCTCAAGAAGCCTTTCTCTAAGACAGTTCTTGTGGAATTGGCAAAGTGATATTTGTAAGCCCATAGAGGGCTATGGTGACAAAGGAAATATCCTCAGATGAAATCTGGAAAGAAGCTTTCTGAGAAACTGCTTAGTGTTCTGTGAATTCATCTCACAGAGTTACACCTGTATTTCGTGGATCTCTTTGCTAGCCTTATTTCTGTGGAATCTGAGAACAGATATTTCGGATCCCTTTGAAGACTATAGGGCCAAAGGAAATATCCTCCGATAACAAAGAGAAAGAAGCTTTCTGAGAAACTTCTTTGTGTTCTGTGAAATCATCTCACAGAGTTACAGCTTTCCCCTCAAGAACCCTTTAACTGAGACAGTTCTTGTGTAATTGGCAAAGAGATATTTTGAAGCCCATAGAGGGCTATGGTGAAAAAGGAAATATCCTCAGATGAAATCTGGAAAGAAGCTTTCTGAGAAACTGCTTAGTGTTCTGTGAATTCATCTCACAGAGTTACATATGTATTTCGTGGATCTCTTTGCTAGCCTTATTTCTGTGGAATCTGAGAAAAGATATTTCGGATCCCTATGAAGACTATAGGGCCAAAGGAAATATCCTCCGATAACAAAGAGAAAGAAGCTTTCTGAGAAACTTCTTTCTGTTCTCTGAAATCATGTCACAGAGTTACAGCTTTCCCCTCAAGAAGCCTTTCGTTAAGACAGTTCTTGTGGAATTGGCAAAGTGATATTTTAAGCCCATAGAGGGCTATGGTGAAAAAGGAAATATCCTCAGATGATATCTGGAAAGAAGCTTTCTGAGAAACTGCTTAGTGTTCTGTTAATTCATCTCACAGAGTTACATCTGTATTTCGTGGATCTCTTTGCTAGCCTTATTTCTGTGTAATCTGAGAACAGATATTTCGGATCCCTTTGAAGACTATAGGGCCAAAGGAAATATCCTCCGATAACAAAGAGAAAGAAGCTTTCTGAGAAACTTCTTTGTGTTCTGTGAAATCATCTCACAGAGTTACAGCTTTCCCCTCCAGAAGCCTTTCGCTAGGACAGTTCTTGTGTAATTGGCAAAGAGATATTTGGAAGCCCATAGAGGGCTATGGTGACAAAGGAAATATCCTCAATTGAAATCTGGAAAGAAGCTTTCTGAGAAACTGCTTAGTGTTCTGTGAATTCATCTCACAGAGTTACATCTGTATTTCGTGGATCTCTTTGCTAGCCTTATTTCTGTGGAATCTGAGAAAAGATATTTCGGATCCCTTTGAAGACTATAGGGCCAAAGGAAATATCCTCCGATAACAAAGAGAAAGAAGCTTTATGAGAAACTTCTTTGTGTTCTGTGAAATCGTCTCACAGAATTACAGCTTTCCCCTCAAGATGCCTTTCGCTAAGACAGTTCTTGTGGAATTGGCAAAGTGATATTTGGAAGCCCATAGAGGGCTATGGTGAAAAAAGAAATATCCTGAAATGAAATCTGGAAAGAAGCTTTCTGAGAAACTGCTTAGTATTCTGTGAATTCATCTCACAGAGTTACATCTGTATTTCGTGGATCTCTTTGCTAGCCTTATTTCTGTGGAATCTGAGAACAGATATTTCGGATCCCTTTGAAGACTATAGGGCCAAAGGAAATATCCTCCGATAACAAAGAGAAAGAAGCTTTCTGAGAAACTTCTTTGTGTTCTGTGAAATCATCTCACAGAGTTACAGCTTTCCCCTCAAGAAGGCTTTCGTTAAGACAGTTCTTGTGGAATTGGCAAAGTGATATTTGGAAGCCCATAGAGGGCTATGGTGACAAAGGAAATATCCTCAGATGAAATCTGGAAAGAAGCTTTCTGAGAAACTGCTTAGTGTTCTGTGAATTCATATCACAGAGTTACATCTGTATTTCGTGGATCTCTTTGCTAGCCTTATTTCTGTGGAAGCTGAAAACAGATATTTCGGAACCCTTTGAAGACTATAGGGCCAAAGGAAATATCCTGCGATAACAAAGAGAAAGAAGCTTTCGGAGAAACTTCTTTCTGTTCTCTGAAATCATGTCACAGAGTTACAGCTTTCCCCCCAAGAAGACTTTCGCTCAGACAGTTCTTGTGGAATTGGCAAAGTGATATTTGTAAGCCCATAGAGGGCTATGGTGAAAAAGGAAATATCCTCAGATGATATCTGGAAAGAAGCTTTCTGAGAAACTGCTTAGTGTTCTGTTAATTCATCTCACAGAGTTACATCTGTATTTCGTGGATCTCTTTGCTAGCCTTATTTCTGTGTAATCTGAGAACAGATATTTCGGATCCCTTTGAAGACCATAGGGCCAAAGGAAATATCCTCCGATAACAAAGAGAAAGAAGCTTTCTGAGAAACTTCTTTGTGTTCTGTGAAATCATCTCACAGAGTTACCGCTTTCCCCTCAAGAAGCCTTTCGCTAAGACAGTTCTTGTGGAATTGGCAAAGTGATATTTGGAAGCCCATAGAGGGCTATGGTGAAAAAGGAAATATCCTCAGATGAAATCTGGAAAGAAGCTTTCTGAGAAACTGCTTAGTGTTCTGTGAATTCATCTCACAGAGTTACATCTGTATTTCGTGCATCTCTTTGCTAGCCTTATTTCTGTGGAATCTGAGAACAGATATTTCGGATCCCTTTGAAGACTATAGGGCCAAAGGAAATATCCTGCGATAACAAAGAGAAAGAAGCTTTCTGAGAAACTTCTTTCTGTTCTCTGAAATCATGTCACAGAGTTACAGCTTTCCCCTCAAGAAGCCTTTCGCTAAGACAGTTCTTGTGGAATTGGCAAAGTGATATTTGTAAGCCCATAGAGGGCTATGGTGAAAAAGGAAATATCCTCAGATGATATCTGGAAAGAAGCTTTCTGAGAAACTGCTTAGTGTTCTGTTAATTCATCTCACAGAGTTACATCTGTATTTCGTGGATCTCTTTGCTAGCCTTATTTCTGTGTATTCTGAGAACAGATATTTCGGATCCCTTTGAAGACTATAGGGCCAAAGGAAATATCCTCCGATAACAAAGAGAAAGAAGCTTTCTGAGAAACTTCTTTGTGTTCTGTGAAATCATCTCACAGAGTTACAGCTTTCCCCTCCAGAAGCCTTTCGCTAGGACAGTTCTTGTGTAATTGGCAAAGAGATATTTGGAAGCCCATAGAGGGCTATGGTGACAAAGGAAATATCCTCAATTGAAATCTGGAAAGAAGCTTTCTGAGAAACTGCTTAGTGTTCTGTTAATTCATCTCACAGAGTTACATCTGTATTTCGTGGATCTCTTTGCTAGCCTTATTTCTGTGGAATCTGAGAAAAGATATTTCGGATCCCTTTGAAGACTATAGGGCCAAAGGAAATATCCTCCGATAACAAAGAGAAAGAAGCTTTCTGAGAAACTTCTTTGTGTTCTGTGAAATCGTCTCACAGAATTACAGCTTTCCCCTCAAGATGCCTTTCGCTAAGACAGTTCTTGTGGAATTGGCAAAGTGATATTTGGAAGCACATAGAGGGCTATGGTGAAAAAAGAAATATCCTCAAATGAAATCTGGAAAGAAGCTTTCTGAGAAACTGCTTAGTATTCTGTGAATTCATCTCACAGAGTTACATCTGTATTTCGTGGATCTCTTTGCTAGCCTTATTTCTGTGGAATCTGAGAACAGATATTTCGGATCCCTTTGAAGACTATAGGGCCAAAGGAAATATCCTCCGATAACAAAGAGAAAGAAGCTTTCTGAGAAACTTCTTTGTGTTCTGTGAAATCATCTCACAGAGTTACAGCTTTCCCCTCAAGAAGCCTTTCGCTAAGACAGTTCTTGTGGAATTGGCAAAGTGATATTTGGAAGCCCATAGAGGGCTATGGTGAAAAAGGAAATATCCTCAGATGAAATCTGGAAAGAAGCTTTCTGAGAAACTGCTTAGTGTTCTGTGAATTCATCTCACAGAGTTACATCTGTATTTCGTGGATCTCTTTGCTAGCCTTATTTCTGTGGAAGCTGAAAACAGATATTTCGGATCCCTTTGAAGACTATAGGGCCAAAGGAAATATCCTGCGATAACAAAGAGAAAGAAGCTTTCTGAGAAACTTCTTTCTGTTCTCTGAAATCATGTCACAGAGTTACAGCTTTCCCCTCAAGAAGCCTTTCGCTAAGACAGTTCTTGTGGAATTGGCAAAGTGATATTTGTAAGCCCATAGAGGGCTATGGTGAAAAAGAAAATATCCTCAGATGATATCTGGAAAGAAGCTTTCTGAGAAACTGCTTAGTGTTCTGTTAATTCATCTCACAGAGTTACATCTGTATTTCGTGGATCTCTTTGCTAGCCTTATTTCTGTGTATTCTGAAAACAGATATTTCGGATCCCTTTGAAGACTATAGGGCCAAAGGAAATATCCTCCGATAACAAAGAGAAAGAAGCTTTCTGAGAAACTTCTTTGTGTTCTGTGAAATCATCTCACAGAGTTACAGCTTTCCCCTCCAGAAGCCTTTCGCTAGGACAGTTCTTGTGTAATTGGCAAAGAGATATTTGGAAGCCCATAGAGGGCTATGGTGACAAAGGAAATATCCTCAATTGAAATCTGGAAAGAAGCTTTCTGAGAAACTGCTTAGTGTTCTGTTAATTCATCTCACAGAGTTACATCTGTATTTCGTGGATCTCTTTGCTAGCCTTATTTCTGTGGAATTTGAGAAAAGATATTTCGGATCCCTTTGAAGACTATAGGGCCAAAGGAAATATCCTCCGATAACAAAGAGAAAGAAGCTTTCTGAGAAACTTCTTTGTGTTCTGTGAAATCCTCTCACAGAATTACAGCTTTCCCCTCAAGATGCCTTTCGCTAAGACAGTTCTTGTGGAATTGGCAAAGTGATATTTGGAAGCCCATAGAGGGCTATGGTGAAAAAAGAAATATCCTCAAATGAAATCTGGAAAGAAGCTTTCTGAGAAACTGCTTAGTATTCTGTGAATTCATCTCACAGAGTTACATCTGTATTTCGTGGATCTCTTTGCTAGCCTTATTTCTGTGGAATCTGAGAACAGATATTTCGGATCCCTTTGAAGACTATAGGGCCAAAGGAAATATCCTCCGATCACAAAGAGAAAGAAGCTTTCTGAGAAACTTCTTTGTGTTCTGTGAAATCATCTCACAGAGTTACAGCTTTCCCCTCAAGAAGGCTTTCGTTAAGACAGTTCTTGTGGAATTGGCAAAGTGATATTTGGAAGCCCATAGAGGGCTATGGTGAAAAAGGAAATACCCTCAGATGAAATCTGGAAAGAAGCTTTCTGAGATACTGCTTAGTGTTCTGTGAATTCATCTCACAGAGTTACATCTGTATTTCGTGGATCTCTTTGCTAGCCTTATTTCTGTGGAAGCTGAAAACAGATATTTCGGATCCCTTTGAAGACTATAGGGCCAAAGGAAATATCCTGCGATAACAAAGAGAAAGAAGCTTTCTGAGAAACTTCTTTCTGTTCTCTGAAATCATGTCACAGAGTTACAGCTTTCCCCTCAAGAAGCCTTTCGCTAAGACAGTTCTTGTGGAATTGGCAAAGTGATATTTGTAAGCCCATAGAGGGCTATGGTGAAAAAGGAAATATCCTCAGATGATATCTGGAAAGAAGCTTTCTGAGAAACTGCTTAGTGTTCTGTTAATTCATCTCACAGAGTTACATCTGTATTTCGTGGATCTCTTTGCTAGCCTTATTTCTGTGTATTCTGAGAACAGATATTTCGGATCCCTTTGAAGACTATAGGGCCAAAGGAAATATCCTCCGATAACAAAGAGAAAGAAGCTTTCTGAGAAACTTCTTTGTGTTCTGTGAAATCATCTCACAGAGTTACAGCTGTCCCCTCCAGAAGCCTTTCGCTAGGACAGTTCTTGTGTAATTGGCAAAGAGATATTTGGAAGCCCATAGAGGGCTATGGTGACAAAGGAAATATCCTCAATTGAAATCTGGAAAGAAGCTTTCTGAGAAACTGCTTAGTGTTCTGTTAATTCATCTCACAGAGTTACATCTGTATTTCGTGGATCTCTTTGCTAGCCTTATTTCTGTGGAATCTGAGAACAGATATTTCGGATCCCTTTGAAGACTATAGGGCCAAAGGAAATATCCTGCGATAACAAAGAGAAAGAAGCTTTCTGAGAAACTTCTTTGTGTTCTGTGAAATCATCTCACAGAGTTACAGCTTTCCCCTCAAGAAGGCTTTCGTTAAGACAGTTCTTGTGGAATTGGCAAAGTGATATTTGGAAGCCCATAGAGGGCTATGGTGAAAAAGGAAATATCCTCAGATGAAATCTGGAAAGAAGATTTCTGAGAAACTGCTTAGTGTTCTGTGAATTCATCTCACAGAGTTACATCTGTATTTCGTGGATCTCTTTGCTAGCCTTATTTCTGTGGAAGCTGAAAACAGATATTTCGGATCCCTTTGAAGACTATAGGGCCAAAGGAAATATCCTGCGATAACAAAGAGAAAGAAGCTTTCGGAGAAACTTCTTTCTGTTCTCTGAAATCATGTCACAGAGTTACAGCTTTCCCCTCAAGAAGCCTTTCGCTAAGACAGTTCTTGTGGAATTGGCAAAGTGATATTTGTAAGCCAATAGAGGGCTATGGTGAAAAAGGAAATATCCTCAGATGATATCTGGAAAGAAGCTTTCTGAGAAACTGCTTAGTGTTCTGTTAATTCATCTCACAGAGTTACATCTGTATTTCGTGGATCTCTTTGCTAGCCTTATTTCTGTGTAATCTGAGAACAGATATTTCGGATCCCTTTGAAGACCATAGGGCCAAAGGAAATATCCTCTGATAACAAAGAGAAAGAAGCTTTCTGAGAAACTTCTTTGTGTTCTGTGAAATCATCTCACAGAGTTACCGCTTTCCCCTCAAGAAGCCTTTCGCTAAGACAGTTTTTGTGGAATTGGCAAAGTGATATTTGGAAGCCCATAGAGGGCTATGGTGAAAAAGGAAATATCCTCAGATGAAATCTGGAAAGAAGCTTTCTGAGAAACTGCTTAGTGTTCTGTGAATTCATCTCACAGAGTTACATCTGTATTTCGTGGATCTCTTTGCTAGCCTTATTTCTGTGGAATCTGAGAACAGATATTTCGGATCCCTTTGAAGACTATAGGGCCAAAGGAAATATCCTGCGATAACAAAGAGAAAGAAGCTTTCTGAGAAACTTCTTTCTGTTCTCTGAAATCATGTCACAGAGTTACAGCTTTCCCCTCAAGAAGCCTTTCGCTAAGACAGTTCTTGTGGAATTGGCAAAGTGATATTTGTAAGCCCATAGAGGGCTATGGTGAAAAAGGAAATATCCTCAGATGATATCTGGAAAGAAGCTTTCTGAGAAACTGCTTAGTGTTCTGTAAATTCATCTCACAGAGTTACATCTGTATTTCGTGGATCTCTTTGCTAGCCTTATTTCTGTGTATTCTGAGAACAGATATTTCGGATCCCTTTGAAGACTATAGGGCCAAAGGAAATATCCTCCGATAACAAAGAGAAAGAAGCTTTCTGAGAAACTTCTTTGTGTTCTGTGAAATCATCTCACAGAGTTACAGCTTTCCCCTCCAGAAGCCTTTCGCTAGGACAGTTCTTGTGTAATTGGCAAAGAGATATATGGAAGCCCATAGAGGGCTATGGTGACAAATGAAATATCCTCAATTGAAATCTGGAAAGAAGCTTTCTGAGAAACTGCTTAGTGTTCTCTTAATTCATCTCACAGAGTTACATCTGTATTTCGTGGATCTCTTTGCTAGCCTTATTTCTGTGTAATCTGAGAACAGATATTTCGGATCCCTTTGAAGACTATAGGGCCAAAGGAAATATCCTCCGATAACAAAGAGAAAGAAGCTTTCTGAGAAACTTCTTTGTGTTCTGTGAAATCATCTCACAGAATTACAGCTTTCCCCTCAAGAAGAATTTCGCTAAGACAGTTCTTGTGGAATTGACAAAGTGATATTTGGAAGCCCATAGAGGGCTATGGTGAAAAAAGAAATATCCTCAGATGAAATATGGAAAGAAGCTTTCTGAGAAACTGCTTAGTATTCTGTGAATTCATCGCACAGAGTTACATCTGTGTTTCGTGGATCTGTTTGCTAGCCTTTTTTCTGTGGAATCTGAGAACAGATATTTCGGATCCCTTCGAAGACTATAGGGCCAAAGGAAATATCCTCCGATAACAAAGAGAAAGAAGCTTTCTGAGAAACTTCTTTGTGTTCTGTGAAATCATCTCACAGAGTTACAGCTTTCCCCTCAAGAAGCCTTTCTCTAAGACAGTTCTTGTGGAATTGGCAAAGTGATATTTGGAAGCCCATAGAGGGCTATGGTGAAAAAGGAAATATCCTCAGATGAAATCTGGAAAGAAGCTTTCTGAGAAACTGCTTAGTGTTCTGTGAATTCATCTCACAGAGTTACATCTGTATTTCGTGGATCTCTTTGCTAGCCTTATTTCTGTGGAATCTGAAAACAGATATTTCGGATCCCTTTGAAGACTATAGGGCCAAAGGAAATATCCTGCGATAACAAAGAGAAAGAAGCTTTCTGAGAAACTTCTTTCTGTTCTCTGAAATCATGTCATAGAGTTACAGCTTTCCCCTCAAGAAGCCTTTCGCTAAGACAGTTCTTGTGGAATTGGCAAAGTGATATTTGTAAGCCCATAGAGGGCTATGGTGAAAAAGGAAATATCCTCAGATGATATCTGGAAGGAAGCTTTCTGAGAAACTGCTTAGTGTTCTGTTAATTCATCTCACAGAGTTATATCTGTATTTCGTGGATCTCTTTGCTAGCCTTATTTCTGTGTAATCTGAGAACAGATATTTCCGATCCCTTTGAAGACTATAGGGCCAAAGGAAATATCCTCCGATAACAAAGAGAAAGAAGCTTTCTGAGAAACTTCTTTGTGTTCTGTGAAATCATCTCACAGAGTTACATCTTTCCCCTCAAGAAGCCTTTCGCTAGGACAGTTCTTGTGTAATTGGCAAAGAGATATTTGGAAGCCCATAGAGGGCTACGGTGACAAAGGAAATATCCTCAGATGAAATCTGGAAAGAAGCTTTCTGAGAAACTGCTTAGTGTTCTGTGAATTCATCTCACAGAGTTACATATGTATTTCGTGGATCTCTTTGCTAGCCTTATTTCTGTGGAATCTGAGAAAGGATATTTCGGATCCCTATGAAGACTTTAGGGCCAAAGGAAATATCCTCCGATAACAAAGAGAAAGAAGCTTTCTGAGAAACTTCTTTGTGTTCTGTGAAATCATCTCACAGAGTTACCGCTTTCCCCTCAAGAAGCCTTTCGCTAAGACAGTTCTTGTGGAATTGGCAAAGTGTTATTTGGAAGCCCATAGAGGGCTATGGTGAAAAAGGAAATATCCTCAGATGAAATCTGGAAAGAAGCTTTCTGAGAAACTGCTTAGTGTTCTGTGAATTCATCTCACAGAGTTACATCTATATTTCGTGGATCTCTTTGCTAGCCTTATTTCTGTGGAATCTGAGAACAGATATTTCGGATCCCTTTGAAGACTATAGGGCCAAAGGAAATATCCTGCGATAACAAAGAGAAAGAAGCTTTCTGAGAAACTTCTTTGTGTTCTGTGAAATCATCTCACAGAATTACAGCTTTCCCCTCAAGAAGCCTTTCGCTAAGACAGTTCTTGTGGAATTGGCAAAGTCATATTTGGAAGCCCATAGAGGGCTATGGTGAAAAAAGAAATATCCTCAGATGAAATCTGGAAAGAAGCTTTCTGAGAAACTGCTTAGTGTTCTGTGAATTCATCTCACAGAGTTACATCTGTATTTCGTGGATCTCTTTGCTAGCCTTATTTCTGTGGAATCTGAGAACAGATATTTCGGATCCCTTTGAAGACTACAGGGCCAAAGGAAATATCCTGCGATAACAAAGAGAAAGAAGCTTTCTGAGAAACTTCTTTCTGTTCTGTGAAATCATGTCACAGAGTTACAGCTTTCCCCTCAAGAAGCCTTTCGCTAGGACAGTTCTTGTGTAATTGGCAAAGAGATATTTGGAAGCCCATAGAGGGCTATGGTGACAAAGGAAATATCCTCAGATGAAATCTGGAAAGAAGCTTTCTGAGAAACTGCTTAGTGTTCTGTGAATTCATCTCACAGAGTTACATCTGTATTTCGTGGATCTCTTTGCTAGTCTTATTTCTGTGGAATCTGAGAACAGATATTTCGGATCCCTTTGAAGACTATAGGGCCAAAGGAAATATCCTGCGATAACAAAGAGAAAGAAGCTTTCTGAGAAACTTCTTTGTGTTCTGTGAAATCATCTCACAGAATTACAGCTTTCCCCTCAAGAAGCCTTTCGCTAAGACAGTTCTTGTGGAATTGGCAAAGTGATATTTGGAAGCCCATAGAGGGCTATGGTGAAAAAGGAAATATCCTCAGATGAAATCTGGAAAGAAGCTTTCTGAGAAACTGCTTAGTGTTCTGTGAATTCATCTCACAGAGTTACATATGTATTTCGTGGATCTCTTTGCTAGCCTTATTTCTGTGGAATCTGAGAAAAGATATTTCGGATCCCTATGAAGACTATAGGGCCAAAGGAAATATCCTCCGATAACAAAGAGAAAGAAGCTTTCTGAGAAACTTCTTTGTGTTCTGTGAAATCATCTCACAGAGTTACAGCTTTCCCCTCAAGAAGCCTTTCGCTAGGACAGTTCTTGTGTAATTTGCAAAGAGATATTTGGAAGCCCATAGAGGGCTATGGTGACAAAGGAAATATCCTCAGATGAAATCTGGAAAGAAGCTTTCTGAGAAGCTGCTTAGTGTTCTGTGAATTCATCTCACAGAGTTACATCTGTATTTCGTGGATCTCTTTGCTAGCCTTATTTCTGTGGAATCTGAGAACAGATATTTCGGATCCCTTTGAAGACTATAGGGCCAAAGGA
Source organism: Macaca nemestrina (assembly GCF_043159975.1). Taxonomy (NCBI): domain Eukaryota; kingdom Metazoa; phylum Chordata; class Mammalia; order Primates; family Cercopithecidae; genus Macaca; species Macaca nemestrina. Next base: position 136,970,005 of record NC_092128.1, on the reverse strand, counting down.
AATATCCTGCGATAACAAAGAGAAAGAAGCTTTCTGAGAAACTTCTTTGTGTTCTGTGAAATCATGTCACAGAGTTACAGCTTTCCCCTCAAGAAGCCTTTCGCTAAGACAGTTTTTGTGGAATTGGCAAAGTGATATTTGGAAGCCCATAGTGGGCTATGGTGAAAAAGGAAATATCCTCAGATGATATCTGGAAAGAAGCTTTCTGAGAAACTGCTTAGTGTTCTGTTAATTCATCTCACAGAGTTACATCTGTATTTCGTGGATCTCTTTGCTAGCCTTATTTCTGTGGAATCTGAGAACAGATATTTCGGATCCCTTTGAAGACTATAGGGCCAAAGGAAATATCCTCCGATAACAAAGAGAAAGAAGCTTTCTGAGAAACTTCTTTGTGTTCTGTGAAATCATCTCACAGAGTTACAGCTTTCCCCTCAAGAAGCCTTTCGCTAAGACAGTTCTTGTGGAATTGGCAAAGTGATATTTGTAAGCCCATAGAGTGCTATGGTGAAAAAGGAAATATCCTCAGATGATATCTGGAAAGAAGCTTTCTGAGAAACTGCTTAGTGTTCTGTTAATTCATCTCACAGAGTTACATCTGTATTTCGTGGATCTGTTTGCTAGTCTTATTTCTGTGGAATCTGAGAACAGATATTTCGGATCCCTTTGAAGACTATAGGGCCAAAGGAAATATCCTGCGATAACAAAGAGAAAGAAGCTTTCTGAGAAACTTCTTTGTGTTCTGTGAAATCATCTCACAGAATTACAGCTTTCCCCTCAAGAAGCCTTTCGCTAAGACAGTTCTTGTGGAATTGGCAAAGTGATATTTGAAGCCCATAGAGGGCTATGGTGACAAAGGAAATATCCTCAGATGAAATCTGGAAAGAAGCTTTCTGAGAAACTGCTTAGTATTCTGTGAATTCATCTCACAGAGTTACACCTGTATTTCGTGGATCTCTTTGCTAGCCTTATTTCTGTGGAATCTGAGAACAGATATTTCGGATCCCTTTGAAGACTATAGGGCCAAAGGAAATATCCTCCGATAACAAAGAGTAAGAAGCTTTCTGAGAAACTTCTTTGTGTTCTGTGAAATCATCTCACAGAGTTACAGCTTTCCCCTCAAGAACCCTTTAACTGAGACAGTTCTTGTGTAATTGGCAAAGAGATATTTGGAAGCCCATAGAGGGCTATGGTGAAAAAGGAAATATCCTCAGATGAAATCTGGAAAGAAGCTTTCTGAGAAACTGCTTAGTGTTCTGTGAATTCATCTCACAGAGTTACATATGTATTTCGTGGATCTCTTTGCTAGCCTTATTTCTGTGGAATCTGAGAAAAGATATTTCGGATCCCTATGAAGACTATAGGGCCAAAGGAAATATCCTCCGATAACAAAGAGAAAGAAGCTTTCTGAGAAACTTCTTTGTGTTCTGTGAAATCATCTCACAGAGTTACAGCTTTCCCCTCAAGAAGCCTTTCGCTAAGACAGTTCTTGTGGAATTGGCAAAGTGATATTTGGAAGCCCATAGAGGGCTATGGTGAAAAAGGAAATATCCTCAGATGAAATCTGGAAAAAAGCTTTCTGAGAAACTGCTTAGTGTTCTGTGAATTCATCTCACAGAGTTACATCTGTATTTCGTGGATCTCTTTGCTAGCCTTATTTCTGTGGAATCTGAGAACAGATATTTCGGATCCCTTTGAAGACTTTAGGGCCAAAGGAAATATCCTCCGATAACAAAGAGAAAGAAACTTTCTGAGAAACTTCTTTGTGTTCTGTGAAATCATCTCACAGAGTTACAGCTTTCCCCTCAAGAAGCCTTTCGCTAGGACAGTTCTTGTGTAATTGGCAAAGAGATATTTGGAAGCCCATAGAGGGCTATGGTGACAAAGGAAATATCCTCAGATGAAATCTGGAAAGAAGCTTTCTGAGAAACTGCTTAGTGTTCTGTGAATTCATCTCACAGAGTTACATCTGTATTTCGTGGATCTCTTTGCTAGCCTTATTTCTGTGGAATCTGAGAACAGATATTTCGGATCCCTTTGAAGACTATAGGGCCAAAGGAAATATCCTGCGATAACAAAGAGAAAGAAGATTTCTGAGAAACTTCTTTCTGTTCTCTGAAATCATGTCACAGAGTTACAGCTTTCCCCTCAAGAAGCCTTTCGCTAAGACAGTTCTTGTGGAATTGGCAAAGTGATATTTGTAATCCCATAGAGGGCTATGGTGAAAAAGGAAATATCCTCAGATGATATCTGGAAAGAAGCTTTCTGAGAAACTGCTTAGTGTTCTGTTAATTCATCTCACAGAGTTACATCTGTATTTCGTGGATCTCTTTGCTAGCCTTATTTCTGTGTAATCTGAGAACAGATATTTCGGATCCCTTTGAAGACTATAGGGCCAAAGGAAATATCCTCCGATAACAAAGAGAAAGAAGCTTTCTGAGAAACTTCTTTGTGTTCTGTGAAATCATCTCAAAGAGTTACAGCTTTCCCCTCCAGAAGCCTTTCGCTAGGACAGTTGTTGTGTAATTGGCAAAGAGATATTTGGAAGCCCATAGAGGGCTATGGTGACAAAGGAAATATCCTTAGATGAAATCTGGAAAGAAGCTTTCTGAGAAACTGCTTAGTGTTCTCTGAATTCATCTCACAGAGTTACATCTGTATTTCGTGGATCTCTTTGCTAGCCTTATTTCTGTGGAATCTGAGAACAGATATTTCGGATCCCTTTGAAGACTATAGGGCCAAAGGAAATATCCTCCGATAACAAAGAGAAAGAAGCTTTCTGAGAAACTTCTTTGTGTTCTGTGAAATCATCTCACAGAATTACAGCTTTCCCCTCAAGAAGCCTTTCGCTAAGACAGTTCTTGTGGAATTGGCAAAGTGATATTTGTAAGCCCATAGAGGGCTATGGTGAAAAAGGAAATATCCTCAGATGATATCTGGAAAGAAGCTTTCTGAGAAACTGCTTAGTGTTCTGTTAATTCATCTCACAGAGTTACATCTGTATTTCGTGGATCTGTTTGCTAGTCTTATTTCTGTGGAATCTGAGAACAGATATTTCGGATCCCTTTGAAGACTATAGGGCCAAAGGAAATATCCTGCGATAACAAAGAGAAAGAAGCTTTCTGAGAAACTTCTTTGTGTTCTGTGAAATCATCTCACAGAATTACAGCTTTCCCCTCAAGAAGCCTTTCGCTAAGACAGTTCTTGTGGAATTGGCAAAGTGATATTTGGAAGCCCATAGAGGGCTATGGTGACAAAGGAAATATCCTCAGATGAAATCTGGAAAGAAGCTTTCTGAGAAACTGCTTAGTATTCTGTGAATTCATCTCACAGAGTTACACCTGTATTTCGTGGATCTCTTTGCTAGCCTTATTTCTGTGGAATCTGAGAACAGATATTTCGGATCCCTTTGAAGACTATAGGGCCAAAGGAAATATCCTCCGATAACAAAGAGAAAGAAGCTTTCTGAGAAACTTCTTTGTGTTCTGTGAAATCATCTCACAGAGTTACAGCTTTCCCCTCAAGAACCCTTTAACTGAGACAGTTCTTGTGTAATTGGCATAGAGATATTTGGAAGCCCATAGAGGGCTATGGTGAAAAAGGAAATATCCTCAGATGAAATCTGGAAAGAAGCTTTCTGAGAAACTGCTTAGTGTTCTGTGAATTCATCTCACAGAGTTACATATGTATTTCGTGGATCTCTTTGCTAGCCTTATTTCTGTGGAATCTGAGAAAGATATTTCGGATCCCTATGAAGACTATAGGGCCAAAGGAAATATCCTCCGATAACAAAGAGAAAGAAGCTTTCTGAGAAACTTCTTTGTGTTCTGTGAAATCATCTCACAGAGTTACAGCTTTCCCCTCAAGAAGCCTTTCGCTAAGACAGTTCTTGTGGAATTGGCAAAGTGATATTTGTAAGCCCATAGAGGGCTATGGTGAAAAAGGAAATATCCTCAGATGAAATCTGGAAAAAAGCTTTCTGAGAAACTTCTTAGTGTTCTGTGAATTCATCTCACAGAGTTACATCTGTATTTCGTGGATCTCTTTGCTAGCCTTATTTCTGTGGAATCTGAGAACAGATATTTCGGATCCCTTTGAAGACTTTAGGGCCAAGGGAAATATCCTCCGATAACAAAGAGAAAGAAGCTTTCTGAGAAACTTCTTTGTGTTCTGTGAAATCATCTCACAGAGTTACAGCTTTCCCCTCAAGAAGCCTTTCGCTAGGACAGTTCTTGTGTAATTGGCAAAGAGATATTTGGAAGCCCATAGAGGACTATGGTGACAAAGGAAATATCCTCAGATGAAATCTGGAAAGAAGCTTTCTGAGAAACTGCTTAGTGTTCTGTGAATTCATCTCACAGAGTTACATCTGTATTTCGTGGATCTCTTTGCTAGCCTTATTTCTGTGGAATCTGAGAACAGATATTTCAGATCCCTTTGAAGACTATAGGGCCAAAGGAAATATCCTGCGATAACAAAGAGAAAGAAGCTTTCTGAGAAACTTCTTTGTGTTCTGTGAAATCATCTCACAGAGTTACAGCTTTCCCCTCAAGAAGCCTTTAACTAAGACTGTTCTTGTGAAATTGGCAAAGAGATATTTGGAATCCCATAGAGGGCTACGGTGAAAAAGGAAATATCCTCAGATGAAATCTGGAAGGAAGCTTTCTGAGAAACTGCTTAGTGTTCTGTGAATTCATCTCACAGAGTTACATCTGTATTTCGTGGATCTCTTTGCTAGCCTTATTTCTGTGTAATCTGAGAACAGATATTTCGGATCCCTTTGAAGACTATAGGGCCAAAGGAAATATCCTCCGATAACAAAGAGAAAGAAGCTTTCTGAGAAACTTCTTTGTGTTCTGTGAAATCATCTCACAGAGTTACAGCTTTCCCCTCAAGAAGCCTTTCGCTAGGACAGTTCTTGTGTAATTGGCAAAGAGATATTTGGAAGCCCATAGAGGGCTATGGTGAAAAAGGAAATATCCTCAGATGAAATCTGGAAAGAAGCTTTCTGAGAATCTGCTTAGTGTTCTGTTAATTCATCTCACAGGGTTACATGTGTATATCGTGGATCTCTTTGCTAGACTTTTTTCTGTGGAATCTGAGAACAGATATTTCGGATCCCTTTGAAGACTATAGGGCCAAAGGAAATATCCTGCGATAACAAAGAGAAAGAAGCTTTCTGAGAAACTTCTTTGTGTTCTGTGAAATCATCTCACAGAGTTACAGCTTTCCCCTCAAGAAGCCTTTCGCTAGGACAGTTCCTGTGGAATTGGCAAAGAGATATTTGAAAGCCCTTAGAGGGCTATTGTGAAAAAGGAAATATCCTGAGATGAAATCGGGAAAGAAGCTTTCTGAGAAACTGCTTAGTGTTCTGTGAATTCATCTCACAGGGTTACATCTGTATTTCGTGGATCTTTTTGCTAGCCTTATTTCTGTGGAATCTGAAAACAGATATTTCGCATCCCTTTGAAGACTATAGGGCCAAAGGAAATATCCTGCGATAACAAAGAGAAAGAAGCTTTCTGAGAAACTTCTTTCTGTTCTCTGAAATCAACTCACAGAGTTACAGCTTTCCCCTCAAGAAGCCTTTCGCTAAGACAATTCTTGTGGAATTGGCAAAGTGATATTTGTAAGCCCATAGAGGGCTATGGTGAAAAAGGAAATATCCTCAGATGATATCTGGAAAGAAGCTTTCTGAGAAACTGCTTAGTGTTCTGTTAATTCATCTCACAGAGTTACATCTGTATTTCGTGGATCTCTTTGCTAGCCTTATTTCTGTGTAATCTGAGAACAGATATTTCGGATCCCTTTGAAGACTATAGGGCCAAAGGAAATATCCTCCGATAACAAAGAGAAAGAAGCTTTCTGAGAAACTTCTTTGTGTTCTGTGAAATCATCTCACAGAGTTACAGCTTTCCCCTCAAGAAGCGTTTCGCTAAGACAGTTCTTGTGTAATTGGCAAAGAGATATTTGGAAGCCCATAGAGGGCTATGGTGACAAAGGAAATATCCTCAGATGAAATCTGGAAAGAAGCTTTCTGAGAAACTGCTTAGTGTTCTGTGAATTCATCTCACAGAGTTACATCTGTATTTCGTGGATCTCTTTGCTAGCCTTATTTCTGTGGAATCTGAGAACAGATATTTCGGATCCCTTTGAAGACTATAGGGCCAAAGGAAATATCCTGCGATAACAAAGAGAAAGAAGCTTTCTGAGAAAATTCTTTGTGTTCTGTGAAATCATCTCACAGAGTTACAGCTTTCCCCTCAAGAAGCCTTTCGCTAAGACAGTTCTTGTGGAATTGGCAAAGTGATATGTGGAAGCCCATAGAGGGCTATGGTGAAAAAGGAAATATCCTTAGATGAAATCTGAAAGAAGCTTTCTGAGAAACTGCTTAGTGTTCTGTGAATTCATCTCCCAGGGTAACATGTGTATATCGTGGATCTCTTTGCTAGCCTTATTTCTGTGGAATCTGAGAACAGATATTTCGGATCCCTTTGAAGACTATAGGGCCAAAGGAAATATCCTGCGATAACAAAGAGAAAGAAGCTTTCTGAGAAACTTCTTTGTGTTCTGTGAAATCATCTCACAGAGTTACAGCTTTCCCCTCAAGAAGCCTTTCGCTAAGACAGTTCTTGTGGAATTGGCAGTGATATTTGGAAGCCCATAGAGGGCTATGGTGCAAAAGGAAATATCCTCAGATGAAATCTGGAAAGAAGCTTTCTGAGAAACTGCTTAGTGTTCTGTGAATTCATCTCACAGAGTTACATGTGTATATCGTGGATCTCTTTGCTAGCCTTATTTCTGTGGAATCTGAGAAAAGATATTTCGGATCCCTTTGAAGACTATAGGGCCAAAGGAAATATCCTCCGATAACAAAGAGAAAGAAGCTTTCTGAGAAACTTCTATGTGTTCGGTGATATTATCTCACAGAGTTACAGCTTTCCCCTCAAGAAGCCTTTCGCTAAGACAGTTCTTGTGGAATTGGCAAAGTGATATTAGGAAGCCCATAGAGGGCTATGGTGAAAAAGGAAATATCCTCAGATGAAATCTGGAAAGAAGCTTTCTGAGAAACTGCTTAGTGTTCTGTGAATTCATCTCACAGAGTTACATATGTATTTCGTGGATCTCTTTGCTAGCCTTATTTCTGTGGAATCTGAGAAAAGATATTTCGGATCCCTATGAAGACTATAGGGCCAAAGGAAATATCCTCCGATAACAAAGAGAAAGAAGCTTTCTGAGAAACTTCTTTGTGTTCTGTGAAATCATCTCACAGAGTTACAGCTTTCCCCTCAAGAAGCCTTTCGCTAGGACAGTTCTTGTGTAATTGGCAAAGAGATATTTGGAAGCCCAAAGAGGGCTATGGTGACAAAGGAAATATCCTCAGATGAAATCTGGAAAGAAGCTTTCTGAGAAACTGCTTAGTGTTCTGTGAATTCATCTCACAGAGTTACATCTGTATTTCGTGGATCTCTTTGCTAGCCTTATTTCTGTGGAATCTGAGAGCAGATATTTCGGATCCCTTTGAAGACTATAGGGCCAAAGGAAATATCCTGCGATAACAAAGAGAAAGAAGCTTTCTGAGAAACTTCTTTCTGTTCTGTGAAATCATGTCACAGAGTTACAGCTTTCCCCTCAAGAAGCCTTTCGCTAAGACAGTTTTTGTGGAATTGGCAAAGTGATATTTGGAAGCCCATAGTGGGCTATGGTGAAAAAGGAAATATCCTCAGATGAAATCTGGAAAGAAGCTTTCTGAGAAACTGCTTAGTGTTCTGTTAATTCATCTCACAGAGTTACAACTGTATTTCGTGGATCTCTTTGCTAGCCTTATTTCTGTGGAATCTGAGAATAGATATTTCGGATCCCTTTGAAGACTATAGGGCCAAAGGAAATATCCTCCGATAACAAAGAGAAAGAAGCTTTCTGGGAAACTTCTTTGTGTTCTGTGAAATCATCTCACAGAGTTACAGCTTTCCCCTCAAGAAGCCTTTCGCTAAGACAGTTCTTGTGGAATTGGCAAAGTGATATTTGTAAGCCCATAGAGGGCTATGGTGAAAAAGGAAATATCCTCAGATGATATCTGGAAAGAAGCTTTCTGAGAAACTGCTTAGTGTTCTGTTAATTCATCTCACAGAGTTACATCTGTATTCCGTGGATCTGTTTGCTACTCTTATTTCTGTGGAATCTGAGAACAGATATTTCGGATCCCTTTGAAGACTATAGGGCCAAAGGAAATATCCTGCGATAACAAAGAGAAAGAAGCTTTCTGAGAAACTTCTTTGTGTTCTGTGAAATCATCTCACAGAATTACAGCTTTCCCCTCAAGAAGCCTTTCGCTAAGACAGTTCTTGTGGAATTGGCAAAGTGATATTTGGAAGCCCATAGAGGGCTATGGTGACAAAGGAAATATCCTCAGATGAAATCTGGAAAGAAGCTTTCTGAGAAACTGCTTAGTATTCTGTGAATTCATCTCACAGAGTTACACCTGTATTTCGTGGATCTCTTTGCTAGCCTTATTTCTGTGGAATCTGAGAACAGATATTTCGGATCCCTTTGAAGACTATAGGGCCAAAGGAAATATCCTCCGATAACAAAGAGAAAGAAGCTTTCTGAGAAACTTCTTTGTGTTCTGTGAAATCATCTCACAGAGTTACAGCTTTCCCCTCAAGAACCCTTTAACTGAGACAGTTCTTGTGTAATTGGCAAAGAGATATTTGGAAGCCCATAGAGGGCTATGGTGAAAAAGGAAATATCCTCAGATGAAATCTGGAAAGAAGCTTTCTGAGAAACTGCTTAGTGTTCTGTGAATTCATCTCACAGAGTTACATATGTATTTCGTGGATCTCTTTGCTAGCCTTATTTCTGTGGAATCTGAGAAAACATATTTCGGATCCCTTTGAAGACTATAGGGTCAAAGGAAATATCCTCCGATAACAAAGAGAAAGAAGCTTTCTGAGAAACTTCTTTGTGTTCTGTGAAATCATCTCACAGAGTTACAGCTTTCCCCTCAAGAAGCCTTTCGCTAAGACAGTTCTTGTGGAATTGGCAAAGTGATATTTGTAAGCCCATAGAGGGCTATGGTGAAAAAGGAAATATCCTCAGATGAAATCTGGAAAAAAGCTTTCTGAGAAACTGCTTAGTGTTCTGTGAATTCATCTCACAGAGTTACATCTGTATTTCGTGGATCTCTTTGCTAGCCTTATTTCTGTGGAATCTGAGAACAGATATTTCGGATCCCTTTGAAGACTTTAGGGCCAAGGGAAATATCCTCCGATAACAAAGAGAAAGAAGCTTTCTGAGAAACTTCTTTGTGTTCTGTGAAATCATCTCACAGAGTTACAGCTTTCCCCTCAAGAAGCCTTTCGCTAGGACAGTTCTTGTGTAATTGGCAAAGAGATATTTGGAAGCCCATAGAGGACTATGGTGACAAAGGAAATATCCTCAGATGAAATCTGGAAAGAAGCTTTCTGAGAAACTTCTTAGTGTTCTGTGAATTCATCTCACAGAGTTACATCTGTATTTCGTGGATCACTTTGCTAGCCTTATTTCTGTGGAATCTGAGAACAGATATTTCAGATCCCTTTGAAGACTATAGGGCCAAAGGAAATATCCTGCGATAACAAAGAGAAAGAAGCTTTCTGAGAAACTTCTTTGTGTTCTGTGAAATCATCTCACAGAGTTACAGCTTTCCCCTCAAGAAGCCTTTAACTAAGACTGTTCTTGTGAAATTGGCAAAGAGATATTTGGAATCCCATAGAGGGCTACGGTGAAAAAGGAAATATCCTCAGATGAAATCTGGAAGGAAGCTTTCTGAGAAACTGCTTAGTGTTCTGTGAATTCATCTCACAGAGTTACATCTGTATTTCGTGGATCTCTTTGCTAGCCTTATTTCTGTGTAATCTGAGAACAGATATTTCGGATCCCTTTGAAGACTATAGGGCCAAAGGAAATATCCTCCGATAACAAAGAGAAAGAAGCTTTCTGAGAAACTTCTTTGTGTTCTGTGAAATCATCTCACAGAGTTACAGCTTTCCCCTCAAGAAGCCTTTCGCTAGGACAGTTCTTGTGTAATTGGCAAAGAGATATTTGGAAGCCCATAGAGGGCTATGGTGAAAAAGGAAATATCCTCAGATGAAATCTGGAAAGAAGCTTTCTGAGAATCTGCTTAGTGTTCTGTTAATTCATCTCACAGGGTTACATGTGTATATCGTGGATCTCTTTGCTAGACTTTTTTCTGTGGAATCTGAGAACAGATATTTCGGATCCCTTTGAAGACTATAGGGCCAAAGTAAATATCCTGCGATAACAAAGAGAAAGAAGCTTTCTGAGAAACTTCTTTGTGTTCTGTGAAATCATCTCACAGAGTTACAGCTTTCCCCTCAAGAAGCCTTTAACTAAGACTGTTCTTGTGAAATTGGCAAAGAGATGTTTGGAAGCCCATAGAGGGCTATGGTGAAAAAGGAAATATCCTCAGATGAAATCTGGAAAGAAGCTTTCTGAGAAACTGCTTAGCGTTCTGTGAATTCATCTCACAGAGTTACATCTGTATTTCGTGGATCTCTTTGCTAGCCTTATTTCTGTGTAATCTGAGAACAGATATTTCGGATCCCTTTGAAGACTATAGGGCCAAAGGAAATATCCTCCGATAACAAAGAGAAAGAAGCTTTCTGAGAAACTTCTTTGTGTTCTGTGAAATCATCTCACAGAGTTACAGCTTTCCCCTCAAGAAGCCTTTCGCTAAGACAGTTCTTGTGGAATTGGCAGTGATATTTGGAAGCCCATAGAGGGCTATGGTGCAAAAGGAAATATCCTCATATGAAATCTGGAAAGAAGCTTTCTGAGAAACTGCTTAGTGTTCTGTTAATTCATCTCACAGAGTTACATGTGTATATCGTGGATCTCTTTGCTAGCCTTATTTCTGTGGAATCTGAGAAAAGATATTTCGGATCCCTTTGAAGACTACAGGGCCAAAGGAAATATCCTCCGATAACAAAGAGAAAGAAGCTTTCTGAGAAACTTCTATGTGTTCGGTGAAATCATCTCACAGAGTTACAGCTTTCCCCTCAAGAAGCCTTTCGCTAGGACAGTTCTTGTGTAATTGGCAAAGAGATATTTGGAAGCCCATAGAGGGCTATGGTGAAAAAGGAAATATCCTCAGATGATATCTGGAAAGAAGCTTTCTGAGAAACTGCTTAGTGTTCTGTTAATTCATCTCACCGAGTTACATCTGTATTTCGTGGATCTCTTTGCTAGCCTTATTTCTGTGTAATCTGAGAACAGATATTTCGGATCCCTTTGAAGACTATAGGGCCAAAGGAAATATCCTCCGATAACAAAGAGAAAGAAGCTTTCTGAGTAACTTCTTTGGTTCTGTGAAATCATCTCACAGAGTTACAGCTTTCCCCTCAAGAAGCCTTTCGCTAGGACAGTTCTTGTGGAATTGGCAAAGAGATATTTGAAAGCCCTTAGTGGGCTATTGTGAAAAAGGAAATATCCTGAGATGAAATCGGGAAAGAAGCTTTCTGAGAAACTGCTTAGTGTTCTGTGAATTCATCTCACAGGTTTACATCTGTATTTCGTGGATCTCTTTGCTAGCCTTATTTCTGTGGAATCTGAAAACAGATATTTCGGATCCCTTTGAAGACTATAGGGCCAAAGGAAATATCCTGCGATAACAAAGAGAAAGAAGCTTTCTGAGAAACTTCTTTCTGTTCTCTGAAATCAACTCACAGAGTTACAGCTTTCCCCTCAAGAAGCCTTTCGCTAAGACAATTCTTGTGGAATTGGCAAAGTGATATTTGTAAGCCCATAGAGGGCTATGGTGAAAAAGGAAATATCCTCAGATGATATCTGGAAAGAAGCTTTCTGAGAAACTGCTTAGTGTTCTGTTAATTCATCTCACAGAGTTATATCTGTATTTCGTGGATCTCTTTGCTAGCCTTATTTCTGTGTAATCTGAGAACAGATATTTCGGATCCCTTTGAAGACTATAGGGCCAAAGGAAATATCCTCCGATAACAAAGAGAAAGAAGCTTTCTGAGAAACTTCTTTGTGTTCTGTGAAATCATCTCACAGAGTTACAGCTTTCCCCACAAGAAGCGTTTCGCTAAGACAGTTCTTGTGTAATTGGCAAAGAGATATTTGGAAGCCCATAGAGGGCTATGGTGACAAAGGAAATATCCTCAGATGAAATCTGGAAAGAAGCTTTCTGAGAAACTGCTTAGTGTTCTGTGAATTCATCTCACAGAGTTACATCTGTATTTCGTGGATCTCTTTGCTAGCCTTATTTCTGTGGAATCTGAGAACAGATATTTCGGATCCCTTTGAAGACTATAGGGCCAAAGGAAATATCCTGCGATAACAAAGAGAAAGAAGCTTTCTGAGAAAATTCTTTGTGTTCTGTGAAATCATCTCACAGAGTTACAGCTTTCCCCTCAAGAAGCCTTTCGCTAAGACAGTTCTTGTGGAATTGGCAAAGTGATATTTGGAAGCCCATAGAGGGCTATGGTGAAAAAGGAAATATCCTCAGATGAAATCTGAAAGAAGCTTTCTGAGAAACTGCTTAGTGTTCTGTTAATTCATCTCCCAGGGTAACATGTGTATATCGTGGATCTCTTTGCTAGACTTATTTCTGTGGAATCTGAGAACAGATATTTCGCATCCCTTTGAAGACTATAGGGCCAAAGGAAATATCATGCGATAACAAAGAGAAAGAAGCTTTCTGAGAAACTTCTTTGTGTTCTGTGAAATCATCTCACAGAGTTACAGCTTTCCCCTCAAGAAGCCTTTCGCTAAGACAGTTCTTGTGGAATTGGCAGTGATATTTGGAAGCCCATAGAGGGCTATGGTGCAAAAGGAAATATCCTCAGATGAAATCTGGAAAGAAGCTTTCTGAGAAACTGCTTAGTGTTCTGTGAATTCATCTCACAGAGTTACATGTGTATATCGTGGATCTCTTTGCTAGCCTTATTTCTGTGGAATCTGAGAAAAGATATTTCGGATCCCTTTGAAGACTATAGGGCCAAAGGAAATATCCTCCGATAACAAAGAGAAAGAAGCTTTCTGAGAAACTTCTATGTGTTCGGTGAAATTATCTCACAGAGTTACAGCTTTCCCCTCAAGAAGCCTTTCGCTAGGACAGTTCTTGTGTAATTGGCAAAGAGATATTTGGAAGCCCATAGAGGGCTATGGTGAAAAAGGAAATATCCTCAGATGATATCTGGAAAGAAGCTTTCTGAGAAACTGCTTAGTGTTCTGTTAATTCATCTCACAGAGTTACATCTGTATTTCGTGGATCTCTTTGCTAGCCTTATTTCTGTGTAATCTGAGAACAGATATTTCGGATCCCTTTGAAGACTATAGGGCCAAAGGAAATATCCTCCGATAACAAAGAGAAAGAAGCTTTCTGAGAAACTTCTTTGTGTTCTGTGAAATCATCTCACAGAGTTACAGCTTTCCCCTCAAGAAGCCTTTCGCTAAGACAGTTCTTGTGTAATTGGCAAAGAGATATTTGGAAGCCCATAGAGGGCTATGGTGACAAAGGAAATATCCTCAGATGAAATCTGGAAAGAAGCTTTCTGAGAAACTGCTTAGTGTTCTGTGAATTCATCTCACAGAGTTACATCTGTATTTCGTGGATCTCTTTGCTAGCCTTATTTCTGTGGAATCTGAGAACAGATATTTCGGATCCCTTTGAAGACTATAGGGCCAAAGGAAATATCCTGCGATAACAAAGAGAAAGAAGCTTTCTGAGAAAATTCTTTGTGTTCTGTGAAATCATCTCACAGAGTTACAGCTTTCCCCTCAAGAAGCCTTTCGCTAAGACAGTTCTTGTGGAATTGGCAAAGTGATATGTGGAAGCCCATAGAGGGCTATGGTGAAAAAGGAAATATCCTTAGATGAAATCTGAAAGAAGCTTTCTGAGAAACTGCTTAGTGTTCTGTGAATTCATCTCCCAGGGTAACATGTGTATATCGTGGATCTCTTTGCTAGCCTTATTTCTGTGGAATCTGAGAACAGATATTTCGGATCCCTTTGAAGACTATAGGGCCAAAGGAAATATCCTGCGATAACAAAGAGAAAGAAGCTTTCTGAGAAACTTCTTTGTGTTCTGTGAAATCATCTCACAGAGTTACAGCTTTCCCCTCAAGAAGCCTTTCGCTAAGACAGTTCTTGTGGAATTGGCAGTGATATTTGGAAGCCCATAGAGGGCTATGGTGCAAAAGGAAATATCCTCAGATGAAATCTGGAAAGAAGCTTTCTGAGAAACTGCTTAGTGTTCTGTGAATTCATCTCACAGAGTTACATGTGTATATCGTGGATCTCTTTGCTAGCCTTATTTCTGTGGAATCTGAGAAAAGATATTTCGGATCCCTTTGAAGACTATAGGGCCAAAGGAAATATCCTCCGATAACAAAGAGAAAGAAGCTTTCTGAGAAACTTCTATGTGTTCGGTGATATTATCTCACAGAGTTACAGCTTTCCCCTCAAGAAGCCTTTCGCTAAGACAGTTCTTGTGGAATTGGCAAAGTGATATTAGGAAGCCCATAGAGGGCTATGGTGAAAAAGGAAATATCCTCAGATGAAATCTGGAAAGAAGCTTTCTGAGAAACTGCTTAGTGTTCTGTGAATTCATCTCACAGAGTTACATATGTATTTCGTGGATCTCTTTGCTAGCCTTATTTCTGTGGAATCTGAGAAAAGATATTTCGGATCCCTATGAAGACTATAGGGCCAAAGGAAATATCCTCCGATAACAAAGAGAAAGAAGCTTTCTGAGAAACTTCTTTGTGTTCTGTGAAATCATCTCACAGAGTTACAGCTTTCCCCTCAAGAAGCCTTTCGCTAGGACAGTTCTTGTGTAATTGGCAAAGAGATATTTGGAAGCCCAAAGAGGGCTATGGTGACAAAGGAAATATCCTCAGATGAAATCTGGAAAGAAGCTTTCTGAGAAACTGCTTAGTGTTCTGTGAATTCATCTCACAGAGTTACATCTGTATTTCGTGGATCTCTTTGCTAGCCTTATTTCTGTGGAATCTGAGAGCAGATATTTCGGATCCCTTTGAAGACTATAGGGCCAAAGGAAATATCCTGCGATAACAAAGAGAAAGAAGCTTTCTGAGAAACTTCTTTCTGTTCTGTGAAATCATGTCACAGAGTTACAGCTTTCCCCTCAAGAAGCCTTTCGCTAAGACAGTTTTTGTGGAATTGGCAAAGTGATATTTGGAAGCCCATAGTGGGCTATGGTGAAAAAGGAAATATCCTCAGATGAAATCTGGAAAGAAGCTTTCTGAGAAACTGCTTAGTGTTCTGTTAATTCATCTCACAGAGTTACAACTGTATTTCGTGGATCTCTTTGCTAGCCTTATTTCTGTGGAATCTGAGAATAGATATTTCGGATCCCTTTGAAGACTATAGGGCCAAAGGAAATATCCTCCGATAACAAAGAGAAAGAAGCTTTCTGGGAAACTTCTTTGTGTTCTGTGAAATCATCTCACAGAGTTACAGCTTTCCCCTCAAGAAGCCTTTCGCTAAGACAGTTCTTGTGGAATTGGCAAAGTGATATTTGTAAGCCCATAGAGGGCTATGGTGAAAAAGGAAATATCCTCAGATGATATCTGGAAAGAAGCTTTCTGAGAAACTGCTTAGTGTTCTGTTAATTCATCTCACAGAGTTACATCTGTATTCCGTGGATCTGTTTGCTACTCTTATTTCTGTGGAATCTGAGAACAGATATTTCGGATCCCTTTGAAGACTATAGGGCCAAAGGAAATATCCTGCGATAACAAAGAGAAAGAAGCTTTCTGAGAAACTTCTTTGTGTTCTGTGAAATCATCTCACAGAATTACAGCTTTCCCCTCAAGAAGCCTTTCGCTAAGACAGTTCTTGTGGAATTGGCAAAGTGATATTTGGAAGCCCATAGAGGGCTATGGTGACAAAGGAAATATCCTCAGATGAAATCTGGAAAGAAGCTTTCTGAGAAACTGCTTAGTATTCTGTGAATTCATCTCACAGAGTTACACCTGTATTTCGTGGATCTCTTTGCTAGCCTTATTTCTGTGGAATCTGAGAACAGATATTTCGGATCCCTTTGAAGACTATAGGGCCAAAGGAAATATCCTCCGATAACAAAGAGAAAGAAGCTTTCTGAGAAACTTCTTTGTGTTCTGTGAAATCATCTCACAGAGTTACAGCTTTCCCCTCAAGAACCCTTTAACTGAGACAGTTCTTGTGTAATTGGCAAAGAGATATTTGGAAGCCCATAGAGGGCTATGGTGAAAAAGGAAATATCCTCAGATGAAATCTGGAAAGAAGCTTTCTGAGAAACTGCTTAGTGTTCTGTGAATTCATCTCACAGAGTTACATATGTATTTCGTGGATCTCTTTGCTAGCCTTATTTCTGTGGAATCTGAGAAAACATATTTCGGATCCCTTTGAAGACTATAGGGTCAAAGGAAATATCCTCCGATAACAAAGAGAAAGAAGCTTTCTGAGAAACTTCTTTGTGTTCTGTGAAATCATCTCACAGAGTTACAGCTTTCCCCTCAAGAAGCCTTTCGCTAAGACAGTTCTTGTGGAATTGGCAAAGTGATATTTGTAAGCCCATAGAGGGCTATGGTGAAAAAGGAAATATCCTCAGATGAAATCTGGAAAAAAGCTTTCTGAGAAACTGCTTAGTGTTCTGTGAATTCATCTCACAGAGTTACATCTGTATTTCGTGGATCTCTTTGCTAGCCTTATTTCTGTGGAATCTGAGAACAGATATTTCGGATCCCTTTGAAGACTTTAGGGCCAAGGGAAATATCCTCCGATAACAAAGAGAAAGAAGCTTTCTGAGAAACTTCTTTGTGTTCTGTGAAATCATCTCACAGAGTTACAGCTTTCCCCTCAAGAAGCCTTTCGCTAGGACAGTTCTTGTGTAATTGGCAAAGAGATATTTGGAAGCCCATAGAGGACTATGGTGACAAAGGAAATATCCTCAGATGAAATCTGGAAAGAAGCTTTCTGAGAAACTTCTTAGTGTTCTGTGAATTCATCTCACAGAGTTACATCTGTATTTCGTGGATCACTTTGCTAGCCTTATTTCTGTGGAATCTGAGAACAGATATTTCAGATCCCTTTGAAGACTATAGGGCCAAAGGAAATATCCTGCGATAACAAAGAGAAAGAAGCTTTCTGAGAAACTTCTTTGTGTTCTGTGAAATCATCTCACAGAGTTACAGCTTTCCCCTCAAGAAGCCTTTAACTAAGACTGTTCTTGTGAAATTGGCAAAGAGATATTTGGAATCCCATAGAGGGCTACGGTGAAAAAGGAAATATCCTCAGATGAAATCTGGAAGGAAGCTTTCTGAGAAACTGCTTAGTGTTCTGTGAATTCATCTCACAGAGTTACATCTGTATTTCGTGGATCTCTTTGCTAGCCTTATTTCTGTGTAATCTGAGAACAGATATTTCGGATCCCTTTGAAGACTATAGGGCCAAAGGAAATATCCTCCGATAACAAAGAGAAAGAAGCTTTCTGAGAAACTTCTTTGTGTTCTGTGAAATCATCTCACAGAGTTACAGCTTTCCCCTCAAGAAGCCTTTCGCTAGGACAGTTCTTGTGTAATTGGCAAAGAGATATTTGGAAGCCCATAGAGGGCTATGGTGAAAAAGGAAATATCCTCAGATGAAATCTGGAAAGAAGCTTTCTGAGAATCTGCTTAGTGTTCTGTTAATTCATCTCACAGGGTTACATGTGTATATCGTGGATCTCTTTGCTAGACTTTTTTCTGTGGAATCTGAGAACAGATATTTCGGATCCCTTTGAAGACTATAGGGCCAAAGTAAATATCCTGCGATAACAAAGAGAAAGAAGCTTTCTGAGAAACTTCTTTGTGTTCTGTGAAATCATCTCACAGAGTTACAGCTTTCCCCTCAAGAAGCCTTTAACTAAGACTGTTCTTGTGAAATTGGCAAAGAGATGTTTGGAAGCCCATAGAGGGCTATGGTGAAAAAGGAAATATCCTCAGATGAAATCTGGAAAGAAGCTTTCTGAGAAACTGCTTAGCGTTCTGTGAATTCATCTCACAGAGTTACATCTGTATTTCGTGGATCTCTTTGCTAGCCTTATTTCTGTGTAATCTGAGAACAGATATTTCGGATCCCTTTGAAGACTATAGGGCCAAAGGAAATATCCTCCGATAACAAAGAGAAAGAAGCTTTCTGAGAAACTTCTTTGTGTTCTGTGAAATCATCTCACAGAGTTACAGCTTTCCCCTCAAGAAGCCTTTCGCTAAGACAGTTCTTGTGGAATTGGCAGTGATATTTGG
Organism: Macaca nemestrina; assembly: GCF_043159975.1. Lineage (NCBI taxonomy): Eukaryota > Metazoa > Chordata > Mammalia > Primates > Cercopithecidae > Macaca > Macaca nemestrina. The sequence continues at coordinate 136,951,700 of NC_092128.1, read as the reverse complement.
AAGCCCATAGAGGGCTATGGTGCAAAAGGAAATATCCTCATATGAAATCTGGAAAGAAGCTTTCTGAGAAACTGCTTAGTGTTCTGTTAATTCATCTCACAGAGTTACATGTGTATATCGTGGATCTCTTTGCTAGCCTTATTTCTGTGGAATCTGAGAAAAGATATTTCGGATCCCTTTGAAGACTACAGGGCCAAAGGAAATATCCTCCGATAACAAAGAGAAAGAAGCTTTCTGAGAAACTTCTATGTGTTCGGTGAAATCATCTCACAGAGTTACAGCTTTCCCCTCAAGAAGCCTTTCGCTAGGACAGTTCTTGTGTAATTGGCAAAGAGATATTTGGAAGCCCATAGAGGGCTATGGTGAAAAAGGAAATATCCTCAGATGATATCTGGAAAGAAGCTTTCTGAGAAACTGCTTAGTGTTCTGTTAATTCATCTCACCGAGTTACATCTGTATTTCGTGGATCTCTTTGCTAGCCTTATTTCTGTGTAATCTGAGAACAGATATTTCGGATCCCTTTGAAGACTATAGGGCCAAAGGAAATATCCTCCGATAACAAAGAGAAAGAAGCTTTCTGAGTAACTTCTTTGGTTCTGTGAAATCATCTCACAGAGTTACAGCTTTCCCCTCAAGAAGCCTTTCGCTAGGACAGTTCTTGTGGAATTGGCAAAGAGATATTTGAAAGCCCTTAGTGGGCTATTGTGAAAAAGGAAATATCCTGAGATGAAATCGGGAAAGAAGCTTTCTGAGAAACTGCTTAGTGTTCTGTGAATTCATCTCACAGGTTTACATCTGTATTTCGTGGATCTCTTTGCTAGCCTTATTTCTGTGGAATCTGAAAACAGATATTTCGGATCCCTTTGAAGACTATAGGGCCAAAGGAAATATCCTGCGATAACAAAGAGAAAGAAGCTTTCTGAGAAACTTCTTTCTGTTCTCTGAAATCAACTCACAGAGTTACAGCTTTCCCCTCAAGAAGCCTTTCGCTAAGACAATTCTTGTGGAATTGGCAAAGTGATATTTGTAAGCCCATAGAGGGCTATGGTGAAAAAGGAAATATCCTCAGATGATATCTGGAAAGAAGCTTTCTGAGAAACTGCTTAGTGTTCTGTTAATTCATCTCACAGAGTTATATCTGTATTTCGTGGATCTCTTTGCTAGCCTTATTTCTGTGTAATCTGAGAACAGATATTTCGGATCCCTTTGAAGACTATAGGGCCAAAGGAAATATCCTCCGATAACAAAGAGAAAGAAGCTTTCTGAGAAACTTCTTTGTGTTCTGTGAAATCATCTCACAGAGTTACAGCTTTCCCCACAAGAAGCGTTTCGCTAAGACAGTTCTTGTGTAATTGGCAAAGAGATATTTGGAAGCCCATAGAGGGCTATGGTGACAAAGGAAATATCCTCAGATGAAATCTGGAAAGAAGCTTTCTGAGAAACTGCTTAGTGTTCTGTGAATTCATCTCACAGAGTTACATCTGTATTTCGTGGATCTCTTTGCTAGCCTTATTTCTGTGGAATCTGAGAACAGATATTTCGGATCCCTTTGAAGACTATAGGGCCAAAGGAAATATCCTGCGATAACAAAGAGAAAGAAGCTTTCTGAGAAAATTCTTTGTGTTCTGTGAAATCATCTCACAGAGTTACAGCTTTCCCCTCAAGAAGCCTTTCGCTAAGACAGTTCTTGTGGAATTGGCAAAGTGATATTTGGAAGCCCATAGAGGGCTATGGTGAAAAAGGAAATATCCTCAGATGAAATCTGAAAGAAGCTTTCTGAGAAACTGCTTAGTGTTCTGTTAATTCATCTCCCAGGGTAACATGTGTATATCGTGGATCTCTTTGCTAGACTTATTTCTGTGGAATCTGAGAACAGATATTTCGCATCCCTTTGAAGACTATAGGGCCAAAGGAAATATCATGCGATAACAAAGAGAAAGAAGCTTTCTGAGAAACTTCTTTGTGTTCTGTGAAATCATCTCACAGAGTTACAGCTTTCCCCTCAAGAAGCCTTTCGCTAAGACAGTTCTTGTGGAATTGGCAGTGATATTTGGAAGCCCATAGAGGGCTATGGTGCAAAAGGAAATATCCTCAGATGAAATCTGGAAAGAAGCTTTCTGAGAAACTGCTTAGTGTTCTGTGAATTCATCTCACAGAGTTACATGTGTATATCGTGGATCTCTTTGCTAGCCTTATTTCTGTGGAATCTGAGAAAAGATATTTCGGATCCCTTTGAAGACTATAGGGCCAAAGGAAATATCCTCCGATAACAAAGAGAAAGAAGCTTTCTGAGAAACTTCTATGTGTTCGGTGAAATTATCTCACAGAGTTACAGCTTTCCCCTCAAGAAGCCTTTCGCTAGGACAGTTCTTGTGTAATTGGCAAAGAGATATTTGGAAGCCCATAGAGGGCTATGGTGAAAAAGGAAATATCCTCAGATGATATCTGGAAAGAAGCTTTCTGAGAAACTGCTTAGTGTTCTGTTAATTCATCTCACAGAGTTACATCTGTATTTCGTGGATCTCTTTGCTAGCCTTATTTCTGTGTAATCTGAGAACAGATATTTCGGATCCCTTTGAAGACTATAGGGCCAAAGGAAATATCCTCCGATAACAAAGAGAAAGAAGCTTTCTGAGAAACTTCTTTGTGTTCTGTGAAATCATCTCACAGAGTTACAGCTTTCCCCTCAAGAAGCCTTTCGCTAGGACAGTTCTTGTGGAATTGGCAAAGAGATATTTGAAAGCCCTTAGAGGGCTATGGTGAAAAAGGAAATATCCTGAGATGAAATCGGGAAAGAAGCTTTCTGAGAAACTGCTTAGTGTTCTGTGAATTCATCTCACAGGGTTACATCTGTATTTCGTGGATCTCTTGGCTAGTCTTATTTCTGTGGAATCTGAAAACAGATATTTCGGATCCCTTTGAAGACTATAGGGCCAAAGGAAATATCCTGCGATAACAAAGAGAAAGAAGCTTTCTGAGAAACTTCTTTCTGTTCTCTGAAATCAACTCACAGAGTTACAGCTTTCCCCTCAAGAAGCCTTTCGCTAAGACAATTCTTGTGGAATTGGCAAAGTGATATTTGTAAGCCCATAGAGGGCTATGGTGAAAAAGGAAATATCCTCAGATGATATCTGGAAAGAAGCTTTCTGAGAAACTGCTTAGTGTTCTGTGAATTCATCTCACAGAGTTACATCTGTATTTCGTGGATCTCTTTGCTAGCCTTATTTCTGTGTAATCTGAGAACAGATATTTCGGATCCCTTTGAAGACTATAGGGCCAAAGGAATTATCCTCCGATAACAAAGAGAAAGAAGCTTTCTGAGAAACTTCTTTGTGTTCTGTGAAATCATCTCACAGAGTTACAGCTTTCCCCTCAAGAAGCCTTTCGCTCAGACAGTTCTTGTGGAATTGGCAAAGAGATATTTGGAAGCCCATAGAGGGCTATGGTGACAAAGGAAATATCCTCAGATGAAATCTGGAAAGAAGCTTTCTGAGAAACTGCTTAGTGTTCTGTTAATTCATCTCACAGAGTTACATCTGTATTTCGTGGATCTCTTTGCTAGCCTTATTTCTGTGTAATCTGAGAACAGATATTTCGGATCCCTTTGAAGACTATAGGGCCAAAGGAAATATCCTGCGATAACAAAGAGAAAGAAGCTTTCTGAGAAACTTCTTTGTGTTCTGTGAAATCATCTCACAGAGTTACAGCTTTCCCCTCAAGAAGCCTTTCGCTAAGACAGTTCTTGTGGAATTGGCAAAGTGATATTTGGAAGCCCATAGAGGGCTATGGTGAAAAAGGAAATATCCTCAGATGAAATCTGAAAGAAGCTTTCTGAGAAACTGCTTAGTGTTCTGTGAATTCATCTCCCAGGGTAACATGTGTATATCGTGGATCTCTTTGCTAGACTTATTTCTGTGGGATCTGAGAACAGATATTTCGGATCCCTTTGAAGACTATAGGGCCAAAGGAAATATCCTGCGATAACAAAGAGAAAGAAGCTTTCTGAGAAACTTCTTTGTGTTCTGTGAAATCATCTCACAGAGTTACAGCTTTCCCGTCTAGAAGCCTTTAACTAAGACTGTTCTTGTGAAATTGGCAAAGAGATATTTGGAAGCCCATAGAGGACTATGGTGAAAAAGGAAATATCCTCAGATGAAATCTGGAAGGAAGCTTTCTGAGAAACTGCTTAGTGTTCTGTTAATTCATCTCACAGAGTTACATCTGTATTTCGTGGATCTCTTTGCTAGCCTTATTTCTGTGTAATCTGAGAACAGATATTTCGGATCCCTTTGAAGACTATAGGGCCAAAGGAAATATCCTCCGATAACAAAGAGAAAGAAGCTTTCTGAGAAACTAATTTGTGTTCTGTGAAATCATCTCACAGAGTTAAAGCTTTCCCCTCAAGAAGCCTTTCGCTAGGACAGTTCTTGTGTAATTGGCAAAGAGATATTTGGAAGCCCATAGAGGGCTATGGTGAAAAAGGAAATATCCTCAGATGAAATCTGGAAAGAAGCTTTCTGAGAATCTGCTTAGTGTTCTGTTAATTCATCTCACAGGGTTACATGTGTATATCGTGGATCTCTTTGCTAGACTTATTTCTGTGGAATCTGAAAACAGATATTTCGGATCCCTTTGAAGACTATAGGGCCAAAGGAAATATCCTGCGATAACAAAGAGGAAGAAGCTTTCTGAGAAACTTCTTTGTGTTCTGTGAAATCATCTCACAGAGTTACAGCTTTCCCCTTAAGAAGCCTTTAACTAAGACTGTTCTTGTGAAATTGGCAAAGAGATGTTTGGAAGCCCATAGAGGGCTATGGTGAAAAAGGAAATATCCTCAGATGAAATCTGGAAAGAAGCTTTCTGAGAAACTGCTTAGTGTTCTGTTAATTCATCTCACAGAGTTACATCTGTATTTCGTGGATCTCTTTGCTAGCCTTATTTCTGTGTAATCTGAGAACAGATATTTCGGATCCCTTTGAAGAGTATAGGGCCAAAGGAAATATCCTCCGATAACAAAGAGAAAGAAGGTTTCTGAGAAACTTCTTTGTGTTCTGTGAAATCATCTCACAGAGTTACAGCTTTCCCCTCAAGAAGCCTTTCGCTAAGACAGTTCTTGTGGAATTGGCAAAGAGATATTTGGAAGCCCTTAGAGGGCTAAGGTGCAAAAGGAAATATCCTCAGATGAAATCTGGAAAGAAGCTTTCTGAGAAAATGCTTAGTGTTCTGTGAATTCATCTCACAGAGTTACATGTGTATATCGTGGATCTCTTTGCTAGCCTTATTTCTGTGGAATCTGAGAACAGATATTTCGGATCCCTTTGAAGACTATAGGGACAAAGGAAATATCCTCCGATAACAAAGAGAAAGAAGCTTTCTGAGAAACTTCTATGTGTTCGGTGAAATCATCTCACAGAGTTACAGCTTTCCCCTCAAGAAGGCTTTCGCTAGGACAGTTCTTGTGTAATTGGCAAAGAGATATTTGGAAGCCCATAGAGGGCTATGGTGAAAAAGGAAATATCCTCAGATTATATCTGGAAAGAAGCTTTCTGAGAAACTGCTTAGTGTTCTGTTAATTCATCTCACAGAGTTACATCTGTATTTCGTGGATCTCTTTGCTAGCCTTATTTCTGTGTAATCTGAGAACAGATATTTCGGATCCCTTTGAAGACTATAGGGCCAAAGGAAATATCCTCCGATAACAAAGAGAAAGAAGCTTTCTGAGAAACTTCTTTGTGTTCTGTGAAATCATCTCACAGAGTTACAGCTTTCCCCTCAAGAAGCCTTTGGCTAGGACAGTTCTTGTGGAATTGGCAAAGAGATATTTGAAAGCCCTTAGAGGGCTATGGTGAAAAAGGAAATATCCTGAGATGAAATCGGGAAAGAAGCTTTCTGAGAAACTGCTTAGTGTTCTGTGAATTCATCTCACAGGGTTACATCTGTATTTCGTGGATCTCTTTGCTAGCCTTATTTCTGTGGAATCTGAAAACAGATATTTCGGATCCCTTTGAAGACTATAGGGCCAAAGGAAATATCCTGCGATAACAAAGAGAAAAAAGCTTTCTGAGAAACTTCTTTCTGTTCTCTGAAATCAACACACAGAGTTACAGCTTTCCCCTCAAGAAGCCTTTCGCTAAGACAATTCTTGTGGAATTGGCAAAGTGATATTTGTAAGCCCATAGAGGGCTATGGTGACAAAGGAAATATCCTCAGATGAAATCTGGAAAGAAGCTTTCTGAGAAACTGCTTAGTGTTCTGTGAATTCATCTCACAGAGTTACATCTGTATTTCGTGGATCTCTTTGCTAGCCTTATTTCTGTGGAATCTGAGAACAGATATTTCGGATCCCTTTGAAGACTATAGGGCCAAAGGAAATATCCTGCGATAACAAAGAGAAAGAAGCTTTCTGAGAAACTTCTTTGTGTTCTGTGAAATCATCTCACAGAGTTACAGCTTTCCCCTCAAGAAGCCTTTCGCTAAGACAGTTCTTGTGGAATTGGCAAAGTGATATTTGGAAGCCCTTAGAGGGCTATGGTGAAAAAGGAAATATCCTCAGATGAAATCTGGAAAGAAGCTTTCTGAGAAACTGCTTAGTGTTCTGTTAATTCATCTCACAGAGTTACATGTGTATATCGTGGATCTCTTTGCTAGACTTATTTCTGTGGAATCTGAGAAAAGATATTTCGGATCCCTTTGAAGACTATAGGGCCAAAGGAAATATCCTCCGATAACAAAGAGAAAGAAGCTTTCTGAGAAACTTCTTTGTGTTCTGTGAAATCATCTCACAGAGTTACAGCTTTCCCCTCAAGAAGCCTTCCGCTAGGACAGTTCTTGTGTAATTGGCAAAGAGATATTTGGAAGCCCCTAGAGGGCTATGGTGAAAAAGGAAATATCCTCAGATGAAATCTGGAAAGAAGCTTTCTGAGAATCTGCTTAGTGTTCTGTTAATTCATCTCACAGTGTTACATCTGTATTTCGTGGATCTCTTTCCTAGCCTTATTTCTGTGGAATTTGAGAACAGATATTTTGGATCCCTTTGAAGACTATAGGGCCAAAGGAAATATCCTGCGATAACAAAGAGAAAGAAGCTTTCTGAGAAATTTCTTTGTGTTCTGTGAAATCATCTCACAGAGTTACAGCTTTCCCCTCAAGAAGCCTTTCGCTAGGACAGTTCTTGTGGAATTGGCAAAGAGATATTTGGAAGCCCATAGAGGGCTATGGTGAAAAAGGAAATATCCTCAGATGAAATCTGGAAAGAAGCTTTCTGAGAATCTGCTTAGTGTTCTGTTAATTCATCTCACAGGGTTACATGTGTATATCGTGGATCTCTTTGCTAGACTTATTTCTGTGGAATCTGAAAACAGATATTTCGGATCCCTTTGAAGACTATAGGGCCAAAGGAAATATCCTGCGATAACAAAGAGAAAGAAGCTTTCTGAGAAACTTCTTTGTGTTCTGTGAAATCATCTCACAGAGTTACAGCTTTCCCCTCAAGAAGCCTTTAACTAAGACTGTTCTTGTGAAATTGGCAAAGAGATGTTTGGAAGCCCATAGAGGGCTATGGTGAAAAAGGAAATATCCTCAGATGAAATCTGGAAAGAAGCTTTCTGAGAAACTGCTTAGTGTTCTGTGAATTCATCTCACAGAGTTACATCTGTATTTCGTGGATCTCTTTGCTAGCCTTATTTCTGTGTAATCTGAGAACAGATATTTCGGATCCCTTTGAAGAGTATAGGGCCAAAGGAAATATCCTCCGATAACAAAGAGAAAGAAGGTTTCTGAGAAACTTCTTTGTGTTCTGTGAAATCATCTCACAGAGTTACAGCTTTCCCCTCAAGAAGCCTTTCGCTAAGACAGTTCTTGTGGAATTGGCAAAGAGATATTTGGAAGCCCTTAGAGGGCTAAGGTGCAAAAGGAAATATCCTCAGATGAAATCTGGAAAGAAGCTTTCTGAGAAAATGCTTAGTGTTCTGTGAATTCATCTCACAGAGTTACATGTGTATATCGTGGATCTCTTTGCTAGCCTTATTTCTGTGGAATCTGAGAACAGATATTTCGGATCCCTTTGAAGACTATAGGGACAAAGGAAATATCCTCCGATAACAAAGAGAAAGAAGCTTTCTGAGAAACTTCTATGTGTTCGGTGAAATCATCTCACAGAGTTACAGCTTTCCCCTCAAGAAGCCTTTCGCTAGGACAGTTCTTGTGTAATTGGCAAAGAGATATTTGGAAGCCCATAGAGGGCTATGGTGAAAAAGGAAATATCCTCAGATTATATCTGGAAAGAAGCTTTCTGAGAAACTGCTTAGTGTTCTGTTAATTCATCTCACAGAGTTACATCTGTATTTCGTGGATCTCTTTGCTAGCCTTATTTCTGTGTAATCTGAGAACAGATATTTCGGATCCCTTTGAAGACTATAGGGCCAAAGGAAATATCCTCCGATAACAAAGAGAAAGAAGCTTTCTGAGAAACTTCTTTGTGTTCTGTGAAATCATCTCACAGAGTTACAGCTTTCCCCTCAAGAAGCCTTTGGCTAGGACAGTTCTTGTGGAATTGGCAAAGAGATATTTGAAAGCCCTTAGAGGGCTATGGTGAAAAAGGAAATATCCTGAGATGAAATCGGGAAAGAAGCTTTCTGAGAAACTGCTTAGTGTTCTGTGAATTCATCTCACAGGGTTACATCTGTATTTCGTGGATCTCTTTGCTAGCCTTATTTCTGTGGAATCTGAAAACAGATATTTCGGATCCCTTTGAAGACTATAGGGCCAAAGGAAATATCCTGCGATAACAAAGAGAAAGAAGCTTTCTGAGAAACTTCTTTCTGTTCTCTGAAATCAACACACAGAGTTACAGCTTTCCCCTCAAGAAGCCTTTCGCTAAGACAATTCTTGTGGAATTGGCAAAGTGATATTTGTAAGCCCATAGAGGGCTATGGTGAAAAAGGAAATATCCTCAGATGATATCTGGAAAGAAGCTTTCTGAGAAACTGCTTAGTGTTCTGTTAATTCATCTCACAGAGTTACATCTGTATTTCGTGGATCTCTTTGCTAGCCTTATTTCTGTGTAATCTGAGAACAGATATTTCGGATCCCTTTGAAGACTATAGGGCCAAAGGAAATATCCTGCGATAACAAAGAGAAAGAAGCTTTCTGAGAAACTTCTTTGTGTTCTGTGAAATCATCTCACAGAGTTACAGCTTTCCCCTCAAGAAGCCTTTCGCTAAGACAGTTCTTGTGGAATTGGCAAAGTGATATTTGGAAGCCCTTAGAGGGCTATGGTGAAAAAGGAAATATCCTCAGATGAAATCTGGAAAGAAGCTTTCTGAGAAACTGCTTAGTGTTCTGTTAATTCATCTCACAGAGTTACATGTGTATATCGTGGATCTCTTTGCTAGACTTATTTCTGTGGAATCTGAGAAAAGATATTTCGGATCCCTTTGAAGACTATAGGGCCAAAGGAAATATCCTCCGATAACAAAGAGAAAGAAGCTTTCTGAGAAACTTCTTTGTGTTCTGTGAAATCATCTCACAGAGTTACAGCTTTCCCCTCAAGAAGCCTTTCGCTAGGACAGTTCTTGTGTAATTGGCAAAGAGATATTTGGAAGCCCCTAGAGGGCTATGGTGAAAAAGGAAATATCCTCAGATGAAATCTGGAAAGAAGCTTTCTGAGAATCTGCTTAGTGTTCTGTTAATTCATCTCACAGTGTTACATCTGTATTTCGTGGATCTCTTTGCTAGCCTTATTTCTGTGGAATGTGAGAACAGATATTTCGGATCCCTTTGAAGACTATAGGGCCAAAGGAAATATCCTGCGATAACAAAGAGAAAGAAGCTTTCTGAGAAATTTCTTTGTGTTCTGTGAAATCATCTCACAGAGTTACAGCTTTCCCCTCAAGAAGCCTTTATCTAAGACTGTTCTTGTGAAATCGGCAAAGAGATATTTGTTAGCCCATAGAGGGCTATGGTGAAAAAGGAAATATCCTCAGATGAAATCTGGAAAGAAGCTTTCTGAGAAACTGCTTAGTGTTCTGTGAATTCATCTCACAGAGTTACATCTGTATTTCGTGGATCTCTTTGCTAGCCTTATTTCTGTGTAATCTGAGAACAGATATTTCGGATCCCTTTGAAGACTATAGGGCCAAAGGAAATATCCTCCGATAACAAAGAGAAAGAAGCTTTCGGAGAAACTTCTTTGTGTTCTGTGAAATCATCTCACAGAGTTACAGCTTTCGCCTCAAGAAGCCTTTCGCTAGGACAGTTCTTGTGGAATTGGCAAAGAGATATTTTGAAGCCCATAGAGGGCTATGGTGAAAAAGGAAATATCCTGAGATGAAATCTGGAAAGAAGCTTTCTGAGAAACTGCTTAGTGTTCTGTGAATTCATCTCACAGAGTTACATCTGTATTTCGTGGATCTCTTTGCTAGCCTTATTTCTGTGGAATCTGAAAACAGATATATCGGATCCCTTTGAAGACTATAGGGCCAAAGGAAATATCCTGCGATAACAAAGAGAAAGAAGCTTTCTGAGAAACTTCTTTCTGTTCTCTGAAATCATCTCACAGAGTTACAGCTTTCCCCTCAAGAAGCCTTTCGCTAAGACAATTCTTGTGGAATAGGCAAAGTGATATTTGTAAGCCCATAGAGGGCTATGGTGAAAAAGGAAATATCCTCAGATGAAATCTGGAAAGAAGCTTTCTGAGAAACTGCTTAGTGTTCTGTAAATTCATCTCACAGAGTTACATCTGTATTTCGTGGATCTCTTTGCTAGCATTATTTCTGTGTAATCTGAGAACAGATATTTCGGATCCCTTTGAAGACAATAGGGCCAAAGGAAATATCCTCCGATAACAAAGAGAAAGAAGCTTTCTGAGAAACTTCTTTGTGTTCTGTGAAATCATCTCACAGAGTTACAGCTTTCCCCTCAAGAAGTGTTTCGCTAAGACAGTTCTTGTGTAATTGGCAAAGAGATATTTGGAAGCCCATAGAGGGCTATGGTGACAAAGGAAATATCCTCAGATGAAATCTGGAAAGAAGCTTTCTGAGAAACTGCTTAGTGTTCTGTGAATTCATCTCACAGAGTTACATCTGTATTTCGTGGATCTCTTTGCTAGCCTTATTTCTGTGTAATCTGAGAACAGATATTTCGGATCCCTTTGAAGACTATAGGGCCAAAGGAAATATCCTACGATAACAAAGAGAAAGAAGCTTTCTGAGAAACTTCTTTGTGTTCTGTGAAATCATCTCACAGAGTTACAGCTTTCCCCTCAAGAAGCCTTTCGCTAAGACAGTTCTTGTGGAATTGGCAAAGTGATATTTGGAAGCCCTTAGAGTGCTATGGTGAAAAAGGAAATATCCTCAGATGAAATCTGGAAAGAAGCTTTCTGAGAAACTGCTTAGTGTTCTGTTAATTCATCTCACAGAGTTACATGTGTATATCGTGGATCTCTTTGCTAGACTTATTTCTGTGGAATCTGAGAAAAGATATTTCGGATCCCTTTGAAGACTATAGGGCCAAAGGAAATATCCTGCGATAACAAAGAGAAAGAAGCTTTCTGAGAAACTTCTTTGTGTTCTGTGAAATCATCTCACAGAGTTACAGCTTTCCCCTCAAGAAGCCTTTCGCTAGGACAGTTCTTGTGTAATTGGCAAAGAGATATTTGGAAGCCCCTAGAGGGCTATGGTGAAAAAGGAAATATCCTCAGATGAAATCTGGAAAGAAGCTTTCTGAGAATCTGCTTAGTGTTTTGTTAATTCATCTCACAGTGTTACATCTGTATGTCGTGGATCTCTTTGCTAGCCTTATTTCTGTGGAATGTGAGAACAGATATTTCGGATCCCTTTGAAGCCTATAGGGCCAAAGGAAATATCCTGCGATAACAAAGAGAAAGAAGCTTTCTGAGAAATTTCTTTGTGTTCTGTGAAATCATCTCACAGAGTTACAGCTTTCCCCTCAAGAAGCCTTTATCTAAGACTGTTCTTGTGAAATCGGCAAAGAGATATTTGTTAGCCCATAGAGGGCTATGGTGAAAAAGGAAATATCCTCAGATGAAATCTGGAAAGAAGCTTTCTGAGAAACTGCTTAGTGTTCTGTGAATTCATCTCACAGAGTTACATATGTATTTCGTGGATCTCTTTGCTAGCCTTATTTCTGTGTAATCTGAGAACAGATATTTCGGATCCCTTTGAAGACTATAGGGCCAAAGGAAATATCCTCCGATAACAAAGAGAAAGAAGCTTTCGGAGAAACTTCTTTGTGTTCTGTGAAATCATCTCACAGAGTTACAGCTTTCCCCTCAAGAAGCCTTTCGCTAGGACAGTTCTTGTGGAATTGGCAAAGAGATATTTGGAAGCCCATAGAGGGCTATGGTGAAAAAGGAAATATCCTGAGATGAAATCTGGTAAGAAGCTTTCTGAGAAACTGCTTAGTGTTCTGTGAATTCATCTCACAGAGTTACATCTGTATTTCATGGATCTCTTTGCTAGCCTTATTTCTGTGGAATCTGAAAACAGATATATCGGATCCCTTTGAAGACTATAGGGCCAAAGGAAATATCCTGCGATAACAAAGAGAAAGAAGCTTTCTGAGAAACTTCTTTCTGTTCTCTGAAATCATCTCACAGAGTTACAGCTTTCCCCTCAAGAAGCCTTTCGCTAAGACAATTCTTGTGGAATTGGCAAAGTGATATTTGTAAGCCCATAGAGGGCTATGGTGAAAAAGGAAATATCCTCAGATGATATCTGGAAAGAAGCTTTCTGAGAAACTGCTTAGTGTTCTGTGAATTCATCTCACAGAGTTACATCTGTATTTCGTGGATCTCTTTGCTAGCCTTATTTCTGTGTAATCTGAGAACAGATATTTCGGATCCCTTTGAAGACTATAGGGCCAAAGGAAATATCCTCCGATAACAAAGAGAAAGAAGCTTTCTGAGAAACTTCTTTGTGTTCTGTGAAATCATCTCACAGAGTTACAGCTTTCCCCTCAGGAACCCGTTAACTGAGACAGTTCTTGTGTAATTGGCAAAGAGATATTTGGAAGCCCATAGAGGGCTATGGTGACAAAGGAAATATCCTCAGATGAAATCTGGAAAGAAGCTTTCTGAGAAACTGCTTAGTGTTCTGTGAATTCATCTCACAGAGTTACATCTGTATTTCGTGGATCTCTTTGCTAGCCTTATTTCTGTGTAATCTGAGAACAGATATTTCGGATCCCTTTGAAGACTATAGGGCCAAAGGAAATATCCTGCGATAACAAAGAGAAAGAAGCTTTCTGAGAAACTTCTTTGTGTTCTGTGAAATCATCTCACAGAGTTACAGCTTCCCCTGAAGAAGCCTTTCGCTAAGACAGTTCTTGTGGAATTGGCAAAGTGATATTTGGAAGCCCATAGAGGGCTATGGTGAAAAAGGAAATATCCTCAGATGAAATCTGGAAAGAAGCTTTCTGAGAAACTGCTTAGTGTTCTGTGAATTCATCTCACCGGGTTACATGTGTATATCGTGGATCTCTTTGCTAGACTTATTTCTGTGGAATCTGAGAACAGATATTTCGGATCCCTTTGAAGACTATAGGGCCAAAGGAAATATCCTCCGATAACGAAGAGAGAGAAGCTTTCTGAGAAACTTCTTTGTGTTCTGTGAAATCATCTCACAGAGTTACAGCTTTCCCCTCAAGAAGGCTTTAACTAAGACTGTTCTTGTGAAATTGGCAAAGAGATATTTGGAAGCCCATAGAGGGCTATGGTGAAAAAGGAAATATCCTCAGATGAAATCGGGAAGGAAGCTTTCTGAGAAACTGCTTAGTGTTCTGTGAATTCATCTCACAGAGTTACATCTGTATTTCGTGGATCTCTTTGCTAGCCTTATTTCTGTGGAATCTGAGAACAGATATTTCGGATCCCTTTGAAGACTATAGGGCCAAAGGAAATATCCTCCGATAACAAAGAGAAAGAAGCTTTCTGAGAAACTTCTTTGTGTTCTGTGAAATCATCTCACAGAGTTACAGCTTTCCCCTCAAGAAGCCTTTCGCTAGGACAGTTCTAGTGTAATTAGCAAAGAGATATTTGGAAGCCCATAGAGGGCTATGGTGAAAAAGGAAATATCCTCAGATGAAATCTGGAAAGAAGCTTTCTGAGAATCTGCTTAGTGTTCTGTTAATTCATCTCACAGGGTTACATGTGTATATCGTGGATCTCTTTGCTAGACTTATTTCTGTGGAATCTGAGAACAGATATTTCGGATCCCTTTGAAGACTATAGGGCCAAAGGAAATATCCTCCGATAACAAAGAGAAAGAAGCTTTCTGAGAAACTTCTTTCTGTTCTGTGAAATCATCTCACAGAGTCACAGCTTTCCTCTCAAGAAGCCTTTCGCTAAGACAGTTCTTGTGAAATTGGCAAAGAGATATTTGGAATCCCATAGAGGGCTATGGTGAAAAAGGAAATATCCTAGATGAAATCTGGAAAGAAGCTTTCTGAGAAACTGCTTAGTGTTCTGTGAATTCATCTCACAGAGTTACATATGTATTTCGTGGATCTCTTTGCTAGCCTTATTTCTGTGGAATCTGAGAAAAGATATTTCGGATCCCTATGAAGACTATAGGGCCAAAGGAAATATCCTCCGATAACAAAGAGAAAGAAGCTTTCTGAGAAACTTCTTTGTGTTCTGTGAAATCATCTCACAGAGTTACAGCTTTCCCCTCAAGAAGCCTTTCGCTAAGACAGTTCTTGTGGAATTGGCAAAGTGATATTTGGAAGCCCATAGAGGGCTATGGTGAAATAGGAAATATCCTCAGATGAAATCTGGAAAGAAGCTTTCTGAGAAACTGCTTAGTGTTCTGTGAATTCATCTCACAGAGTTACATCTGTATTTCGTGGATCTCTTTGCTAGCCTTATTTCTGTGGAATCTGAAAACAGATATTTCGGATCCCTTTGAAGACTATAGGGCCAAAGGAAATATCCTGCGATAACAAAGAGAAAGAAGCTTTCGGAGAAACTTCTTTCTGTTCTCTGAAATCATGTCACAGAGTTACATCTTTCCCCTCAAGAAGCCTTTCGCTAAGACAGTTCTTGTGGAATTGGCAAATTGATATTTGTAAGCCCATAGAGGGCTATGGTGAAAAAGGAAATATCCTCAGATGATATCTGGAAAGAAGCTTTCTGAGAAACTGCTTAGTGTTCTGTGAATTCATCTCACAGAGTTACATCTGTATTTCGTGGATCTCTTTGCTAGCCTTATTTCTGTGTAATCTGAGAACAGATATTTCGGATCCCTTTGAAGACTATAGGGCCAAAGGAAATATCCTCCGATAACAAAGAGAAAGAAGCTTTCTGAGAAACTTCTTTGTGTTCTGTGAAATCATCTCACAGAGTTACAGCTTTCCCCTCAAGAAGCCTTTCGCTAGGACAGTTCTTGTGTAATTGGCAAAGAGATATTTGGAAGCCCATAGAGGGCTATGGTGACAAAGGAAATATCCTCAGATCAAATCTGGAAAGAAGCTTTCTGAGAAACTGCTTAGTGTTCTGTGAATTCATCTCACAGAGTTACATCTGTATTTCGTGGATCTCTTTGCTAGCCTTATTTCTGTGGAATCTGAGAACAGATATTTCGGATCCCTTTGAAGACTATAGGGCCAAAGGAAATATCCTGCGATAACAAAGAGAAAGAAGCTTTCTGAGAAACTTCTTTGTGTTCTGTGAAATCATCTCACAGAATTACAGCTTTCCCCTCAAGAAGCCTTTCGCTAAGACAGTTCTTGTGGAATTGGCAAAGTGATATTTGGAAGCCCATAGAGGGCTATGGTGAAAAAGGAAATATCCTCAGATGAAATCTGGAAAGAAGCTTTCTGAGAAATTGCTTAGTGTTCTGTGAATTCATCTCACAGAGTTACATCTGTATTTCGTGGATCTCTTTGCTAGCCTTATTTCTGTGGAATCTGAGAACAGATATTTCGGATCCCTTTGAAGACTATAGGGCCAAAGGAAATATCCTGCGATAACAAAGAGAAAGAAGCTTTCGGAGAAACTTCTTTGTGTTCTGTGAAATCATCTCACAGAATTACAGCTTTCCCCTCAAGAAGCCTTTCGCTAAGACAGTTCTTGTGTAATTGGCAAAGAGATATTTGGAAGCCCATAGAGGGCTATGGTGAAAAAGGAAATATCCTCAGATGAAATCTGGAAAGAAGCTTTCTGAGAAACTGCTTAGTGTTCTGTTAATTCATCTCACAGGGTTACATCTGTATTTCGTGGATCTCTTTGCTAGCCTTATTTTTGTGTAATCTGAGAACAGATATTTCGGATCCCTTTGAAGATTATAGGGCCAAAGGAAATATCCTCCGATAACAAAGAGAAAGAAGCTTTCTGAGAAACTTCTTTGTTTTCTGTGAAATCATCTCACAGAGTTACAGCTTTCCCCTCAAGAAGCCTTTCGCTAGGACAGTTCTTGTGTAATTGGCAAAGAGATATTTGGAAGCCCATAGAGGGCTATGGTGAAAAAGGAAATATCCTCAGATGAAATCTGGAAAGAAGCTTTCTGAGAAACTGCTTAGTGTTCTGTGAATTCATCTCACAGAGTTACATCTGTATTTCGTGGATCTCTTTGCTAGCCTTATTTCTGTGGAATCTGAGAACAGATATTTCGGATCCCTTTGAAGACTATAGGGCCAAAGGAAATATCCTGCGATAACAAAGAGAAAGAAGCTTTCTGAGAAACTTCTTTGTGTTCTGTGAAATCGTCTAACAGAGTTACAGCTTTCCCCTCAATAAGCCTTTCGCTAAGACAGTTCTTGTGGAATAGGCAAAGTGATATTTGGAAGCCCATAGAGGGCTATGGTGAAAAAGGAAATATCCTCAGATGAAAGCTGGAAAGAAGCTTTCTGAGAAACTGCTTAGTGTTCTGTGAATTCATCTCACAGAGTTACATCTGTATTTCGTGGATCTCTTTGCTAGCCTTATTTCTGTGGAATCTGAGAAAAGATATCTCGGATCCCTTTGAAGACTATAGGCCCAAAGGAAATATCCTCCGATAACAAAGAGAAAGAAGCTTTCTGAGAAACTTCTTTGTGTTCTGTGAAATCATCTCACAGAGTCACAGCTTTCCTCTCAAGAAGCCTTTCGCTAAGACAGTTCTTGTGGAAATGGCAAAGTGATATTTGTAAGCCCATAGAGGGCTATGGTGAAAAAGGAAATATCCTCAGATGAAATCTGGAAAGAAGCTTTCTGAGAAACTGCTTAGTGTTCTGTGAATTCATCTCACA
This sequence comes from Macaca nemestrina, assembly GCF_043159975.1. Lineage (NCBI taxonomy): Eukaryota > Metazoa > Chordata > Mammalia > Primates > Cercopithecidae > Macaca > Macaca nemestrina. Next base: position 136,934,456 of record NC_092128.1, on the reverse strand, counting down.
GAGTTACATCTGTATTTCGTGGATCTCTTTGTTAGCCTTATTTCTGTGTAATCTGAGAACAGATATTTCGGATCCCTTTGAAGACTATAGGGCCAAAGGAAATATCCTCCGATAACAAAGAGAAAGAAGGTTTCTGAGAAACTTCTTTGTGTTCTGTGAAATCATCTCACAGAGTTACAGCATTCCCCTCAAGAAGCCTTTCGCTCAGACAGTTCTTGTGGAATTGGCAAAGAGATATTTGGAAGCCCATAGAGGACTACGGTGAAAAAGGAAATATCCTCAGATGAAATCTGGAAAGAAGCTTTCTGAGAAACTGCTTAGTGTTCTGTGAATTCATCTCACAGAGTTACATGTGTATTTCGTGGATCTCTTTGCTAGCCTTATTTCTGTGGAATCTGAGAAAAGATATTTCGGATCCCTATGAAGACTATAGGGTCAAAGGAAATATCCTGCGATAACAAAGAGAAGGAAGCTTTCTGAGAAACTTCTTTGTGTTCTGTGAAATCATCTCACAGAATTACAGCTTTCCCCTCAAGAAGCCTTTCGCTAAGACAGTTCTTGTGGAATTGGCAAAGTGATATTTGGAAGCCCATAGAGGGCTATGGTGAAAAAGGAAATATCCTCAGATGAAATCTGGAAAGAAGCTTTCTGAGAAACTGCTTAGTGTTCTGTGAATTCATCTCACAGAGTTACATCTGTATTTCGTGGATCTCTTTGCTAGCCTTATTTCTGTGGAATCTGAGAACAGATATTTCGGGTCCCTTTGAAGACAATAGGGCCAAAGGAAATATCCTGCGATATCAAAGAGAAAGAAGCTTTCTGAGAAATTTCTTTGTGTTCTGTGAAATCATCTCACAGAGTTACATCTTTCCCCTCAAGAAGCCTTTATCTAAGACTGTTCTTGTGAAATTGGCAAAGAGATATTTGGAAGCCCATAGAGGGCTATGGTGAAAAAGGAAATATCCTCAGATGAAATCTGGAAAGAAGCTTTCTGAGAAACTGCTTAGTGTTCTGTGAATTCATCTCACAGAGTTACATATGTATTTCGTGGATCTCTTTGCTAGCCTTATTTCTGTGTAATCTGAGAACAGATATTTCGGATCCCTTTGAAGACTATAGGGCCAAAGGAAATATCCTCCGATAACAAAGAGAAAGAAGCTTTCTGAGAAACTTCTTTCTGTTCTGTGAAATCATCTCACAGAGTTACAGCTTTCCCCTCAAGAAGCCTTTCGCTAGGACAGTTCTTGTGGAATTGGCAAAGAGATATTTGGAATCCCATAGAGGGCTATGGTGAAAAAGGAAATATCCTGAGATGAAATCCGGAAAGAAGCTTTCTGAGAAACTGCTTAGTGTTCTGTGAATTCATCTCACAGAGTTACATCTGTATTTCGTGGATCTCTTTGCTAGCCTTATTTCTGTGGAATCTGAAAACAGATATTTCGGATCCCTTTGAAGACTATAGGGCCAAAGGAAATATCCTGCGATAACAAAGAGAAAGAAGCTTTCTGAGAAACTTCTTTCTGTTCTCTGAAATCATCTCACAGAGTTACAGCTTTCCCCTCAAGAAGCCTTTCGCTAAGACAATTCTTGTGGAATTGGCAAAGTGATATTTGTAAGCCCATAGAGGGCTATGGTGAAAAAGGAAATATCCTCAGATGATATCTGGAAAGAAGCTTTCTGAGAAACTGCTTAGTGTTCTGTGAATTCGTCTCACAGAGTTACATCTGTATTTCGTGGATCTCTTTGCTAGCCTTATTTCTGTGTAATCTGAGAACAGATATTTCGGATCCCTTTGAAGACTATAGGGCCAAAGGAAATATCCTGCGATAACAAAGAGAAAGAAGCTTTCTGAGAAACTTCTTTGTGTTCTGTGAAATCATCTCACAGAGTTACAGCTTTCCCCTCAAGAACCCGATAACTGAGACAGTTGTTGTGTAATTGGCAAAGAGATATTTGGAAGCCCATAGAGGGCTATGGTGACAAAGGAAATATCCTCAGATGAAATCTGGAAAGAAGCTTTCTGAGAAACTGCTTAGTGTTCTGTGAATTCATCTCACAGAGTTACATCTGTATTTCGTGGATCTCTTTGCTAGCCTTATTTCTGTGGAATCTGAGAACAGATAATTCGGATCCCTTTGAAGACTATAGGGCCAAAGGAAATATCCTGCGATAACAAAGAGAAAGAAGCTTTCTGAGAAACTTCTTTGTGTTCTGTGAAATCATCTCACAGAATTACAACTTTCCCCTCAAGAAGCCTTTCGCTAAGACAGTTCTTGTGAAATTGGCAAAGAGATATTTGGAATCCCATAGAGGGCTATGGTGAAAAAGGAAATATCCTAGATGAAATCTGGAAAGAAGCTTTCTGAGAAACTGCTTAGTGTTCTGTGAATTCATCTCACAGAGTTACATATGTATTTCGTGGATCTCTTTGCTAGCCTTATTTCTGTGGAATCTGAGAAAAGATATTTCGGATCCCTATGAAGACTATAGGGCCAAAGGAAATATCCTCCGATAACAAAGAGAAAGAAGCTTTCTGAGAAACTTCTTTGTGTTCTGTGAAATCATCTCACAGAGTTACAGCTTTCCCCTCAAGAAGCCTTTCGCTAAGACAGTTCTTGTGGAATTGGCAAAGTGATATTTGGAAGCCCATAGAGGGCTATGGTGAAATAGGAAATATCCTCAGATGAAATCTGGAAAGAAGCTTTCTGAGAAACTGCTTAGTGTTCTGTGAATTCATCTCACAGAGTTACATCTGTATTTCGTGGATCTCTTTGCTAGCCTTATTTCTGTGGAATCTGAAAACAGATATTTCGGATCCCTTTGAAGACTATAGGGCCAAAGGAAATATCCTGCGATAACAAAGAGAAAGAAGCTTTCGGAGAAACTTCTTTCTGTTCTCTGAAATCATGTCACAGAGTTACATCTTTCCCCTCAAGAAGCCTTTCGCTAAGACAGTTCTTGTGGAATTGGCAAATTGATATTTGTAAGCCCATAGAGGGCTATGGTGAAAAAGGAAATATCCTCAGATGATATCTGGAATGAAGCTTTCTGAGAAACTGCTTAGTGTTCTGTGAATTCATCTCACAGAGTTACATCTGTATTTCGTGGATCTCTTTGCTAGCCTTATTTCTGTGTAATCTGAGAACAGATATTTCGGATCCCTTTGAAGACTATAGGGCCAAAGGAAATATCCTCCGATAACAAAGAGAAAGAAGCTTTCTGAGAAACTTCTTTGTGTTCTGTGAAATCATCTCACAGAGTTACAGCTTTCCCCTCAAGAAGCCTTTCGCTAGGACAGTTCTTGTGTAATTGGCAAAGAGATATTTGGAAGCCCATAGAGGGCTATGGTGACAAAGGAAATATCCTCAGATCAAATCTGGAAAGAAGCTTTCTGAGAAACTGCTTAGTGTTCTGTGAATTCATCTCACAGAGTTACATCTGTATTTCGTGGATCTCTTTGCTAGCCTTATTTCTGTGGAATCTGAGAACAGATATTTCGGATCCCTTTGAAGACTATAGGGCCAAAGGAAATATCCTGCGATAACAAAGAGAAAGAAGCTTTCTGAGAAACTTCTTTGTGTTCTGTGAAATCATCTCACAGAATTACAGCTTTCCCCTCAAGAAGCCTTTCGCTAAGACAGTTCTTGTGGAATTGGCAAAGTGATATTTGGAAGCCCATAGAGGGCTATGGTGAAAAAGGAAATATCCTCAGATGAAATCTGGAAAGAAGCTTTCTGAGAAATTGCTTAGTGTTCTGTGAATTCATCTCACAGAGTTACATCTGTATTTCGTGGATCTCTTTGCTAGCCTTATTTCTGTGGAATCTGAGAACAGATATTTCGGATCCCTTTGAAGACTATAGGGCCAAAGGAAATATCCTGCGATAACAAAGAGAAAGAAGCTTTCGGAGAAACTTCTTTGTGTTCTGTGAAATCATCTCACAGAATTACAGCTTTCCCCTCAAGAAGCCTTTCGCTAAGACAGTTCTTGTGTAATTGGCAAAGAGATATTTGGAAGCCCATAGAGGGCTATGGTGAAAAAGGAAATATCCTCAGATGAAATCTGGAAAGAAGCTTTCTGAGAAACTGCTTAGTGTTCTGTTAATTCATCTCACAGGGTTACATCTGTATTTCGTGGATCTCTTTGCTAGCCTTATTTTTGTGTAATCTGAGAACAGATATTTCGGATCCCTTTGAAGATTATAGGGCCAAAGGAAATATCCTCCGATAACAAAGAGAAAGAAGCTTTCTGAGAAACTTCTTTGTTTTCTGTGAAATCATCTCACAGAGTTACAGCTTTCCCCTCAAGAAGCCTTTCGCTAGGACAGTTCTTGTGTAATTGGCAAAGAGATATTTGGAAGCCCATAGAGGGCTATGGTGAAAAAGGAAATATCCTCAGATGAAATCTGGAAAGAAGCTTTCTGAGAAACTGCTTAGTGTTCTGTGAATTCATCTCACAGAGTTACATCTGTATTTCGTGGATCTCTTTGCTAGCCTTATTTCTGTGGAATCTGAGAACAGATATTTCGGATCCCTTTGAAGACTATAGGGCCAAAGGAAATATCCTGCGATAACAAAGAGAAAGAAGCTTTCTGAGAAACTTCTTTGTGTTCTGTGAAATCGTCTAACAGAGTTACAGCTTTCCCCTCAATAAGCCTTTCGCTAAGACAGTTCTTGTGGAATAGGCAAAGTGATATTTGGAAGCCCATAGAGGGCTATGGTGAAAAAGGAAATATCCTCAGATGAAAGCTGGAAAGAAGCTTTCTGAGAAACTGCTTAGTGTTCTGTGAATTCATCTCACAGAGTTACATCTGTATTTCGTGGATCTCTTTGCTAGCCTTATTTCTGTGGAATCTGAGAAAAGATATCTCGGATCCCTTTGAAGACTATAGGCCCAAAGGAAATATCCTCCGATAACAAAGAGAAAGAAGCTTTCTGAGAAACTTCTTTGTGTTCTGTGAAATCATCTCACAGTGTCACAGCTTTCCTCTCAAGAAGCCTTTCGCTAAGACAGTTCTTGTGGAAATGGCAAAGTGATATTTGTAAGCCCATAGAGGGCTATGGTGAAAAAGGAAATATCCTCAGATGAAATCTGGAAAGAAGCTTTCTGAGAAACTGCTTAGTGTTCTGTGAATTCATCTCACAGAGTTACATCTGTATTTCGTGGATCTCTTTGTTAGCCTTATTTCTGTGTAATCTGAGAACAGATATTTCGGATCCCTTTGAAGACTATAGGGCCAAAGGAAATATCCTCCGATAACAAAGAGAAAGAAGGTTTCTGAGAAACTTCTTTGTGTTCTGTGAAATCATCTCACAGAGTTACAGCATTCCCCTCAAGAAGCCTTTCGCTCAGACAGTTCTTGTGGAATTGGCAAAGAGATATTTGGAAGCCCATAGAGGACTACGGTGAAAAAGGAAATATCCTCAGATGAAATCTGGAAAGAAGCTTTCTGCGAAACTGCTTAGTGTTCTGTGAATTCATCTCACAGAGTTACATGTGTATTTCGTGGATCTCTTTGCTAGCCTTATTTCTGTGGAATCTGAGAAAAGATATTTCGGATCCCTATGAAGACTATAGGGTCAAAGGAAATATCCTGCGATAACAAAGAGAAGGAAGCTTTCTGAGAAACTTCTTTGTGTTCTGTGAAATCATCTCACAGAATTACAGCTTTCCCCTCAAGAAGCCTTTCGCTAAGACAGTTCTTGTGGAATTGGCCAAGTGATATTTGGAAGCCCATAGAGGGCTATGGTGAAAAAGGAAATATCCTCAGATGAAATCTGGAAAGAAGCTTTCTGAGAAACTGCTTAGTGTTCTGTGAATTCATCTCACAGAGTTACATCTGTATTTCGTGGATCTCTTTGCTAGCCTTATTTCTGTGGAATCTGAGAACAGATATTTCGGATCCCTTTGAAGACAATAGGGCCAAAGGAAATATCCTGCGATATCAAAGAGAAAGAAGCTTTCTGAGAAATTTCTTTGTGTTCTGTGAAATCATCTCACAGAGTTACATCTTTCCCCTCAAGAAGCCTTTATCTAAGACTGTTCTTGTGAAATTGGCAAAGAGATATTTGGAAGCCCATAGAGGGCTATGGTGAAAAAGGAAATATCCTCAGATGAAATCTGGAAAGAAGCTTTCTGAGAAACTGCTTAGTGTTCTGTGAATTCATCTCACAGAGTTACATATGTATTTCGTGGATCTCTTTGCTAGCCTTATTTCTGTGTAATCTGAGAACAGATATTTCGGATCCCTTTGAAGACTATAGGGCCAAAGGAAATATCCTCCGATAACAAAGAGAAAGAAGCTTTCTGAGAAACTTCTTTCTGTTCTGTGAAATCATCTCACAGAGTTACAGCTTTCCCCTCAAGAAGCCTTTCGCTAGGACAGTTCTTGTGGAATTGGCAAAGAGATATTTGGAATCCCATAGAGGGCTATGGTGAAAAAGGAAATATCCTGAGATGAAATCCGGAAAGAAGCTTTCTGAGAAACTGCTTAGTGTTCTGTGAATTCATCTCACAGAGTTACATCTGTATTTCGTGGATCTCTTTGCTAGCCTTATTTCTGTGGAATCTGAAAACAGATATTTCGGATCCCTTTGAAGACTATAGGGCCAAAGGAAATATCCTGCGATAACAAAGAGAAAGAAGCTTTCTGAGAAACTTCTTTCTGTTCTCTGAAATCATCTCACAGAGTTACAGCTTTCCCCTCAAGAAGCCTTTCGCTAAGACAATTCTTGTGGAATTGGCAAAGTGATATTTGTAAGCCCATAGAGGGCTATGGTGAAAAAGGAAATATCCTCAGATGATATCTGGAAAGAAGCTTTCTGAGAAACTGCTTAGTGTTCTGTGAATTCGTCTCACAGAGTTACATCTGTATTTCGTGGATCTCTTTGCTAGCCTTATTTCTGTGTAATCTGAGAACAGATATTTCGGATCCCTTTGAAGACTATAGGGCCAAAGGAAATATCCTGCGATAACAAAGAGAAAGAAGCTTTCTGAGAAACTTCTTTGTGTTCTGTGAAATCATCTCACAGAGTTACAGCTTTCCCCTCAAGAACCCGATAACTGAGACAGTTGTTGTGTAATTGGCAAAGAGATATTTGGAAGCCCATAGAGGGCTATGGTGACAAAGGAAATATCCTCAGATGAAATCTGGAAAGAAGCTTTCTGAGAAACTGCTTAGTGTTCTGTGAATTCATCTCACAGAGTTACATCTGTATTTCGTGGATCTCTTTGCTAGCCTTATTTCTGTGGAATCTGAGAACAGATAATTCGGATCCCTTTGAAGACTATAGGGCCAAAGGAAATATCCTGCGATAACAAAGAGAAAGAAGCTTTCTGAGAAACTTCTTTGTGTTCTGTGAAATCATCTCACAGAATTACAACTTTCCCCTCAAGAAGCCTTTCGCTAAGACAGTTCTTGTGAAATTGGCAAAGAGATATTTGGAATCCCATAGAGGGCTATGGTGAAAAAGGAAATATCCTAGATGAAATCTGGAAAGAAGCTTTCTGAGAAACTGCTTAGTGTTCTGTGAATTCATCTCACAGAGTTACATATGTATTTCGTGGATCTCTTTGCTAGCCTTATTTCTGTGGAATCTGAGAAAAGATATTTCGGATCCCTATGAAGACTATAGGGCCAAAGGAAATATCCTCCGATAACAAAGAGAAAGAAGCTTTCTGAGAAACTTCTTTGTGTTCTGTGAAATCATCTCACAGAGTTACAGCTTTCCCCTCAAGAAGCCTTTCGCTAAGACAGTTCTTGTGGAATTGGCAAAGTGATATTTGGAAGCCCATAGAGGGCTATGGTGAAATAGGAAATATCCTCAGATGAAATCTGGAAAGAAGCTTTCTGAGAAACTGCTTAGTGTTCTGTGAATTCATCTCACAGAGTTACATCTGTATTTCGTGGATCTCTTTGCTAGCCTTATTTCTGTGGAATCTGAAAACAGATATTTCGGATCCCTTTGAAGACTATAGGGCCAAAGGAAATATCCTGCGATAACAAAGAGAAAGAAGCTTTCGGAGAAACTTCTTTCTGTTCTCTGAAATCATGTCACAGAGTTACATCTTTCCCCTCAAGAAGCCTTTCGCTAAGACAGTTCTTGTGGAATTGGCAAATTGATATTTGTAAGCCCATAGAGGGCTATGGTGAAAAAGGAAATATCCTCAGATGATATCTGGAAAGAAGCTTTCTGAGAAACTGCTTAGTGTTCTGTGAATTCATCTCACAGAGTTACATCTGTATTTGGTGGATCTCTTTGCTAGCCTTATTTCTGTGTAATCTGAGAACAGATATTTCGGATCCCTTTGAAGACTATAGGGCCAAAGGAAATATCCTCCGATAACAAAGAGAAAGAAGCTTTCTGAGAAACTTCTTTGTGTTCTGTGAAATCATCTCACAGAGTTACAGCTTTCCCCTCAAGAAGCCTTTCGCTAGGACAGTTCTTGTGTAATTGGCAAAGAGATATTTGGAAGCCCATAGAGGGCTATGGTGACAAAGGAAATATCCTCAGATCAAATCTGGAAAGAAGCTTTCTGAGAAACTGCTTAGTGTTCTGTGAATTCATCTCACAGAGTTACATCTGTATTTCGTGGATCTCTTTGCTAGCCTTATTTCTGTGGAATCTGAGAACAGATATTTCGGATCCCTTTGAAGACTATAGGGCCAAAGGAAATATCCTGCGATAACAAAGAGAAAGAAGCTTTCTGAGAAACTTCTTTGTGTTCTGTGAAATCATCTCACAGAATTACAGCTTTCCCCTCAAGAAGCCTTTCGCTAAGACAGTTCTTGTGGAATTGGCAAAGTGATATTTGGAAGCCCATAGAGGGCTATGGTGAAAAAGGAAATATCCTCAGATGAAATCTGGAAAGAAGCTTTCTGAGAAATTGCTTAGTGTTCTGTGAATTCATCTCACAGAGTTACATCTGTATTTCGTGGATCTCTTTGCTAGCCTTATTTCTGTGGAATCTGAGAACAGATATTTCGGATCCCTTTGAAGACTATAGGGCCAAAGGAAATATCCTGCGATAACAAAGAGAAAGAAGCTTTCGGAGAAACTTCTTTGTGTTCTGTGAAATCATCTCACAGAATTACAGCTTTCCCCTCAAGAAGCCTTTCGCTAAGACAGTTCTTGTGTAATTGGCAAAGAGATATTTGGAAGCCCATAGAGGGCTATGGTGAAAAAGGAAATATCCTCAGATGAAATCTGGAAAGAAGCTTTCTGAGAAACTGCTTAGTGTTCTGTTAATTCATCTCACAGGGTTACATCTGTATTTCGTGGATCTCTTTGCTAGCCTTATTTTTGTGTAATCTGAGAACAGATATTTCGGATCCCTTTGAAGATTATAGGGCCAAAGGAAATATCCTCCGATAACAAAAGAAAGAAGCTTTCTGAGAAACTTCTTTGTTTTCTGTGAAATCATCTCACAGAGTTACAGCTTTCCCCTCAAGAAGCCTTTCGCTAGGACAGTTCTTGTGTAATTGGCAAAGAGATATTTGGAAGCCCATAGAGGGCTATGGTGAAAAAGGAAATATCCTCAGATGAAATCTGGAAAGAAGCTTTCTGAGAAACTGCTTAGTGTTCTGTGAATTCATCTCACAGAGTTACATCTGTATTTCGTGGATCTCTTTGCTAGCCTTATTTCTGTGGAATCTGAGAACAGATATTTCGGATCCCTTTGAAGACTATAGGGCCAAAGGAAATATCCTGCGATAACAAAGAGAAAGAAGCTTTCTGAGAAACTTCTTTGTGTTCTGTGAAATCGTCTAACAGAGTTACAGCTTTCCCCTCAATAAGCCTTTCGCTAAGACAGTTCTTGTGGAATAGGCAAAGTGATATTTGGAAGCCCATAGAGGGCTATGGTGAAAAAGGAAATATCCTCAGATGAAAGCTGGAAAGAAGCTTTCTGAGAAACTGCTTAGTGTTCTGTGAATTCATCTCACAGAGTTACATCTGTATTTCGTGGATCTCTTTGCTAGCCTTATTTCTGTGGAATCTGAGAACAGATATTTCGGATCCCTTTGAAGACAATAGGGCCAAAGGAAATATCCTGCGATATCAAAGAGAAAGAAGCTTTCTGAGAAATTTCTTTGTGTTCTGTGAAATCATCTCACAGAGTTACATCTTTCCCCTCAAGAAGCCTTTATCTAAGACTGTTCTTGTGAAATTGGCAAAGAGATATTTGGAAGCCCATAGAGGGCTATGGTGAAAAAGGAAATATCCTCAGATGAAATCTGGAAAGAAGCTTTCTGAGAAACTGCTTAGTGTTCTGTGAATTCATCTCACAGAGTTACATATGTATTTCGTGGATCTCTTTGCTAGCCTTATTTCTGTGTAATCTGAGAACAGATATTTCGGATCCCTTTGAAGACTATAGGGCCAAAGGAAATATCCTCCGATAACAAAGAGAAAGAAGCTTTCTGAGAAACTTCTTTCTGTTCTGTGAAATCATCTCACAGAGTTACAGCTTTCCCCTCAAGAAGCCTTTCGCTAGGACAGTTCTTGTGGAATTGGCAAAGAGATATTTGGAATCCCATAGAGGGCTATGGTGAAAAAGGAAATATCCTGAGATGAAATCCGGAAAGAAGCTTTCTGAGAAACTGCTTAGTGTTCTGTGAATTCATCTCACAGAGTTACATCTGTATTTCGTGGATCTCTTTGCTAGCCTTATTTCTGTGGAATCTGAAAACAGATATTTCGGATCCCTTTGAAGACTATAGGGCCAAAGGAAATATCCTGCGATAACAAAGAGAAAGAAGCTTTCTGAGAAACTTCTTTCTGTTCTCTGAAATCATCTCACAGAGTTACAGCTTTCCCCTCAAGAAGCCTTTCGCTAAGACAATTCTTGTGGAATTGGCAAAGTGATATTTGTAAGCCCATAGAGGGCTATGGTGAAAAAGGAAATATCCTCAGATGATATCTGGAAAGAAGCTTTCTGAGAAACTGCTTAGTGTTCTGTGAATTCGTCTCACAGAGTTACATCTGTATTTCGTGGATCTCTTTGCTAGCCTTATTTCTGTGTAATCTGAGAACAGATATTTCGGATCCCTTTGAAGACTATAGGGCCAAAGGAAATATCCTGCGATAACAAAGAGAAAGAAGCTTTCTGAGAAACTTCTTTGTGTTCTGTGAAATCATCTCACAGAGTTACAGCTTTCCCCTCAAGAACCCGATAACTGAGACAGTTGTTGTGTAATTGGCAAAGAGATATTTGGAAGCCCATAGAGGGCTATGGTGACAAAGGAAATATCCTCAGATGAAATCTGGAAAGAAGCTTTCTGAGAAACTGCTTAGTGTTCTGTGAATTCATCTCACAGAGTTACATCTGTATTTCGTGGATCTCTTTGCTAGCCTTATTTCTGTGGAATCTGAGAACAGATAATTCGGATCCCTTTGAAGACTATAGGGCCAAAGGAAATATCCTGCGATAACAAAGAGAAAGAAGCTTTCTGAGAAACTTCTTTGTGTTCTGTGAAATCATCTCACAGAATTACAACTTTCCCCTCAAGAAGCCTTTCGCTAAGACAGTTCTTGTGAAATTGGCAAAGAGATATTTGGAATCCCATAGAGGGCTATGGTGAAAAAGGAAATATCCTAGATGAAATCTGGAAAGAAGCTTTCTGAGAAACTGCTTAGTGTTCTGTGAATTCATCTCACAGAGTTACATATGTATTTCGTGGATCTCTTTGCTAGCCTTATTTCTGTGGAATCTGAGAAAAGATATTTCGGATCCCTATGAAGACTATAGGGCCAAAGGAAATATCCTCCGATAACAAAGAGAAAGAAGCTTTCTGAGAAACTTCTTTGTGTTCTGTGAAATCATCTCACAGAGTTACAGCTTTCCCCTCAAGAAGCCTTTCGCTAAGACAGTTCTTGTGGAATTGGCAAAGTGATATTTGGAAGCCCATAGAGGGCTATGGTGAAATAGGAAATATCCTCAGATGAAATCTGGAAAGAAGCTTTCTGAGAAACTGCTTAGTGTTCTGTGAATTCATCTCACAGAGTTACATCTGTATTTCGTGGATCTCTTTGCTAGCCTTATTTCTGTGGAATCTGAAAACAGATATTTCGGATCCCTTTGAAGACTATAGGGCCAAAGGAAATATCCTGCGATAACAAAGAGAAAGAAGCTTTCGGAGAAACTTCTTTCTGTTCTCTGAAATCATGTCACAGAGTTACATCTTTCCCCTCAAGAAGCCTTTCGCTAAGACAGTTCTTGTGGAATTGGCAAATTGATATTTGTAAGCCCATAGAGGGCTATGGTGAAAAAGGAAATATCCTCAGATGATATCTGGAAAGAAGCTTTCTGAGAAACTGCTTAGTGTTCTGTGAATTCATCTCACAGAGTTACATCTGTATTTCGTGGATCTCTTTGCTAGCCTTATTTCTGTGTAATCTGAGAACAGATATTTCGGATCCCTTTGAAGACTATAGGGCCAAAGGAAATATCCTCCGATAACAAAGAGAAAGAAGCTTTCTGAGAAACTTCTTTGTGTTCTGTGAAATCATCTCACAGAGTTACAGCTTTCCCCTCAAGAAGCCTTTCGCTAGGACAGTTCTTGTGTAATTGGCAAAGAGATATTTGGAAGCCCATAGAGGGCTATGGTGACAAAGGAAATATCCTCAGATCAAATCTGGAAAGAAGCTTTCTGAGAAACTGCTTAGTGTTCTGTGAATTCATCTCACAGAGTTACATCTGTATTTCGTGGATCTCTTTGCTAGCCTTATTTCTGTGGAATCTGAGAACAGATATTTCGGATCCCTTTGAAGACTATAGGGCCAAAGGAAATATCCTGCGATAACAAAGAGAAAGAAGCTTTCTGAGAAACTTCTTTGTGTTCTGTGAAATCATCTCACAGAATTACAGCTTTCCCCTCAAGAAGCCTTTCGCTAAGACAGTTCTTGTGGAATTGGCAAAGTGATATTTGGAAGCCCATAGAGGGCTATGGTGAAAAAGGAAATATCCTCAGATGAAATCTGGAAAGAAGCTTTCTGAGAAATTGCTTAGTGTTCTGTGAATTCATCTCACAGAGTTACATCTGTATTTCGTGGATCTCTTTGCTAGCCTTATTTCTGTGGAATCTGAGAACAGATATTTCGGATCCCTTTGAAGACTATAGGGCCAAAGGAAATATCCTGCGATAACAAAGAGAAAGAAGCTTTCGGAGAAACTTCTTTGTGTTCTGTGAAATCATCTCACAGAATTACAGCTTTCCCCTCAAGAAGCCTTTCGCTAAGACAGTTCTTGTGTAATTGGCAAAGAGATATTTGGAAGCCCATAGAGGGCTATGGTGAAAAAGGAAATATCCTCAGATGAAATCTGGAAAGAAGCTTTCTGAGAAACTGCTTAGTGTTCTGTTAATTCATCTCACAGGGTTACATCTGTATTTCGTGGATCTCTTTGCTAGCCTTATTTTTGTGTAATCTGAGAACAGATATTTCGGATCCCTTTGAAGATTATAGGGCCAAAGGAAATATCCTCCGATAACAAAGAGAAAGAAGCTTTCTGAGAAACTTCTTTGTTTTCTGTGAAATCATCTCACAGAGTTACAGCTTTCCCCTCAAGAAGCCTTTCGCTAGGACAGTTCTTGTGTAATTGGCAAAGAGATATTTGGAAGCCCATAGAGGGCTATGGTGAAAAAGGAAATATCCTCAGATGAAATCTGGAAAGAAGCTTTCTGAGAAACTGCTTAGTGTTCTGTGAATTCATCTCACAGAGTTACATCTGTATTTCGTGGATCTCTTTGCTAGCCTTATTTCTGTGGAATCTGAGAACAGATATTTCGGATCCCTTTGAAGACTATAGGGCCAAAGGAAATATCCTGCGATAACAAAGAGAAAGAAGCTTTCTGAGAAACTTCTTTGTGTTCTGTGAAATCGTCTAACAGAGTTACAGCTTTCCCCTCAATAAGCCTTTCGCTAAGACAGTTCTTGTGGAATAGGCAAAGTGATATTTGGAAGCCCATAGAGGGCTATGGTGAAAAAGGAAATATCCTCAGATGAAAGCTGGAAAGAAGCTTTCTGAGAAACTGCTTAGTGTTCTGTGAATTCATCTCACAGAGTTACATCTGTATTTCGTGGATCTCTTTGCTAGCCTTATTTCTGTGGAATCTGAGAAAAGATATCTCGGATCCCTTTGAAGACTATAGGCCCAAAGGAAATATCCTCCGATAACAAAGAGAAAGAAGCTTTCTGAGAAACTTCTTTGTGTTCTGTGAAATCATCTCACAGAGTCACAGCTTTCCTCTCAAGAAGCCTTTCGCTAAGACAGTTCTTGTGGAAATGGCAAAGTGATATTTGTAAGCCCATAGAGGGCTATGGTGAAAAAGGAAATATCCTCAGATGAAATCTGGAAAGAAGCTTTCTGAGAAACTGCTTAGTGTTCTGTGAATTCATCTCACAGAGTTACATCTGTATTTCGTGGATCTCTTTGTTAGCCTTATTTCTGTGTAATCTGAGAACAGATATTTCGGATCCCTTTGAAGACTATAGGGCCAAAGGAAATATCCTCCGATAACAAAGAGAAAGAAGGTTTCTGAGAAACTTCTTTGTGTTCTGTGAAATCATCTCACAGAGTTACAGCATTCCCCTCAAGAAGCCTTTCGCTCAGACAGTTCTTGTGGAATTGGCAAAGAGATATTTGGAAGCCCATAGAGGACTACGGTGAAAAAGGAAATATCCTCAGATGAAATCTGGAAAGAAGCTTTCTGAGAAACTGCTTAGTGTTCTGTGAATTCATCTCACAGAGTTACATGTGTATTTCGTGGATCTCTTTGCTAGCCTTATTTCTGTGGAATCTGAGAAAAGATATTTCGGATCCCTATGAAGACTATAGGGTCAAAGGAAATATCCTGCGATAACAAAGAGAAGGAAGCTTTCTGAGAAACTTCTTTGTGTTCTGTGAAATCATCTCACAGAATTACAGCTTTCCCCTCAAGAAGCCTTTCGCTAAGACAGTTCTTGTGGAATTGGCAAAGTGATATTTGGAAGCCCATAGAGGGCTATGGTGAAAAAGGAAATATCCTCAGATGAAATCTGGAAAGAAGCTTTCTGAGAAACTGCTTAGTGTTCTGTGAATTCATCTCACAGAGTTACATCTGTATTTCGTGGATCTCTTTGCTAGCCTTATTTCTGTGGAATCTGAGAACAGATATTTCGGATCCCTTTGAAGACAATAGGGCCAAAGGAAATATCCTGCGATATCAAAGAGAAAGAAGCTTTCTGAGAAATTTCTTTGTGTTCTGTGAAATCATCTCACAGAGTTACATCTTTCCCCTCAAGAAGCCTTTATCTAAGACTGTTCTTGTGAAATTGGCAAAGAGATATTTGGAAGCCCATAGAGGGCTATGGTGAAAAAGGAAATATCCTCAGATGAAATCTGGAAAGAAGCTTTCTGAGAAACTGCTTAGTGTTCTGTGAATTCATCTCACAGAGTTACATATGTATTTCGTGGATCTCTTTGCTAGCCTTATTTCTGTGTAATCTGAGAACAGATATTTCGGATCCCTTTGAAGACTATAGGGCCAAAGGAAATATCCTCCGATAACAAAGAGAAAGAAGCTTTCTGAGAAACTTCTTTCTGTTCTGTGAAATCATCTCACAGAGTTACAGCTTTCCCCTCAAGAAGCCTTTCGCTAGGACAGTTCTTGTGGAATTGGCAAAGAGATATTTGGAATCCCATAGAGGGCTATGGTGAAAAAGGAAATATCCTGAGATGAAATCCGGAAAGAAGCTTTCTGAGAAACTGCTTAGTGTTCTGTGAATTCATCTCACAGAGTTACATCTGTATTTCGTGGATCTCTTTGCTAGCCTTATTTCTGTGGAATCTGAAAACAGATATTTCGGATCCCTTTGAAGACTATAGGGCCAAAGGAAATATCCTGCGATAACAAAGAGAAAGAAGCTTTCTGAGAAACTTCTTTCTGTTCTCTGAAATCATCTCACAGAGTTACAGCTTTCCCCTCAAGAAGCCTTTCGCTAAGACAATTCTTGTGGAATTGGCAAAGTGATATTTGTAAGCCCATAGAGGGCTATGGTGAAAAAGGAAATATCCTCAGATGATATCTGGAAAGAAGCTTTCTGAGAAACTGCTTAGTGTTCTGTGAATTCGTCTCACAGAGTTACATCTGTATTTCGTGGATCTCTTTGCTAGCCTTATTTCTGTGTAATCTGAGAACAGATATTTCGGATCCCTTTGAAGACTATAGGGCCAAAGGAAATATCCTGCGATAACAAAGAGAAAGAAGCTTTCTGAGAAACTTCTTTGTGTTCTGTGAAATCATCTCACAGAGTTACAGCTTTCCCCTCAAGAACCCGATAACTGAGACAGTTGTTGTGTAATTGGCAAAGAGATATTTGGAAGCCCATAGAGGGCTATGGTGACAAAGGAAATATCCTCAGATGAAATCTGGAAAGAAGCTTTCTGAGAAACTGCTTAGTGTTCTGTGAATTCATCTCACAGAGTTACATCTGTATTTCGTGGATCTCTTTGCTAGCCTTATTTCTGTGGAATCTGAGAACAGATAATTCGGATCCCTTTGAAGACTATAGGGCCAAAGGAAATATCCTGCGATAACAAAGAGAAAGAAGCTTTCTGAGAAACTTCTTTGTGTTCTGTGAAATCATCTCACAGAATTACAACTTTCCCCTCAAGAAGCCTTTCGCTAAGACAGTTCTTGTGAAATTGGCAAAGAGATATTTGGAATCCCATAGAGGGCTATGGTGAAAAAGGAAATATCCTAGATGAAATCTGGAAAGAAGCTTTCTGAGAAACTGCTTAGTGTTCTGTGAATTCATCTCACAGAGTTACATATGTATTTCGTGGATCTCTTTGCTAGCCTTATTTCTGTGGAATCTGAGAAAAGATATTTCGGATCCCTATGAAGACTATAGGGCCAAAGGAAATATCCTCCGATAACAAAGAGAAAGAAGCTTTCTGAGAAACTTCTTTGTGTTCTGTGAAATCATCTCACAGAGTTACAGCTTTCCCCTCAAGAAGCCTTTCGCTAAGACAGTTCTTGTGGAATTGGCAAAGTGATATTTGGAAGCCCATAGAGGGCTATGGTGAAATAGGAAATATCCTCAGATGAAATCTGGAAAGAAGCTTTCTGAGAAACTGCTTAGTGTTCTGTGAATTCATCTCACAGAGTTACATCTGTATTTCGTGGATCTCTTTGCTAGCCTTATTTCTGTGGAATCTGAAAACAGATATTTCGGATCCCTTTGAAGACTATAGGGCCAAAGGAAATATCCTGCGATAACAAAGAGAAAGAAGCTTTCGGAGAAACTTCTTTCTGTTCTCTGAAATCATGTCACAGAGTTACATCTTTCCCCTCAAGAAGCCTTTCGCTAAGACAGTTCTTGTGGAATTGGCAAATTGATATTTGTAAGCCCATAGAGGGCTATGGTGAAAAAGGAAATATCCTCAGATGATATCTGGAAAGAAGCTTTCTGAGAAACTGCTTAGTGTTCTGTGAATTCATCTCACAGAGTTACATCTGTATTTCGTGGATCTCTTTGCTAGCCTTATTTCTGTGTAATCTGAGAACAGATATTTCGGATCCCTTTGAAGACTATAGGGCCAAAGGAAATATCCTCCGATAACAAAGAGAAAGAAGCTTTCTGAGAAACTTCTTTGTGTTCTGTGAAATCATCTCACAGAGTTACAGCTTTCCCCTCAAGAAGCCTTTCGCTAGGACAGTTCTTGTGTAATTGGCAAAGAGATATTTGGAAGCCCATAGAGGGCTATGGTGACAAAGGAAATATCCTCAGATCAAATCTGGAAAGAAGCTTTCTGAGAAACTGCTTAGTGTTCTGTGAATTCATCTCACAGAGTTACATCTGTATTTCGTGGATCTCTTTGCTAGCCTTATTTCTGTGGAATCTGAGAACAGATATTTCGGATCCCTTTGAAGACTATAGGGCCAAAGGAAATATCCTGCGATAACAAAGAGAAAGAAGCTTTCTGAGAAACTTCTTTGTGTTCTGTGAAATCATCTCACAGAATTACAGCTTTCCCCTCAAGAAGCCTTTCGCTAAGACAGTTCTTGTGGAATTGGCAAAGTGATATTTGGAAGCCCATAGAGGGCTATGGTGAAAAAGGAAATATCCTCAGATGAAATCTGGAAAGAAGCTTTCTGAGAAATTGCTTAGTGTTCTGTGAATTCATCTCACAGAGTTACATCTGTATTTCGTGGATCTCTTTGCTAGCCTTATTTCTGTGGAATCTGAGAACAGATATTTCGGATCCCTTTGAAGACTATAGGGCCAAAGGAAATATCCTGCGATAACAAAGAGAAAGAAGCTTTCGGAGAAACTTCTTTGTGTTCTGTGAAATCATCTCACAGAATTACAGCTTTCCCCTCAAGAAGCCTTTCGCTAAGACAGTTCTTGTGTAATTGGCAAAGAGATATTTGGAAGCCCATAGAGGGCTATGGTGAAAAAGGAAATATCCTCAGATGAAATCTGGAAAGAAGCTTTCTGAGAAACTGCTTAGTGTTCTGTTAATTCATCTCACAGGGTTACATCTGTATTTCGTGGATCTCTTTGCTAGCCTTATTTTTGTGTAATCTGAGAACAGATATTTCGGATCCCTTTGAAGATTATAGGGCCAAAGGAAATATCCTCCGATAACAAAGAGAAAGAAGCTTTCTGAGAAACTTCTTTGTTTTCTGTGAAATCATCTCACAGAGTTACAGCTTTCCCCTCAAGAAGCCTTTCGCTAGGACAGTTCTTGTGTAATTGGCAAAGAGATATTTGGAAGCCCATAGAGGGCTATGGTGAAAAAGGAAATATCCTCAGATGAAATCTGGAAAGAAGCTTTCTGAGAAACTGCTTAGTGTTCTGTGAATTCATCTCACAGAGTTACATCTGTATTTCGTGGATCTCTTTGCTAGCCTTATTTCTGTGGAATCTGAGAACAGATATTTCGGATCCCTTTGAAGACTATAGGGCCAAAGGAAATATCCTGCGATAACAAAGAGAAAGAAGCTTTCTGAGAAACTTCTTTGTGTTCTGTGAAATCGTCTAACAGAGTTACAGCTTTCCCCTCAATAAGCCTTTCGCTAAGACAGTTCTTGTGGAATAGGCAAAGTGATATTTGGAAGCCCATAGAGGGCTATGGTGAAAAAGGAAATATCCTCAGATGAAAGCTGGAAAGAAGCTTTCTGAGAAACTGCTTAGTGTTCTGTGAATTCATCTCACAGAGTTACATCTGTATTTCGTGGATCTCTTTGCTAGCCTTATTTCTGTGGAATCTGAGAAAAGATATCTCGGATCCCTTTGAAGACTATAGGCCCAAAGGAAATATCCTCCGATAACAAAGAGAAAGAAGCTTTCTGAGAAACTTCTTTGTGTTCTGTGAAATCATCTCACAGAGTCACAGCTTTCCTCTCAAGAAGCCTTTCGCTAAGACAGTTCTTGTGGAAATGGCAAAGTGATATTTGTAAGCCCATAGAGGGCTATGGTGAAAAAGGAAATATCCTCAGATGAAATCTGGAAAGAAGCTTTCTGAGAAACTGCTTAGTGTTCTGTGAATTCATCTCACAGAGTTACATCTGTATTTCGTGGATCTCTTTGTTAGCCTTATTTCTGTGTAATCTGAGAATAGATATTTCGGATCCCTTTGAAGACTATAGGGCCAAAGGAAATATCCTCCGATAACAAAGAGAAAGAAGGTTTCTGAGAAACTTCTTTGTGTTCTGTGAAATCATCTCACAGAGTTACAGCATTCCCCTCAAGAAGCCTTTCGCTCAGACAGTTCTTGTGGAATTGGCAAAGAGATATTTGGAAGCCCATAGAGGACTACGGTGAAAAAGGAAATATCCTCAGATGAAATCTGGAAAGAAGCTTTCTGAGAAACTGCTTAGTGTTCTGTGAATTCATCTCACAGAGTTACATGTGTATTTCGTGGATCTCTTTGCTAGCCTTATTTCTGTGGAATCTGAGAAAAGATATTTCGGATCCCTATGAAGACTATAGGGTCAAAGGAAATATCCTGCGATAACAAAGAGAAGGAAGCTTTCTGAGAAACTTCTTTGTGTTCTGTGAAATCATCTCACAGAATTACAGCTTTCCCCTCAAGAAGCCTTTCGCTAAGACAGTTCTTGTGGAATTGGCAAAGTGATATTTGGAAGCCCATAGAGGGCTATGGTGAAAAAGGAAATATCCTCAGATGAAATCTGGAAAGAAGCTTTCTGAGAAACTGCTTAGTGTTCTGTGAATTCATCTCACAGAGTTACATCTGTATTTCGTGGATCTCTTTGCTAGCCTTATTTCTGTGGAATCTGAGAACAGATATTTCGGATCCCTTTGAAGACAATAGGGCCAAAGGAAATATCCTGCGATATCAAAGAGAAAGAAGCTTTCTGAGAAATTTCTTTGTGTTCTGTGAAATCATCTCACAGAGTTACATCTTTCCCCTCAAGAAGCCTTTATCTAAGACTGTTCTTGTGAAATTGGCAAAGAGATATTTGGAAGCCCATAGAGGGCTATGGTGAAAAAGGAAATATCCTCAGATGAAATCTGGAAAGAAGCTTTCTGAGAAACTGCTTAGTGTTCTGTGAATTCATCTCACAGAGTTACATATGTATTTCGTGGATCTCTTTGCTAGCCTTATTTCTGTGTAATCTGAGAACAGATATTTCGGATCCCTTTGAAGACTATAGGGCCAAAGGAAATATCCTCCGATAACAAAGAGAAAGAAGCTTTCTGAGAAACTTCTTTCTGTTCTGTGAAATCATCTCACAGAGTTACAGCTTTCCCCTCAAGAAGCCTTTCGCTAGGACAGTTCTTGTGGAATTGGCAAAGAGATATTTGGAATCCCATAGAGGGCTATGGTGAAAAAGGAAATATCCTGAGATGAAATCCGGAAAGAAGCTTTCTGAGAAACTGCTTAGTGTTCTGTGAATTCATCTCACAGAGTTACATCTGTATTTCGTGGATCTCTTTGCTAGCCTTATTTCTGTGGAATCTGAAAACAGATATTTCGGATCCCTTTGAAGACTATAGGGCCAAAGGAAATATCCTGCGATAACAAAGAGAAAGAAGCTTTCTGAGAAACTTCTTTCTGTTCTCTGAAATCATCTCACAGAGTTACAGCTTTCCCCTCAAGAAGCCTTTCGCTAAGACAATTCTTGTGGAATTGGCAAAGTGATATTTGTAAGCCCATAGAGGGCTATGGTGAAAAAGGAAATATCCTCAGATGATATCTGGAAAGAAGCTTTCTGAGAAACTGCTTAGTGTTCTGTGAATTCGTCTCACAGAGTTACATCTGTATTTCGTGGATCTCTTTGCTAGCCTTATTTCTGTGTAATCTGAGAACAGATATTTCGGATCCCTTTGAAGACTATAGGGCCAAAGGAAATATCCTGCGATAACAAAGAGAAAGAAGCTTTCTGAGAAACTTCTTTGTGTTCTGTGAAATCATCTCACAGAGTTACAGCTTTCCCCTCAAGAACCCGATAACTGAGACAGTTGTTGTGTAATTGGCAAAGAGATATTTGGAAGCCCATAGAGGGCTATGGTGACAAAGGAAATATCCTCAGATGAAATCTGGAAAGAAGCTTTCTGAGAAACTGCTTAGTGTTCTGTGAATTCATCTCACAGAGTTACATCTGTATTTCGTGGATCTCTTTGCTAGCCTTATTTCTGTGGAATCTGAGAACAGATAATTCGGATCCCTTTGAAGACTATAGGGCCAAAGGAAATATCCTGCGATAACAAAGAGAAAGAAGCTTTCTGAGAAACTTCTTTGTGTTCTGTGAAATCATCTCACAGAATTACAACTTTCCCCTCAAGAAGCCTTTCGCTAAGACAGTTCTTGTGAAATTGGCAAAGAGATATTTGGAATCCCATAGAGGGCTATGGTGAAAAAGGAAATATCCTAGATGAAATCTGGAAAGAAGCTTTCTGAGAAACTGCTTAGTGTTCTGTGAATTCATCTCACAGAGTTACATATGTATTTCGTGGATCTCTTTGCTAGCCTTATTTCTGTGGAATCTGAGAAAAGATATTTCGGATCCCTATGAAGACTATAGGGCCAAAGGAAATATCCTCCGATAACAAAGAGAAAGAAGCTTTCTGAGAAACTTCTTTGTGTTCTGTGAAATCATCTCACAGAGTTACAGCTTTCCCCTCAAGAAGCCTTTCGCTAAGACAGTTCTTGTGGAATTGGCAAAGTGATATTTGGAAGCCCATAGAGGGCTATGGTGAAATAGGAAATATCCTCAGATGAAATCTGGAAAGAAGCTTTCTGAGAAACTGCTTAGTGTTCTGTGAATTCATCTCACAGAGTTACATCTGTATTTCGTGGATCTCTTTGCTAGCCTTATTTCTGTGGAATCTGAAAACAGATATTTCGGATCCCTTTGAAGACTATAGGGCCAAAGGAAATATCCTGCGATAACAAAGAGAAAGAAGCTTTCGGAGAAACTTCTTTCTGTTCTCTGAAATCATGTCACAGAGTTACATCTTTCCCCTCAAGAAGCCTTTCGCTAAGACAGTTCTTGTGGAATTGGCAAATTGATATTTGTAAGCCCATAGAGGGCTATGGTGAAAAAGGAAATATCCTCAGATGATATCTGGAAAGAAGCTTTCTGAGAAACTGCTTAGTGTTCTGTGAATTCATCTCACAGAGTTACATCTGTATTTCGTGGATCTCTTTGCTAGCCTTATTTCTGTGTAATCTGAGAACAGATATTTCGGATCCCTTTGAAGACTATAGGGCCAAAGGAAATATCCTCCGATAACAAAGAGAAAGAAGCTTTCTGAGAAACTTCTTTGTGTTCTGTGAAATCATCTCACAGAGTTACAGCTTTCCCCTCAAGAAGCCTTTCGCTAGGACAGTTCTTGTGTAATTGGCAAAGAGATATTTGGAAGCCCATAGAGGGCTATGGTGACAAAGGAAATATCCTCAGATCAAATCTGGAAAGAAGCTTTCTGAGAAACTGCTTAGTGTTCTGTGAATTCATCTCACAGAGTTACATCTGTATTTCGTGGATCTCTTTGCTAGCCTTATTTCTGTGGAATCTGAGAACAGATATTTCGGATCCCTTTGAAGACTATAGGGCCAAAGGAAATATCCTGCGATAACAAAGAGAAAGAAGCTTTCTGAGAAACTTCTTTGTGTTCTGTGAAATCATCTCACAGAATTACAGCTTTCCCCTCAAGAAGCCTTTCGCTAAGACAGTTCTTGTGGAATTGGCAAAGTGATATTTGGAAGCCCATAGAGGGCTATGGTGAAAAAGGAAATATCCTCAGATGAAATCTGGAAAGAAGCTTTCTGAGAAATTGCTTAGTGTTCTGTGAATTCATCTCACAGAGTTACATCTGTATTTCGTGGATCTCTTTGCTAGCCTTATTTCTGTGGAATCTGAGAACAGATATTTCGGATCCCTTTGAAGACTATAGGGCCAAAGGAAATATCCTGCGATAACAAAGAGAAAGAAGCTTTCGGAGAAACTTCTTTGTGTTCTGTGAAATCATCTCACAGAATTACAGCTTTCCCCTCAAGAAGCCTTTCGCTAAGACAGTTCTTGTGTAATTGGCAAAGAGATATTTGGAAGCCCATAGAGGGCTATGGTGAAAAAGGAAATATCCTCAGATGAAATCTGGAAAGAAGCTTTCTGAGAAACTGCTTAGTGTTCTGTTAATTCATCTCACAGGGTTACATCTGTATTTCGTGGATCTCTTTGCTAGCCTTATTTTTGTGTAATCTGAGAACAGATATTTCGGATCCCTTTGAAGATTATAGGGCCAAAGGAAATATCCTCCGATAACAAAGAGAAAGAAGCTTTCTGAGAAACTTCTTTGTTTTCTGTGAAATCATCTCACAGAGTTACAGCTTTCCCCTCAAGAAGCCTTTCGCTAGGACAGTTCTTGTGTAATTGGCAAAGAGATATTTGGAAGCCCATAGAGGGCTATGGTGAAAAAGGAAATATCCTCAGATGAAATCTGGAAAGAAGCTTTCTGAGAAACTGCTTAGTGTTCTGTGAATTCATCTCACAGAGTTACATCTGTATTTCGTGGATCTCTTTGCTAGCCTTATTTCTGTGGAATCTGAGAACAGATATTTCGGATCCCTTTGAAGACTATAGGGCCAAAGGAAATATCCTGCGATAACAAAGAGAAAGAAGCTTTCTGAGAAACTTCTTTGTGTTCTGTGAAATCGTCTAACAGAGTTACAGCTTTCCCCTCAATAAGCCTTTCGCTAAGACAGTTCTTGTGGAATAGGCAAAGTGATATTTGGAAGCCCATAGAGGGCTATGGTGAAAAAGGAAATATCCTCAGATGAAAGCTGGAAAGAAGCTTTCTGAGAAACTGCTTAGTGTTCTGTGAATTCATCTCACAGAGTTACATCTGTATTTCGTGGATCTCTTTGCTAGCCTTATTTCTGTGGAATCTGAGAAAAGATATCTCGGATCCCTTTGAAGACTATAGGCCCAAAGGAAATATCCTCCGATAACAAAGAGAAAGAAGCTTTCTGAGAAACTTCTTTGTGTTCTGTGAAATCATCTCACAGAGTCACAGCTTTCCTCTCAAGAAGCCTTTCGCTAAGACAGTTCTTGTGGAAATGGCAAAGTGATATTTGTAAGCCCATAGAGGGCTATGGTGAAAAAGGAAATATCCTCAGATGAAATCTGGAAAGAAGCTTTCTGAGAAACTGCTTAGTGTTCTGTGAATTCATCTCACAGAGTTACATCTGTATTTCGTGGATCTCTTTGTTAGCCTTATTTCTGTGTAATCTGAGAACAGATATTTCGGATCCCTTTGAAGACTATAGGGCCAAAGGAAATATCCTCCGATAACAAAGAGAAAGAAGGTTTCTGAGAAACTTCTTTGTGTTCTGTGAAATCATCTCACAGAGTTACAGCATTCCCCTCAAGAAGCCTTTCGCTCAGACAGTTCTTGTGGAATTGGCAAAGAGATATTTGGAAGCCCATAGAGGACTACGGTGAAAAAGGAAATATCCTCAGATGAAATCTGGAAAGAAGCTTTCTGAGAAACTGCTTAGTGTTCTGTGAATTCATCTCACAGAGTTACATGTGTATTTCGTGGATCTCTTTGCTAGCCTTATTTCTGTGGAATCTGAGAAAAGATATTTCGGATCCCTATGAAGACTATAGGGTCAAAGGAAATATCCTGCGATAACAAAGAGAAGGAAGCTTTCTGAGAAACTTCTTTGTGTTCTGTGAAATCATCTCACAGAATTACAGCTTTCCCCTCAAGAAGCCTTTCGCTAAGACAGTTCTTGTGGAATTGGCAAAGTGATATTTGGAAGCCCATAGAGGGCTATGGTGAAAAAGGAAATATCCTCAGATGATATCTGGAAAGAAGCTTTCTGAGAAACTGCTTAGTGTTCTGTGAATTCATCTCACAGAGTTACATCTGTATTTCGTGGATCTCTTTGCTAGCCTTATTTCTGTGGAATCTGAGAACAGATATTTCGGATCCCTTTGAAGACAATAGGGCCAAAGGAAATATCCTGCGATATCAAAGAGAAAGAAGCTTTCTGAGAAATTTCTTTGTGTTCTGTGAAATCATCTCACAGAGTTACATCTTTCCCCTCAAGAAGCCTTTATCTAAGACTGTTCTTGTGAAATTGGCAAAGAGATATTTGGAAGCCCATAGAGGGCTATGGTGAAAAAGGAAATATCCTCAGATGAAATCTGGAAAGAAGCTTTCTGAGAAACTGCTTAGTGTTCTGTGAATTCATCTCACAGAGTTACATATGTATTTCGTGGATCTCTTTGCTAGCCTTATTTCTGTGTAATCTGAGAACAGATATTTCGGATCCCTTTGAAGACTATAGGGCCAAAGGAAATATCCTCCGATAACAAAGAGAAAGAAGCTTTCTGAGAAACTTCTTTCTGTTCTGTGAAATCATCTCACAGAGTTACAGCTTTCCCCTCAAGAAGCCTTTCGCTAGGACAGTTCTTGTGGAATTGGCAAAGAGATATTTGGAATCCCATAGAGGGCTATGGTGAAAAAGGAAATATCCTGAGATGAAATCCGGAAAGAAGCTTTCTGAGAAACTGCTTAGTGTTCTGTGAATTCATCTCACAGAGTTACATCTGTATTTCGTGGATCTCTTTGCTAGCCTTATTTCTGTGGAATCTGAAAACAGATATTTCGGATCCCTTTGAAGACTATAGGGCCAAAGGAAATATCCTGCGATAACAAAGAGAAAGAAGCTTTCTGAGAAACTTCTTTCTGTTCTCTGAAATCATCTCACAGAGTTACAGCTTTCCCCTCAAGAAGCCTATCGCTAAGACAATTCTTGTGGAATTGGCAAAGTGATATTTGTAAGCCCATAGAGGGCTATGGTGAAAAAGGAAATATCCTCAGATGATATCTGGAAAGAAGCTTTCTGAGAAACTGCTTAGTGTTCTGTGAATTCGTCTCACAGAGTTACATCTGTATTTCGTGGATCTCTTTGCTAGCCTTATTTCTGTGTAATCTGAGAACAGATATTTCGGATCCCTTTGAAGACTATAGGGCCAAAGGAAATATCCTGCGATAACAAAGAGAAAGAAGCTTTCTGAGAAACTTCTTTGTGTTCTGTGAAATCATCTCACAGAGTTACAGCTTTCCCCTCAAGAACCCGATAACTGAGACAGTTGTTGTGTAATTGGCAAAGAGATATTTGGAAGCCCATAGAGGGCTATGGTGACAAAGGAAATATCCTCAGATGAAATCTGGAAAGAAGCTTTCTGAGAAACTGCTTAGTGTTCTGTGAATTCATCTCACAGAGTTACATCTGTATTTCGTGGATCTCTTTGCTAGCCTTATTTCTGTGGAATCTGAGAACAGATAATTCGGATCCCTTTGAAGACTATAGGGCCAAAGGAAATATCCTGCGATAACAAAGAGAAAGAAGCTTTCTGAGAAACTTCTTTGTGTTCTGTGAAATCATCTCACAGAATTACAACTTTCCCCTCAAGAAGCCTTTCGCTAAGACAGTTCTTGTGAAATTGGCAAAGAGATATTTGGAATCCCATAGAGGGCTATGGTGAAAAAGGAAATATCCTAGATGAAATCTGGAAAGAAGCTTTCTGAGAAACTGCTTAGTGTTCTGTGAATTCATCTCACAGAGTTACATATGTATTTCGTGGATCTCTTTGCTAGCCTTATTTCTGTGGAATCTGAGAAAAGATATTTCGGATCCCTATGAAGACTATAGGGCCAAAGGAAATATCCTCCGATAACAAAGAGAAAGAAGCTTTCTGAGAAACTTCTTTGTGTTCTGTGAAATCATCTCACAGAGTTACAGCTTTCCCCTCAAGAAGCCTTTCGCTAAGACAGTTCTTGTGGAATTGGCAAAGTGATATTTGGAAGCCCATAGAGGGCTATGGTGAAATAGGAAATATCCTCAGATGAAATCTGGAAAGAAGCTTTCTGAGAAACTGCTTAGTGTTCTGTGAATTCATCTCACAGAGTTACATCTGTATTTCGTGGATCTCTTTGCTAGCCTTATTTCTGTGGAATCTGAAAACAGATATTTCGGATCCCTTTGAAGACTATAGGGCCAAAGGAAATATCCTGCGATAACAAAGAGAAAGAAGCTTTCGGAGAAACTTCTTTCTGTTCTCTGAAATCATGTCACAGAGTTACATCTTTCCCCTCAAGAAGCCTTTCGCTAAGACAGTTCTTGTGGAATTGGCAAATTGATATTTGTAAGCCCATAGAGGGCTATGGTGAAAAAGGAAATATCCTCAGATGATATCTGGAAAGAAGCTTTCTGAGAAACTGCTTAGTGTTCTGTGAATTCATCTCACAGAGTTACATCTGTATTTCGTGGATCTCTTTGCTAGCCTTATTTCTGTGTAATCTGAGAACAGATATTTCGGATCCCTTTGAAGACTATAGGGCCAAAGGAAATATCCTCCGATAACAAAGAGAAAGAAGCTTTCTGAGAAACTTCTTTGTGTTCTGTGAAATCATCTCACAGAGTTACAGCTTTCCCCTCAAGAAGCCTTTCGCTAGGACAGTTCTTGTGTAATTGGCAAAGAGATATTTGGAAGCCCATAGAGGGCTATGGTGACAAAGGAAATATCCTCAGATCAAATCTGGAAAGAAGCTTTCTGAGAAACTGCTTAGTGTTCTGTGAATTCATCTCACAGAGTTACATCTGTATTTCGTGGATCTCTTTGCTAGCCTTATTTCTGTGGAATCTGAGAACAGATATTTCGGATCCCTTTGAAGACTATAGGGCCAAAGGAAATATCCTGCGATAACAAAGAGAAAGAAGCTTTCTGAGAAACTTCTTTGTGTTCTGTGAAATCATCTCACAGAATTACAGCTTTCCCCTCAAGAAGCCTTTCGCTAAGACAGTTCTTGTGGAATTGGCAAAGTGATATTTGGAAGCCCATAGAGGGCTATGGTGAAAAAGGAAATATCCTCAGATGAAATCTGGAAAGAAGCTTTCTGAGAAATTGCTTAGTGTTCTGTGAATTCATCTCACAGAGTTACATCTGTATTTCGTGGATCTCTTTGCTAGCCTTATTTCTGTGGAATCTGAGAACAGATATTTCGGATCCCTTTGAAGACTATAGGGCCAAAGGAAATATCCTGCGATAACAAAGAGAAAGAAGCTTTCGGAGAAACTTCTTTGTGTTCTGTGAAATCATCTCACAGAATTACAGCTTTCCCCTCAAGAAGCCTTTCGCTAAGACAGTTCTTGTGTAATTGGCAAAGAGATATTTGGAAGCCCATAGAGGGCTATGGTGAAAAAGGAAATATCCTCAGATGAAATCTGGAAAGAAGCTTTCTGAGAAACTGCTTAGTGTTCTGTTAATTCATCTCACAGGGTTACATCTGTATTTCGTGGATCTCTTTGCTAGCCTTATTTTTGTGTAATCTGAGAACAGATATTTCGGATCCCTTTGAAGATTATAGGGCCAAAGGAAATATCCTCCGATAACAAAGAGAAAGAAGCTTTCTGAGAAACTTCTTTGTTTTCTGTGAAATCATCTCACAGAGTTACAGCTTTCCCCTCAAGAAGCCTTTCGCTAGGACAGTTCTTGTGTAATTGGCAAAGAGATATTTGGAAGCCCATAGAGGGCTATGGTGAAAAAGGAAATATCCTCAGATGAAATCTGGAAAGAAGCTTTCTGAGAAACTGCTTAGTGTTCTGTGAATTCATCTCACAGAGTTACATCTGTATTTCGTGGATCTCTTTGCTAGCCTTATTTCTGTGGAATCTGAGAACAGATATTTCGGATCCCTTTGAAGACTATAGGGCCAAAGGAAATATCCTGCGATAACAAAGAGAAAGAAGCTTTCTGAGAAACTTCTTTGTGTTCTGTGAAATCGTCTAACAGAGTTACAGCTTTCCCCTCAATAAGCCTTTCGCTAAGACAGTTCTTGTGGAATAGGCAAAGTGATATTTGGAAGCCCATAGAGGGCTATGGTGAAAAAGGAAATATCCTCAGATGAAAGCTGGAAAGAAGCTTTCTGAGAAACTGCTTAGTGTTCTGTGAATTCATCTCACAGAGTTACATCTGTATTTCGTGGATCTCTTTGCTAGCCTTATTTCTGTGGAATCTGAGAAAAGATATCTCGGATCCCTTTGAAGACTATAGGCCCAAAGGAAATATCCTCCGATAACAAAGAGAAAGAAGCTTTCTGAGAAACTTCTTTGTGTTCTGTGAAATCATCTCACAGAGTCACAGCTTTCCTCTCAAGAAGCCTTTCGCTAAGACAGTTCTTGTGGAAATGGCAAAGTGATATTTGTAAGCCCATAGAGGGCTATGGTGAAAAAGGAAATATCCTCAGATGAAATCTGGAAAGAAGCTTTCTGAGAAACTGCTTAGTGTTCTGTGAATTCATCTCACAGAGTTACATCTGTATTTCGTGGATCTCTTTGTTAGCCTTATTTCTGTGTAATCTGAGAACAGATATTTCGGATCCCTTTGAAGACTATAGGGCCAAAGGAAATATCCTCCGATAACAAAGAGAAAGAAGGTTTCTGAGAAACTTCTTTGTGTTCTGTGAAATCATCTCACAGAGTTACAGCATTCCCCTCAAGAAGCCTTTCGCTCAGACAGTTCTTGTGGAATTGGCAAAGAGATATTTGGAAGCCCATAGAGGACTACGGTGAAAAAGGAAATATCCTCAGATGAAATCTGGAAAGAAGCTTTCTGAGAAACTGCTTAGTGTTCTGTGAATTCATCTCACAGAGTTACATGTGTATTTCGTGGATCTCTTTGCTAGCCTTATTTCTGTGGAATCTGAGAAAAGATATTTCGGATCCCTATGAAGACTATAGGGTCAAAGGAAATATCCTGCGATAACAAAGAGAAGGAAGCTTTCTGAGAAACTTCTTTGTGTTCTGTGAAATCATCTCACAGAGTTACATCTTTCCCCTCAAGAAGCCTTTATCTAAGACTGTTCTTGTGAAATTGGCAAAGAGATATTTGGAAGCCCATAGAGGGCTATGGTGAAAAAGGAAATATCCTCAGATGAAATCTGGAAAGAAGCTTTCTGAGAAACTGCTTAGTGTTCTGTGAATTCATCTCACAGAGTTACATATGTATTTCGTGGATCTCTTTGCTAGCCTTATTTCTGTGTAATCTGAGAACAGATATTTCGGATCCCTTTGAAGACTATAGGGCCAAAGGAAATATCCTCCGATAACAAAGAGAAAGAAGCTTTCTGAGAAACTTCTTTCTGTTCTGTGAAATCATCTCACAGAGTTACAGCTTTCCCCTCAAGAAGCCTTTCGCTAGGACAGTTCTTGTGGAATTGGCAAAGAGATATTTGGAATCCCATAGAGGGCTATGGTGAAAAAGGAAATATCCTGAGATGAAATCCGGAAAGAAGCTTTCTGAGAAACTGCTTAGTGTTCTGTGAATTCATCTCACAGAGTTACATCTGTATTTCGTGGATCTCTTTGCTAGCCTTATTTCTGTGGAATCTGAAAACAGATATTTCGGATCCCTTTGAAGACTATAGGGCCAAAGGAAATATCCTGCGATAACAAAGAGAAAGAAGCTTTCTGAGAAACTTCTTTCTGTTCTCTGAAATCATCTCACAGAGTTACAGCTTTCCCCTCAAGAAGCCTTTCGCTAAGACAATTCTTGTGGAATTGGCAAAGTGATATTTGTAAGCCCATAGAGGGCTATGGTGAAAAAGGAAATATCCTCAGATGATATCTGGAAAGAAGCTTTCTGAGAAACTGCTTAGTGTTCTGTGAATTCGTCTCACAGAGTTACATCTGTATTTCGTGGATCTCTTTGCTAGCCTTATTTCTGTGTAATCTGAGAACAGATATTTCGGATCCCTTTGAAGACTATAGGGCCAAAGGAAATATCCTGCGATAACAAAGAGAAAGAAGCTTTCTGAGAAACTTCTTTGTGTTCTGTGAAATCATCTCACAGAGTTACAGCTTTCCCCTCAAGAACCCGATAACTGAGACAGTTGTTGTGTAATTGGCAAAGAGATATTTGGAAGCCCATAGAGGGCTATGGTGACAAAGGAAATATCCTCAGATGAAATCTGGAAAGAAGCTTTCTGAGAAACTGCTTAGTGTTCTGTGAATTCATCTCACAGAGTTACATCTGTATTTCGTGGATCTCTTTGCTAGCCTTATTTCTGTGGAATCTGAGAACAGATAATTCGGATCCCTTTGAAGACTATAGGGCCAAAGGAAATATCCTGCGATAACAAAGAGAAAGAAGCTTTCTGAGAAACTTCTTTGTGTTCTGTGAAATCATCTCACAGAATTACAACTTTCCCCTCAAGAAGCCTTTCGCTAAGACAGTTCTTGTGAAATTGGCAAAGAGATATTTGGAATCCCATAGAGGGCTATGGTGAAAAAGGAAATATCCTAGATGAAATCTGGAAAGAAGCTTTCTGAGAAACTGCTTAGTGTTCTGTGAATTCATCTCACAGAGTTACATATGTATTTCGTGGATCTCTTTGCTAGCCTTATTTCTGTGGAATCTGAGAAAAGATATTTCGGATCCCTATGAAGACTATAGGGCCAAAGGAAATATCCTCCGATAACAAAGAGAAAGAAGCTTTCTGAGAAACTTCTTTGTGTTCTGTGAAATCATCTCACAGAGTTACAGCTTTCCCCTCAAGAAGCCTTTCGCTAAGACAGTTCTTGTGGAATTGGCAAAGTGATATTTGGAAGCCCATAGAGGGCTATGGTGAAATAGGAAATATCCTCAGATGAAATCTGGAAAGAAGCTTTCTGAGAAACTGCTTAGTGTTCTGTGAATTCATCTCACAGAGTTACATCTGTATTTCGTGGATCTCTTTGCTAGCCTTATTTCTGTGGAATCTGAAAACAGATATTTCGGATCCCTTTGAAGACTATAGGGCCAAAGGAAATATCCTGCGATAACAAAGAGAAAGAAGCTTTCGGAGAAACTTCTTTCTGTTCTCTGAAATCATGTCACAGAGTTACATCTTTCCCCTCAAGAAGCCTTTCGCTAAGACAGTTCTTGTGGAATTGGCAAATTGATATTTGTAAGCCCATAGAGGGCTATGGTGAAAAAGGAAATATCCTCAGATGATATCTGGAAAGAAGCTTTCTGAGAAACTGCTTAGTGTTCTGTGAATTCATCTCACAGAGTTACATCTGTATTTCGTGGATCTCTTTGCTAGCCTTATTTCTGTGTAATCTGAGAACAGATATTTCGGATCCCTTTGAAGACTATAGGGCCAAAGGAAATATCCTCCGATAACAAAGAGAAAGAAGCTTTCTGAGAAACTTCTTTGTGTTCTGTGAAATCATCTCACAGAGTTACAGCTTTCCCCTCAAGAAGCCTTTCGCTAGGACAGTTCTTGTGTAATTGGCAAAGAGATATTTGGAAGCCCATAGAGGGCTATGGTGACAAAGGAAATATCCTCAGATCAAATCTGGAAAGAAGCTTTCTGAGAAACTGCTTAGTGTTCTGTGAATTCATCTCACAGAGTTACATCTGTATTTCGTGGATCTCTTTGCTAGCCTTATTTCTGTGGAATCTGAGAACAGATATTTCGGATCCCTTTGAAGACTATAGGGCCAAAGGAAATATCCTGCGATAACAAAGAGAAAGAAGCTTTCTGAGAAACTTCTTTGTGTTCTGTGAAATCATCTCACAGAATTACAGCTTTCCCCTCAAGAAGCCTTTCGCTAAGACAGTTCTTGTGGAATTGGCAAAGTGATATTTGGAAGCCCATAGAGGGCTATGGTGAAAAAGGAAATATCCTCAGATGAAATCTGGAAAGAAGCTTTCTGAGAAATTGCTTAGTGTTCTGTGAATTCATCTCACAGAGTTACATCTGTATTTCGTGGATCTCTTTGCTAGCCTTATTTCTGTGGAATCTGAGAACAGATATTTCGGATCCCTTTGAAGACTATAGGGCCAAAGGAAATATCCTGCGATAACAAAGAGAAAGAAGCTTTCGGAGAAACTTCTTTGTGTTCTGTGAAATCATCTCACAGAATTACAGCTTTCCCCTCAAGAAGCCTTTCGCTAAGACAGTTCTTGTGTAATTGGCAAAGAGATATTTGGAAGCCCATAGAGGGTTATGGTGAAAAAGGAAATATCCTCAGATGAAATCTGGAAAGAAGCTTTCTGAGAAACTGCTTAGTGTTCTGTTAATTCATCTCACAGGGTTACATCTGTATTTCGTGGATCTCTTTGCTAGCCTTATTTTTGTGTAATCTGAGAACAGATATTTCGGATCCCTTTGAAGATTATAGGGCCAAAGGAAATATCCTCCGATAACAAAGAGAAAGAAGCTTTCTGAGAAACTTCTTTGTTTTCTGTGAAATCATCTCACAGAGTTACAGCTTTCCCCTCAAGAAGCCTTTCGCTAGGACAGTTCTTGTGTAATTGGCAAAGAGATATTTGGAAGCCCATAGAGGGCTATGGTGAAAAAGGAAATATCCTCAGATGAAATCTGGAAAGAAGCTTTCTGAGAAACTGCTTAGTGTTCTGTGAATTCATCTCACAGAGTTACATCTGTATTTCGTGGATCTCTTTGCTAGCCTTATTTCTGTGGAATCTGAGAACAGATATTTCGGATCCCTTTGAAGACTATAGGGCCAAAGGAAATATCCTGCGATAACAAAGAGAAAGAAGCTTTCTGAGAAACTTCTTTGTGTTCTGTGAAATCGTCTAACAGAGTTACAGCTTTCCCCTCAATAAGCCTTTCGCTAAGACAGTTCTTGTGGAATAGGCAAAGTGATATTTGGAAGCCCATAGAGGGCTATGGTGAAAAAGGAAATATCCTCAGATGAAAGCTGGAAAGAAGCTTTCTGAGAAACTGCTTAGTGTTCTGTGAATTCATCTCACAGAGTTACATCTGTATTTCGTGGATCTCTTTGCTAGCCTTATTTCTGTGGAATCTGAGAAAAGATATCTCGGATCCCTTTGAAGACTATAGGCCCAAAGGAAATATCCTCCGATAACAAAGAGAAAGAAGCTTTCTGAGAAACTTCTTTGTGTTCTGTGAAATCATCTCACAGAGTCACAGCTTTCCTCTCAAGAAGCCTTTCGCTAAGACAGTTCTTGTGGAAATGGCAAAGTGATATTTGTAAGCCCATAGAGGGCTATGGTGAAAAAGGAAATATCCTCAGATGAAATCTGGAAAGAAGCTTTCTGAGAAACTGCTTAGTGTTCTGTGAATTCATCTCACAGAGTTACATCTGTATTTCGTGGATCTCTTTGTTAGCCTTATTTCTGTGTAATCTGAGAACAGATATTTCGGATCCCTTTGAAGACTATAGGGCCAAAGGAAATATCCTCCGATAACAAAGAGAAAGAAGGTTTCTGAGAAACTTCTTTGTGTTCTGTGAAATCATCTCACAGAGTTACAGCATTCCCCTCAAGAAGCCTTTCGCTCAGACAGTTCTTGTGGAATTGGCAAAGAGATATTTGGAAGCCCATAGAGGACTACGGTGAAAAAGGAAATATCCTCAGATGAAATCTGGAAAGAAGCTTTCTGAGAAACTGCTTAGTGTTCTGTGAATTCATCTCACAGAGTTACATGTGTATTTCGTGGATCTCTTTGCTAGCCTTATTTCTGTGGAATCTGAGAAAAGATATTTCGGATCCCTATGAAGACTATAGGGTCAAAGGAAATATCCTGCGATAACAAAGAGAAGGAAGCTTTCTGAGAAACTTCTTTGTGTTCTGTGAAATCATCTCACAGAATTACAGCTTTCCCCTCAAGAAGCCTTTCGCTAAGACAGTTCTTGTGGAATTGGCAAAGTGATATTTGGAAGCCCATAGAGGGCTATGGTGAAAAAGGAAATATCCTCAGATGAAATCTGGAAAGAAGCTTTCTGAGAAACTGCTTAGTGTTCTGTGAATTCATCTCACAGAGTTACATCTGTATTTCGTGGATCTCTTTGCTAGCCTTATTTCTGTGGAATCTGAGAACAGATATTTCGGATCCCTTTGAAGACAATAGGGCCAAAGGAAATATCCTGCGATATCAAAGAGAAAGAAGCTTTCTGAGAAATTTCTTTGTGTTCTGTGAAATCATCTCACAGAGTTACATCATTCCCCTCAAGAAGCCTTTATCTAAGACTGTTCTTGTGAAATTGGCAAAGAGATATTTGGAAGCCCATAGAGGGCTATGGTGAAAAAGGAAATATCCTCAGATGAAATCTGGAAAGAAGCTTTCTGAGAAACTGCTTAGTGTTCTGTGAATTCATCTCACAGAGTTACATATGTATTTCGTGGATCTCTTTGCTAGCCTTATTTCTGTGTAATCTGAGAACAGATATTTCGGATCCCTTTGAAGACTATAGGGCCAAAGGAAATATCCTCCGATAACAAAGAGAAAGAAGCTTTCTGAGAAACTTCTTTCTGTTCTGTGAAATCATCTCACAGAGTTACAGCTTTCCCCTCAAGA
This sequence comes from Macaca nemestrina, assembly GCF_043159975.1. NCBI lineage: Eukaryota > Metazoa > Chordata > Mammalia > Primates > Cercopithecidae > Macaca > Macaca nemestrina. The sequence continues at coordinate 136,898,598 of NC_092128.1, read as the reverse complement.
AGCCTTTCGCTAGGACAGTTCTTGTGGAATTGGCAAAGAGATATTTGGAATCCCATAGAGGGCTATGGTGAAAAAGGAAATATCCTGAGATGAAATCCGGAAAGAAGCTTTCTGAGAAACTGCTTAGTGTTCTGTGAATTCATCTCACAGAGTTACATCTGTATTTCGTGGATCTCTTTGCTAGCCTTATTTCTGTGGAATCTGAAAACAGATATTTCGGATCCCTTTGAAGACTATAGGGCCAAAGGAAATATCCTGCGATAACAAAGAGAAAGAAGCTTTCTGAGAAACTTCTTTCTGTTCTCTGAAATCATCTCACAGAGTTACAGCTTTCCCCTCAAGAAGCCTTTCGCTAAGACAATTCTTGTGGAATTGGCAAAGTGATATTTGTAAGCCCATAGAGGGCTATGGTGAAAAAGGAAATATCCTCAGATGATATCTGGAAAGAAGCTTTCTGAGAAACTGCTTAGTGTTCTGTGAATTCGTCTCACAGAGTTACATCTGTATTTCGTGGATCTCTTTGCTAGCCTTATTTCTGTGTAATCTGAGAACAGATATTTCGGATCCCTTTGAAGACTATAGGGCCAAAGGAAATATCCTGCGATAACAAAGAGAAAGAAGCTTTCTGAGAAACTTCTTTGTGTTCTGTGAAATCATCTCACAGAGTTACAGCTTTCCCCTCAAGAACCCGATAACTGAGACAGTTGTTGTGTAATTGGCAAAGAGATATTTGGAAGCCCATAGAGGGCTATGGTGACAAAGGAAATATCCTCAGATGAAATCTGGAAAGAAGCTTTCTGAGAAACTGCTTAGTGTTCTGTGAATTCATCTCACAGAGTTACATCTGTATTTCGTGGATCTCTTTGCTAGCCTTATTTCTGTGGAATCTGAGAACAGATAATTCGGATCCCTTTGAAGACTATAGGGCCAAAGGAAATATCCTGCGATAACAAAGAGAAAGAAGCTTTCTGAGAAACTTCTTTGTGTTCTGTGAAATCATCTCACAGAATTACAACTTTCCCCTCAAGAAGCCTTTCGCTAAGACAGTTCTTGTGAAATTGGCAAAGAGATATTTGGAATCCCATAGAGGGCTATGGTGAAAAAGGAAATATCCTAGATGAAATCTGGAAAGAAGCTTTCTGAGAAACTGCTTAGTGTTCTGTGAATTCATCTCACAGAGTTACATATGTATTTCGTGGATCTCTTTGCTAGCCTTATTTCTGTGGAATCTGAGAAAAGATATTTCGGATCCCTATGAAGACTATAGGGCCAAAGGAAATATCCTCCGATAACAAAGAGAAAGAAGCTTTCTGAGAAACTTCTTTGTGTTCTGTGAAATCATCTCACAGAGTTACAGCTTTCCCCTCAAGAAGCCTTTCGCTAAGACAGTTCTTGTGGAATTGGCAAAGTGATATTTGGAAGCCCATAGAGGGCTATGGTGAAATAGGAAATATCCTCAGATGAAATCTGGAAAGAAGCTTTCTGAGAAACTGCTTAGTGTTCTGTGAATTCATCTCACAGAGTTACATCTGTATTTCGTGGATCTCTTTGCTAGCCTTATTTCTGTGGAATCTGAAAACAGATATTTCGGATCCCTTTGAAGACTATAGGGCCAAAGGAAATATCCTGCGATAACAAAGAGAAAGAAGCTTTCGGAGAAACTTCTTTCTGTTCTCTGAAATCATGTCACAGAGTTACATCTTTCCCCTCAAGAAGCCTTTCGCTAAGACAGTTCTTGTGGAATTGGCAAATTGATATTTGTAAGCCCATAGAGGGCTATGGTGAAAAAGGAAATATCCTCAGATGATATCTGGAAAGAAGCTTTCTGAGAAACTGCTTAGTGTTCTGTGAATTCATCTCACAGAGTTACATCTGTATTTCGTGGATCTCTTTGCTAGCCTTATTTCTGTGTAATCTGAGAACAGATATTTCGGATCCCTTTGAAGACTATAGGGCCAAAGGAAATATCCTGCGATAACAAAGAGAAAGAAGCTTTCGGAGAAACTTCTTTGTGTTCTGTGAAATCATCTCACAGAATTACAGCTTTCCCCTCAAGAAGCCTTTCGCTAAGACAGTTCTTGTGTAATTGGCAAAGAGATATTTGGAAGCCCATAGAGGGCTATGGTGAAAAAGGAAATATCCTCAGATGAAATCTGGAAAGAAGCTTTCTGAGAAACTGCTTAGTGTTCTGTTAATTCATCTCACAGTGTTACATCTGTATTTCGTGGATCTCTTTGCTAGCCTTATTTTTGTGTAATCTGAGAACAGATATTTCGGATCCCTTTGAAGATTATAGGGCCAAAGGAAATATCCTCCGATAACAAAGAGAAAGAAGCTTTCTGAGAAACTTCTTTGTTTTCTGTGAAATCATCTCACAGAGTTACAGCTTTCCCCTCAAGAAGCCTTTCGCTAGGACAGTTCTTGTGTAATTGGCAAAGAGATATTTGGAAGCCCATAGAGGGCTATGGTGAAAAAGGAAATATCCTCAGATGAAATCTGGAAAGAAGCTTTCTGAGAAACTGCTTAGTGTTCTGTGAATTCATCTCACAGAGTTACATCTGTATTTCGTGGATCTCTTTGCTAGCCTTATTTCTGTGGAATCTGAGAACAGATATTTCGGATCCCTTTGAAGACTATAGGGCCAAAGGAAATATCCTGCGATAACAAAGAGAAAGAAGCTTTCTGAGAAACTTCTTTGTGTTCTGTGAAATCGTCTAACAGAGTTACAGCTTTCCCCTCAATAAGCCTTTCGCTAAGACAGTTCTTGTGGAATAGGCAAAGTGATATTTGGAAGCCCATAGAGGGCTATGGTGAAAAAGGAAATATCCTCAGATGAAAGCTGGAAAGAAGCTTTCTGAGAAACTGCTTAGTGTTCTGTGAATTCATCTCACAGAGTTACATCTGTATTTCGTGGATCTCTTTGCTAGCCTTATTTCTGTGGAATCTGAGAAAAGATATCTCGGATCCCTTTGAAGACTATAGGCCCAAAGGAAATATCCTCCGATAACAAAGAGAAAGAAGCTTTCTGAGAAACTTCTTTGTGTTCTGTGAAATCATCTCACAGAGTCACAGCTTTCCTCTCAAGAAGCCTTTCGCTAAGACAGTTCTTGTGGAAATGGCAAAGTGATATTTGTAAGCCCATAGAGGGCTATGGTGAAAAAGGAAATATCCTCAGATGAAATCTGGAAAGAAGCTTTCTGAGAAACTGCTTAGTGTTCTGTGAATTCATCTCACAGAGTTACATCTGTATTTCGTGGATCTCTTTGTTAGCCTTATTTCTGTGTAATCTGAGAACAGATATTTCGGATCCCTTTGAAGACTATAGGGCCAAAGGAAATATCCTCCGATAACAAAGAGAAAGAAGGTTTCTGAGAAACTTCTTTGTGTTCTGTGAAATCATCTCACAGAGTTACAGCATTCCCCTCAAGAAGCCTTTCGCTCAGACAGTTCTTGTGGAATTGGCAAAGAGATATTTGGAAGCCCATAGAGGACTACGGTGAAAAAGGAAATATCCTCAGATGAAATCTGGAAAGAAGCTTTCTGAGAAACTGCTTAGTGTTCTGTGAATTCATCTCACAGAGTTACATGTGTATTTCGTGGATCTCTTTGCTAGCCTTATTTCTGTGGAATCTGAGAAAAGATATTTCGGATCCCTATGAAGACTATAGGGTCAAAGGAAATATCCTCCGATAACAAAGAGAAAGAAGCTTTCTGAGAAACTTCTATGTGTTCTGTGAAATCATCTCACAGAGTTACAGCTTTCCCCCCAAGAAGCCTTTCGCTAGGACAGTTCTTGTGTAATTGGCAAAGAGATATTTGGAAGCCCATAGAGGGCTATGGTGAAAAAGGAAATATCCTCAGATGATATCTGGAAAGAAGCTTTCTGAGAAACTGCTTAGTGTTCTGTTAATTCATCTCACCGAGTTACATCTGTATTTCGTGGATCTCTTTGCTAGCCTTATTTCTGTGGAATCTGAGAACAGATATTTCGGATCCCTTTGAAGACTATAGGGCCAAAGGAAATATCCTGCGATAACAAAGAGAAAGAAGCTTTCGGAGAAACTTCTTTGTGTTCTGTGAAATCATCTCACAGAATTACAGCTTTCCCCTCAAGAAGCCTTTCGCTAAGACAGTTCTTGTGTAATTGGCAAAGAGATATTTGGAAGCCCATAGAGGGCTATGGTGAAAAAGGAAATATCCTCAGATGAAATCTGGAAAGAAGCTTTCTGAGAAACTGCTTAGTGTTCTGTTAATTCATCTCACAGGGTTACATTTGTATTTCGTGGATCTCTTTGCTAGCCTTATTTTTGTGTAATCTGAGAACAGATATTTCGGATCCCTTTGAAGATTATAGGGCCAAAGGAAATATCCTCCGATAACAAAGAGAAAGAAGCTTTCTGAGAAACTTCTTTGTTTTCTGTGAAATCATCTCACAGAGTTACAGCTTTCCCCTCAAGAAGCCTTTCGCTAGGACAGTTCTTGTGTAATTGGCAAAGAGATATTTGGAAGCCCATAGAGGGCTATGGTGAAAAAGGAAATATCCTCAGATGAAATCTGGAAAGAAGCTTTCTGAGAAACTGCTTAGTGTTCTGTGAATTCATCTCACAGAGTTACATCTGTATTTCGTGGATCTCTTTGCTAGCCTTATTTCTGTGTAATCTGAGAACAGATATTTCGGATCCCTTTGAAGACTATAGGGCCAAAGGAAATATCCTGCGATAACAAAGAGAAAGAAGCTTTCTGGAAACTTCTTTGTGTTCTGTGAAATCGTCTAACAGAGTTACAGCTTTCCCCTCAATAAGCCTTTCGCTAAGACAGTTCTTGTGGAATAGGCAAAGTGATATTTGGAAGCCCATAGAGGGCTATGGTGAAAAAGGAAATATCCTCAGATGAAAGCTGGAAAGAAGCTTTCTGAGAAACTGCTTAGTGTTCTGTGAATTCATCTCACAGAGTTACATCTGTATTTCGTGGATCTCTTTGCTAGCCTTATTTCTGTGGAATCTGAGAAAAGATATCTCGGATCCCTTTGAAGACTATAGGCCCAAAGGAAATATCCTCCGATAACAAAGAGAAAGAAGCTTTCTGAGAAACTTCTTTGTGTTCTGTGAAATCATCTCACAGAGTTACAGCTTTACCCTCAAGAAGCCTTTCGCTAGGACAGTTCTTGTGGAATTGGCAAAGAGATATTTGGAAGCCCATAGAGGGCTATGGTGAAAAAGGAAATATCCTGAGATGAAATCTGGAAAGAAGCTTTCTGAGAAACTGCTTAGTGTTCTGTGAATTCATCTCACAGAGTTACATCTGTATTTCATGGATCTCTTTGCTAGCCTTATTTCTGTGGAATCTGAAAACAGATATATCGGATCCCTTTGAAGACTGTAGGGCCAAAGGAAATATCCTGCGATAACAAAGAGAAAGAAGCTTTCTGAGAAACTTCTTTCTGTTCTCTGAAATCATCTCAGAGAGTTACAGCTTTCCCCTCAAGAAGCCTTTCGCTAAGACAATTCTTGTGGAATTGGCAAAGTGATATTTGTAAGCCCATAGAGGGCTATGGTGAAAAAGGAAATATCCTCAGATGATATCTGGAAAGAAGCTTTCTGAGAAACTGCTTAGTGTTCTCTTAATTCATCTCACAGAGTTACATCTGTATTTCGTGGATCTCTTTGCTAGCCTTATTTCTGTGTAATCTGAGAACAGATATTTCGGATCCCTTTGAAGACTATAGGGCCAAAGGAAATATCCTGCGATAACAAAGAGAAAGAAGCTTTCGGAGAAACTTCTTTGTGTTCTGTGAAATCATCTCACAGAATTACAGCTTTCCCCTCAAGAAGCCTTTCGCTAAGACAGTTCTTGTGTAATTGGCAAAGAGATATTTGGAAGCCCATAGAGGGCTATGGTGAAAAAGGAAATATCCTCAGATGAAATCTGGAAAGAAGCTTTCTGAGAAACTGCTTAGTGTTCTGTTAATTCATCTCACAGGGTTACATCTTTATTTCGTGGATCTCTTTGCTAGCCTTATTTTTGTGTAATCTGAGAACAGATATTTCGGATCCCTTTGAAGATTATAGGGCCAAAGGAAATATCCTCCGATAACAAAGAGAAAGAAGCTTTCGGAGAAACTTCTTTGTGTTCTGTGAAATCATCTCACAGAGTTACAGCTTTCCCCTCAAGAAGCCTTTCGCTAGGACAGTTCTTGTGGAATTGGCAAAGAGATATTTGGAAGCCCATAGAGGGCTATGGTGAAAAACGAAATATCCTGAGATGAAATCTGGAAAGAAGCTTTCTGAGAAACTGCTTAGTGTTCTGTGAATTCATCTCACAGAGTTACATCTGTATTTCATGGATCTCTTTGCTAGCCTTATTTCTGTGGAATCTGAAAACAGATATATCGGATCCCTTTGAAGACTGTAGGGCCAAAGGAAATATCCTGCGATAACAAAGAGAAAGAAGCTTTCTGAGAAACTTCTTTCTGTTCTCTGAAATCATCTCCAGAGTTACAGCTTTCCCCTCAAGAAGCCTTTCGCTAAGACAATTCTTGTGGAATTGGCAAAGTGATATTTGTAAGCCCATAGAGGGCTATGGTGAAAAAGGAAATATCCTCAGATGATATCTGGAAAGAAGCTTTCTGAGAAACTGCTTAGTGTTCTGTTAATTCATCTCACAGAGTTACATCTGTATTTCGTGGATCTCTTTGCTAGCCTTATTTCTGTGTAATCTGAGAACAGATATTTCGGATCCCTTTGAAGACTATAGGGCAAAAGGAAATATCCTCCGATAACAAAGAGAAAGAAGCTTTCTGAGAAAGTTCTTTGTGTTCTGTGAAATCATCTCACAGAGTTACAGCTTTCCCCTCAAGAACCCGTTAACTGAGACAGTTCTTGTGTAATTGGCAAAGAGATATTTGGAAGCGCATAGAGGGCTATGGTGACAAAGGAAATATCCTCAGATGAAATCTGGAAAGAAGCTTTCTGAGAAACTGCTTAGTGTTCTGTGAATTCATCTCACAGAGTTACATCTGTATTTCGTGGATCTCTTTGCTAGCCTTATTTCTGTGTAATCTGAGAACAGATATTTCGGATCCCTTTGAAGACTATAGGGCCAAAGGAAATATCCTGCGATAACAAAGAGAAAGAAGCTTTCTGAGAAACTTCTTTGTGTTCTGTGAAATCATCTCACAGAGTTACAGCTTCCCCTGAAGAAGCCTTTCGCTAAGACAGTTCTTGTGGAATTGGCAAAGTGATATTTGGAAGCCCATAGAGGGCTATGGTGAAAAAGGAAATATCCTCAGATGAAATCTGGAAAGAAGCTTTCTGAGAAACTGCTTAGTGTTCTGTGAATTCATCTCACCGGGTTACATGTGTATATCGTGTATCTCTTTGCTAGACTTATTTCTGTGGAATCTGAGAACAGATATTTCGGATCCCTTTGAAGACTATAGGGCCAAAGGAAATATCCTCCGATAACGAAGAGAAAGAAGCTTTCTGAGAAACTTCTTTGTGTTCTGTGAAATCATCTCACAGAGTTACAGCTTTCCCCTCAAGAAGGCTTTAACTAAGACTGTTCTTGTGAAATTGGCAAAGAGATATTTGGAAGCCCATAGAGGGCTATGGTGAAAAAGGAAATATCCTCAGATGAAATCGGGAAGGAAGCTTTCTGAGAAACTGCTTAGTGTTCTGTGAATTCATCTCACAGAGTTACATCTGTATTTCGTGGATCTCTTTGCTAGCCTTATTTCTGTGGAATCTGAGAACAGATATTTCGGATCCCTTTGAAGACTATAGGGCCAAAGGAAATATCCTCCGATAACAAAGAGAAAGAAGCTTTCTGAGAAACTTCTTTGTGTTCTGTGAAATCATCTCACAGAGTTACAGCTTTCCCCTCAAGAAGCCTTTCGCTAGGACAGTTCTAGTGTAATTAGCAAAGAGATATTTGGAAGCCCATAGAGGGCTATGGTGAAAAAGGAAATATCCTCAGATGAAATCTGGAAAGAAGCTTTCTGAGAATCTGCTTAGTGTTCTGTTAATTCATCTCACAGGGTTACATGTGTATATCGTGGATCTCTTTGCTAGACTTATTTCTGTGGAATCTGAGAACAGATATTTCGGATCCCTTTGAAGACTATAGGGCCAAAGGAAATATCCTGCGATAACAAAGAGAAAGAAGCTTTCTGAGAAACTTCTTTGTGTTCTGTGAAATCATCTCACAGAGTTACAGCTTTCCCCTCAAGAACCCGTTAACTGAGACAGTTCTTGTGTAATTGGCAAAGAGATATTTGGAAGCCCATAGAGGGCTATGGTGACAAAGGAAATATCCTCAGATGAAATCTGGAAAGAAGCTTTCTGAGAAACTGCTTAGTGTTCTGTGAATTCATCTCACAGAGTTACATCTGTATTTCGTGGATCTCTTTGCTAGCCTTATTTCTGTGGAATCTGAGAACAGATAATTCGGATCCCTTTGAAGACTATAGGGCCAAAGGAAATATCCTGCGATAACAAAGAGAAAGAAGCTTTCTGAGAAACTTCTTTGTGTTCTGTGAAATCATCTCACAGAATTACAACTTTCCCCTCAAGAAGCCTTTCGCTAAGACAGTTCTTGTGAAATTGGCAAAGAGATATTTGGAATCCCATAGAGGGCTATGGTGAAAAAGGAAATATCCTAGATGAAATCTGGAAAGAAGCTTTCTGAGAAACTGCTTAGTGTTCTGTGAATTCATCTCACAGAGTTACATATGTATTTCGTGGATCTCTTTGCTAGCCTTATTTCTGTGGAATCTGAGAAAAGATATTTCGGATCCCTATGAAGACTATAGGGCCAAAGGAAATATCCTCCGATAACAAAGAGAAAGAAGCTTTCTGAGAAACTTCTTTGTGTTCTGTGAAATCATCTCACAGAGTTACAGCTTTCCCCTCAAGAAGCCTTTCGCTAAGACAGTTCTTGTGGAATTGGCAAAGTGATATTTGGAAGCCCATAGAGGGCTATGGTGAAATAGGAAATATCCTCAGATGAAATCTGGAAAGAAGCTTTCTGAGAAACTGCTTATTGTTCTGTGAATTCATCTCACAGAGTTACATCTGTATTTCGTGGATCTCTTTGCTAGCCTTATTTCTGTGGAATCTGAAAACAGATATTTCGGATCCCTTTGAAGACTATAGGGCCAAAGGAAATATCCTGCGATAACAAAGAGAAAGAAGCTTTCGGAGAAACTTCTTTCTGTTCTCTGAAATCATGTCACAGAGTTACAGCTTTCCCCTGAAGAAGCCTTTCGCTAAGACAGTTCTTGTGGAATTGGCAAATTGATATTTGTAAGCCCATAGAGGGCTATGGTGAAAAAGGAAATATCCTCAGATGATATCTGGAAAGAAGCTTTCTGAGAAACTGCTTAGTGTTCTGTGAATTCATCTCACAGAGTTACATCTGTATTTCGTGGATCTCTTTGCTAGCCTTATTTCTGTGTAATCTGAGAACAGATATTTCGGATCCCTTTGAAGACTATAGGGCCAAAGGAAATATCCTCCGATAACAAAGAGAAAGAAGCTTTCTGAGAAACTTCTTTGTGTTCTGTGAAATCATCTCACAGAGTTACAGCTTTCCCCTCAAGAAGCCTTTCGCTAGGACAGTTCTTGTGTAATTGGCAAAGAGATATTTGGAAGCCCATAGAGGGCTATGGTGACAAAGGAAATATCCTCAGATCAAATCTGGAAAGAAGCTTTCTGAGAAACTGCTTAGTGTTCTGTGAATTCATCTCACAGAGTTACATCTGTATTTCGTGGATCTCTTTGCTAGCCTTATTTCTGTGGAATCTGAGAACAGATATTTCGGATCCCTTTGAAGACTATAGGGCCAAAGGAAATATCCTGCGATAACAAAGAGAAAGAAGCTTTCTGAGAAACTTCTTTGTGTTCTTTGAAATCATCTCACAGAATTACAGCTTTCCCCTCAAGAAGCCTTTCGCTAAGACAGTTCTTGTGGAATTGGCAAAGTGATATTTGGAAGCCCATAGAGGGCTATGGTGAAAAAGGAAATATCCTCAGATGAAATCTGGAAAGAAGCTTTCTGAGAAATTGCTTAGTGTTCTGTGAATTCATCTCACAGAGTTACATCTGTATTTCGTGGATCTCTTTGCTAGCCTTATTTCTGTGGAATCTGAGAACAGATATTTCGGATCCCTTTGAAGACTATAGGGCCAAAGGAAATATCCTGCGATAACAAAGAGAAAGAAGCTTTCGGAGAAACTTCTTTGTGTTCTGTGAAATCATCTCACAGAGTTACAGCTTTCCCCTCAAGAACCCGTTAACTGAGACAGTTCTTGTGTAATTGGCAAAGAGATATTTGGAAGCCCATAGAGGGCTATGGTGACAAAGGAAATATCCTCTGATGAAATCTGGAAAGAAGCTTTCTGAGAAACTGCTTAGTGTTCTGTGAATTCATCTCACAGAGTTACATCTGTATTTCGTGGATCTCTTTGCTAGCCTTATTTCTGTGGAATCTGAGAACAGATAATTCGGATCCCTTTGAAGACTATAGGGCCTAAGGAAATATCCTGCGATAACAAAGAGAAAGAAGCTTTCTGAGAAACTTCTTTGTGTTCTGTGAAATCATCTCACAGAATTACAACTTTCCCCTCAAGAAGCCTTTCGCTAAGACAGTTCTTGTGAAATTGGCAAAGAGATATTTGGAAGCCCATAGAGGGCTATGGTGAAAAAGGAAATATCCTAGATGAAATCTGGAAAGAAGCTTTCTGAGAAACTGCTTAGTGTTCTGTGAATTCATCTCACAGAGTTACATATGTATTTCGTGGATCTCTTTGCTAGCCTTATTTCTGTGGAATCTGAGAAAAGATATTTCGGATCCCTATGAAGACTATAGGGCCAAAGGAAATATCCTCCGATAACAAAGAGAAAGAAGCTTTCTGAGAAACTTCTTTGTGTTCTGTGAAATCATCTCACAGAGTTACAGCTTTCCCCTCAAGAAGCCTTTCGCTAAGACAGTTCTTGTGGAATTGGCAAAGTGATATTTGGAAGCCCATAGAGGGCTATGGTGAAATAGGAAATATCCTCAGATGAAATCTGGAAAGAAGCTTTCTGAGAAACTGCTTATTGTTCTGTGAATTCATCTCACAGAGTTACATCTGTATTTCGTGGATCTCTTTGCTAGCCTTATTTCTGTGGAATCTGAAAACAGATATTTCGGATCCCTTTGAAGACTATAGGGCCAAAGGAAATATCCTGCGATAACAAAGAGAAAGAAGCTTTCGGAGAAACTTCTTTCTGTTCTCTGAAATCATGTCACAGAGTTACAGCTTTCCCCTCAAGAAGCCTTTCGCTAAGACAGTTCTTGTGGAATTGGCAAATTGATATTTGTAAGCCCATAGAGGGCTATGGTGAAAAAGGAAATATCCTCAGATGAAATCTGGAAAGAAGCTTTCTGAGAAACTGCTTAGTGTTCTGTGAATTCATCTCACAGAGTTACATCTGTATTTCGTGGATCTCTTTGCTAGCCTTATTTCTGTGTAATCTGAGAACAGATATTTCGGATCCCTTTGAAGACTATAGGGCCAAAGGAAATATCCTCCGATAACAAAGAGAAAGAAGCTTTCTGAGAAACTTCTTTGTGTTCTGTGAAATCATCTCACAGAGTTACAGCTTTCCCCTCAAGAAGCCTTTCGCTAGGACAGTTCTTGTGTAATTGGCAAAGAGATATTTGGAAGCCCATAGAGGGCTATGGTGACAAAGGAAATATCCTCAGATCAAATCTGGAAAGAAGCTTTCTGAGAAACTGCTTAGTGTTCTGTGAATTCATCTCACAGAGTTACATCTGTATTTCGTGGATCTCTTTGCTAGCCTTATTTCTGTGGAATCTGAGAACAGATATTTCGGATCCCTTTGAAGACTATAGGGCCAAAGGAAATATCCTGCGATAACAAAGAGAAAGAAGCTTTCTGAGAAACTTCTTTGTGTTCTGTGAAATCATCTCACAGAATTACAGCTTTCCCCTCAAGAAGCCTTTCGCTAAGACAGTTCTTGTGGAATTGGCAAAGTGATATTTGGAAGCCCATAGAGGGCTATGGTGACAAAGGAAATATCCTCAGATGAAATCTGGAAAGAAGCTTTCTGAGAAATTGCTTAGTGTTCTGTGAATTCATCTCACAGAGTTACATCTGTATTTCGTGGATCTCTTTGCTAGCCTTATTTCTGTGGAATCTGAGAACAGATATTTCGGATCCCTTTGAAGACTATAGGGCCAAAGGAAATATCCTGCGATAACAAAGAGAAAGAAGCTTTCGGAGAAACTTCTTTGTGTTCTGTGAAATCATCTCACAGAATTACAGCTTTCCCCTCAAGAAGCCTTTCGCTAAGACAGTTCTTGTGTAATTGGCAAAGAGATATTTGGAAGCCCATAGAGGGCTATGGTGAAAAAGGAAATATCCTCAGATGAAATCTGGAAAGAAGCTTTCTGAGAAACTGCTTAGTGTTCTGTTAATTCATCTCACAGGGTTACATCTGTATTTCGTGGATCTCTTTGCTAGCCTTATTTTTGTGTAATCTGAGAACAGATATTTCGGATCCCTTTGAAGATTATAGGGCCAAAGGAAATATCCTCCGATAACAAAGAGAAAGAAGCTTTCTGAGAAACTTCTTTGTTTTCTGTGAAATCATCTCACAGAGTTACAGCTTTCCCCTCAAGAAGCCTTTCGCTAGGACAGTTCTTGTGTAATTGGCAAAGAGATATTTGGAAGCCCATAGAGGGCTATGGTGAAAAAGGAAATATCCTCAGATGAAATCTGGAAAGAAGCTTTCTGAGAAACTGCTTAGTGTTCTGTGAATTCATCTCACAGAGTTACATCTGTATTTCGTGGATCTCTTTGCTAGCCTTATTTCTGTGTAATCTGAGAACAGATATTTCGGATCCCTTTGAAGACTATAGGGCCAAAGGAAATATCCTGCGATAACAAAGAGAAAGAAGCTTTCTGAGAAACTTCTTTGTGTTCTGTGAAATCGTCCAACAGAGTTACAGCTTTCCCCTCAATAAGCCTTTCGCTAAGACAGTTCTTGTGGAATAGGCAAAGTGATATTTGGAAGCCCATAGAGGGCTATGGTGAAAAAGGAAATATCCTCAGATGAAAGCTGGAAAGAAGCTTTCTGAGAAACTGCTTAGTGTTCTGTGAATTCATCTCACAGAGTTACATCTGTATTTCGTGGATCTCTTTGCTAGCCTTATTTCTGTGGAATCTGAGAAAAGATATCTCGGATCCCTTTGAAGACTATAGGCCCAAAGGAAATATCCTCCGATAACAAAGAGAAAGAAGCTTTCTGAGAAACTTCTTTGTGTTCTGTGAAATCATCTCACAGAGTCACAGCTTTCCTCTCAAGAAGCCTTTCGCTAAGACAGTTCTTGTGGAAATGGCAAAGTGATATTTGTAAGCCCATAGAGGGCTATGGTGAAAAAGGAAATATCCTCAGATGAAATCTGGAAAGAAGCTTTCTGAGAAACTGCTTAGTGTTCTGTGAATTCATCTCACAGAGTTACATTTGTATTTCGTGGATCTCTTTGTTAGCCTTATTTCTGTGTAATCTGAGAACAGATATTTCGGATCCCTTTGAAGACTATAGGGCCAAAGGAAATATCCTCCGATAACAAAGAGAAAGAAGGTTTCTGAGAAACTTCTTTGTGTTCTGTGAAATCATCTCACAGAGTTACAGCATTCCCCTCAAGAAGCCTTTCGCTCAGACAGTTCTTGTGGAATTGGCAAAGAGATATTTGGAAGCCCATAGAGGACTACGGTGAAAAAGGAAATATCCTCAGATGAAATCTGGAAAGAAGCTTTCTGAGAAACTGCTTAGTGTTCTGTGAATTCATCTCACAGAGTTACATGTGTATTTCGTGGATCTCTTTGCTAGCCTTATTTCTGTGGAATCTGAGAAAAGATATTTCGGATCCCTATGAAGACTATAGGGCCAAAGGAAATATCCTCCGATAACAAAGAGAAAGAAGCTTTCTGAGAAACTTCTATGTGTTCTGTGAAATCATCTCACAGAGTTACAGCTTTCCCCCCAAGAAGCCTTTCGCTAGGACAGTTCTTGTGTAATTGGCAAAGAGATATTTGGAAGCCCATAGAGGGCTATGGTGACAAAGGAAATATCCTCAGATGAAATCTGGAAAGAAGCTTTCTGAGAAACTGCTTAGTGTTCTGTGAATTCATCTCACAGAGTTACATCTGTATTTCGTGGATCTCTTTGCTAGCCTTATTTCTGTGTAATCTGAGAGCAGATATTTCGGATCCTTTTGAAGACTATAGGGCCAAAGGAAATATCCTGCGATAACAAAGAGAAAGAAGCTTTCTGAGAAACTTCTTTGTGTTCTGTTAAATCATCTCACAGAGTTACAGCTTTCCCCTCAAGAACCCGTTAACTGAGACAGTTCTTGTGTAATTGGCAGAGAGATATTTGGAAGCCCATAGAGGGCTATGGTGACAAAGGAAAAATCCTCAGATGAAATCTGGAAAGAAGCTTTCTAAGAAACTGCTTAGTGTTCTGTGAATTCATCTCACAGAGTTACATCTGTATTTCGTGGATCTCTTTGCTAGCCTTATTTCTGTGGAATCTGAGAACAGATATTTCGGATCCCTTTGAAGACTATAGGGCCAAAGGAAATATCCTGCGATAACAAAGAGAAAGAAGCTTTCTGAGAAACTTCTTTCTGTTCTCTGAAATCATGTCACAGAGTTACAGCTTTCCCCTCAAGAAGCCTTTCGCTAAGACAGTTCTTGTGGAATTGGCAAATTGATATTTGTAAGCCAATAGAGGGCTATGGTCAAAAAGGAAATATCCTCAGATGAAATCTGGAAAGAAGCTTTCTGAGAAACTGCTTAGTGTTCTGTGAATTCATCTCACAGAGTTACATCTGTATTTCGTGGATCTCTTTGCTAGCCTTATTTCTGTGGAATCTGAGAACAGATATTTCGGAGCCCTTTGAAGACTATAGGGCCAAAGGAAATATCTTGCGATAACAAAGAGAAAGAAGCTTTCTGAGAAACTTCTTTCTGTTCTGTGAAATCATCTCACAGAGTTACAGCTTTCCTCTCAAGAACCCTTTAACTGAGACAGTTCTTGTGTAATTGGCAAAGAGATATTTGGAAGCCCATAGAGGGCTATGGTGAAAAAGGAAATATCCTCAGATGAAATCTGGAAAGAAGCTTTCTGAGAAACTGCTTAGTGTTCTGTGAATTCATCTCACAGGGTTACATCTGTATTTCGTGGATCTCTTTGCTAGCCTTATTTCTGTGGAATCTGAGAACCGATATTTCGGATCCCTTTGAAGATTATAGGGCCAAAGGAAATATCCTCCGATAACATAGAGAAAGAAGCTTTCTGAGAAACTTCTTTGTTTTCTGTGAAATCATCTCACAGAGTTACAGCTTTCCCCTCAAGAAGCCCTTCGCTAGGACATTTCTTGTGTAATTGGCAAAGAGATATTTGGAAGCCCATAGAGGGCTATGGTGAAAAAGGAAATATCCTCAGATGAAATCTGGAAAGAAGCTTTCTGAGAAACTGCTTAGTGTTCTGTTAATTCATCTCACAGAGTTACATCTGTATTTCGTGGATCTCTTTGCTAGCCTTATTTCTGTGGAATCTGAGAACAGATATTTCGGATCCCTTTGAAGACTATAGGGCCAAAGGAAATATCCTGCGATAACAAAGAGAAAGAAGCTTTCTGAGAAACTTCTTTGTGTTCTGTGAAATCGTCTCACAGAGTTACAGCGTTCCCCTCAAGAAGCCTTTCGCTAAGACAGTTCTTGTGGAATAGGCAAAGTGATATATGGAAGCCCATAGAGGGCTATGGTGAAAAAGGAAATATCATCAGATGAAAGCTGGAAAGAAGCTTTCTGAGAAACTGCTTAGTGTTCTGTGAATTCATCTCACAGAGTTACATCTGTATTTCGTGGATCTCTTTGCTAGCCTTATTTCTGTGGAATCTGAGAAAAGATATTTCGGATCCCTTTGAAGAATACAGGGCCAAAGGAAATATCCCCCGATAACAAAGAGAAAGAAGCTTTCTGAGAAACTTCTTTCTGTTCTGTGAAATCATCTCACAGAGTCACAGCTTTCCTCTCAAGAAGCCTTTCGCTAAGACAGTTCTTGTGGAAATGGCAAAGTGATATTTGGAAGCCCATAGAGGGCTATGGTGAAAAAGGAAATATCCTCAGATGAAATCTGGAAAGAAGCTTTCTGAGAAACTGCTTAGTGTTCTGTGAATTCATCTCACAGAGTTACATCTGTATTTCGTGGATCTCTTTGTTAGCCTTATTTCTGTGGAATCTGAGAACAGAGATTTCGGATCCCTTTGAAGACTATAGGGCCAAAGGAAATATCCTCCGATAACAAAGAGAAAGAAGGTTTCTGAGAAACTTATTTGTGTTCTGTGAAATCATCTCACAGAGTTACAGCATTCCCCTCAAGAAGCCTTTCGCTCAGACAGTTCTTGTGGAATTGGCAAAGAGATATTTGGAAGCCCATAGAGGACTACGGTGAAAAAGGAAATATCCTCAGATGAAATCTGGAAAGAAGCTTTCTGAGAAACTGCTTAGTGTTCTGTGAATTCATCTCACAGAGTTACATGTGTATTTCTTGGATCTCTTTGCTAGCCTTATTTCTGTGGAATCTCAGAAAAGATATTTCGGATCCCTATGAAGACTATAGGGCCAAAGGAAATATCCTCCGATAACAAAGAGAAAGAAGCTTTCTGAGAAACTTCTATGTGTTCTGTGAAATCATCTCACAGAGTTACAGCTTTCCCCTCAAGAAGCCTTTCGCTAGGACAGTTCTTGTGTAATTGGCAAAGAGATATTTTGAAGCCCATAGAGGGCTTTGGTGAAAAAGGAAATATCCTCAGATGATATTTGGAAAGAAGCTTTCTGAGAAACTGCTTAGTGTTCTGTTAATTCATCTCACCGAGTTACATCTGTATTTCGTGGATCTCTTTGCTAGCCTTATTTCTGTGTAATCTGAGAACAGATATTTCGGATCCCTTTGAAGACTATAGAGCTAAAGGAAATATCCTCCGATAACAAAGAGAAAGAAGCTTTCTGAGAAACTTCTTTCTGTTCTGTGAAATCATCTCACAGAGTTACAGCTTTCCCCTCAAGAAGCCTTTCGCCAAGACAGTTCTTGTGGAAATGGCAAAGTGATATTTGGAAGCCCATAGAGGGCTATGGTGAAAAAGGAAATATCCTCAGATGAAATCTGGAAAGAAGCTTTCTGAGAAACTGCTTAGTGTTCTGTTAATTCATCTCACAGAGTTACATATGTATTTCGTGGATCTCTTTGCTAGCCTTATTTCTGTGTAATCTGAGAACAGATATTTCGGATCCCTTTGAAGACTATAGGGCCAAAGGAAATATCCTGCGATAACAAAGAGAAAGAAGCTTTCTGAGAAACTTCTTTGTGTTCTGTGAAATCGTCTAACAGAGTTACAGCTTTCCCCTCAATAAGCCTTTCGCTAAGACAATTCTTGTGGAATTGGCAAAGTGATATTTGGAAGCCCATAGAGGGCTATGGTGAAAAAGGAAATATCCTCAGATGAAATCTGGAAAGAAGCTTTCTGAGAAACTGCTTAGTGTTCTGTGAATTCATCTCCCAGAGTTACATCTGTATTTCGTGGATCTCTTTGCTAGCCTTATTTCTGTGGAATCTGAGAAAAGATATCTCGGATCCCTTTGAAGACTATAGGCCCAAAGGAAATATCCTCCGATAACAAAGAGAAAGAAGCTTTCTGAGAAACTTCTTTGTGTTCTGTGAAATCATCTCACAGAGTCACAGCTTTCCTCTCAAGAAGCCTTTCGCTAAGACAGTTCTTGTGGAAATGGCAAAGTGATATTTGGAAGCCCATAGAGGGCTATGGTAAAAAAGGAAATATCCTGAGATGAAATCTGGAAAGAAGCTTTCTGAGAAACTGCTTAGTGTTCTGTGAATTCATCTCACAGAGTTACATCTGTATTTCGTGGATCTCTTTGCTAGCCTTATTTCTGTGGAATCTGAAAACAGATATTTCGGATCCCTTTGAAGACTATAGGGCCAAAGGAAATATCCTGCGATAACAAAGAGAAAGAAGCTTTCGGAGAAACTTCTTTCTGTTCTCTGAAATCATCTCACACAGTTACAGCTCTCCCCTCAAGAAGCCTTTCGTTAAGACAATTCTTCTGGAATTGGCAAAGTGATATTTGTAAGCCCATAGAGGGCTATGGTGAAAAAGGAAATATCCTCAGATGATATCTGGAAAGAAGCTTTCTGAGAAACTGCTTAGTGTTCTGTTAATTCATCTCACAGAGTTACATCTGTATTTCGTGGATCTCTTTGCTAGCCTTATTTCTGTGTAATCTGAGAACAGATATTTCGGATCCTTTGAAGACTATAGGGCCAAAGGAAATATCCTCCGATAACAAAGAGAAAGAAGCTTTCTGAGAAACTTCTTTGTGTTCTGTGAAATCATCTCACAGAGTTACAGCTTTCCCCTCAAGAAGCCTTTCGCTAGGACAGTTCTTGTGTAATTGGCAAAGAGATATTTGGAAGCCCATAGAGGGCTATGGTGACAAAGGAAATATCCTCAGATGAAATCTGGAAAGAAGCTTTCTGAGAAACTGCTTAGTGTTCTGTGAATTCATCTCACAGAGTTACATCTGTATTTCGTGGATCTCTTTGTTAGCCTTATTTCTGTGGAATCTGAGAACAGAGATTTCGGATCCCTTTGAAGACTATAGGGCCAAAGGAAATATCCTCCGATAACAAAGAGAAAGAAGGTTTCTGAGAAACTTATTTGTGTTCTGTGAAATCATCTCACAGAGTTACAGCATTCCCCTCAAGAAGCCTTTCGCTCAGACAGTTCTTGTGTAATTGGCAAAGAGATATTTGGAAGCCCATAGAGGGCTATGGTGACAAAGGAAAAATCCTCAGATGAAATCTGGAAAGAAGCTTTCTGAGAAACTGCTCAGTGTTCTGTGAATTCATCTCACAGAGTTACATCTGTATTTCGTGGATCTCTTTGCTAGCCTTATTTCTGTGGAATCTGAGAACAGATATTTCGGATCCCTTTGAAGACTATAGGGCCAAAGGAAATATCCTGCGATAACAAAGAGAAAGAAGCTTTCTGAGAAACTTCTTTTTGTTCTCTGAAATCATGTCACAGAGTTACACCTTTCCCCTCAAGAAGCCTTTCGCTAAGACAGTTCTTGTGGAATTGGCAAATTGATATTTGTAAGCCCATAGAGGGCTATGGTCAAAAAGGAAATATCCTCAGATGAAATCTGGAAAGAAGCTTTCTGAGAAACTGCTTAGTGTTCTGTGAATTCATCTCACAGAGTTACATCTGTATTTCGTGGATCTCTTTGCTAGCCTTATTTCTGTGGAATCTGAGAACAGATATTTCGGAGCCCTTTGAAGACTATAGGGCCAAAGGAAAAATCTTGCGATAACAAAGAGAAAGAAGCTTTCTGAGAAACTTCTTTCTGTTCTGTGAAATCATCTCACAGAGTTACAGCTTTCCTCTCAAGAACCCTTTAACTGAGACAGTTCTTGTGTAATTGGCAAAGAGATATTTGGAAGCCCATAGAGGGCTATGGTGAAAAAGGAAATATCCTCAGATGAAATCTGGAAAGAAGCTTTCTGAGAAACTGCTTAGTGTTCTGTGAATTCATCTCACAGGGTTACATCTGTATTTCGTGGATCTCTTTGCTAGCCTTATTTCTGTGGAATCTGAGAACCGATATTTCGGATCCCTTTGAAGATTATAGGGCCAAAGGAAATATCCTCCGATAACAAAGAGAAAGAAGCTTTCTGAGAAACTTCTTTGTTTTCTGTGAAATCATCTCACAGAGTTACAGCTTTCCCCTCAAGAAGCCTTTCGCTAGGACATTTCTTGTGTAATTGGCAAAGAGATATTTGGAAGCCCATAGAGGGCTATGGTGAAAAAGGAAATATCCTCAGATGAAATCTGGAAAGAAGCTTTCTGAGAAACTGCTAAGTGTTCTGTTAATTCATCTCACAGAGTTACATCTGTATTTCGTGGATCTCTTTGCTAGCCTTATTTCTGTGGAATCTGAGAACAGATATTTCGGATCCCTTTGAAGACTATAGGGCCAAAGGAAATATCCTGCGATAACAAAGAGAAAGAAGCTTTCTGAGAAACTTCTTTGTGTTCTGTGAAATCGTCTCACAGAGTTACAGCTTTCCCCTCAAGAAGCCTTTCGCTAAGACAGTTCTTGTGGAATAGGCAAAGTGATATATGGAAGCCCATAGAGGGCTATGGTGAAAAAGGAAATATCCTCAGATGAAAGCTGGAAAGAAGCTTTCTGAGAAACTGCTTAGTGTTCTGTGAATTCATCTCACAGAGTTACATCTGTATTTCGTGGATCTCTTTGCTAGCCTTATTTCTGTGGAATCTGAGAAAAGATATTTCGGATCCCTTTGAAGACTACAGGGCCAAAGGAAATATCCCCCGATAACAAAGAGAAAGAAGCTTTCTGAGAAACTTCTTTCTGTTCTGTGAAATCATCTCACAGAGTCACAGCTTTCCTCTCAAGAAGCCTTTCGCTAAGACAGTTCTTGTGGAAATGGCAAAGAGATATTTTGAAGCCCATAGAGGGCTTTGGTGAAAAAGGAAATATCCTCAGATGATATTTGGAAAGAAGCTTTCTGAGAAACTGCTTAGTGTTCTGTTAATTCATCTCACCGAGTTACATCTGTATTTCGTGGATCTCTTTGCTAGCCTTATTTCTGTGTAATCTGAGAACAGATATTTCGGATCCCTTGAAGACTATAGAGCTAAAGGAAATATCCTCCGATAACAAAGAGAAAGAAGCTTTCTGAGAAACTTCTTTCTGTTCTGTGAAATCATCTCACAGAGTTACAGCTTTCCCCTCAAGAAGCCTTTCGCCAAGACAGTTCTTGTGGAAATGGCAAAGTGATATTTGGAAGCCCATAGAGGGCTATGGTGAAAAAGGAAATATCCTCAGATGAAATCTGGAAAGAAGCTTTCTGAGAAACTGCTTAGTGTTCTGTTAATTCATCTCACAGAGTTACATATGTATTTCGTGGATCTCTTTGCTAGCCTTATTTCTGTGTAATCTGAGAACAGATATTTCGGATCCCTTTGAAGACTATAGGGCCAAGGGAAATATCCTCCGATAACAAAGAGAAAGAAGCTTTCTGAGAAACTTCTTTGTGTTCTGTGAAATCATCTCACAGAGTTACAGCTTTCCCCTCAAGAAGCCTTTCGCTAGGACAGTTTTTGTGGAGTGGCAAAGTGATATTTAGAAGCCCATAGAGGGCTATGGTGAAAAAGGAATTATCCTGAGATGAAATCTGGAAAGAAGCTTTCTGAGAAACTGCTTAGTGTTCTGTGAATTCATCTCACAGAGTTACATCTGTATTTCGTGGATCTCTTTGCTAGCCTTATTTCTGTGGAATCTGAAAACAGATATTTCGGATCCCTTTGAAGACTATAGGGCCAAAGGAAATATCCTGCGATAACAAAGAGAAAGAAGCTTTCTGAGAAACTTCTTTCTGTTCTCTGAAATCATCTCACACAGTTACAGCTTTCCCCTCAAGAAGCCTTTCGCTAAGACAATTCTTGTGGAATTGGCAAAGTGATATTTGTAAGCCCATAGAGGGCTATGGTGAAAAAGGAAATATCCTCAGATGATATCTGGAAAGAAGCTTTCTGAGAAACTGCTTAGTGTTCTGTTAATTCATCTCACAGAGTTACATCTGTATTTCGTGGATCTCTTTGCTAGCCTTATTTCTGTGGAATCTGAGAAAAGATATTTCGGATCCCTTTGAAGACTATAGGGCCAAAGGAAATATCCTCCGATAACAAAGAGAAAGAACCTTTCTGAGAAACTTCTTTCTGTTCTGTGAAAACATCTCACAGAGTCACAGCTTTCCTCTCAAGAAGCCTTTCGCTAAGACAGTTCTTGTGGAAATGGCAAAGTGATATTTGTAAGCCCATAGAGGGCTATGGTGAAAAAGGAATTATCCTCAGATGAAATCTGGAAAGAAGCTTTCTGAGAAACTGCTTAGTGTTCTGTGAATTCATCTCACAGAGTTACATCTGTATTTCGTGGATCTCTTTGTTAGCCTTATTTCTGTGGAATCTGAGAACAGAGATTTCGGATCCCTTTGAAGACTATAGGGCCAAAGGAAATATCCTCCGATAACAAAGAGAAAGAAGGTTTCTGAGAAACTTCTTTGTGTTCTGTGAAATCATCTCACAGAGTTACAGCATTCCCCTCAAGAAGCCTTTCGCTCAGACAGTTCTTGTGGAATTGGCAAAGAGATATTTGGAAGCCCATAGAGGACTACGGTGAAAAAGGAAATATCCTCAGATGAAATCTGGAAAGAAGCTTTCTGAGAAACTGCTTAGTGTTCTGTGAATTCATCTCACAGAGTTACATGTGTATTTCGTGGATCTCTTTGCTAGCCTTATTTCTGTGGAATCTGAGAAAAGATATTTCGGATCCCAATGAAGACTATAGGGCCAAAGGAAATATCCTCCAATAACAAAGAGAAAGAAGCTTTCTGAGAAACTACTATGTGTTCTGTGAAATCATCTCACAGAGTTACAGCTTGCCCCTCAAGAAGCCTTTCGCTAGGACAGTTCTTGTGTAATTGGCAAAGAGATATTTGGAAGCCCATAGAGGGCTATGGTGAAAAAGGAAATATCCTCAGATGATATCTGGAAAGAAGCTTTCTGAGAAACTGCTTAGTGTTCTGTTAATTCAGCTCATCGAGTTACATCTGTATTTCGTGGATCTCTTTGCTAGCCTTATTTCTGTGTAATCTGAGAAGAGATATTTCGGATCCCTTTGAAGACTATAGAGCCAAAGGAAATATCCTCCGATAACAAAGAGAAAGAAGCTTTCTGAGAAACTTCTTTGTGTTCTGTGAAATCATCTCACAGAGTTACAGCTTTCCCCTCAAGAAGCCTTTCGCTAGGACAGTTCTTGTGTAATTGGCAAAGAGATATTTGGAAGCCCATAGAGGGCTATGGTGAAAAAGGAAATATCCTCAGATGAAATCTGGAAAGAAGCTTTCTGAGAAACTGCTTAGTGTTCTGTGAATTCATCTCACAGAGTTACATCTGTATTTCGTGGATCTCTTTGCTAGCCTTATTTCTGTGGAATCTGAGAACAGATATTTCGGATCACTTTGAAGACTATAGGGCCAAAGGAAATATCCTGCGATAACAAAGAGAAAGAATCTTTCTGAGAAACTTCTTTGTGTTCTGTGAAATCATCTCACAGAGTTACAGCTTTCCCCTCAAGAAGCCTTTCGCTAAGACAGTTCTTGTGGAATAGGCAAAGTGATATTTGGAAGCCCATAGAGGGCTATGGTGAAAAAGGAAATATCCTCAGATGAAATCTGGAAAGAAGCTTTCTGAGAAACTGCTTAGTGTTCTGTGAATTCATCTCACAGAGTTACATCTGTATATCGTGGATCTCTTTGCTAGCCTTATTTCTGTGGAATCTGAGAACAGAGATTTCGGATCCCTTTGAAGACTATAGGGCCAAAGGAAATATCCTCCGATAACAAAGAGAAAGAAGCTTTCTGAGAAACTTCTTTCTGTTCTGTGAAAACATCTCACAGAGTCACAGCTTTCCTCTCAAGAAGCCTTTCGCTAGGACAGTTCTTGTGGAAATGGCAAAGTGATATTTGTAAGCCCATAGAGGGCTATGGTGAAAAAGGAAATATCCTCAGATGAAATCTGGAAAGAAGCTTTCTGAGAAACTGCTTAGTGTTCTGTGAATTCATCTCACAGAGTTACATCTGTATTTCGTGGATCTCTTTGTTAGCCTTATTTCTGTGGAATCTGAGAACAGAGATTTCGGATCCCTTTGAAGACTATAGGGCCAAAGGATATATCCTCCCATAACAAAGAGAAAGAAGGTTTCTGAGAAACTTCTTTGTGTTCTGTGAAATCATCTCACAGAGTTACAGCATTCCCCTCAAGAAGCCTTTCGCTCAGACAGTTCTTGTGGAATTGGCAAAGAGATATTTGGAAGCCCATAGAGGACTACGGTGAAAAAGGAAATATCCTCAGATGAAATCTGGAAAGAAGCTTTCTGAGAAACTGCTTAGTGTTCTGTGAATTCATCTCACAGAGTTACATGTGTATTTCGTGGATCTCTTTGCTAGCCTTATTTCTGTGGAATCTGAGAAAAGATATTTCGGATCCCTATGAAGACTATAGGGCCAAAGGAAATATCCTCCGATAACAAAGAGAAAGAAGCTTTCTGAGAAACTACTATGTGTTCTGTGAAATCATCTCACAGAGTTACAGCTTTCCCCTCAAGAAGCCTTTCGCTAGGACAGTTCTTGTGTAATTGGCAAAGAGATATTTGGAAGCCCATAGAGGGCTATGGTGAAAAAGGAAATATCCTCAGATGATATCTGGAAAGAAGCTTTCTGAGAAACTGCTTAGTGTTCTGTTAATTCAGCTCACCGAGTTACATCTGTATTTCGTGGATCTCTTTGCTAGCCTTATTTCTGTGTAATCTGAGAACAGATATTTCGGATCCCTTTGAAGACTATAGAGCCAAAGGAAATATCCTCCGATAACAAAGAGAAAGAAGCTTTCTGAGAAACTTCTTTGTGTTCTGTGAAATCATCTCACAGAGTTACAGCTTTCCCTTCAAGAAGCCTTTCGCTAGGACAGTTCTTGTGTAATTGGCAAAGAGATATTTGGAAGCCCATAGAGGGCTATGGTGAAAAAGGAAATATCCTCAGATGAAATCTGGAAAGAAGCTTTCTGAGAATCTGCTTAGTGTTCTGTTAATTCATCTCACAGGGTTACATGTGTATATCGTGGATCTCTTTGCTAGCCTTATTTCTGTGTAATCTGAGAACAGATATTTCTGATCCCTTTGAAGACTATAGGGCCAAAGGAAATATCCTCCGATAACAAAGAGAAAGAAGCTTTCTGAGAAACTTCTTTGTGTTCTGTGAAATCATCTCACAGAGTTACAGCTTTCCCCTCAAGAAGCCTTTCGCTAGGACAGTTCTTGTGGAATTGGCAAAGTGATATTTGGAAGCCCATAGAGGGCTATGGTGACAAAGGAAATATCCTCAGATGAAATCTGGAAAGAAGCTTTCTGAGAAACTGCTTAGTGTTCTGTGAATTCATCTCACAGGGTTACATCTGTATTTCGTGGATCTCTTTGCTAGCCTTATTTCTGTGGAATCTGAGAACAGATATTTCGGATCCCTTTGAAGACTATAGGGCCAAAGGAAATATCCTGCGATAACAAAGAGAAAGAAGCTTTCTGAGAAACTTCTTTGTGTTCTGTGAAATTATCTCACAGAATTACAGCTTTCCCCTCAAGAAGCCTTTCGCTAAGACAGTTCTTGTGGAATTGGCAAAGTGATATTTGGAAGCCCATAGAGGGCTATTGTGAAAAAGGAAATATCCTCAGATGAAATCTGGAAAAAAGCTTTCTGAGAAACTGCTTAGTGTTCTGTGAATTCATCTCACAGAGTTACATATGTATTTCGTGGATCTCTTTGCTAGCCTTATTTCTGTGGAATCTGAGAAAAGATATTTCGGATCCCTATGAAGACTATAGGGCCAAAGGAAATATCCTCCGATAACAAAGAGAAAGAAGCTTTCTGAGAAACTTCTTTCTGTTCTTGAAATCATCTCACAGAGTCACAGCTTTCCTCTCAAGAAGCCTTTCGCTAAGACAGTTCTTGTGGAAATGGCAAAGTGATATTTGTAAGCCCATAGAGGGCTATGGTGAAAAAGGAAATATCCTCAGATGAAATCTGGAAAGAAGTTTTCTGAGAAACTGCTTAGTGTTCTGTGAATTCATCTCACAGAGTTACATCTGTATTTCGTGGATCTCTTTGTTAGCCTTTTTCTGTGGAATCTGAGAACAGAGATTTCGGATACCTTTGAAGACTATAGGGCCAAAGGAAATATCCTCCGATAACAAAGAGAAAGAAGGTTTCTGAGAAACTTCTTTGTGTTCTGTGAAATCATCTCACAGAGTTACAGCATTCCCCTCAAGAAGCCTTTCGCTCAGACAGTTCTTGTGGAATTGGCAAAGAGATATTTGGAAGCCCATAGATGACTACGGTGAAAAAGGAAATATCCTCAGATGAAATCTGGAAAGAAGCTTTCTGAGAAACTGCTTAGTGTTCTGTGAATTCATCTCACAGAGTTACATGTGTATTTCGTGGATCTCTTTGCTAGCCTTATTTCTGTGGAATCTGAGAACAGATATTTCGGATCCCTATGAAGACTATAGGGCCAAAGGAAATATCCTCCGATAACAAAGAGAAAGAAGCTTTCTGAGAAACTTCTATGTGTTCTGTGAAATCATCTCACAGAGTTACCGCTTTCCCCTCAAGAAGCCTTTCACTAGGACAGTTCTTGTGGAATTGGCAAAGAGATATTTGGAAGCCCTTAGAGGGCTATGGTGAAAAAGGAAATATCCTCAGATGATATCTGGAAAGAAGCTTTCTGAGAAACTGCTTAGTGTTCTGTTAATTCATCTCACCGAGTTACATCTGTATTTCGTGGATCTCTTTGCTAGCCTTATTTCTGTGTAATCTGAGAACAGATATTTCGGATCCCTTTGAAGACTATAGAGCCAAAGGAAATATCCTCCGATAACAAAGAGAAAGAAGCTTTCTGAGAAACTTCTTTGTGTTCTGTGAAATCATCTCACAGAGTTACAGCTTTCCCCTCAAGAAGCCTTTCGCTAGGACAGTTCTTGTGTAATTGGCAAAGAGATATTTGGAAGCCCATAGAGGGCTATGGTGAAAAAGGAAATATCCTCAGATGAAATCTGGAAAGAAGCTTTCTGAGAAACTGCTTAGTGTTCTGTTAATTCATCTCACAGAGTTACATCTGTATTTCGTGGATCTCTTTGCTAGCCTTATTTCTGTGGAATCTGAGAACAGATATTTCGGATCCCTTTGAAGACTATAGGGCCAAAGGAAATATCCTGCGATAACAAAGAGAAAGAATCTTTCTGAGAAACTTCTTTGTGTTCTGTGAAATCATCTCACAGAGTTACAGCTTTCCCCTCAAGAAGCCTTTCGCTAAGACAGTTCTTGTGGAATAGGCAAAGTGATATTTGGAAGCCCATAGAGGGCTATGGTGAAAAAGGAAATATCCTCAGATGAAATCTGGAAAGAAGCTTTCTGAGAAACTGCTTAGTGTTCTGTGAATTCATCTCACAGAGTTACATATGTATTTCGTGGATCTCTTTGCTAGCCTTATTTCTGTGGAATCTGAGAAAAGATATTTCGGATCCCTATGAAGACTATAGGGCCAAAGGAAATACCCTCCGATAACAAAGAGAAAGAAGCTTTCTGAGAAACTACTATGTGTTCTGTGAAATCATCTCACAGAGTTACAGCTTTCCCCTCAAGAAGCCTTTCGCTAGGACAGTTCTTGTGTAATTGGCAAAGAGATATTTGGAAGCCCATAGAGGGCTATGGTGAAAAAGGAAATATCCTCAGATGATATCTGGAAAGAAGCTTTCTGAGAAACTGCTTAGTGTTCTGTTAATTCAGCTCACCGAGTTACATCTGTATTTCGTGGATCTCTTTGCTAGCCTTATTTCTGTGTAATCTGAGAACAGATATTTCGGATCCCTTTGAAGACTATAGAGCCAAAGGAAATATCCTCCGATAACAAAGAGAAAGAAGCTTTCTGAGAAACTTCTTTGTGTTCTGTGAAATCATCTCACAGAGTTACAGCTTCCCCCTCAAGAAGCCTTTCGCTAGGACAGTTCTTGTGGAATTGGCAAAGTGATATTTGGAAGCCCATAGAGGGCTATGGTGAAAAAGGAAATATCCTCAGATGAAATCTGGAAAGAAGCTTTCTGAGAAACTGCTTAGTGTTCTGTGAATTCATCTCACAGAGTTACATCTGTATTTCGTGGATCTCTTTGCTAGCCTTATTTCTGTGGAATCTGAGAACAGATATTTCGGATCCCTTTGAAGACTATAGGGCCAAAGGAAATATCCTGCGATAACAAAGAGAAAGAAGCTTTCTGAGAAACTTCTTTCTGTTCTGTGAAATCATCTCACAGAGTTACAGCTTTCCCCTCAAGAAGCCTTTCGCGAAGACAGTTCTTGTGGAATTGGCAAAGTGATATTTGGAAGCCCATAGAGGGCTATGGTGACAAAGGAAATATCCTCAGATGAAATCTGGAAAGAAGCTTTCTGAGAATCTGCTTAGTGTTCTGTTAATTCATCTCACAGGGTTACATGTGTATATCGTGGATCTCTTTGCTAGCCTTATTTCTGTGGAATCTGAGAACAGATATTTTGGATCCCTTTGAAGACTATAGGGCCAAAGGAAATATCCTGCGATAACAAAGAGAAAGAAGATTTCTGAGAAACTTCTTTGTGTTCTGTGAAATCATCTCACAGAGTTACAGCTTTCCCCTCAAGAAGCCTTTAACTAAGACTGTTCTTGTGAAATTGGCAAAGAGATATTTGGAAGCCCATAGAGGGCTATGGTGAAAAAGGAAATATCCTCAGATGAAATCTGGAAAGAAGCTTTCTGAGAAACTGCTTAGTGTTCTGTGAATTCATCTCACAGAGTTACATCTGTATTTCGTGGATCTCTTTGCTAGCCTTATTTCTGTGGAATCTGAGAACAGAGATTTCGGATCCCTTTGAAGACTATAGGGCCAAAGGAAATATCCTCCGATAACAAAGAGAAAGAAGCTTTCTGAGAAACTTCTTTGTGTTCTGTGAAATCATCTCACAGAGTTACAGCATTCCCCTCAAGAAGCCTTTCTCTCAGACAGTTCTTGTGGAATTGGCAAAGAGATATTTGGAAGCCCATAGAGGACTACGGTGAAAAAGGAAATATCCTCAGATGAAATCTGGAAAGAAGCTTTCTGAGAAACTGCTTAGTGTTCTGTGAATTCATCTCACAGAGTTACATCTGTATTTCGTGGATCTCTTTGCTAGCCTTATTTCTGTGGAATCTGAGAAAAGATATTTCGGATCCCTATGAAGACTATAGGGCCAAAGGAAATATCCTCCGATAACAAAGAGAAAGAAGCTTTCTGAGAAACTACTATGTGTTCTGTGAAATCATCTCACAGAGTTACAGCTTTCCCCTCAAGAAGCCTTTCGCTAGGACAGTTCTTGTGTAATTGGCAAAGAGATATTTGGAAGCCCATAGAGGGCTATGGTGAAAAAGGAAATATCCTCAGATGATATCTGGAAAGAAGCTTTCTGAGAAACTGCTTAGTGTTCTGTTAATTCATCTCACCGAGTTACATCTGTATTTCGTGGATCTCTTTGCTAGCCTTATTTCTGTGTAATCTGAGAACAGATATTTCGGATCCCTTTGAAGACTATAGAGCCAAAGGAAATATCCTCCGATAACAAAGAGAAAGAAGCTTTCTGAGAAACTTCTTTGTGTTCTGTGAAATCATCTCACAGAGTTACAGCTTTCCCCTCAAGAAGCCTTTCGCTAGGACAGTTCTTGTGTAATTGGCAAAGAGATATTTGGAAGCCCATAGAGGGCTATGGTGACAAAGGAAATATCCTCAGGTGAAATCTGGAAAGAAGCTTTCTGAGAATCTGCTTAGTGTTCTGTTAATTCATCTCACAGGGTTACATGTGTATATCGTGGATCTCTTTGCTAGCCTTATTTCTGTGGAATCTGAGAACAGATATTTTGGATCCCTTTGAAGACTATAGGGCCAAAGGAAATATCCTGCGATAACAAAGAGAAAGAAGCTTTCTGAGAAACTTCTTTGTGTTCTGTGAAATCATCTCACAGAGTTACAGCTTTCCCCTCAAGAAGCCTTTAACTAAGACTGTTCTTGTGAAATTGGCAAAGAGATATTTGGAAGCCCATAGAGGGCTATGGTGAAAAAGGAAATATCCTCCGATGAAATCTGGAAAGAAGCTTTCTGAGAAACTGCTTAGTGTTCTGTGAATTCATCTCACAGAGTTACATCTGTATTTCGTGGATCTCTTTGCTAGCCTTATTTCTGTGTAATCTGAGAACAGATATTTCGGATCCCTTTGAAGACTATAGGGCCAAAGGAAATATCCTGCGATAACAAAGAGAAAGAAGCTTTCTGAGAAACTTCTTTGTGTTCTGTGAAATCATCTCACAGAGTTACAGCTTTCCCCTCAAGAAGCCTTTCGCTAGGACAGTTCTTGTGTAATTGGCAAAGAGATATTTGGAAGCCCATAGAGGGCTATGGTGAAAAAGGAAATATCCTCAGATGAAATCTGGAAAGAAGCTTTCTGAGAAACTGCTTAGTGTTCTGTGAATTCATCTCACAGAGTTACATCTGTATTTCTTGGATCTCTTTGCTAGCCTTATTTCTGTGGAATCTGAGAACAGATATTTCGGATCCCTTTGAAGACTATAGGGCCAAAGGAAATATCCTGCGATAACAAAGAGAAAGAAGGTTTCTGAGAAACTTCTTTGTGTTCTGTGAAATCATCTCACAGAGTTACAGCTTTCCCCTCAAGAAGCCTTTCGCTAAGACAGTTCTTGTGGAATTGGCAAAGTGATATTTGGAAGCCCATAGAGGGCTATGGTGAAAAAGGAAATATCCTCAGATGAAATCTGGAAAGAAGCTTTCTGAGAATCTGCTTAGTGTTCTGTGAATTCATCTCACAGAGTTACATCTGTAATTCGTGCATCTCTTTGTTATCCTTATTTCTGTGGAATCTGAGAACAGAGATTTCGGATCCCTTTGAAGACTATAGGGCCAAAGGAAATATCCTCCGATAACAAAGAGAAAGAAGGTTTCTGAGAAACTTCTTTGTGTTCTGTGAAATCATCTCACAGAGTTACAGCATTCCCCTCAAGAAGCCTTTCGCTCAGACAGTTCTTGTGGAATTGGCAAAGAGATATTTGGAAGCCCATAGAGGACTACGGTGAAAAAGGAAATATCCTCAGATGAAATCTGGAAAGAAGCTTTCTGAGAAACTGCCTAGTGTTCTGTGAATTCATCTCACAGAGTTACATGTGTATTTCGTGGATCTCTTTGCTAGCCTTATTTCTGTGGAATCTGAGAAAAGATATTTCGGATCCCTATGAAGACTATAGGGCCAAAGGAAATATCCTCCGATAACAAAGAGAAAGAAGCTTTCTGAGAAACTACTATGTGTTCTGTGAAATCATCTCACAGAGTTACAGCTTTCCCCTCAAGAAGCCTTTCGCTAGGACAGTTCTTGTGTAATTGGCAAAGAGATATTTGGAAGCCCATAGAGGGCTATGGTGAAAAAGGAAATATCCTCAGATGATATCTGGAAAGAAGCTTTCTGAGAAACTGCTTAGTGTTCTGTTAATTCATCTCTCCGAGTTACATCTGTATTTCGTGGATCTCTTTGCTAGCCTTATTTCTGTGTAATCTGAGAACAGATATTTCGGATCCCTTTGAAGACTATAGAGCCAAAGGAAATATCCTCCGACAACAAAGAGAAAGAAGCTTTCTGAGAAACTTCTTTGTGTTCTGTGAAATCGTCTCACAGAGTTACAGCTTTCCCCTCAAGAAGCCTTTCGCTAGGACAGTTCTTGTGTAATTGGCAAAGAGATATTTGGAAGCCCATAGAGGGCTATGGTGACAAAGGAAATATCCTCAGATGAAATCTGGAAAGAAGCTTTCTGAGAAACTGCTTAGTGTTCTGTGAATTCATCTCACAGAGTTACATCTGTATTTCGTGGATCTCTTTGCTAGCCTTATTTCTGTGGAATCTGAGAACAGATATTTCGGATCCCTTTGAAGACTATAGGGCCAAAGGAAATATCCTGCGATAACAAATTGAAAGAAGCTTTCTGAGAAACTTCTTTGTGTTCTGTGAAATCATCTCACAGAATTACAGCTTTCCCCTCAAGAAGCCTTTCGCTAAGACAGTTCTTGTGGAATTGGCAAAGTGATATTTGGAAGCCCATAGAGGGCTATGGGGAAAAAGGAAATATCCTCAGATGAAATCTGGAAAGAAGCTTTCTGAGAAACTGCTTAGTGTTCTGTGAATTCATCTCACAGAGTTACATCTGTATTTCGTGGATCTCTTTGCTAGCCTTATTTCTGTGGAATCTGAGAACAGATATTTCGGATCCCTTTGAAGACTATAGGGCCAAAGGAAATATCCTGCGATAACAAAGAGAAAGATGCTTTCTGAGAAACTTCTTTGTGTTCTGTGAAATCATCTCACAGAGTTACAGCTTTTCCCTCAAGAAGCCTTTAACTAAGACAGTTCTTGTGAAATTGGCATAGAGATATTTGGAAGCCCATAGAGGGCTATGGTGAAAAAGGAAATATCCTCAGATGAAATCTGGAAAGAAGCTTTCTGAGAAACTGCTTAGTGTTCTGTGAATTCATCTCACAGAGTTACATATGTATTTCGTGGATCTCTTTGCTAGCCTTATTTCTGTGGAATCTGAGAAAAGATATTTCGGATCCCTATGAAGACTATAGGGCCAAAGGAAATATCCTCCGATAACAAAGAGAAAGAAGCTTTCTGAGAAACTTCTTTGTGTTCTGTGAAATCATCTCACAGAGTTACAGCTTTCCCCTCAATAAGCCTTTCGCTAAGACAGTTCTTGTGTAATTGGCAAAGAGATATTTGGAAGCCCATAGAGGGCTATGGTGACAAAGGAAATATCCTCAGATGAAATCTGGAAAGAAGCTTTCTGAGAAACTGCTTAGTGTTCTGTGAATTCATCTCACAGAGTTACCTCTGTATTTCGTGGATCTCTTTGCTAGCCTTATTTCTGTGGAATCTGAGAACAGATATTTCGGATCCCTTTGAAGACTATAGGGCCAAAGGAAATATCCTGCGATAACAAAGAGAAAGAAGCTTTCTGAGAAACTTCTTTGTGTTCTGTGAAATCATCTCACAGAATTACAGCTTTCCCCTCAAGAAGCCTTTCGCTAAGACAGTTCTTGTGGAATTGGCAAAGTGATATTTGGAAGCCCATAGAGGGCTATGGTGAAAAAGGAAATATCCTCAGAAGAAATCTGGAAAGAAGCTTTCTGAGAAACTGCTTAGTGTTCTGTGAATTCATCTCACAGAGTTACATCTGTATTTCGTGGATCTCTTTGCTAGCCTTATTTCTGTGGAATCTGAGAACAGATATTTCGGATCCCTTTGAAGACTATAGGGCCAAAGGAAATATCCTGCGATAACAAAGAGAAAGATGCTTTCTTAGAAACTTCTTTGTGTTCTGTGAAGTCATCTCACAGAGTTACAGCTTTTCCCTCAAGAAGCCTTTAACTAAGACAGTTCTTGTGAAATTGGCATAGAGATATTTGGAAGCCCATAGAGAGCTATGGTGAAAAAGGAAATATCCTCAGATGAAATCTGGAAAGAAGCTTTCTGAGAAACTGCTTAGTGTTCTGTGAATTCATCTCACAGAGTTACATATGTATTTCGTGGATCTCTTTGCTAGCCTTATTTCTGTGGAATCTGAGAAAAGATATTTCGGATCCCTATGAAGACTATAGGGCCAAAGGAAATATCCTCCGATAACAAAGAGAAAGAAGCTTTCTGAGAAACTTCTTTGTGTTCTGTGAAATCATCTCACAGAGTTACAGCTTTCCCCTCAATAAGCCTTTCGCTAAGACAGTTCTTGTGTAATTGGCAAAGAGATATTTGGAAGCCCATAGAGGGCTATGGTGACAAAGGAAATATCCTCAGATGAAATCTGGAAAGAAGCTTTCTGAGAAACTGCTTAGTGTTCTGTGAATTCATCTCACAGAGTTACATGTGTATTTCGTGGATCTCTTTGCTAGCCTTATTTCTGTGGAATCTGAGAAAAGATATTTCGGATCCCTATGAAGACTATAGGGCCAAAGGAAATATCCTCCGATAACAAAGAGAAAGAAGCTTTCTGAGAAACTACTATGTGTTCTGTGAAATCATCTCACAGAGTTACAGCTTTCCCCTCAAGAAGCCTTTCGCTAGGACAGTTCTTGTGGAATTGGCAAAGAGATATTTGGAAGCCCATAGAGGGCTATGGTGAAAAAGGAAATATCCTCAGATGATATCTGGAAAGAAGCTTTCTGAGAAACTGCTTAGTGTTCTGTTAATTCAGCTCACCGAGTTACATCTGTATTTCGTGGATCTCTTTGCTAGCCTTATTTCTGTGTAATCTGAGAACAGATATTTCGGATCCCTTTGAAGGCTATAGAGCCAAAGGAAATATCCTCCGATAACAAAGAGAAAGAAGCTTTCTGAGAAACTTCTTTGTGTTCTGTGAAATCATCTCACAGAGTTACAGCTTTCCCTTCAAGAAGCCTTTCGCTAGGACAGTTCTTGTGTAATTGGCAAAGAGATATTTGGAAGCCCATAGAGGGCTATGGTGAAAAAGGAAATATCCTCAGATGAAATCTGGAAAGAAGCTTTCTGAGAATCTGCTTAGTGTTCTGTTAATTCATCTCACAGGGTTACATGTGTATATCGTGGATCTCTTTGCTAGCCTTATTTCTGTGTAATCTGAGAACAGATATTTCTGATCCCTTTGAAGACTATAGGGCCAAAGGAAATATCCTCCGATAACAAAGAGAAAGAAGCTTTCTGAGAAACTTCTTTGTGTTCTGTGAAATCATCTCACAGAGTTACAGCTTTCCCCTCAAGAAGCCTTTCGCTAGGACAGTTCTTGTGGAATTGGCAAAGTGATATTTGGAAGCCCATAGAGGGCTATGGTGAAAAAGGAAATATCCTCAGATGAAATCTGGAAAGAAGCTTTCTGAGAAACTGCTTAGTGTTCTGTGAATTCATCTCACAGAGTTACATCTGTATTTCGTGGATCTCTTTGCTAGCCTTATTTCTGTGGAATCTGAGAACAGATATTTCGGATCCCTTTGAAGACTATAGGGCCAAAGGAAATATCCTGCGATAACAAAGAGAAAGAAGCTTTCTGAGAAACTTCTTTCTGTTCTGTGAAATCATCTCACAGAGTTACAGCTTTCCCCTCAAGAAGCCTTTCGCGAAGACAGTTCTTGTGGAATTGGCAAAGTGATATTTGGAAGCCAATAGAGGGCTATTGTGAAAAAGGAAATATCCTCAGATGAAATCTGGAAAGAAGCTTTCTGAGAATCTGCTTAGTGTTCTGTGAATTCATCTCACAGAGTTACATCTGTATTTCGTGGATCTCTTTGTTAGCCTTATTTCTGTGGAATCTGAGAACAGAGATTTCGGATCCCTTTGAAGACTATAGGGCCAAAGGAAATATCCTCCGATAACAAAGAGAAAGAAGCTTTCTGAGAAACTTCTTTGTGTTCTGTGAAATCATCTCACAGAGTTACAGCATTCCCCTCAAGAAGCCTTTCGCTCAGACAGTTCTTGTGGAATTGGCAAAGAGATATTTGGAAGCCCATAGAGGACTACGGTGAAAAAGGAAATATCCTCAGATGAAATCTGGAAAGAAGCTTTCTGAGAAACTGCTTAGTGTTCTGTGAATTCATCTCACAGAGTTACATCTGTATTTCGTGGATCTCTTTGCTAGCCTTATTTCTGTGGAATCTGAGAAAAGATATTTCGGATCCCTATGAAGACTATAGGGCCAAAGGAAATATCCTCCGATAACAAAGAGAAAGAAGCTTTCTGAGAAAGTACTATGTGTTCTGTGAAATCATCTCACAGAGTTACAGCTTTCCCCTCAAGAACCCGTTAACTGAGACAGTTCTTGTGTAATTGGCAAAGAGATATTTGGAAGCCCATAGAGGGCTATGGTGAAAAAGGAAATATCCTCAGATGATATCTGGAAAGAAGCTTTCTGAGAAACTGCTTAGTGTTCTGTTAATTCATCTCACCGAGTTACATCTGTATTTCGTGGATCTCTTTGCTAGCCTTATTTCTGTGTAATCTGAGAACAGATATTTCGGATCCCTTTGAAGACTATAGAGCCAAAGGAAATATCCTCCGATAACAAAGAGAAAGAAGCTTTCTGAGAAACTTCTTTGTGTTCTGTGAAATCATCTCACAGAGTTACAGCTTTCCCCTCAAGAAGCCTTTCGCTAGGACAGTTCTTGTGTAATTGGCAAAGAGATATTTGGAAGCCCATAGAGGGCTATGGTGACAAAGGAAATATCCTCAGATGAAATCTGGAAAGAAGCTTTCTGAGAATCTGCTTAGTGTTCTGTTAATTCATCTCACAGGGTTACATGTGTATATCGTGGATCTCTTTGCTAGCCTTATTTCTGTGGAATCTGAGAACAGATATTTTGGATCCCTTTGAAGACTATAGGGCCAAAGGAAATATCCTGCGATAACAAAGAGAAAGAAGCTTTCTGAGAAACTTCTTTGTGTTCTGTGAAATCATCTCACAGAGTTACAGCTTTCCCCTCAAGAAGCCTTTAACTAAGACTGTTCTTGTGAAATTGGCAAAGAGATATTTGGAAGCCCATAGTGGGCTATGGCGAAAAAGGAAATATCCTCAGATGAAATCTGGAAAGAAGCTTTCTGAGAAACTGCTTAGTGTTCTGTGAATTCATCTCACAGAGTTACATCTGTATTTCGTGGATCTCTTTGCTAGCCTTATTTCTGTGGAATCTGAGAACAGAGATTTCGGATCCCTTTGAAGACTATAGGGCCAAAGGAAATATCCTCCGATAACAAAGAGAAAGAAGCTTTCTGAGAAACTTCTTTGTGTTCTGTGAAATCATCTCACAGAGTTACAGCATTCCCCTCAAGAAGCCTTTCGCTCAGACAGTTCTTGTGGAATTGGCAAAGAGATATTTGGAAGCCCATAGAGGACTACGGTGAAAAAGGAAATATCCTCAGATGAAATCTGGAAAGAAGCTTTCTGAGAAACTGCTTAGTGTTCTGTGAATTCATCTCACAGAGTTACATCTGTATTTCGTGGATCTCTTTGCTAGCCTTATTTCTGTGGAATCTGAGAAAAGATATTTCGGATCCCTATGAAGACTATAGGGCCAAAGGAAATATCCTCCGATAACAAAGAGAAAGAAGCTTTCTGAGAAACTACTATGTGTTCTGTGAAATCATCTCACAGAGTTACAGCTTTCCCCTCAAGAAGCCTTTCGCTAGGACAGTTCTTGTGTAATTGGCAAAGAGATATTTGGAAGCCCATAGAGGGCTATGGTGAAAAAGGAAATATCCTCAGATGATATCTGGAAAGAAGCTTTCTGAGAAACTGCTTAGTGTTCTGTTAATTCATCTCACCGAGTTACATCTGTATTTCGTGGATCTCTTTGCTAGCCTTATTTCTGTGTAATCTGAGAACAGATATTTCGGATCCCTTTGAAGACTATAGAGCCAAAGGAAATATCCTCCGATAACAAAGAGAAAGAAGCTTTCTGAGAAACTTCTTTGTGTTCTGTGAAATCATCTCACAGAGTTACAGCTTTCCCCTCAAGAAGCCTTTCGCTAGGACA
The DNA here is from genome assembly GCF_043159975.1 of Macaca nemestrina. Classification (NCBI taxonomy): domain Eukaryota; kingdom Metazoa; phylum Chordata; class Mammalia; order Primates; family Cercopithecidae; genus Macaca; species Macaca nemestrina. The sequence continues at coordinate 136,861,205 of NC_092128.1, read as the reverse complement.
GTTCTTGTGTAATTGGCAAAGAGATATTTGGAAGCCCATAGAGGGCTATGGTGACAAAGGAAATATCCTCAGATGAAATCTGGAAAGAAGCTTTCTGAGAATCTGCTTAGTGTTCTGTTAATTCATCTCACAGGGTTACATGTGTATATCGTGGATCTCTTTGCTAGCCTTATTTCTGTGGAATCTGAGAACAGATATTTTGGATCCCTTTGAAGACTATAGGGCCAAAGGAAATATCCTGCGATAACAAAGAGAAAGAAGCTTTCTGAGAAACTTCTTTGTGTTCTGTGAAATCATCTCACAGAGTTACAGCTTTCCCCTCAAGAAGCCTTTAACTAAGACTGTTCTTGTGAAATTGGCAAAGAGATATTTGGAAGCCCATAGAGGGCTATGGTGAAAAAGGAAATATCCTCAGATGAAATCTGGAAAGAAGCTTTCTGAGAAACTGCTTAGTGTTCTGTGAATTCATCTCACAGAGTTACATCTGTATTTCGTGGATCTCTTTGCTAGCCTTATTTCTGTGTAATCTGAGAACAGATATTTCGGATCCCTTTGAAGACTATAGGGCCAAAGGAAATATCCTGTGATAACAAAGAGAAAGAAGCTTTCTGAGAAACTTCTTTGTGTTCTGTGAAATCATCTCACAGAGTTACAGCTTTCCCCTCAAGAAGCCTTTCGCTAGGACAGTTCTTGTGTAATTGGCAAAGAGATATTTGGAAGCCCATAGAGGGCTATGGTGAAAAAGGAAATATCCTCAGATGAAATCTGGAAAGAAGCTTTCTGAGAAACTGCTTAGTGTTCTGTGAATTCATCTCACAGAGTTACATCTGTATTTCTTGGATCTCTTTGCTAGCCTTATTTCTGTGGAATCTGAGAACAGATATTTCGGATCCCTTTGAAGACTATAGGGCCAAAGGAAATATCCTGCGATAACAAAGAGAAAGAAGGTTTCTGAGAAACTTCTTTGTGTTCTGTGAAATCATCTCACAGAGTTACAGCTTTCCCCTCAAGAAGCCTTTCGCTAAGACAGTTCTTGTGGAATTGGCAAAGTGATATTTGGAAGCCCATAGAGGGCTATGGTGAAAAAGGAAATATCCTCAGATGAAATCTGGAAAGAAGCTTTCTGAGAATCTGCTTAGTGTTCTGTGAATTCATCTCACAGGGTTACATCTGTATTTCGTGCATCTCTTTGTTATCCTTATTTCTGTGGAATCTGAGAACAGAGATTTCGGATCCCTTTGAAGACTATAGGGCCAAAGGAAATATCCTCCGATAACAAAGAGAAAGAAGGTTTCTGAGAAACTTCTTTGTGTTCTGTGAAATCATCTCACAGAGTTACAGCATTCCCCTCAAGAAGCCTTTCGCTCAGACAGTTCTTGTGGAATTGGCAAAGAGATATTTGGAAGCCCATAGAGGACTACGGTGAAAAAGGAAATATCCTCAGATGAAATCTGGAAAGAAGCTTTCTGAGAAACTGCCTAGTGTTCTGTGAATTCATCTCACAGAGTTACATGTGTATTTCGTGGATCTCTTTGCTAGCCTTATTTCTGTGGAATCTGAGAAAAGATATTTCGGATCCCTATGAAGACTATAGGGCCAAAGGAAATATCCTCCGATAACAAAGAGAAAGAAGCTTTCTGAGAAACTACTATGTGTTCTGTGAAATCATCTCACAGAGTTACAGCTTTCCCCTCAAGAAGCCTTTCGCTAGGACAGTTCTTGTGTAATTGGCAAAGAGATATTTGGAAGCCCATAGAGGGCTATGGTGAAAAAGGAAATATCCTCAGATGATATCTGGAAAGAAGCTTTCTGAGAAACTGCTTAGTGTTCTGTTAATTCATCTCTCCGAGTTACATCTGTATTTCGTGGATCTCTTTGCTAGCCTTATTTCTGTGTAATCTGAGAACAGATATTTCGGATCCCTTTGAAGACTATAGAGCCAAAGGAAATATCCTCCGACAACAAAGAGAAAGAAGCTTTCTGAGAAACTTCTTTGTGTTCTGTGAAATCATCTCACAGAGTTACAGCTTTCCCCTCAAGAAGCCTTTCGCTAGGACAGTTCTTGTGTAATTGGCAAAGAGATATTTGGAAGCCCATAGAGGGCTATGGTGACAAAGGAAATATCCTCAGATGAAATCTGGAAAGAAGCTTTCTGAGAAACTGCTTAGTGTTCTGTGAATTCATCTCACAGAGTTACATCTGTATTTCGTGGATCTCTTTGCTAGCCTTATTTCTGTGGAATCTGAGAACAGATATTTCGGATCCCTTTGAAGACTATAGGGCCAAAGGAAATATCCTGCGATAACAAAGAGAAAGAAGCTTTCTGAGAAACTTCTTTGTGGTCTGTGAAATCATCTCACAGAATTACAGCTTTCCCCTCAAGAAGCCTTTCGCTAAGACAGTTCTTGTGGAATTGGCAAAGTGATATTTGGAAGCCCATAGAGGGCTATGGGGAAAAAGGAAATATCCTCAGATGAAATCTGGAAAGAAGCTTTCTGAGAAACTGCTTAGTGTTCTGTGAATTCATCTCACAGAGTTACATCAGTATTTCGTGGATCTCTTTGCTAGCCTTATTTCTGTGGAATCTGAGAACAGATATTTCGGATCCCTTTGAAGACTATAGGGCCAAAGGAAATATCCTGCGATAACAAAGAGAAAGATGCTTTCTGAGAAACTTCTTTGTGTTCTGTGAAATCATCTCACAGAGTTACAGCTTTTCCCTCAAGAAGCCTTTAACTAAGACAGTTCTTGTGAAATTGGCATAGAGATATTTGGAAGCCCATAGAGGGCTATGGTGAAAAAGGAAATATCCTCAGATGAAATCTGGAAAGAAGCTTTCTGAGAAACTGCTTAGTGTTCTGTGAATTCATCTCACAGAGTTACATATGTATTTCGTGGATCTCTTTGCTAGCCTTATTTCTGTGGAATCTGAGAAAAGATATTTCGGATCCCTATGAAGACTATAGGGCCAAAGGAAATATCCTCCGATAACAAAGAGAAAGAAGCTTTCTGAGAAACTTCTTTGTGTTCTGTGAAATCATCTCACAGAGTTACAGCTTTCCCCTCAATAAGCCTTTCGCTAAGACAGTTCTTGTGTAATTGGCAAAGAGATATTTGGAAGCCCATAGAGGGCTATGGTGACAAAGGAAATATCCTCAGATGAAATCTGGAAAGAAGCTTTCGGAGAAACTGCTTAGTGTTCTGTGAATTCATCTCACAGAGTTACCTCTGTATTTCGTGGATCTCTTTGCTAGCCTTATTTCTGTGGAATCTGAGAACAGAGATTTCGGATCCCTTTGAAGACTATAGGGCCAAAGGAAATATCCTCCGATAACAAAGAGAAAGAAGGTTTCTGAGAAACTTCTTTGTGTTCTGTGAAATCATCTCACAGAGTTACAGCATTCCCCTCAAGAAGCCTTTCGCTCAGACAGTTCTTGTGGAATTGGCAAAGAGATATTTGGAAGCCCATAGAGGACTACGGTGAAAAAGGAAATATCCTCAGATGAAATCTGGAAAGAAGCTTTCTGAGAAACTGCCTAGTGTTCTGTGAATTCATCTCACAGAGTTACATGTGTATTTCGTGGATCTCTTTGCTAGCCTTATTTCTGTGGAATCTGAGAAAAGATATTTCGGATCCCTATGAAGACTATAGGGCCAAAGGAAATATCCTCCGATAACAAAGAGAAAGAAGCTTTCTGAGAAACTACTATGTGTTCTGTGAAATCATTTCACAGAGTTACAGCTTTCCCCTCAAGAAGCCTTTCGCTAGGACAGTTCTTGTGTAATTGGCAAAGAGATATTTGGAAGCCCATAGAGGGCTATGGTGAAAAAGGAAATATCCTCAGATGATATCTGGAAAGAAGCTTTCTGAGAAACTGCTTAGTGTTCTGTTAATTCATCTCTCCGAGTTACATCTGTATTTCGTGGATCTCTTTGCTAGCCTTATTTCTGTGTAATCTGAGAACAGATATTTCGGATCCCTTTGAAGACTATAGAGCCAAAGGAAATATCCTCCGACAACAAAGAGAAAGAAGCTTTCTGAGAAACTTCTTTGTGTTCTGTGAAATCATCTCACAGAGTTACAGCTTTCCCCTCAAGAAGCCTTTCGCTAGGACAGTTCTTGTGTAATTGGCAAAGAGATATTTGGAAGCCCATAGAGGGCTATGGTGACAAAGGAAATATCCTCAGATGAAATCTGGAAAGAAGCTTTCTGAGAAACTGCTTAGTGTTCTGTGAATTCATCTCACAGAGTTACATGTGTATTTCGTGGATCTCTTTGCTAGCCTTATTTCTGTGGAATCTGAGAACAGATATTTCGGATCCCTTTGAAGACTATAGGGCCAAAGGAAATATCCTGCGATAACAAAGAGAAAGAAGCTTTCTGAGAAACTTCTTTGTGGTCTGTGAAATCATCTCACAGAATTACAGCTTTCCCCTCAAGAAGCCTTTCGCTAAGACAGTTCTTGTGGAATTGGCAAAGTGATATTTGGAAGCCCATAGAGGGCTATGGGGAAAAAGGAAATATCCTCAGATGAAATCTGGAAAGAAGCTTTCTGAGAAACTGCTTAGTGTTCTGTGAATTCATCTCACAGAGTTACATCTGTATTTCGTGGATCTCTTTGCTAGCCTTATTTCTGTGGAATCTGAGAACAGATATTTCGGATCCCTTTGAAGACTATAGGGCCAAAGGAAATATCCTGCGATAACAAAGAGAAAGATGCTTTCTGAGAAACTTCTTTGTGTTCTGTGAAATCATCTCACAGAGTTACAGCTTTTCCCTCAAGAAGCCTTTAACTAAGACAGTTCTTGTGAAATTGGCATAGAGATATTTGGAAGCCCATAGAGGGCTATGGTGAAAAAGGAAATATCCTCAGATGAAATCTGGAAAGAAGCTTTCTGAGAAACTGCTTAGTGTTCTGTGAATTCATCTCACAGAGTTACATATGTATTTCGTGGATCTCTTTGCTAGCCTTATTTCTGTGGAATCTGAGAAAAGATATTTCGGATCCCTATGAAGACTATAGGGCCAAAGGAAATATCCTCCGATAACAAAGAGAAAGAAGCTTTCTGAGAAACTTCTTTGTGTTCTGTGAAATCATCTCACAGAGTTACAGCTTTCCCCTCAATAAGCCTTTCGCTAAGACAGTTCTTGTGTAATTGGCAAAGAGATATTTGGAAGCCCATAGAGGGCTATGGTGACAAAGGAAATATCCTCAGATGAAATCTGGAAAGAAGCTTTCTGAGAAACTGCTTAGTGTTCTGTGAATTCATCTCACAGAGTTACCTCTGTATTTCGTGGATCTCTTTGCTAGCCTTATTTCTGTGGAATCTGAGAACAGATATTTCGGATCCCTTTGAAGACTATAGGGCCAAAGGAAATATCCTGCGATAACAAATTGAAAGAAGCTTTCTGAGAAACTTCTTTGTGGTCTGTGAAATCATCTCACAGAATTACAGCTTTCCCCTCAAGAAGCCTTTCGCTAAGACAGTTCTTGTGGAATTGGCAAAGTGATATTTGGAAGCCCATAGAGGGCTATGGGGAAAAAGGAAATATCCTCAGATGAAATCTGGAAAGAAGCTTTCTGAGAAACTGCTTAGTGTTCTGTGAATTCATCTCACAGAGTTACATCTGTATTTCGTGGATCTCTTTGCTAGCCTTATTTCTGTGGAATCTGAGAACAGATATTTCGGATCCCTTTGAAGACTATAGGGCCAAAGGAAATATCCTGCGATAACAAAGAGAAAGATGCTTTCTGAGAAACTTCTTTGTGTTCTGTGAAATCATCTCACAGAGTTACAGCTTTTCCCTCAAGAAGCCTTTAACTAAGACAGTTCTTGTGAAATTGGCATAGAGATATTTGGAAGCCCATAGAGGGCTATGGTGAAAAAGGAAATATCCTCAGATGAAATCTGGAAAGAAGCTTTCTGAGAAACTGCTTAGTGTTCTGTGAATTCATCTCACAGAGTTACATATGTATTTCGTGGATCTCTTTGCTAGCCTTATTTCTGTGGAATCTGAGAAAAGATATTTCGGATCCCTGTGAAGACTATAGGGCCAAAGGAAATATCCTCCGATAACAAAGAGAAAGAAGCTTTCTGAGAAACTTCTTTGTGTTCTGTGAAATCATCTCACAGAGTTACAGCTTTCCCCTCAATAAGCCTTTCGCTAAGACAGTTCTTGTGTAATTGGCAAAGAGATATTTGGAAGCCCATAGAGGGCTATGGTGACAAAGGAAATATCCTCAGATGAAATCTGGAAAGAAGCTTTCTGAGAAACTGCTTAGTGTTCTGTGAATTCATCTCACAGAGTTACCTCTGTATTTCGTGGATCTCTTTGCTAGCCTTATTTCTGTGGAATCTGAGAACAGATATTTCGGATCCCTTTGAAGACTATAGGGCCAAAGGAAATATCCTGCGATAACAAAGAGAAAGAAGCTTTCTGAGAAACTTCTTTGTGTTCTGTGAAATCATCTCACAGAATTACAGCTTTCCCCTCAAGAAGCCTTTCGCTAAGACAGTTCTTGTGGAATTGGCAAAGTGATATTTGGAAGCCCATAGAGGGCTATGGTGAAAAAGGAAATATCCTCAGAAGAAATCTGGAAAGAAGCTTTCTGAGAAACTGCTTAGTGTTCTGTGAATTCATCTCACAGAGTTACATCTGTATTTCGTGGATCTCTTTGCTAGCCTTATTTCTGTGGAATCTGAGAACAGATATTTCGGATCCCTTTGAAGACTATAGGGCCAAAGGAAATATCCTGCGATAACAAAGAGAAAGATGCTTTCTTAGAAACTTCTTTGTGTTCTGTGAAGTCATCTCACAGAGTTACAGCTTTTCCCTCAAGAAGCCTTTAACTAAGACAGTTCTTGTGAAATTGGCATAGAGATATTTGGAAGCCCATAGAGAGCTATGGTGAAAAAGGAAATATCCTCAGATGAAATCTGGAAAGAAGCTTTCTGAGAAACTGCTTAGTGTTCTGTGAATTCATCTCACAGAGTTACATATGTATTTCGTGGTTCTCTTTGCTAGCCTTATTTCTGTGGAATCTGAGAAAAGATATTTCGGATCCCTATGAAGACTATAGGGCCAAAGGAAATATCCTCCGATAACAAAGAGAAAGAAGCTTTCTGAGAAACTTCTTTGTGTTCTGTGAAATCATCTCACAGAGTTACAGCTTTCCCCTCAATAAGCCTTTCGCTAAGACAGTTCTTGTGTAATTGGCAAAGAGATATTTGGAAGCCCATAGAGGGCTATGGTGACAAAGGAAATATCCTCAGATGAAATCTGGAAAGAAGCTTTCTGAGAAACTGCTTAGTGTTCTGTGAATTCATCTCACAGAGTTACATGTGTATTTCGTGGATCTCTTTGCTAGCCTTATTTCTGTGGAATCTGAGAAAAGATATTTCGGATCCCTATGAAGACTATAGGGCCAAAGGAAATATCCTCCGAAACAAAGAGAAAGAAGCTTTCTGAGAAACTACTATGTGTTCTGTGAAATCATCTCACAGAGTTACAGCTTTCCCCTCAAGAAGCCTTTCGCTAGGACAGTTCTTGTGTAATTGGCAAAGAGATATTTGGAAGCCCATAGAGGGCTATGGTGAAAAAGGAAATATCCTCAGATGATATCTGGAAAGAAGCTTTCTGAGAAACTGCTTAGTGTTCTGTTAATTCATCTCTCCGAGTTACATCTGTATTTCGTGGATCTCTTTGCTAGCCTTATTTCTGTGTAATCTGAGAACAGATATTTCGGATCCCTTTGAAGACTATAGAGCCAAAGGAAATATCCTCCGACAACAAAGAGAAAGAAGCTTTCTGAGAAACTTCTTTGTGTTCTGTGAAATCATCTCACAGAGTTACAGCTTTCCCCTCAAGAAGCCTTTCGCTAGGACAGTTCTTGTGTAATTGGCAAAGAGATATTTGGAAGCCCATAGAGGGCTATGGTGACAAAGGAAATATCCTCAGATGAAATCTGGAAAGAAGCTTTCTGAGAAACTGCTTAGTGTTCTGTGAATTCATCTCACAGAGTTACATGTGTATATCGTGGATCTCTTTGCTAGCCTTATTTCTGTGGAATCTGAGAACAGATATTTCGGATCCCTTTGAAGACTATAGGGCCAAAGGAAATATCCTGCGATAACAAAGAGAAAGAAGCTTTCTGAGAAACTTCTTTGTGGTCTGTGAAATCATCTCACAGAATTACAGCTTTCCCCTCAAGAAGCCTTTCGCTAAGACAGTTCTTGTGGAATTGGCAAAGTGATATTTGGAAGCCCATAGAGGGCTATGGGGAGAAAGGAAATATCCTCAGATGAAATCTGGAAAGAAGCTTTCTGAGAAACTGCTTAGTGTTCTGTGAATTCATCTCACAGAGTTACATCTGTATTTCGTGGATCTCTTTGCTAGCCTTATTTCTGTGGAATCTGAGAACAGATATTTCGGATCCCTTTGAAGACTATAGGGCCAAAGGAAATATCCTGCGATAACAAAGAGAAAGATGCTTTCTGAGAAACTTCTTTGTGTTCTGTGAAATCATCTCACAGAGTTACAGCTTTTCCCTCAAGAAGCCTTTAACTAAGACAGTTCTTGTGAAATTGGCATAGAGATATTTGGAAGCCCATAGAGGGCTATGGTGAAAAAGGAAATATCCTCAGATGAAATCTGGAAAGAAGCTTTCTGAGAAACTGCTTAGTGTTCTGTGAATTCATCTCACAGAGTTACATATGTATTTCGTGGATCTCTTTGCTAGCCTTATTTCTGTGGAATCTGAGAACAGAGATTTCGGATCCCTATGAAGACTATAGGGCCAAAGGAAATATCCTGCGATAACAAAGAGAAAGAAGCTTTCTGAGAAACTTCTTTGTGTTCTGTGAAATCATCTCACAGAGTTACAGCTTTCCCCTCAATAAGCCTTTCGCTAAGACAGTTCTTGTGTAATTGGCAAAGAGATATTTGGAAGCCCATAGAGGGCTATGGTGACAAAGGAAATATCCTCAGATGAAATCTGGAAAGAAGCTTTCTGAGAAACTGCTTAGTGTTCTGTGAATTCATCTCACAGAGTTACCTCTGTATTTCGTGGATCTCTTTGCTAGCCTTATTTCTGTGGAATCTGAGAAAAGATATTTCGGATACCTATGAAGACTATAGGGCCAAAGGAAATATCCTCCGATAACAAAGAGAAAGAAGCTTTCTGAGAAACTACTATGTGTTCTGTGAAATCATCTCACAGAGTTACAGCTTTCCCCTCAAGAAGCCTTTCGCTAGGACAGTTCTTGTGTAATTGGCAAAGAGATATTTGGAAGCCCATAGAGGGCTATGGTGAAAAAGGAAATATCCTCAGATGATATCTGGAAAGAAGCTTTCTGAGAAACTGCTTAGTGTTCTGTTAATTCAGCTCACCGAGTTACATCTGTATTTCGTGGATCTCTTTGCTAGCCTTATTTCTGTGTAATCTGAGAACAGATATTTCGGATCCCTTTGAAGACTATAGAGCCAAAGGAAATATCCTCCGATAACAAAGAGAAAGAAGCTTTCTGAGAAACTTCTTTGTGTTCTGTGAAATCATCTCACAGAGTTACAGCTTTCCCTTCAAGAAGCCTTTCGCTAGGACAGTTCTTGTGTAATTGGCAAAGAGATATTTGGAAGCCCATAGAGGGCTATGGTGAAAAAGGAAATATCCTCAGATGAAATCTGGAAAGAAGCTTTCTGAGAATCTGCTTAGTGTTCTGTTAATTCATCTCACAGGGTTACATGTGTATATCGTGGATCTCTTTGCTAGCCTTATTTCTGTGTAATCTGAGAACAGATATTTCTGATCCCTTTGAAGACTATAGGGCCAAAGGAAATATCCTCCGATAACAAAGAGAAAGAAGCTTTCTGAGAAACTTCTTTGTGTTCTGTGAAATCATCTCACAGAGTTACAGCTTTCCCCTCAAGAAGCCTTTCGCTAGGACAGTTCTTGTGGAATTGGCAAAGTGATATTTGGAAGCCCATAGAGGGCTATGGTGAAAAAGGAAATATCCTCAGATGAAATCTGGAAAGAAGCTTTCTGAGAAACTGCTTAGTGTTCTGTGAATTCATCTCACAGAGTTACATCTGTATTTCGTGGATCTCTTTGCTAGCCTTATTTCTGTGGAAACTGAGAACAGATATTTCGGATCCCTATGAAGACTATAGGGCCAAAGGAAATATCCTGCGATAACAAAGAGAAAGAAGCTTTCTGAGAAACTTCTTTCTGTTCTGTGAAATCATCTCACAGAGTTACAGCTTTCCCCTCAAGAAGCCTTTCGCGAAGACAGTTCTTGTGGAATTGGCAAAGTGATATTTGGAAGCCAATAGAGGGCTATTGTGAAAAAGGAAATATCCTCAGATGAAATCTGGAAAGAAGCTTTCTGAGAATCTGCTTAGTGTTCTGTGAATTCATCTCACAGAGTTACATCTGTATTTCGTGGATCTCTTTGTTAGCCTTATTTCTGTGGAATCTGAGAACAGATATTTCGGATCCCTTTGAAGACTATAGGGCCAAAGGAAATATCCTGCGATAACAAAGAGAAAGAAGCTTTCTGAGAAACTTCTTTGTGTTCTGTGAAATCATCTCACAGAGTTACAGCATTCCCCTCAAGAAGCCTTTCGCTCAGACAGTTCTTGTGGAATTGGCAAAGAGATATTTGGAAGCCCATAGAGGACTACGGTGAAAAAGGAAATATCCTCAGATGAAATCTGGAAAGAAGCTTTCTGAGAAACTGCTTAGTGTTCTGTGAATTCATCTCACAGAGTTACATCTGTATTTCGTGGATCTCTTTGCTAGCCTTATTTCTGTGGAATCTGAGAACAGATATTTCGGATCCCTATGAAGACTATAGGGCCAAAGGAAATATCCTCCGATAACAAAGAGAAAGAAGCTTTCTGAGAAACTACTATGTGTTCTGTGAAATCATCTCACAGAGTTACAGCTTTCCCCTCAAGAAGCCTTTCGCTAGGACAGTTCTTGTGTAATTGGCAAAGAGATATTTGGAAGCCCATAGAGGGCTATGGTGAAAAAGGAAATATCCTCAGATGATATCTGGAAAGAAGCTTTCTGAGAAACTGCTTAGTGTTCTGTTAATTCATCTCACCGAGTTACATCTGTATTTCGTGGATCTCTTTGCTAGCCTTATTTCTGTGTAATCTGAGAACAGATATTTCGGATCCCTTTGAAGACTATAGAGCCAAAGGAAATATCCTCCGATAACAAAGAGAAAGAAGCTTTCTGAGAAACTTCTTTGTGTTCTGTGAAATCATCTCACAGAGTTACAGCTTTCCTCTCAAGAAGCCTTTCGCTAGGACAGTTCTTGTGTAATTGGCAAAGAGATATTTGGAAGCCCATAGAGGGCTATGGTGACAAAGGAAATATCCTCAGATGAAATCTGGAAAGAAGCTTTCTGAGAATCTGCTTAGTGTTCTGTTAATTCATCTCACAGGGTTACATGTGTATATCGTGGATCTCTTTGCTAGCCTTATTTCTGTGGAATCTGAGGACAGATATTTCTGATCCCTTTGAAGACTATAGGGCCAAAGGAAATATCCTGCGATAACAAAGAGAAAGAAGCTTTCTGAGAAACTTCTTTGTGTTCTGTGAAATCATCTCACAGAGTTACAGCTTTCCCCTCAAGAAGCCTTTAACTAAGACTGTTCTTGTGAAATTGGCAAAGAGATATTTGGAAGCCCATAGAGGGCTATGGTGAAAAAGGAAATATCCTCAGATGAAATCTGGAAAGAAGCTTTCTGAGAAACTGCTTAGTGTTCTGTGAATTCATCTCACAGAGTTACATCTGTATTTCGTGGATCTCTTTGCTAGCCTTATTTCTGTGTAATCTGAGAACAGATATTTCGGATCCCTTTGAAGACTATAGGGCCAAAGGAAATATCCTGCGATAACAAAGAGAAAGAAGCTTTGTGAGAAACTTCTTTGTGTTCTGTGAAATCATCTCACAGAGTTACAGCTTTCCCCTCAAGAAGCCTTTCGCTAGGACAGTTCTTGTGTAATTATCAAAGAGATATTTGGAAGCCCATAGACGGCTATGGTGACAAAGGAAATATCCTCAGATGAGATCTGGAAAGAAGCTTTCTGAGAAACTGCTTAGTGTTCTGTGAATTCATCTCACAGAGTTACATCTGTATTTCGTGGATCTCTTTGCTAGCCTTATTTCTGTGGAATCTGAGAACAGATATTTCGGATCCCTTTGAAGACTATAGGGCCAAAGGAAATATCCTGCGATAACAAAGATAAAGAAGCTTTCTGAGAAACTTCTTTGTGTTCTGTGAAATCATCTCACGGAATTACAGCTTTCCCCTCAAGAAGCCTTTCGCTAAGACAGTTCTCGTGGAATTGGCAAAGTGATATTTGGAAGCCCATAGAGGGCTATTGTGAAAAAGGAAATATCCTCAGATGAAATCTGGAAAAAAGCTTTCTGAGAAACTGCTTAGTGTTCTGTGAATTCATCTCACAGAGTTACATATGTATTTCGTGGATCTCTTTGCTAGCCTTATTTCTGTGGAATCTGAGAAAAGATATTTCGGATCCCTATGAAGACTATAGGGCCAAAGGAAATATCCTCCGATAACAAAGAGAAAGAAGCTTTCTGAGAAACTTCTTTCTGTTCTGTGAAATCATCTCACAGAGTCACAGCTTTCCTCTCAAGAAGCCTTTCGCTAGGACAGTTCTTGTGGAAATGGCAAAGTGATATTTGTAAGCCCATAGAGGGCTATGGTGAAAAAGGAAATATCCTCAGATGAAATCTGGAAAGAAGTTTTCTGAGAAACTGCTTAGTGTTCTGTGAATTCATCTCACAGAGTTACATCTGTATTTCGTGGATCTCTTTGTTAGCCTTATTTCTGTGGAATCTGAGAACAGAGATTTCGGATCCCTTTGAAGACTATAGGGCCAAAGGAAATATCCTCCGATAACAAAGAGAAAGAAGCTTTCTGAGAAACTTCTTTGTGTTCTGTGAAATCATCTCACAGAGTTACAGCATTCCCCTCAAGAAGCCTTTCGCTCAGACAGTTCTTGTGGAATTGGCAAAGAGATATTTGGAAGCCCATAGATGACTACGGTGAAAAAGGAAATATCCTCAGATGAAATCTGGAAAGAAGCTTTCTGAGAATCTGCTTAGTGTTCTGTGAATTCATCTCACAGAGTTACATGTGTATTTCGTGGATCTCTTTGTTAGCCTTATTTCTGTGGAATCTGAGAAAAGATATTTCGGATCCCTATGAAGACTATAGGGCCAAAGGAAATATCCTCCGATAACAAAGAGAAAGAAGCTTTCTGAGAAACTTCTTTGTGTTCTGTGAAATCATCTCACAGAGTTACAGCTTTCCCCTCAATAAGCCTTTCGCTAAGACAGTTCTTGTGGAATTGGCAAAGTGATATTTGGAAGCCCATAGAGGGCTATGGTGAAAAAGGAAATATCCTCAGATGAAATCTGGAAAGAAGCTTTCTGAGAAACTGCTTAGTGTTCTGTGAATTCATCTCACAGAGTTACATCTGTATTTCGTGGATCTCTTTGCTAGCCTTATTTCTCTGGAATCTGAAAACAGATATTTCGGATCCCTTTGAAGACTATAGGGCCAAAGGAAATATCCTGCGATAACAAAGAGAAAGAAGCTTTCTGAGAAACTTCTTTCTGTTCTCTGAAATCATGTCACAGAGTTACAGCTTTCCCCTCAAGAAGCCTTTCGCTAGGACAGTTCTTGTGTAATTGGCAAAGAGATATTTGGAAGCCCATAGAGGGCTATGGTGACAAAGGAAATATCCTCAGATGAAATCTGGAAAAAAGCTTTCTGAGAAATTGCTTAGTGTTCTGTGAATTCATCTCACAGAGTTACATCTGTATTTCGTGGATCTCTTTGCTAGCCTTTTTTCTGTGGAATCTGAGAACAGATATTTCGGATCCCTTTGAAGACTATAGGGCCAAAGGAAATATCCTGCGATAACAAAGAGAAAGAAGCTTTCTGAGAAACTTCTTTGTGTTCTGTGAATTCATCTCACAGAATAACAGCTTTCCCCTCAAGAAGCCTTTCGTTAAGACAGTTCTTGAGGAATTGGCAAAGTGATATTTGGAAGCCCATAGAGGGCTATGGTGAAAAAGGCAATATCCTCAGATGAAATCTGGAAAGAAGCTTTCTGAGAAACTGCTTAGTGTTCTGTGAATTCATCTCACAGAGTTACATCTGTATTTCGTGGATCTCTTTGCTAGCCTTATTTCTGTGGAATCTGAGAACAGATATTTCGGATCCCTTTGAAGACTATAGGGCCAAAGGAAATATCCTGCGATAACAAAGAGAAAGAAGCTTTCTGAGAAACTTCTTTCTGTTCTGTGAAATCATCTCACAGAGTTACAGCTTTCCCCTCAAGAAGCCTTTCGCTAAGACAGTTCTTGTGGAATTGGCAAAGTGATATTTGGAAGCCCATAGAGGGCTATGGTGAAAAAGGAAATATCCTCAGATGAAATCTGGAAAGAAGCTTTCTGAGAAACTGCTTAGTGTTCTGTGAATTCATCTCACAGAGTTACATCTGTATTTCGTGGATCTCTTTGCTAGCCTTATTTCTGTGGAATCTGAGAAAAGATATTTCGGATCCCTATGAAGACTATAGGGCCAAAGGAAATATCCTCCGATAACAAAGAGAAAGAAGCTTTCTGAGAAACTACTATGTGTTCTGTGAAATCATCTCACAGAGTTACAGCTTTCCCCTCAAGAAGCCTTTCGCTAGGACAGTTCTTGTGTAATTGGCAAAGAGATATTTGGAAGCCCATAGAGGGCTATGGTGAAAAAGGAAATATCCTCAGATGATATCTGGAAAGAAGCTTTCTGAGAAACTGCTTAGTGTTCTGTTAATTCATCTCACCGAGTTACATCTGTATTTCGTGGATCTCTTTGCTAGCCTTATTTCTGTGTAATCTGAGAACAGATATTTCGGATCCCTTTGAAGACTATAGAGCCAAAGGAAATATCCTCCGATAACAAAGAGAAAGAAGCTTTCTGAGAAACTTCTTTGTGTTCTGTGAAATCATCTCACAGAGTTACAGCTTTCCTCTCAAGAAGCCTTTCGCTAGGACAGTTCTTGTGTAATTGGCAAAGAGATATTTGGAAGCCCATAGAGGGCTATGGTGACAAAGGAAATATCCTCAGATGAAATCTGGAAAGAAGCTTTCTGAGAATCTGCTTAGTGTTCTGTTAATTCATCTCACAGGGTTACATGTGTATATCGTGGATCTCTTTGCTAGCCTTATTTCTGTGGAATCTGAGAACAGATATTTTGGATCCCTTTGAAGACTATAGGGCCAAAGGAAATATCCTGCGATAACAAAGAGAAAGAAGCTTTCTGAGAAACTTCTTTGTGTTCTGTGAAATCATCTCACAGAGTTACAGCTTTCCCCTCAAGAAGCCTTTAACTAAGACTGTTCTTGTGAAATTGGCAAAGAGATATTTGGAAGCCCATAGAGGGCTACGGTGAAAAAGGAAATATCCTCAGATGAAATCTGGAAAGAAGCTTTCTGAGAAACTGCTTAGTGTTCTGTGAATTCATCTCACAGAGTTACATCTGTATTTCGTGGATCTCTTTGCTAGCCTTATTTCTGTGTAATCTGAGAAAAGATATTTCGGATCCCTTTGAAGACTATAGGGCCAAAGGAAATATCCTGCGATAACAAAGAGAAAGAAGCTTTCTGAGAAACTTCTTTGTGTTCTGTGAAATCATCTCACAGAGTTACAGCTTTCCCCTCAAGAAGCCTTTCGCTAGGACAGTTCTTGTGTAATTATCAAAGAGATATTTGGAAGCCCATAGACGGCTATGGTGACAAAGGAAATATCCTCAGATGAGATCTGGAAAGAAGCTTTCTGAGAAACTGCTTAGTGTTCTGTGAATTCATCTCACAGAGTTACATCTGTATTTCGTGGATCTCTTTGCTAGCCTTATTTCTGTGGAATCTGAGAACAGATATTTCGGATCCCTTTGAAGACTATAGGGCCAAAGGAAATATCCTGCGATAACAAAGATAAAGAAGCTTTCTGAGAAACTTCTTTGTGTTCTGTGAAATCATCTCACGGAATTACAGCTTTCCCCTCAAGAAGCCTTTCGCTATGACAGTTCTTGTGGAATTGGCAAAGTGATATTTGGAAGCCCATAGAGGGCTATTGTGAAAAAGGAAATATCCTCAGATGAAATCTGGAAAAAAGCTTTCTGAGAAACTGCTTAGTGTTCTGTGAATTCATCTCACAGAGTTACATCTGTATTTCGTGGATCTCTTTGCTAGCCTTATTTCTGTGGAATCTGAGAAAAGATATTTCGGATCCCTATGAAGACTATAGGGCCAAAGGAAATATCCTCCGATAACAAAGAGAAAGAAGCTTTCTGAGAAACTACTATGTGTTCTGTGAAATCATCTCACAGAGTTACAGCTTGCCCCTCAAGAAGCCTTTCGCTAGGACAGTTCTTGTTTAATTGGCAAAGAGATATTTGGAAGCCCATAGAGGGCTATGGTGAAAAAGGAAATATCCTCAGATGATATCTGGAAAGAAGCTTTCTGAGAAACTGCTTAGTGTTCTGTTAATTCATCTCACCGAGTTACATCTGTATTTCGTGGATCTCTTTGCTAGCCTTATTTCTGTGTAATCTGAGAACAGATATTTCGGATCCCTTTGAAGACTATAGAGCCAAAGGAAATATCCTCCGATAACAAAGAGAAAGAAGCTTTCTGAGAAACTTCTTTGTGTTCTGTGAAATCATCTCACAGAGTTACAGCTTTCCCCTCAAGAAGCCTTTAATTAAGACTGTTCTTGTGAAATTGGCAAAGAGATATTTGGAAGCCCATAGAGGGCTATGGTGAAAAAGGAAATATCCTCAGATGAAATCTGGAAAGAAGCTTTCTGAGAAACTGCTTAGTGTTCTGTGAATTCATCTCACAGAGTTACATCTGTATTTCGTGGATCTCTTTGCTAGCCTTATTTCTGTGTAATCTGAGAACAGATATTTCGGATCCCTTTGAAGACTATAGGGCCAAAGGAAATATCCTGCGATAACAAAGAGAAAGAAGCTTTCTGAGAAACTTCTTTGTGTTCTGTGAAATCATCTCACAGAGTTACAGCTTTCCCCTCAAGAAGCCTTTCGCTAGGACAGTTCTTGTGTAATTGGCAAAGAGATATTTGGAAGCCCATAGAGGGCTATGGTGAAAAAGGAAATATCCTCAGATGAAATCTGGAAAGAAGCTTTCTGAGAAACTGCTTAGTGTTCTGTGAATTCATCTCACAGAGTTACATGTGTATTTCGTGGATCTCTTTGCTAGCCTTATTTCTGTGGAATCTGAGAACAGATATTTCGGATCCCTTTGAAGACTATAGGGCCAAAGGAAATATCCTGCGATAACAAAGAGAAAGAAGGTTTCTGAGAAACTTCTTTCTGTTCTGTGAAATCATCTCACAGAGTTACAGCTTTCCCCTCAAGAAGCCTTTCGCTAAGACAGTTCTTGTGGAATTGGCAAAGTGATATTTGGAAGCCCATAGAGGGCTATGGTGAAAAAGGAAATATCCTCAGATGAAATCTGGAAAGCAGCTTTCTGAGAATCTGCTTAGTGTTCTGTGAATTCATCTCACAGAGTTACATCTGTATTTCGTGCATCTCTTTGTTATCCTTATTTCTGTGGAATCTGAGAACAGAGATTTCGGATCCCTTTGAAGACTATAGGGCCAAAGGAAATATCCTCCGATAACAAAGAGAAAGAAGGTTTCTGAGAAACTTCTTTGTGTTCTGTGAAATCATCTCACAGAGTTACAGCATTCCCCTCAAGAAGCCTTTCGCTCAGACAGTTCTTGTGGAATTGGCAAAGAGATATTTGGAAGCCCATAGAGGACTACGGTGAAAAAGGAAATATCCTCAGATGAAATCTGGAAAGAAGCTTTCTGAAAAACTGCCTAGTGTTCTGTGAATTCATCTCACAGAGTTACATGTGTATTTCGTGGATCTCTTTGCTAGCCTTATTTCTGTGGAATCTGAGAAAAGATATTTCGGATCCCTATGAAGACTATAGGGCCAAAGGAAATATCCTCCGATAACAAAGAGAAAGAAGCTTTCTGAGAAAGTACTATGTGTTCTGTGAAATCATCTCACAGAGTTACAGCTTTCCCCTCAAGAAGCCTTTCGCTAGGACAGTTCTTGTGTAATTGGCAAAGAGATATTTGGAAGCCCATAGAGGGCTATGGTGAAAAAGGAAATATCCTCAGATGATATCTGGAAAGAAGCTTTCTGAGAAACTGCTTAGTGTTCTGTTAATTCATCTCTCCGAGTTACATCTGTATTTCGTGGATCTCTGTGCTAGCCTTATTTCTGTGTAATCTGAGAACAGATATTTCGGATCCCTTTGAAGACTATAGAGCCAAAGGAAATATCCTCCGACAACAAAGAGAAAGAAGCTTTCTGAGAAACTTCTTTGTGTTCTGTGAAATCATCTCACAGAGTTACAGCTTTCCCCTCAAGAAGCCTTTCGCTAGGACAGTTCTTGTGTAATTGGCAAAGAGATATTTGGAAGCCCATAGAGGGCTATGGTGACAAAGGAAATATCCTCAGATGATATCTGGAAAGAAGCTTTCTGAGAAACTGCTTAGTGTTCTGTTAATTCATCTCACCGAGTTACATCTGTATTTCGTGGATCTCTTTGCTAGCCTTATTTCTGTGTAATCTGAGAACAGATATTTCGGATCCCTTTGAAGACTATAGAGCCAAAGGAAATATCCTCCGATAACAAAGAGAAAGAAGCTTTCTGAGAAACTTCTTTGTGTTCTGTGAAATCACCTCACAGAGTTACAGCTTTCCCCTCAAGAAGCCTTTCGCTAGGACAGTTCTTGTGTAATTGGCAAAGAGATATTTGGAAGCCCATAGAGGGCTATGGTGACAAAGGAAATATCCTCAGATGAAATCTGGAAAGAAGCTTTCTGAGAAACTGCTTAGTGTTCTGTGAATTCATCTCACAGAGTTACATCTGTATTTCGTGGATCTCTTTGCTAGCCTTATTTCTGTGGAATCTGAGAACAGATATTTCGGATCCCTTTGAAGACTATAGGGCCAAAGGAAATATCCTGCGATAACAAAGAGAAAGAAGCTTTCTGAGAAACTTCTTTGTGTTCTGTGAAATCATCTCACAGAACTACAGCTTTCCCCTCAAGAAGCCTTTCGCTAAGACAGTTCTTGTGGAATTGGCAAAGTGATATTTGGAAGCCCATAGAGGGCTATTGTGAAAAAGGAAATATCCTCAGATGAAATCTGGAAAAAAGCTTTCTGAGAAACTGCTTAGTGTTCTGTGAATTCATCTCACAGAGTTACATATGTATTTCGTGGATCTCTTTGCTAGCCTTATTTCTGTGGAATCTGAGAAAAGATATTTCGGATCCCTATGAAGACTATAGGGCCAAAGGAAATATCCTCCGATAACAAAGAGAAAGAAGCTTTCTGAGAAACTTCTTTCTGTTCTGTGAAATCATCTCACAGAGTCACAGCTTTCCTCTCAAGAAGACTTTCGCTAAGACAGTTCTTGTGGAAATGGCAAAGTGATATTTGTAAGCCCATAGAGGGCTATGGTGAAAAAGGAAATATCCTCAGATGAAATCTGGAAAGAAGCTTTCTGAGAAACTGCTTAGTGTTCTGTGAATTCATCTCACAGAGTTACATCTGTATTTCGTGGATCTCTTTGTTAGCCTTATTTCTGTGGAATCTGAGAACAGATATTTCGGATCCCTTTGAAGACTATAGGGCCAAAGGAAATATCCTGCGATAACAAAGAGAAAGAAGCTTTCTGAGAAACTTCGTTCTGTTGTGTGAAATCATCTCACAGAGTTACAGCTTTCCCCTCAAGAAGCCTTTCGCTAAGACAGTTCTTGTGGAATTGGCAAAGTGATATTTGGAAGCCCATAGAGGGCTATGGTGAAAAAGGAAATATCCTCAGATGAAATCTGGAAAGAAGCTTTCTGAGAATCTGCTTAGTGTTCTGTTAATTCATCTCACAGTGTTACATCTGTATTTCGTGGATCTCTTTGCTAGCCTTATTTCTGTGGAATCTGAGAACAGATATTTCGGATCCCTTTGAAGACTATAGGGCCAAAGGAAATATCCTGCGATAACAAAGAGAAAGAAGCTTTCTGAGAAACTTCTTTGTGTTCTGTGAAATCATCTCACAGAGTTAAAGCTTTCCCCTCAAGAAGCCTTTCGCTAGGACAGTTCTTGTGTAATTGGCAAAGAGATATTTGGAAGCCCATAGAGGGCTATGGTGACAAAAGAAATATCCTCAGATGAAATCTGGAAAGAAGCTTTCTGAGAAACTGCTTAGTGTTCTGTGAATTCATCTCACAGAGTTACATCTGTATTTCGTGGATCTCTTTGCTAGCCTTATTTCTGTGTAATGTGAGAACAGATATTTCGGATCCCTTTGAAGACTATAGGGCCAAAGGAAATATCCTGCGATAACAAAGAGAAAGAAGCTTTCTGAGAAACTTCTTTCTGTTCTCTGAAATCATGTCACAGAGTTACAGCTTTCCCCTCAAGAAGCCTTTCGCTAGGACAGTTCTTGTGTAATTGGCAAAGAGATATTTGGAAGCCCATAGAGGGCTATGGTGACAAAGGAAATATCCTCAGATGAAATCTGGAAAGAAGCTTTCTGAGAAACTGCTTAGTGTTCTGTGAATTCATCTCACAGAGTTACATCTGTATTTCGTGGATCTCTTTGCTAGCCTTATTTCTGTGGAATCTGAGAACAGATATTTCGGATCCCTTTGAAGACTATAGGGCCAAAGGAAATATCCTGCGATAACAAAGAGAAAGAAGCTTTCTGAGAAACTTCTTTGTGTTCTGTGAAATAATCTCACAGAATTACAGCTTTCCCCTCAAGAAGCCTTTCGCTAAGACAGTTCTTGTGGAATTGGCAAAGTGATATTTGGAAGCCCATAGAGGGCTATTGTGAAAAAGGAAATATCCTCAGATGAAATCTGGAAAGAAGCTTTCTGAGAATCTGCTTAGTGTTCTGTGAATTCATCTCACAGAGTTACATCTGTATTTCGTGGATCTCTTTGCTAGCCTTATTTCTGTGGAATCTGAGAACAGATATTTCGGATCCCTTTGAAGACTATAGGGCCAAAGGAAATATCCTGCGATAACAAAGAGAAAGAAGCTTTCTGAGAAACTTCTTTCTGTTCTGTGAAATCATCTCACAGAGTTACAGCTTTCCCCTCAAGAAGCCTTTCGCTAAGACAGTTCTTGTGGAATTGGCAAAGTGATATTTGGAAGCCCATAGAGGGCTATGGTGAAAAAGGAAATATCCTCAGATGAAATCTGGAAAGAAGCTTTCTGAGAATCTGCTTAGTGTTCTGTGAATTCATCTCACAGAGTTACATCTGTATTTCGTGGATCTCTTTGTTAGCCTTATTTCTGTGGAATCTGAGAACAGAGATTTCGGATCCCTTTGAAGACTATAGGGCCAAAGGAAATATCCTCCGATAACAAAGAGAAAGAAGGTTTCTGAGAAACTTCTTTGTGTTCTGTGAAATCATCTCACAGAGTTACAGCATTCCCCTCAAGAAGCCTTTCGCCCAGACAGTTCTTGTGGAATTGGCAAAGAGATATTTGGAAGCCCATAGAGGACTACGGTGAAAAAGGAAATATCCTCAGATGAAATCTGGAAAGAAGCTTTCTGAGAAACTGCTTAGTGTTCTGTGAATTCATCTCACAGAGTTACATGTGTATTTCGTGGATCTCTTTGCTAGCCTTATTTCTGTGGAATCTGAGAAAAGATATTTCGGATCCCTATGAAGACTATAGGGCCAAAGGAAATATCCTATGATAACAAAGAGAAAGAAGCTTTCTGAGAAACTACTATGTGTTCTGTGAAATCATCTCACAGAGTTACAGCTTTCCCCTCAAGAAGCCTTTCGCTAGGACAGTTCTTGTGTAATTGGCAAAGAGATATTTGGAAGCCCATAGAGGGCTATGGTGAAAAAGGAAATATCCTCAGATGATATCTGGAAAGAAGCTTTCTGAGAAACTGCTTAGTGTTCTGTTAATTCAATTCACCGAGTTACATCTGTATTTCGTGGATCTCTTTGCTAGCCTTATTTCTGTGTAATCTGAGAACAGATATTTCGGATCCCTTTGAAGACTATAGAGCCAAAGGAAATATCCTCCGATAACAAAGAGAAAGAAGCTTTCTGAGAAACTTCTTTGTGTTCTGTGAAATCATCTCACAGAGTTACAGCTTTCCCCTCAAGAAGCCTTTCGCTAGGACAGTTCTTGTGTAATTGGCAAAGAGATATTTGGAAGCCCATAGAGGGCTATGGTGAAAAAGGAAATATCCTCAGATGAAATCTGGAAAGAAGCTTTCTGAGAATCTGCTTAGTGTTCTGTTAATTCATCTCACAGGGTTACGTGTGTATATCGTGGATCTCTTTGCTAGCCTTATTTCTGTGGAATCTGAGAACAGATATTTCTGATCCCTTTGAAGACTATAGGGCCAAAGGAAATATCCTGCGATAACAAAGAGAAAGAAGCTTTCTGAGAAACTTCTTTGTGTTCTGTGAAATCATCTCACAGAGTTACAGCTTTCCCCTCAAGAAGCCTTTAACTAAGACTGTTCTTGTGAAATTGGCAAAGAGATATTTGGAAGCCCATAGAGGGCTATGGTGAAAAAGGAAATATCCTCAGATGAAATCTGGAAAGAAGCTTTCTGAGAAACTGCTTAGTGTTCTGTGAATTCATCTCACAGAGTTACATCTGTATTTCGTGGATCTCTTTGCTAGCCTTATTTCTGTGTAATCTGAGAACAGATATTTCGGATCCCTTTGAAGACTATAGAGCCAAAGGAAATATCCTCCGATAACAAAGAGAAAGAAGCTTTCTGAGAAACTTCTTTGTGTTCTGTGAAATCATCTCACAGAGTTACAGCTTTCCCCTCAAGAAGCCTTTCGCTAGGACAGTTCTTGTGTAATTGGCAAAGAGATATTTGGAAGCCCATAGAGGGCTATGGTGAAAAAGGAAATATCCTCAGATGAAATCTGGAAAGAAGCTTTCTGAGAATCTGCTTAGTGTTCTGTTAATTCATCTCACAGGGTTACATGTGTATATCGTGGATCTCTTTGCTAGCCTTATTTCTGTGGAATCTGAGAACAGATATTTCGGATCCCTTTGAAGACTATAGGGCCAAAGGAAATATACTGCGATAACAAAGAGAAAGAAGCTTTCTGAGAAACTTCTTTGTGTTCTGTGAAATCATCTCACAGAGTTACAGCTTTCCCCTCAAGAAGCCTTTAACTAAGACTGTTCTTGTGAAATTGGCAAAGAGATATTTGGAAGCCCATAGAGGGCTATGGTGAAAAAGGAAATATCCTCAGATGAAATTTGGAAAGAAGCTTTCTGAGAAACTGCTTAGTGTTCTGTGAATTCATCTCACAGAGTTACATCTGTATTTCGTGGATCTCTTTGCTAGCCTTATTTCTGTGGAATCTGAGAACAGATATTTCGGATCCCTTTGAAGACTATAGGGCCAAAGGAAATATCCTGCGATAACAAAGAGAAAGAAGCTTTCTGAGAAACTTCTTTGTGTTCTGTGAAATCATGTCACAGAGTTACAGCTTTCCCCTCAAGAAGCCTTTCGCTAGGACAGTTCTTGTGTAATTGGCAAAGAGATATTTGGAAGCCCATAGAGGGCTATGGTGACAAAGGAAATATCCTCAGATGAAATCTGGAAAGAAGCTTTCTGAGAAACTGCTTAGTGTTCTGTGAATTCATCTCACAGAGTTACATCTGTATTTCGTGGATCTCTTTGCTAGCCTTATTTCTGTGGAATCTGAGAACAGATATTTCGGATCCCTTTGAAGACTATAGGGCCAAAGGAAATATCCTGCGATAACAAAGAGAAAGAAGCTTTCTGAGAAACTTCTTTGTGTTCTGTGAAATCATCTCACAGAATTACAGCTTTCCCCTCAAGAAGCCTTTCGCTAAGACAGTTCTTGTGGAATTGGCAAAGTGATATTTGGAAGCCCATAGAGGGCTATGGTGAAAAAGGAAATATCCTCAGATGAAATCTGGAAAGAAGCTTTCTGAGAAACTGCTTAGTGTTCTGTGAATTCATCTCACAGAGTTACATCTGTATTTCGTGGATCTCTTTGCTAGCCTTATTTCTGTGGAATCTGAGAACAGATATTTCGGATCCCTTTGAAGACTATAGGGCCAACGGAAATATCCTGCGATAACAAAGAGAAAGATGCTTTCTGAGAAACTTCTTTGTGTTCTGTGAAATCATCTCACAGAGTTACAGCTTTTCCCTCAAGAAGCCTTTAACTAAGACAGTTCTTGTGAAATTTGCATAGAGATATTTGGAAGCCCATAGAGGGCTATGGTGAAAAAGGAAATATCCTCAGATGAAATCTGGAAAGAAGCTTTCTGAGAAACTGCTTAGTGTTCTGTGAATTCATCTCACAGAGTTACATATGTATTTCGTGGATCTCTTTGCTAGCCTTATTTCTGTGGAATCTGAGAAAAGATATTTCGGATCCCTATGAAGACTATAGGGCCAAAGGAAATATCCTCCGATAACAAAGAGAAAGAAGCTTTCTGAGAAACTTCTTTGTGTTCTGTGAAATCATCTCACAGAGTTACAGCTTTCCCCTCAATAAGCCTTTCGCTAAGACAATTCTTGTGGAATTGGCAAAGTGATATTTGGAAGCCCATAGAGGGCTATGGTGAAAAAGGAAATATCCTCAGATGAAATCTGGAAAGAAGCTTTCTGAGAAACTGCTTAGTGTTCTGTGAATTCATCTCACAGAGTTACATCTGTATTTCGTGGATCTCTTTGCTAGCCTTATTTCTGTGGAATCTGAGAACAGATATTTCGGATCCCTTTGAAGACTATAGGGCCAAAGGAAATATCCTGCGATAACAAAGAGAAAGAAGCTTTCTGAGAAACTTCTTTGTGTTCTGTGAAATCATCTCACAGAGTTACAGCTTTCCCCTCAAGAAGCCTTTCGCTAAGACAGTTCTTGTGGAATTGGCAAAGTGATATTTGGAAGCCCATAGAGGGCTATGGTGAAAAAGGAAATATCCTCAGATGAAATCTGGAAAGAAGCTTTCTGAGAATCTGCTTAGTGTTCTGTTAATTCATCTCACAGTGTTACATCTGTATTTCGTGGATCTCTTTGCTAGCCTTATTTCTGTGGAATCTGAGAACAGATATTTCGGATCCCTTTGAAGACTATAGGGCCAAAGGAAATATCCTGCGATAACAAAGAGAAAGAAGCTTTCTGAGAAACTTCTTTGTGTTCTGTGAAATCATGTCACAGAGTTACAGCTTTCCCCTCAAGAAGCCTTTCGCTAGGACAGTTCTTGTGTAATTGGCAAAGAGATATTTGGAAGCCCATAGAGGGCTATGGTGACAAAGGAAATATCCTCAGATGAAATCTGGAAAGAAGCTTTCTGAGAAACTGCTTAGTGTTCTGTTAATTCAATTCACCGAGTTACATCTGTATTTCGTGGATCTCTTTGCTAGCCTTATTTCTGTGGAATCTGAGAACAGATATTTCGGATCCCTTTGAAGACTATAGAGCCAAAGGAAATATCCTCCGATAACAAAGAGAAAGAAGCTTTCTGAGAAACTTCTTTGTGTTCTGTGAAATCATCTCACAGAGTTACAGCTTTCCCCTCAAGAAGCCTTTCGCTAGGACAGTTCTTGTGTAATTGGCAAAGAGATATTTGGAAGCCCATAGAGGGCTATGGTGAAAAAGGAAATATCCTCAGATGAAATCTGGAAAGAAGCTTTCTGAGAATCTGCTTAGTGTTCTGTTAATTCATCTCACAGGGTTACGTGTGTATATCGTGGATCTCTTTGCTAGCCTTATTTCTGTGGAATCTGAGAACAGATATTTCTGATCCCTTTGAAGACTATAGGGCCAAAGGAAATATCCTGCGATAACAAAGAGAAAGAAGCTTTCTGAGAAACTTCTTTCTGTTCTGTGAAATCATCTCACAGAGTTACAGCTATCCCCTCAAGAAGCCTTTCGCTAAGACAGTTCTTGTGGAATTGGCAAAGTGATATTTGGAAGCCCATAGAGGGCTATGGTGAAAAAGGAAATATCCTCAGATGAAATCTGGAAAGATGCTTTCTGAGAATCTGCTTAGTGTTCTGTTAATTCATCTCACAGTGTTACATCTGTATTTCGTGGATCTCTTTGCTAGCCTTATTTCTGTGGAATCTGAGAACAGATATTTCGGATCCCTTTGAAGACTATAGGGCCAAAGGAAATATCCTGCGATAACAAAGAGAAAGAAGCTTTCTGAGAAACTTCTTTGTGTTCTGTGAAATCATCTCACAGAGTTACAGCTTTACCCTCCAGAAGCCTTTCGCTAGGACAGTTCTTGTGTAATTGGCAAAGAGATATTTGGAAGCCCATAGAGGGCTATGGTGACAAAGGAAATATCCTCAGATGAAATCTGGAAAGAAGCTTTCTGAGAAACTGCTTAGTGTTCTGTGAATTCATCTCACAGGGTTACATCTGTATTTCGTGGATCTCTTTGCTAGCCTTATTTCTGTGGAATCTGAGAACAGATATTTCGGATCCCTTAGAAGACTATAGGGCCAAAGGAAATATCCTGCGATAACAAAGAAAAAGAAGCTTTCTGAGAAACTTCTTTGTGTTCTGTGAAATCATCTCACAGAATTACAGCTTTCCCCTCAAGAAGCCTTTCGCTAAGACAGTTCTTGTGGAAATGGCAAAGTGATATTTGGAAGCCCATAGAGGGCTATGGTGAAAAAGGAAATATCCTCAGATGAAATCTGGAAAGAAGCTTTCTGAGAAACTGCTTAGTGTTCTGTGAATTCATCTCACAGAGTTACATCTGTATTTCGTGGATCTCTTTGCTAGCCTTATTTCTGTGGAATCTGAGAACAGATATTTCGGATCCCTTTGAAGACTATAGGGCCAAAGGACATATCCTCCGATAACAAAGAGAAAGAAGCTTTCTGAGAAACTTCTTTGTGTTCTGTGAAATCATCTCACAGAGTTACAGCTTTCCCCTCAAGAAGCCTTTAACTAAGACTGTTCTTGTGAAATTGGCAAAGAGATATTTGGAAGCCCATAGAGGGCTATGGTGAAAAAGGAAATATCCTCAGATGAAATCTGGAAAGAAGCTTTCTGAGAAACTGCTTAGTGTTCTGTGAATTCATCTCACAGAGTTACATCTGTATTTCGTGGATTTCTTTGCTAGCCTTATTTCTGTGTAATCTCAGAACAGATATTTCGGATCCCTTTGAAGACTATAGGGCCAAAGGAAATATCCTGCGATAACAAAGAGAAAGAAGCTTTCTGAGAAACTTCTTTGTGTTCTGTGAAATCATCTCACAGAGTTACAGCTTTCCCCTCAAGAAGCCTTTCGCTAGGACAGTTCTTGTGTAATTGGTAAAGAGATATTTGGAAGCCCATAGAGGGCTATGGTGACAAAGGAAATATCCTCAGATGAAATCTGGAAAGAAGCTTTCTGAGAAACTGCTTAGTGTTCTGTGAATTCATCTCACAGAGTTACATCTGTATTTCGTGGATCTCTTTGCTAGCCTTATTTCTGTGGAATCTGAGAACAGATATTTCGGATCCCTTTGAAGACTATAGGGCCAAAAGAAATATCCTGCGATAACAAAGAGAAAGAAGCTTTCTGAGAAACTTCTTTGTGTTCTGTGAAATCATCTCACAGAATTACCGCTTTCCCCTCAAAAAGTCTTTCGCTAAGACAGTTCTTGTGGAATTGGCAAAGTGATATTTGGAAGCCCATAGAGGGCTATTGTGAAAAAGGAAATATCCTCAGATGAAATCTGGAAAAAATCTTTCTGAGAAACTGCTTAGTGTTCTGTGAATTCATCTCACAGAGTTACATATGTATTTCGTGGATCTCTTTGCTAGCCTTATTTCTGTGGAATCTGAGAAAAGATATTTCGGATCCCTATGAAGACTATAGGGCCAAAGGAAATATCCTCCGATAACAAAGAGAAAGAAGCTTTCTGAGAAACTTCTTTCTGTTCTGTGAAATCATCTCACAGAGTCACAGCTTTCCTCTCAAGAAGCCTTTCGCTAAGACAGTTCTTGTGGAAATGGCAAAGTGATATTTGTAAGCCCATAGAGGGCTATGGTGAAATAGGAAATATCCTCAGATGAAATATGGAAAGAAGCTTTCTGAGAAACTGCTTAGTGTTCTGTGAATTCATCTCACAGAGTTACATCTGTATTTCGTGGATCTCTTTGTTAGCCTTATTTCTGTGGAATCTGAGAACAGAGATTTCGGATCCCTTCGAAGACTATAGGGCCAAAGGAAATATCCTCCGATAACAAAGAGAAAGAAGGTTTCTGAGAAACTTCTTTGTGTTCTGTGAAATCATCTCACAGAGTTACAGCATTCCCCTCAAGAAGCCTTTCGCTCAGACAGTTCTTGTGGAATTGGCAAAGAGATATTTGGAAGCCCATAGATGACTACGGTGAAAAAGGAAATATCCTCAGATGAAATCTGGAAAGAAGCTTTCTGAGAAACTGCTTAGTGTTCTGTGAATTCATCTCACAGAGTTACATGTGTATTTCGTGGATCTCTTTGCTAGCCTTATTTCTGTGGAATCTGAGAAAAGATATTTCGGATCCCTATGAAGACTATAGGGCCAAAGGAAATATCCTCCGATAACAAAGAGAAAGAAGCTTTCTGAGAAACTTCTATGTGTTCTGTGAAATCATCTCACAGAGTTACAGCTTTCCCCTCAAGAAGCCTTTCACTAGGACAGTTCTTGTGTAATTGGCAAAGAGATATTTGGAAGCCCATAGAGGGCTATGGTGAAAAAGGAAATATCCTCAGATGATATCTGGAAAGAAGCTTTCTGAGAAACTGCTTAGTGTTCTGTAAATTCATCTCACCGTGTTACATCTGTATTTCGTGGATCTCTTTGCTAGCCTTATTTCTGTGTAATCTGAGAACAGATATTTCGGATCCCTTTGAAGACTATAGAGCCAAAGGAAATATCCTCCGATAACAAAGAGAAAGAAGCTTTCTGAGAAACTTCTTTGTGTTCTGTGAAATCATCTCACAGAGTTACAGCTTTCCCCTCAAGAAGCCTTTCGCTAGGACAGTTCTTGTGTAATTGGCAAAGAGATATTTGGAAGCCCATAGAGGGCTATGGTGAAAAAGGAAATATCCTCAGATGAAATCTGGAAAGAAGCTTTCTGAGAATCTGCTTAGTGTTCTGTTAATTCATCTCACAGGGTTACATCTGTATTTCGTGGATCTCTTTGCTAGCCTTATTTCTGTGGAATCTGAGAACAGATATTTCGGATCCCTTTGAAGACTATAGGGCCAAAGGAAATATCCTGCGATAACAAAGAGAAAGAAGCTTTCTGAGAAACTTCTTTGTGTTCTGTGAAATCATCTCACAGAGTTACAGCTTTCCCCTCAAGAAGCCTTTAACTAAGACTGTTCTTGTGAAATTGGCAAAGAGATATTTGGAAGCCCATAGAGGGCTATGGTGACAAAGGAAATATCCTCAGATGAAATCTGGAAAGAAGCTTTCTGAGAAACTGCTTAGTGTTCTGTGAATTCATCTCACAGAGTTACATCTGCATTTCGTGGATCTCTTTGCTAGCCTTATTTCTGTGGAATCTGAGAACAGATATTTCGGATCCCTTTGAAGACTATAGGGCCAAAGGAAATATCCTGCGATAACAAAGAGAAAGAAGCTTTCTGAGAAACTTCTTTGTGTTCTGTGAAATCATCTCACAGAATTACAGCTTTCCCCTCAAGAAGCCTTTCGCTAAGACAGTTCTTGTGGAATTGGCAAAGTGATATTTGGAAGCCCATAGAGGGCTATGGTGAAAAAGGAAATATCCTCAGATGAAATCTGGAAAGAAGCTTTCTGAGAAACTGCTTAGTGTTCTGTGAATTCATCTCACAGAGTTACATCTGTATTTCGTGGATCTCTTTGCTAGCCTTATTTCTGTGGAATCTGAGAACAGATATTTCGGATCCCTTTGAAGACTATAGGGCCAACGGAAATATCCTGCGATAACAAAGAGAAAGATGCTTTCTGAGAAACTTCTTTGTGTTCTGTGAAATCATCTCACAGAGTTACAGCTTTTCCCTCAAGAAGCCTTTAACTAAGACAGTTCTTGTGAAATTTGCATAGAGATATTTGGAAGCCCATAGAGGGCTATGGTGAAAAAGGAAATATCCTCAGATGAAATCTGGAAAGAAGCTTTCTGAGAAACTGCTTAGTGTTCTGTGAATTCATCTCACAGAGTTACATATGTATTTCGTGGATCTCTTTGCTAGCCTTATTTCTGTGGAATCTGAGAAAAGATATTTCGGATCCCTATGAAGACTATAGGGCCAAAGGAAATATCCTCCGATAACAAAGAGAAAGAAGCTTTCTGAGAAACTTCTTTGTGTTCTGTGAAATCATCTCACAGAGTTACAGCTTTCCCCTCAATAAGCCTTTCGCTAAGACAATTCTTGTGGAATTGGCAAAGTGATATTTGGAAGCCCATAGAGGGCTATGGTGAAAAAGGAAATATCCTCAGATGAAATCTGGAAAGAAGCTTTCTGAGAAACTGCTTAGTGTTCTGTGAATTCATCTCACAGAGTTACATCTGTATTTCGTGGATCTCTTTGCTAGCCTTATTTCTGTGGAATCTGAGAACAGATATTTCTGATCCCTTTGAAGACTATAGGGCCAAAGGAAATATCCTGCGATAACAAAGAGAAAGAAGCTTTCTGAGAAACTTCTTTGTGTTCTGTGAAATCATCTCACAGAGTTACAGCTTTCCCCTCAGGAAGCCTTTCGCTAAGACAGTTCTTGTGGAATTGGCAAAGTGATATTTGGAAGCCCATAGAGGGCTATGGTGAAAAAGGAAATATCCTCAGATGAAATCTGGAAAGAAGCTTTCTGAGAATCTGCTTAGTGTTCTGTTAATTCATCTCACAGTGTTACATCTGTATTTCGTGGATCTCTTTGCTAGCCTTATTTCTGTGGAATCTGAGAACAGATATTTCGGATCCCTTTGAAGACTATAGGGCCAAAGGAAATATCCTGCGATAACAAAGAGAAAGAAGCTTTCTGAGAAACTTCTTTGTGTTCTGTGAAATCATGTCACAGAGTTACAGCTTTCCCCTCAAGAAGCCTTTCGCTAGGACAGTTCTTGTGTAATTGGCAAAGAGATATTTGGAAGCCCATAGAGGGCTATGGTGACAAAGGAAATATCCTCAGATGAAATCTGGAAAGAAGCTTTCTGAGAAACTGCTTAGTGTTCTGTTAATTCAATTCACCGAGTTACATCTGTATTTCGTGGATCTCTTTGCTAGCCTTATTTCTGTGGAATCTGAGAACAGATATTTCGGATCCCTTTGAAGACTATAGAGCCAAAGGAAATATCCTCCGATAACAAAGAGAAAGAAGCTTTCTGAGAAACTTCTTTGTGTTCTGTGAAATCATCTCACAGAGTTACAGCTTTCCCCTCAAGAAGCCTTTCGCTAGGACAGTTCTTGTGTAATTGGCAAAGAGATATTTGGAAGCCCATAGAGGGCTATGGTGAAAAAGGAAATATCCTCAGATGAAATCTGGAAAGAAGCTTTCTGAGAATCTGCTTAGTGTTCTGTTAATTCATCTCACAGGGTTACGTGTGTATATCGTGGATCTCTTTGCTAGCCTTATTTCTGTGGAATCTGAGAACAGATATTTCTGATCCCTTTGAAGACTATAGGGCCAAAGGAAATATCCTGCGATAACAAAGAGAAAGAAGCTTTCTGAGAAACTTCTTTCTGTTCTGTGAAATCATCTCACAGAGTTACAGCTATCCCCTCAAGAAGCCTTTCGCTAAGACAGTTCTTGTGGAATTGGCAAAGTGATATTTGGAAGCCCATAGAGGGCTATGGTGAAAAAGGAAATATCCTCAGATGAAATCTGGAAAGATGCTTTCTGAGAATCTGCTTAGTGTTCTGTTAATTCATCTCACAGTGTTACATCTGTATTTCGTGGATCTCTTTGCTAGCCTTATTTCTGTGGAATCTGAGAACAGATATTTCGGATCCCTTTGAAGACTATAGGGCCAAAGGAAATATCCTGCGATAACAAAGAGAAAGAAGCTTTCTGAGAAACTTCTTTGTGTTCTGTGAAATCATCTCACAGAGTTACAGCTTTACCCTCCAGAAGCCTTTCGCTAGGACAGTTCTTGTGTAATTGGCAAAGAGATATTTGGAAGCCCATAGAGGGCTATGGTGACAAAGGAAATATCCTCAGATGAAATCTGGAAAGAAGCTTTCTGAGAAACTGCTTAGTGTTCTGTGAATTCATCTCACAGGGTTACATCTGTATTTCGTGGATCTCTTTGCTAGCCTTATTTCTGTGGAATCTGAGAACAGATATTTCGGATCCCTTAGAAGACTATAGGGCCAAAGGAAATATCCTGCGATAACAAAGAAAAAGAAGCTTTCTGAGAAACTTCTTTGTGTTCTGTGAAATCATCTCACAGAATTACAGCTTTCCCCTCAAGAAGCCTTTCGCTAAGACAGTTCTTGTGGAAATGGCAAAGTGATATTTGGAAGCCCATAGAGGGCTATGGTGAAAAAGGAAATATCCTCAGATGAAATCTGGAAAGAAGCTTTCTGAGAAACTGCTTAGTGTTCTGTGAATTCATCTCACAGAGTTACATCTGTATTTCGTGGATCTCTTTGCTAGCCTTATTTCTGTGGAATCTGAGAACAGATATTTCGGATCCCTTTGAAGACTATAGGGCCAAAGGACATATCCTCCGATAACAAAGAGAAAGAAGCTTTCTGAGAAACTTCTTTGTGTTCTGTGAAATCATCTCACAGAATTACAGCTTTCCCCTCAAGAAGCCTTTAACTAAGACTGTTCTTGTGAAATTGGCAAAGAGATATTTGGAAGCCCATAGAGGGCTATGGTGAAAAAGGAAATATCCTCAGATGAAATCTGGAAAGAAGCTTTCTGAGAAACTGCTTAGTGTTCTGTGAATTCATCTCACAGAGTTACATCTGTATTTCGTGGATCTCTTTGCTAGCCTTATTTCTGTGTAATCTCAGAACAGATATTTCGGATCCCTTTGAAGACTATAGGGCCAAAGGAAATATCCTGCGATAACAAAGAGAAAGAAGCTTTCTGAGAAACTTCTTTGTGTTCTGTGAAATCATCTCACAGAGTTACAGCTTTCCCCTCAAGAAGCCTTTCGCTAGGACAGTTCTTGTGTAATTGGTAAAGAGATATTTGGAAGCCCATAGAGGGCTATGGTGACAAAGGAAATATCCTCAGATGAAATCTGGAAAGAAGCTTTCTGAGAAACTGCTTAGTGTTCTGTGAATTCATCTCACAGAGTTACATCTGTATTTCGTGGATCTCTTTGCTAGCCTTATTTCTGTGGAATCTGAGAACAGATATTTCGGATCCCTTTGAAGACTATAGGGCCAAAGGAAATATCCTGCGATAACAAAGAGAAAGAAGCTTTCTGAGAAACTTCTTTGTGTTCTGTGAAATCATCTCACAGAATTACCGCTTTCCCCTCAAAAAGTCTTTCGCTAAGACAGTTCTTGTGGAATTGGCAAAGTGATATTTGGAAGCCCATAGAGGGCTATTGTGAAAAAGGAAATATCCTCAGATGAAATCTGGAAAAAATCTTTCTGAGAAACTGCTTAGTGTTCTGTGAATTCATCTCACAGAGTTACATATGTATTTCGTGGATCTCTTTGCTAGCCTTATTTCTGTGGAATCTGAGAAAAGATATTTCGGATCCCTATGAAGACTATAGGGCCAAAGGAAATATCCTCCGATAACAAAGAGAAAGAAGCTTTCTGAGAAACTTCTTTCTGTTCTGTGAAATCATCTCACAGAGTCACAGCTTTCCTCTCAAGAAGCCTTTCGCTAAGACAGTTCTTGTGGAAATGGCAAAGTGATATTTGTAAGCCCATAGAGGGCTATGGTGAAATAGGAAATATCCTCAGATGAAATATGGAAAGAAGCTTTCTGAGAAACTGCTTAGTGTTCTGTGAATTCATCTCACAGAGTTACATCTGTATTTCGTGGATCTCTTTGTTAGCCTTATTTCTGTGGAATCTGAGAACAGAGATTTCGGATCCCTTCGAAGACTATAGGGCCAAAGGAAATATCCTCCGATAACAAAGAGAAAGAAGGTTTCTGAGAAACTTCTTTGTGTTCTGTGAAATCATCTCACAGAGTTACAGCATTCCCCTCAAGAAGCCTTTCGCTCAGACAGTTCTTGTGGAATTGGCAAAGAGATATTTGGAAGCCCATAGATGACTACGGTGAAAAAGGAAATATCCTCAGATGAAATCTGGAAAGAAGCTTTCTGAGAAACTGCTTAGTGTTCTGTGAATTCATCTCACAGAGTTACATGTGTATTTCGTGGATCTCTTTGCTAGCCTTATTTCTGTGGAATCTGAGAAAAGATATTTCGGATCCCTATGAAGACTATAGGGCCAAAGGAAATATCCTCCGATAACAAAGAGAAAGAAGCTTTCTGAGAAACTTCTATGTGTTCTGTGAAATCATCTCACAGAGTTACAGCTTTCCCCTCAAGAAGCCTTTCACTAGGACAGTTCTTGTGTAATTGGCAAAGAGATATTTGGAAGCCCATAGAGGGCTATGGTGAAAAAGGAAATATCCTCAGATGATATCTGGAAAGAAGCTTTCTGAGAAACTGCTTAGTGTTCTGTAAATTCATCTCACCGTGTTACATCTGTATTTCGTGGATCTCTTTGCTAGCCTTATTTCTGTGTAATCTGAGAACAGATATTTCGGATCCCTTTGAAGACTATAGAGCCAAAGGAAATATCCTCCGATAACAAAGAGAAAGAAGCTTTCTGAGAAACTTCTTTGTGTTCTGTGAAATCATCTCACAGAGTTACAGCTTTCCCCTCAAGAAGCCTTTCGCTAGGACAGTTCTTGTGTAATTGGCAAAGAGATATTTGGAAGCCCATAGAGGGCTATGGTGAAAAAGGAAATATCCTCAGATGAAATCTGGAAAGAAGCTTTCTGAGAAACTGCTTAGTGTTCTGTGAATTCATCTCACAGAGTTACATCTGCATTTCGTGGATCTCTTTGCTAGCCTTATTTCTGTGGAATCTGAGAACAGATATTTCGGATCCCTTTGAAGACTATAGGGCCAAAGGAAATATCCTGCGATAACAAAGAGAAAGAAGCTTTCTGAGAAACTTCTTTGTGTTCTGTGAAATCATCTCACAGAATTACAGCTTTCCCCTCAAGAAGCCTTTCGCTAAGACAGTTCTTGTGGAATTGGCAAAGTGATATTTGGAAGCCCATAGAGGGCTATGGTGAAAAAGGAAATATCCTCAGACGAAATCTGGAAGGAAGCTTTCTGAGAAACTGCTTAGTGTTCTGTGAATTCATCTCACAGAGTTACATCTGTATTTCGTGGATCTCTTTGCTAGCCTTATTTCTGTGGAATATGAGAACAGATATTTCGGATCCCTTTGAAGACTATAGGGCCAAAGGAAATATCCCGCGATAACAAAGAGAAAGAAGCTTTCTGAGAAACTTCTTTCTGTTCTGTGAAATCATCTCACAGAGTTACAGCTTTCCCCTCAAGAAGCCTTTCGCTAAGACAGTTCTTGTGGAATTGGCAAAGTGATATTTGGAAGCCCATAGAGGGCTATGGTGAAAAAGGAAATATCCTCAGATGAAATCTGGAAAGAAGCTTTCTGAGAATCTGCTTAGTGTTCTGTTAATTCATCTCACAGTGTTACATCTGTATTTCGTGGATCTCTTTGCTAGCCTTATTTCTGTGGAATCTGAGAACAGATATTTCGGATCCCTTTGAAGACTATAGGGCCAAAGGAAATATCCTGCGATAACAAAGAGAAAGAAGCTTTCTGAGAAACTTCTTTGTGTTCTGTGAAATCATCTCACAGAGTTACAGCTTTCCCCTCCAGAAGCCTTTCGCTAGGTCAGTTCTTGCGTAATTGGCAAAGAGATATTTGGAAGCCCATAGAGGGCTATGGTGACAAAGGAAATATCCTCAGATGAAATCTGGAAAGAAGCTTTCTGAGAAACTGCTTAGTGTTCTGTGAATTCATCTCACAGGGTTACATCTGTATTTCGTGGATCTCTTTGCTAGCCTTATTTCTGTGGAATCTGAGAACAGATATTTCGGATCCCTTTGAAGACTATAGGGCCAAAGGAAATATCCTGCGATAACAAAGAGAAAGAAGCTTTCTGAGAAACTTCTTTGTGTTCTGTGAAATCATCTCACAGAGTTACAGCTTTCCCCTCCAGAAGCCTTTCGCTAGGACAGTTCTTGTGTAATTGGCAAAGAGATATTTGGAAGCCCATAGAGGGCTATGGTGACAAAGGAAATATCCTCAGATGAAATCTGGAAAGAAGCTTTCTGAGAAACTGCTTAGTGTTCTGTGAATTCATCTCACAGGGTTACATCTGTATTTCGTGGATCTCTTTGCTAGCCTTATTTCTGTGGAATCTGAGAACAGATATTTCGGATCCCTTTGAAGACTATAGGGCCAAAGGAAATATCCTGCGATAACAAAGAAAAAGAAGCTTTCTGAGAAACTTCTTTGTGTTCTGTGAAATCATCTCACAGAATTACAGCTTTCCCCTCAAGAAGCCTTTCGCTAAGACAGTTCTTGTGGAATTGGCAAAGTGATATTTGGAAGCCCATAGAGGGCTATGGTGAAAAAGGAAATATCCTCAGATGAAATCTGGAAAGATGCTTTCTGAGAATCTGCTTAGTGTTCTGTTAATTCATCTCACAGTGTTACATCTGTATTTCGTGGATCTCTTTGCTAGCCTTATTTCTGTGGAATCTGAGAACAGATATTTCGGATCCCTTTGAAGACTATAGGGCCAAAGGAAATATCCTGCGATAACAAAGAGAAAGAAGCTTTCTGAGAAACTTCTTTGTGTTCTGTGAAATCATCTCACAGAGTTACAGCTTTCCCCTCCAGAAGCCTTTCGCTAGGACAGTTCTTGTGTAATTGGCAAAGAGATATTTGGAAGCCCATAGAGGGCTATGGTGACAAAGGAAATATCCTCAGATGAAATCTGGAAAGAAGCTTTCTGAGAAACTGCTTAGTGTTCTGTGAATTCATCTCACAGGGTTACATCTGTATTTCGTGGATCTCTTTGCTAGCCTTATTTCTGTGGAATCTGAGAACAGATATTTCGGATCCCTTTGAAGACTATAGGGCCAAAGGAAATATCCTGCGATAACAAAGAAAAAGAAGCTTTCTGAGAAACTTCTTTGTGTTCTGTGAAATCATCTCACAGAATTACAGCTTTCCCCTCAAGAAGCCTTTCGCTAAGACAGTTCTTGTGGAATTGGCAAAGTGATATTTGGAAGCCCATAGAGGGCTATGGTGAAAAAGGAAATATCCTCAGATGAAATCTGGAAAGAAGCTTTCTGAGAAACTGCTTAGTGTTCTGTGAATTCATCTCACAGAGTTACATCTGTATTTCGTGGATCTCTTTGCTAGCCTTATTTCTGTGGAATCTGAGAACAGATATTTCGGATCCCTTTGAAGACTATAGGGCCAAAGGACATATCCTCCGATAACAAAGAGAAAGAAGCTTTCTGAGAAACTTCTTTGTGTTCTGTGAAATCATCTCACAGAGTTACAGCTTTCCCCTCAAGAAGCCTTTCGCTAGGACAGTTCTTGTGTAATTGGTAAAGAGATATTTGGAAGCCCATAGAGGGCTATGGTGACAAAGGAAATATCCTCAGATGAAATCTGGAAAGAAGCTTTCTGAGAAACTGCTTAGTGTTCTGTGAATTCATCTCACAGAGTTACATCTGTATTTCGTGGATCTCTTTGCTAGCCTTATTTCTGTGGAATCTGAGAACAGATATTTCGGATCCCTTTGAAGACTATAGGGCCAAAGGAAATATCCTGCGATAACAAAGAGAAAGAAGCTTTCTGAGAAACTTCTTTGTGTTCTGTGAAATCATCTCACAGAATTACCGCTTTCCCCTCAAGAAGTCTTTCGCTAAGACAGTTCTTGTGGAATTGGCAAAGTGATATTTGGAAGCCCATAGAGGGCTATTGTGAAAAAGGAAATATCCTCAGATGAAATCTGGAAAAAATCTTTCTGAGAAACTGCTTAGTGTTCTGTGAATTCATCTCACAGAGTTACATATGTATTTCGTGGATCTCTTTGCTAGCCTTATTTCTGTGGAATCTGAGAAAAGATATTTCGGATCCCTATGAAGACTATAGGGCCAAAGGAAATATCCTCCGATAACAAAGAGAAAGAAGCTTTCTGAGAAACTTCTTTCTGTTCTGTGAAATCATCTCACAGAGTCACAGCTTTCCTCTCAAGAAGCCTTTCGCTAAGACAGTTCTTGTGGAAATGGCAAAGTGATATTTGTAAGCCCATAGAGGGCTATGGTGAAAAAGGAAATATCCTCAGATGAAATATGGAAAGAAGCTTTCTGAGAAACTGCTTAGTGTTCTGTGAATTCATCTCACAGAGTTACATCTGTATTTCGTGGATCTCTTTGTTAGCCTTATTTCTGTGGAATCTGAGAACAGAGATTTCGGATCCCTTTGAAGACTATAGGGCCAAAGGAAATATCCTCCGATAACAAAGAGAAAGAAGGTTTCTGAGAAACTTCTTTGTGTTCTGTGAAATCATCTCACAGAGTTACAGCATTCCCCTCAAGAAGCCTTTCGCTCAGACAGTTCTTGTGGAATTGGCAAAGAGATATTTGGAAGCCCATAGATGACTACGGTGAAAAAGGAAATATCCTCAGATGAAA
The DNA here is from genome assembly GCF_043159975.1 of Macaca nemestrina. NCBI lineage: Eukaryota > Metazoa > Chordata > Mammalia > Primates > Cercopithecidae > Macaca > Macaca nemestrina. The sequence goes on along the minus strand of NC_092128.1, from coordinate 136,822,369 downwards.
TCTGGAAAGAAGCTTTCTGAGAAACTGCTTAGTGTTCTGTGAATTCATCTCACAGAGTTACATGTGTATTTCGTGGATCTCTTTGCTAGCCTTATTTCTGTGGAATCTGAGAAAAGATATTTCGGATCCCTATGAAGACTATAGGGCCAAAGGAAATATCCTCCGATAACAAAGAGAAAGAAGCTTTCTGAGAAACTTCTATGTGTTCTGTGAAATCATCTCACAGAGTTACAGCTTTCCCCTCAAGAAGCCTTTCACTAGGACAGTTCTTGTGTAATTGGCAAAGAGATATTTGGAAGCCCATAGAGGGCTATGGTGAAAAAGGAAATATCCTCAGATGATATCTGGAAAGAAGCTTTCTGAGAAACTGCTTAGTGTTCTGTAAATTCATCTCACCGTGTTACATCTGTATTTCGTGGATCTCTTTGCTAGCCTTATTTCTGTGTAATCTGAGAACAGATATTTCGGATCCCTTTGAAGACTATAGAGCCAAAGGAAATATCCTCCGATAACAAAGAGAAAGAAGCTTTCTGAGAAACTTCTTTGTGTTCTGTGAAATCATCTCACAGAGTTACAGCTTTCCCCTCAAGAAGCCTTTCGCTAGGACAGTTCTTGTGTAATTGGCAAAGAGATATTTGGAAGCCCATAGAGGGCTATGGTGAAAAAGGAAATATCCTCAGATGAAATCTGGAAAGAAGCTTTCTGAGAATCTGCTTAGTGTTCTGTTAATTCATCTCACAGGGTTACATCTGTATTTCGTGGATCTCTTTGCTAGCCTTATTTCTGTGGAATCTGAGAACAGATATTTCGGATCCCTTTGAAGACTATAGGGCCAAAGGAAATATCCTGCGATAACAAAGAGAAAGAAGCTTTCTGAGAAACTTCTTTGTGTTCTGTGAAATCATCTCACAGAGTTACAGCTTTCCCCTCAAGAAGCCTTTAACTAAGACTGTTCTTGTGAAATTGGCAAAGAGATATTTGGAAGCCCATAGAGGGCTATGGTGACAAAGGAAATATCCTCAGATGAAATCTGGAAAGAAGCTTTCTGAGAAACTGCTTAGTGTTCTGTGAATTCATCTCACAGAGTTACATCTGCATTTCGTGGATCTCTTTGCTAGCCTTATTTCTGTGGAATCTGAGAACAGATATTTCGGATCCCTTTGAAGACTATAGGGCCAAAGGAAATATCCTGCGATAACAAAGAGAAAGAAGCTTTCTGAGAAACTTCTTTGTGTTCTGTGAAATCATCTCACAGAATTACAGCTTTCCCCTCAAGAAGCCTTTCGCTAAGACAGTTCTTGTGGAATTGGCAAAGTGATATTTGGAAGCCCATAGAGGGCTATGGTGAAAAAGGAAATATCCTCAGACGAAATCTGGAAAGAAGCTTTCTGAGAAACTGCTTAGTGTTCTGTGAATTCATCTCACAGAGTTACATCTGTATTTCGTGGATCTCTTTGCTAGCCTTATTTCTGTGGAATCTGAGAACAGATATTTCTGATCCCTTTGAAGACTATAGGGCCAAAGGAAATATCCTGCGATAACAAAGAAAAAGAAGCTTTCTGAGAAACTTCTTTGTGTTCTGTGAAATCATCTCACAGAATTACAGCTTTCCCCTCAAGAAGCCTTTCGCTAAGACAGTTCTTGTGGAATTGGCAAAGTGATATTTGGAAGCCCATAGAGGGCTATGGTGAAAAAGGAAATATCCTCAGATGAAATCTGGAAAGAAGCTTTCTGAGAAACTGCTTAGTGTTCTGTGAATTCATCTCACAGAGTTACATCTGTATTTCGTGGATCTCTTTGCTAGCCTTATTTCTGTGGAAACTGAGAACAGATATTTCTGATCCCTTTGAAGACTATAGGGCCAAAGGAAATATCCTGCGATAACAAAGAGAAAGAAGCTTTCTGAGAAACTTCTTTGTGTTCTGTGAAATCATCTCACAGAGTTACAGCTTTCCCCTCAAGAAGCCTTTAACTAAGACTGTTCTTGTGAAATTGGCAAAGAGATATTTGGAAGCCCATAGAGGGCTATGGTGAAAAAGGAAATATCCTCAGATGAAATCTGGAAAGAAGCTTTCTGAGAAACTGCTTAGTGTTCTGTGAATTCATCTCACAGAGTTACATCTGTATTTCGTGGATCTCTTTGCTAGCCTTATTTCTGTGGAATCTGAGAACAGATATTTCGGATCCCTTTGAAGACTATAGGGCCAAAGGAAATATCCTGCGATAACAAAGAGAAAGAAGCTTTCTGAGAAACTTCTTTGTGTTCTGTGAAATCATCTCACAGAGTTACAGCTTTCCACTCAAGAAGCCTTTCGCTAGGACAGTTCTTGTGTAATTGGCAAAGAGATATTTGGAAGCCCATAGACGGCTATGGTGACAAAGGAAATATCCTCAGATGAAATCTGGAAAGAAGCTTTCTGAGAAACTGCTTAGTGTTCTGTGAATTCATCTCACAGAGTTACATCTGTATTTCGTGGATCTCTTTGCTAGCCTTATTTCTGTGGAATCTGAGAACAGATATTTCGGATCCCTTTGAAGACTATAGGGCCAAAGGAAATATCCTGCGATAACAAAGAGAAAGAAGCTTTCTGAGAAACTTCTTTGTGTTCTGTGAAATCATCTCACAGAATTACAGCTTTCCCCTCAAGAAGCCTTTCGCTAAGACAGTTCTTGTGGAATTGGCAAAGTGATATTTGGAAGCCCATAGAGGGCTATTGTGAAAAAGGAAATATCCTCAGATGAAATCTGGAAAAAAGCTTTCTGAGAAACTGCTTAGTGTTCTGTGAATTCATCTCACAGAGTTACATATGTATTTCGTGGATCTCTTTGCTAGCCTTATTTCTGTGGAATCTGAGAAAAGATATTTCGGATCCCTATGAAGACTATAGGGCCAAAGGAAATATCCTCCGATAACAAAGAGAAAGAAGCTTTCTGAGAAACTTCTTTCTGTTCTGTGAAATCATCTCACAGAGTCACAGCTTTCCTCTCAAGAAGCCTTTCGCTAAGACAGTTCTTGTGGAAATGGCAAAGTGATATTTGTAAGCCCATAGAGGGCTATGGTGAAAAAGGAAATATCCTCAGATGAAATCTGGAAAGAAGCTTTCTGAGAAACTGCTTAGTGTTCTGTGAATTCATCTCACAGAGTTACATCTGTATTTCGTGGATCTCTTTGTTAGCCTTATTGCTGTGGAATCTGAGAACAGAGATTTCGGATCCCTTTGAAGACTATAGGGCCAAAGGTAATATCCTCCGATAACAAAGAGAAAGAAGGTTTCTGAGAAACTTCTTTGTGTTCTGTGAAATCATCTCACAGAGTTACAGCATTCCCCTCAAGAAGCCTTTCGCTCAGACAGTTCTTGTGGAATTGGCAAAGAGATATTTGGAAGCCCATAGATGACTACGGTGAAAAAGGAAATATCCTCAGATGAAATCTGGAAAGAAGCTTTCTGAGAAACTGCTTAGTGTTCTGTGAATTCATCTCACAGAGTTACATCTGTATTTCGTGGATCTCTTTGCTAGCCTTATTTCTGTGGAATATGAGAACAGATATTTCGGATCCCTTTGAAGACTATAGGGCCAAAGGAAATATCCTGCGATAACAAAGAGAAAGAAGCTTTCTGAGAAACTTCTTTCTGTTCTGTGAAATCATCTCACAGAGTTACAGCTTTCCCCTCAAGAAGCTTTTCGCTAAGACAGTTCTTGTGGAATTGGCAAAGTGATATTTGGAAGCCCATAGAGGGCTATGGTGAAAAAGGAAATATCCTCAGATGAAATCTGGAAAGAAGCTTTCTGAGAATCTGCTTAGTGTTCTGTTAATTCATCTCACAGTGTTTCATCTGTATTTCGTGGATCTCTTTGCTAGCCTTATTTCTGTGGAATCTGAGAACAGATATTTCGGATCCCTTTGAAGACTATAGGGCCAAAGGAAATATCCTGCGATAACAAAGAGAAAGAAGCTTTCTGAGAAACTTCTTTGTGTTCTGTGAAATCATCTCACAGAGTTACAGCTTTCCCCTCCAGAAGCCTTTCGCTAGGACAGTTCTTGTGTAATTGGCAAAGAGATATTTGGAAGCCCATAGAGGGCTATGGTGACAAAGGAAATATCCTCAGATGAAATCTGGAAAGAAGCTTTCTGAGAAACTGCTTAGTGTTCTGTGAATTCATCTCACAGGGTTACATCTGTATTTCGTGGATCTCTTTGCTACCCTTATTTCTGTGGAATCTGAGAACAGATATTTCGGATCCCTTTGAAGACTATAGGGCCAAAGGAAATATCCTGCGATAACAAAGAAAAAGAAGCTTTCTGAGAAACTTCTTTGTGTTCTGTGAAATCATCTCACAGAATTACAGCTTTCCCCTCAAGAAGCCTTTCGCTAAGACAGTTCTTGTGGAATTGGCAAAGTGATATTTGGAAGCCCATAGAGGGCTATGGTGAAAAAGGAAATATCCTCAGATGAAATCTGGAAAGAAGCTTTCTGAGAAACTGCTTAGTGTTCTGTGAATTCATCTCACAGAGTTACATCTGTATTTCGTGGATCTCTTTGCTAGCCTTATTTCTGTGGAATCTGAGAACAGATATTTCTGATCCCTTTGAAGACTATAGGGCCAAAGGAAATATCCTGCGATAACAAAGAGAAAGAAGATTTCTGAGAAACTTCTTTGTGTTCTGTGAAATCATCTCACAGAGTTACAGCTTTCCCCTCAAGAAGCCTTTAACTAAGACTGTTCTTGTGAAATTGGCAAAGAGATATTTGGAAGCCCATAGAGGGCTATGGTGAAAAAGGAAATATCCTCAGATGAAATCTGGAAAGAAGCTTTCTGAGAAACTGCTTAGTGTTCTGTTAATTCATCTCACAGAGTTACATCTGTATTTCGTGGATCTCTTTGCTAGCCTTATTTCTGTGGAATCTGAGAACAGATATTTCGGATCCCTATGAAGACTATAGGGCCAAAGGAAATATCCTCCGATAACAAAGAGAAAGAAGCTTTCTGAGAAACTTCTATGTGTTCTGTGAAATCATCTCACAGAGTTACAGCTTTCCCCTCAAGAAGCCTTTCACTAGGACAGTTCTTGTGTAATTGGCAAAGAGATATTTGGAAGCCCATAGAGGGCTATGGTGAAAAAGGAAATATCCTCAGATGATATCTGGAAAGAAGCTTTCTGAGAAACTGCTTAGTGTTCTGTGTATTCATCTCACCGAGTTACATCTGTATTTCGTGGATCTCTTTGCTAGCCTTATTTCTGTGTAATCTGAGAACAGATATTTCGGATCCCTTTGAAGACTATAGAGCCAAAGGAAATATCCTCCGATAACAAAGAGAAAGAAGCTTTCTGAGAAACTTCTTTGTGTTCTGTGAAATCATCTCACAGAGTTACAGCTTTCCCCTCAAGAAGCCTTTCGCTAGGACAGTTCTTGTGTAATTGGCAAAGAGATATTTGGAAGCCCTTAGAGGGCTATGGTGAAAAAGGAAATATCCTCAGATGAAATCTGGAAAGAAGCTTTCTGAGAATCTGCTTAGTGTTCTGTTAATTCATCTCACAGGGTTACATCTGTATTTCGTGGATCTCTTTGCTAGCCTTATTTCTGTGGAATCTGAGAACAGATATTTCGGATCCCTTTGAAGACTATAGGGCCAAAGGAAATATCCTGCGATAACAAAGAGAAAGAAGCTTTCTGAGAAACTTCTTTGTGTTCTGTGAAATCATCTCACAGAGTTACAGCTTTCCCCTCAAGAAGCCTTTAACTAAGACTGTTCTTCTGAAATTGGCAAAGAGATATTTGGAAGCCCATAGATGGCTATGGTGACAAAGGAAATATCCTCAGATGAAATCTGGAAAGAAGCTTTCTGAGAAACTGCTTAGTGTTCTGTGAATTCATCTCACAGAGTTACATCTGTATTTCATGGATCTCTTTGCTAGCCTTATTTCTGTGGAATCTGAGAACAGATATTTCGGATCCCTTTGAAGACTATAGGGCCAAAGGAAATATCCTGCGATAACAAAGAGAAAGAAGCTTTCTGAGAAACTTCTTTGTGTTCTGTGAAATCATCTCACAGAATTACAGCATTCCCCTCAAGAAGCCTTTCGCTAAGACAGTTCTTGTGGAATTGGCAAAGTGATATTTGGAAGCCCATAGAGGGCTATGGTGAAAAAGGAAATATCCTCAGACGAAATCTGGAAAGAAGCTTTCTGAGAAACTGCTTAGTGTTCTGTGAATTCATCTCACAGAGTTACATCTGTATTTCGTGGATCTCTTTGCTAGCCTTATTTCTGTGGAATCTGAGAACAGATATTTCGGATCCCTTTGAAGACTATAGGGCCAAAGGAAATATCCTGCGATAACAAAGAGAAAGAAGCTTTCTGAGAAACTTCTTTGTTTCTGTGAAATCATCTCACAGAATTACAGCTTTCCCCTCAAGAAGCCTTTCGCTAAGACAGTTCTTGTGGAATTGGCAAAGTGATATTTGGAAGCCCATAGAGGGCTATTGTGAAAAAGGAAATATCCTCAGATGAAATCTGGAAAAAAGCTTTCTGAGAAACTGCTTAGTGTTCTGTGAATTCATCTCACAGAGTTACATATGTATTTCGTGGATCTCTTTGCTAGCCTTATTTCTGTGGAATCTGAGAAAAAATATTTCGGATCCCTATGAAGACTATAGGGCCAAAGGAAATATCCTCCGATAACAAAGAGAAAGAAGCTTTCTGAGGAACTTCTTTCTGTTCTGTGAAATCATCTCACAGAGTCACAGCTTTCCTCTCAAGAAGCCTTTCGCTAAGACAGTTCTTGTGGAAATGGCAAAGTGATATTTGGAAGCCCATAGAGGGCTATGGTGAAAAAGGAAATATCCTCAGATGAAATCTGGAAAGAAGCTTTCTGAGAAACTGCTTAGTGTTCTGTGAATTCATCTCACAGAGTTACATCTGTATTTCGTGGATCTCTTTGTTAGCCTTATTGCTGTGGAATCTGAGAACAGAGATTTCGGATCCCTTTGAAGACTATAGGGCCAAAGGAAATATCCTCCGATAACAAAGAGAAAGAAGGTTTCTGAGAAACTTCTTTGTGTTCTGTGAAATCATCTCACAGAGTTACAGCATTCCCCTCAAGAAACCTTTCGCTCAGACAGTTCTTGTGGAATTGGCAAAGAGATATTTGGAAGCCCATAGATGACTACGGTGAAAAAGGAAATATCCTCAGATGAAATCTGGAAAGAAGCTTTCTGAGAAACTGCTTAGTGTTCTGTGAATTCATCTCACAGAGTTACATCTGTATTTCGTGGATCTCTTTGCTAGCCTTATTTCTGTGGAATCTGAGAACAGATATTTCGGATCCCTTTGAAGACTATAGGGCCAAAGGAAATATCCTGCGATAACAAAGAGAAAGAAGCTTTCTGAGAAACTTCTTTCTGTTCTGTGAAATCATCTCACAGAGTTACAGCTTTCCCCTCAAGAAGCTTTTCGCTAAGACAGTTCTTGTGGAATTGGCAAAGTGATATTTGTAAGCCCATAGAGGGCTATGGTGAAAAAGGAAATATCCTCAGATGAAATCTGGAAAGAAGCTTTCTGAGAAACTGCTTAGTGTTCTGTAAATTCATCTCACCGTGTTACATCTGTATTTCGTGGATCTCTTTGCTAGCCTTATTTCTGTGGAATCTGAGAACAGATATTTCGGATCCCTTTGAAGACTATAGGGCCAAAGGAAATATCCTGCGATAACAAAGAGAAAGAAGCTTTCTGAGAAACTTCTTTGTGTTCTGTGAAATCATCTCACAGAGTTACAGCTTTCCCCTCCAGAAGCCTTTCGCTAGGACAGTTCTTGTGTAATTGGCAAAGAGATATTTGGAAGCCCATAGAGGGCTATGGTGACAAAGGAAATATCCTCAGATGAAATCTGGAAAGAAGCTTTCTGAGAAACTGCTTAGTGTTCTGTGAATTCATCTCACAGGGTTACATCTGTATTTCGTGGATCTCTTTGCTACCATTATTTCTGTGGAATCTGAGAACAGATATTTCGGATCCCTTTGAAGACTATAGGGCCAAAGGAAATATCCTGCGATAACAAAGAAAAAGAAGCTTTCTGAGAAACTTCTTTGTGTTCTGTGAAATCATCTCACAGAATTACAGCTTTCCCCTCAAGAAGCCTTTCGCTAAGACAGTTCTTGTGGAATTGGCAAAGTGATATTTGGAAGCCCATAGAGGGCTATGGTGAAAAAGGAAATATCCTCAGATGAAATCTGGAAAGAAGCTTTCTGAGAAACTGCTTAGTGTTCTGTGAATTCATCTCACAGAGTTACATCTGTATTTCGTGGATCTCTTTGCTAGCCTTATTTCTGTGGAATCTGAGAACAGATATTTCTGATCCCTTTGAAGACTATAGGGCCAAAGGAAATATCCTGCGATAACAAAGAGAAAGAAGCTTTCTGAGAAACTTCTTTGTGTTCTGTGAAATCATCTCACAGAGTTACAGCTTTCCCCTCAAGAAGCCTTTAACTAAGACTGTTCTTGTGAAATTGGCAAAGAGATATTTGGAAGCCCATAGAGGGCTATGGTGAAAAAGGAAATATCCTCAGATGAAATCTAGAAAGAAGCTTTCTGAGAAACTGCTTAGTGTTCTGTGAATTCATCTCACAGAGTTACATCTGTATTTCGTGGATCTCTTTGCTACCCTTATTTCTGTGGAATCTGAGAACAGATATTTCGTATCCCTTTGAAGACTATAGGGCCAAAGGAAGTATCCTGCGATAACAAAGAGAAAGAAGCTTTCTGAGAAACTTCTTTGTGTTCTGTGAAATCATCTCACAGAGTTACAGCTTTCCCCTCAAGAAGCCTTTCGCTAGGACAGTTCTTGTGTAATTGGCAAAGAGATATTTGGAAGCCCATAGAGGGCTATGGTGACAAAGGAAATATCCTCAGATGAAATCTGGAAAGAAGCTTTCTGAGAAACTGCTTAGTGTTCTGTGAATTCATCTCACAGAGTTACATCTGTATTTCGTGGATCTCTTTGCTAGCCTTATTTCTGTGGAATCTGAGAACAGATATTTCGGATCCCTTTGAAGACTATAGGGCCAAAGGAAATATCCTGCGATAACAAAGAGAAAGAAGCTTTCTGAGAAACTTCTTTGTGTTCTGTGAAATCATCTCACAGAATTACAGCTTTCCCCTCAAGAAGCCTTTCGCTAAGACAGTTCTTGTGGAATTGGCAAAGTGATATTTGGAAGCCCATAGAGGGCTATTGTGAAAAAGGAAATATCCTCAGATGAAATCTGGAAAGAAGCTTTCTGAGAAACTGCTTAGTGTTCTGTGAATTCATCTCACAGAGTTACATATGTATTTCGTGGATCTCTTTGCTAGCCTTATTTCTGTGGAATCTGAGAAAAGATATTTCGGATCCCTTTGAAGACTATAGGGCCAAAGGAAATATCCTGCGATAACAAAGAGAAAGAAGCTTTCTGAGAAACTTCTTTGTGTTCTGTGAAATCATCTCACAGAGTTACAGCTTTCCCCTCAAGAAGCCTTTAACTAAGACTGTTCTTCTGAAATTGGCAAAGAGATATTTGGAAGCCCATAGAGGGCTATGGTGACAAAGGAAATATCCTCAGATGAAATCTGGAAAGAAGCTTTCTGAGAAACTGCTTAGTGTTCTGTGAATTCATCTCACAGAGTTACATCTGTATTTCATGGATCTCTTTGCTAGCCTTATTTCTGTGGAATCTGAGAACAGATATTTCGGATCCCTTTGAAGACTATAGGGCCAAAGGAAATATCCTGCGATAACAAAGAGAAAGAAGCTTTCTGAGAAACTTCTTTGTGTTCTGTGAAATCATCTCACAGAATTACAGCATTCCCCTCAAGAAGCCTTTCGCTAAGACAGTTCTTGTGGAATTGGCAAAGTGATATTTGGAAGCCCATAGAGGGCTATGGTGAAAAAGGAAATATCCTCAGACGAAATCTGGAAAGAAGCTTTCTGAGAAACTGCTTAGTGTTCTGTGAATTCATCTCACAGAGTTACATCTGTATTTCGTGGATCTCTTTGCTAGCCTTATTTCTGTGGAATCTGAGAACAGATATTTCGGATCCCTTTGAAGACTATAGGGCCAAAGGAAATATCCTGCGATAACAAAGAGAAAGAAGCTTTCTGAGAAACTTCTTTGTTTCTGTGAAATCATCTCACAGAATTACAGCTTTCCCCTCAAGAAGCCTTTCGCTAAGACAGTTCTTGTGGAATTGGAAAAGTGATATTTGGAAGCCCATAGAGGGCTATTGTGAAAAAGGAAATATCCTCAGATGAAATCTGGAAAAAAGCTTTCTGAGAAACTGCTTAGTGTTCTGTGAATTCAACTCACAGAGTTACATATGTATTTCGTGGATCTCTTTGCTAGCCTTATTTCTGTGGAATCTGAGAAAAAATATTTCGGATCCCTATGAAGACTATAGGGCCAAAGGAAATATCCTCCGATAACAAAGAGAAAGAAGCTTTCTGAGGAACTTCTTTCTGTTCTGTGAAATCATCTCACAGAGTCACAGCTTTCCTCTCAAGAAGCCTTTCGCTAAGACAGTTCTTGTGGAAATGGCAAAGTGATATTTGGAAGCCCATAGAGGGCTATGGTGAAAAAGGAAATATCCTCAGATGAAATCTGGAAAGAAGCTTTCTGAGAAACTGCTTAGTGTTCTGTGAATTCATCTCACAGAGTTACATCTGTATTTCGTGGATCTCTTTGTTAGCCTTATTGCTGTGGAATCTGAGAACAGAGATTTCGGATCCCTTTGAAGACTATAGGGCCAAAGGAAATATCCTCCGATAACAAAGAGAAAGAAGGTTTCTGAGAAACTTCTTTGTGTTCTGTGAAATCATCTCACAGAGTTACAGCATTCCCCTCAAGAAGCCTTTCGCTCAGACAGTTCTTGTGGAATTGGCAAAGAGATATTTGGAAGCCCATAGATGACTACGGTGAAAAAGGAAATATCCTCAGATGAAATCTGGAAAGAAGCTTTCTGAGAAACTGCTTAGTGTTCTGTGAATTCATCTCACAGAGTTACATCTGTATTTCGTGGATCTCTTTGCTAGCCTTATTTCTGTGGAATCTGAGAACAGATATTTCGGATCCCTTTGAAGACTATAGGGCCAAAGGAAATATCCTGCGATAACAAAGAGAAAGAAGCTTTCTGAGAAACTTCTTTCTGTTCTGTGAAATCATCTCACAGAGTTACAGCTTTCCCCTCAAGAAGCTTTTCGCTAAGACAGTTCTTGTGGAATTGGCAAAGTGATATTTGTAAGCCCATAGAGGGCTATGGTGAAAAAGGAAATATCCTCAGATGAAATCTGGAAAGAAGCTTTCTGAGAAACTGCTTAGTGTTCTGTAAATTCATCTCACCGTGTTACATCTGTATTTCGTGGATCTCTTTGCTAGCCTTATTTCTGTGGAATCTGAGAACAGATATTTCGGATCCCTTTGAAGACTATAGGGCCAAAGGAAATATCCTGCGATAACAAAGAGAAAGAAGCTTTCTGAGAAACTTCTTTGTGTTCTGTGAAATCATCTCACAGAGTTACAGCTTTCCCCTCCAGAAGCCTTTCGCTAGGACAGTTCTTGTGTAATTGGCAAAGAGATATTTGGAAGCCCATAGAGGGCTATGGTGACAAAGGAAATATCCTCAGATGAAATCTGGAAAGAAGCTTTCTGAGAAACTGCTTAGTGTTCTGTGAATTCATCTCACAGGGTTACATCTGTATTTCGTGGATCTCTTTGCTACCATTATTTCTGTGGAATCTGAGAACAGATATTTCGGATCCCTTTGAAGACTATAGGGCCAAAGGAAATATCCTGCGATAACAAAGAAAAAGAAGCTTTCTGAGAAACTTCTTTGTGTTCTGTGAAATCATCTCACAGAATTACAGCTTTCCCCTCAAGAAGCCTTTCGCTAAGACAGTTCTTGTGGAATTGGCAAAGTGATATTTGGAATCCCATAGAGGGCTATGGTGAAAAAGGAAATATCCTCAGATGAAATCTGGAAAGAAGCTTTCTGAGAAACTGCTTAGTGTTCTGTGAATTCATCTCACAGAGTTACATCTGTATTTCGTGGATCTCTTTGCTAGCCTTATTTCTGTGGAATCTGAGAACAGATATTTCTGATCCCTTTGAAGACTATAGGGCCAAAGGAAATATCCTGCGATAACAAAGAGAAAGAAGCTTTCTGAGAAACTTCTTTGTGTTCTGTGAAATCATCTCACAGAGTTACAGCTTTCCCCTCAAGAAGCCTTTAACTAAGACTGTTCTTGTGAAATTGGCAAAGAGATATTTGGAAGCCCATAGAGGGCTATGGTGAAAAAGGAAATATCCTCAGATGAAATCTAGAAAGAAGCTTTCTGAGAAACTGCTTAGTGTTCTGTGAATTCATCTCACAGAGTTACATCTGTATTTCGTGGATCTCTTTGCTACCCTTATTTCTGTGGAATCTGAGAACAGATATTTCGTATCCCTTTGAAGACTATAGGGCCAAAGGAAGTATCCTGCGATAACAAAGAGAAAGAAGCTTTCTGAGAAACTTCTTTGTGTTCTGTGAAATCATCTCACAGAGTTACAGCTTTCCCCTCAAGAAGCCTTTCGCTAGGACAGTTCTTGTGTAATTGGCAAAGAGATATTTGGAAGCCCATAGAGGGCTATGGTGACAAAGGAAATATCCTCAGATGAAATCTGGAAAGAAGCTTTCTGAGAAACTGCTTAGTGTTCTGTGAATTCATCTCACAGAGTTACATCTGTATTTCGTGGATCTCTTTGCTAGCCTTATTTCTGTGGAATCTGAGAACAGATATTTCGGATCCCTTTGAAGACTATAGGGCCAAAGGAAATATCCTGCGATAACAAAGAGAAAGAAGCTTTCTGAGAAACTTCTTTGTGTTCTGTGAAATCATCTCACAGAATTACAGCTTTCCCCTCAAGAAGCCTTTCGCTAAGACAGTTCTTGTGGAATTGGCAAAGTGATATTTGGAAGCCCATAGAGGGCTATTGTGAAAAAGGAAATATCCTCAGATGAAATCTGGAAAGAAGCTTTCTGAGAAACTGCTTAGTGTTCTGTGAATTCATCTCACAGAGTTACATATGTATTTCGTGGATCTCTTTGCTAGCCTTATTTCTGTGGAATCTGAGAAAAGATATTTCGGATCCCTATGAAGACTATAGGGCCAAAGGAAATATCCTCCGATAACAAAGAGAAAGAAGCTTTCTGAGAAACTTCTTTCTGTTCTGTGAAATCATCTCACAGAGTCACAGCTTTCCTCTCAAGAAGCCTTTCGCTAAGACAGTTCTTGTGGAAATGGCAAAGTGATATTTGTAAGCCCATAGAGGGCTATGGTGAAAAAGGAAATATCCTCAGATGAAATCTGGAAAGAAGCTTTCTGAGAAACTGCTTAGTGTTCTGTGAATTCATCTCACAGAGTTACATCTGTATTTCGTGCATCTCTTTGTTAGCCTTATTGCTGTGGAATCTGAGAACAGAGATTTCGGATCCCTTTGAAGACTATAGGGCCAAAGGAAATATCCTCCGATAACAAAGAGAAAGAAGGTTTCTGAGAAACTTCTTTGTGTTCTGTGAAATCATCTCACAGAGTTACAGCATTCCCCTCAAGAAGCCTTTCGCTGAGACAGTTCTTGTGGAATTGGCAAAGAGATATTTGGAAGCCCATAGATGACTACGGTGAAAAAGGAAATATCCTCAGATGAAATCTGGAAAGAAGCTTTCTGAGAAACTGCTTAGTGTTCTGTGAATTCATCTCACAGAGTTACATGTGTATTTCGTGGATCTCTTTGCTAGCCTTATTTCTGTGGAATCTGAGAAAAGATATTTCGGATCCCTATGAAGACTATAGGGCCAAAGGAAATATCCTCCGATAACAAAGAGAAAGAAGCTTTCTGAGAAACTTCTATGTGTTCTGTGAAATCATCTCACAGAGTTACAGCTTTCCCCTCAAGAAGCCTTTCACTAGGACAGTTCTTGTGTAATTGGCAAAGAGATATTTGGAAGCCCATAGAGGGCTATGGTGAAAAAGGAAATATCCTCAGATGATATCTGGAAAGAAGCTTTCTGAGAAACTGCTTAGTGTTCTGTGAATTCATCTCACCGAGTTACATCTGTATTTCGTGGATCTCTTTGCTAGCCTTATTATTGTGTAATCTGAGAACAGATATTTCGGATCCCTTTGAAGACTATAGAGCCAAAGGAAATATCCTCCGATAACAAAGAGAAAGAAGCTTTCTGAGAAACTTCTTTGTGTTCTGTGAAATCATCTCACAGAGTTACAGCTTTCCCCTCAAGAAGCCTTTCGCTAGGCCAGTTCTTGTGTAATTGGCAAAGAGATATTTGGAAGCCCTTAGAGGGCTATGGTGAAAAAGGAAATATCCTCAGATGAAATCTGGAAAGAAACTTTCTGAGAATCTGCTTAGTGTTCTGTGAATTCATCTCACAGAGTTACATGTGTATTTCGTGGATCTCTTTGCTAGCCTTATTTCTGTGGAATCTGAGAAAAGATATTTCGGATCCCTATGAAGACTATAGGGCCAAAGGAAATATCCTCCGATAACAAAGAGAAAGAAGCTTTCTGAGAAACTTCTATGTGTTCTGTGAAATCATCTCACAGAGTTACAGCTTTCCCCTCAAGAAGCCTTTCACTAGGACAGTTCTTGTGTAATTGGCAAAGAGATATTTGGAAGCCCATAGAGGGCTATGGTGAAAAAGGAAATATCCTCAGATGATATCTGGAAAGAAGCTTTCTGAGAAACTGCTTAGTGTTCTGTGTATTCATCTCACCGAGTTACATCTGTATTTCGTGGATCTCTTTGCTAGCCTTATTTCTGTGTAATCTGAGAACAGATATTTCGGATCCCTTTGAAGACTATAGAGCCAAAGGAAATATCCTCCGATAACAAAGAGAAAGAAGCTTTCTGAGAAACTTCTTTGTGTTCTGTGAAATCATCTCACAGAGTTACAGCTTTCCCCTCAAGAAGCCTTTCGCTAGGACAGTTCTTGTGTAATTGGCAAAGAGATATTTGGAAGTCCTTAGAGGGCTATGGTGAAAAAGGAAATATCCTCAGATGAAATCTGGAAAGAAGCTTTCTGAGAATCTGCTTAGTGTTCTGTTAATTCATCTCACAGGGTTACATCTGTATTTCGTGGATCTCTTTGCTAGCCTTATTTCTGTGGAATCTGAGAACAGATATTTCGGATCCCTTTGAAGACTATAGGGCCAAAGGAAATATCCTGCGATAACAAAGAGAAAGAAGCTTTCTGAGAAACTTCTTTGTGTTCTGTGAAATCATCTCACAGAGTTACAGCTTTCCCCTCAAGCAGCCTTTAACTAAGACTGTTCTTCTGAAATTGGCAAAGAGATATTTGGAAGCCCATAGAGGGCTATGGTGACAAAGGAAATATCCTCAGATGAAATCTGGAAAGAAGCTTTCTGAGAAACTGCTTAGTGTTCTGTGAATTCATCTCACAGAGTTACATCTGTATTTCATGGATCTCTTTGCTAGCCTTATTTCTGTGGAATCTGAGAACAGATATTTCGGATCCCTTTGAAGACTATAGGGCCAAAGGAAATATCCTGCGATAACAAAGAGAAAGAAGCTTTCTGAGAAACTTCTTTGTGTTCTGTGAAATCATCTCACAGAATTACAGCATTCCCCTCAAGAAGCCTTTCGCTAAGACAGTTCTTGTGGAATTGGCAAAGTGATATTTGGAAGCCCATAGAGGGCTATGGTGAAAAAGGAAATATCCTCAGACGAAATCTGGAAAGAAGCTTTCTGAGAAACTGCTTAGTGTTCTGTGAATTCATCTCACAGAGTTACATCTGTATTTCGTGGATCTCTTTGCTAGCCTTATTTCTGTGTAATCTGAGAACAGATATTTCGGATCCCTTTGAAGACTATAGGGCCAAAGGAAATATCCTGCAATAACAAAGAGAAAGAAGCTTTCTGAGAAACTTCTTTGTGTTCTGTGAAATCATCTCACAGAGTTACAGCTTTCCACTCAAGAAGCCTTTCGCTAGGACAGTTCTTGTGTAATTGGCAAAGAGATATTTGGAAGCCCATAGACGGCTATGGTGACAAAGGAAATATCCTCAGATGAAATCTGGAAAGAAGCTTTCTGAGAAACTGCTTAGTGTTCTGTGAATTCATCTCACAGGGTTACATCTGTATTTCGTGGATCTCTTTGCTACCATTATTTCTGTGGAATCTGAGAACAGATATTTCGGATACCTTTGAAGACTATAGGGCCAAAGGAAATATCCTGCGATAACAAAGAAAAAGAAGCTTTCTGAGAAACTTCTTTGTGTTCTGTGAAATCATCTCACAGAATTACAGCGTTCCCCTCAAGAAGCCTTTCGCTAAGACAGTTCTTGTGGAATTGGCAAAGTGATATTTGGAAGCCCATAGAGGGCTATGGTGAAAAAGGAAATATCCTCAGATGAAATCTGGAAAGAAGCTTTCTGAGAAACTGCTTAGTGTTCTGTGAATTCATCTCACAGAGTTACATCTGTATTTCGTGGATCTCTTTGCTAGCCTTATTTCTGTGGAATCTGAGAACAGATATTTCTGATCCCTTTGAAGACTATAGGGCCAAAGGAAATATCCTGCGATAACAAAGAGAAAGAAGCTTTCTGAGAAACTTCTTTGTGTTCTGTGAAATCATCTCACAGAGTTACAGCTTTCCCCTCAAGAAGCCTTTAACTAAGACTGTTCTTGTGAAATTGGCAAAGAGATATTTGGAAGCCCATAGAGGGCTATGGTGAAAAAGGAAATATCCTCAGATGAAATCTAGAAAGAAGCTTTCTGAGAAACTGCTTAGTGTTCTGTGAATTCATCTCACAGAGTTACATCTGTATTTCGTGGATCTCTTTGCTACCCTTATTTCTGTGGAATCTGAGAACAGATATTTCGTATCCCTTTGAAGACTATAGGGCCAAAGGA
Source organism: Macaca nemestrina (assembly GCF_043159975.1). NCBI lineage: Eukaryota > Metazoa > Chordata > Mammalia > Primates > Cercopithecidae > Macaca > Macaca nemestrina. Next base: position 136,805,410 of record NC_092128.1, on the reverse strand, counting down.
AGTATCCTGCGATAACAAAGAGAAAGAAGCTTTCTGAGAAACTTCTTTGTGTTCTGTGAAATCATCTCACAGAGTTACAGCTTTCCCCTCAAGAAGCCTTTCGCTAGGACAGTTCTTGTGTAATTGGCAAAGAGATATTTGGAAGCCCATAGAGGGCTATGGTGACAAAGGAAATATCCTCAGATGAAATCTGGAAAGAAGCTTTCTGAGAAACTGCTTAGTGTTCTGTGAATTCATCTCACAGAGTTACATCTGTATTTCGTGGATCTCTTTGCTAGCCTTATTTCTGTGGAATCTGAGAACAGATATTTCGGATCCCTTTGAAGACTATAGGGCCAAAGGAAATATCCTGCGATAACAAAGAGAAAGAAGCTTTCTGAGAAACTTCTTTGTGTTCTGTGAAATCATCTCACAGAATTACAGCTTTCCCCTCAAGAAGCCTTTCGCTAAGACAGTTCTTGTGGAATTGGCAAAGTGATATTTGGAAGCCCATAGAGGGCTATTGTGAAAAAGGAAATATCCTCAGATGAAATCTGGAAAGAAGCTTTCTGAGAAACTGCTTAGTGTTCTGTGAATTCATCTCACAGAGTTACATATGTATTTCGTGGATCTCTTTGCTAGCCTTATTTCTGTGGAATCTGAGAAAAGATATTTCGGATCCCTATGAAGACTATAGGGCCAAAGGAAATATCCTCCGATAACAAAGAGAAAGAAGCTTTCTGAGAAACTTCTTTCTGTTCTGTGAAATCATCTCACAGAGTCACAGCTTTCCTCTCAAGAAGCCTTTCGCTAAGACAGTTCTTGTGGAAATGGCAAAGTGATATTTGTAAGCCCATAGAGGGCTATGGTGAAAAAGTAAATATCCTCAGATGAAATCTGGAAAGAAGCTTTCTGAGAAACTGCTTAGTGTTCTGTGAATTCATCTCACAGAGTTACATCTGTATTTCGTGCATCTCTTTGTTAGCCTTATTGCTGTGGAATCTGAGAACAGAGATTTCGGATCCCTTTGAAGACTATAGGGCCAAAGGAAATATCCTCCGATAACAAAGAGAAAGAAGGTTTCTGAGAAACTTCTTTGTGTTCTGTGAAATCATCTCACAGAGTTACAGCATTCCCCTCAAGAAGCCTTTCGCTGAGACAGTTCTTGTGGAATTGGCAAAGAGATATTTGGAAGCCCATAGATGACTACGGTGAAAAAGGAAATATCCTCAGATGAAATCTGGAAAGAAGCTTTCTGAGAAACTGCTTAGTGTTCTGTGAATTCATCTCACAGAGTTACATGTGTATTTCGTGGATCTCTTTGCTAGCCTTATTTCTGTGGAATCTGAGAAAAGATATTTCGGATCCCTATGAAGACTATAGGGCCAAAGGAAATATCCTCCGATAACAAAGAGAAAGAAGCTTTCTGAGAAACTTCTATGTGTTCTGTGAAATCATCTCACAGAGTTACAGCTTTCCCCTCAAGAAGCCTTTCACTAGGACAGTTCTTGTGTAATTGGCAAAGAGATATTTGGAAGCCCATAGAGGGCTATGGTGAAAAAGGAAATATCCTCAGATGATATCTGGAAAGAAGCTTTCTGAGAAACTGCTTAGTGTTCTGTGAATTCATCTCACCGAGTTACATCTGTATTTCGTGGATCTCTTTGCTAGCCTTATTTCTGTGTAATCTGAGAACAGATATTTCGGATCCCTTTGAAGACTATAGAGCCAAAGGAAATATCCTCCGATAACAAAGAGAAAGAAGCTTTCTGAGAAACTTCTTTGTGTTCTGTGAAATCATCTCACAGAGTTACAGCTTTCCCCTCAAGAAGCCTTTCGCTAGGCCAGTTCTTGTGTAATTGGCAAAGAGATATTTGGAAGCCCTTAGAGGGCTATGGTGAAAAAGGAAATATCCTCAGATGAAATCTGGAAAGAAGCTTTCTGAGAATCTGCTTAGTGTTCTGTGAATTCATCTAACAGAGTTACATGTGTATTTCGTGGATCTCTTTGCTAGCCTTATTTCTGTGGAATCTGAGAAAAGATATTTCGGATCCCTATGAAGACTATAGGGCCAAAGGAAATATCCTCCGATAACAAAGAGAAAGAAGCTTTCTGAGAAACTTCTATGTGTTCTGTGAAATCATCTCACAGAGTTACAGCTTTCCCCTCAAGAAGCCTTTCACTAGGACAGTTCTTGTGTAATTGGCAAAGAGATATTTGGAAGCCCATAGAGGGCTATGGTGAAAAAGGAAATATCCTCAGATGATATCTGGAAAGAAGCTTTCTGAGAAACTGCTTAGTGTTCTGTGTATTCATCTCACCGAGTTACATCTGTATTTCGTGGATCTCTTTGCTAGCCTTATTTCTGTGTAATCTGAGAACAGATATTTCGGATCCCTTTGAAGACTATAGAGCCAAAGGAAATATCCTCCGATAACAAAGAGAAAGAAGCTTTCTGAGAAACTTCTTTGTGTTCTGTGAAATCATCTCACAGAGTTACAGCTTTCCCCTCAAGAAGCCTTTCGCTAGGACAGTTCTTGTGTAATTGGCAAAGAGATATTTGGAAGCCCTTAGAGGGCTATGGTGAAAAAGGAAATATCCTCAGATGAAATCTGGAAAGAAGCTTTCTGAGAATCTGCTTAGTGTTCTGTTAATTCATCTCACAGGGTTACATCTGTATTTCGTGGATCTCTTTGCTAGCCTTATTTCTGTGGAATCTGAGAACAGATATTTCGGATCCCTTTGAAGACTATAGGGCCAAAGGAAATATCCTGCGATAACAAAGAGAAAGAAGCTTTCTGAGAAACTTCTTTGTGTTCTGTGAAATCATCTCACAGAGTTACAGCTTTCCCCTCAAGAAGCCTTTAACTAAGACTGTTCTTCTGAAATTGGCAAAGAGATATTTGGAAGCCCATAGAGGGCTATGGTGACAAAGGAAATATCCTCAGATGAAATCTGGAAAGAAGCTTTCTGAGAAACTGCTTAGTGTTCTGTGAATTCATCTCACAGAGTTACATCTGTATTTCATGGATCTCTTTGCTAGCCTTATTTCTGTGGAATCTGAGAACAGATATTTCGGATCCCTTTGAAGACTATAGGGCCAAAGGAAATATCCTGCGATAACAAAGAGAAAGAAGCTTTCTGAGAAACTTCTTTGTGTTCTGTGAAATCATCTCACAGAATTACAGCATTCCCCTCAAGAAGCCTTTCGCTAAGACAGTTCTTGTGGAATTGGCAAAGTGATATTTGGAAGCCCATAGAGGGCTATGGTGAAAAAGGAAATATCCTCAGACGAAATCTGGAAAGAAGCTTTCTGAGAAACTGCTTAGTGTTCTGTGAATTCATCTCACAGAGTTACATCTGTATTTCGTGGATCTCTTTGCTAGCCTTATTTCTGTGGAATCTGAGAACAGATATTTCGGATCCCTTTGAAGACTATAGGGCCAAAGGAAATATCCTGCAATAACAAAGAGAAAGAAGCTTTCTGAGAAACTTCTTTGTGTTCTGTGAAATCATCTCACAGAGTTACAGCTTTCCACTCAAGAAGCCTTTCGCTAGGACAGTTCTTGTGTAATTGGCAAAGAGATATTTGGAAGCCCATAGACGGCTATGGTGACAAAGGAAATATCCTCAGATGAAATCTGGAAAGAAGCTTTCTGAGAAACTGCTTAGTGTTCTGTGAATTCATCTCACAGAGTTACATCTGTATTTCGTGGATCTCTTTGCTAGCCTTATTTCTGTGGAATCTGAGAACAGATATTTCGGATCCCTTTGAAGACTATAGGGCCAAAGGAAATATCCTGCGATAACAAAGAGAAAGAAGCTTTCTGAGAAACTTCTTTGTGTTCTGTGAAATCATCTCACAGAATTACAGCTTTCCCCTCAAGAAGCCTTTCGCTAAGACAGTTCTTGTGGAATTGGCAAAGTGATATTTGGAAGCCCATAGAGGGCTATTGTGAAAAAGGAAATATCCTCAGATGAAATCTGGAAAGAAGCTTTCTGAGAAACTGCTTAGTGTTCTGTGAATTCATCTCACAGAGTTACATATGTATTTCGTGGATCTCTTTGCTAGCCTTATTTCTGTGGAATCTGAGAAAAGATATTTCGGATCCCTATGAAGACTATAGGGCCAAAGGAAATATCCTCCGATAACAAAGAGAAAGAAGCTTTCTGAGAAACTTCTTTCTGTTCTGTGAAATCATCTCACAGAGTCACAGCTTTCCTCTCAAGAAGCCTTTCGCTAAGACAGTTCTTGTGGAAATGGCAAAGTGATATTTGGAAGCCCATAGAGGGCTATGGTGAAAAAGGAAATATCCTCAGATGAAATCTGGAAAGAAGCTTTCTGAGAAACTGCTTAGTGTTCTGTGAATTCATCTCACAGAGTTACATCTGTATTTCGTGGATCTCTTTGTTAGCCTTATTGCTGTGGAATCTGAGAACAGAGATTTCGGATCCCTTTGAAGACTATAGGGCCAAAGGAAATATCCTCCGATAACAAAGAGAAAGAAGGTTTCTGAGAAACTTCTTTGTGTTCTGTGAAATCATCTCACAGAGTTACAGCATTCCCCTCAAGAAGCCTTTCGCTCAGACAGTTCTTGTGGAATTGGCAAAGAGATATTTGGAAGCCCATAGATGACTACGGTGAAAAAGGAAATATCCTCAGATGAAATCTGGAAAGAAGCTTTCTGAGAAACTGCTTAGTGTTCTGTGAATTCATCTCACAGAGTTACATCTGTATTTCGTGGATCTCTTTGCTAGCCTTATTTCTGTGGAATCTGAGAACAGATATTTCGGATCCCTTTGAAGACTATAGGGCCAAAGGAAATATCCTGCGATAACAAAGAGAAAGAAGCTTTCTGAGAAACTTCTTTCTGTTCTGTGAAATCATCTCACAGAGTTACAGCTTTCCCCTCAAGAAGCTTTTCGCTAAGACAGTTCTTGTGGAATTGGCAAAGTGATATTTGTAAGCCCATAGAGGGCTATGGTGAAAAAGGAAATATCCTCAGATGAAATCTGGAAAGAAGCTTTCTGAGAAACTGCTTAGTGTTCTGTAAATTCATCTCACCGTGTTACATCTGTATTTCGTGGATCTCTTTGCTAGCCTTATTTCTGTGGAATCTGAGAACAGATATTTCGGATCCCTTTGAAGACTATAGGGCCAAAGGAAATATCCTGCGATAACAAAGAGAAAGAAGCTTTCTGAGAAACTTCTTTGTGTTCTGTGAAATCATCTCACAGAGTTACAGCTTTCCCCTCCAGAAGCCTTTCGCTAGGACAGTTCTTGTGTAATTGGCAAAGAGATATTTGGAAGCCCATAGAGGGCTATGGTGACAAAGGAAATATCCTCAGATGAAATCTGGAAAGAAGCTTTCTGAGAAACTGCTTAGTGTTCTGTGAATTCATCTCACAGGGTTACATCTGTATTTCGTGGATCTCTTTGCTACCATTATTTCTGTGGAATATGAGAACAGATATTTCGGATCCCTTTGAAGACTATAGGGCCAAAGGAAATATCCTGCGATAACAAAGAAAAAGAAGCTTTCTGAGAAACTTCTTTGTGTTCTGTGAAATCATCTCACAGAATTACAGCTTTCCCCTCAAGAAGCCTTTCGCTAAGACAGTTCTTGTGGAATTGGCAAAGTGATATTTGGAAGCCCATAGAGGGCTATGGTGAAAAAGGAAATATCCTCAGATGAAATCTGGAAAGAAGCTTTCTGAGAAACTGCTTAGTGTTCTGTGAATTCATCTCACAGAGTTACATCTGTATTTCGTGGATCTCTTTGCTAGCCTTATTTCTGTGGAATCTGAGAACAGATATTTCTGATCCCTTTGAAGACTATAGGGCCAAAGGAAATATCCTGCGATAACAAAGAGAAAGAAGCTTTCTGAGAAACTTCTTTGTGTTCTGTGAAATCATCTCACAGAGTTACAGCTTTCCCCTCAAGAAGCCTTTAACTAAGACTGTTCTTGTGAAATTGGCAAAGAGATATTTGGAAGCCCATAGAGGGCTATGGTGAAAAAGGAAATATCCTCAGATGAAATCTAGAAAGAAGCTTTCTGAGAAACTGCTTAGTGTTCTGTGAATTCATCTCACAGAGTTACATCTGTATTTCGTGGATCTCTTTGCTACCCTTATTTCTGTGGAATCTGAGAACAGATATTTCGTATCCCTTTGAAGACTATAGGGCCAAAGGAAGTATCCTGCGATAACAAAGAGAAAGAAGCTTTCTGAGAAACTTCTTTGTGTTCTGTGAAATCATCTCACAGAGTTACAGCTTTCCCCTCAAGAAGCCTTTCGCTAGGACAGTTCTTGTGTAATTGGCAAAGAGATATTTGGAAGCCCATAGAGGGCTATGGTGACAAAGGAAATATCCTCAGATGAAATCTGGAAAGAAGCTTTCTGAGAAACTGCTTAGTGTTCTGTGAATTCATCTCACAGAGTTACATCTGTATTTCGTGGATCTCTTTGCTAGCCTTATTTCTGTGGAATCTGAGAACAGATATTTCGGATCCCTTTGAAGACTATAGGGCCAAAGGAAATATCCTGCGATAACAAAGAGAAAGAAGCTTTCTGAGAAACTTCTTTGTGTTCTGTGAAATCATCTCACAGAATTACAGCTTTCCCCTCAAGAAGCCTTTCGCTAAGACAGTTCTTGTGGAATTGGCAAAGTGATATTTGGAAGCCCATAGAGGGCTATTGTGAAAAAGGAAATATCCTCAGATGAAATCTGGAAAGAAGCTTTCTGAGAAACTGCTTAGTGTTCTGTGAATTCATCTCACAGAGTTACATATGTATTTCGTGGATCTCTTTGCTAGCCTTATTTCTGTGGAATCTGAGAAAAGATATTTCGGATCCCTATGAAGACTATAGGGCCAAAGGAAATATCCTCCGATAACAAAGAGAAAGAAGCTTTCTGAGAAACTTCTTTCTGTTCTGTGAAATCATCTCACAGAGTCACAGCTTTCCTCTCAAGAAGCCTTTCGCTAAGACAGTTCTTGTGGAAATGGCAAAGTGATATTTGTAAGCCCATAGAGGGCTATGGTGAAAAAGGAAATATCCTCAGATGAAATCTGGAAAGAAGCTTTCTGAGAAACTGCTTAGTGTTCTGTGAATTCATCTCACAGAGTTACATCTGTATTTCGTGCATCTCTTTGTTAGCCTTATTGCTGTGGAATCTGAGAACAGAGATTTCGGATCCCTTTGAAGACTATAGGGCCAAAGGAAATATCCTCCGATAACAAAGAGAAAGAAGGTTTCTGAGAAACTTCTTTGTGTTCTGTGAAATCATCTCACAGAGTTACAGCATTCCCCTCAAGAAGCCTTTCGCTGAGACAGTTCTTGTGGAATTGGCAAAGAGATATTTGGAAGCCCATAGATGACTACGGTGAAAAAGGAAATATCCTCAGATGAAATCTGGAAAGAAGCTTTCTGAGAAACTGCTTAGTGTTCTGTGAATTCATCTCACAGAGTTACATGTGTATTTCGTGGATCTCTTTGCTAGCCTTATTTCTGTGGAATCTGAGAAAAGATATTTCGGATCCCTATGAAGACTATAGGGCCAAAGGAAATATCCTCCGATAACAAAGAGAAAGAAGCTTTCTGAGAAACTTCTATGTGTTCTGTGAAATCATCTCACAGAGTTACAGCTTTCCCCTCAAGAAGCCTTTCACTAGGACAGTTCTTGTGTAATTGGCAAAGAGATATTTGGAAGCCCATAGAGGGCTATGGTGAAAAAGGAAATATCCTCAGATGATATCTGGAAAGAAGCTTTCTGAGAAACTGCTTAGTGTTCTGTGAATTCATCTCACCGAGTTACATCTGTATTTCGTGGATCTCTTTGCTAGCCTTATTTCTGTGTAATCTGAGAACAGATATTTCGGATCCCTTTGAAGACTATAGAGCCAAAGGAAATATCCTCCGATAACAAAGAGAAAGAAGCTTTCTGAGAAACTTCTTTGTGTTCTGTGAAATCATCTCACAGAGTTACAGCTTTCCCCTCAAGAAGCCTTTCCCTAGGACAGTTCTTGTGTAATTGGCAAAGAGATATTTGGAAGCCCTTAGAGGGCTATGGTGAAAAAGGAAATATCCTCAGATGAAATCTGGAAAGAAGCTTTCTGAGAATCTGCTTAGTGTTCTGTGAATTCATCTCACAGAGTTACATGTGTATTTCGTGGATCTCTTTGCTAGCCTTATTTCTGTGGAATCTGAGAAAAGATATTTCGGATCCCTATGAAGACTATAGGGCCAAAGGAAATATCCTCCGATAACAAAGAGAAAGAAGCTTTCTGAGAAACTTCTATGTGTTCTGTGAAATCATCTCACAGAGTTACAGCTTTCCCCTCAAGAAGCTTTTCACTAGGACAGTTCTTGTGTAATTGGCAAAGAGATATTTGGAAGCCCATAGAGGGCTATGGTGAAAAAGGAAATATCCTCAGATGATATCTGGAAAGAAGCTTTCTGAGAAACTGCTTAGTGTTCTGTGTATTCATCTCACCGAGTTACATCTGTATTTCGTGGATCTCTTTGCTAGCCTTATTTCTGTGTAATCTGAGAACAGATATTTCGGATCCCTTTGAAGACTATAGAGCCAAAGGAAATATCCTCCGATAACAAAGAGAAAGAAGCTTTCTGAGAAACTTCTTTGTGTTCTGTGAAATCATCTCACAGAGTTACAGCTTTCCCCTCAAGAAGCCTTTCGCTAGGACAGTTCTTGTGTAATTGGCAAAGAGATATTTGGAAGCCCTTAGAGGGCTATGGTGAAAAAGGAAATATCCTCAGATGAAATCTGGAAAGAAGCTTTCTGAGAATCTGCTTAGTGTTCTGTTAATTCATCTCACAGGGTTACATCTGTATTTCATGGATCTCTTTGCTAGCCTTATTTCTGTGGAATCTGAGAACAGATATTTCGGATCCCTTTGAAGACTATAGGGCCAAAGGAAATATCCTGCGATAACAAAGAGAAAGAAGCTTTCTGAGAAACTTCTTTGTGTTCTGTGAAATCATCTCACAGAGTTACAGCTTTCCCCTCAAGAAGCCTTTAACTAAGACTGTTCTTCTGAAATTGGCAAAGAGATATTTGGAAGCCCATAGAGGGCTATGGTGACAAAGGAAATATCCTCAGATGAAATCTGGAAAGAAGCTTTCTGAGAAACTGCTTAGTGTTCTGTGAATTCATCTCACAGAGTTACATCTGTATTTCATGGATCTCTTTGCTAGCCTTATTTCTGTGGAATCTGAGAACAGATATTTCGGATCCCTTTGAAGACTATAGGGCCAAAGGAAATATCCTGCGATAACAAAGAGAAAGAAGCTTTCTGAGAAACTTCTTTGTGTTCTGTGAAATCATCTCACAGAATTACAGCATTCCCCTCAAGAAGCCTTTCGCTAAGACAGTTCTTGTGGAATTGGCAAAGTGATATTTGGAAGCCCATAGAGGGCTATGGTGAAAAAGGAAATATCCTCAGACGAAATCTGGAAAGAAGCTTTCTGAGAAACTGCTTAGTGTTCTGTGAATTCATCTCACAGAGTTACATCTGTATTTCGTGGATCTCTTTGCTAGCCTTATTTCTGTGTAATCTGAGAACAGATATTTCGGATCCCTTTGAAGACTATAGGGCCAAAGGAAATATCCTGCAATAACAAAGAGAAAGAAGCTTTCTGAGAAACTTCTTTGTGTTCTGTGAAATCATCTCACAGAGTTACAGCTTTCCACTCAAGAAGCCTTTCGCTAGGACAGTTCTTGTGTAATTGGCAAAGAGATATTTGGAAGCCCATAGACGGCTATGGTGACAAAGGAAATATCCTCAGATGAAATCTGGAAAGAAGCTTTCTGAGAAACTGCTTAGTGTTCTGTGAATTCATCTCACAGAGTTACATCTGTATTTCGTGGATCTCTTTGCTAGCCTTATTTCTGTGGAATCTGAGAACAGATATTTCGGATCCCTTTGAAGACTATAGGGCCAAAGGAAATATCCTGCGATAACAAAGAGAAAGAAGCTTTCTGAGAAACTTCTTTGTGTTCTGTGAAATCATCTCACAGAATTACAGCTTTCCCCTCAAGAAGCCTTTCGCTAAGACAGTTCTTGTGGAATTGGCAAAGTGATATTTGGAAGCCCATAGAGGGCTATTGTGAAAAAGGAAATATCCTCAGATGAAATCTGGAAAAAAGCTTTCTGAGAAACTGCTTAGTGTTCTGTGAATTCATCTCACAGAGTTACATATGTATTTCGTGGATCTCTTTGCTAGCCTTATTTCTGTGGAATCTGAGAAAAGATATTTCGGATCCCTATGAAGACTATAGGGCCAAAGGAAATATCCTCCGATAACAAAGAGAAAGAAGCTTTCTGAGAAACTTCTTTCTGTTCTGTGAAATCATCTCACAGAGTCACAGCTTTCCTCTCAAGAAGCCTTTCGCTAAGACAGTTCTTGTGGAAATGGCAAAGTGATATTTGGAAGCCCATAGAGGGCTATGGTGAAAAAGGAAATATCCTCAGATGAAATCTGGAAAGAAGCTTTCTGAGAAACTGCTTAGTGTTCTGTGAATTCATCTCACAGAGTTACATCTGTATTTCGTGGATCTCTTTGTTAGCCTTATTGCTGTGGAATCTGAGAACAGAGATTTCGGATCCCTTTGAAGACTATAGGGCCAAAGGAAATATCCTCCGATAACAAAGAGAAAGAAGGTTTCTGAGAAACTTCTTTGTGTTCTGTGAAATCATCTCACAGAGTTACAGCATTCCCCTCAAGAAGCCTTTCGCTCAGACAGTTCTTGTGGAATTGGCAAAGAGATATTTGGAAGCCCATAGATGACTACGGTGAAAAAGGAAATATCCTCAGATGAAATCTGGAAAGAAGCTTTCTGAGAAACTGCTTAGTGTTCTGTGAATTCATCTCACAGAGTTACATCTGTATTTCGTGGATCTCTTTGCTAGCCTTATTTCTGTGGAATCTGAGAACAGATATTTCGGATCCCTTTGAAGACTATAGGGCCAAAGGAAATATCCTGCGATAACAAAGAGAAAGAAGCTTTCTGAGAAACTTCTTTCTGTTCTGTGAAATCATCTCACAGAGTTACAGCTTTCCCCTCAAGAAGCTTTTCGCTAAGACAGTTCTTGTGGAATTGGCAAAGTGATATTTGTAAGCCCATAGAGGGCTATGGTGAAAAAGGAAATATCCTCAGATGAAATCTGGAAAGAAGCTTTCTGAGAAACTGCTTAGTGTTCTGTAAATTCATCTCACCGTGTTACATCTGTATTTCGTGGATCTCTTTGCTAGCCTTATTTCTGTGGAATCTGAGAACAGATATTTCGGATCCCTTTGAAGACTATAGGGCCAAAGGAAATATCCTGCGATAACAAAGAGAAAGAAGCTTTCTGAGAAACTTCTTTGTGTTCTGTGAAATCATCTCACAGAGTTACAGCTTTCCCCTCCAGAAGCCTTTCGCTAGGACAGTTCTTGTGTAATTGGCAAAGAGATATTTGGAAGCCCATAGAGGGCTATGGTGACAAAGGAAATATCCTCAGATGAAATCTGGAAAGAAGCTTTCTGAGAAACTGCTTAGTGTTCTGTGAATTCATCTCACAGGGTTACATCTGTATTTCGTGGATCTCTTTGCTACCATTATTTCTGTGGAATCTGAGAACAGATATTTCGGATCCCTTTGAAGACTATAGGGCCAAAGGAAATATCCTGCGATAACAAAGAAAAAGAAGCTTTCTGAGAAACTTCTTTGTGTTCTGTGAAATCATCTCACAGAATTACAGCTTTCCCCTCAAGAAGCCTTTCGCTAAGACAGTTCTTGTGGAATTGGCAAAGTGATATTTGGAAGCCCATAGAGGGCTATGGTGAAAAAGGAAATATCCTCAGATGAAATCTGGAAAGAAGCTTTCTGAGAAACTGCTTAGTGTTCTGTGAATTCATCTCACAGAGTTACATCTGTATTTCGTGGATCTCTTTGCTAGCCTTATTTCTGTGGAATCTGAGAACAGATATTTCTGATCCCTTTGAAGACTATAGGGCCAAAGGAAATATCCTGCGATAACAAAGAGAAAGAAGCTTTCTGAGAAACTTCTTTGTGTTCTGTGAAATCATCTCACAGAGTTACAGCTTTCCCCTCAAGAAGCCTTTAACTAAGACTGTTCTTGTGAAATTGGCAAAGAGATATTTGGAAGCCCATAGAGGGCTATGGTGAAAAAGGAAATATCCTCAGATGAAATCTAGAAAGAAGCTTTCTGAGAAACTGCTTAGTGTTCTGTGAATTCATCTCACAGAGTTACATCTGTATTTCGTGGATCTCTTTGCTACCCTTATTTCTGTGGAATCTGAGAACAGATATTTCGTATCCCTTTGAAGACTATAGGGCCAAAGGAAGTATCCTGCGATAACAAAGAGAAAGAAGCTTTCTGAGAAACTTCTTTGTGTTCTGTGAAATCATCTCACAGAGTTACAGCTTTCCCCTCAAGAAGCCTTTCGCTAGGACAGTTCTTGTGTAATTGGCAAAGAGATATTTGGAAGCCCATAGAGGGCTATGGTGACAAAGGAAATATCCTCAGATGAAATCTGGAAAGAAGCTTTCTGAGAAACTGCTTAGTGTTCTGTGAATTCATCTCACAGAGTTACATCTGTATTTCGTGGATCTCTTTGCTAGCCTTATTTCTGTGGAATCTGAGAACAGATATTTCGGATCCCTTTGAAGACTATAGGGCCAAAGGAAATATCCTGCGATAACAAAGAGAAAGAAGCTTTCTGAGAAACTTCTTTGTGTTCTGTGAAATCATCTCACAGAATTACAGCTTTCCCCTCAAGAAGCCTTTCGCTAAGACAGTTCTTGTGGAATTGGCAAAGTGATATTTGGAAGCCCATAGAGGGCTATTGTGAAAAAGGAAATATCCTCAGATGAAATCTGGAAAGAAGCTTTCTGAGAAACTGCTTAGTGTTCTGTGAATTCATCTCACAGAGTTACATCTGTATTTCGTGCATCTCTTTGTTAGCCTTATTGCTGTGGAATCTGAGAACAGAGATTTCGGATCCCTTTGAAGACTATAGGGCCAAAGGAAATATCCTCCGATAACAAAGAGAAAGAAGGTTTCTGAGAAACTTCTTTGTGTTCTGTGAAATCATCTCACAGAGTTACAGCATTCCCCTCAAGAAGCCTTTCGCTGAGACAGTTCTTGTGGAATTGGCAAAGAGATATTTGGAAGCCCATAGATGACTACGGTGAAAAAGGAAATATCCTCAGATGAAATCTGGAAAGAAGCTTTCTGAGAAACTGCTTAGTGTTCTGTGAATTCATCTCACAGAGTTACATGTGTATTTCGTGGATCTCTTTGCTAGCCTTATTTCTGTGGAATCTGAGAAAAGATATTTCGGATCCCTATGAAGACTATAGGGCCAAAGGAAATATCCTCCGATAACAAAGAGAAAGAAGCTTTCTGAGAAACTTCTATGTGTTCTGTGAAATCATCTCACAGAGTTACAGCTTTCCCCTCAAGAAGCCTTTCACTAGGACAGTTCTTGTGTAATTGGCAAAGAGATATTTGGAAGCCCATAGAGGGCTATGGTGAAAAAGGAAATATCCTCAGATGATATCTGGAAAGAAGCTTTCTGAGAAACTGCTTAGTGTTCTGTGAATTCATCTCACCGAGTTACATCTGTATTTCGTGGATCTCTTTGCTAGCCTTATTTCTGTGTAATCTGAGAACAGATATTTCGGATCCCTTTGAAGACTATAGAGCCAAAGGAAATATCCTCCGATAACAAAGAGAAAGAAGCTTTCTGAGAAACTTCTTTGTGTTCTGTGAAATCATCTCACAGAGTTACAGCTTTCCCCTCAAGAAGCCTTTCGCTAGGACAGTTCTTGTGTAATTGGCAAAGAGATATTTGGAAGCCCTTAGAGGGCTATGGTGAAAAAGGAAATATCCTCAGATGAAATCTGGAAAGAAGCTTTCTGAGAATCTGCTTAGTGTTCTGTTAATTCATCTCACAGGGTTACATCTGTATTTCGTGGATCTCTTTGCTAGCCTTATTTCTGTGGAATCTGAGAACAGATATTTCGGATCCCTTTGAAGACTATAGGGCCAAAGGAAATATCCTGCGATAACAAAGAGAAAGAAGCTTTCTGAGAAACTTCTTTGTGTTCTGTGAAATCATCTCACAGAGTTACAGCTTTCCCCTCAAGAAGCCTTTAACTAAGACTGTTCTTGTGAAATTGGCAAAGAGATATTTGGAAGCCCATAGAGGGCTATTGTGAAAAAGGAAATATCCTCAGATGAAATCTGGAAAGAAGCTTTCTGAGAAACTGCTTAGTGTTGTGTGAATTCATCTCACAGAGTTCCATATGTATTTCGTGGATCTCTTTGCTAGCCTTATTTCTGTGGAATCTGAGAAAAGATATTTCGGATCCCTATGAAGACTATAGGGCCAAAGGAAATATCCTCCGATAACAAAGAGAAAGAAGCTTTCTGAGAAACTTCTTTCTGTTCTGTGAAATCATCTCACAGAGTCACAGCTTTCCTCTCAAGAAGCCTTTCGCTAAGACAGTTCTTGTGGAAATGGCAAAGTGATATTTGTAAGCCCATAGAGGGCTATGGTGAAAAAGGAAATATCCTCAGATGAAATCTGGAAAGAAGCTTTCTGAGAAACTGCTTAGTGTTCTGTGAATTCATCTCACAGAGTTACATCTGTATTTCGTGCATCTCTTTGTTAGCCTTATTGCTGTGGAATCTGAGAACAGAGATTTCGGATCCCTTTGAAGACTATAGGGCCAAAGGAAATATCCTCCGATAACAAAGAGAAAGAAGGTTTCTGAGAAACTTCTTTGTGTTCTGTGAAATCATCTCACAGAGTTACAGCATTCCCCTCAAGAAGCCTTTCGCTGAGACAGTTCTTGTGGAATTGGCAAAGAGATATTTGGAAGCCCATAGATGACTACGGTGAAAAAGGAAATATCCTCAGATGAAATCTGGAAAGAAGCTTTCTGAGAAACTGCTTAGTGTTCTGTGAATTCATCTCACAGAGTTACATGTGTATTTCGTGGATCTCTTTGCTAGCCTTATTTCTGTGGAATCTGAGAAAAGATATTTCGGATCCCTATGAAGACTATAGGGCCAAAGGAAATATCCTCCGATAACAAAGAGAAAGAAGCTTTCTGAGAAACTTCTATGTGTTCTGTGAAATCATCTCACAGAGTTACAGCTTTCCCCTCAAGAAGCCTTTCACTAGGACAGTTCTTGTGTAATTGGCAAAGAGATATTTGGAAGCCCATAGAGGGCTATGGTGAAAAAGGAAATATCCTCAGATGATATCTGGAAAGAAGCTTTCTGAGAAACTGCTTAGTGTTCTGTGAATTCATCTCACCGAGTTACATCTGTATTTCGTGGATCTCTTTGCTAGCCTTATTTCTGTGTAATCTGAGAACAGATATTTCGGATCCCTTTGAAGACTATAGAGCCAAAGGAAATATCCTCCGATAACAAAGAGAAAGAAGCTTTCTGAGAAACTTCTTTGTGTTCTGTGAAATCATCTCACAGAGTTACAGCTTTCCCCTCAAGAAGCCTTTCGCTAGGACAGTTCTTGTGTAATTGGCAAAGAGATATTTGGAAGCCCTTAGAGGGCTATGGTGAAAAAGGAAATATCCTCAGATGAAATCTGGAAAGAAGCTTTCTGAGAATCTGCTTAGTGTTCTGTTAATTCATCTCACAGGGTTACATCTGTATTTCGTGGATCTCTTTGCTAGCCTTATTTCTGTGGAATCTGAGAACAGATATTTCGGATCCCTTTGAGGACTATAGGGCCAAAGGAAATATCCTGCGATAACAAAGAGAAAGAAGCTTTCTGAGAAACTTCTTTGTGTTCTGTGAAATCATCTCACAGAGTTACAGCTTTCCCCTCAAGAAGCCTTTAACTAAGACTGTTCTTGTGAAATTGGCAAAGAGATATTTGGAAGCCCATAGAGGGCTATTGTGAAAAAGGAAATATCCTCAGATGAAATCTGGAAAGAAGCTTTCTGAGAAACTGCTTAGTGTTCTGTGAATTCATCTCACAGAGTTACATATGTATTTCGTGGATCTCTTTGCTAGCCTTATTTCTGTGGAATCTGAGAAAAGATATTTCGGATCCCTATGAAGACTATAGGGCCAAAGGAAATATCCTCCGATAACAAAGAGAAAGAAGCTTTCTGAGAAACTTCTTTCTGTTCTGTGAAATCATCTCACAGAGTCACAGCTTTCCTCTCAAGAAGCCTTTCGCTAAGACAGTTCTTGTGGAAATGGCAAAGTGATATTTGTAAGCCCATAGAGGGCTATGGTGAAAAAGGAAATATCCTCAGATGAAATCTGGAAAGAAGCTTTCTGAGAAACTGCTTAGTGTTCTGTGAATTCATCTCACAGAGTTACATCTGTATTTCGTGCATCTCTTTGTTAGCCTTATTGCTGTGGAATCTGAGAACAGAGATTTCGGATCCCTTTGAAGACTATAGGGCCAAAGGAAATATCCTCCGATAACAAAGAGAAAGAAGGTTTCTGAGAAACTTCTTTGTGTTCTGTGAAATCATCTCACAGAGTTACAGCATTCCCCTCAAGAAGCCTTTCGCTGAGACAGTTCTTGTGGAATTGGCAAAGAGATATTTGGAAGCCCATAGATGACTACGGTGAAAAAGGAAATATCCTCAGATGAAATCTGGAAAGAAGCTTTCTGAGAAACTGCTTAGTGTTCTGTGAATTCATCTCACAGAGTTACATGTGTATTTCGTGGATCTCTTTGCTAGCCTTAATTCTGTGGAATCTGAGAAAAGATATTTCGGATCCCTATGAAGACTATAGGGCCAAAGGAAATATCCTCCGATAACAAAGAGAAAGAAGCTTTCTGAGAAACTTCTATGTGTTCTGTGAAATCATCTCACAGAGTTACAGCTTTCCCCTCAAGAAGCCTTTCACTAGTACAGTTCTTGTGTAATTGGCAAAGAGATATTTGGAAGCCCATAGAGGGCTATGGTGAAAAAGGAAATATCCTCAGATGATATCTGGAAAGAAGCTTTCTGAGAAACTGCTTAGTGTTCTGTGAATTCATCTCACCGAGTTACATCTGTATTTCGTGGATCTCTTTGCTAGCCTTATTTCTGTGTAATCTGAGAACAGATATTTCGGATCCCTTTGAAGACTATAGAGCCAAAGGAAATATCCTGCGATAACAAAGAGAAAGAAGCTTTCTGAGAAACTTCTTTGTGTTCTGTGAAATCATCTCACAGAGTTACAGCTTTCCCCTCAAGAAGCCTTTCGCTAGGACAGTTCTTGTGTAATTGTCAAAGAGATATTTGGAAGCCCTTAGAGGGCTATGGTGAAAAAGGAAATATCCTCAGATGAAATCTGGAAAGAAGCTTTCTGAGAATCTGCTTAGTGTTCTGTTAATTCATCTCACAGGGTTACATCTGTATTTCGTGGATCTCTTTGCTAGCCTTATTTCTGTGGAATCTGAGAACAGATATTTCGGATCCCTTTGAAGACTATAGGGCCAAAGGAAATATCCTGCGATAACAAAGAGAAAGAAGCTTTCTGAGAAACTTCTTTGTGTTCTGTGAAATCATCTCACAGAGTTACAGCTTTCCCCTCAAGAAGCCTTTAACTAAGACTGTTCTTATGAAATTGGCAAAGAGATATTTGGAAGCCCATAGAGGGCTATGGTGACAAAGGAAATATCCTCAGATGAAATCTGGAAAGAAGCTTTCTGAGAAACTGCTTAGTGTTCTGTGAATTCATCTCACAGAGTTACATCTGTATTTCATGGATCTCTTTGCTAGCCTTATTTCTGTGGAATCTGAGAACAGATATTTCGGATCCCTTTGAAGACTATAGGGCCAAAGGAAATATCCTGCGATAACAAAGAGAAAGAAGCTTTCTGAGAAACTTCTTTGTGTTCTGTGAAATCATCTCACAGAATTACAGCATTCCCCTCAAGAAGCCTTTCGCTAAGACAGTTCTTGTGGAATTGGCAAAGTGATATTTGGAAGCCCATAGAGGGCTATGGTGAAAAAGGAAATATCCTCAGACGAAATCTGGAAAGAAGCTTTCTGAGAAACTGCTTAGTGTTCTGTGAATTCATCTCACAGAGTTACATCTGTATTTCGTGGATCTCTTTGCTAGCCTTATATTTGTGGTATATGAGAACAGATATTTCGGATCCCTTTGAAGACTATAGGGCCAAAGGAAATATCCTGCGATAACAAAGAGAAAGAAGCTTTCTGAGAAACTTCTTTCTGTTCTGTGAAATCATCTCACAGAGTTACAGCTTTCCCCTCAAGAAGCCTTTCGCTAAGACAGTTCTTGTGGAATTTGCAAAGTGATATTTGGAAGCCCATAGAGGGCTATGGTGAAAAAGGAAATATCCTCAGATGAAATCTGGAAAGATGCTTTCTGAGAATCTGCTTAGTGTTCTGTTAATTCATCTCACAGTGTTACATCTGTATTTCGTGGATCTCTTTGCTAGCCTTATTTCTGTGGAATCTGAGAACAGATATTTCGGATCCCTTTGAAGACTATAGGGCCAAAGGAAATATCCTGCGATAACAAAGAGAAAGAAGCTTTCTGAGAAACTTCTTTGTGTTCTGTGAAATCATCTCACAGAGTTACAGCTTTCCCCTCCAGAAACCTTTCGCTAGGACAGTTCTTGTGTAATTGGCAAAGAGATATTTGGAAGCCCATAGAGGGCTATGGTGACAAAGGAAATATCCTCAGATGAAATCTGGAAAGAAGCTTTCTGAGAAACTGCTTAGTGTTCTGTGAATTCATCTCACAGGGTTACATCTGTATTTCGTGGATCTCTTTGCTAGCCTTATTTCTGTGGAATCTGAGAACAGATATTTCGGATCCCTTTGAAGACTATAGGGCCAAAGGAAATATCCTGCGATAACAAAGAAAAAGAAGCTTTCTGAGAAACTTCTTTGTGTTCTGTGAAATCATCTCACAGAATTACAGCTTTCCCCTCAAGAAGCCTTTCGCTAAGACAGTTCTTGTGGAATTGGCAAAGTGATATTTGGAAGCCCATAGAGGGCTATGGTGAAAAAGGAAATATCCTCAGATGAAATCTGGAAAGAAGCTTTCTGAGAAACTGCTTAGTGTTCTGTGAATTCATCTCACAGAGTTACATCTGTATTTCGTGGATCTCTTTGCTAGCCTTATTTCTGTGGAATCTGAGAACAGATATTTCTGATCCCTTTGAAGACTATAGGGCCAAAGGAAATATCCTGCGATAACAAAGAGAAAGAAGCTTTCTGAGAAACTTCTTTGTGTTCTGTGAAATCATCTCACAGAGTTACAGCTTTCCCCTCAAGAAGCCTTTAACTAAGACTGTTCTTGTGAAATTGGCAAAGAGATATTTGGAAGCCCATAGAGGGCTATGGTGAAAAAGGAAATATCCTCAGATGAAATCTGGAAAGAAGCTTTCTGAGAAACTGCTTAGTGTTCTGTGAATTCATCTCACAGAGTTACATCTGTATTTCGTGGATCTCTTTGCTAGCCTTATTTCTGTGTAATCTGAGAACAGATATTTCGGATCCCTTTGAAGACTATAGGGCCAAAGGAAATATCCTGCGATAACAAAGAGAAAGAAGCTTTCTGAGAAACTTCTTTGTGTTCTGTGAAATCATCTCACAGAGTTACAGCTTTCCCCTCAAGAAGCCTTTCGCTAGGACAGTTCTTGTGTAATTGGCAAAGAGATATTTGGAAGCCCATAGAGGGCTATGGTGACAAAGGAAATATGCTCAGATGAAATCTGGAAAGAAGCTTTCTGAGAAACTGCTTAGTGTTCTGTGAATTCATCTCACAGAGTTACATCTGCATTTCGTGGATCTCTTTGCTAGCCTTATTTCTGTGGAATCTGAGAACAGATATTTCGGATCCCTTTGAAGACTATAGGGCCAAAGGAAATATCCTGCGATAACAAAGAGAAAGAAGCTTTCTGAGAAACTTCTTTGTGTTCTGTGAAATCATCTCACAGAATTACAGCTTTCCCCTCAAGAAGCCTTTCGCTAAGACAGTTCTTGTGGAATTGGCAAAGTGATATTTGGAAGCCCATAGAGGGCTATTGTGAAAAAGGAAATATCCTCAGATGAAATCTGGAAAAAAGCTTTCTGAGAAACTGCTTAGTGTTCTGTGAATTCATCTCACAGAGTTACATATGTATTTCGTGGATCTCTTTGCTAGCCTTATTTCTGTGGAATCTGAGAAAAGATATTTCGGATCCCTATGAAGACTATAGGGCCAAAGGAAATATCCTCCGATAACAAAGAGAAAGAAGCTTTCTGAGAAACTTCTTTCTGTTCTGTGAAATCATCTCACAGAGTCACAGCTTTCCTCTCAAGAAGCCTTTCGCTAAGACAGTTCTTGTGGAAATGGCAAAGTGATATTTGTAAGCCCATAGAGGGCTATGGTGAAAAAGGAAATATCCTCAGATGAAATATGGAAAGAAGCTTTCTGAGAAACTGCTTAGTGTTCTGTGAATTCATCTCACAGAGTTACATCTGTATTTCGTGGATCTCTTTGTTAGCCTTATTTCTGTGGAATCTGAGAACAGAGATTTCGGATCCCTTTGAAGACTATAGGGCCAAAGGAAATATCCTCCGATAACAAAGAGAAAGAAGGTTTCTGAGAAACTTCTTTGTGTTCTGTGAAATCATCTCACAGAGTTACAGCATTCCCCTCAAGAAGCCTTTCGCTGAGACAGTTCTTGTGGAATTGGCAAAGAGATATTTGGAAGCCCATAGATGACTACGGTGAAAAAGGAAATATCCTCAGATGAAATCTGGAAAGAAGCTTTCTGAGAAACTGCTTAGTGTTCTGTGAATTCATCTCACAGAGTTACATGTGTATTTCGTGGATCTCTTTGCTAGCCTTATTTCTGTGGAATCTGAGAAAAGATATTTCGGATCCCTATGAAGACTATAGGGCCAAAGGAAATATCCTCCGATAACAAAGAGAAAGAAGCTTTCTGAGAAACTTCTATGTGTTCTGTGAAATCATCTCACAGAGTTACAGCTTTCCCCTCAAGAAGCCTTTCACTAGGACAGTTCTTGTGTAATTGGCAAAGAGATATTTGGAAGCCCATAGAGGGCTATTGTGAAAAAGGAAATATCCTCAGATGATATCTGGAAAGAAGCTTTCTGAGAAACTGCTTAGTGTTCTGTAAATTCATCTCACCGAGTTACATCTGTATTTCGTGGATCTCTTTGCTAGCCTTATTTCTGTGTAATCTGAGAACAGATATTTCGGATCCCTATGAAGACTATAGAGCCAAAGGAAATATCCTCCGATAACAAAGAGAAAGAAGCTTTCTGAGAAACTTCTTTGTGTTCTGTGAAATCATCTCACAGAGTTACAGCTTTCCCCTCAAGAAGCCTTTCGCTAGGACAGTTCTTGTGTAATTGGCAAAGAGATATTTGGAAGCCCATATAGGGCTATGGTGAAAAAGGAATTATCCTCAGATGAAATCTGGAAAGATGCTTTCTGAGGAACTGCTTAGTGTTCTGTGAATTCATCTCACAGGGTTACATCTGTATTTCGTGGATCTCTTTGCTACCCTTATTTCTGTGGAATCTGAGAACAGATATTTCGGATCCCTTTGAAGACTATAGGGCCAAAGGAAATATCCTGCGATAACAAAGAAAAAGAAGCTTTCTGAGAAACTTCTTTGTGTTCTGTGAAATCATCTCACAGAATTACAGCTTTCCCCTCAAGAAGCCTTTCGCTAAGACAGTTCTTGTGGAATTGGCAAAGTGATATTTGGAAGCCCATAGAGGGCTATGGTGAAAAAGGAAATATCCTCAGATGATATCTGGAAAGAAGCTTTCTGAGAAACTGCTTAGTGTTCTGTGAATTCATCTCACAGAGTTACATGTGTATTTCGTGGATCTCTTTGCTAGCCTTATTTCTGTGGAATCTGAGAACAGATATTTCTGATCCCTTTGAAGACTATAGGGCCAAAGGAAATATCCTGCGATAACAAAGAGAAAGAAGCTTTCTGAGAAACTTCTTTGTGTTCTGTGAAATCATCTCACAGAGTTACAGCTTTCCCCTCAAGAAGCATTTAACTAAGACTGTTCTTGTGAAATTGGCAAAGAGATATTTGGAAGCCCATAGAGGGCTATGGTGAAAAAGGAAATATCCTCAGATGAAATCTGGAAAGAAGCTTTCTGAGAAACTGCTTAGTGTTCTGTGAATTCATCTCACAGAGTTACATGTGTATTTCGTGGATCTCTTTGCTAGCCTTATTTCTGTGTAATCTGAGAACAGATATTTCGGATCCCTTTGAAGACTATAGGGCCAAAGGAAATATCCTGCGATAACAAAGAGAAAGAAGCTTTCTGAGAAACTTCTTTGTGTTCTGTGAAATCATCTCACAGAGTTACAGCTTTCCCCTCAAGAAGCCTTTCGCTAGGACAGTTCTTGTGTAATTGGCAAAGAGATATTTGGAAGCACATAGAGGGCTATGGTGACAAAGGAAATATCCTCAGATGAAATCTGGAAAGAAGCTTTCTGAGAAACTGCTTAGTGTTCTGTGAATTCATCTCACAGAGTTACATATGTATTTCGTGGATCTCTTTGCTAGCCTTATTTCTGTGGAATCTGAGAAAAGATATTTCGGATCCCTATGAAGACTATAGGGCCAAAGGAAATATCCTCCGATAACAAAGAGAAAGAAGCTTTCTGAGAAACTTCTTTCTGTTCTGTGAAATCATCTCACAGAGTCACAGCTTTCCTCTCAAGAAGCCTTTCGCTAAGACAGTTCTTGTGGAAATGGCAAAGTGATATTTGTAAGCCCATAGAGGGCTATGGTGAAAAAGGAAATATCCTCAGATGATATCTGGAAAGAAGCTTTCTGAGAAACTGCTTAGTGTTCTGTGAATTCATCTCACCGAGTTACATCTGTATTTCGTGGATCTCTTTGCTAGCCTTATTTCTGTGAAATCTGAGAACAGATATTTCGGATCCCTTTGAAGACTATAGAGCCAAAGGAAATATCCTCCGATAACAAAGAGAAAGAAGCTTTCTGAGAAACTTCTTTGTGTTCTGTGAAATCATCTCACAGAGTTACAGCTTTCCCCTCAAGAAGCCTTTCGCTAGGACAGTTCTTGTGTAATTGGCAAAGAGATATTTGGAAGCCCTTAGAGGGCTATGGTGAAAAAGGAAATATCCTCAGATGAAATCTGGAAAGAAGCTTTCTGAGAATCTGCTTAGTGTTCTGTTAATTCATCTAACAGGGTTACATGTGTATATCGTGGATCTCTTTGCTAGCCTTATTTCTGTGGAATCTGAGAACAGCTATTTCGGATCCCTTTGAAGACTATAGGGCCAAAGGAAATATCCTGCGATAACAAAGAGAAAGAAGCTTTCTGAGAAACTTCTTTGTGTTCTGTGAAATCATCTCACAGAGTTACAGCTTTCCCCTCAAGAAGCCTTTAACTAAGACTGTTCTTGTGAAATTGGCAAAGAGATATTTGGAAGCCCATAGAGGGCTATGGTGAAAAAGGAAATATCCTCAGATGAAATCTGGAAAGAAGCTTTCTGAAAACTGCTTAGTGTTCTGTGAATTCATCTCACAGAGTTACATCTGTATTTCGTGGATCTCTTTGCTAGCCTTATTTCTGTGGAATCTGAGAACAGATATTTCGGATCCCTTTGAAGACTATAGGGCCAAAGGAAATATCCTGCGATAACAAAGAGAAAGAAGCTTTCTGAGAAACTTCTTTGTGTTCTGTGAAATCATCTCACAGAATTACAGCTTTCCCCTCAAGAAGCCTTTCGCTAAGACAGTTCTTGTGGAATTGGCAAAGTGATATTTGGAAGCCCATAGAGGGCTATGGTGAAAAAGGAAATATCCTCAGATGAAATCTGGAAAGAAGCTTTCTGAGAAACTGCTTAGTGTTCTGTTAATTCATCTCACAGAGTTACATGTGTATTTCGTGGATCTCTTTGCTAGCCTTATTTCTGTGGAATCTGAGAACAGATATTTCGGATCCCTTTGAAGACTATAGGGCCAAAGGAAATATCCTGCGATAACAAAGAGAAAGATGCTTTCTGAGAAACTTCTTTGTGTTCTGTGAAATCATCTCACAGAGTTACAGCTTTTCCCTCAAGAAGCCTTTAACTAAGACAGTTCTTGTGAAATTGGCATAGAGATATTTGGAAGCCCATAGAGGGCTCTGGTGAAAAAGGAAATATCCTCAGATGAAATCTGGAAAGAAGCTTTCTGAGAAACTGCTTAGTGTTCTGTGAATTCATCTCACAGAGTTACATATGTATTTCGTGGATCTCTTTGCTAGCCTTATTTCTGTGGAATCTGAGAAAAGATATTTCGGATCCCTATGAAGACTATAGGGCCAAAGGAAATATCCTCCGATAACAAAGAGAAAGAAGCTTTCTGAGAAACTTCTTTGTGTTCTGTGAAATCATCTCACAGAGTTACAGCTTTCCCCTCAATAAGCCTTTCGCTAAGACAGTTCTTGTGGAATTGGCAAAGTGATATTTGGAAGCCCATAGAGGGCTATGGTGAAAAAGGAAATATCCTCAGATGAAATCTGGAAAGAAGCTTTCTGAGAAACTGCTTAGTGTTCTGTGAATTCATCTCACAGAGTTACATCTGTATTTCGTGGATCTCTTTGCTAGCCTTATTTCTGTGGAATCTGAGAACAGATATTACGGATCCCTTTGAAGACTATAGGGCCAAAGGAAATATCCTGCGATAACAAAGAGAAAGAAGCTTTCTGAGAAACTTCTGTGTGTTCTGTGAAATCATCTCACAGAGTTACAGCTTTCCCCTCAAGAAGCCTTTCGCTAGGACAGTTCTTGTGGAATTGGCAAAGTGATATTTGGAAGCCCATAGAGGGCTATGGTGACAAAGCAAATATCCTCAGATGAAATCTGGAAAGAAGCTTTCTGAGAAACTGCTTAGTGTTCTGTGAATTCATCTCACAGAGTTACATCTGTATTTCGTGGATCTCTTTGCTAGCCTTATTTCTGTGTAATCTGAGAACAGATATTTCGGATCCCTTTGAAGACTATAGGGCCAAAGGAAATATCCTGCGATAACAAAGAGAAAGAAGCTTTCTGAGAAACTTCTTTCTGTTCTGTGAAATCATCTCTCAGAGTTACAGCTCTCCCCTCAAGAAGCCTTTCGCTAGGACAGTTCTTGTGTAATTGGCAAAGAGATATTTGGAAGCCCATAGAGGGCTATGGTGAAAAAGGAAATATCCTCAGATGAAATCTGGAAAGAAGCTTTCTGAGAATCTGCTTAGTGTTCTGTTAATTCATCTCACAGGGTTACATGTGTATATCGTTGATCTCTTTGCTAGCCTTATTTCTGTGGAATCTGAGAACAGATATTTCGGATCCCTTTGAAGACTATAGGGCCAAAGGAAATATCCTGCGATAACAAAGAGAAAGAAGCTTTCTGAGAAACTTCTTTGTGTTCTGTGAAATCATCTCACAGAGTTACAGCTTTCCCCTCAAGAAGCCTTTCGCTAGGACAGTTCTTGTGTAATTGGCAAAGAGATATTTGGAAGCCCATAGAGGGCTATGGTGAAAAAGGAAATATCCTCAGATGAAATCTGGAAAGAAGCTTTCTGAAAACTGCTTAGTGTTCTGTGAATTCATCTCACAGAGTTACATCTGTATTTCGTGGATCTCTTTGCTAGCCTTATTTCTGTGGAATCTGAGAACAGATATTTCGGATCCCTTTGAAGACTATAGGGCCAAAGGAAATATCCTGCGATAACAAAGAGAAAGAAGCTTTCTGAGAAACTTCTTTGTGTTCTGTGAAATCATCTCACAGAATTACAGCTTTCCCCTCAAGAAGCCTTTCGCTAAGACAGTTCTTGTGGAATTGGCAAAGTGATATTTGGAAGCCCATAGAGGGCTATGGTGAAAAAGGAAATATCCTCAGATGAAATCTGGAAAGAAGCTTTCTGAGAAACTGCTTAGTGTTCTGTTAATTCATCTCACAGAGTTACATGTGTATTTCGTGGATCTCTTTGCTAGCCTTATTTCTGTGGAATCTGAGAACAGATATTTCGGATCCCTTTGAAGACTATAGGGCCAAAGGAAATATCCTGCGATAACAAAGAGAAAGATGCTTTCTGAGAAACTTCTTTGTGTTCTGTGAAATCATCTCACAGAGTTACAGCTTTTCCCTCAAGAAGCCTTTAACTAAGACAGTTCTTGTGAAATTGGCATAGAGATATTTGGAAGCCCATAGAGGGCTCTGGTGAAAAAGGAAATATCCTCAGATGAAATCTGGAAAGAAGCTTTCTGAGAAACTGCTTAGTATTCTGTGAATTCATCTCACAGAGTTACATATGTATTTCGTGGATCTCTTTGCTAGCCTTATTTCTGTGGAATCTGAGAAAAGATATTTCGGATCCCTATGAAGACTATAGGGCCAAAGGAAATATCCTCCGATAACAAAGAGAAAGAAGCTTTCTGAGAAACTTCTTTGTGTTCTGTGAAATCATCTCACAGAGTTACAGCTTTCCCCTCAATAAGCCTTTCGCTAAGACAGTTCTTGTGGAATTGGCAAAGTGATATTTGGAAGCCCATAGAGGGCTATGGTGAAAAAGGAAATATCCTCAGATGAAATCTGGAAAGAAGCTTTCTGAGAAACTGCTTAGTGTTCTGTGAATTCATCTCACAGAGTTACATCTGTATTTCGTGGATCTCTTTGCTAGCCTTATTTCTGTGGAATCTGAGAACAGATATTACGGATCCCTTTGAAGACTATAGGGCCAAAGGAAATATCCTGCGATAACAAAGAGAAAGAAGCTTTCTGAGAAACTTCTGTGTGTTCTGTGAAATCATCTCACAGAGTTACAGCTTTCCCCTCAAGAAGCCTTTCGCTAGGACAGTTCTTGTGGAATTGGCAAAGTGATATTTGGAAGCCCATAGAGGGCTATGGTGACAAAGCAAATATCCTCAGATGAAATCTGGAAAGAAGCTTTCTGAGAAACTGCTTAGTGTTCTGTGAATTCATCTCACAGAGTTACATCTGTATTTCGTGGATCTCTTTGCTAGCCTTATTTCTGTGGAATCTGAGAACAGATATTTCGGATCCCTTTGAAGACTATAGGGCCAAAGGAAATATCCTGCGATAACAAAGAGAAAGAAGCTTTCTGAGAAACTTCTTTCTGTTCTGTGAAATCATCTCTCAGAGTTACAGCTCTCCCCTCAAGAAGCCTTTCGCTAGGACAGTTCTTGTGTAATTGGCAAAGAGATATTTGGAAGCCCATAGAGGGCTATGGTGAAAAAGGAAATATCCTCAGATGAAATCTGGAAAGAAGCTTTCTGAGAATCTGCTTAGTGTTCTGTTAATTCATCTCACAGGGTTACATGTGTATATCGTTGATCTCTTTGCTAGCCTTATTTCTGTGGAATCTGAGAACAGATATTTCGGATCCCTTTGAAGACTATAGGGCCAAAGGAAATATCCTGCGATAACAAAGAGAAAGAAGCTTTCTGAGAAACTTCTTTGTGTTCTGTGAAATCATCTCACAGAGTTACAGCTTTCCCCTCAAGAAGCCTTTAACTAAGACTGTTCTTGTGAAATTGGCAAAGAGATATTTGGAAGCCCATAGAGGGCTATGGTGACAAAGGAAATATCCTCAGATGAAATCTGGAAAGAAGCTTTCTGAGAAACTGCTTAGTGTTCTGTGAATTCATCTCACAGAGTTACATGTGTATTTCGTGGATCTCTTTGCTAGCCTTATTTCTGTGGAATCTGAGAAAAGATATTTCGGATCCCTATGAAGACTATAGGGCCAAAGGAAATATCCTCCGATAACAAAGAGAAAGAAGCTTTCTGAGAAACTTCTTTCTGTTCTGTGAAATCATCTCACAGAGTCACAGCTTTCCTCTCAAGAAGCCTTTCGCTAAGACAGTTTTTGTGGAAATGGCAAAGTGATATTTGTAAGCCCATAGAGGGCTATGGTGAAAAAGGAAATATCCTCAGATGATATCTGGAAAGAAGCTTTCTGAGAAACTGCTTAGTGTTCTGTTAATTCATCTCACCGAGTTACATCTGTATTTCGTGGATCTCTTTGCTAGCCTTATTTCTGTGTAATCTGAGAACAGATATTTCGGATCCCTTTGAAGACTATAGAGCCAAAGGAAATATCCTCCGATAACAAAGAGAAAGAAGCTTTCTGAGAAACTTCTTTGTGTTCTGTGAAATCATCTCACAGAGTTACAGCTTTCCCCTCAAGAAGCCTTTCGCTAGGACAGTTCTTGTGTAATTGGCAAAGAGATATTTTAAGCCCTTAGAGGGCTATGGTGAAAAAGGAAATATCCTCAGATGAAATCTGGAAAGAAGCTTTCTGAGAATCTGCTTAGTGTTCTGTTAATTCATCTAACAGGGTTACATGTGTATATCGTGGATCTCTTTGCTAGCCTTATTTCTGTGGAATCTGAGAACAGCTATTTCGGATCCCTTTGAAGACTATAGGGCCAAAGGAAATATCCTGCGATAACAAAGAGAAAGAAGCTTTCTGAGAAACTTCTTTGTGTTCTGTGAAATCATCTCACAGAGTTACAGCTTTCCCCTCAAGAAGCCTTTAACTAAGACTGTTCTTGTGAAATTGGCAAAGAGATATTTGGAAGCCCATAGAGGGCTATGGTGAAAAAGGAAATATCCTCAGATGAATTCTGGAAAGAAGCTTTCTGAGAAACTGCTTAGTGTTCTGTGAATTCATCTCACAGAGTTACATCTGTATTTCGTGGATCTCTTTGCTAGCCTTATTTCTGTGTAATCTGAGAACAGATATTTCGGATCCCTTTGAAGACTATAGGGCCAAAGGAAATATCCCGCGATAACAAAGAGAAAGAAGCTTTCTGAGAAACTTCTTTGTGTTCTGTGAAATCATCTCACAGAGTTACAGCTTTCCCCTCAAGAAGCCTTTCGCTAGGACAGTTCTTGTGTAATTGGCAAAGAGATATTTGGAAGCCCATAGAGGGCTATGGTGACAAAGGAAATATCCTCAGATGAAATCTGGAAAGAAGCTTTCTGAGAAACTGCTTAGTGTTCTGTGAATTCATCTCACAGAGTTACATCTGTATTTCGTGGATCTCTTTGCTAGCCTTATTTCTGTGTAATCTGAGAACAGATATTTCGGATCCCTTTGAAGACTATAGGGCCAAAGGAAATATCCTGCGATAACAAAGAGAAAGAAGCTTTCTGAGAAACTTCTTTGTGTTCTGTGAAATCATCTCACAGAATTACAGCTTTCCCCTCAAGAAGCCTTTCGCTAAGACAGTTCTTGTGGAATTGGCAAAGTGATATTTGGAAGCCCATAGAGGGCTATGGTGAAAAAGGAAATATCCTCAGATGAAATCTGGAAAGAAGCTTTCTGAGAAACTGCTTAGTGTTCTGTGAATTCATCTCACAGAGTTACATGTGTATTTCGTGGATCTCTTTGCTAGCCTTATTTCTGTGGAATCTGAGAACAGATATTTCGGATCCCTTTGAAGACTATAGGGCCAAAGGAAATATCCTGCGATAACAAAGAGAAAGAAGCTTTCTGAGAAACTTCTTTGTGTTCTGTGAAATCATCTCACAGAGTTACAGCTTTTCCCTCAAGAAGCCTTTAACTAAGACAGTTCTTGTGAAATTGGCATAGAGATATTTGGAAGCCCATAGAGGGCTCTGGTGAAAAAGGAAATATCCTCAGATGAAATCTGGAAAGAAGCTTTCTGAGAAACTGCTTAGTGTTTTGTGAATTCATCTCACAGAGTTACATATGTATTTCGTGGATCTCTTTGCTAGCCTTATTTCTGTGGAATCTGAGAAAAGATATTTCGGATCCCTATGAAGACTATAGGGCCAAAGGAAATATCCTCCGATAACAAAGAGAAAGAAGCTTTCTGAGAAACTTCTTTGTGTTCTGTGAAATCATCTCACAGAGTTACAGCTTTCCCCTCAATAAGCCTTTCGCTAAGACAGTTCTTGTGGAATTGGCAAAGTGATATTTGGAAGCCCATAGAGGGCTATGGTGAAAAAGGAAATATCCTCAGATGAAATCTGGAAAGAAGCTTTCTGAGAAACTGCTTAGTGTTCTGTGAATTCATCTCACAGAGTTACATCTGTATTTCGTGGATCTCTTTGCTAGCCTTATTTCTGTGGAATCTGAGAACAGATATTACGGATCCCTTTGAAGACTATAGGGCCAAAGGAAATATCCTGCGATAACAAAGAGAAAGAAGCTTTCTGAGAAACTTCTTTGTGTTCTGTGAAATCATCTCACAGAGTTACAGCTTTCCCCTCAAGAAGCCTTTCGCTAGGACAGTTCTTGTGGAATTGGCAAAGTGATATTTGGAAGCCCATAGAGGGCTATGGTGACAAAGCAAATATCCTCAGATGAAATCTGGAAAGAAGCTTTCTGAGAAACTGCTTAGTGTTCTGTGAATTCATCTCACAGAGTTACATCTGTATTTCGTGGATCTCTTTGCTAGCCTTATTTCTGTGTAATCTGAGAACAGATATTTCGGATCCCTTTGAAGACTATAGGGCCAAAGGAAATATCCTGCGATAACAAAGAGAAAGAAGCTTTCTGAGAAACTTCTTTCTGTTCTGTGAAATCATCTCTCAGAGTTACAGCTTTCCCCTCAAGAAGCCTTTCGCTAGGACAGTTCTTGTGTAATTGGCAAAGAGATATTTGGAAGCCCTTAGAGGGCTATGGTGAAAAAGGAAATATCCTCAGATGAAATCTGGAAAGAAGCTTTCTGAGAATCTGCTTAGTGTTCTGTTAATTCATCTCACAGGGTTACATGTGTATATCGTTGATCTCTTTGCTAGCCTTATTTCTGTGGAATCTGAGAACAGATATTTCGGATCCCTTTGAAGACTATAGGGCCAAAGGAAATATCCTGCGATAACAAAGAGAAAGAAGCTTTCTGAGAAACTTCTTTGTGTTCTGTGAAATCATCTCACAGAGTTACAGCTTTCCCCTCAAGAAGCCTTTAACTAAGACTGTTCTTGTGAAATTGGCAAAGAGATATTTGGAAGCCCATAGAGGGCTATGGTGACAAAGGAAATATCCTCAGATGAAATCTGGAAAGAAGCTTTCTGAGAAACTGCTTAGTGTTCTGTGAATTCATCTCACAGAGTTACATCTGTATTTCGTGGATCTCTTTGCTAGCCTTATTTCTGTGGAATCTGAGAACAGATATTTCGGATCCCTTTGAAGACTATAGGGCCAAAGGAAATATCCTGCGATAACAAAGAGAAAGAAGCTTTCTGAGAAACTTCTTTGTGTTCTGTGAAATCATCTCACAGAATTACAGCTTTCCTCTCAAGAAGCCTTTCGCTAAGACAGTTCTTGTGTAATTGGCAAAGAGATATTTGGAAGCACATAGAGGGCTATGGTGACAAAGGAAATATCCTCAGATGAAATCTGGAAAGAAGCTTTCTGAGAAACTGCTTAGTGTTCTGTGAATTCATCTCACAGAGTTACATATGTATTTCGTGGATCTCTTTGCTAGCCTTATTTCTGTGGAATCTGAGAAAAGATATTTCGGATCCCTATGAAGACTATAGGGCCAAAGGAAATATCCTCCGATAACAAAGAGAAAGAAGCTTTCTGAGAAACTTCTTTCTGTTCTGTGAAATCATCTCACAGAGTCACAGCTTTCCTCTCAAGAAGCCTTTCGCTAAGACAGTTCTTGTGGAAATGGCAAAGTGATATTTGTAAGCCCATAGAGGGCTATGGTGAAAAAGGAAATATCCTCAGATGATATCTGGAAAGAAGCTTTCTGAGAAACTGCTTAGTGTTCTGTGAATTCATCTCACCGAGTTACATCTGTATTTCGTGGATCTCTTTGCTAGCCTTATTTCTGTGAAATCTGAGAACAGATATTTCGGATCCCTTTGAAGACTATAGAGCCAAAGGAAATATCCTCCGATAACAAAGAGAAAGAAGCTTTCTGAGAAACTTCTTTGTGTTCTGTGAAATCATCTCACAGAGTTACAGCTTTCCCCTCAAGAAGCCTTTCGCTAGGACAGTTCTTGTGTAATTGGCAAAGAGATATTTGGAAGCCCTTAGAGGGCTATGGTGAAAAAGGAAATATCCTCAGATGAAATCTGGAAAGAAGCTTTCTGAGAATCTGCTTAGTGTTCTGTTAATTCATCTAACAGGGTTACATGTGTATATCGTGGATCTCTTTGCTAGCCTTATTTCTGTGGAATCTGAGAACAGCTATTTCGGATCCCTTTGAAGACTATAGGGCCAAAGGAAATATCCTGCGATAACAAAGAGAAAGAAGCTTTCTGAGAAACTTCTTTGTGTTCTGTGAAATCATCTCACAGAGTTACAGCTTTCCCCTCAAGAAGCCTTTAACTAAGACTGTTCTTGTGAAATTGGCAAAGAGATATTTGGAAGCCCATAGAGGGCTATGGTGAAAAAGGAAATATCCTCAGATGAAATCTGGAAAGAAGCTTTCTGAAAACTGCTTAGTGTTCTGTGAATTCATCTCACAGAGTTACATCTGTATTTCGTGGATCTCTTTGCTAGCCTTATTTCTGTGGAATCTGAGAACAGATATTTCGGATCCCTTTGAAGACTATAGGGCCAAAGGAAATATCCTGCGATAACAAAGAGAAAGAAGCTTTCTGAGAAACTTCTTTGTGTTCTGTGAAATCATCTCACAGAATTACAGCTTTCCCCTCAAGAAGCCTTTCGCTAAGACAGTTCTTGTGGAATTGGCAAAGTGATATTTGGAAGCCCATAGAGGGCTATGGTGAAAAAGGAAATATCCTCAGATGAAATCTGGAAAGAAGCTTTCTGAGAAACTGCTTAGTGTTCTGTTAATTCATCTCACAGAGTTACATGTGTATTTCGTGGATCTCTTTGCTAGCCTTATTTCTGTGGAATCTGAGAACAGATATTTCGGATCCCTTTGAAGACTATAGGGCCAAAGGAAATATCCTGCGATAACAAAGAGAAAGATGCTTTCTGAGAGACTTCTTTGTGTTCTGTGAAATCATCTCACAGAGTTACAGCTTTTCCCTCAAGAAGCCTTTAACTAAGACAGTTCTTGTGAAATTGGCATAGAGATATTTGGAAGCCCATAGAGGGCTCTGGTGAAAAAGGAAATATCCTCAGATGAAATCTGGAAAGAAGCTTTCTGAGAAACTGCTTAGTGTTCTGTGAATTCATCTCACAGAGTTACATATGTATTTCGTGGATCTCTTTGCTAGCCTTATTTCTGTGGAATCTGAGAAAAGATATTTCGGATCCCTATGAAGACTATAGGGCCAAAGGAAATATCCTCCGATAACAAAGAGAAAGAAGCTTTCTGAGAAACTTCTTTGTGTTCTGTGAAATCATCTCACAGAGTTACAGCTTTCCCCTCAATAAGCCTTTCGCTAAGACAGTTCTTGTGGAATTGGCAAAGTGATATTTGGAAGCCCATAGAGGGCTATGGTGAAAAAGGAAATATCCTCAGATGAAATCTGGAAAGAAGCTTTCTGAGAAACTGCTTAGTGTTCTGTGAATTCATCTCACAGAGTTACATCTGTATTTCGTGGATCTCTTTGCTAGCCTTATTTCTGTGGAATCTGAGAACAGATATTACGGATCCCTTTGAAGACTATAGGGCCAAAGGAAATATCCTGCGATAACAAAGAGAAAGAAGCTTTCTGAGAAACTTCTGTGTGTTCTGTGAAATCATCTCACAGAGTTACAGCTTTCCCCTCAAGAAGCCTTTCGCTAGGACAGTTCTTGTGGAATTGGCAAAGTGATATTTGGAAGCCCATAGAGGGCTATGGTGACAAAGCAAATATCCTCAGATGAAATCTGGAAAGAAGCTTTCTGAGAAACTGCTTAGTGTTCTGTGAATTCATCTCACAGAGTTACATCTGTATTTCGTGGATCTCTTTGCTAGCCTTATTTCTGTGTAATCTGAGAACAGATATTTCGGATCCCTTTGAAGACTATAGGGCCAAAGGAAATATCCTGCGATAACAAAGAGAAAGAAGCTTTCTGAGAAACTTCTTTCTGTTCTGTGAAATCATCTCTCAGAGTTACAGCTCTCCCCTCAAGAAGCCTTTCGCTAGGACAGTTCTTGTGTAATTGGCAAAGAGATATTTGGAAGCCCATAGAGGGCTATGGTGAAAAAGGAAATATCCTCAGATGAAATCTGGAAAGAAGCTTTCTGAGAATCTGCTTAGTGTTCTGTTAATTCATCTCACAGGGTTACATGTGTATATCGTTGATCTCTTTGCTAGCCTTATTTCTGTGGAATCTGAGAACAGATATTTCGGATCCCTTTGAAGACTATAGGGCCAAAGGAAATATCCTGCGATAACAAAGAGAAAGAAGCTTTCTGAGAAACTTCTTTGTGTTCTGTGAAATCATCTCACAGAGTTACAGCTTTCCCCTCAAGAAGCCTTTCGCTAGGACAGTTCTTGTGTAATTGGCAAAGAGATATTTGGAAGCCCATAGAGGGCTATGGTGAAAAAGGAAATATCCTCAGATGAAATCTGGAAAGAAGCTTTCTGAAAACTGCTTAGTGTTCTGTGAATTCATCTCACAGAGTTACATCTGTATTTCGTGGATCTCTTTGCTAGCCTTATTTCTGTGGAATCTGAGAACAGATATTTCGGATCCCTTTGAAGACTATAGGGCCAAAGGAAATATCCTGCGATAACAAAGAGAAAGAAGCTTTCTGAGAAACTTCTTTGTGTTCTGTGAAATCATCTCACAGAATTACAGCTTTCCCCTCAAGAAGCCTTTCGCTAAGACAGTTCTTGTGGAATTGGCAAAGTGATATTTGGAAGCCCATAGAGGGCTATGGTGAAAAAGGAAATATCCTCAGATGAAATCTGGAAAGAAGCTTTCTGAGAAACTGCTTAGTGTTCTGTTAATTCATCTCACAGAGTTACATGTGTATTTCGTGGATCTCTTTGCTAGCCTTATTTCTGTGGAATCTGAGAACAGATATTTCGGATCCCTTTGAAGACTATAGGGCCAAAGGAAATATCCTGCGATAACAAAGAGAAAGATGCTTTCTGAGAAACTTCTTTGTGTTCTGTGAAATCATCTCACAGAGTTACAGCTTTTCCCTCAAGAAGCCTTTAACTAAGACAGTTCTTGTGAAATTGGCATAGAGATATTTGGAAGCCCATAGAGGGCTCTGGTGAAAAAGGAAATATCCTCAGATGAAATCTGGAAAGAAGCTTTCTGAGAAACTGCTTAGTGTTCTGTGAATTCATCTCACAGAGTTACATATGTATTTCGTGGATCTCTTTGCTAGCCTTATTTCTGTGGAATCTGAGAAAAGATATTTCGGATCCCTATGAAGACTATAGGGCCAAAGGAAATATCCTCCGATAACAAAGAGAAAGAAGCTTTCTGAGAAACTTCTTTGTGTTCTGTGAAATCATCTCACAGAGTTACAGCTTTCCCCTCAATAAGCCTTTCGCTAAGACAGTTCTTGTGGAATTGGCAAAGTGATATTTGGAAGCCCATAGAGGGCTATGGTGAAAAAGGAAATATCCTCAGATGAAATCTGGAAAGAAGCTTTCTGAGAAACTGCTTAGTGTTCTGTGAATTCATCTCACAGAGTTACATATGTATTTCGTGGATCTCTTTGCTAGCCTTATTTCTGTGGAATCTGAGAACAGATATTACGGATCCCTTTGAAGACTATAGGGCCAAAGGAAATATCCTGCGATAACAAAGAGAAAGAAGCTTTCTGAGAAACTTCTGTGTGTTCTGTGAAATCATCTCACAGAGTTACAGCTTTCCCCTCAAGAAGCCTTTCGCTAGGACAGTTCTTGTGGAATTGGCAAAGTGATATTTGGAAGCCCATAGAGGGCTATGGTGACAAAGCAAATATCCTCAGATGAAATCTGGAAAGAAGCTTTCTGAGAAACTGCTTAGTGTTCTGTGAATTCATCTCACAGAGTTACATCTGTATTTCGTGGATCTCTTTGCTAGCCTTATTTCTGTGGAATCTGAGAACAGATATTTCGGATCCCTTTGAAGACTATAGGGCCAAAGGAAATATCCTGCGATAACAAAGAGAAAGAAGCTTTCTGAGAAACTTCTTTCTGTTCTGTGAAATCATCTCTCAGAGTTACAGCTCTCCCCTCAAGAAGCCTTTCGCTAGGACAGTTCTTGTGTAATTGGCAAAGAGATATTTGGAAGCCCATAGAG
This sequence comes from Macaca nemestrina, assembly GCF_043159975.1. Taxonomy (NCBI): domain Eukaryota; kingdom Metazoa; phylum Chordata; class Mammalia; order Primates; family Cercopithecidae; genus Macaca; species Macaca nemestrina. Next base: position 136,769,246 of record NC_092128.1, on the reverse strand, counting down.
GGCTATGGTGAAAAAGGAAATATCCTCAGATGAAATCTGGAAAGAAGCTTTCTGAGAATCTGCTTAGTGTTCTGTTAATTCATCTCACAGGGTTACATGTGTATATCGTTGATCTCTTTGCTAGCCTTATTTCTGTGGAATCTGAGAACAGATATTTCGGATCCCTTTGAAGACTATAGGGCCAAAGGAAATATCCTGCGATAACAAAGAGAAAGAAGCTTTCTGAGAAACTTCTTTGTGTTCTGTGAAATCATCTCACAGAGTTACAGCTTTCCCCTCAAGAAGCCTTTAACTAAGACTGTTCTTGTGAAATTGGCAAAGAGATATTTGGAAGCCCATAGAGGGATATGGTGACAAAGGAAATATCCTCAGATGAAATCTGGAAAGAAGCTTTCTGAGAAACTGCTTAGTGTTCTGTGAATTCATCTCACAGAGTTACATGTGTATTTCGTGGATCTCTTTGCTAGCCTTATTTCTGTGGAATCTGAGAACAGATATTTCGGATCCCTTTGAAGACTATAGGGCCAAAGGAAATATCCTGCGATAACAAAGAGAAAGAAGCTTTCTGAGAAACTTCTTTGTGTTCTGTGAAATCATCTCACAGAATTACAGCTTTCCTCTCAAGAAGCCTTTCGCTAAGACAGTTCTTGTGGAATTGGCAAAGTGATATTTGGAAGCCCATAGAGGGCTATTGTGAAAAAGGAAATATCCTCAGATGAAATCTGGAAAGAAGCTTTCTGAGAAACTGCTTAGTGTTCTGTGAATTCATCTCACAGAGTTACATCTGTATTTCGTGGATCTCTTTGCTAGCCTTATTTCTGTGGAATCTGAGAAAAGATATTTCGGATCCCTATGAAGACTATAGGGCCAAAGGAAATATCCTCCGATAACAAAGAGAAAGAAGCTTTCTGAGAAACTTCTTTCTGTTCTGTGAAATCATCTCACAGAGTCACAGCTTTCCTCTCAAGAAGCCTTTCGCTAAGACAGTTTTTGTGGAAATGGCAAAGTGATATTTGTAAGCCCATAGAGGGCTATGGTGAAAAAGGAAATATCCTCAGATGATATCTGGAAAGAAGCTTTCTGAGAAACTGCTTAGTGTTCTGTTAATTCATCTCACCGAGTTACATCTGTATTTCGTGGATCTCTTTGCTAGCCTTATTTCTGTGTAATCTGAGAACAGATATTTCGGATCCCTTTGAAGACTATAGAGCCAAAGGAAATATCCTCCGATAACAAAGAGAAAGAAGCTTTCTGAGAAACTTCTTTGTGTTCTGTGAAATCATCTCACAGAGTTACAGCTTTCCCCTCAAGAAGCCTTTCGCTAGGACAGTTCTTGTGTAATTGGCAAAGAGATATTTTAAGCCCTTAGAGGGCTATGGTGAAAAAGGAAATATCCTCAGATGAAATCTGGAAAGAAGCTTTCTGAGAATCTGCTTAGTGTTCTGTTAATTCATCTAACAGGGTTACATGTGTATATCGTGGATCTCTTTGCTAGCCTTATTTCTGTGGAATCTGAGAACAGCTATTTCGGATCCCTTTGAAGACTATAGGGCCAAAGGAAATATCCTGCGATAACAAAGAGAAAGAAGCTTTCTGAGAAACTTCTTTGTGTTCTGTGAAATCATCTCACAGAGTTACAGCTTTCCCCTCAAGAAGCCTTTAACTAAGACTGTTCTTGTGAAATTGGCAAAGAGATATTTGGAAGCCCATAGAGGGCTATGGTGAAAAAGGAAATATCCTCAGATGAAATCTGGAAAGAAGCTTTCTGAGAAACTGCTTAGTGTTCTGTGAATTCATCTCACAGAGTTACATCTGTATTTCGTGGATCTCTTTGCTAGCCTTATTTCTGTGTAATCTGAGAACAGATATTTCGGATCCCTTTGAAGACTATAGGGCCAAAGGAAATATCCCGCGATAACAAAGAGAAAGAAGCTTTCTGAGAAACTTCTTTGTGTTCTGTGAAATCATCTCACAGAGTTACAGCTTTCCCCTCAAGAAGCCTTTCGCTAGGACAGTTCTTGTGTAATTGGCAAAGAGATATTTGGAAGCCCATAGAGGGCTATGGTGACAAAGGAAATATCCTCAGATGAAATCTGGAAAGAAGCTTTCTGAGAAACTGCTTAGTGTTCTGTGAATTCATCTCACAGAGTTACATCTGTATTTCGTGGATCTCTTTGCTAGCCTTATTTCTGTGGAATCTGAGAACAGATATTTCGGATCCCTTTGAAGACTATAGGGCCAAAGGAAATATCCTGCGATAACAAAGAGAAAGAAGCTTTCTGAGAAACTTCTTTGTGTTCTGTGAAATCATCTCACAGAATTACAGCTTTCCCCTCAAGAAGCCTTTCGCTAAGACAGTTCTTGTGGAATTGGCAAAGTGATATTTGGAAGCCCATAGAGGGCTATGGTGAAAAAGGAAATATCCTCAGATGAAATCTGGAAAGAAGCTTTCTGAGAAACTGCTTAGTGTTCTGTGAATTCATCTCACAGAGTTACATGTGTATTTCGTGGATCTCTTTGCTAGCCTTATTTCTGTGGAATCTGAGAACAGATATTTCGGATCCCTTTGAAGACTATAGGGCCAAAGGAAATATCCTGCGATAACAAAGAGAAAGATGCTTTCTGAGAAACTTCTTTGTGTTCTGTGAAATCATCTCACAGAGTTACAGCTTTTCCCTCAAGAAGCCTTTAACTAAGACAGTTCTTGTGAAATTGGCATAGAGATATTTGGAAGCCCATAGAGGGCTCTGGTGAAAAAGGAAATATCCTCAGATGAAATCTGGAAAGAAGCTTTCTGAGAAACTGCTTAGTGTTTTGTGAATTCATCTCACAGAGTTACATATGTATTTCGTGGATCTCTTTGCTAGCCTTATTTCTGTGGAATCTGAGAAAAGATATTTCGGATCCCTATGAAGACTATAGGGCCAAAGGAAATATCCTCCGATAACAAAGAGAAAGAAGCTTTCTGAGAAACTTCTTTGTGTTCTGTGAAATCATCTCACAGAGTTACAGCTTTCCCCTCAATAAGCCTTTCGCTAAGACAGTTCTTGTGGAATTGGCAAAGTGATATTTGGAAGCCCATAGAGGGCTATGGTGAAAAAGGAAATATCCTCAGATGAAATCTGGAAAGAAGCTTTCTGAGAAACTGCTTAGTGTTCTGTGAATTCATCTCACAGAGTTACATCTGTATTTCGTGGATCTCTTTGCTAGCCTTATTTCTGTGGAATCTGAGAACAGATATTACGGATCCCTTTGAAGACTATAGGGCCAAAGGAAATATCCTGCGATAACAAAGAGAAAGAAGCTTTCTGAGAAACTTCTTTGTGTTCTGTGAAATCATCTCACAGAGTTACAGCTTTCCCCTCAAGAAGCCTTTCGCTAGGACAGTTCTTGTGGAATTGGCAAAGTGATATTTGGAAGCCCATAGAGGGCTATGGTGACAAAGCAAATATCCTCAGATGAAATCTGGAAAGAAGCTTTCTGAGAAACTGCTTAGTGTTCTGTGAATTCATCTCACAGAGTTACATCTGTATTTCGTGGATCTCTTTGCTAGCCTTATTTCTGTGTAATCTGAGAACAGATATTTCGGATCCCTTTGAAGACTATAGGGCCAAAGGAAATATCCTGCGATAACAAAGAGAAAGAAGCTTTCTGAGAAACTTCTTTCTGTTCTGTGAAATCATCTCTCAGAGTTACAGCTTTCCCCTCAAGAAGCCTTTCGCTAGGACAGTTCTTGTGTAATTGGCAAAGAGATATTTGGAAGCCCTTAGAGGGCTATGGTGAAAAAGGAAATATCCTCAGATGAAATCTGGAAAGAAGCTTTCTGAGAATCTGCTTAGTGTTCTGTTAATTCATCTCACAGGGTTACATGTGTATATCGTTGATCTCTTTGCTAGCCTTATTTCTGTGGAATCTGAGAACAGATATTTCGGATCCCTTTGAAGACTATAGGGCCAAAGGAAATATCCTGCGATAACAAAGAGAAAGAAGCTTTCTGAGAAACTTCTTTGTGTTCTGTGAAATCATCTCACAGAGTTACAGCTTTCCCCTCAAGAAGCCTTTAACTAAGACTGTTCTTGTGAAATTGGCAAAGAGATATTTGGAAGCCCATAGAGGGCTATGGTGACAAAGGAAATATCCTCAGATGAAATCTGGAAAGAAGCTTTCTGAGAAACTGCTTAGTGTTCTGTGAATTCATCTCACAGAGTTACATCTGTATTTCGTGGATCTCTTTGCTAGCCTTATTTCTGTGGAATCTGAGAACAGATATTTCGGATCCCTTTGAAGACTATAGGGCCAAAGGAAATATCCTGCGATAACAAAGAGAAAGAAGCTTTCTGAGAAACTTCTTTGTGTTCTGTGAAATCATCTCACAGAATTACAGCTTTCCTCTCAAGAAGCCTTTCGCTAAGACAGTTCTTGTGGAATTGGCAAAGTGATATTTGGAAGCCCATAGAGGGCTATGGTGAAAAAGGAAATATCCTCAGATGAAATCTGGAAAGAAGCTTTCTGAGAAACTGCTTAGTGTTCTGTGAATTCATCTCACAGAGTTACATCTGTATTTCGTGGATCTCTTTGCTAGCCTTATTTCTGTGGAATCTGAGAACAGATATTTCGGATCCCTTTGAAGACTATAGGGCCAAAGGAAATATCCTGCGATAACAAAGAGAAAGAAGCTTTCTGAGAAACTTCTTTGTGTTCTGTGAAATCATCTCACAGAATTACAGCTTTCCCCTCAAGAAGCCTTTCGCTAAGACAGTTCTTGTGGAATTGGCAAAATGATATTTGGAAGCCCATAGAGGGCTATGGTGAAAAAGGAAATATCCTCAGATGAAATCTGGAAAGAAGCTTTCTGAGAAACTGCTTAGTGTTCTGTGAATTCATCTCACAGAGTTACATCTGTATTTCGTGGATCTCTTTGCTAGCCTTATTTCTGTGGAATCTGAGAACAGATATTTCGGATCCCTTTGAAGACTATAGGGCCAAAGGAAATATCCTGCGATAACAAAGAGAAAGAAGCTTTCTGAGAAACTTCTTTGTGTTCTGTGAAATCATTTCACAGAATTACAGCTTTCCCCTCAAGAAGCCTTTCGCTAGGACAGTTCTTGTGTAATTGGCAAAGAGATATTTGGAAGCCCATAGAGGGCTATGGTGAAAAAGGAAATATCCTCAGATGAAATCTGGAAAGAAGCTTTCTGAGAATCTGCTTAGTGTTCTGTTAATTCATCTCACAGGGTTACATGTGTATATCGTGGATCTCTTTGCTAGCCTTATTTCTGTGGAATCTGAGAACAGATATTTCGGATCCCTTTGAAGACTATAGGGCCAAAGGAAATATCCTGCGATAACAAAGAGAAAGAAGCTTTCTGAGAAACTTCTTTGTGTTCTGTGAAATCATCTCACAGAATTACAGCTTTCCCCTCAAGAAGCCTTTCGCTAAGACAGTTCTTGTGGAATTGGCAAAATGATATTTGGAAGCCCATAGAGGGCTATGGTGAAAAAGGAAATATCCTCAGATGAAATCTGGAAAGAAGCTTTCTGAGAAACTGCTTAGTGTTCTGTGAATTCATCTCACAGGGTTACATCTGTATTTCGTGGATCTCTTTGCTAGCCTTATTTCTGTGGAATCTGAGAAAAGATATTTCGGATCCCTTTGAAGACTATAGGGCCAAAGGAAATATACTGCGGTAACAAAGAAAAAGAAGCTTTCTGAGAAACTTCTTTGTGTTCTGTGAAATCATCTCACAGAATTACAGCTTTCCCCTCAAGAAGCCTTTCGCTAAGACAGTTCTTGTGGAATTGGCAAAGTGATATTTGTAAGCCCATAGAGGGCTATGGTGAAAAAGGAAATATCCTCAGATGAAATCTGGAAAGAAGCTTTCTGAGAAACTGCTTAGTGTTCTGTGAATTCATCTCACAGAGTTACATCTGTATTTCGTGGATCTCTTTCCTAGCCTTATTTCTGTGTAATCTGAGAACAGATATTTCGGATCCATTTGAAGACTGTAGGGCCAAAGGAAATATCCTGCGATAACAAAGAGAAAGAAGCTTTCTGAGAAACTTCTTTCTGTTCTGTGAAATCATCTCACAGAGTTACAGCTTTCCCCTCAAGAAGCCTTTCGCTAGGAGAGTTCTTGTGTAATTGGCAAAGAGATATTTGGAAGCCCATAGAGGGCTATGGTGAAAAAGGAAATATCCTCAGATGAAATCTGGAAAGAAGCTTTCTGAGAATCTGCTTAGTGTTCTGTTAATTCATCTCACAGGGTTACATGTGTATATCGTGGATCTCTTTGCTAGCATTATTTCTGTGGAATCTGAGAACAGATATTTCGGATCCCTTTGAAGACTATAGGGCCAAAGGAAATATCCTGCGATAACAAAGAGAAAGAAGCTTTCTGAGAAACTTCTTTGTGTTCTCTGAAATCATCTCACAGAATTACAGCTTTCCCCTCAAGAAGCCTTTCGCTAAGACAGTTCTTGTGGAATTGGCAAAGTGATATTTGGAAGCCCATAGAGGGCTATGGTGACAAAGGAAATATCCTCAGATGAAATCTGGAAAGAAGCTTTCTGAGAAACTGCTTAGTGTTCTGTGAATTCATCTCACAGAGTTACATCTGTATTTCGTGGATCTCTTTGCTAGCCTTATTTCTGTGGAATCTGAGAACAGATATTTCGGATCCCTTTGAAGACTATAGGGCCAAAGGAAATATCCTGCGATAACAAAGAGAAAGAAGCTTTCTGAGAAACTTCTTTGTGTTCTGTGAAATCATCTCACAGAATTACAGCTTTCCTCTCAAGAAGCCTTTCGCTAAGACAGTTCTTGTGGAATTGGCAAAGTGATATTTGGAAGCCCATAGAGGGCTATGGTGAAAAAGGAAATATCCTCAGATGAAATCTGGAAAGAAGCTTTCTGAGAAACTGCTTAGTGTTCTGTGAATTCATCTCACAGAGTTACATCTGTATTTCGTGGATCTCTTTGCTAGCCTTATTTCTGTGGAATCTGAGAACAGATATTTCGGATCCCTTTGAAGACTATAGGGCCAAAGGAAATATCCTGCGATAACAAAGAGAAAGAAGCTTTCTGAGAAACTTCTTTGTGTTCTGTGAAATCATCTCACAGAATTACAGCTTTCCCCTCAAGAAGACTTTCGCTAAGACAGTTCTTGTGGAATTGGCAAAATGATATTTGGAAGCCCATAGAGGGCTATGGTGAAAAAGGAAATATCCTCAGATGAAATCTGGAAAGAAGCTTTCTGAGAAACTGCTTAGTGTTCTGTGAATTCATCTCACAGAGTTACATCTGTATTTCGTGGATCTCTTTGCTAGCCTTATTTCTGTGGAATCTGAGAACAGATATTTCGGATCCCTTTGAAGACTATAGGGCCAAAGGAAATATCCTGCGATAACAAAGAGAAAGAAGCTTTCTGAGAAACTTCTTTGTGTTCTGTGAAATCATCTCACAGAATTACAGCTTTCCCCTCAAGAAGCCTTTCGCTAGGACAGTTCTTGTGTAATTGGCAAAGAGATATTTGGAAGCCCATAGAGGGCTATGGTGAAAAAGGAAATATCCTCAGATGAAATCTGGAAAGAAGCTTTCTGAGAATCTGCTTAGTGTTCTGTTAATTCATCTCACAGGGTTACATGTGTATATCGTGGATCTCTTTGCTAGCCTTATTTCTGTGGAATCTGAGAACAGATATTTCGGATCCCTTTGAAGACTATAGGGCCAAAGGAAATATCCTGCGATAACAAAGAGAAAGAAGCTTTCTGAGAAACTTCTTTGTGTTCTGTGAAATCATCTCACAGAATTACAGCTTTCCCCTCAAGAAGCCTTTCGCTAAGACAGTTCTTGTGGAATTGGCAAAATGATATTTGGAAGACCATAGAGGGCTATGGTGAAAAAGGAAATATCCTCAGATGAAATCTGGAAAGAAGCTTTCTGAGAAACTGCTTAGTGTTCTGTGAATTCATCTCACAGGGTTACATCTGTATTTCGTGGATCTCTTTGCTAGCCTTATTTCTGTGGAATCTGAGAACAGATATTTCGGATCCCTTTGAAGACTATAGGGCCAAAGGAAATATACTGCGGTAACAAAGAAAAAGAAGCTTTCTGAGAAACTTCTTTGTGTTCTGTGAAATCATCTCACAGAATTACAGCTTTCCCCTCAAGAAGCCTTTCGCTAAGACAGTTCTTGTGGAATTGGCAAAGTGATATTTGTAAGCCCATAGAGGGCTATGGTGAAAAAGGAAATATCCTCAGATGAAATCTGGAAAGAAGCTTTCTGAGAAACTGCTTAGTGTTCTGTGAATTCATCTCACAGAGTTACATCTGTATTTCGTGGATCTCTTTCCTAGCCTTATTTCTGTGTAATCTGAGAACAGATATTTCGGATCCATTTGAAGACTGTAGGGCCAAAGGAAATATCCTGCGATAACAAAGAGAAAGAAGCTTTCTGAGAAACTTCTTTCTGTTCTGTGAAATCATCTCACAGAGTTACAGCTTTCCCCTCAAGAAGCCTTTCGCTAGGAGAGTTCTTTTGTAATTGGCAAAGAGATATTTGGAAGCCCATAGAGGGCTATGGTGAAAAAGGAAATATCCTCAGATGAAATCTGGAAAGAAGCTTTCTGAGAATCTGCTTAGTGTTCTGTTAATTCATCTCACAGGGTTACATGTGTATATCGTGGATCTCTTTGCTAGCATTATTTCTGTGGAATCTGAGAACAGATATTTCGGATCCCTTTGAAGACTATAGGGCCAAAGGAAATATCCTGCGATAACAAAGAGAAAGAAGCTTTCTGAGAAACTTCTTTGTGTTCTCTGAAATCATCTCACAGAATTACAGCTTTCCCCTCAAGAAGCCTTTCGCTAAGACAGTTCTTGTGGAATTGGCAAAGTGATATTTGGAAGCCCATAGAGGGCTATGGTGACAAAGGAAATATCCTCAGATGAAATCTGGAAAGAAGCTTTCTGAGAAACTGCTTAGTGTTCTGTGAATTCATCTCACAGAGTTACATCTGTATTTCGTGGATCTCTTTGCTAGCCTTATTTCTGTGGAATCTGAGAACAGATATTTCGGATCCCTTTGAAGACTATAGGGCCAAAGGAAATATCCTGCGATAACAAAGAGAAAGAAGCTTTCTGAGAAACTTCTTTCTGTTCTGTGAAATCATCTCACAGAGTTACAGCTTTCCCCTCAAGAAGCCTTTCGCTAAGACAGTTCTTGTGGAATTGGCCAAGTGATATTTGGAAGCCCATAGAGGGCTATGGTGAAAAAGGAAATATCCTCAGATGAAATCTGGAAGGAAGCTTTCTGAGAATCTGCTTAGTGTTCTGTTAATTCATCTCACAGTGTTACATCTGTATTTCGTGGATCTCTTTGCTAGCTTTATTTCTGTGGAATCTGAGAACAGATATTTCGGATCCCTTTGAAGACTATAGGGCCAAAGGAAATATCCTGCGATAACAAAGAGAAAGAAGCTTTCTGAGAAACTTCTTTGTGTTCTGTGAAATCATCTCACAGAGTTACAGCTTTCCCTTCAAGAAGCCTTTCGCTAGGACAGTTCTTGTGTAATTGGCAAAGAGATATTTGGAAGCCCATAGAGGTCTATGGTGACAAAGGAAATATCCTCAGATGAAATCTGGAAAGAAGCTTTCTGAGAAACTGCTTAGTGTTCTGTGAATTCATCTCACAGGGTTACATCTGTATTTCGTGGATCTCTTTGCTAGCCTTATTTCTGTGGAATCTGAGAACAGATATTTCGGATCCCTTTGAAGACTATAGGGCCAAAGGAAATATACTGCGGTAACAAAGAAAAAGAAGCTTTCTGAGAAACTTCTTTGTGTTCTGTGAAATCATCTCACAGAATTACAGCTTTCCCCTCAAGAAGCCTTTCGCTAAGACAGTTCTTGTGGAATTGGCAAAGTGATATTTGGAAGCCCATAGAGGGCTATGGTGAAAAAGGAAATATCCTCAGATGAAATGTGAAAGAAGCTTTCTGAGAAACTGCTTAGTGTTCTGTGAATTCATCTCACAGAGTTACATGTGTATATCGTGGATCTCTTTGCTAGCCTTATTTCTGTGGAATCTGAGAACAGATATTTCGGATCCCTTTGAAGACTATAGGGCCAAAGGAAATATCCTGCGATAACAAAGAGAAAGAAGCTTTCTGAGAAACTTCTTTGTGTTCTGTGAAATCATCTCACAGAGTTACAGCTTTCCCTTCAAGAAGCCTTTCGCTAGGACAGTTCTTGTGTAATTGGCAAAGAGATATTTGGAAGCCCATAGAGGTCTATGGTGACAAAGGAAATATCCTCAGATGAAATCTGGAAAGAAGCTTTCTGAGAAACTGCTTAGTGTTCTGTGAATTCATCTCACAGGGTTACATCTGTATTTCGTGGATCTCTTTGCTAGCCTTATTTCTGTGGAATCTGAGAACAGATATTTCGGATCCCTTTGAAGACTATAGGGCCAAAGGAAATATACTGCGGTAACAAAGAAAAAGAAGCTTTCTGAGAAACTTCTTTGTGTTCTGTGAAATCATCTCACAGAATTACAGCTTTCCCCTCAAGAAGCCTTTCGCTAAGACAGTTCTTGTGGAATTGGCAAAGTGATATTTGGAAGCCCATAGAGGGCTATGGTGAAAAAGGAAATATCCTCAGATGAAATGTGAAAGAAGCTTTCTGAGAAACTGCTTAGTGTTCTGTGAATTCATCTCACAGAGTTACATGTGTATATCGTGGATCTCTTTGCTAGCCTTATTTCTGTGGAATCTGAGAACAGATATTTCGGATCCCTTTGAAGACTATAGGGCCAAAGGAAATATCCTGCGATAACAAAGAGAAAGAAGCTTTCTGAGAAACTTCTTTGTGTTCTGTGAAATCATCTCACAGAATTACAGCTTTCCCCTCAAGAAGCCTTTCGCTAAGACAGTTCTTGTGGAATTGGCAAAATGATATTTGGAAGCCCATAGAGGGCTATGGTGAAAAAGGAAATATCCTCAGATGAAATCTGGAAAGAAGCTTTCTGAGAAACTGCTTAGTGTTCTGTGAATTCATCTCACAGGGTTACATCTGTATTTCGTGGATCTCTTTGCTAGCCTTATTTCTGTGGAATCTGAGAAAAGATATTTCGGATCCCTTTGAAGACTATAGGGCCAAAGGAAATATACTGCGGTAACAAAGAAAAAGAAGCTTTCTGAGAAACTTCTTTGTGTTCTGTGAAATCATCTCACAGAATTACAGCTTTCCCCTCAAGAAGCCTTTCGCTAAGACAGTTCTTGTGGAATTGGCAAAGTGATATTTGTAAGCCCATAGAGGGCTATGGTGAAAAAGGAAATATCCTCAGATGAAATCTGGAAAGAAGCTTTCTGAGAAACTGCTTAGTGTTCTGTGAATTCATCTCACAGAGTTACATCTGTATTTCGTGGATCTCTTTCCTAGCCTTATTTCTGTGTAATCTGAGAACAGATATTTCGGATCCATTTGAAGACTGTAGGGCCAAAGGAAATATCCTGCGATAACAAAGAGAAAGAAGCTTTCTGAGAAACTTCTTTCTGTTCTGTGAAATCATCTCACAGAGTTACAGCTTTCCCCTCAAGAAGCCTTTCGCTAGGAGAGTTCTTGTGTAATTGGCAAAGAGATATTTGGAAGCCCATAGAGGGCTATGGTGAAAAAGGAAATATCCTCAGATGAAATCTGGAAAGAAGCTTTCTGAGAATCTGCTTAGTGTTCTGTTAATTCATCTCACAGGGTTACATGTGTATATCGTGGATCTCTTTGCTAGCATTATTTCTGTGGAATCTGAGAACAGATATTTCGGATCCCTTTGAAGACTATAGGGCCAAAGGAAATATCCTGCGATAACAAAGAGAAAGAAGCTTTCTGAGAAACTTCTTTGTGTTCTCTGAAATCATCTCACAGAATTACAGCTTTCCCCTCAAGAAGCCTTTCGCTAAGACAGTTCTTGTGGAATTGGCAAAGTGATATTTGGAAGCCCATAGAGGGCTATGGTGACAAAGGAAATATCCTCAGATGAAATCTGGAAAGAAGCTTTCTGAGAAACTGCTTAGTGTTCTGTGAATTCATCTCACAGAGTTACATCTGTATTTCGTGGATCTCTTTGCTAGCCTTATTTCTGTGGAATCTGAGAACAGATATTTCGGATCCCTTTGAAGACTATAGGGCCAAAGGAAATATCCTGCGATAACAAAGAGAAAGAAGCTTTCTGAGAAACTTCTTTGTGTTCTGTGAAATCATCTCACAGAATTACAGCTTTCCTCTCAAGAAGCCTTTCGCTAAGACAGTTCTTGTGGAATTGGCAAAGTGATATTTGGAAGCCCATAGAGGGCTATGGTGAAAAAGGAAATATCCTCAGATGAAATCTGGAAAGAAGCTTTCTGAGAAACTGCTTAGTGTTCTGTGAATTCATCTCACAGAGTTACATCTGTATTTCGTGGATCTCTTTGCTAGCCTTATTTCTGTGGAATCTGAGAACAGATATTTCGGATCCCTTTGAAGACTATAGGGCCAAAGGAAATATCCTGCGATAACAAAGAGAAAGAAGCTTTCTGAGAAACTTCTTTGTGTTCTGTGAAATCATCTCACAGAATTACAGCTTTCCCCTCAAGAAGACTTTCGCTAAGACAGTTCTTGTGGAATTGGCAAAATGATATTTGGAAGCCCATAGAGGGCTATGGTGAAAAAGGAAATATCCTCAGATGAAATCTGGAAAGAAGCTTTCTGAGAAACTGCTTAGTGTTCTGTGAATTCATCTCACAGAGTTACATCTGTATTTCGTGGATCTCTTTGCTAGCCTTATTTCTGTGGAATCTGAGAACAGATATTTCGGATCCCTTTGAAGACTATAGGGCCAAAGGAAATATCCTGCGATAACAAAGAGAAAGAAGCTTTCTGAGAAACTTCTTTGTGTTCTGTGAAATCATCTCACAGAATTACAGCTTTCCCCTCAAGAAGCCTTTCGCTAGGACAGTTCTTGTGTAATTGGCAAAGAGATATTTGGAAGCCCATAGAGGGCTATGGTGAAAAAGGAAATATCCTCAGATGAAATCTGGAAAGAAGCTTTCTGAGAATCTGCTTAGTGTTCTGTTAATTCATCTCACAGGGTTACATGTGTATATCGTGGATCTCTTTGCTAGCCTTATTTCTGTGGAATCTGAGAACAGATATTTCGGATCCCTTTGAAGACTATAGGGCCAAAGGAAATATCCTGCGATAACAAAGAGAAAGAAGCTTTCTGAGAAACTTCTTTGTGTTCTGTGAAATCATCTCACAGAATTACAGCTTTCCCCTCAAGAAGCCTTTCGCTAAGACAGTTCTTGTGGAATTGGCAAAATGATATTTGGAAGACCATAGAGGGCTATGGTGAAAAAGGAAATATCCTCAGATGAAATCTGGAAAGAAGCTTTCTGAGAAACTGCTTAGTGTTCTGTGAATTCATCTCACAGGGTTACATCTGTATTTCGTGGATCTCTTTGCTAGCCTTATTTCTGTGGAATCTGAGAACAGATATTTCGGATCCCTTTGAAGACTATAGGGCCAAAGGAAATATACTGCGGTAACAAAGAAAAAGAAGCTTTCTGAGAAACTTCTTTGTGTTCTGTGAAATCATCTCACAGAATTACAGCTTTCCCCTCAAGAAGCCTTTCGCTAAGACAGTTCTTGTGGAATTGGCAAAGTGATATTTGGAAGCCCATAGAGGGCTATGGTGAAAAAGGAAATATCCTCAGATGAAATCTGGAAAGAAGCTTTCTGAGAAACTGCTTAGTGTTCTGTGAATTCATCTCACAGAGTTACATCTGTATTTCGTGGATCTCTTTCCTAGCCTTATTTCTGTGTAATCTGAGAACAGATATTTCGGATCCATTTGAAGACTGTAGGGCCAAAGGAAATATCCTGCGATAACAAAGAGAAAGAAGCTTTCTGAGAAACTTCTTTCTGTTCTGTGAAATCATCTCACAGAGTTACAGCTTTCCCCTCAAGAAGCCTTTCGCTAGGAGAGTTCTTTTGTAATTGGCAAAGAGATATTTGGAAGCCCATAGAGGGCTATGGTGAAAAAGGAAATATCCTCAGATGAAATCTGGAAAGAAGCTTTCTGAGAATCTGCTTAGTGTTCTGTTAATTCATCTCACAGGGTTACATGTGTATATCGTGGATCTCTTTGCTAGCATTATTTCTGTGGAATCTGAGAACAGATATTTCGGATCCCTTTGAAGACTATAGGGCCAAAGGAAATATCCTGCGATAACAAAGAGAAAGAAGCTTTCTGAGAAACTTCTTTGTGTTCTCTGAAATCATCTCACAGAATTACAGCTTTCCCCTCAAGAAGCCTTTCGCTAAGACAGTTCTTGTGGAATTGGCAAAGTGATATTTGGAAGCCCATAGAGGGCTATGGTGACAAAGGAAATATCCTCAGATGAAATCTGGAAAGAAGCTTTCTGAGAAACTGCTTAGTGTTCTGTGAATTCATCTCACAGAGTTACATCTGTATTTCGTGGATCTCTTTGCTAGCCTTATTTCTGTGGAATCTGAGAACAGATATTTCGGATCCCTTTGAAGACTATAGGGCCAAAGGAAATATCCTGCGATAACAAAGAGAAAGAAGCTTTCTGAGAAACTTCTTTCTGTTCTGTGAAATCATCTCACAGAGTTACAGCTTTCCCCTCAAGAAGCCTTTCGCTAAGACAGTTCTTGTGGAATTGGCCAAGTGATATTTGGAAGCCCATAGAGGGCTATGGTGAAAAAGGAAATATCCTCAGATGAAATCTGGAAGGAAGCTTTCTGAGAATCTGCTTAGTGTTCTGTTAATTCATCTCACAGTGTTACATCTGTATTTCGTGGATCTCTTTGCTAGCTTTATTTCTGTGGAATCTGAGAACAGATATTTCGGATCCCTTTGAAGACTATAGGGCCAAAGGAAATATCCTGCGATAACAAAGAGAAAGAAGCTTTCTGAGAAACTTCTTTGTGTTCTGTGAAATCATCTCACAGAGTTACAGCTTTCCCTTCAAGAAGCCTTTCGCTAGGACAGTTCTTGTGAAATTGGCAAAGAGATATTTGGAAGCCCATAGAGGTCTATGGTGACAAAGGAAATATCCTCAGATGAAATCTGGAAAGAAGCTTTCTGAGAAACTGCTTAGTGTTCTGTGAATTCATCTCACAGGGTTACATCTGTATTTCGTGGATCTCTTTGCTAGCCTTATTTCTGTGGAATCTGAGAACAGATATTTCGGATCCCTTTGAAGACTATAGGGCCAAAGGAAATATACTGCGGTAACAAAGAAAAAGAAGCTTTCTGAGAAACTTCTTTGTGTTCTGTGAAATCATCTCACAGAATTACAGCTTTCCCCTCAAGAAGCCTTTCGCTAAGACAGTTCTTGTGGAATTGGCAAAGTGATATTTGGAAGCCCATAGAGGGCTATGGTGAAAAAGGAAATATCCTCAGATGAAATGTGAAAGAAGCTTTCTGAGAAACTGCTTAGTGTTCTGTGAATTCATCTCACAGAGTTACATCTGTATTTCGTGGATCTCTTTGCTAGCCTTATTTCTGTGGAATCTGAGAACAGATATTTCGGATCCCTTTGAAGACTATAGGGCCAAAGGAAATATCCTGCGATAACAAAGAGAAAGAAGATTTCTGAGAAACTTCTTTGTGTTCTGTGAAATCATCTCACAGAATTACAGCTTTCCCCTCAAGAAGCCTTTCGCTAGGACAGTTCTTGTGTAATTGGCAAAGAGATATTTGGAAGCCCATAGAGGGCTATGGTGAAAAAGGAAATATCCTCAGATGAAATCTGGAAAGAAGCTTTCTGAGAATCTGCTTAGTGTTCTGTTAATTCATCTCACAGGGTTACATGTGTATATCGTGGATCTCTTTGCTAGCCTTATTTCTGTGGAATCTGAGAACAGATATTTCGGATCCCTTTGAAGACTATAGGGCCAAAGGAAATATCCTGCGATAACAAAGAGAAAGAAGCTTTCTGAGAAACTTCTTTGTGTTCTGTGAAATCATCTCACAGAATTACAGCTTTCCCCTCAAGAAGCCTTTCGCTAAGACAGTTCTTGTGGAATTGGCAAAGTGATATTTGGAAGACCATAGAGGGCTATGGTGAAAAAGGAAATATCCTCAGATGAAATCTGGAAAGAAGCTTTCTGAGAAACTGCTTAGTGTTCTGTGAATTCATCTCACAGGGTTACATCTGTATTTCGTGGATCTCTTTGCTAGCCTTATTTCTGTGGAATCTGAGAACAGATATTTCGGATCCCTTTGAAGACTATAGGGCCAAAGGAAATATACTGCGGTAACAAAGAAAAAGAAGCTTTCTGAGAAACTTCTTTGTGTTCTGTGAAATCATCTCACAGAATTACAGCTTTCCCCTCAAGAAGCCTTTCGCTAAGACAGTTCTTGTGGAATTGGCAAAGTGATATTTGTAAGCCCATAGAGGGCTATGGTGAAAAAGGAAATATCCTCAGATGAAATCTGGAAAGAAGCTTTCTGAGAAACTGCTTAGTGTTCTGTGAATTCATCTCACAGAGTTACATCTGTATTTCGTGGATCTCTTTCCTAGCCTTATTTCTGTGTAATCTGAGAACAGATATTTCGGATCCATTTGAAGACTGTAGGGCCAAAGGAAATATCCTGCGATAACAAAGAGAAAGAAGCTTTCTGAGAAAC
This sequence comes from Macaca nemestrina, assembly GCF_043159975.1. Lineage (NCBI taxonomy): Eukaryota > Metazoa > Chordata > Mammalia > Primates > Cercopithecidae > Macaca > Macaca nemestrina. The sequence continues at coordinate 136,752,555 of NC_092128.1, read as the reverse complement.
TTCTTTCTGTTCTGTGAAATCATCTCACAGAGTTACAGCTTTCCCCTCAAGAAGCCTTTCGCTAGGAGAGTTCTTTTGTAATTGGCAAAGAGATATTTGGAAGCCCATAGAGGGCTATGGTGAAAAAGGAAATATCCTCAGATGAAATCTGGAAAGAAGCTTTCTGAGAATCTGCTTAGTGTTCTGTTAATTCATCTCACAGGGTTACATGTGTATATCGTGGATCTCTTTGCTAGCATTATTTCTGTGGAATCTGAGAACAGATATTTCGGATCCCTTTGAAGACTATAGGGCCAAAGGAAATATCCTGCGATAACAAAGAGAAAGAAGCTTTCTGAGAAACTTCTTTGTGTTCTCTGAAATCATCTCACAGAATTACAGCTTTCCCCTCAAGAAGGCTTTCGCTAAGACAGTTCTTGTGGAATTGGCAAAGTGATATTTGGAAGCCCATAGAGGGCTATGGTGACAAAGGAAATATCCTCAGATGAAATCTGGAAAGAAGCTTTCTGAGAAACTGCTTAGTGTTCTGTGAATTCATCTCACAGAGTTACATCTGTATTTCGTGGATCTCTTTGCTAGCCTTATTTCTGTGGAATCTGAGAACAGATATTTCGGATCCCTTTGAAGACTATAGGGCCAAAGGAAATATCCTGCGATAACAAAGAGAAAGAAGCTTTCTGAGAAACTTCTTTCTGTTCTGTGAAATCATCTCACAGAGTTACAGCTTTCCCCTCAAGAAGCCTTTCGCTAAGACAGTTCTTGTGGAATTGGCAAAGTGATATTTGGAAGCCCATAGAGGGCTATGGTGAAAAAGGAAATATCCTCAGATGAAATCTGGAAGGAAGCTTTCTGAGAATCTGCTTAGTGTTCTGTTAATTCATCTCACAGTGTTACATCTGTATTTCGTGGATCTCTTTGCTAGCTTTATTTCTGTGGAATCTGAGAACAGATATTTCGGATCCCTTTGAAGACTATAGGGCCAAAGGAAATATCCTGCGATAACAAAGAGAAAGAAGCTTTCTGAGAAACTTCTTTCTGTTCTGTGAAATCATCTCACAGAGTTACAGCTTTCCCTTCAAGAAGCCTTTCGCTAGGACAGTTCTTGTGTAATTGGCAAAGAGATATTTGGAAGCCCATAGAGGTCTATGGTGACAAAGGAAATATCCTCAGATGAAATCTGGAAAGAAGCTTTCTGAGAAACTGCTTAGTGTTCTGTGAATTCATCTCACAGGGTTACATCTGTATTTCGTGGATCTCTTTGCTAGCCTTATTTCTGTGGAATCTGAGAACAGATATTTCGGATCCCTTTGAAGACTATAGGGCCAAAGGAAATATACTGCGGTAACAAAGAAAAAGAAGCTTTCTGAGAAACTTCTTTGTGTTCTGTGAAATCATCTCACAGAATTACAGCTTTCCCCTCAAGAAGCCTTTCGCTAAGACAGTTCTTGTGGAATTGGCAAAGTGATATTTGGAAGCCCATAGAGGGCTATGGTGAAAAAGGAAATATCCTCAGATGAAATGTGAAAGAAGCTTTCTGAGAAACTGCTTAGTGTTCTGTGAATTCATTTCACAGAGTTACATCTGTATTTCGTGGATCTCTTTCCTAGCCTTATTTCTGTGTAATCTGAGAACAGATATTTCGGATCCCTTTGAAGACTATAGGGCCAAAGGAAATATCCTGCGATAACAAAGAGAAAGAAGCTTTCTGAGAAACTTCTTTCTGTTCTGTGAAATCATCTCACAGAGTTACAGCTTTCCCCTCAAGAAGCCTTTCGCTAGGACAGTTCTTGTGTAATTGGCAAAGAGATATTTGGAAGCCCATAGAGGGCTATGGTGAAAAAGGAAATATCCTCAGATGAAATCTGGAAAGAAGCTTTCTGAGAATCTGCTTAGTGTTCTGTTAATTCATCTCACAGGGTTACATGTGTATATCGTGGATCTCTTTGCTAGCCTTATTTCTGTGGAATCTGAGAACAGATATTACAGATCCCTTTGAAGACTATAGGGCCAAAGGAAATATCCTGCGATAACAAAGAGAAAGAAGCTTTCTGAGAAACTTCTTTGTGTTCTGTGAAATCATCTCACAGAATTACAGCTTTCCCCTCAAGAAGCCTTTCGCTAAGACAGTTCTTGTGGAATTGGCAAAGTGATATTTGGAAGCCCATAGAGGGCTATGGTGAAAAAGGAAATATCCTCAGATGAAATCTGGAAAGAAGCTTTCTGAGAAACTGCTTAGTGTTCTGTGAATTCATCTCACAGAGTTACATCTGTATTTCGTGGATCTCTTTCCTAGCCTTATTTCTGTGTAATCTGAGAACAGATATTTCGGATCCATTTGAAGACTGTAGGGCCAAAGGAAATATCCTGCGATAACAAAGAGAAAGAAGCTTTCTGAGAAACTTCTTTCTGTTCTGTGAAATCATCTCACAGAGTTACAGCTTTCCCCTCAAGAAGCCTTTCGCTAGGAGAGTTCTTGTGTAATTGGCAAAGAGATATTTGGAAGCCCATAGAGGGCTATGGTGAAAAAGGAAATATCCTCAGATGAAATCTGGAAAGAAGCTTTCTGAGAATCTGCTTAGTGTTCTGTTAATTCATCTCACAGGGTTACATGTGTATATCGTGGATCTCTTTGCTAGCCTTATTTCTGTGGAATCTGAGAACAGATATTTCGGATCCCTTTGAAGACTATAGGGCCAAAGGAAATATCCTGCGATAACAAAGAGAAAGAAGCTTTCTGAGAAACTTCTTTGTGTTCTCTGAAATCATCTCACAGAATTACAGCTTTGTCCTCAAGAAGCCTTTCGCTAAGACAGTTCTTGTGGAATTGGCAAAGTGATATTTGGAAGCCCATAGAGGGCTATGGTGACAAAGGAAATATCCTCAGATGAAATCTGGAAAGAAGCTTTCTGAGAAACTGCTTAGTGTTCTGTGAATTCATCTCACAGAGTTACATCTGTATTTCGTGGATCTCTTAGCTAGCCTTATTTCTGTGGAATCTGAGAACAGATATTTCGGATCCCTTTGAAGACTATAGGGCCAAAGGAAATATCCTGCGATAACAAAGAGAAAGAAGCTTTCTGAGAAACTTCTTTCTGTTCTGTGAAATCATCTCACAGAGTTACAGCTTTCCCCTCAAGAAGCCTTTCGCTAAGACAGTTCTTGTGGAATTGGCAAAGTGATATTTGGAAGCCCATAGAGGGCTATGGTGAAAAAGGAAATATCCTCAGATGAAATCTGGAAGGAAGCTTTCTGAGAATCTGCTTAGTGTTCTGTTAATTCATCTCACAGTGTTACATCTGTATTTCGTGGATCTCTTTGCTAGCTTTATATCTGTGGAATCTGAGAACAGATATTTCGGATCCCTTTGAAGACTATAGGGCCAAAGGAAATATCCTGCGATAACAAAGAGAAAGAAGCTTTCTGAGAAACTTCTTTGTGTTCTGTGAAATCATCTCACAGAGTTACAGCTTTCCCCTCAAGAAGCCTTTCGCTAGGACAGTTCTTGTGTAATTGGCAAAGAGATATTTGGAAGCCCATAGAGGTCTATGGTGACAAAGGAAATATCCTCAGATGAAATCTGGAAAGAAGCTTTCTGAGAAACTGCTTAGTGTTCTGTGAATTCATCTCACAGAGTTACATCTGTATTTCGTGGATCTCTTTGCTAGCCTTATTTCTGTGGAATCTGAGAACAGATATTTCGGATCCCTTTGAAGACTATAGGGCCAAAGGAAATATCCTGCGATAACAAAGAAAAAGAAGCTTTCTGAGAAACTTCCTTGTGTTCTGTGAAATCATCTCACAGAATTACAGCTTTCCCCTCAAGAAGCCTTTCGTTAAGACAGTTCTTGTGGAATTGGCAAAGAGATATTTGGAAGCCCATAGAGGGCTATGGTGAAAAAGGAAATATCCTCAGATGAAATCTGGAAAGAAGCTTTCTGAGAAACTGCTTAGTGTTCTGTGAATTCATCTCACAGAGTTACATCTGTATTTCGTGGATCTCTTTGCTAGCCTTATTTCTGTGGAATCTGAGAACAGATATTTCGGATCCCTTTGAAGACTATAGGGCCAAAGGAAATATCCTGCGATAACAAAGAGAAAGAAGCTTTCTGAGAAACTTCTTTCTGTTCTGTGAAATCATCTCACAGAGTTACAGCTTTCCCCTCAAGAAGACTTTCGCTAGGACAGTTCTTGTGTAATTGGCAAAGAGATATTTGGAAGCCCATAGAGGGCTATGGTGAAAAAGGAAATATCCTCAGATGAAATCTGGAAAGAAGCTTTCTGAGAATCTGCTTAGTGTTCTGTTAATTCATCTCACAGGGTTACATGTGTATATCGTGGATCTCTTTGCTAGCCTTATTTCTGTGGAATCTGAGAACAGATATTTCGGATCCCTTTGAAGACTATAGGGCCAAAGGAAATATCCTGCGATAACAAAGAGAAGGAAGCTTTCTGAGAAACTTCTTTGTGTTCTGTGAAATCATCTCAGAGAGTTACAGCTTTCCCCTCAAGAAGCCTTTAACTAAGACTGTTCTTGTGAAATTGGCAAAGAGATATTTGGAAGCCCATAGAGGGCTATGGTGACAAAGGAAATATCCTCAGATGAAATCTGGAAAGAAGCTTTCTGAGAAACTGCTTAGTGTTCTGTGAATTCATCTCACAGAGTTACATCTGTATTTCGTGGATCTCTTTGCTAGCCTTATTTCTGTGGAATCTGAGAACAGATATTTCGGATCCCTTTGAAGACTATAGGGCCAAAGGAAATATCCTGCGATAACAAAGAGAAAGAAGCTTTCTGAGAAACTTCTTTGTGTTCTGTGAAATCATCTCACAGAATTACAGCTTTCCCCTCAAGACGCCTTTCGCTAAGACAGTTCTTGTGGAATTGGCAAAGTGATATTTGTAAGCCCATAGAGGGCTATGGTGAAAAAGGAAATATCCTCAGATGAAATCTGGAAAGAAGCTTTCTGAGAAACTGCTTAGTGTTCTGTGAATTCATCTCACAGAGTTACATCTGTATTTCGTGGATCTCTTTGCTAGCCTTATTTCTGTGGAATCTGAGAACAGATATTTCGGATCCCTTTGAAGACTATAGGGCCAAAGGAAATATCCTCCGATAACAAAGAGAAAGAAGCTTTCTGAGAAACTTCTTTGTGTTCTGTGAAATCATCTCACAGAATTACAGCTTTCCCCTCAAGAAGCCTTTCGCTAAGACAGTTCTTGTGGAATTGGCAAAATGATATTTGGAAGCCCATAGAGGGCTATGGTGAAAAAGGAAATATCCTCAGATGAAATCTGGAAAGAAGCTTTCTGAGAAACTGCTTAGTGTTCTGTGAATTCATCTCACAGAGTTACATGTGTATATCGTGGATCTCTTTGCTAGCCTTATTTCTGTGGAATCTGAGAAAAGATATTTCGGATCCCTTTGAAGACTATAGGGCCAAAGGAAATATCCTCCGATAACAAAGAGAAAGAAGCTTTCTGAGAAACTTCTATGTGTTCTGTGAAATCATCTCGCAGAGTTACAGCTTTCCCCTCAAGAAGCCTTTCGCTAGGACAGTTCTTGTGTAATTGGCAAAGAGATATTTGGAAGCCCATAGAGGGCTATGGTGAAAAAGGAAATATCCTCAGATGAAATCTGGAAAGAAGCTTTCTGAGAATCTGCTTAGTGTTCTGTTAATTCATCTCATAGGGTTACATGTGTATATCGTGGATCTCTTTGCTAGCCTTATTTCTGTGGAATCTGAGAACAGATATTTCGGATCCCTTTGAAGACTATAGGGCCAAAGGAAATATCCTCCGATAACAAAGAGAAGGAAGCTTTCTGAGAAACTTCTTTGTGTTCTGTGAAATCATCTCACAGAGTTACAGCTTTCCCCTCAAGAAGCCTTTTGCTAGGACAGTTGTTGTGTAATTGGCAAAGAGATATTTGGAAGCCCATAGAGGGCTATGGTGAAAAAGGAAATATCCTCAGATGAAATCTGGAAAGAAGCTTTCTGAGAAACTGCTTAGTGTTGTGTTAATTCATCTCACAGAGTTACATCTGTATTTCGTGGATCTCTTTGCTAGCCTTATTTCTGTGGAATCTGAGAACAGATATTTCGGATCCCTTTGAAGACTATAGGGCCAAAGGAAATATCCTGCGATAACAAAGAGAAAGAAGCTTTCTGAGAAACTTCTTTCTGTTCTGTGAAATCATCTCACAGAATTACAGCTTTCCCCTCAAGAAGCCTTTCGCTAAGACAGTTCTTGTGGAATTGGCAAAGTGATATTTGGAAGCCCATAGAGGGCTATGGTGAAAAAGGAAATATCCTCAGATGAAATCTGGAAAGAAGCTTTCTGAGAAACTGCTTAGTGTTCTGTGAATTCATCTCACAGAGTTACATCTGTATTTCGTGGATCTCTTTGCTAGCCTTATTTCTGTGGAATCTGAGAACAGATATTTCAGATCCCTTTGAAGACTATAGGGCCAAAGGAAATATCCTGCGATAACAAAGAGAAAGAAGCTTTCTGAGAAACTTCCTTGTGTTCTGTGAAATCATCTCACAGAATTACAGCTTTCCCCTCAAGAAGCCTTTCGTTAAGACAGTTCTTGTGGAATTGGCAAAGAGATATTTGGAAGCCCATAGACGGCTATGGTGAAAAAGGAAATATCCTCAGATGAAATCTGGAAAGAAGCTTTCTGAGAAACTGCTTAGTGTTCTGTGAATTCATCTCACAGAGTTACATCTGTATTTCGTGGATCTCTTTGCTAGCCTTATTTCTGTGGAATCTGAGAACAGATATTTCGGATCCCTTTGAAGACTATAGGGCCAAAGGAAATATCCTGCGATAACAAAGAGAAAGAAGCTTTCTGAGAAACTTCTTTCTGTTCTGTGAAATCATCTCACAGAGTTACAGCTTTCCCCTCAAGAAGACTTTCGCTAGGACAGTTCTTGTGTAATTGGCAAAGAGATATTTGGAAGCCCATAGAGGGCTATGGTGAAAAAGGAAATATCCTCAGATGAAATCTGGAAAGAAGCTTTCTGAGAATCTGCTTAGTGTTCTGTTAATTCATCTCACAGGGTTACATGTGTATATCGTGGATCTCTTTGCTAGCCTTATTTCTGTGGAATCTGAGAACAGATATTTCGGATCCCTTTGAAGACTATAGGGCCAAAGGAAATATCCTGCGATAACAAAGAGAAGGAAGCTTTCTGAGAAACTTCTTTGTGTTCTGTGAAATCATCTCAGAGAGTTACAGCTTTCCCCTCAAGAAGCCTTTAACTAAGACTGTTCTTGTGAAATTGGCAAAGAGATATTTGGAAGCCCATAGAGGGCTATGGTGACAAAGGAAATATCCTCAGATGAAATCTGGAAAGAAGCTTTCTGAGAAACTGCTTAGTGTTCTGTGAATTCATCTCACAGAGTTACATCTGTATTTCGTGGATCTCTTTGCTAGCCTTATTTCTGTGGAATCTGAGAACAGATATTTCGGATCCCTTTGAAGACTATAGGGCCAAAGGAAATATCCTGCGATAACAAAGAGAAAGAAGCTTTCTGAGAAACTTCTTTGTGTTCTGTGAAATCATCTCACAGAATTACAGCTTTCCCCTCAAGACGCCTTTCGCTAAGACAGTTCTTGTGGAATTGGCAAAGTGATATTTGTAAGCCCATAGAGGGCTATGGTGAAAAAGGAAATATCCTCAGATGAAATCTGGAAAGAAGCTTTCTGAGAAACTGCTTAGTGTTCTGTGAATTCATCTCACAGAGTTACATCTGTATTTCGTGGATCTCTTTGCTAGCCTTATTTCTGTGGAATCTGAGAACAGATATTTCGGATCCCTTTGAAGACTATAGGGCCAAAGGAAATATCCTGCGATAACAAAGAGAAAGAAGCTTTCTGAGAAACTTCTTTGTGTTCTGTGAAATCATCTCACAGAATTACAGCTTTCCCCTCAAGAAGCCTTTCGCTAAGACAGTTCTTGTGGAATTGGCAAAATGATATTTGGAAGCCCATAGAGGGCTATGGTGAAAAAGGAAATATCCTCAGATGAAATCTGGAAAGAAGCTTTCTGAGAAACTGCTTAGTGTTCTGTGAATTCATCTCACAGAGTTACATGTGTATATCGTGGATCTCTTTGCTAGCCTTATTTCTGTGGAATCTGAGAAAAGATATTTCGGATCCCTTTGAAGACTATAGGGCCAAAGGAAATATCCTCCGATAACAAAGAGAAAGAAGCTTTCTGAGAAACTTCTATGTGTTCTGTGAAATCATCTCGCAGAGTTACAGCTTTCCCCTCAAGAAGCCTTTCGCTAGGACAGTTCTTGTGTAATTGGCAAAGAGATATTTGGAAGCCCATAGAGGGCTATGGTGAAAAAGGAAATATCCTCAGATGAAATCTGGAAAGAAGCTTTCTGAGAATCTGCTTAGTGTTCTGTTAATTCATCTCATAGGGTTACATGTGTATATCGTGGATCTCTTTGCTAGCCTTATTTCTGTGGAATCTGAGAACAGATATTTCGGATCCCTTTGAAGACTATAGGGCCAAAGGAAATATCCTCCGATAACAAAGAGAAGGAAGCTTTCTGAGAAACTTCTTTGTGTTCTGTGAAATCATCTCACAGAGTTACAGCTTTCCCCTCAAGAAGCCTTTTGCTAGGACAGTTGTTGTGTAATTGGCAAAGAGATATTTGGAAGCCCATAGAGGGCTATGGTGAAAAAGGAAATATCCTCAGATGAAATCTGGAAAGAAGCTTTCTGAGAAACTGCTTAGTGTTGTGTTAATTCATCTCACAGAGTTACATCTGTATTTCGTGGATCTCTTTGCTAGCCTTATTTCTGTGGAATCTGAGAACAGATATTTCGGATCCCTTTGAAGACTATAGGGCCAAAGGAAATATCCTGCGATAACAAAGAGAAAGAAGCTTTCTGAGAAACTTCTTTCTGTTCTGTGAAATCATCTCACAGAATTACAGCTTTCCCCTCAAGAAGCCTTTCGCTAAGACAGTTCTTGTGGAATTGGCAAAGTGATATTTGGAAGCCCATAGAGGGCTATGGTGAAAAAGGAAATATCCTCAGATGAAATCTGGAAAGAAGCTTTCTGAGAAACTGCTTAGTGTTCTGTGAATTCATCTCACAGAGTTACATCTGTATTTCGTGGATCTCTTTGCTAGCCTTATTTCTGTGGAATCTGAGAACAGATATTTCAGATCCCTTTGAAGACTATAGGGCCAAAGGAAATATCCTGCGATAACAAAGAGAAAGAAGCTTTCTGAGAAACTTCTTTCTGTTCTGTGAAATCATCTCACAGAGTTACAGCTTTCCCCTCAAGAAGCCTTTCGCTAAGACAGTTCTTGTGGAATTGGCCGAGTGATATTTGGAAGCCCATAGAGGGCTATGGTGAAACAGGAAATATCCTCAGATGAAATCTGGAAAGAAGCTTTCTGAGAATCTGCTTAGTGTTCTGTTAATTCATCTCACAGTGTTACATCTGTATTTCGTGGATCTCTTTGCTAGCCTTATTTCTGTGGAATCTGAGAACAGATATTTCGTATCCCTTTGAAGACTATAGGGCCAAAGGAAATATCCTGCGATAACAAAGAGAAAGAAGCTTTTTGAGAAACTTCTTTGTGTTCTGTGAAATCATCTCACAGAGTTACAGCTTTCCCCTCAAGAAGCCTTTCGCTAGGACAGTTCTTGTGTAATTGGCAAAGAGATATTTGGAAGCCCATAGAGGTCTATGGTGACAAATTAAATATCCTCAGATGAAATCTGGAAAGAAGCTTTCTGAGAAACTTCTTAGTGTTCTGTGAATTCATCTCACAGAGTTACATCTGTATTTCGTGGATCTCTTTGCTAGCCTTATTTCTGTGTAATCTGAGAACAGATATCTCGGATCCCTTTGAAGACTATAGGGCCAAAGGAAATATCCTGCGATAACAAAGAAAAAGAAGCTTTCTGAGAAACTTCCTTGTGTTCTGTGAAATCATCTCACAGAATTACAGCTTTCCCATCAAGAAGCCTTTCGTTAAGACAGTTCTTGTGGAATTGGCAAAGAGATATTTGGAAGCCCATAGAGGGCTATGGTGAAAAAGGAAATATCCTCAGATGAAATCTGGAAAGAAGCTTTCTGAGAAACTGCTTAGTGTTCTGTGAATTCATCTCAGAGAGTTACATCTGTATTTCGTTGATCTCTTTACTAGCCTTATTTCTGTGGAATCTGAAAACAGATATTTCGGATCCCTTTGAAGACTATAGGGCCAAAGGAAATATCCTGCGATAACAAAGAGAAAGAAGGTTTCTGAGAAACTTCTTTCTGTTCTGTGAAATCATCTCACAGAGTTAGAGCTTTCCCCTCAAGAAGCCTTTCGCTAGGACAGTTCTTGTGTAATTGGCAAAGAGATATTTGGAAGCCCATAGAGGGCTATGGTGAAAAAGGAAATACCCTCAGATGAAATCTGGAAAGAAGCTTTCTGAGAATCTGCTTAGTGTTCTGTTAATTCATCTCACAGGGTTACATGTGTATATCGTGGATCTCTTTGCTAGCCTTATTTCTGTGGAATCTGAGAACAGATATTTCGGATCCCTTTCAAGACTATAGGGCCAAAGGAAATATCCTGCGATAACAAAGAGAAAGAAGCTTTCTGAGAAACTTCTTTCTGTTCTGTGAAATCATCTCACAGAGTTACAGCTTTCCCCTCAAGAAGCCTTTAACTAAGACTGTTCTTGTGAAATTGGCAAAGAGATATTTGGAAGCCCATAGAGGGCTATGGTGAAAAAGGAAATATCCTCAGATGAAATCTGGAAAGAAGCTTTCTGAGAAACTGCTTAGTGTTCTGTGAATTCATCTCACAGAGTTACATCTGTATTTCGTGGATCTCTTTGCTAGCCTTATTTCTGTGGAATCTGAGAACAGATATTTCGGATCCCTTTGAAGACTATAGGGCCAAAGGAAATATCCTCCGATAACAAAGAGGAAGAAGCTTTCTGAGAAACTTCTTTGTGTTCTGTGAAATCATCTCACAGAATTACAACTTTCCCCTCAAGAAGCCTTTCGCTAAGACAGTTCTTGTGGAATTGGCAAAGTGATATTTGGAAGCCCATAGAGGGCTATGGTGAAAAAGGAAATATCCTCAGATGAAATCTGGAAAGAAGCTTTCTGAGAAACTGCTTAGTGTTCTGTGAATTCATCTCACAGAGTTACATCTGTATTTCGTGGATCTCTTTGCTAGCCTTATTTCTGTGGAATCTGAGAACAGATATTTCGGATCCCTTTGAAGACTATAGGGCCAAAGGAAATATCCTGCGATAACAAAGAGAAAGAAGCTTTCTGAGAAACTTCTTTCTGTTCTGTGAAATCATCTCACAGAGTTACAGCTTTCCCCTCAAGAAGCCTTTCGCTAAGAGAGTTCTTGTGGAATTGGCAAAGTGATATTTGGAAGCCCATAGAGGGCTATGGTGAAAAAGGAAATATCCTCAGATGAAATCTGAAAAGAAGCTTTCTGAGAAACTGCTTAGTGTTCTGTGAATTCATCTCACAGTGGTACATCTGTATTTCGTGGATCTCTTTGCTAGCCTTATTTCTGTGGAATCTGAGAACAGATATTTCGGATCCCTTTGAAGACTATAGGGCCAAAGGAGATATCCTGCGACAACAAAGGGAAAGAAGCTTTCTGAGAAACTTCTTTGTGTTCTGTGAAATCATCTCACAGAGTTACAGCTTTCCCCTCAAAAAGCCTTTAACTAAGACAGTTCTTGTGAAATTGGCAAAGAGATATTTGGAAGCCCATAGAGGGCTATGGTGAAAAAGGAAATATCCTCAGATGAAATCTGGAAAGAAGCTTTCTGAGAAACTGCTTAGTGGTCTGTGAATTCATCTCACAGAGTTACATATGTATTTCGTGGATCTCTTTGCTAGCCTTATTTCTGTGGAATCTGAGAAAAGATATTTCGGATCCCAATGAAGACTATAGGGCCAAAGGAAATATCCTCCGATGACAAAGAGAAAGAAGCTTTCTCAGAAACTTCTTTGTGTTCTGTGAAATCATCCCACAGAGTTACAGCTTTCCCCTCAAGAAGCCTTTCGCTAAGACAGTTCTTGTGGAATTGGCAAAGTGATATTTGTAAGCCCATAGAGGGCTATGGTGAAAAAGGAAATATTCTCAGATGATATCTGGAAAGAAGCTTTGTGAGAAACTGCTTTGTGTTCTGTTAATTCATCTCACAGGGTTACATGTGTATATCGTGGATCTCTTTGCTAGCCTTATTTCTGTGGAATCTGAGAAAAGATATTTCGGATCCCTTTGAAGACTATGGGGCCAAAGGAAATATCCTCCGATAACAAAGAGAAAGAAGCTTTCTGAGAAACTTCTTTGTGTTCTGTGAAATCAACTCACAGTGTTACAGCTTTCCCGTAAAGAAGCCTTTCGCTAAGACAGTTCTTGTGGAATTGGCAAAGAGATATTTGGAAGCCCATAGAGGGGTAAGGTGAAAAAGGAAATATCCTCAGATGAAATCTGGAAAGAAGCTTTCTGAGAAACTGCTTAGTGTTCTGTGAATTCATCTCACAGAGTTACATCTGTATTTCGTGGATCTCTTTGCTAGCCTTATTTCTGTGGAATCTGAGAACAGATATTTCGGATCCCTTTGAAGACTATAGGGCCATAGGAAATATCCTGCGATAACAAAGAGAAAGAAGCTTTCTGAGAAACTTCTTTGTGTTCTGTGAAATCATCTCACAGAGTTACAGCTTTCCCCTCAAGAAGCCTTTCGCTAAGACAGTTCTTGTGGAATTGGCCAAGTGATATTTGGAAGCCCATAGAGGGCTATGGTGAAAAAGGAAATATCCTCAGATGAAATCTGGAAAGTAGCTTTCTGAGAAACTGCTTAGTGTTCTGTGAATTCATCTCACAGATTTACAGCTGTATTTCGTGGATCTCATTGCTAGCCTTATTTCTGTGGAATGTGAGAACAGATATTTCGGATCCCTTTGAAGACTATAGGGCCAAAGGAAATATCCTGCGATAACAAAGAGAAAGAAGGTTTCTGAGAAACTTCTTTGTGTTCTGTGAAATCATCTCACAGAGTTACAGCATTCCCCTCAAGAAGACTTTCGCTCAGACAGTTCTTGTGGAATTGGCAAAGAGATATTTGGAAGCCCTTAGAGGGCTATGGTGGAAAAGGAAATATCCTCAGATGAAATCTGGAAAGAAGCTTTCTGAGAAACTGCTTAGTGTTCTGTGAATTCATCTCACAGAGTTACATGTGTATTTCGTGGATCTCTTTGCTAGCCTTATTTCTGTGGAATCTGAGAAAAGATATTTCGGATCCCTATGAAGACTATAGGGCCAAAGGAAATATCCTCCGATAACAAAGTGAAAGAAGCTTTCTGAGAAACTTCTTTGTGTTCTGTGAAATCATCTCACAGAGTTACAGCTTTCCCCTCAAGAAGCCTTTCGCTAAGACAGTTCTTGTGGAATTGGCAAAGTGATATTTGGAAGCCCATAGAGGGCTATGGTGAAAAAGGAAATATCCTCAGATGAAATCTGAAAAGAAGCTTTCTGAGAAACTGCTTAGTGTTCTGTGAATTCATCTCACAGTGGTACATCTGTATTTCGTGGATCTCTTTGCTAGCCTTATTTCTGTGGAATCTGAGAACAGATATTTCGGATCCCTTTGAAGACTATAGGGCCAAAGGAGATATCCTGCGACAACAAAGGGAAAGAAGCTTTCTGAGAAACTTCTTTGTGTTCTGTGAAATCATCTCACAGAGTTACAGCTTTCCCCTCAAAAAGCCTTTAACTAAGACAGTTCTTGTGAAATTGGCAAAGAGATATTTGGAAGCCCATAGAGGGCTATGGTGAAAAAGGAAATATCCTCAGATGAAATCTGGAAAGAAGCTTTCTGAGAAACTGCTTAGTGGTCTGTGAATTCATCTCACAGAGTTACATATGTATTTCGTGGATCTCTTTGCTAGCCTTATTTCTGTGGAATCTGAGAAAAGATATTTCGGATCCCAATGAAGACTATAGGGCCAAAGGAAATATCCTCCGATGACAAAGAGAAAGAAGCTTTCTCAGAAACTTCTTTGTGTTCTGTGAAATCATCCCACAGAGTTACAGCTTTCCCCTCAAGAAGCCTTTCGCTAAGACAGTTCTTGTGGAATTGGCAAAGTGATATTTGTAAGCCCATAGAGGGCTATGGTGAAAAAGGAAATATTCTCAGATGATATCTGGAAAGAAGCTTTGTGAGAAACTGCTTTGTGTTCTGTTAATTCATCTCACAGGGTTACATGTGTATATCGTGGATCTCTTTGCTAGCCTTATTTCTGTGGAATCTGAGAAAAGATATTTCGGATCCCTTTGAAGACTATGGGGCCAAAGGAAATATCCTCCGATAACAAAGAGAAAGAAGCTTTCTGAGAAACTTCTTTGTGTTCTGTGAAATCAACTCACAGAGTTACAGCTTTCCCGTAAAGAAGCCTTTCGCTAAGACAGTTCTTGTGGAATTGGCAAAGAGATATTTGGAAGCCCATAGAGGGGTAAGGTGAAAAAGGAAATATCCTCAGATGAAATCTGGAAAGAAGCTTTCTGAGAAACTGCTTAGTGTTCTGTGAATTCATCTCACAGAGTTACATCTGTATTTCGTGGATCTCTTTGCTAGCCTTATTTCTGTGGAATCTGAGAACAGATATTTCGGATCCCTTTGAAGACTATAGGGCCATAGGAAATATCCTGCGATAACAAAGAGAAAGAAGCTTTCTGAGAAACTTCTTTGTGTTCTGTGAAATCATCTCACAGAGTTACAGCTTTCCCCTCAAGAAGCCTTTCGCTAAGACAGTTCTTGTGGAATTGGCCAAGTGATATTTGGAAGCCCATAGAGGGCTATGGTGAAAAAGGAAATATCCTCAGATGAAATCTGGAAAGTAGCTTTCTGAGAAACTGCTTAGTGTTCTGTGAATTCATCTCACAGATTTACAGCTGTATTTCGTGGATCTCATTGCTAGCCTTATTTCTGTGGAATGTGAGAACAGATATTTCGGATCCCTTTGAAGACTATAGGGCCAAAGGAAATATCCTGCGATAACAAAGAGAAAGAAGGTTTCTGAGAAACTTCTTTGTGTTCTGTGAAATCATCTCACAGAGTTACAGCATTCCCCTCAAGAAGACTTTCGCTCAGACAGTTCTTGTGGAATTGGCAAAGAGATATTTGGAAGCCCTTAGAGGGCTATGGTGGAAAAGGAAATATCCTCAGATGAAATCTGGAAAGAAGCTTTCTGAGAAACTGCTTAGTGTTCTGTGAATTCATCTCACAGAGTTACATGTGTATTTCGTGGATCTCTTTGCTAGCCTTATTTCTGTGGAATCTGAGAAAAGATATTTCGGATCCCTATGAAGACTATAGGGCCAAAGGAAATATCCTCCGATAACAAAGTGAAAGAAGCTTTCTGAGAAACTTCTTTGTGTTCTGTGAAATCATCTCACAGAGTTACAGCTTTCCCCTCAAGAAGCCTTTCGCTAAGACAGTTCTTGTGGAATTGGCAAAGTGATATTTGGAAGACCATAGAGGGCTATGGTGAAAAAGGAAATATCCTCAGATGAAATCTGGAAAGAAGCTTTCTGAGAAAGTGCTTAGTGTTCTGTGAATTCATCTCACAGAGTTACATCTGTATTTCGTGGATCTCTTTGCTAGCCTTATTTCTGTGTAATCTGAGAACAGATATTTCGGATCCCATTGAAGACTATAGGGCCAAAGGAAATATCCTGCGATAATAAAGAGAAAGAAGCTTTCTGAGAAACTTCTTTCTGTTCTGTGAAATCATCTCACAGAGTTACAGCTTTCCCCTCAAGAAGCCGTTCGCTAAGACAGTTCTTGTGGAATTGGCAAAGTGATATTTGGAAGCCCATAGAGGGCTATGGTGAAAAAGGAAATATCCTCAGATGAAATCTGAAAAGAAGCTTTCTGAGAAACTGCTTAGTGTTCTGTGAATTCATCTCACAGAGGTACATCTGTATTTCGTGGATCTCTTTGCTAGCCTTATTTCTGTGGAATCTGAGAACAGATATTTCGGATCCCTTTGAAGACTATAGGGCCAAAGGAGATATCCTGCGACAACAAAGGGAAAGAAGCTTTCTGAGAAACTTCTTTGTGTTCTGTGAAATCATCTCACAGAATTACAGCTTTCCCCTCAAGAAGCCTTTCGCTAAGACAGTTCTTGTGGAATTGGCCAAGTGATATTTGGAAGCCCATAGAGGGCTATGGTGAAAAAGGAAATATCCTCAGATGAAATCTGGAAAGAAGCTTTCTGAGAAACTGCTTAGTGTTCTGTGAATTCATCTCACAGAGTTACATCTGTATTTCGTGAATCTCTTTGCTAGCCATATTTCTGTGGAATGTGAGAACAGATATTTCGGATCCCTTTGAAGACTATAGGGCCAAAGGAAATATACTGCGATAACAAAGAGAAAGAAGCTTTCTGAGAAACTTCTTTCTGTTCTGTGAAATCATCTCACAGAGTTACAGCTTTCCCCTCAAGAAGCCTTTCGCTAAGACAGTTCTTGTGGAATTGGCAAAGTGATATTTGGAAGCCCATAGAGGGCTATGTTGAAAAAGGAAATATCCTCAGATGAAATCTGGAAAGAAGCTTTCTGAGAAACTGCTTAGTGTTCTGTTAATTCATCTCACAGAGTTACATCTGTATTTCGTGGATCTCTTTGCTAGCCTTATTTCTGTCGAATCTGAGAACAGATATTTCGGATCCCTTTGAAGACTATAGGGCCAAAGGAAATATCCTCCGATAACAAAGAGAAAGAAGCTTTCTGAGAAACTTCTTTGTGTTCTGTGAAATCATCTCACAGAGTTACAGCTTTCCCCTCAAGAACCCTTTAACTGAGACAGTTCTTGTGTGATTGGCAAAGAGATATTTGGAAGCCCATAGAGGGCTATGGTGAAAAAGGAAATATCCTCAGATGAAATCTGGAAAGAAGCTTTCTGAGAAACTGCTTAGTGTTCTGTGAATTCATCTCACAGAGTTACATCTGTATTTCGTGGATCTCTTTGCTAGCCTTATTTCTGTGGAATCTGAGAAAAGATATTTCGGATCCCTATGCAGACTATAGGGCCAAAGGAAATATCCTCCGATAACAAAGAGAAAGAAGCTTTCTGAGAAACTTCTTTGTGTTCTGTGAAATCATCTCACAGAGTTACAGCTTTTCCCTCAAGAAGCCTTTCGCTAAGACAGTTCTTGTGGAATTGGCAAAGTGATATTTGGAAGCCCATTGAGGGCTATTGTGAAAAAGGAAATATCCTCAGATGAAATCTGGAAAGAAGCTTTCTGAGAAAGTGCTTAGTGTTCTGTGAATTCATCTCACAGAGTTACATCTGTATTTCGTGGATCTCTTTGCTAGCCTTATTTCTGTGGAATCTGAGAACAGATATTTCGGATCCCTTTGAAGACTATAGGGCCAAAGGACATATCCTCCGATAACAAAGAGAAAGAAGCTTTCTGAGAAACTTCTTTGTGTTCTGTGAAATCATCTCACAGAGTTACAGCTTTCCCCTCAAGAAGCCTTTTGCTAAGACAGTTCTTGTGGAATTGGCAAAGTGATACTAGGAAGCCCATAGAGGGATATGGTGAAAAAGGAAATATCCTCAGATGAAATCTGGAAAGAAGCTTTCTGAGAAACTGCTTAGTGTTCTGTTAATTCATCTCACAGGGTTACATGTGTATATCGTGGATCTCTTTGCTAGCCTTATTTCTGTGGAATCTGAGAAAAGATATTTCGGATCCCTTTGAAGACTATAGGGCCAAAGGAAATATCCTCCGATAACAAAGAGAAAGAAGCTTTCTGAGAAACTCCTTTCTGTTCTGTGAAATCATCTCACAGAGTTACAGCTTTCCTCTCAAGAAGCCTTTCGCTAAGACAGTTCTTGTGGAAATGGCAAAGTGATATTTGTAAGCCCATAGAGGGCTATGGTGAAAAAGGAAATATCCTCAGATGAAATCTGGAAAGAAGCTTTTTGAGAAACTGCTTAGTGTTCTGTGAATTCATCTCACAGAGTTACATCTGTATTTCGTGGATCTCTTTGCTAGCCTTATTTCTGTCGAATCTGAGAACAGAGATTTCGGATCCCTTTGAAGACTATAGGGCCTAAGGAAATATCCTCCGATAACAAAGAGAAAGAAGGTTTCTGAGAAACTTCTTTGTGTTCTGTGAAATCATCTCACAGAGTTACAGCATTCCCCTCAAGAAGACTTTCGCTCTGACAGTTCTTGTGGAATTGGCAAAGAGATATTTGGAAGCCCATAGAGGGCTATGGTGAAAAAGGAAATATCCTCAGATGAAATCTGGAAAGAAGCTTTCTGAGAAACTGCTTAGTGTTCTGTGAATTCATCTCACAGAGTTACATGTGTATTTCGTGGATCTCTTTGCTAGCCTTATTTCTGTGGAATCTGAGAACAGATATTTCGGATCCTTTGAAGACTATAGGGCCAAAGGAAATATCCTCCGATAACAAAGAGAAAGAAGCTTTCTGAGAAACTTCTTTGTGTTCTGTGAAATCATCTCACAGAGTTACAGCTTTCCCCTCAAGAAGCCTTTCGCTAAGACAGTTCTTGTGGAAATGGCAAAGTGATATTTGCAAGCCCATAGAGGGCTATGGTGAAAAAGGAAATATCCTCAGATGAAATCTGGAAAGAAGCTTTCTGAGAAACTGCTTAGTGTTCTGTGAATTCATCTCACAGAGTTACATCTGTATTTCGTGGATCTCTTTGCTAGCCTTATTTCTGTGGAATCTGAGAACAGATATTTCGGATCCCTTTGAAGACTATAGGGCCAAAGGAAATATCCTGCGATAACAAAGAGAAAGAAGCTTTCTGAGAAACTTCTTTGTGTTCTGTGAAATCAACTCACAGAGTTACAGCTTTCCCGTCAAGAAGCCTTTCGCTAAGACAGTTCTTTTGGAATTGGCAAAGAGATATTTGGAAGCCCATAGAGGGCTATGGTGAAAAAGGAAATATCCTCAGATGAAATCTGGAAAGAAGCTTTCTGAGAAACTGCTTAGTGTTCTGTTAATTCATCTCACAGAGTTACATCTGTATTTCGTGGATCTCTTTGCTAGCCTTATTTCTGTGGAATCTGAGAACAGATATTTCGGATACCTTTGAAGACTTTAGGGCCATAGGAAATATCCTGCGATAACAAAGAGAAAGAAGCTTTCTGAGAAACTTCTTTGTGTTCTGTGAAATCATCTCACAGAGTTACAGCTTTCCCCTCAAGAAGCCTTTCGCTAAGACAGTTCTTGTGTAACTGGCAAAGTGATATTTGGAAGCCCATAGAGGGCTATGGTGAAAAAGGAAATATCCTCAGATGAAATCTGGAAAGAAGCTTTCTGAGAAACTGCTTAGTGTTCTGTGAATTCATCTCACAGATTTACAGCTCTATTTCGTGGATCTCTTTGCTAGCCTTATTTCTGAGGAATCTGAGAACAGAGATTTCGGATCCCTTTGAAGACTATAGGGCCAAAGGAAATATCCTCCGATAACAAAGAGAAAGAAGGTTTCTGAGAAACTTCTTTGTGTTCTGTGAAATCATATCACAGAGTTACAGCATTCCCCTCAAGAAGACTTTCGCTCAGACAGTTCTTGTGGAATTGGCAAAGAGATATTTGGAAGCCCTAAGAGGGCTATGGTGGAAAAGGAAATATCCTCAGATGAAATCTGGAAAGAAGCTTTCTGAGAAACTGCTTAGTGTTCTGTGAATTCATCTCACAGAGTTACATGTGTATTTCGTGGATCTCTTTGCTAGCCTTATTTCTGTGGAATCTGAGAAAAGATATTTCGGATCCCTATGAAGAATATAGGGCCAAAGGAAATATCCTCCGATAACAAAGTGAAAGAAGCTTTCTGAGAAACTTCTTTGTGTTCTGTGAAATCATCTCACAGAGTTACAGCTTTCCCCTCAAGAAGCCTTTCGCTAAGACAGTTCTTGTGGAATTGGCAAAGTGATATTTGGAAGACCATAGAGGGCTATGGTGAAAAAGGAAATATCCTCAGATGAAATCTGGAAAGAAGCTTTCTGAGAAAGTGCTTAGTGTTCTGTGAATTCATCTCACAGAGTTACATCTGTATTTCGTGGATCTCTTTGCTAGCCTTATTTCTGTGGAATCTGAGAACAGATATTTCGGATCCCTTTGAAAACTATAGGGCCAAAGGAAATATCCTGCGATAACAAAGAGAAAGAAGCTTTCTGAGAAACTTCTTTGTGTTCTGTGAAATCATCTCACAGAATTACAGCTTTCCCCTCAAGAAGCCTTTCGCTAAGACAGTTCTTGTGGAATTGGCAAAGTGATATTTGTAAGCCCATAGAGGGCTATGGTGAAAAAGGAAATATCCTCAGATGAAATCTGGAAAGAAGCTTTCTGAGAAACTGCTTAGTGTTCTGTGAATTCATCTCACAGAGTTACATCTGTATTTCGTGGATCTCTTTGCTAGCCTTATTTCTGTGGAATCTGAGAACAGATATTTCGGATCCCTTTGAAGACTATAGGGCCAAAGGAAATATCCTGCGATAACAAAGAGAAAGAAGCTTTCTGAGAAACTTCTTTCTGTTCTGTGAAATCATCTCACAGAGTTACAGCTTTCCCCTCAAGAAGCCTTTCGCTAAGACAGTTCTTGTGGAATTGGCAAAGTGATATTTGGAAGCCCATAGAGGGCTATGGTGAAAAAGGAAATATCCTCAGATGAAATCTGAAAAGAAGCTTTCTGAGAAACTGCTTAGTGTTCTGTGAATTCATCTCACAGTGGTACATCTGTATTTCGTGGATCTCTTTGCTAGCCTTATTTCTGTGGAATCTGAGAACAGATATTTCGGATCCCTTTGAAGACTATAGGGCCAAAGGAGATATCCTGCGACAACAAAGGGAAAGAAGCTTTCTGAGAAACTTCTTTGTGTTCTGTGAAATCATCTCACAGAGTTACAGCTTTCCCCTCAAAAAGCCTTTAACTAAGACAGTTCTTGTGAAATTGGCAAAGAGATATTTGGAAGCCCATAGAGGGCTATGGTGAAAAAGGAAATATCCTCAGATGAAATCTGGAAAGAAGCTTTCTGAGAAACTGCTTAGTGGTCTGTGAATTCATCTCACAGAGTTACATATGTATTTCGTGGATCTCTTTGCTAGCCTTATTTCTGTGGAATCTGAGAAAAGATATTTCGGATCCCAATGAAGACTACAGGGCCAAAGGAAATATCCTCCGATGACAAAGAGAAAGAAGCTTTCTCAGAAACTTCTTTGTGTTCTGTGAAATCATCTCACAGAGTTACAGCTTTCCCCTCAAGAAGCCTTTCGCTAAGACAGTTCTTGTGGAATTGGCAAAGTGATATTTGTAAGCCCATAGAGGGCTATGGTGAAAAAGGAAATATTCTCAGATGATATCTGGAAAGAAGCTTTGTGAGAAACTGCTTTGTGTTCTGTTAATTCATCTCACAGGTTTACATGTGTATATCGTGGATCTCTTTGCTAGCCTTATTTCTGTGGAATCTGAGAAAAGATATTTCGGATCCCTTTGAAGACTATGGGGCCAAAGGAAATATCCTCCGATAACAAAGAGAAAGAAGCTTTCTGAGAAACTTCTTTGTGTTCTGTGAAATCAACTCACAGAGTTACAGCTTTCCCGTAAAGAAGCCTTTCGCTAAGACAGTTCTTGTGGAATTGGCAAAGAGATATTTGGAAGCCCATAGAGGGGTAAGGTGAAAAAGGAAATATCCTCAGATGAAATCTGGAAAGAAGCTTTCTGAGAAACTGCTTAGTGTTCTGTGAATTCATCTCACAGAGTTACATCTGTATTTCGTGGATCTCTTTGCTAGCCTTATTTCTGTGGAATCTGAGAACAGATATTTCGGATCCCTTTGAAGACTATAGGGCCATAGGAAATATCCTGCGATAACAAAGAGAAAGAAGCTTTCTGAGAAACTTCTTTGTGTTCTGTGAAATCATCTCACAGAGTTACAGCTTTCCCCTCAAGAAGCCTTTCGCTAAGACAGTTCTTGTGGAATTGGCCAAGTGATATTTGGAAGCCCATAGAGGGCTATGGTGAAAAAGGAAATATCCTCAGATGAAATCTGGAAAGTAGCTTTCTGAGAAACTGCTTAGTGTTCTGTGAATTCATCTCACAGATTTACAGCTGTATTTCGTGGATCTCATTGCTAGCCTTATTTCTGTGGAATGTGAGAACAGATATTTCGGATCCCTTTGAAGACTATAGGGCCAAAGGAAATATCCTGCGATAACAAAGAGAAAGAAGCTTTCTGAGAAACTTCTTTGTGTTCTGTGAAATCATCTCACAGAGTTACAGCATTCCCCTCAAGAAGCCTTTCGCTCAGACAGTTCTTGTGGAATTGGCAAAGAGATATTTGGAAGCCCTTAGAGGGCTATGGTGGAAAAGGAAATATCCTCAGATGAAATCTGGAAAGAAGCTTTCTGAGAAACTGCTTAGTGTTCTGTGAATTCATCTCACAGAGTTACATGTGTATTTCGTGGATCTCTTTGCTAGCCTTATTTCTGTGGAATCTGAGAAAAGATATTTCGGATCCCTATGAAGACTATAGGGCCAAAGGAAATATCCTCCGATAACAAAGTGAAAGAAGCTTTCTGAGAAACTTCTTTGTGTTCTGTGAAATCATCTCACAGAGTTACAGCTTTCCCCTCAAGAAGCCTTTCGCTAAGACAGTTCTTGTGGAATTGGCAAAGTGATATTTGGAAGACCATAGAGGGCTATGGTGAAAAAGGAAATATCCTCAGATGAAATCTGGAAAGAAGCTTTCTGAGAAAGTGCTTAGTGTTCTGTGAATTCATCTCACAGAGTTACATCTGTATTTCGTGGATCTCTTTCCTAGCCTTATTTCTGTGGAATCTGAGAACAGATATTTCGGATCCCATTGAAGACTATAGGGCCAAAGGAAATATCCTGCGATAATAAAGAGAAAGAAGCTTTCTGAGAAACTTCTTTCTGTTCTGTGAAATCATCTCACAGAGTTACAGCTTTCCCCTCAAGAAGCCTTTCGCTAAGACAGTTCTTGTGGAATTGGCAAAGTGATATTTGGAAGCCCATAGAGGGCTATGGTGAAAAAGGAAATATCCTCAGATGAAATCTGAAAAGAAGCTTTCTGAGAAACTGCTTAGTGTTCTGTGAATTCATCTCACAGAGGTACATCTGTATTTCGTGGATCTCTTTGCTAGCCTTATTTCTGTGGAATCTGAGAACAGATATTTCGGATCCCTTTGAAGACTATAGGGCCAAAGGAGATATCCTGCGACAACAAAGTGAAAGAAGCTTTCTGAGAAACTTCTTTGTGTTCTGTGAAATCATCTCACAGAATTACAGCTTTCCCCTCAAGAAGCCTTTCGCTAAGACAGTTCTTGTGGAATTGGCCAAGTGATATTTGGAAGCCCATAGAGGGCTATGGTGAAAAAGGAAATATCCTCAGATGGAATCTGGAAAGAAGCTTTCTGAGAAACTGCTTAGTGTTCTGTGAATTCATCTCACAGAGTTACATCTGTATTTCGTGAATCTCTTTGCTAGCCATATTTCTGTGGAATGTGAGAACAGATATTTCGGATCCCTTTGAAGACTATAGGGCCAAAGGAAATATCCTGCGATAACAAAGAGAAAGAAGCTTTCTGAGAAACTTCTTTCTGTTCTGTGAAATCATCTCACAGAGTTACAGCTTTCCCCTCAAGAAGCCTTTCGCTAAGACAGTTCTTGTGGAATTGGCAAAGTGATATTTGGAAGCCCATTGAGGGCTATGGTGAAAAAGGAAATATCCTCAGATGAAATCTGGAAAGAAGCTTTCTGAGAAAGTGCTTAGTGTTCTGTGAATTCATCTCACAGAGTTACATCTGTATTTCGTGGATCTCTTTGCTAGCCTTATTTCTGTGGAATCTGAGAACAGATATTTCGGATCCCTTTGAAGACTATAGGGCCAAAGGACATATCCTCCGATAACAAAGAGAAAGAAGCTTTCTGAGAAACTTCTTTGTGTTCTGTGAAATCATCTCACAGAGTTACAGCTTTCCCCTCAAGAAGCCTTTTGCTAAGACAGTTCTTGTGGAATTGGCAAAGTGATACTTGGAAGCCCATAGAGGGATATGGTGAAAAAGGAAATATCCAAAGATGAAATCTGGAAAGAAGCTTTCTGAGAAACTGCTTAGTGTTCTGTTAATTCATCTCACAGGGTTACATGTGTATATCGTGGATCTCTTTGCTAGCCTTATTTCTGTGGAATCTGAGAAAAGATATTTCGGATCCCTTTGAAGACTATAGGGCCAAAGGAAATATCCTCCGATAACAAAGAGAAAGAAGCTTTCTGAGAAACTCCTTTCTGTTCTGTGAAATCATCTCACAGAGTTACAGCTTTCCTCTCAAGAAGCCTTTCGCTAAGACAGTTCTAGTGGAAATGGCAAAGTGATATTTGTAAGCCCATAGAGGGCTATGGTGAAAAAGGAAATATCCTCAGATGAAATCTGGAAAGAAGCTTTTTGAGAAACTGCTTAGTGTTCTGTGAATTCATCTCACAGAGTTACATCTGTATTTCGTGGATCTCTTTGCTAGCCTTATTTCTGTCGAATCTGAGAACAGAGATTTCGGATCCCTTTGAAGACTATAGGGCCTAAGGAAATATCCTCCGATAACAAAGTGAAAGAAGGTTTCTGAGAAACTTCTTTGTGTTCTGTGAAATCATCTCACAGAGTTACAGCATTCCCCTCAAGAAGACTTTCGCTCTGACAGTTCTTGTGGAATTGGCAAAGAGATATTTGGAAGCCCATAGAGGGCTATGGTGAAAAAGGAAATATCCTCAGATGAAATCTGGAAAGAAGCTTTCTGAGAAACTGCTTAGTGTTCTGTGAATTCATCTCACAGAGTTACATGTGTATTTCGTGGATCTCTTTGCTAGCCTTATTTCTGTGGAATCTGAGAACAGATATTTCGGATCCTTTGAAGACTATAGGGCCAAAGGAAATATCCTCCGATAACAAAGAGAAAGAAGCTTTCTGAGAAACTTCTTTCTGTTCTGTGAAATCATCTCACAGAGTTACAGCTTTCCCCTCAAGAAGCCTTTCGCTAAGACAGTTCTTGTGGAAATGGCAAAGTGATATTTGCAAGCCCATAGAGGGCTATGGTGAAAAAGGAAATATCCTCAGATGAAATCTGGAAAGAAGCTTTCTGAGAAACTGCTTAGTGTTCTGTGAATTCATCTCACAGAGTTACATCTGTATTTCGTGGATCTCTTTGCTAGCCTTATTTCTGTGGAATCTGAGAACAGATATTTCGGATCCCTTTGAAGACTATAGGGCCAAAGGAAATATCCTGCGATAACAAAGAGAAAGAAGCTTTCTGAGAAACTTCTTTGTGTTCTGTGAAATCAACTCACAGAGTTACAGCTTTCCCGTCAAGAAGCCTTTCGCTAAGACAGTTCTTTTGGAATTGGCAAAGAGATATTTGGAAGCCCATAGAGGGCTATGGTGAAAAAGGAAATATCCTCAGATGAAATCTGGAAAGAAGCTTTCTGAGAAACTGCTTAGTGTTCTGTTAATTCATCTCACAGAGTTACATCTGTATTTCGTGGATCTCTTTGCTAGCCTTATTTCTGTGGAATCTGAGAACAGATATTTCGGATACCTTTGAAGACTTTAGGGCCATAGGAAATATCCTGCGATAACAAAGAGAAAGAAGCTTTCTGAGAAACTTCTTTGTGTTCTGTGAAATCATCTCACAGAGTTACAGCTTTCCCCTCAAGAAGCCTTTCGCTAAGACAGTTCTTGTGTAACTGGCAAAGTGATATTTGGAAGCCCATAGAGGGCTATGGTGAAAAAGGAAATATCCTCAGATGAAATCTGGAAAGAAGCTTTCTGAGAAACTGCTTAGTGTTCTGTGAATTCATCTCACAGATTTACTGCTGTATTTCGTGGATCTCTTTGCTAGCCTTATTTCTGAGGAATCTGAGAACAGAGATTTCGGATCCCTTTGAAGACTATAGGGCCAAAGGAAATATCCTCCGATAACAAAGAGAAAGAAGGTTTCTGAGAAACTTCTTTGTGTTCTGTGAAATCATATCACAGAGTTACAGCATTCCCCTCAAGAAGACTTTCGCTCAGACAGTTCTTGTGGAATTGGCAAAGAGATATTTGGAAGCCCTAAGAGGGCTATGGTGGAAAAGGAAATATCCTCAGATGAAATCTGGAAAGAAGCTTTCTGAGAAACTGCTTAGTGTTCTGTGAATTCATCTCACAGAGTTACATGTGTATTTCGTGCATCTCTTTGCTAGCCTTATTTCTGTGGAATCTGAGAAAAGATATTTCGGATCCCTATGAAGAATATAGGGCCAAAGGAAATATCCTCCGATAACAAAGTGAAAGAAGCTTTCTGAGAAACTTCTTTGTGTTCTGTGAAATCATCTCACAGAGTTACAGCTTTCCCCTCAAGAAGCCTTTCGCTAAGACAGTTCTTGTGGAATTGGCAAAGTGATATTTGGAAGACCATAGAGGGCTATGGTGAAAAAGGAAATATCCTCAGATGAAATCTGGAAAGAAGCTTTCTGAGAAAGTGCTTAGTGTTCTGTGAATTCATCTCACAGAGTTACATCTGTATTTCGTGGATCTCTTTGCTAGCCTTATTTCTGTGGAATCTGAGAACAGATATTTCGGATCCCTTTGAAAACTATAGGGCCAAAGGAAATATCCTGCGATAACAAAGAGAAAGAAGCTTTCTGAGAAACTTCTTTGTGTTCTGTGAAATCATCTCACAGAATTACAGCTTTCCCCTCAAGAAGCCTTTCGCTAAGACAGTTCTTGTGGAATTGGCAAAGTGATATTTGTAAGCCCATAGAGGGCTATGGTGAAAAAGGAAATATCCTCAGATGAAATCTGGAAAGAAGCTTTCTGAGAAACTGCTTAGTGTTCTGTGAATTCATCTCACAGAGTTACATCTGTATTTCGTGGATCTCTTTGCTAGCCTTATTTCTGTGGAATCTGAGAACAGATATTTCGGATCCCTTTGAAGACTATAGGGCCAAAGGAAATATCCTGCGATAACAAAGAGAAAGAAGCTTTCTGAGAAACTTCTTTCTGTTCTGTGAAATCATCTCACAGAGTTACAGCTTTCCCCTCAAG
Organism: Macaca nemestrina; assembly: GCF_043159975.1. Classification (NCBI taxonomy): domain Eukaryota; kingdom Metazoa; phylum Chordata; class Mammalia; order Primates; family Cercopithecidae; genus Macaca; species Macaca nemestrina. The sequence goes on along the minus strand of NC_092128.1, from coordinate 136,725,410 downwards.
AAGCCTTTCGCTAAGACAGTTCTTGTGGAATTGGCAAAGTGATATTTGGAAGCCCATAGAGGGCTATGGTGAAAAAGGAAATATCCTCAGATGAAATCTGAAAAGAAGCTTTCTGAGAAACTGCTTAGTGTTCTGTGAATTCATCTCACAGTGGTACATCTGTATTTCGTGGATCTCTTTGCTAGCCTTATTTCTGTGGAATCTGAGAACAGATATTTCGGATCCCTTTGAAGACTATAGGGCCAAAGGAGATATCCTGCGACAACAAAGGGAAAGAAGCTTTCTGAGAAACTTCTTTGTGTTCTGTGAAATCATCTCACAGAGTTACAGCTTTCCCCTCAAAAAGCCTTTAACTAAGACAGTTCTTGTGAAATTGGCAAAGAGATATTTGGAAGCCCATAGAGGGCTATGGTGAAAAAGGAAATATCCTCAGATGAAATCTGGAAAGAAGCTTTCTGAGAAACTGCTTAGTGGTCTGTGAATTCATCTCACAGAGTTACATATGTATTTCGTGGATCTCTTTGCTAGCCTTATTTCTGTGGAATCTGAGAAAAGATATTTCGGATCCCAATGAAGACTATAGGGCCAAAGGAAATATCCTCCGATGACAAAGAGAAAGAAGCTTTCTCAGAAACTTCTTTGTGTTCTGTGAAATCATCCCACAGAGTTACAGCTTTCCCCTCAAGAAGCCTTTCGCTAAGACAGTTCTTGTGGAATTGGCAAAGTGATATTTGTAAGCCCATAGAGGGCTATGGTGAAAAAGGAAATATTCTCAGATGATATCTGGAAAGAAGCTTTGTGAGAAACTGCTTTGTGTTCTGTTAATTCATCTCACAGGGTTACATGTGTATATCGTGGATCTCTTTGCTAGCCTTATTTCTGTGGAATCTGAGAAAAGATATTTTGGATCCCTTTGAAGACTATGGGGCCAAAGGAAATATCCTCCGATAACAAAGAGAAAGAAGCTTTCTGAGAAACTTCTTTGTGTTCTGTGAAATCAACTCACAGAGTTACAGCTTTCCCGTAAAGAAGCCTTTCGCTAAGACAGTTCTTGTGGAATTGGCAAAGAGATATTTGGAAGCCCATAGAGGGGTAAGGTGAAAAAGGAAATATCCTCAGATGAAATCTGGAAAGAAGCTTTCTGAGAAACTGCTTAGTGTTCTGTTAATTCATCTCACAGAGTTACATCTGTATTTCGTGGATCTCTTTGCTAGCCTTATTTCTGTGGAATCTGAGAACAGATATTTCGGATCCCTTTGAAGACTATAGGGCCATAGGAAATATCCTGCGATAACAAAGAGAAAGAAGCTTTCTGAGAAACTTCTTTGTGTTCTGTGAAATCATCTCACAGAGTTACAGCTTTCCCCTCAAGAAGCCTTTCGCTAAGACAGTTCTTGTGGAATTGGCCAAGTGATATTTGGAAGCCCATAGAGGGCTATGGTGAAAAAGGAAATATCCTCAGATGAAATCTGGAAAGTAGCTTTCTGAGAAACTGCTTAGTGTTCTGTGAATTCATCTCACAGATTTACAGCTGTATTTCGTGGATCTCATTGCTAGCCTTATTTCTGTGGAATGTGAGAACAGATATTTCGGATCCCTTTGAAGACTATAGGGCCAAAGGAAATATCCTGCGATAACAAAGAGAAAGAAGCTTTCTGAGAAACTTCTTTGTGTTCTGTGAAATCATCTCACAGAGTTACAGCATTCCCCTCAAGAAGCCTTTCGCTCAGACAGTTCTTGTGGAATTGGCAAAGAGATATTTGGAAGCCCTTAGAGGGCTATGGTGGAAAAGGAAATATCCTCAGATGAAATCTGGAAAGAAGCTTTCTGAGAAACTGCTTAGTGTTCTGTGAATTCATCTCACAGAGTTACATGTGTATTTCGTGGATCTCTTTGCTAGCCTTATTTCTGTGGAATCTGAGAAAAGATATTTCGGATCCCTATGAAGACTATAGGGCCAAAGGAAATATCCTCCGATAACAAAGAGAAAGAAGCTTTCTGAGAAACTTCTTTGTGTTCTGTGAAATCATCTCACAGAGTTACAGCTTTCCCCTCAAGAAGCCTTTCGCTAAGACAGTTCTTGTGGAATTGGCAAAGTGATATTTGGAAGACCATAGAGGGCTATGGTGAAAAAGGAAATATCCTCAGATGAAATCTGGAAAGAAGCTTTCTGAGAAAGTGCTTAGTGTTCTGTGAATTCATCTCACAGAGTTACATCTGTATTTCGTGGATCTCTTTCCTAGCCTTATTTCTGTGGAATCTGAGAACAGATATTTCGGATCCCATTGAAGACTATAGGGCCAAAGGAAATATCCTGCGATAATAAAGAGAAAGAAGCTTTCTGAGAAACTTCTTTCTGTTCTGTGAAATCATCTCACAGAGTTACAGCTTTCCCCTCAAGAAGCCTTTCGCTAAGACAGTTCTTGTGGAATTGGCAAAGTGATATTTGGAAGCCCATAGAGGGCTATGGTGAAAAAGGAAATATCCTCAGATGAAATCTGAAAAGAAGCTTTCTGAGAAACTGCTTAGTGTTCTGTGAATTCATCTCACAGAGGTACATCTGTATTTCGTGGATCTCTTTGCTAGCCTTATTTCTGTGGAATCTGAGAACAGATATTTCGGATCCCTTTGAAGACTATAGGGCCAAAGGAGATATCCTGCGACAACAAAGTGAAAGAAGCTTTCTGAGAAACTTCTTTGTGTTCTGTGAAATCATCTCACAGAATTACAGCTTTCCCCTCAAGAAGCCTTTCGCTAAGACAGTTCTTGTGGAATTGGCCAAGTGATATTTGGAAGCCCATAGAGGGCTATGGTGAAAAAGGAAATATCCTCAGATGGAATCTGGAAAGAAGCTTTCTGAGAAACTGCTTAGTGTTCTGTGAATTCATCTCACAGAGTTACATCTGTATTTCGTGAATCTCTTTGCTTACCATATTTCTGTGGAATGTGAGAACAGATATTTCGGATCCCTTTGAAGACTATAGGGCCAAAGGAAATATCCTGCGATAACAAAGAGAAAGAAGCTTTCTGAGAAACTTCTTTCTGTTCTGTGAAATCATCTCACAGAGTTACAGCTTTCCCCTCAAGAAGCCTTTCGCTAAGACAGTTCTTGTGGAATTGGCAAAGTGATATTTGGAAGCCCATAGAGGGCTATGTTGAAAAAGGAAATATCCTCAGATGAAATCTGGAAAGAAGCTTTCTGAGAAACTGCTTAGTGTTCTGTGAATTCATCTCACAGAGTTACATCTGTATTTCGTGGATCTCTTTGCTAGCCTTATTTCTGTCGAATCTGAGAACAGATATTTCGGATCCCTTTGAAGACTATAGGGCCAAAGGAAATATCCTCCGATAACAAAGAGAAAGAAGCTTTCTGAGAAACTTCTTTGTGTTCTGTGAAATCATCTCACAGAGTTACAGCTTTCCCCTCAAGAACCCTTTAACTGAGACAGTTCTTGTGTGATTGGCAAAGAGATATTTGGAAGCCCATAGAGGGCTATGGTGAAAAAGGAAATATCCTCAGATGAAATCTGGAAAGAAGATTTCTGAGAAACTGCTTAGTGTTCTATGAATTCATCTCACAGAGTTACATCTGTATTTCGTGGATCTCTTTGCTAGCCTTATTTCTGTGGAATCTGAGAAAAGATATTTCGGATCCCTATGCAGACTATAGGGCCAAAGGAAATATCCTCCGATAACAAAGAGAAAGAAGCTTTCTGAGAAACTTCTTTGTGTTCTGTGAAATCATCTCACAGAGTTACAGCTTTCCCCTCAAGAAGCCTTTCGCTAAGACAGTTCTTGTGGAATTGGCAAAGTGATATTTGGAAGCCCATTGAGGGCTATGGTGAAAAAGGAATTATCCTCAGATGAAATCTGGAAAGAAGCTTTCTGAGAAAGTGCTTAGTGTTCTGTGAATTCATCTCACAGAGTTACATCTGTATTTCGTGGATCTCTTTGCTAGCCTTATTTCTGTGGAATCTGAGAACAGATATTTCGGATCCCTTTGAAGACTATAGGGCCAAAGGAAATATCCTCCGATAACAAAGAGAAAGAAGCTTTCTGAGAAACTCCTTTCTGTTCTGTGAAATCATCTCACAGAGTTACAGCTTTCCTCTCAAGAAGCCTTTCGCTAAGACAGTTCTTGTGGAAATGGCAAAGTGATATTTGTAAGCCCATAGAGGGCTATGGTGAAAAAGGAAATATCCTCAGATGAAATCTGGAAAGAAGCTTTTTGAGAAACTGCTTAGTGTTCTGTGAATTCATCTCACAGAGTTACATCTGTATTTCGTGGATCTCTTTGCTAGCCTTATTTCTGTCGAATCTGAGAACAGAGATTTCGGATCCCTTTGAAGACTATAGGGCCTAAGGAAATATCCTCCGATAACAAAGTGAAAGAAGGTTTCTGAGAAACTTCTTTGTGTTCTGTGAAATCATCTCACAGAGTTACAGCATTCCCCTCAAGAAGACTTTCGCTCTGACAGTTCTTGTGGAATTGGCAAAGAGATATTTGGAAGCCCATAGAGGGCTATGGTGAAAAAGGAAATATCCTCAGATGAAATCTGGAAAGAAGCTTTCTGAGAAACTGCTTAGTGTTCTGTGAATTCATCTCACAGAGTTACATGTGTATTTCGTGGATCTCTTTGCTAGCCTTATTTCTGTGGAATCTGAGAACAGATATTTCGGATCCTTTGAAGACTATAGGGCCAAAGGAAATATCCTCCGATAACAAAGAGAAAGAAGCTTTCTGAGAAACTTCTTTCTGTTCTGTGTAATCATCTCACAGAGTTACAGCTTTCCCCTCAAGAAGCCTTTCGCTAAGACAGTTCTTGTGGAAATGGCAAAGTGATATTTGCAAGCCCATAGAGGGCTATGGTGAAAAAGGAAATATCCTCAGATGAAATCTGGAAAGAAGCTTTCTGAGAAACTGCTTAGTGTTCTGTGAATTCATCTCACAGAGTTACATCTGTATTTCGTGGATCTCTTTGCTAGCCTTATTTCTGTGGAATCTGAGAACAGATATTTCGGATCCCTTTGAAGACTATAGGGCCAAAGGAAATATCCTGCGATAACAAAGAGAAAGAAGCTTTCTGAGAAACTTCTTTGTGTTCTGTGAAATCAACTCACAGAGTTACAGCTTTCCCGTCAAGAAGTCTTTCGCTAAGACAGTTCTTGTGGAATTGGCAAAGAGATATTTGGAAGCCCATAGAGGGCTATGGTGAAAAAGGAAATATCCTCAGATGAAATCTGGAAAGAAGCTTTCTGAGAAACTGCTTAGTGTTCTGTTAATTCATCTCACAGAGTTACATCTGTATTTCGTGGATCTCTTTGCTAGCCTTATTTCTGTGGAATCTGAGAACAGATATTTCGGATCCCTTTGAAGACTTTAGGGCCATAGGAAATATCCTGCGATAACAAAGAGAAAGAAGCTTTCTGAGAAACTTCTTTGTGTTCTGTGAAATCATCTCACAGAGTTACAGCTTTCCCCTCAAGAAGCCTTTCGCTAAGACAGTTCTTGTGTAACTGGCAAAGTGATATTTGGAAGCCCATAGAGGGCTATGGTGAAAAAGGAAATATCCTCAGATGAAATCTGGAAAGAAGCTTTCTGAGAAACTTCTTAGTGTTCTGTGAATTCATCTCACAGATTTACAGCTGTATTTCGTGGATCTCTTTGCTAGCCTTATTTCTGTGGAATCTGAGAACAGAGATTTCGGATCCCTTTGAAGACTATAGGGCCAAAGGAAATATCCTCCGATAACAAAGAGAAAGAAGGTTTCTGAGAAACTTCTTTGTATTCTGTGAAATCATATCACAGAGTTACAGCATTCCCCTCAAGAAGACTTTCGCTCAGACAGTTCTTGTGGAATTGGCAAAGAGATATTTGGAAGCCCTTAGAGGGCTATGGTGGAAAAGGAAATATCCTCAGATGAAATCTGGAAAGAAGCTTTCTGAGAAACTGCTTAGTGTTCTGTGAATTCATCTCACAGAGTTACATGTGTATTTCGTGGATATCTTTGCTAGCCTTATTTCTGTGGAATCTGAGAAAAGATATTTCGGATCCCTATGAAGACTATAGGGCCAAAGGAAATATCCTCCGATAACAAAGTGAAAGAAGCTTTCTGAGAAACTTCTTTGTGTTCTGTGAAATCATCTCACAGAGTTACAGCTTTCCCCTCAAGAAGCCTTTCGCTAAGACAGTTCTTGTGGAATTGGCAAAGTGATATTTGGAAGACCATAGAGGGCTATGGTGAAAAAGGAAATATCCTCAGATGAAATCTGGAAAGAAGCTTTCTGAGAAAGTGCTTAGTGTTCTGTGAATTCATCTCACAGAGTTACATCTGTATTTCGTGGATCTCTTTGCTAGCCTTATTTCTGTGGAATCTGAGAACAGATATTTCGGATCCCATTGAAGACTATAGGGCCAAAGGAAATATCCTGCGATAATAAAGAGAAAGAAGCTTTCTGAGAAACTTCTTTCTGTTCTGTGAAATCATCTCACAGAGTTACAGCTTTCCCCTCAAGAAGCCTTTCGCTAAGACAGTTCTTGTGGAATTGGCAAAGTGATATTTGGAAGCCCATAGAGGGCTATGGTGAAAAAGGAAATATCCTCAGATGAAATCTGAAAAGAAGCTTTCTGAGAAACTGCTTAGTGTTCTGTGAATTCATCTCACAGAGGTACATCTGTATTTCGTGGATCTCTTTGCTAGCCTTATTTCTGTGGAATCTGAGAACAGATATTTCGGATCCCTTTGAAGACTATAGGGCCAAAGGAGATATCCTGCGACAACAAAGGGAAAGAAGCTTTCTGAGAAACTTCTTTGTGTTCTGTGAAATCATCTCACAGAATTACAGCTTTCCCCTCAAGAAGCCTTTCGCTAAGACAGTTCTTGTGGAATTGGCCAAGTGATATTTGGAAGCCCATAGAGGGCTATGGTGAAAAAGGAAATATCCTCAGATGAAATCTGGAAAGAAGCTTTCTGAGAAACTGCTTAGTGTTCTGTGAATTCATCTCACAGAGTTACATCTGTATTTCGTGAATCTCTTTGCTAGCCATATTTCTGTGGAATGTGAGAACAGATATTTCGGATCCCTTTGAAGACTATAGGGCCAAAGGAAATATCCTGCGATAACAAAGAGAAAGAAGCTTTCTGAGAAACTTCTTTGTGTTCTGTGAAATCATCTCACAGAGTTACAGCTTTCCCCTCAAGAAGCCTTTCGCTAAGACAGTTCTTGTGGAATTGGCAAAGTGATATTTGGAAGCCCATAGAGGGCTATGTTGAAAAAGGAAATATCCTGAGATGAAATCTGGAAAGAAGCTTTCTGAGAAACTGCTTAGTGTTCTGTGAATTCATCTCACAGAGTTACATCTGTATTTCGTGGATCTCTTTGCTAGCCTTATTTCTGTCGAATCTGAGAACAGATATTTCGGATCCCTTTGAAGACTATAGGGCCAAAGGAAATATCCTCCGATAACAAAGAGAAAGAAGCTTTCTGAGAAACTTCTTTGTGTTCTGTGAAATCATCTCACAGAGTTACAGCTTTCCCCTCAAGAACCCTTTAACTGAGACAGTTCTTGTGTGATTGGCAAAGAGATATTTGGAAGCCCATAGAGGGCTATGGTGAAAAAGGAAATATCCTCAGATGAAATCTGGAAAGAAGCTTTCTGAGAAACTGCTTAGTGTTCTGTGAATTCATCTCACAGAGTTACATCTGTATTTCGTGGATCTCTTTGCTAGCCTTATTTCTGTGGAATCTGAGAAAAGATATTTCGGATCCCTATGCAGACTATAGGGCCAAAGGAAATATCCTCCGATAACAAAGAGAAAGAAGCTTTCTGAGAAACTTCTTTGTGTTCTGTGAAATCATGTCACAGAGTTACAGCTTTCCCCTCAAGAAGCCTTTCGCTAAGACAGTTCTTGTGGAATTGGCAAAGTGATATTTGGAAGCCCATAGAGGGCTATGGTGAAAAAGGAAATATCCTCAGATGAAATCTGGAAAGAAGCTTTCTGAGAAACTGCTTAGTGTTCTGTGAATTCATCTCACAGAGTTACATCTGTATTTCGTGAATCTCTTTGCTAGCCATATTTCTGTGGAATGTGAGAACAGATATTTCGGATCCCTTTGAAGACTATAGGGCCAAAGGAAATATCCTGCGATAACAAAGAGAAAGAAGCTTTCTGAGAAACTTCTTTCTGTTCTGTGAAATCATCTCACAGAGTTACAGCTTTCCCCTCAAGAAGCCTTTCGCTAAGACAGTTCTTGTGGAATTGGCAAAGTGATATTTGGAAGCCCATAGAGGGATATGGTGAAAAAGGAAATATCCTGAGATGAAATCTGGAAAGAAGCTTTCTGAGAAACTGCTTAGTGTTCTGTTAATTCATCTCACAGAGTTACATCTGTATTTCGTGGATCTCTTTGCTAGCCTTATTTCTGTCGAATCTGAGAACAGATATTTCGGATCCCTTTGAAGACTATAGGGCCAAAGGAAATATCCTCCGATAACAAAGAGAAAGAAGCTTTCTGAGAAACTTCTTTGTGTTCTGTGAAATCATCTCACAGAGTTACAGCTTTCCCCTCAAGAACCCTTTAACTGAGACAGTTCTTGTGTGATTGGCAAAGAGATATTTGGAAGCCCATAGAGGGTTATGGTGAAAAAGGAAATATCCTCAGATGAAATCTGGAAAGAAGCTTTCTGAGAAACTGCTTAGTGTTCTGTGAATTCATCTCACAGAGTTACATCTGTATTTCGTGGATCTCTTTGCTAGCCTTATTTCTGTGGAATCTGAGAAAAGATATTTCGGATCCCTAGGCAGACTATAGGGCCAAAGGAAATATCCTCCGAAAACAAAGAGAAAGAAGCTTTCTGAGAAACTTCTTTGTGTTCTGTGAAATCATCTCACAGAGTTACAGCTTTCCCCTCAAGAAGCCTTTCGCTAAGACAGTTCTTGTGGAATTGGCAAAGTGATATTTGGAAGCCCATTGAGGGCTATGGTGAAAAAGGAAATATCCTCAGATGAAATCTGGAAAGAAGCTTTCTGAGAAAGTGCTTAGTGTTCTGTTAATTCATCTCACAGAGTTACATCTGTATTTCGTGGATCTCTTTGCTAGCCTTATTTCTGTGGAATCTGAGAACAGATATTTCGGATCCCTTTGAAGACTATAGGGCCAAAGGACATATCCTCCGATAACAAAGAGAAAGAAGCTTTCTGAGAAACTTCTTTGTGTTCTGTGAAATCATCTCACAGAGTTACAGCTTTCCCCTCAAGAAGCCTTTTGCTAAGACAGTTCTTGTGGAATTGGCAAAGTGATACTTGGAAGCCCATAGAGGGCTATGGTGAAAAAGGAAATATCCTCAGATGAAATCTGGAAAGAAGCTTTCTGAGAAACTGCTTAGTGTTCTGTGAATTCATCTCACAGAGTTACATCTGTATTTCGTGGATCTCTTTGCTAGCCTTATTTCTGTGGAATCTGAGAACAGATATTTCGGATCCCTTTGAAGACTATAGGGCCAAAGGAAATATCCTGCGATAACAAAGAGAAAGAAGCTTTCTGAGAAACTTCTTTGTGTTCTGTGAAATCAACTCACAGAGTTACAGCTTTCCCGTCAAGAAGCCTTTCGCTAAGACAGTTCTTGTGGAATTGGCAAAGAGATATTTGGAAGCCCATAGAGGGCTATGGTGAAAAAGGAAATATCCTCAGATGAAATCTGGAAAGAAGCTTTCTGAGAAACTGCTTAGTGTTCTGTGAATTCATCTCACAGAGTTACATATGTATTTCCTGGATCTCTTTGCTAGCCTTATTTCTGTGGAATCTGAGAACAGATATTTCGGATCCCTTTGAAGACTTTAGGGCCATAGGAAATATCCTGCGATAACAAAGAGAAAGAAGCTTTCTGAGAAACTTCTTTGTGTTCTGTGAAATCATCTCACAGAGTTACAGCTTTCCCCTCAAGAAGCCTTTCGCTAAGACAGTTCTTGTGTAACTGGCAAAGTGATATTTGGAAGCCCATAGAGGGCTATGGTGAAAAAGGAAATATCATCAGATGAAATCCGGAAAGAAGCTTTCTGAGAAACTGCTTAGTGTTCTGTGAATTCATCTCACAGATTTACAGCTGTATTTCGTGGATCTCTTTGCTAGCCTTATTTCTGTGGAATCTGAGAACAGAGATTTCGGATCCCTTTGAAGACTATAGGGCCAAAGGAAATATCCTCCGATAACAAAGAGAAAGAAGGTTTCTGAGAAACTTCTTTGTGTTCTGTGAAATCATCTCACAGAGTTACAGCATTCCCCTCAAGAAGACTTTCGCTCAGACAGTTCTTGTGGAATTGGCAAAGAGATATTTGGAAGCCCATAGAGGGCTATGGTGAAAAAGGAAATATCCTCAGATGAAATCTGGAAAGAAGCTTTCTGAGAAACTTCTTAGTGTTCTGTTAATTCATCTCACAGAGTTACATGTGTATTTCGTGGATCTCTTTGCTAGCCTTATTTCTGTGGAATCTGAGAACAGATATTTCGGATCCCTTTGAAGACTATAGGGCCAAAGGAAATATCCTCCGATAACAAAGAGAAAGAAGCTTTCTGAGAAACTTCTTTCTGTTCTGTGAAATCATCTCACAGAGTTACAGCTTTCCCCTCAAGAAGCCTTTCGCTAAGACAGTTCTTGTGGAAATGGCAAAGTGATATTTGTAAGCCCATAGAGGGCTATGGTGAAAAAGGAAATATCCTCAGATGAAATCTGGAAAGAAGCTTTCTGAGAAACTGCTTAGTGTTCTGTGAATTCATCTCACAGAGTTACATATGTATTTCGTGGATCTCTTTGCTAGCCTTATTTCTGTGGAATCTGAGAAAAGATATTTCGGATCCCTATGAAGATTATAGGGCCAAAGGAAATATCCTCCGATGACAAAGAGAAAGAAGCTTTCTGAGAAACTTCTTTGTGTTCTGTGAAATCATCTCACAGAGTTACAGCTTTCCCCTCAAGAAGCCTTTCGCTAAGACAGTTCTTGTGGAATTGGCAAAGTGATATTTGGAAGCCCCTAGAGGGCTAAGGTGAAAAAGGAAATATCCTCAGATGAAATCTGGAAAGAAGCTTTCTGAGAAAGTGCTTAGTGTTCTGTGAATTCATCTCACAGAGTTACATCTCTATTTCGTGGATCTCTTTGCTAGCCTTATTTCTGTGGAATCTGAAAACAGATATTTCCGATCCCTTTGAAGACTATAGGGCCAAAGGAAATATCCTGCGATAACAAAGAGAAAGAAGCTTTCTGAGAAACTTCTTTGTGTTCTGTGAAATCATCTCACAGAGTTACAGCTTTCACCTCAAGAAGCCTTTCGCTAAGACAGTTCTTGTGGAATTGGCAAAGTGATATTTGGAAGCCCATAGAGGCCTATGGTGAAAAAGGAAATATCCTCAGATGAAATCTGGAAAGAAGCTTTCTGAGAAACTGCTTAGTGTTCTGTGAATTCATCTCACAGAGTTACATGTGTATTTCGTGGATCTCTTTGCTAGCCTTATTTCTGTGGAATCTGAGAACAGATATTTCGGATCCCTTTGAAGACTATAGGGCCAAAGGAAATATCCTGCGATAACAAAGAGAAAGAAGCTTTCTGAGAAACTTCTTTGTGTTCTGTGAAATCATCTCACAGAGTTACAGCTTTCACCTCAAGAAGCCTTTCGCTAAGACAGTTCTTGTGGAATTGGCAAAGTGATATTTGGAAGCCCATAGAGGGCTATGGTGAAAAAGGAAATATCCTCAGATGAAATCTGGAAAGAAGCTTTCTGAGAAACTGCTTAGTGTTCTGTGAATTCATCTCACAGAGTTACATCTGTATTTCGTGGATCTCTTTGCTAGCCTTATTTCTGTCGAAACTGAGAACAGATATTTCGGATCCCTTTGAAGACTAAAGGGCCAAAGGAAATATCCTCCGATAACAAAGAGAAAGAAGCTTTCTGAGAAACTTCTTTGTGTTCTGTGAAATCATCTCACAGAGTTACAGCTTTCCCCTCAAGAAGCCTTTCGCTAGGACAGTTCTTGTGTAATTGGCAAAGAGATATTTGAAAGCCCATAGAGGGCTATGGTGACAAAGGAAATATCCTCAGATGAAATCTGGAAAGAAGCTTTCTGAGAAACTGCTTAGTGTTCTGTGAATTCATCTCACAGAGTTACATCTGTATTTCGTGGATCTCTTTGCTAGCCTTATTTCTGTGGAATCTGAGAACAGATATTTCGGATCCCTTTGAAGACTATAGGGCCAAAGGACATATCCTCCGATAACAAAGAGAAAGAAGCTTTCTGAGAAACTTCTTTGTGTTCTGTGAAATCATCTCACAGAGTTACAGCTTTCCCCTCAAGAACCCTTTAACTGAGACAGTTCTTGTGTGATTGGCAAAGAGATATTTGGAAGCCCATAGAGGGCTATGGTGAAAAAGGAAATATCCTCAGATGAAATCTGGAAAGAAGCTTTCTGAGAAACTGCTTAGTGTTCTGTGAATTCATCTCACAGAGTTACATCTGTATTTCGTGGATCTCTTTGCTAGCCTTATTTCTGTGGAATCTGAGAAAAGATATTTCGGATCCCTATGCAGACTATAGGGCCAAAGGAAATATCCTCCGATAACAAAGAGAAAGAAGCTTTCTGAGAAACTTCTTTGTGTTCTGTGAAATCATCTCCAAGAGTTACAGCTTTCCCCTCAAGAAGCCTTTCGCTAAGACAGTTCTTGTGGAATTGGCAAAGTGATATTTGGAAGCCCATTGAGGGCTATGGTGAAAAAGGAAATATCCTCAGATGAAATCTGGAAAGAAGCTTTCTGAGAAAGTGCTTAGTGTTCTGTGAATTCATCTCACAGAGTTACATCTGTATTTCGTGGATCTCTTTGCTAGCCCTATTTCTGTGGAATCTGAGAACAGATATTTCGGATCCCTTTGAAGACTATAGGGCCAAAGGACATATCCTCCGATAACAAAGAGAAAGAAGCTTTCTGAGAAACTTCTTTGTGTTCTGTGAAATCATCTCACAGAGTTACAGCTTTCCCCTCAAGAAGCCTTTTGCTAAGACAGTTCTTGTGGAATTGGCAAAGTGATACTTGGAAGCCCATAGAGGGATATGGTGAAAAAGGAAATATCCAAAGATGAAATCTGGAAAGAAGCTTTCTGAGAAACTGCTTAGTGTTCTGTTAATTCATCTCACAGGGTTACATGTGTATATCGTGGATCTCTTTGCTAGCCTTATTTCTGTGGAATCTGAGAAAAGATATTTCGGATCCCTTTGAAGACTATAGGGCCAAAGGAAATATCCTCCGATAACAAAGATAAAGAAGCTTTCTGAGAAACTCCTTTCTGTTCTGTGAAATCATCTCACGGAGTTACAGCTTTCCTCTCAAGAAGCCTTTCGCTAAGACAGTTCTTGTGGAAATGGCAAAGTGATATTTGTAAGCCCATAGAGGGCTATGGTGAAAAAGGAAATATCCTCAGATGAAATCTGGAAAGAAGCTTTTTGAGAAACTGCTTAGTGTTCTGTGAATTCATCTCACAGAGTTACATCTGTATTTCGTGGATCTCTTTGCTAGCCTTATTTCTGTCGAATCTGAGAACAGAGATTTCGGATCCCTTTGAAGACTATAGGGCCTAAGGAAATATCCTCCGATAACAAAGTGAAAGAAGGTTTCTGAGAAACTTCTTTGTGTTCTGTGAAATCATCTCACAGAGTTACAGCATTCCCCTCAAGAAGACTTTCGCTCTGACAGTTCTTGTGGAATTGGCAAAGAGATATTTGGAAGCCCATAGAGGGCTATGGTGAAAAAGGAAATATCCTCAGATGAAATCTGGAAAGAAGCTTTCTGAGAAACTGCTTAGTGTTCTGTTAATTCATCTCACAGAGTTACATCTGTATTTCGTGGATCTCTTTGCTAGCCTTATTTCTGTGGAATCTGAGAACAGATATTTCGGATCCCTTTGAAGACTTTAGGGCCATAGGAAATATCCTGCGATAACAAAGAGAAAGAAGCTTTCTGAGAAACTTCTTTGTGTTCTGTGAAATCATCTCACAGAGTTACAGCTTTCCCCTCAAGAAGCCTTTCGCTAAGACAGTTCTTGTGTAACTGGCAAAGTGATATTTGGAAGCCCATAGAGGGCTATGGTGAAAAAGGAAATATCCTCAGATGAAATCTGGAAAGAAGCTTTCTGAGAAACTGCTTAGTGTTCTGTGAATTCATCTCACAGATTTACAGCTGTATTTCGTGGATCTCTTTGCTAGCCTTATTTCTGTGGAATCTGAGAACAGAGATTTCGGATCCCTTTGAAGACTATAGGGCCAAAGGAAATATCCTCCGATAACAAAGAGAAAGAAGGTTTCTGAGAAACTTCTTTGTGTTCTGTGAAATCATATCACAGAGTTACAGCATTCCCCTCAAGAAGACTTTCGCTCAGACAGTTCTTGTGGAATTGGCAAAGAGATATTTGGAAGCCCTTAGAGGGCTATGGTGGAAAAGGAAATATCCTCAGATGAAATCTGGAAAGAAGCTTTCTGAGAAACTGCTTAGTGTTCTGTGAATTCATCTCACAGAGTTACATGTGTATTTCGTGGATCTCTTTGCTAGCCTTATTTCTGTGGAATCTGAGAAAAGATATTTCGGATCCCTATGAAGACTATAGGGCCAAAGGAAATATCCTCCGATAACAAAGTGAAAGAAGCTTTCTGAGAAACTTCTTTGTGTTCTGTGAAATCATCTCACAGAGTTACAGCTTTCCCCTCAAGAAGCCTTTCGCTAAGACAGTTCTTGTGGAATTGGCAAAGTGATATTTGGAAGACCATAGAGGGCTATGGTGAAAAAGGAAATATCCTCAGATGAAATCTGGAAAGAAGCTTTCTGAGAAAGTGCTTAGTGTTCTGTGAATTCATCTCACAGAGTTACATCTGTATTTCGTGGATCTCTTTGCTAGCCTTATTTCTGTGGAATCTGAGAACAGATATTTCGGATCCCATTGAAGACTATAGGGCCAAAGGAAATATCCTGCGATAGTAAAGAGAAAGAAGCTTTCTGAGAAACTTCTTTCTGTTCTGTGAAATCATCTCACAGAGTTACAGCTTTCCCCTCAAGAAGCCTTTCGCTAAGACAGTTCTTGTGGAATTGGCAAAGTGATATTTGGAAGCCCATAGAGGGCTATGGTGAAAAAGGAAATATCCTCAGATGAAATCTGAAAAGAAGCTTTCTGAGAAACTGCTTAGTGTTCTGTGAATTCATCTCACAGAGGTACATCTGTATTTCGTGGATCTCTTTGCTAGCCTTATTTCTGTGGAATCTGAGAACAGATATTTCGGATCCCTTTGAAGACTATAGGGCCAAAGGAGATATCCTGCGACAACAAAGGGAAAGAAGCTTTCTGAGAAACTTCTTTGTGTTCTGTGAAATCATCTCACAGAATTACAGCTTTCCCCTCAAGAAGCCTTTCGCTAAGACAGTTCTTGTGGAATTGGCCAAGTGATATTTGGAAGCCCATAGAGGGCTATGGTGAAAAAGGAAATATCCTCAGATGAAATCTGGAAAGAAGCTTTCTGAGAAACTGCTTAGTGTTCTGTGAATTCATCTCACAGAGTTACATCTGTATTTCGTGAATCTCTTTGCTAGCCATATTTCTGTGGAATGTGAGAACAGATATTTCGGATCCCTTTGAAGACTATAGGGCCAAAGGAAATATCCTGCGATAACAAAGAGAAAGAAGCTTTCTGAGAAACTTCTTTGTGTTCTGTGAAATCATCTCACAGAGTTACAGCTTTCCCCTCAAGAAGCCTTTCGCTAAGACAGTTCTTGTGGAATTGGCAAAGTGATATTTGGAAGCCCATAGAGGGCTATGTTGAAAAAGGAAATATCCTGAGATGAAATCTGGAAAGAAGCTTTCTGAGAAACTGCTTAGTGTTCTGTGAATTCATCTCACAGAGTTACATCTGTATTTCGTGGATCTCTTTGCTAGCCTTATTTCTGTCGAATCTGAGAACAGATATTTCGGATCCCTTTGAAGACTATAGGGCCAAAGGAAATATCCTCCGATAACAAAGAGAAAGAAGCTTTCTGAGAAACTTCTTTGTGTTCTGTGAAATCATCTCACAGAGTTACAGCTTTCCCCTCAAGAACCCTTTAACTGAGACAGTTCTTGTGTGATTGGCAAAGAGATATTTGGAAGCCCATAGAGGGCTATGGTGAAAAAGGAAATATCCTCAGATGAAATCTGGAAAGAAGCTTTCTGAGAAACTGCTTAGTGTTCTGTGAATTCATCTCACAGAGTTACATCTGTATTTCGTGGATCTCTTTGCTAGCCTTATTTCTGTGGAATCTGAGAAAAGATATTTCGGATCCCTATGCAGACTATAGGGCCAAAGGAAATATCCTCCGATAACAAAGAGAAAGAAGCTTTCTGAGAAACTTCTTTGTGTTCTGTGAAATCATCTCACAGAGTTACAGCTTTCCCCTCAAGAAGCCTTTCGCTAAGACAGTTCTTGTGGAATTGGCAAAGTGATATTTGGAAGCCCATAGAGGGCTATGGTGAAAAAGGAAATATCCTCAGATGAAATCTGGAAAGAAGCTTTCTGAGAAACTGCTTAGTGTTCTGTGAATTCATCTCACAGAGTTACATCTGTATTTCGTGAATCTCTTTGCTAGCCATATTTCTGTGGAATGTGAGAACAGATATTTCGGATCCCTTTGAAGACTATATGGCCAAAGGAAATATCCTGCGATAACAAAGAGAAAGAAGCTTTCTGAGAAACTTCTTTCTGTTCTGTGAAATCATCTCACAGAGTTACAGCTTTCCCCTCAAGAAGCCTTTCGCTAAGACAGTTCTTGTGGAATTGGCAAAGTGATATTTGGAAGCCCATAGAGGGATATGGTGAAAAAGGAAATATCCTGAGATGAAATCTGGAAAGAAGCTTTCTGAGAAACTGCTTAGTGTTCTGTTAATTCATCTCACAGAGTTACATCTGTATTTCGTGGATCTCTTTGCTAGCCTTATTTCTGTCGAATCTGAGAACAGATATTTCGGATCCCTTTGAAGACTATAGGGCCAAAGGAAATATCCTCCGATAACAAAGAGAAAGAAGCTTTCTGAGAAACTTCTTTGTGTTCTGTGAAATCATCTCACAGAGTTACAGCTTTCCCCTCAAGAACCCTTTAACTGACACAGTTCTTGTGTGATTGGCAAAGAGATATTTGGAAGCCCATAGAGGGTTATGGTGAAAAAGGAAATATCCTCAGATGAAATCTGGAAAGAAGCTTTCTGAGAAACTGCTTAGTGTTCTGTGAATTCATCTCACAGAGTTACATCTGTATTTCGTGGATCTCTTTGCTAGCCTTATTTCTGTGGAATCTGAGAAAAGATATTTCGGATCCCTAGGCAGACTATAGGGCCAAAGGAAATATCCTCCGAAAACAAAGAGAAAGAAGCTTTCTGAGAAACTTCTTTGTGTTCTGTGAAATCATCTCACAGAGTTACAGCTTTCCCCTCAAGAAGCCTTTCGCTAAGACAGTTCTTGTGGAATTGGCAAAGTGATATTTGGAAGCCCATTGAGGGCTATGGTGAAAAAGGAAATATCCTCAGATGAAATCTGGAAAGAAGCTTTCTGAGAAAGTGCTTAGTGTTCTGTGAATTCATCTCACAGAGTTACATCTGTATTTCGTGGATCTCTTTGCTAGCCTTATTTCTGTGGAATCTGAGAAAAGATATTTCGGATCCCTATGAAGATTATAGGGCCAAAGGAAATATCCTCCGATGACAAAGAGAAAGAAGCTTTCTGAGAAACTTCTTTGTGTTCTGTGAAATCATCTCACAGAGTTACAGCTTTCCCCTCAAGAAGCCTTTCGCTAAGACAGTTCTTGTGGAATTGGCAAAGTGATATTTGGAAGCCCCTAGAGGGCTAAGGTGAAAAAGGAAATATCCTCAGATGAAATCTGGAAAGAAGCTTTCTGAGAAAGTGCTTAGTGTTCTGTGAATTCATCTCACAGAGTTACATCTCTATTTCGTGGATCTCTTTGCTAGCCTTATTTCTGTGGAATCTGAGAACAGATATTTCCGATCCCTTTGAAGACTATAGGGCCAAAGGAAATATCCTGCGATAACAAAGAGAAAGAAGCTTTCTGAGAAACTTCTTTGTGTTCTGTGAAATCATCTCACAGAGTTACAGCTTTCACCTCAAGAAGCCTTTCGCTAAGACAGTTCTTGTGGAATTGGCAAAGTGATATTTGGAAGCCCATAGAGGCCTATGGTGAAAAAGGAAATATCCTCAGATGAAATCTGGAAAGAAGCTTTCTGAGAAACTGCTTAGTGTTCTGTGAATTCATCTCACAGAGTTACATGTGTATTTCGTGGATCTCTTTGCTAGCCTTATTTCTGTGGAATCTGAGAACAGATATTTCGGATCCCTTTGAAGACTATAGGGCCAAAGGAAATATCCTGCGATAACAAAGAGAAAGAAGCTTTCTGAGAAACTTCTTTGTGTTCTGTGAAATCATCTCACAGAGTTACAGCTTTCACCTCAAGAAGCCTTTCGCTAAGACAGTTCTTGTGGAATTGGCAAAGTGATATTTGGAAGCCCATAGAGGGCTATGGTGAAAAAGGAAATATCCTCAGATGAAATCTGGAAAGAAGCTTTCTGAGAAACTGCTTAGTGTTCTGTGAATTCATCTCACAGAGTTACATCTGTATTTCGTGGATCTCTTTGCTAGCCTTATTTCTGTCGAAACTGAGAACAGATATTTCGGATCCCTTTGAAGACTAAAGGGCCAAAGGAAATATCCTCCGATAACAAAGAGAAAGAAGCTTTCTGAGAAACTTCTTTGTGTTCTGTGAAATCATCTCACAGAGTTACAGCTTTCCCCTCAAGAAGCCTTTCGCTAGGACAGTTCTTGTGTAATTGGCAAAGAGATATTTGAAAGCCCATAGAGGGCTATGGTGACAAAGGAAATATCCTCAGATGAAATCTGGAAAGAAGCTTTCTGAGAAACTGCTTAGT
The DNA here is from genome assembly GCF_043159975.1 of Macaca nemestrina. Taxonomy (NCBI): domain Eukaryota; kingdom Metazoa; phylum Chordata; class Mammalia; order Primates; family Cercopithecidae; genus Macaca; species Macaca nemestrina. Next base: position 136,706,417 of record NC_092128.1, on the reverse strand, counting down.
GTTCTGTGAATTCATCTCACAGAGTTACATCTGTATTTCGTTGATCTCTTTGCTAGCCTTATTTCTGTGGAATGTGAGAACAGATATTTCGGATCCCTTTGAAGACTATAGGGTCAAAGGAAATATCCTGCGATAACAAAGAGAAAGAAGCTTTCTGAGAATCTTCTTTGTGTTCTGTGAAATCATCTCACAGAGTTACAGCTTTCCCCTCAAGAAGCCTTTCGCTAAGACAGTTCTTGTGGAATTGGCAAAGTGATATTTGGAAGCCCATAGAGGGCTATGGTGAAAAAGGAAATATCCTCAGATGAAATCTGGAAAGAAGCTTTCTGAGAAACTGCTTAGTGTTCTGTTAATTCATCTCACAGAGTTACATCTGCATTTCGTGGATCTCTTTGCTAGCCTTATTTCTGTCGAAACTGAGAACAGGTATTTCGGATCCCTTTGAAGACTAAAGGGCCAAAGGAAATATCCTCCGATAACAAAGAGAAAGAAGCTTTCTGAGAAACTTCTTTGTGTTCTGTGAAATCATCTCACAGAGTTACAGCTTTCCCCTCAAGAACCCTTTAACTGAGACAGTTCTTGTGTAATTGGCAAAGAGATATTTGGAAGCCCATAGAGGGCTATGGTGAAAAAGGAAATATCCTCAGATGAAATCTGGAAAGAAGCTTTCTGAGAATCTGCTTAGTGTTCTGTTAATTCATCTCACAGGGTTACATGTGTATATCGTGGATCTCTTTGCTAGCCTTATTTCTGTGGAATCTGAGAAAAGATATTTCGGATCCCTTTGAAGACTATAGGGCCAAAGGAAATATCCTCCGATAACAAAGAGAAAGAAGCTTTCTGAGGAACTTCTTTCTGTTCTGTGAAATCATCTCACAGAGTTACATCTTTCCCCTCAAGAAGCCTTTCGCTAAGACAGTTCTTGTGGAAATGGCATAGTGATATTTGTAAGCCCATAGAGGGCTATGGTGAAAAAGGAAATATCCTCAGATGAAATCTGGAAAGAAGCTTTCTGAGAAACTGCTTAGTGTTCTGTGAATTCATCTCACAGAGTTACATGTGTATTTCGTGGATCCCTTTGCTAGACTTATTTCTGTGGAATCTGAGAACAGAGATTTCGATTCCCTTGGAAGACTATAGGGCCAAAGGAAATATCCTCCGATAACAAAGAGAAAGAAGGTTTCTGAGAAACTTCTTTGTGTTCTGTGAAATCATCTAACAGAGTTACAGCATTCCCCTCAAGAAGACTTTCGCTCAGACAGTTCTTGTGGAATTGGCAAAGAGATATTTGGAAGCCCATAGAGGGCTATGGTGAAAAAGGAAATATCCTCAGATGAAATCTGGAAAGAAGCTTTCTGAGAAACTTCTTAGTGTTCTGTTAATTCATCTCACAGAGTTACATGTGTATTTCGTGGATCTCTTTGCTAGCCTTATTTCTGTGGATTCTGAGAACAGATATTTCGGATCCCTTTGAAGACTATAGGGCCAAAGGAAATATCCTCCGATAACAAAGAGAAAGAAGCTTTCTGAGAAACTTCATTCTGTTCTGTGAAATCATCTCACAGAGTTACATCTTTCCCCTCAAGAAGCCTTTCGCTAAGACAGTTCTTGTGGAAATGGCAAAGTGATATTTGGAAGCCCATAGAGGGCTATGGTGAAAAAGGAAATATCCTCAGATGAAATCTGGAAAGAAGCTTTCTGAGAAACTGCTTAGTGTTCTGTGAATTCATCTCACAGAGTTACATATGTATTTCGTGGATCTCTTTGCTAGCCTTATTTCTGTGGAATCTGAGAAAAGATATTTCGGATCCCTATGAAGATTATAGGGCCAAAGGAAATATCCTCCGATGACAAAGAGAAAGAAGCTTTCTGAGAAACTTCTTTGTGTTCTGTGAAATCATGTCACAGAGTTACAGCTTTCCCCTCAAGAAGCCTTTCGCTAAGACAGTTGTTGTGGAGTTGGCAAAGTGATATTTGGTAGCCCCTAGAGGGCTAAGGTGAAAAAGGAAATATCCTCAGATGAAATCTGGAAAGAAGCTTTCTGAGAAAGTGCTTAGTGTTCTGTGAATTCATCTCACAGAGTTACATCTGTATTTCGTGGATCTCTTTGCTAGCCTTATTTCTGTGGAATCTGAAAACAGATATTTCCGATCCCTTTGAAGACTATAGGGCCAAAGGAAATATCCTGCGATAACAAAGAGAAAGAAGCTTTCTGAGAAACTTCTTTGTGTTCTGTGAAATCATCTCACAGAGTTACAGCTTTCACCTCAAGAAGCCTTTCGCTAAGACAGTTCTTGTGGAATTGGCAAAGTGATATTTGGAAGCCCATAGAGGGCTATGGTGAAAAAGGAAATATCCTCAGATGAAATCTGGAAAGAAGCTTTCTGAGAAACTGCTTAGTGTTCTGTGAATTCATCTCACAGAGTTACATCTGTATTTCGTGGATCTCTTTGCTAGCCTTATTTCTGTCGAAACTGAGAACAGATATTTCGGATCCCTTTGAAGACTATAGGGCCAAAGGAAATATCCTGCGATAACAAAGAGAAAGAAGCTTTCTGAGAAACTTCTTTGTGTTCTGTGAAATCATCTCACAGAGTTACAGCATTCCCCTCAAGAAGCCTTTCGCTCAGACAGTTCTTGTGGAATTGGCAAAGAGATATTTGGAAGCCCTTAGAGGGCTATGGTGGAAAAGGAAATATCCTCAGATGAAATCTGGAAAGAAGCTTTCTGAGAAAGTGCTTAGTGTTCTGTGAATTCATCTCACAGAGTTACATGTGTATTTCGTGGATCTCTTTGCTAGCCTTATTTCTGTGGATTCTGAGAACAGATATTTCGGATCCCTTTGAAGACTATAGGGCCAAAGGAAATATCCTCCGATAACAAAGAGAAAGAAGCTTTCTGAGAAACTTCTTTCTGTTCTGTGAAATCATCTCACAGAGTTACATCTTTCCCCTCAAGAAGCCTTTCGCTAAGACAGTTCTTGTGGAAATGGCAAAGTGATATTTGGAAGCCCATAGAGGGCTATGGTGAAAAAGGAAATATCCTCAGATGAAATCTGGAAAGAAGCTTTCTGAGAAACTGCTTAGTGTTCTGTGAATTCATCTCACAGAGTTACATATGTATTTCGTGGATCTCTTTGCTAGCCTTATTTCTGTGGAATCTGAGAAAAGATATTTCGGATCCCTATGAAGATTATAGGGCCAAAGGAAATATCCTCCGATGACAAAGAGAAAGAAGCTTTCTGAGAAACTTCTTTGTGTTCTGTGAAATCATGTCACAGAGTTACAGCTTTCCCCTCAAGAAGCCTTTCGCTAAGACAGTTGTTGTGGAGTTGGCAAAGTGATATTTGGTAGCCCCTAGAGGGCTAAGGTGAAAAAGGAAATATCCTCAGATGAAATCTGGAAAGAAGCTTTCTGAGAAAGTGCTTAGTGTTCTGTGAATTCATCTCACAGAGTTACATCTGTATTTCGTGGATCTCTTTGCTAGCCTTATTTCTGTGGAATCTGAAAACAGATATTTCCGATCCCTTTGAAGACTATAGGGCCAAAGGAAATATCCTGCGATAACAAAGAGAAAGAAGCTTTCTGAGAAACTTCTTTGTGTTCTGTGAAATCATCTCACAGAGTTACAGCTTTCACCTCAAGAAGCCTTTCGCTAAGACAGTTCTTGTGGAATTGGCAAAGTGATATTTGGAAGCCCATAGAGGGCTATGGTGAAAAAGGAAATATCCTCAGATGAAATCTGGAAAGAAGCTTTCTGAGAAACTGCTTAGTGTTCTGTGAATTCATCTCACAGAGTTACATCTGTATTTCGTGGATCTCTTTGCTAGCCTTATTTCTGTCGAAACTGAGAACAGATATTTCGGATCCCTTTGAAGACTATAGGGCCAAAGGAAATATCCTGCGATAACAAAGAGAAAGAAGCTTTCTGAGAAACTTCTTTGTGTTCTGTGAAATCATCTCACAGAGTTACAGCATTCCCCTCAAGAAGCCTTTCGCTCAGACAGTTCTTGTGGAATTGGCAAAGAGATATTTGGAAGCCCTTAGAGGGCTATGGTGGAAAAGGAAATATCCTCAGATGAAATCTGGAAAGAAGCTTTCTGAGAAAGTGCTTAGTGTTCTGTGAATTCATCTCACAGAGTTACATGTGTATTTCGTGGATCTCTTTGCTAGCCTTATTTCTGTGGATTCTGAGAACAGATATTTCGGATCCCTTTGAAGACTATAGGGCCAAAGGAAATATCCTCTGATAACAAAGAGAAAGAAGCTTTCTGAGAAACTTCTTTCTGTTCTGTGAAATCATCTCACAGAGTTACATCTTTCCCCTCAAGAAGCCTTTCGCTAAGACAGTTCTTGTGGAAATGGCAAAGTGATATTTGGAAGCCCATAGAGGGCTATGGTGAAAAAGGAAATATCCTCAGATGAAATCTGGAAAGAAGCTTTCTGAGAAACTGCTTAGTGTTCTGTGAATTCATCTCACAGAGTTACATATGTATTTCGTGGATCTCTTTGCTAGCCTTATTTCTGTGGAATCTGAGAAAAGATATTTCGGATCCCTATGAAGATTATAGGGCCAAAGGAAATATCCTCCGATGACAAAGAGAAAGAAGCTTTCTGAGAAACTTCTTTGTGTTCTGTGAAATCATGTCACAGAGTTACAGCTTTCCCCTCAAGAAGCCTTTCGCTAAGACAGTTGTTGTGGAGTTGGCAAACTGATATTTTGTAGCCCCTAGAGGGCTAAGGTGAAAAAGGAAATATCCTCAGATGAAATCTGGAAAGAAGCTTTCTGAGAAAGTGCTTAGTGTTCTGTGAATTCATCTCACAGAGTTACATCTGTATTTCGTGGATCTCTTTGCTAGCCTTATTTCTGTGGAATCTGAAAACAGATATTTCCGATCCCTTTGAAGACTATAGGGCCAAAGGAAATATCCTGCGATAACAAAGAGAAAGAAGCTTTCTGAGAAACTTCTTTGTGTTCTGTGAAATCATCTCACAGAGTTACAGCTTTCACCTCAAGAAGCCTTTCGCTAAGACAGTTCTTGTGGAATTGGCAAAGTGATATTTGGAAGCCCATAGAGGGCTATGGTGAAAAAGGAATTATCCTCAGATGAAATCTGGAAAGAAGCTTTCTGAGAAACTGCTTAGTGTTCTGTGAATTCATCTCACAGAGTTACATCTGTATTTCGTGGATCTCTTTGCTAGCCTTATTTCTGTCGAAACTGAGAACAGATATTTCGGATCCCTTTGAAGACTATAGGGCCATAGGAAATATCCTGCGATAACAAAGAGAAAGAAGCTTTCTGAGAAACTTCTTTGTGTTCTGTGAAATCATCTCACAGAGTTACAGCATTCCCCTCAAGAAGCCTTTCGCTCAGACAGTTCTTGTGGAATTGGCAAAGAGATATTTGGAAGCCCTTAGAGGGCTATGGTGGAAAAGGAAATATCCTCAGATGAAATCTGGAAAGAAGCTTTCTGAGAAAGTGCTTAGTGTTCTGTGAATTCATCTCACAGAGTTACATGTGTATTTCGTGGATCTCTTTGCTAGCCTTATTTCTGTGGAATCTGAGAAAAGATATTTCGGATCCCTATGAAGACTATAGGGCCAAAGGAAATATCCTCCGATAACAAAGAGAAAGAAGCTTTCTGAGAAACTTCTTTGTGTTCTGTGAAATCATCTCACAGAGTTACAGCTTTCCCCTCAAGAAGCCTTTCGCTAAGACAGTTCTTGTGGAATTGGCAAAGTGATATTTGGAAGCCCATTGAGGGCTATGGTGAAAAAGGAAATACCCTCAGATGAAATCTGGAAAGAAGCTTTCTGAGAAACTGCTTAGTGTTCTGTGAATTCATCTCACAGAGTTACATCTGTATTTCGTGGATCTCTTTGCTAGCCTTATTTCTGTGGAATGTGAGAACAGATATTTCGGATCCCTTTGAAGACTATAGGGCCAAAGGAAATATCCTGCGATAACATAGAGAAAGAAGCTTTCTGAGAAACTTCTTTCTGTTCTGTGAAATCATTTCACAGAGTTACAGCTTTCCCCTCAAGAAGCCTTTCGCTAAGACAGTTCTTTTGGAATTGGCAAAGTGATATTTGGAAGCCCATAGAGGGCTATGGTGAAAAAGGAAATATCCTCAGATGAAATCTGAAAAGAAGCTTTCTGAGAAACTGCTTAGTGTTCTGTGAATTCATCTCACAGAGTTACATCTGTATTTCGTGGATCTCTTTGCTAGCCTTATTTCTGTGGAATCTGAGAACAGATAATTCGGATCCCTTTGAAGACTATAGGGCCAAAGGAGATATCCTGCGACAACAAAGAGAAAGAAGCTTTCTGAGAAACTTCTTTGTGTTCTGTGAAATCATCTCACAGAGTTACAGCTTTCCCCTCAAGAAGCCTTTCGCTAGGACAGTTCTTGTGTAATTGGCAAACAGATATTTGAAAGCCCATAGAGGGCTATGGTGACAAAGGAAATATCCTCAGATGAAATCTGAAAAGAAGCTTTCTGAGAAACTGCTTAGTGTTCTGTGAATTCATCTCACAGAGTTACATCTGTATTTCGTGGATCTCTTTGCTAGCCTTATTTCTGTGGAATCTGAGAACAGATATTTCGGATCCCTTTGAAGACTATAGGGCCAAAGGAAATATCCTGCGACAACAAAGAGAAAGAAGCTTTCTGAGAAACTTCTTTGTGTTCTGTGAAATCATCTCACAGACTTAGAGCTTTCCCCTCAAGAAGCCTTTCGCTAAGACAGTTCTTGTGGAATTGGCCAAGTGATATTTGGAAGCCCATAGAGGGCTATGGTGAAAAAGGAAATATCCTCAGATGATATCTGGAAAGAAGCTTTCTGAGAAACTGCTTAGTGTTCTGTGAATTCATCTCACAGAGTTACATGTGTATTTCGTGGATCTCTTTGCTAACCTTATTTCTGTGGAATCTGAGAACAGATATTTCGGATCCCTTTGAAAACTAAAGGGCCAAAGGAAATATCCTCCGATAACAAAGAGAAAGAAGCTTTCTGAGAAACTTCTTTGTGTTCTGTGAAATCATCTCACAGAGTTACAGCTTTCCCCTCAAGAACCCTTTAACTGAGACAGTTCTTGTGTAATTGGCAAAGAGATATTTGGAAGCCCATAGAGGGCTATGGTGAAAAAGGAAATATCCTCAGATGAAATATGGAAAGAAGCTTTCTGAGAAACTGCTTAGTGTTCTGTGAATTCATCTCACAGGGTTACATGTGTATATCGTGGATCTCTTTGCTAGCCTTATTTCTGTGGAATGTGAGAAAAGATATTTCGGATCCCTTTGAAGACTATAGGGCCAAAGGAAATATCCTCCGATAACAAAGAGAAAGAAGCTTTCGGAGAAACTTCTTTGTGTTCTGTGAAATCATCTCACAGAGTTACAGCTTTCCCCTCAAGAAGCCTTTCGCTAAGAAAGTTCTTGTGGAATTGGCAAAGAGATATTTGGAAGCCCATTGAGGGCTATGGTGAAAAAGGAAATATCCTCAGATGAAATCTGGAAAGAAGCTTTCTGAGAAAGTGCTTAGTGTTCTGTGAATTCATCTCACAGAGTTACATCTGTATTTCGTGGATCTCTTTGCTAGCCTTATTTCTGTGGAATCTGAGAACAGATATTTCGGATCCCTTTGAAGACTATAGGGCCAAAGGACATATCCTCCGATAACAAAGAGAAAGAAGCTTTCTGAGAAACTTCTTTGTGTTCTGTGAAATCATCTCACAGAGTTACAGCTTTCCCCTCAAGAAGCCTTTCGCTAGGACAGTTCTTGTGTAATTTGCAAAGAGATATTTGGAAGCCCATAGAGGGCTATGGTGAAAAAGGAAATATCCTCAGATGATATCTGGAAAGAAGCTTTCTGAGAAACTGCTTAGTGTTCTGTTAATTCATCTCACAGAGTTACATCTGTGTTTCGTGGATCTCTTTGCTAGCCTTATTTCTGTGTAATCTGATAACAGATATTTCGGATCCCTTTGAAGACTATAGGGCCAAAGGAAATATCCTCCGATAACAAAGAGAAAGAAGCTTTCTGAGAAACTTCTTTGTGTTCTGTGAAATCATCTCACAGAGTTACAGCGTTCCCGTCAAGAAGCCTTTCGCTAGGACAGTTCTTGTGTAATTGGCAAAGAGATATTTGGAAGCCCATAGAGGGCTATGGTGAAAAAGGAAATATCCTCAGATGAAATCTGGAAAGAAGCTTTCTGAGAAACTGCTTAGTGTTCTGTTAATTCATCTCACAGAGTTACATCTGTATTTCGTGGATCTCTTTGCTAGCCTTATTTCTGTGGATCTGAGAAAAGATATTTCGGATCCCTATGAAGACTATAGGGCCAAAGGTAATATCCTGCGATAACAAAGAGAAAGAAGCTTTCTGAGAAACTTCTTTGTGTCCTGTGAAATCTTCTCACAGAGATACAGCATTCCCCTCAAGAAGCCTTTAACTAAGACAGTTCTTGTGAAATTGGCAAAGAGATATTTGGAAGCCCATAGAGGGCTATGGTGAAAAAGGAAATATCCTCAGATGAAATCTGGAAAGAAGCTTTCTGAGAAACTGCTTAGTGTTCTGTGAATTCATCTCACAGAGTTACATATGTATTTCGTGGATCTCTTTGCTAGCCTTTTTTCTGTGGAATCTGAGAAAAGATATTTCGGATCCCTATGAAGACTATAGGGCCAAAGGAAATATCCTCCGATGACAAAGAGAAAGAAGCTTTCTGAGAAACTTCTTTGTGTTCTGTGAAATCATCTCACAGAGTTACAGCTTTCCCCTCAAGAAGCCTTTCGCTAAGACAGTTCTTGTGGAATTGGCAAAGTGATATTTGGAAGCCCATAGAGGGCTATGGTGAAAAAGGAAATATCCTCAGATGAAATCTGGAAAGAAGCTTTCTGAGAAACTGCTTAGTGTTCTGTGAATTCATCTCACAGAGTTACATCTGTATTTCGTGGATCTCTTTGCTAGCCTTATTTCTGTGGAATCTGAAAACAGATATTTCGGATCCCTTTGAAGACTATAGGGCCAAAGGAAATATCCTGCGATAACAAAGAGAAAGAAGCTTTCTGAGAAACTTCTTTCTGTTCTCTGAAATCATCTCACAGAGTTACAGCTTTCCCCTCAAGAAGCCTTTCGCTAAGACAGTTCTTGTGGAATTGGCAAAGTGATATTTGTAAGCCCATAGAGGGCTATGGTGAAAAAGTAAATATCCTCAGATGATATCTGGAAAGAAGCTTTCTGAGAAACTGCTTAGTGTTCTGTTAATTCATCTCACAGAGTTACATCTGTGTTTCGTGCATCTCTTTGCTAGCCTTATTTCTGTGGAATCTGAGAACAGATATTTCGGATCCCTTTGAAGACTATAGGGCCAAAGGAAATATCCTCCGATAACAAAGAGAAAGAAGCTTTCTGAGAAACTTCTTTGTGTTCTGTGAAATCATCTCACAGAGTTACAGCTTTCCCCTCAAGAATCCTTTCGCTAGGACAGTTCTTGTGTAATTGGCAAAGAGATATTTGGAAGCCCATAGAGGGCTATGGTGACAAAGGAAATATCCTCAGATGATATCTGGAAAGAAGCTTTCTGAGAAACTGCTTAGTGTTCTGTTAATTCATCTCACAGAGTTACATCTGTATTTCGTGGATCTCTTTGCTAGCCTTATTTCTGTGGAATCTGAGAACAGAGATTTCGGATCCCTTTGAAGACTATAGGGCCAAAGGAAATATCCTGCGATAACAAAGAGAAAGAAGCTTTCTGAGAAACTTCTTTGTGTTCTGTGAAGTCATCTCACAGAATTACAGCTTTCCCCTCAAGAAGCCTTTCGCTAAGACAGTTCTTGTGGAATTGGCAAAGTGATATTTGGAAGCCCATAGAGGGCTATGGTGAAAAAGGAAATATCCTCAGATGAAATCTGGAAAGATGCTTTCTGAGAAACTGCTTAGTGTTCTGTGAATTCATCTCACAGAGTTACATCTGTATTTCGTGGATCTCTTTGCTAGCCTTATTTCTGTGGAATCTGAGAACAGATATTTCGGATCCCTTTGAAGAATATAGGGCCAAAGGAAATATCCTCCGATAACAAAGAGAAAGAAGCTTTCTGAGAAACTTCTTTCTGTTCTGTGAAATCATCTCACAGAGTTACAGCTTTCCTCTCAAGAAGCCTTTCGCTAAGACAGTTCTTGTGGAAATGGCAAAGTGATATTTGTAAGCCCATAGAGGGCTATGGTGAAAAAGGAAATATCCTCAGATGAAATCTGGAAAGAAGCTTTCTGAGAAACTGCTTAGTGTTCTGTGAATTCATCTCACAGAGTTACATCTGTATTTCGTGGATCTCTTTGCTAGCCTTATTTCTGTCGAATCTGAGAACAGAGATTTCGGATCCCTTTGAAGACTATAGGGCCAAAGGAAATATCCTCCGATAACAAAGAGAAGGAAGGTTTCTGAGAAACTTCTTTGTGTTCTGTGAAATCATCTCACAGAGTTACAGCTTTCCCCTCAAGAAGCCTTTCGCTAAGACAGTTCTTGTGGATTTGGCAAAGAGATATTTGGAATCCCTTAGAGGACTATGGTGAAAAAGGAAATATCCTCAGAAGAAATCTGGAAAAAAGCTTTCTGAGAAACTGCTTAGTGTTCTGTTAATTCATCTCACAGAGTTACATCTGTATTTCGTGGATCTCTTTGCTAGCCTTATTTCTGTGGAATCTGAGAACAGATATTTCGGATCCCTTTGAAGACTATAGGGCCAAAGGAAATATCCTCCGATAACAAAGAGAAAGAAGCTTTCTGAGAAACTTCTTTGTGTTCTGTGAAATCATCTCACAGAGTTACAGCTTTCCCCTCAAGAAGCCTTTTGCTAAGACAGTTCTTGTGGAATTGGCAAAGTGATATTTGGAAGCCCATAGAGGGCTATGGTGAAAAAGGAAATATCCAAAGATGAAATCTGGAAAGAAGCTTTCTGAGAAACTGCTTAGTGTTCTGTGAATTCATCTCACAGAGTTACATCTGTATTTCGTGGATCTCTTTGCTAGCCATACTTCTGTGGAATGTGAGAACAGATATTTCGGATCCCTTTGAAGACTATAGGGCCAAAGGAAATATCCTGCGATAACAAAGAGAAAGAAGCTTTCTGAGAAACTTCTTTGTGTTCTGTGAAATCATCTCACAGAGTTACAGCTTTCCCCTCAAGAAGCCTTTCGCTAGGACAGTTCTTGTGTAATTTGCAAAGAGATATTTGGAAGCCCATAGAGGGCTATGGTGAAAAAGGAAATATCCTCAGATGATATCTGGAAAGAAGCTTTCTGAGAAACTGCTTAGTGTTCTGTGAATTCATCTCACAGAGTTACATCTGTATTTCGTGGATCTCTTTGCTAGCCTTATTTCTGTGTAATCTGATAACAGATATTTCGGATCCCTTTGAAGACTATAGGGCCAAAGGAAATATCCTCCGATAACAAAGAGAAAGAAGCTTTCTGAGAAACTTCTTTGTGTTCTGTGAAATCATCTCACAGAGTTACAGCTTTCCCGTCAAGAAGCCTTTCACTAGGACAGTTCTTGTGTAATTGGCAAAGAGATATTTGGAAGCCCATAGAGGGCTATGGTGAAAAAGGAAATATCCTCAGATGAAATCTGGAAAGAAGCTTTCTGAGAAACTGCTTAGTGTTCTGTTAATTCATCTCACAGAGTTACATCTGTATTTCGTGGATCTCTTTGCTAGCCTTATTTCTGTGGAATCTGAGAAAAGATATTTCGGATCCCTATGAAGACTATAGGGCCAAAGGTAATATCCTGCGATAACAAAGAGAAAGAAGCTTTCTGAGAAACTTCTTTTTGTCCTGTGAAATCTTCTCACAGAGATACAGCATTCCCCTCAAGAAGCCTTTAACTAAGACAGTTCTTATGAAATTGGCAAAGAGATATTTGGAAGCCCATAGAGGGCTATGGTGAAAAAGGAAATATCCTCAGATGAAATCTGGAAAGAAGCTTTCTGAGAAACTGCTTAGTGTTCTGTGAATTCATCTCAGAGAGTTACATATGTATTTCGTGGATCTCTTTGCTAGCCTTATTTCTGTGGAATCTGAGAAAAGATATTTCGGATCCCTATGAAGACTATAGGGCCAAAGGAAATATCCTCCGATGACAAAGAGAAAGAAGCTTTCTGAGAAACTTCTTTGTGTTCTGTGAAATCATCTCACAGAGTTACAGCTTTCCCCTCAAGAAGCCTTTCGCTAAGACAGTTCTTGTGGAATTGGCAAAGTGATATTTTGAAGCCCATAGAGGGCTATGGTGAAAAAGGAAATATCCTGAGATGAAATCTGGAAAGAAGCTTTCTGAGAAACTGCTTAGTGTTCTGTGAATTCATCTCACAGAGTTACATCTGTATTTCGTGGATCTCTTTGCTAGCCTTATTTCTGTGGAATCTGAAAACAGATATTTCGGATCCCTTTGAAGACTATAGGGCCAAAGGAAATATCCTGCGATAACAAAGAGAAAGAAGCTTTCTGAGAAACTTCTTTCTGTTCTCTGAAATCATCTCACAGAGTTACAGCTTTCCCCTCAAGAAGCCTTTCGCTAAGACAGTTCTTGTGGAATTGGCAAAGTGATATTTGTAAGCCCATAGAGGGCTATGGTGAAAAAGTAAATATCCTCAGATGATATCTGGAAAGAAGCTTTCTGAGAAACTGCTTAGTGTTCTGTTAATTCATCTCACAGAGTTACATCTGTGTTTCGTGGATCTCTTTGCTAGCCTTATTTCTGTGGAATCTGAGAACAGATATTTCGGATCCCTTTGAAGACTATAGGGCCAAAGGAAATATCCTCCGATAACAAAGAGAAAGAAGCTTTCTGAGAAACTTCTTTGTGTTCTGTGAAATTATCTCACAGAGTTACAGCTTTCCCCTCAAGAATCCTTTCGCTAGGACAGTTCTTGTGTAATTGGCAAAGAGATATTTGGAAGCCCATAGAGGGCTATGGTGAAAAAGGAAATATCCTCAGATGATATCTGGAAAGAAGCTTTCTGAGAAACTGCTTAGTGTTCTGTGAATTCATCTCACAGAGTTACATCTGTATTTCGTGGATCTCTTTGCTAGCCTTATTTCTGTGGAATCTGAGAACAGATATTTCGGATCCCTTTGAAGACTATAGGGCCAAAGGAAATATCCTGCGATAACAAAGAGAAAGAAGCTTTCTGAGAAACTTCTTTGTGTTCTGTGAAGTCATCTCACAGAATTACAGCTTTCCCCTCAAGAAGCCTTTCGCTAAGACAGTTCTTGTGGAATTGGCAAAGTGATATTTGGAAGCCCATAGAGGGCTATGGTGAAAAAGGAAATATCCTCAGATGAAATCTGGAAAGATGCTTTCTGAGAAACTGCTTAGTGTTCTGTGAATTCATCTCACAGAGTTACATCTGTATTTCGTGGATCTCTTTGCTAGCCTTATTTCTGTGTAATCTGAGAACAGATATTTCGGATCCCTTTGAAGACTATAGGGCCAAAGGAAATATCCTCCGATAACAAAGAGAAAGAAGCTTTCTGAGAAACTTCTTTGTGTTCTGGGAAATCATCTCACAGAGTTACAGCTTTCCCCTCAAGAAGCCTTTTGCTAAGACAGTTCTTGTGGAATTGGCAAAGTGATATTTGGAAGCCCATAGAGGGCTATGGTGAAAAAGGAAATATCCAAAGATGAAATCTGGAAAGAAGCTTTCTGAGAAACTGCTTAGTGTTCTGTTAATTCATCTCACAGAGTTACATCTGTATTTCGTGGATCTCTTTGCTAGCCATACTTCTGTGGAATGTGAGAACAGATATTTCGGATCCCTTTGAAGACTATAGGGCCAAAGGAAATATCCTGCGATAACAAAGAGAAAGAAGCTTTCTGAGAAACTTCTTTCTGTTCTGTGAAATCATCTAACAGAGTTACAGCTTTCCCCTCAAGAAGCCTTTTGCTAAGACAGTTCCTGTGGAATTGGCAAAGTGATATTTGGAAGCCCATAGAGGGCTATGTTGAAAAAGGAAATATCCTCAGATGAAATCTGGAAAGAAGCTTTCTGAGAAACTGCTTAGTGTTCTGTGAATTCATCTCACAGAGTTACATCTGTATTTCGTGGATCTCTTTGCTAGCCTTATTTCTGTCGAATCTGAGAACAGATATTTCGGATCCCTTTGAAGACTATAGGGCCAAAGGAAATATCCTCCGATAACAAAGAGAAAGAAGCTTTCTGAGAAACTTCTTTGTGTTCTGTGAAATCATCTCACAGAGTTACAGCTTTCCCCTCAAGAAGCCTTTTGCTAAGACAGTTCTTGTGGAATTGGCAAAGTGATATTTGGAAGCCCAAAGAGGGATATGGTGAAAAAAGAAATATCCAAAGATGAAATCTGGAAAGAAGTTTTCTGAGAAACTGCTTAGTGTTCTGTTAATTCATCTCACAGGGTTACATGTGTATATCGTGGATCTATTTGCTAGCCTTATTTCTGTGGAATCTGAGAAAAGATATTTCGGATCCCTTTGAAGACTATAGGGCCAAAGGAAATATCCTCCGATAACAAAGAGAAAGAAGCTTTCTGAGAAACTTCTTTCTGTTCTGTGAAATCATCTCACAGAGTTACAGCTTTCCTCTCAAGAAGCCTTTCGCTAAGACAGTTCTTGTGCAAATGGCAAAGTGATATTTATAAGCCCATAGAGGGCTATGGTGAAAAAGGAAATATCCTCAGATGAAATCTGGAAAGAAGCTTTCTGAGAAACTGCTTAGTGTTCTGTTAATTCATCTCACCGAGTTACATCTGTATTTCGTGGATCTCTTTGCTAGCCTTATTTCTGTGGAATCTGAGAACAGATATTTCGGATCCCTTTGAAGACTATAGGGCCAAAGGAAATATCCTCCGATAACAAAGAGAAAGAAGCTTTCTGAGAAACTTCTTTGTGTTCTGTGAAATCATCTCACAGAGTTACAGCTTTCCCCTCAAGAAGCCTTTTGCTAAGACAGTTCTTGTGGAATTGGCAAAGTGATATTTGGAAGCCCATACAGGGCTATGGTGAAAAAGGAAATATCCAAAGATGAAATCTGGAAAGAAGCTTTCTGAGAAACTGCTTAGTGTTCTGTGAATTCATCTCACAGAGTTACATCTGTATTTCGTGGATCTCTTTGCTAGCCATACTTCTGTGGAATGTGAGAACAGATATTTCGGATCCCTTTGAAGACTATAGGGCCAAAGGAAATATCATGCGATAACAAAGAGAAAGAAGCTTTCTGAGAAACTTCTTTGTGTTCTGTGAAATCATCTCACAGAGTTACAGCTTTCCCCTCAAGAAGCCTTTCGCTAGGACAGTTCTTGTGTAATTTGCAAAGAGATATTTGGAAGCCCATAGAGGGCTATGGTGAAAAAGGAAATATCCTCAGATGATATCTGGAAAGAAGCTTTCTGAGAAACTGCTTAGTGTTCTGTGAATTCATCTCACAGAGTTACATCTGTATTTCGTGGATCTCTTTGCTAGCCTTATTTCTGTGTAATCTGATAACAGATATTTCGGATCCCTTTGAAGACTATAGGGCCAAAGGAAATATCCTCCGATAACAAAGAGAAAGAAGCTTTCTGAGAAACTTCTTTGTGTTCTGTGAAATCATCTCAGAGAGTTACAGCTTTCCCGTCAAGAAGCCCTTCGCTAGGACAGTTCTTGTGTAATTGGCAAAGAGATATTTGGAAGCCCATAGAGGGCTATGGTGAAAAAGGAAATATCCTCAGATGAAATCTGGAAAGAAGCTTTCTGAGAAACTGCTAAGTGTTCTGTTAATTCATCTCACAGAGTTACATCTGTATTTCGTGGATCTCTTTGCTAGCCTTATTTCTGTGGAATCTGAGAAAAGATATTTCGGATCCCTATGAAGACTATAGGGCCAAAGGTAATATCCTGCGATAACAAAGAGAAAGAAGCTTTCTGAGAAACTTCTTTGTGTCCTGTGAAATCTTCTCACAGAGATACAGCATTCCCCTCAAGAAGCCTTTAACTAAGACAGTTCTTGTGAAATTGGCAAAGAGATATTTGGAAGCCCATAGAGGGCTATGGTGAAAAAGGAAATATCCTCAGATGAAATCTGGAAAGAAGCTTTCTGAGAAACTGCTTAGTGTTCTGTGAATTCATCTCAGAGAGTTACATATGTATTTCGTGGATCTCTTTGCTAGCCTTATTTCTGTGGAATCTGAGAAAAGATATTTCGGATCCCTTTGAAGACTATAGGGCCAAAGGAAATATCCTCCGATGACAAAGAGAAAGAAGCTTTCTGAGAAACTTCTTTGTGTTCTGTGAAATCATCTCACAGAGTTACAACTTTCCCCTCAAGAAGCCTTTCGCTAAGACAGTTCTTGTGGAATTGGCAAAGTGATATTTTGAAGCCCATAGAGGGCTACGGTGAAAAAGTAAATATCCTCAGATGATATCTGGAAAGAAGCTTTCTGAGAAACTGCTTAGTGTTCTGTTAATTCATCTCACAGAGTTACATCTGTGTTTCGTGGATCTCTTTGCTAGCCTTATTTCTGTGGAATCTGAGAACAGATATTTCGGATCCCTTTGAAGACTATAGGGCCAAAGGAAATATCCTCCGATAACAAAGAGAAAGAAGCTTTCTGAGAAACTTCTTTGTGTTCTGTGAAATTATCTCACAGAGTTACAGCTTTCCCCTCAAGAAGCCTTTCGCTAAGACAGTTCTTGCGGAATTGGCAAAGAGATATTTGGAATCCCTTAGAGGACTATGGTGAAAAAGGAAATATCCTCAGAAGAAATCTGGAAAAAAGCTTTCTGAGAAACTGCTTAGTGTTCTGTTAATTCATCTCACAGAGTTACATCTGTATTTCGTGGATCTCTTTGCTAGCCTTATTTCTGTGGAATCTGAGAACAGATATTTCGGATCCCTTTGAAGACTATAGGGCCAAAGGAAATATCCTCCGATAACAAAGAGAAAGAAGCTTTCTGAGAAACTTCTTTGTGTTCTGTGAAATCATCTCACAGAGTTACAGCTTTCCCCTCAAGAAGCCTTTTGCTAAGACAGTTCTTGTGGAATTGGCAAAGTGATATTTGGAAGCCCATACAGGGCTATGGTGAAAAAGGAAATATCCAAAGATGAAATCTGGAAAGAAGCTTTCTGAGAAACTGCTTAGTGTTCTGTGAATTCATCTCACAGAGTTACATCTGTATTTCGTGGATCTCTTTGCTAGCCATACTTCTGTGGAATGTGAGAACAGATATTTCGGATCCCTTTGAAGACTATAGGGCCAAAGGAAATATCATGCGATAACAAAGAGAAAGAAGCTTTCTGAGAAACTTCTTTGTGTTCTGTGAAATCATCTCACAGAGTTACAGCTTTCCCCTCAAGAAGCCTTTCGCTAGGACAGTTCTTGTGTAATTTGCAAAGAGATATTTGGAAGCCCATAGAGGGCTATGGTGAAAAAGGAAATATCCTCAGATGATATCTGGAAAGAAGCTTTCTGAGAAACTGCTTAGTGTTCTGTGAATTCATCTCACAGAGTTACATCTGTATTTCGTGGATCTCTTTGCTAGCCTTATTTCTGTGTAATCTGATAACAGATATTTCGGATCCCTTTGAAGACTATAGGGCCAAAGGAAATATCCTCCGATAACAAAGAGAAAGAAGCTTTCTGAGAAACTTCTTTGTGTTCTGTGAAATCATCTCAGAGAGTTACAGCTTTCCCGTCAAGAAGCCCTTCGCTAGGACAGTTCTTGTGTAATTGGCAAAGAGATATTTGGAAGCCCATAGAGGGCTATGGTGAAAAAGGAAATATCCTCAGATGAAATCTGGAAAGAAGCTTTCTGAGAAACTGCTAAGTGTTCTGTTAATTCATCTCACAGAGTTACATCTGTATTTCGTGGATCTCTTTGCTAGCCTTATTTCTGTGGAATCTGAGAAAAGATATTTCGGATCCCTATGAAGACTATAGGGCCAAAGGTAATATCCTGCGATAACAAAGAGAAAGAAGCTTTCTGAGAAACTTCTTTGTGTCCTGTGAAATCTTCTCACAGAGATACAGCATTCCCCTCAAGAAGCCTTTAACTAAGACAGTTCTTGTGAAATTGGCAAAGAGATATTTGGAAGCCCATAGAGGGCTATGGTGAAAAAGGAAATATCCTCAGATGAAATCTGGAAAGAAGCTTTCTGAGAAACTGCTTAGTGTTCTGTGAATTCATCTCAGAGAGTTACATATGTATTTCGTGGATCTCTTTGCTAGCCTTATTTCTGTGGAATCTGAGAAAAGATATTTCGGATCCCTTTGAAGACTATAGGGCCAAAGGAAATATCCTCCGATGACAAAGAGAAAGAAGCTTTCTGAGAAACTTCTTTGTGTTCTGTGAAATCATCTCACAGAGTTACAACTTTCCCCTCAAGAAGCCTTTCGCTAAGACAGTTCTTGTGGAATTGGCAAAGTGATATTTTGAAGCCCATAGAGGGCTACGGTGAAAAAGTAAATATCCTCAGATGATATGTGGAAAGAAGCTTTCTGAGAAACTGCTTAGTGTTCTGTTAATTCATCTCACAGAGTTACATCTGTGTTTCGTGGATCTCTTTGCTAGCCTTATTTCTGTGGAATCTGAGAACAGATATTTCGGATCCCTTTGAAGACTATAGGGCCAAAGGAAATATCCTCCGATAACAAAGAGAAAGAAGCTTTCTGAGAAACTTCTTTGTGTTCTGTGAAATTATCTCACAGAGTTACAGCTTTCCCCTCAAGAATCCTTTCGCTAGGACAGTTCTTGTGTAATTGGCAAAGAGATATTTGGAAGCCCATAGAGGGCTATGGTGACAAAGGAAATATCCTCAGATGATATCTGGAAAGAAGCTTTCTGAGAAACTGCTTAGTGTTCTGTTAATTCATCTCACAGAGTTACATCTGTATTTCGTGGATCTCTTTGCTAGCCTTATTTCTGTGGAATCTGAGAACAGAGATTTCGGATCCCTTTGAAGACTATAGGGCCAAAGGAAATATCCTGCGATAACAAAGAGAAAGAAGCTTTCTGAGAAACTTCTTTGTGTTCTGTGAAGTCATCTCACAGAATTACAGCTTTCCCCTCAAGAAGCCTTTCGCTAAGACAGTTCTTGTGGAATTGGCAAAGTGATATTTGGAAGCCCATAGAGGGCTATGGTGAAAAAGGAAATATCCAAAGATGAAATCTGGAAAGAAGCTTTCTGAGAAACTGCTTAGTGTTCTGTGAATTCATCTCACAGAGTTACATCTGTATTTCGTGGATCTCTTTGCTAGCCATACTTCTGTGGAATGTGAGAACAGATATTTCGGATCCCTTTGAAGACTATAGGGCCAAAGGAAATATCCTGCGATAACAAAGAGAAAGAAGCTTTCTGAGAAACTTCTTTCTGTTCTGTGAAATCATCTCACAGAGTTACAGCTTTCCCCTCAAGAAGCCTTTCGCTAAGACAGTTCCTGTGGAATTGGCAAAGTGATATTTGGAAGCCCATAGAGGGCTATGTTGAAAAAGGAAATATCCTCAGATGAAATCTGGAAAGAAGCTTTCTGAGAAACTGCTTAGTGTTCTGTTAATTCATCTCACAGAGTTACATCTGTATTTCGTGGATCTCTTTGCTAGCCTTATTTCTGTGTAATCTGAGAACAGATATTTCGGATCCCTTTGAAGACTATAGGGCCAAAGGAAATATCCTCCGATAACAAAGAGAAAGAAGCTTTCTGAGAAACTTCTTTGTGTTCTGTGAAATCATCTCACAGAGTTACAGCTTTCCCCTCAAGAACCCTTTAACTGAGACAGTTCTTGTGTGATTGGCAAGGAGATATTTGGAAGCCCATAGAGGGCTATGGTGAAAAAGGAAATATCCTCAGATGAAATCTGGAAAGAAGCTTTCTGAGAAACTGCTTAGTGTTCTGTGAATTCATCTCACAGAGTTACATCTGTATTTCTTGGATCTCTTTGCTAGCCTTATTTCTGTGGAATCTGAGAAAAGATATTTCGGATCCCTATGAAGACTATAGGGCCAAAGGAAATATCCTCCGATAACAAAGAGAAAGAAGCTTTCTGAGAAACTTCTTTGTGTTCTGTGAAATCATCTCAGAGAGTTACAGCTTTCCCGTCAAGAAGCCCTTCGCTAGGACAGTTCTTGTGTAATTGGCAAAGAGATATTTGGAAGCCCATAGAGGGCTATGGTGAAAAAGGAAATATCCTCAGATGAAATCTGGAAAGAAGCTTTCTGAGAAACTGCTTAGTGTTCTGTTAATTCATCTCACAGAGTTACATCTGTATTTCGTGGATCTCTTTGCTAGCCTTATTTCTGTGGAATCTGAGAAAAGATATTTCGGATCCCTATGAAGACTATAGGGCCAAAGGTAATATCCTGCGATAACAAAGAGAAAGAAGCTTTCTGAGAAACTTCTTTGTGTCCTGTGAAATCTTCTCTCAGAGATACAGCATTCCCCTCAAGAAGCCTTTAACTAAGACAGTTCTTGTGAAATTGGCAAAGAGATATTTGGAAGCCCATAGAGGGCTATGGTGAAAAAGGAAATATCCTCAGATGAAATCTGGAAAGAAGCTTTCTGAGAAACTGCTTAGTGTTCTGTGAATTCATCTCAGAGAGTTACATATGTATTTCGTGGATCTCTTTGCTAGCCTTATTTCTGTGGAATCTGAGAAAAGATATTTCGGATCCCTTTGAAGACTATAGGGCCAAAGTAAATATCCTCCGATGACAAAGAGAAAGAAGCTTTCTGAGAAACTTCTTTGTGTTCTGTGAAATCATCTCACAGAGTTACAACTTTCCCCTCAAGAAGCCTTTCGCTAAGACAGTTCTTGTGGAATTGGCAAAGTGATATTTTGAAGCCCATAGAGGGCTATGGTGAAAAAGGAAATATCCTCAGATGAAATCTGGAAAGAAGCTTTCTGAGAAACTGCTTAGTGTTCTGTGAATTCATCTCACAGAGTTACATCTGTATTTCGTGGATCTCTTTGCTAGCCTTATTTCTGTGGAATCTGAAAACAGATATTTCGGATCCCTTTGAAGACTATAGGGCCAAAGGAAATATCCTGCGATAACAAAGAGAAAGAAGCTTTCTGAGAAACTTCTTTCTGTTCTCTGAAATCATCTCACAGAGTTACAGCTTTCCCCTCAAGAAGCCTTTCGCTAAGACAGTTCTTGTGGAATTGGCAAAGTGATATTTGTAAGCCCATAGAGGGCTATGGTGAAAAAGTAAATATCCTCAGATGATATCTGGAAAGAAGCTTTCTGAGAAACTGCTTATTGTTCTGTTAATTCATCTCACAGAGTTACATCTGTGTTTCGTGGATCTCTTTGCTAGCCTTATTTCTGTGGAATCTGAGAACAGATATTTCGGATCCCTTTGAAGACTATAGGGCCAAAGGAAATATCCTCCGATAACAAAGAGAAAGAAGCTTTCTGAGAAACTTCTTTGTGTTCTGTGAAATTATCTCACAGAGTTACAGCTTTCCCCTCAAGAATCCTTTCGCTAGGACAGTTCTTGTGTACATGGCAAAGAGATATTTGGAAGCCCATAGAGGGCTATGGTGACAAAGGAAATATCCTCAGAGGATATCTGGAAAGAAGCTTTCTGAGAAACTGCTTAGTGTTCTGTTAATTCATCTCACAGAGTTACATCTGTATTTCGTGGATCTCTTTGCTAGCCTTATTTCTGTGGAATCTGAGAACAGAGATTTCGGATCCCTTTGAAGACTATAGGGCCAAAGGAAATATCCTGCGATAACAAAGAGAAAGAAGCTTTCTGAGAAACTTCTTTGTGTTCTGTGAAGTCATCTCACAGAATTACAGCTTTCCCCTCAAGAAGCCTTTCGCTAAGACAGTTCTTGTGGAATTGGCAAAGTGATATTTGGAAGCCCATAGAGGGCTATGGTGAAAAAGGAAATATCCAAAGATGAAATCTGGAAAGAAGCTTTCTGAGAAACTGCTTAGTGTTCTGTGAATTCATCTCACAGAGTTACATCTGTATTTCGTGGATCTCTTTGCTAGCCATACTTCTGTGGAATGTGAGAACAGATATTTCGGATCCCTTTGAAGACTATAGGGCCAAAGGAAATATCCTGCGATAACAAAGAGAAAGAAGCTTTCTGAGAAACTTCTTTCTGTTCTGTGAAATCATCTCACAGAGTTACAGCTTTCCCCTCAAGAAGCCTTTCGCTAAGACAGTTCCTGTGGAATTGGCAAAGTGATATTTGGAAGCCCATAGAGGGCTATGTTGAAAAAGGAAATATCCTCAGATGAAATCTGGAAAGAAGCTTTCTGAGAAACTGCTTAGTGTTCTGTTAATTCATCTCACAGAGTTACATCTGTATTTCGTGGATCTCTTTGCTAGCCTTATTTCTGTGTAATCTGAGAACAGATATTTCGGATCCCTTTGAAGACTATAGGGCCAAAGGAAATATCCTGCGATAACAAAGAGAAAGAAGCTTTCTGAGAAACTTCTTTGTGTTCTGTGAAATCATCTCACAGAGTTACAGCTTTCCCCTCAAGAACCCTTTAACTGAGACAGTTCTTGTGTAATTGGCAAGGAGATATTTGGAAGCCCATAGAGGGCTATGGTGAAAAAGGAAATATCCTCAGATGAAATCTGGAAAGAAGCTTTCTGAGAAACTGCTTAGTGTTCTGTGAATTCATCTCACAGAGTTACATCTGTATTTCGTGGATCTCTTTGCTAGCCTTATTTCTGTGGAATCTGAGAAAAGATATTTCGGATCCCTATGAAGACTATAGGGCCAAAGGAAATATCCTCCGATAACAAAGAGAAAGAAGCTTTCTGAGAAACTTCTTTGTGTTCTGTGAAATCATCTCACAGAGTTACAGCTTTCCCCTCAAGAAGCCTTTCGCTAAGACAGTTCTTGTGGAATTGGCAAAGAGATATTTGGAAGCCCATTGAGGGCTATGGTGAAAAAGGAAATATCCTCAGATGAAATCTGGAAAGAAGTTTTCTGAGAAAGTGCTTAGTGTTCTGTGAATTCATCTCACAGAGTTACATCTGTATTTCGTGGATCTCTTTGCTAGCCTTATTTCTGTGGAATCTGAGAACAGATATTTCGGATCCCTTTGAAGACTATAGGGCCAAAGGACATATCCTCCGATAACAAAGAGAAAGAAGCTTTCTGAGAAACTTCTTTGTGTTCCGTGAAATCATCTCACAGAGTTACAGCTTTCCCCTCAAGAAGCCTTTCGCTAGGACAGTTCTTGTGTAATTGGCAAAGAGATATTTGGAAGCCCATAGAGGGCTATGGTGAAAAAGGAAATATCCTCAGATGATATCTGGAAAGAAGCTTTCTGAGAAACTGCTTAGTGTTCTGTTAATTCATCTCACAGAGTTACATCTGTATTTCGTGGATCTCTTTGCTAGCCTTATTTCTGTGTAATCTGATAACAGATATTTTGGATCCCTTTGAAGACTATAGGGCCAAAGGAAATATCCTCCGATAACAAAGAGAAAGAAGCTTTCTGAGAAACTTCTTTGTGTTCTGTGAAATCATCTCACAAAGTTACAGCTTTCCCGTCAAGAAGCCTTTCGCTAGGACAGTTCTTGTGTAATTGGCAAAGAGATATTTGGAAGCCCATAGAGGGCTATGGTGAAAAAGGATATATCCTCAGATGAAATCTGGAAAGAAGCTTTCTGAGAAACTGCTTAGTGTTCTGTTAATTCATCTCACAGAGTTCCATCTGTATTTCGTGGATCTCTTTGCTAGCCTTATTTCTGTGGAATCTGAGAAAAGATATTTCGGATCCCTATGAAGACTATAGGGCCAAAGGTAAGATCCTGCGATAACAAAGAGAAAGAAGCTTTCTGAGAAACTTCTTTGTGTCCTGTGAAATCTTCTCACAGAGATACAGCATTCCCCTCAAGAAGCTTTTAACTAAGACAGTTCTTGTGAAATTGGCAAAGAGATATTTGGAAGCCCATAGAGGGCTATGGTGAAAAAGGAAATATCCTCAGAAGAAATCTGGAAAGAAGCTTTCTGAGAAACTGCTTAGTGTTCTGTGAATTCATCTCACAGAGTTACATATGTATTTCGTGGATCTCTTTGCTAGCCTTATTTCTGTGGAATCTGAGAAAAGATATTTCGGATCCCTATGAAGACTATAGGGCCAAAGGAAATATCCTCCGATGACAAAGAGAAAGAAGCTTTCTGAGAAACTTCTTTGTGTTCTGTGAAATCATCTCACAGAGTTACAGCTTTCCCCTCAAGAAGCCTTTCGCTAAGACAGTTCTTGTGGAATTGGCAAAGTGATATTTTGAAGCCCATAGAGGGCTATGGTGAAAAAGGAAATATCCTCAGCTGAAATCTGGAAAGAAGCTTTCTGAGAAACTGCTTAGTGTTCTGTGAATTCATCTCACAGAGTTACATCTGTATTTCGTGGATCTCTTTGCTAGCCTTATTTCTGTGGAATCTGAAAACAGATATTTCGGATCCCTTTGAAGACTATAGGGCCAAAGGAAATATCCTCCGATAACAAAGAGAAAGAAGCTTTCTGAGAAACTTCTTTCTGTTCTCTGAAATCATCTCACAGAGTTACAGCTTCCCCTCAAGAAGCCTTTCGCTAGGACAGTTCTTGTGTAATTGGCAAAGAGATATTTGGAAGCCCATAGAGGGCTATGGTGACAAAGGAAATATCCTCAGATGATATCTGGAAAGAAGCTTTCTGAGAAACTGCTTAGTGTTCTGTTAATTCATCTCACAGAGTTACATCTGTATTTCGTGGATCTCTTTGCTAGCCTTATTTCTGTGGAATCTGAGAACAGAGATTTCGGATGCCTTTGAAGACTATAGGGCCAAAGGAAATATCCTGCGATAACAAAGAGAAAGAAGCTTTCTGAGAAACTTCTTTCTGTTCTGTGAAATCATCTCACAGAGTTACAGCTTTCCCCTCAAGAAGCCTTTTGCTAAGACAGTTCTTGTGGAATTGGCAAAGTGATATTTGGAAGCCCATAGAGGGCTATGGTGAAAAAGGAAATATCCAAAGATGAAATCTGGAAAGAAGCTTTCTGAGAAACTGCTTAGTGTTCTGTGAATTCATCTCACAGAGTCACATCTATATTTCGTGGAACTCTTTGCTAGCCTTATTTCTGTGGAATCTGAGAACAGAGATTTCGGATCCCTTTGAAGACTATAGGGCCAAAGGAAATATCCTGGGATGACAAAGAGATGGAAGGTTTCTGAGAAACTTCTTTGTGTTCTGTGAAATCATCTCACAGAGTTACAGCTTTCCCTTCAAGAAGCCTTTCGCTAAGACAGTTCTTGTGGAATTGGCAAAGTGATATTTTGAAGCCCATAGAGGGCTATGGTGAAAAAGGAAATATCCTCAGATGAAATCTGGAAAGAAGCTTTCTGAGAAACTGCTTAGTGTTCTGTGAATTCATCTCACAGAGTTACATCTGTATTTCGTGGATCTCTTTGCTAGCCTTATTTCTGTGGAATCTGAAAACAGATATTTCGGATCCCTTTGAAGACTATAGGGCCAAAGGAAATATCCTGCGATAACAAAGAGAAAGAAGCTTTCTGAGAAACTTCTTTGTGTTTTGTGAAATCATCTCACAGAGTTACAGCTTTCCCCTCAAGAAGCCTTTCGCTAAGACAGTTCTTGTGGAATTGGCAAAGTGATATTTGGAAGCCCATAGAGGGCTATGGTGAAAAAGTAAATATCCTCAGATGATATCTGGAAAGAAGCTTTCTGAGAAACTGCTTAGTGTTCTGTTAATTCATCTCACAGAGTTACATCTGTGTTTCGTGGATCTCTTTGCTAGCCTTATTTCTGTGGAATCTGAGAACAGATATTTCGGATCCCTTTGAAGACTATAGGGCCAAAGGAAATATCCTCCGATAACAAAGAGAAAGAAGCTTTCTGAGAAACTTCTTTGTGTTCTGTGAAATTATCTCACAGAGTTACAGCTTTCCCCTCAAGAAGCCTTTCCCTAGGACAGTTCTTGTGTAATTGGCAAAGAGATATTTGGAAGCCCATAGAGGGCTATGGTGACAAAGGAAATATCCTCAGATGATATCTGGAAAGAAGCTTTCTGAGAAACTGCTTAGTGTTCTGTGAATTCATCTCACAGAGTTACATCTGTATTTCGTGGATCTCTTTGCTAGCCTTATTTCTATGGAATCTGAGAACAGAGATTTCGGATGCCTTTGAAGACTATAGGGCCAAAGGAAATATCCTGCGATAACAAAGAGAAAGAAGCTTTCTGAGAAACTTCTTTGTGTTCTGTGAAGTCATCTCACAGAATTACAGCTTTCCCCTCAAGAAGCCTTTCGCTAAGACAGTTCTTGTGGAATTGGCGAAGTGATATTTGGAAGCCCATAGAGGGCTATGGTGAAAAAGGAAATAACCTCAGATGAAATCTGGAAAGATGCTTTCTGAGAAACTGCTTAGTGTTCTGTGAATTCATCTCACAGAGTTACATCTGTATTTCGTGGATCTCTTTGCTAGCCTTATTTCTGTGGAATCTGAGAACAGATATTTCGGATCCCTATGAAGACTATAGGGCCAAAGGAAATATCCTCCGATAACAAAGAGAAAGAAGCTTTCTGAGAAACTTCTTTGTGTTTTGTGAAATCATCTCACAGAGTTACAGCTTTCCCCTCAAGAAGCCTTTTGCTAAGACAGTTCTTGTGGAATTGGCAAAGTGATATTTGTAAGCCCATAGAGGGCTATGGTGAAAAAGGAAATATCCTCAGATGATATCTGGAAAGAAGCTTTCTGAGAAACTGCTGAGTGTTCTGTTAATTCATCTCACAGAGTTACATCTGTGTTTCGTGGATCTCTTTGCTAGCCTTATTTCTGTGGAATCTGAGAACAGATATTTCGGATCCCTTTGAAGACTATAGGGCCAAAGGAAATATCCTGCGATAACAAAGAGAAAGAAGCTTTCTGAGAAACATCTTTCTGTTCTCTGAAATCATCTCACAGAGTTACAGCTTTCCCCTCAAGAATCCTTTCGCTAAGACAATTCTTGTGGAATTGGCAAAGTGATATTTGTAAGCCCATAGAGGGCTATGGTGAGAAAGGAAATATCCTCAGATGATATCTGGAAAGAAGCTTTCTGAGAAACTGCTTAGTGTTCTGTGAATTCATCTCACAGAGTTACATGTGTATTTCGTGGATCTCTTTGCTAGCCTTATTTCTGTGGAATCTGAGAACTGATATTTCGGATCCCTTTGAAGACTATAGGGCCAAAGGAAATATCCTCCGATAACAAAGAGAAAGAAGCTTTCTGAGAAACTTCTATGTGTTCTGTGAAATCATCTCACAGAGTTACAGCTTTCCCCTCAAGAAGCCTTTCGCTAGGACAGTTCTTGTGTAATTAGCAAAGTGATATTTGGAAGCCCATAGAGGGCTATGGTGACAAAGGAAATATCCTCAGATGAAATCTGGAAAGAAGCTTTCTGAGAAACTGCTTAGTGTTCTGTGAATTCATCTCACAGAGTTACATCTGTATTTCGTGGATCTCTTTGCTAGCCTTATTTCTGTGGAATCTGAGAACAGAGATTTCGGATCCCTTTGAAGACTATAGGGCCAAAGGAAATATCCTGCGATAACAAAGAGAAAGAAGCTTTCTGAGAAACTTCTTTGTGTTCTGTGAAATCATCTCACAGAATTACAGCTTTCCCCTCAAGAAGCCTTTCGCTAAGACAGTTCTTGTGGAATTGGCAAAGTGATATTTGTAAGCCCATAGAGGGCTATGGTGAAAAAGGAAATATCCTCAGATGCTATCTGGAAAGAAGCTTTCTGAGAAACTGCTTAGTGTTCTCTTAATTCATCTCACAGAGTTACATCTGTATTTCGTGGATCTCTTTGCTAGCCTTATTTCTGTGGAATCTGAGAACAGATATTTCGGATCCCTTTGAAGACTATAGGGCCAAAAGAAATATCCTGCGATAACAAAGAGAAAGAAGCTTTCTGAGAAACTTCTTTCTGTTCTGTGAAATCATCTCACAGAGTTACAGCTTTCCCCTGAAGAAGCCTTTCGCTAAGACAGTTCTTGTGGAATTGGCAAAGTGATATTTAGAAGCCCATAGAGGTTTATGGTGAAAAAGGAAATATCCTCAGATGAAATCTGGAAAGAAGCTTTCTGAGAAACTGCTTAGTGTTCTGTGAATTCATCTCACAGAGTTACATATGTATTTCGTGGATCTCTTTGCTAGCCTTATTTCTGTGGAATCTGAGAACAGATATTTCGGATCCCTTTGAAGACTATAGGGCCAAAGGAAATATCCTGCGATAACAAAGAGAAAGAAGCTTTCTGAGAAACTTCTTTGTGTTCTGTGAAATCATCTCACAGAGTTACAGCTTTCCCCTCAAGAAGCCTTTTGCTAAGACAGTTCTTGTGGAATTGGCAAAGTGATATTTGGAAGCCCATAGAGGGGTATGGTGAAAAAGGAAATATCCAAAGATGAAATCTGGAAAGAAGCTTTCTGAGAAACTGCTTAGTGTTCTGTGAATTCATCTCACAGGGTTACATGTGTATATCGTGGATCTCTTTGCTAGCCTTATTTCTGTGGAATCTGAGAAAAGATATTTCGGATCGTTTGAAGACTATAGGGCCAAAGGAAATATCCTCCGATAACAAAGAGAAAGAAGCTTTCTGAGAAACTTCTTTCTGTTCTGTGAAATCATCTCACAGAGTTACAGCTTTCCTATCAAGAAGCCTTTCGCTAAGACAGTTCTTGTGGAAATGGCAAAGTGATATTTGTAAGCCCATAGAGGGCTATGGTGAAAAAGGAAATATCCTCAGATGAAATCTGGAAAGAAGCTTTCTGAGAAACTGCTTAGTGTTCTGTGAATTCATCTCACAGAGTTACATCTGTATTTCGTGGATCTCTTTGCTAGCCTTATTTCTGTGGAATCTGAGAACAGAGATTTCGGATCCCTTTGAAGACTATAGGGCCAAAGGAAATATCCTGGGATAACAAAGAGAAGGAAGGTTTCTGAGAAACTTCTTTGTGTTCTGTGAAATCATCTCACAGAGTTACAGCTTTCCCCTCAAGAAGCCTTTAACTAAGACAGTTCTTGTGAAATTGGCAAAGAGATATTTGGAAGCCCCTAGAGGGCTATGGTGAAAAAGGAAATATCCTCAGATGAAATCTGGAAAGAAGCTTCCTGAGAAATTGCTTAGTGTTCTGTGAATTCATCTCACAGAGTTACATCTGTATTTCGTGAATCTCTTTGCTAGCCTTATTTCTGTGGAATCTGAGAAAAGATATTTCGGATCCCTATGAAGACTATAGGGCCAAAGGAAATATCCTTCGATAACAAAGAGAAAGAAGCTTTCTGAGAAACTTCTTTGTGTTCTGTGAAATCATCTCACAGAGTTACAGCTTTCCCTTCAAGAAGCCTTTCGATAAGACAGTTCTTGTGGAATTGGCAAAGTGATATTTGGAAGCCCATAGAGGGCTATGGTGAAAAAGGAAATATCCTCAGATGAAATCTGGAAAGAAGCTTTCTGAGAAACTGCTTAGTGTTCTGTGAATTCATCTCACAGAGTTACATCTGTATTTCGTGGATCTCTTTGCTAGCCTTATTTTTGTGGAATCTGAAAACAGATATTTCGGATCCCTTTGAAGACTATAGGGCCAAAGGAAATATCCTGCGATAACAAAGAGAAAGAAGCTTTCTGAGAAACTTCTTTCTGTTCTCTGAAATCATCTCACAGAGTTACAGCTTTCCCCTCAAGAAGCCTTTCGCTAAGACAATTCTTGTGGAATTGGCAAAGTGATATTTGTAAGCCCATAGAGGGCTATGGTGAAAAAGGAAATATCCTCAGATGATATCTGGAAAGAAGCTTTCTGAGAAAATGCTTAGTGTTCTGTTAATTCATCTCACAGAGTTACATCTGTATTTCGTGGATCTCTTTGCTAGCCTTATTTCTGTGGAATCTGAGAACAGATATTTCGGATCCCTTTGAAGACTATAGGGCCAAAGGAAATATCCTCCGATAACAAAGAGAAAGAAGCTTCTTGAGAAACTTCTTTGTGTTCTGTGAAATCATCTCACAGAGTTACAGCTTTCCCCTCAAGAAGCCTTTCGCTAGGACAGTTCTTGTGTAATTGGCAAAGAGATATTTGGAAGCCCATAGAGGGCTATGGTGACAAAGGAAATATCCTCAGATGAAATCTGGAAAGAAGCTTTCTGAGAAACTGCTTAGTGTTCTGTGAATTCATCTCACAGAGTTACATCTGTATTTCGTGGATCTCTTTGCTAGCCTTATTTCTGTGGAATCTGAGAACAGAGATTTCGGATCCCTTTGAAGTCTATAGGGCCAAAGGAAATATCCTGCGATAACAAA
This sequence comes from Macaca nemestrina, assembly GCF_043159975.1. Taxonomy (NCBI): domain Eukaryota; kingdom Metazoa; phylum Chordata; class Mammalia; order Primates; family Cercopithecidae; genus Macaca; species Macaca nemestrina. Next base: position 136,676,096 of record NC_092128.1, on the reverse strand, counting down.
GAGAAAGAAGCTTTCTGAGAAACTTCTTTGTGTTCTGTGAAATCATCTGACAGAATTACCGCTTTCCCCTCAAGAAGCCTTTCGCTAAGACAGTTCTTGTGGAATTGGCAAAGTGATATTTGGAAGCCCATAGAGGGCTATGGTGAAAAAGGAAATATCCTCAGATGAAATCTGGAAAGAAGCTTTCTGAGAAACTGCTTAGTGTTCTGTGAATTCATCTCACAGAGTTACATCTGTATTTCGTGGATCTCTTTGCTTGCCTTATTTTTGTGGAATCTGAGAACGGATATTTCGGATCTCTTTGAAGACTATAGGGCCAAAGGAAATATCCTGCGATAACAAAGAGAAAGAAGCTTTCTGAGAAACTTCTTTGTGTTCTGTGAAATCATCTCACAGAGTTACAGCTTTCCCCTCAAGAAGCCTTTAACTAAGACATTTCTTGTGAAATTGGCAAAGAGATATTTGGAAGCCCATAGAGGGCTATGGTGAAAAAGGAAATATCCTCATATGAAATCTGGAAAGAAGCTTTCTGAGAAACTGCTTAGTGTTCTGTGAATTCATCTCACAGAGTTACATTTGTATTTCGTGTATCTCTTTGCTAGCCTTATTTCTGTGGAATCTGAGAAAAGATATTTTGGATCCCTATGAAGACTATAGGGCCAAAGGAAATATCCTTCGATAACAAAGAGAAAGAAGCTTTCTGAGAAACTTCTTTGTGTTCTGTGAAATCATCTCACAGAGTTACAGCTTTCCCCTCAAGAAGCCTTTCGCTAAGACAGTTCTTGTGGAATTGGCAAAGTGATATTTGGAAGCCCATAGAACGCTATGGTGAAAAAGGAAATATCCTCAGATGAAATCCGGAAAGAAGCTTTCTGAGAAACTGCTTAGTGTTCTGTGAATTCATCTCACAGAGTTACATCTGTATTTCGTGGATCTCTTTGCTAGCCTTATTTCTGTGGAATCTGAAAACAGATATTTCGGATCCCTTTGAAGACTATAGGGCCAAAGGAAATATCCTGCGATAACAAAGAGAAAGAAGCTTTCTGAGAAACTTCTTTCTGTTCTCTGAAATCATCTCACAGAGTTACAGCTTTCCCCTCAAGAAGCCTTTCGCTAAGACAATTCTTGTGGAATTGGCAAAGTGATATTTGTAAGCCCATAGAGGGCTATGGTGAAAAAGGAAATAACCTCAGATGATATCTGGAAAGAAGCTTTCTGAGAAACTGCTTAGTGTTCTGTTAATTCATCTCACAGAGTTACATCTGTATTTCGTGGATCTCTTTGCTAGCCTTATTTCTGTGTAATCTGAGAACAGATATTTCGGATCCCTTTGAAGACTATAGGGCCAGAGGAAATATCCTCCGATAACAAAGAGAAAGAAGCTTTTTGAGAAACTTCTTTGTGTTCTGTGAAATCATCTCACAGAGTTACAGCTTTCCCCTCAAGAAGCCTTTCGCTAGGACAGTTCTTGTGTAATTGGCAAAGAGATATTTGGAAGCTCATAGAGGGCTATGGTAATAAAGGAAATATTCTCAGATGAAATCTGGAAAGAAGGTTTCTGAGAAACTGCTTAGTGTTCTGTGAATTCATCTCACAGGGTTACATGTGTATATCGTGGATCTCTTTGCTAGCCTTATTTCTGTGGAATCTGAGAACAGATATTTCGGATCCCTTTGAAGACTATAAGGCCAAAGGAATTATCCTGCGACAACAAAGAGAAAGAAGCTTTCTGAGAAACTTCTTTGTGTTCTGTGAAATCATCTCACAGAGTTACAGCTTTCCCCTCAAGAAGCCTTTCGCTAGGACAGTTCTTGTGGAATTGGCAAAGTGATATTTAGAAGCCCATAGAGGGCTATGGTGAAAAAGGAAATATCCTCAGATGAAATCTGGAAAGAAGCTTTCTGAGAAACTGCTTAGTGTTCTGTGAATTCATCTCACAGAGTTACATCTGTATTTCGTGGATCTCTTTGCTAGCCTTATTTCTATGGAATCTGAGAACAGATATTTCGGATCCCTTTGAAGACTATAGGGCCAAAGGAAATATCCTGCGATAACAAAGAGAAAGAAGCTTTCTGAGAAACTTCTTTGTGTTCTGTGAAATCATCTCACAGAGTTACAGCTTTCCCCTCAAGAACCCTTCAACTGAGACAGTTCTTGTGTAATTGGCAAAGAGATATTTGGAAGCCCATAGAGGGCTATGGTGAAAAAGGAAATATCCTCAGATGAAATCTGGAAAGAAGCTTTCTGAGAAACTGCTTAGTGTTCTGTTAATTCATCTCACAGTGTTACATGTGTATATCGTGGATCTCTTTGCTAGCCTTATTTCTGTGGAATCTGAGAAAAGATATTTCGGATCCCTTTGAAGACTATAGGGCCAAAGGAAATATCCTCCGATAACAAAGAGAAAGAAGCTTTCTGAGAAACTTCTTTGTGTTCTGTGAAATCATCTCACAGAGTTACAGCTTTCCCCTCAAGAAGCCTTTCGCTAAGACAGTTCTTGTGGAATTGGCAAAGTGATATTTGGAAGCCCAGAGAGGGCTATGGTGAAAAAGGAAATATCCTCAGATGAAATCTGGAAAGAAGCTTTCTGAGAAACTGCTTAGTGTTCTGTGAATTCATCTCACAGAGTTACATCTGTATTTCGTGGATCTCTTTGCTAGCCTTATTTCTGTGGAATCTGAGAACAGATATTTCGGATCCCTTTGAAGACTATAGGGCCAAAGGAAATATCCTCCGATAACAAAGAGAAAGAAGCTTTCTGAGAAACTTCTTTGTGTTCTGTGAAATCATCTCACAGAGTTACAGCTTTCCCCTCAAGAAGCCTTTAACTAAGACAGTTCTTGTGAAATTGGCAAACAGATATTTGGAAGCCCATAGAGGGCTATGGTGAAAAAGGAAATATCCTCAGATGAAATCTGGAAAGAAGCTTTCTGAGAAACTGCTTAGTGCTCTGTGAATTCATCTCACAGGGTTACATGTGTATATCGTGGATCTCTTTGCTAGCCTTATTTCTGTGGAATCTGAGAACAGATATTTCGGATCCCTTTGAAGACTATAGGGCCAAAGGAAATATCCTGCGATAACAAAGAGAAAGAAGCTTTCTGAGAAACTTCTTTCTGTTCTCTGAAATCATCTCATAGAGTTACAGCTTTCCCCTCAAGAAGCCTTTCGCTAAGACAATTCTTGTGGAATTGGCAAAGAGATATTTGGAAGCCCATAGAGGGCTATGGTGAAAAAGGAAATATCCTCAGATGATATCTGGAAAGAAGCTTTCTGAGAAACGGCTTAGTGTTCTGTTAATTCATCTCACAGAGTTACATCTGTATTTCGTGGATCTCTTTGCTAGCCTTATTTCTGTGTAATCTGAGAACAGATATTTCGGATCCCTTTGAAGACTATAGGGCCAGAGGAAATATCCTCCGATAACAAAGAGAAAGAATCTTTTTGAGAAACTTCTTTGTGTTCTGTGAAATCATCTCACAGAGTTACAGCTTTCCCCTCAAGAAGCCTTTCGCTAGGACAGTTCTTGTGTAATTGGCAAAGAGATATTTGGAAGCTCATAGAGGGCTATGGTAATAAAGGAAACATTCTCAGATGAAATCTGGAAAGAAGATTTCTGAGAAACTGCTTAGTGTTCTGTGAATTCATCTCACAGGGTTACATGTGTATATCGTGGATCTCTTTGCTAGCCTTATTTCTGTGGAATCTGAGAACAGATATTTCGGATCCCTTTGAAGACTATACGGCCAAAGGAAATATCCTGCGACAACAAAGAGAAAGAAGCTTTCTGAGAAACTTCTTTGTGTTCTGTGAAATCATCTCACAGTGTTACAGCTTTCCCCTCAAGAAGCCTTTCGCTAAGACAGTTCTTGTGGAATTGGCAAAGTGATATTTAGAAGCCCATAGAGGGCTATGGTGAAAAAGGAAATATCCTCACATGAAATCTGGAAAGAAGCTTTCTGAGAAACTGCTTAGTGTTCTGTGAATTCATCTCACAGAGTTACATCTGTATTTCGTGGATCTCTTTGCTAGCCTTATTTCTATGGAATCTGAGAACAGATATTTCGGATCCCTTTGAAGACTATAGGGCCAAAGGAAGTATCCTGCGATAACAAAGAGAAAGAAGCATTCTGAGAAACTTCTTTCTGTTCTGTGAAATCATCTCACAGAGTTACAGCTTTCCCCTCAAGAAGCCTTTCGCTAAGACAGTTCTTGTGGAATTGGCAAAGTGATATTTTGAAGCCCATAGAGGGCTATGGTGAAAAAGGAAATATCCTCAGATGAAATCTGGAAAGAAGTTTTCTGAGAAACTGCTTAGTTTTCTGTGAATTCATCTCACAGAGTTACATCTGTATTTCGTGGATCTCTTTGCTAGCCTTATTTCTGTGGAATCTGAGAACAGATATTTCGGATCCCTTTGAAGACTATAGGGCCAAAGGAAATATCCTGCGATAACAAAGAGAAAGAAGCTTTCTGAGAAACTTCTTTGTGTTCTGTGAAATCATCTCACAGAGTTACAGCTTTCCCCTCAAGAACCATTCAACTGAGACAGTTCTTGTGTAATTGGCAAAGAGATATTTGGAAGCCCATAGAGGGCTATGGTGAAAAAGGAAATATCCTCAGATGAAATCTGGAAAGAAGCTTTCTGAGAAACTGCTTAGTGTTCTGTTAATTCATCTCACAGGGTTACATGTGTATATCGTGGATCTCTTTGCTAGCCTTATTTCTGTGGAATCTGAGAAAAGATATTTCGGATCCCTTTGAAGACTATAGGGCCAAAGGAAATATCCTCCGATAACAAAGAGAAAGAAGCTTTCTGAGAAACTTCTTTCTGTTCTGTGAAATCATCTCACAGAGTTACAGCTTTCCCCTCAAGAAGCCTTTCGCTAAGACAGTTCTTGTGTAATTGGCAAAGTGATATTTGGAACCCCTAGAGGGCTATGGTGAAAAGGAAATATCCTCAGATGAAATCTGGAAAGAAGCTTTCTGAGAAACTCCTTAGTTTTCTGTTAATTCATCTCATAGAGTTACATCTCTATTTCGTGGATCTCTTTGCTAGCCTTATTTCTGTGGAATTTGAGAACAGATATTTCGGATCCCTTTGAAGGCTATAGGGCCAAAGGAAATATCCTCCGATAACAAAGAGAAAGAAGCTTTCTGAGAAACTTCTTTGTGTTCTGTGAAATCATCTCACAGAGTTACAGCTTTCCCCTCAAGAAGCCTTTCGCTAAGACAGTTCTTGTGGAATTGGCAAAGTGATATTTGGAAGCCCATAGAGGGCTATGGTGAAAAAGGAAATATCCTCAGATGAAATCTGGAAGGAAGCTTTCTGAGAAACTGCTTAGTGTTCTGTTAATTCGTCTCACAGAGTTACATCTGTATTTCGTGGATTTCTTTGCTATTCTTATTTCTGTTGAATCTGAGAACAGATATTTCAAATCCCTTTGAAGACTATAGGGCCAAAGGAAATATAATCCGATAACAAAGAGAAAGAAGCTTTCTGAGAAACTTCTTTGTGTTCTCTGAAATCATTTCACAGAGTACAGCATTCCCCTCAAGAAAACTTTCGCTAAGACAGTTCTTGTGGAATTGGCAAAGTGATATTTGGAAGCCCATAGACGGCTACGGTACAAAAGGAAATATCCTCAGATGAAATCTGGAAAGAAGCTTTCTGAGAAACTGCTTAGTGTTCGGTTAATTCATCTCACAGAGTTACATCTGTATTTCGTGGATCTCTTTGCTAGCCTTATTTCTGTGGAATCTGAGAACAGATATTTCGGATCCCTTTGAAGACTATAGGGCCAAAGGAAATATCCTGCGATAACAAAGAGAAAGAAGCTTTCAGAGAAACTTCTTTCTGTTCTGTGAAATCATCTCACAGAGTTACAGCTTTCCCCTCAAGAAGCCTTTCGCTAAGACAGTTCTTGTGGAATTGGCAAAGTGATATTTGGAAGCACATAGAGGGCTATGGTGAAAAAGGAAATATCCTCAGATGAAATCTGGAAAGAAGCTTTCTGAGAAACTGCTTAGTGTTCTGTGAATTCATCTCACAGAGTTACAGCTGTATTTCGTGGATCTCTTTGCTAGCCTTATTTCTGTCGAATCTGAGAACAGATATTTCGGATCCCTTTGAAGACTATAGGGCCAAAGGAAATATCCTCCGATAACAAAGAGAAAGAAGCTTTCTGAGAAACTTCTTTGTGTTCTGTGAAATCATCTCACAGAGTTACAGCTTTCCCCTCAAGAACGATTTAACTGAGACAGTTCTTGTGTAATTGGCAAAGAGATATTTGGAAGCCCATAGATGGCTATGGTGAAAAAGGAAATATCCTCAGATGAAATCTGGAAAGAAGCTTTCTGAGAAACTGCTTAGTGTTCTGTTAATTCATCTCAAAGGGTTACATGTGTATATCGTGGATCTCTTTGCTAGCCTTATTTCTGTGGAATCTGAGAAAAGATATTTCGGATCCCTTTGAAGACTATGGGGCCAAAGGAAATATCCTCCGATAACAAAGATAAAGAAGCTTTCTGAGAAACTTCTTTCTGTTCTGTGAAATCATCTCACAGAGTTACAGCTTTCCCCTCAAGAAGCCTTTCGTTAAGACAGTTCTTGTGGAATTGGCAAAGTGATATTTGGAACCCCTAGAGGGCTATGGTGAAAAAGGAAATATCCTCAGATGAAATCTGGAAAGAAGCTTTCTGAGAAACTCCTTAGTTTTCTGTTAATTCATCTCACAGAGTTACATCTGTATTTCGTGGATCTCTTTGCTAGCCTTATTTCTGTGGAATTTGAGAACAGATATTTCGGATCCCTTTGAAGGCTATAGGGCCAAAGGAAATATCCTCCGATAACAAAGAGAAAGAAGCTTTCTGAGAAACTTCTTTGTGTTCTGTGAAATCATCTCACAGAGTTACAGCTTTCCCCTCAAGAAGCCTTTCGCTAAGACAGTTCTTGTGGAATTGGCAAAGTGATATTTGGAAGCCCTTAGAGGGCTATGGTGAAAAAGGAAATATCCTCAGATGAAATCTGGAAGGAAGCTTTCTGAGAAACTGCTTAGTGTTCTGTTAATTCGTCTCACACAGTTACATCTGTATTTCGTGGATTTCTTTGCTAGTCTTATTTCTGTTGAATCTGAGAACAGATATTTCAAATCCCTTTGAAGACTATAGGGCCAAAGGAAATATCCTCCGATAACAAAGAGAAAGAAGCTTTCTGAGAAACTTCTTTGTGTTCTGTGAAATCATCTCACAGAGTACAGAATTCCCCTCAAAAAACTTTCGCTAAGACAGTTCTTGTGGAATTGGCAAAGTGATATTTTAAGCCCATAGAGGGCTATGGTGAAAAAGGAAATATCCTCAGATGATATCTGGAAAGAAGCTTTCTGAGAAACTGCTTAGTGTTCTGTGAATTCATCTCACAGAGTTACATCTGTATTTCGTGGATCTCTTTGCTAGCCTTATTTCTGTGGAATCTGAGAACAGATATTTCCGATCCCTTTGAAGACTATAGGGCCAAAGGAAATATCCTCCGATAACAAAGAGAAAGAAGCTTTCTGAGAAACTTCTTTGTGTTCTGTGAAATCGTCTCACAGAATTACAGCTTTCCCCTCAAGATGCCTTTCGCTAAGACAGTTCTTGTGGAATTGGCAAAGTGATATTTGGAAGCCCATAGAGGGCTATGGTGAAAAAAGAAATATCCTCAAATGAAATCTGGAAAGAAGCTTTCTGAGAAACTGCTTAGTATTCTGTGAATTCATCTCACAGAGTTACATCTGTATTTCGTGGATCTCTTTGCTAGCCTTATTTCTGTGGAATCTGAGAACAGATATTTCGGATCCCTTTGAAGACTATAGGGCCAAAGGAAATATCCTCCGATAACAAAGAGAAAGAAGCTTTCTGAGAAACTTCTTTGTGTTCTGTGAAATCATCTCACAGAGTTACAGCTTTCCCCTCAAGAAGGCTTTCGTTAAGATAGTTCTTGTGGAATTGGCAAAGTGATATTTGGAAGCCCATAGAGGGCTATGGTGAAAAAGGAAATATCCTCAGATGAAATCTGGAAAGAAGCTTTCTGAGAAACTGCTTAGTGTTCTGTGAATTCATCTCACAGAGTTACATCTGTATTTCGTGGATCTCTTTGCTAGCCTTATTTCTGTGGAAGCTGAAAACAGATATTTCGGATCCCTTTGAAGACTATAGGGCCAAAGGAAATATCCTGCGATAACAAAGAGAAAGAAGCTTTCGGAGAAACTTCTTTCTGTTCTCTAAAATCATGTCACAGAGTTACAGCTTTCCCCTCAAGAAGCCTTTCGCTAAGACAGTTCTTGTGGAATTGGCAAAGTGATATTTGTAAGCCCATAGAGGGCTATGGTGAAAAAGGAAATATCCTCAGATGAAATCTGGAAAGAAGCTTTCTGAGAAACTGCTTAGTGTTCTGTGAATTCATCTCACAGAGTTACATCTGTATTTCGTGGATCTCTTTGCTAGCCTTATTTCTGTGTAATCTGAGAACAGATATTTCGGATCCCTTTGAAGACTATAGGGCCAAAGGAAATATCCTGCGATAACAAAGAGAAAGAAGCTTTCTGAGAAACTTCTTTGTGTTCTGTGAAGTCATCTCACAGAATTACAGCTTTCCCCTCAAGAAGCCTTTCGCTAAGACAGTTCTTGTGGAATTGGCAAAGTGATATTTGGAAGCCCATAGAGGGCTATGGTGAAAAAGGAAGTATCCTCAGATGAAATCTGGAAAGATGCTTTCTGAGAAACTGCTTAGTGTTCTGTGAATTCATCTCACAGAGTTACATCTGTATTTCGTGGATCTCTTTGCTAGCCTTATTTCTGTGGAATCTGAGAACAGATATTTCGGATCCCTTTGAAGACTATAGGGCCAAAGGAAATATCCTCCGATAACAAAGAGAAAGAAGCTTTCTGAGAAACTTTTTTGTGTTCTGTGAAATCATCTCACAGAGTTACAGCTTTCCCCTCAAGAAGCCTTTTGCTAAGACAGTTCTTGTGGAATTGGCAAAGTGATATTTGGAAGCCCATAGAGGGCTATGGTGAAAAAGGAAATATCCAAAGATGAAATCTGGAAAGAAGCTTTCTGAGAAACTGCTTAGTGTTCTGTGAATTCATCTCACAGAGTCACATCTATATTTCGTGGATCTCTTTGCTAGCCTTATTTCTGTGGAATCTGAGAACAGAGATTTCGGATCCCTTTGAAGACTATAGGGCCAAAGGAAATATCCTGGGATAACAAAGAGATGGAAGGTTTCTGAGAAACTTCTTTGTGTTCTGTGAAATCATCTCACAGAGTTACAGCTTTCCCTTCAAGAAGCCTTTCGATAAGACAGTTCTTGTGGAATTGGCAAAGTGATATTTGTAAGCCCATAGAGGGCTATGGTGAAAAAGGAAATATCCTCAGATGAAATCTGGAAAGAAGCTTTCTGAGAAACTGCATAGTGTTTTGTGAATTCATCTCACAGAGTTACATGTGTATTTCGTGGATCTTTTTGCTAGCCTTATTTCTGTGGAATCTGAAAACAGATATTTCGGATCCCTTTGAAGACTATAGGGCCAAAGGAAATATCCTGCGATAACAAAGAGAAAGAAGCTTTCTGAGAAACTTCTTTCTGTTCTCTGAAATCATCTCACAGAGTTACAGCTTTCCCCTCAAGAATCCTTTCGCTAAGACAATTCTTGTGGAATTGGCAAAGTGATATTTGTAAGCCCATAGAGGGCTATGGTGAGAAAGGAAATATCCTCAGATGATATCTGGAAAGAAGCTTTCTGAGAAACTGCTTAGTGTTCTGTGAATTCATCTCACAGAGTTACATGTGTATTTCGTGGATCTCTTTGCTAGCCTTATTTCTGTGGAATCTGAGAACTGATATTTCGGATCCCTTTGAAGACTATAGGGCCAAAGGAAATATCCTCCGATAACAAAGAGAAAGAAGCTTTCTGAGAAACTTCTATGTGTTCTGTGAAATCATCTCACAGAGTTACAGCTTTCCCCTCAAGAAGCCTTTCGCTAGGACAGTTCTTGTGTAATTAGCAAAGTGATATTTGGAAGCCCATAGAGGGCTATGGTGACAAAGGAAATATCCTCAGATGAAATCTGGAAAGAAGCTTTCTGAGAAACTGCTTAGTGTTCTGTGAATTCATCTCACAGAGTTACATCTGTATTTCGTGGATCTCTTTGCTAGCCTTATTTCTGTGGAATCTGAGAACAGAGATTTCGGATCCCTTTGAAGACTATAGGGCCAAAGGAAATATCCTGCGATAACAAAGAGAAAGAAGCTTTCTGAGAAACTTCTTTGTGTTCTGTGAAATCATCTCACAGAATTACAGCTTTCCCCTCAAGAAGCCTTTCGCTAAGACAGTTCTTGTGGAATTGGCAAAGTGATATTTGTAAGCCCATAGAGGGCTATGGTGAAAAAGGAAATATCCTCAGATGCTATCTGGAAAGAAGCTTTCTGAGAAACTGCTTAGTGTTCTCTTAATTCATCTCACAGAGTTACATCTGTATTTCGTGGATCTCTTTGCTAGCCTTATTTCTGTGGAATCTGAGAACAGATATTTCGGATCCCTTTGAAGACTATAGGGCCAAAAGAAATATCCTGCGATAACAAAGAGAAAGAAGCTTTCTGAGAAACTTCTTTCTGTTCTGTGAAATCATCTCACAGAGTTACAGCTTTCCCCTGAAGAAGCCTTTCGCTAAGACAGTTCTTGTGGAATTGGCAAAGTGATATTTAGAAGCCCATAGAGGTTTATGGTGAAAAAGGAAATATCCTCAGATGAAATCTGGAAAGAAGCTTTCTGAGAAACTGCTTAGTGTTCTGTGAATTCATCTCACAGAGTTACATATGTATTTCGTGGATCTCTTTGCTAGCCTTATTTCTGTGGAATCTGAGAACAGATATTTCGGATCCCTTTGAAGACTATAGGGCCAAAGGAAATATCCTGCGATAACAAAGAGAAAGAAGCTTTCTGAGAAACTTCTTTGTGTTCTGTGAAATCATCTCACAGAGTTACAGCTTTCCCCTCAAGAAGCCTTTTGCTAACACAGTTCTTGTGGAATTGGCAAAGTGATATTTGGAAGCCCATAGAGGGCTATGGTGAAAAAGGAAATATCCAAAGATGAAATCTGGAAAGAAGCTTTCTGAGAAACTGCTTAGTGTTCTGTGAATTCATCTCACAGGGTTACATGTGTATATCGTGGATCTCTTTGCTAGCCTTATTTCTGTGGAATCTGAGAAAAGATATTTCGGATCGTTTGAAGACTATAGGGCCAAAGGAAATATCCTCCGATAACAAAGAGAAAGAAGCTTTCTGAGAAACTTCTTTCTGTTCTGTGAAATCATCTCACAGAGTTACAGCTTTCCTATCAAGAAGCCTTTCGATAAGACAGTTCTTGTGGAAATGGCAAAGTGATATTTGTAAGCCCATAGAGGGCTATGGTGAAAAAGGAAATATCCTCAGATGAAATCTGGAAAGAAGCTTTCTGAGAAACTGCTTAGTGTTCTGTGAATTCATCTCACAGAGTTACATCTGTATTTCGTGGATCTCTTTGCTAGCCTTATTTCTGTGGAATCTGAGAACAGAGATTTCGGATCCCTTTGAAGACTATAGGGCCAAAGGAAATATCCTGGGATAACAAAGAGAAGGAAGGTTTCTGAGAAACTTCTTTGTGTTCTGTGAAATCATCTCACAGAGTTACAGCTTTCCCCTCAAGAAGCCTTTAACTAAGACAGTTCTTGTGAAATTGGCGAAGAGATATTTGGAAGCCCCTAGAGGGCTATGGTGAAAAAGGAAATATCCTCAGATGAAATCTGGAAAGAAGCTTCCTGAGAAATTGCTTAGTGTTCTGTGAATTCATCTCACAGAGTTACATCTGTATTTGGTGAATCTCTTTGCTAGCCTTATTTCTGTGGAATCTGAGAAAAGATATTTCGGATCCCTATGAAGACTATAGGGCCAAAGGAAATATCCTTCGATAACAAAGAGAAAGAAGCTTTCTGAGAAACTTCTTTGTGTTCTGTGAAATCATCTCACAGAGTTACAGCTTTCCCTTCAAGAAGCCTTTCGATAAGACAGTTCTTGTGGAATTGGCAAAGTGATATTTGGAAGCCCATAGAGGGCTATGGTGAAAAAGGAAATATCCTCAGATGAAATCTGGAAAGAAGCTTTCTGAGAAACTGCTTAGTGTTCTGTGAATTCATCTCACAGAGTTACATCTGTATTTCGTGGATCTCTTTGCTAGCCTTATTTTTGTGGAATCTGAAAACAGATATTTCGGATCCCTTTGAAGACTATAGGGCCAAAGGAAATATCCTGCGATAACAAAGAGAAAGAAGCTTTCTGAGAAACTTCTTTCTGTTCTCTGAAATCATCTCACAGAGTTACAGCTTTCCCCTCAAGAAGCCTTTCGCTAAGACAATTCTTGTGGAATTGGCAAAGTGATATTTGTAAGCCCATAGAGGGCTATGGTGAAAAAGGAAATATCCTCAGATGATATCTGGAAAGAAGCTTTCTGAGAAACTGCTTAGTGTTCTGTTAATTCATCTCACAGAGTTACATCTGTATTTCGTGGATCTCTTTGCTAGCCTTATTTCTGTGGAATCTGAGAACAGATATTTCGGATCCCTTTGAAGACTATAGGGCCAAAGGAAATATCCTCCGATAACAAAGAGAAAGAAGCTTCTTGAGAAACTTCTTTGTGTTCTGTGAAATCATCTCACAGAGTTACAGCTTTCCCCTCAAGAAGCCTTTCGCTAGGACAGTTCTTGTGTAATTGGCAAAGAGATATTTGGAAGCCCATAGAGGGCTATGGTGACAAAGGAAATATCCTCAGATGAAATCTGGAAAGAAGCTTTCTGAGAAACTGCTTAGTGTTCTGTGAATTCATCTCACAGAGTTACATCTGTATTTCGTGGATCTCTTTGCTAGCCTTATTTCTGTGGAATCTGAGAACAGAGATTTCGGATCCCTTTGAAGACTATAGGGCCAAAGGAAATATCCTGCGATAACAAAGAGAAAGAAGCTTTCTGAGAAACTTCTTTGTGTTCTGTGAAATCATCTCACAGAATTACCGCTTTCCCCTCAAGAAGCCTTTCGCTAAGACAGTTCTTGTGGAATTGGCAAAGTGATATTTGGAAGCCCATAGAGGGCTATGGTGAAAAAGGAAATATCCTCAGATGAAATCTGGAAAGAAGCTTTCTGAGAAACTGCTTAGTGTTCTGTGAATTCATCTCACAGAGTTACATCTGTATTTCGTGGATCTCTTTGCTTGCCTTATTTTTGTGGAATCTGAGAACGGATATTTCGGATCTCTTTGAAGACTATAGGGCCAAAGGAAATATCCTGCGATAACAAAGAGAAAGAAGCTTTCTGAGAAACTTCTTTGTGTTCTGTGAAATCATCTCACAGAGTTACAGCTTTCCCCTCAAGAAGCCTTTAACTAAGACATTTCTTGTGAAATTGGCAAAGAGATATTTGGAAGCCCATAGAGGGCTATGGTGAAAAAGGAAATATCCTCATATGAAATCTGGAAAGAAGCTTTCTGAGAAACTGCTTAGTGTTCTGTGAATTCATCTCACAGAGTTACATTTGTATTTCGTGTATCTCTTTGCTAGCCTTATTTCTGTGGAATCTGAGAAAAGATATTTCGGATCCCTATGAAGACTATAGGGCCAAAGGAAATATCCTTCGATAACAAAGAGAAAGAAGCTTTCTGAGAAACTTCTTTGTGTTCTGTGAAATCATCTCACAGAGTTACAGCTTTCCCCTCAAGAAGCCTTTCGCTAAGACAGTTCTTGTGGAATTGGCAAAGTGATATTTGGAAGCCCATAGAACGCTATGGTGAAAAAGGAAATATCCTCAGATGAAATCCGGAAAGAAGCTTTCTGAGAAACTGCTTAGTGTTCTGTGAATTCATCTCACAGAGTTACATCTGTATTTCGTGGATCTCTTTGCTAGCCTTATTTCTGTGGAATCTGAAAACAGATATTTCGGATCCCTTTGAAGACTATAGGGCCAAAGGAAATATCCTGCGATAACAAAGAGAAAGAAGCTTTCTGAGAAACTTCTTTCTGTTCTCTGAAATCATCTCACAGAGTTACAGCTTTCCCCTCAAGAAGCCTTTCGCTAAGACAATTCTTGTGGAATTGGCAAAGTGATATTTGTAAGCCCATAGAGGGCTATGGTGAAAAAGGAAATAACCTCAGATGATATCTGGAAAGAAGCTTTCTGAGAAACTGCTTAGTGTTCTGTTAATTCATCTCACAGAGTTACATCTGTATTTCGTGGATCTCTTTGCTAGCCTTATTTCTGTGTAATCTGAGAACAGATATTTCGGATCCCTTTGAAGACTATAGGGCCAGAGGAAATATCCTCCGATAACAAAGAGAAAGAAGCTTTTTGAGAAACTTCTTTGTGTTCTGTGAAATCATCTCACAGAGTTACAGCTTTCCCCTCAAGAAGCCTTTCGCTAGGACAGTTCTTGTGTAATTGGCAAAGAGATATTTGGAAGCTCATAGAGGGCTATGGTAATAAAGGAAATATTCTCAGATGAAATCTGGAAAGAAGGTTTCTGAGAAACTGCTTAGTGTTCTGTGAATTCATCTCACAGGGTTACATGTGTATATCGTGGATCTCTTTGCTAGCCTTATTTCTGTGGAATCTGAGAACAGATATTTCGGATCCCTTTGAAGACTATAAGGCCAAAGGAATTATCCTGCGACAACAAAGAGAAAGAAGCTTTCTGAGAAACTTCTTTGTGTTCTGTGAAATCATCTCACAGAGTTACAGCTTTCCCCTCAAGAAGCCTTTCGCTAGGACAGTTCTTGTGGAATTGGCAAAGTGATATTTAGAAGCCCATAGAGGGTTATGGTGAAAAAGGAAATATCCTCAGATGAAATCTGGAAAGAAGCTTTCTGAGAAACTGCTTAGTGTTCTGTGAATTCATCTCACAGAGTTACATCTGTATTTCGTGGATCTCTTTGCTAGCCTTATTTCTATGGAATCTGAGAACAGATATTTCGGATCCCTTTGAAGACTATAGGGCCAAAGGAAATATCCTGCGATAACAAAGAGAAAGAAGCTTTCTGAGAAACTTCTTTGTGTTCTGTGAAATCATCTCACAGAGTTACAGCTTTCCCCTCAAGAACCCTTCAACTGAGACAGTTCTTGTGTAATTGGCAAAGAGATATTTGGAAGCCCATAGAGGGCTATGGTGAAAAAGGAAATATCCTCAGATGAAATCTGGAAAGAAGCTTTCTGAGAAACTGCTTAGTGTTCTGTTAATTCATCTCACAGGGTTACATGTGTATATCGTGGATCTCTTTGCTAGCCTTATTTCTGTGGAATCTGAGAAAAGATATTTCGGATCCCTTTGAAGACTATAGGGCCAAAGGAAATATCCTCCGATAACAAAGAGAAAGAAGCTTTCTGAGAAACTTCTTTGTGTTCTGTGAAATCATCTCACAGAGTTACAGCTTTCCCCTCAAGAAGCCTTTCGCTAAGACAGTTCTTGTGGAATTGGCAAAGTGATATTTGGAAGCCCAGAGAGGGCTATGGTGAAAAAGGAAATATCCTCAGATGAAATCTGGAAAGAAGCTTTCTGAGAAACTGCTTAGTGTTCTGTGAATTCATCTCACAGAGTTACATCTGTATTTCGTGGATCTCTTTGCTAGCCTTATTTCTGTGGAATCTGAGAACAGATATTTCGGATCCCTTTGAAGACTATAGGGACAAAGGAAATATCCTCCGATAACAAAGAGAAAGAAGCTTTCTGAGAAACTTCTTTGTGTTCTGTGAAATCATCTCACAGAGTTACAGCTTTCCCCTCAAGAAGCCTTTAACTAAGACAGTTCTTGTGAAATTGGCAAACAGATATTTGGAAGCCCATAGAGGGCTATGGTGAAAAAGGAAATATCCTCAGATGAAATCTGGAAAGAAGCTTTCTGAGAAACTGCTTAGTGTTCTGTGAATTCATCTCACAGGGTTACATGTGTATATCGTGGATCTCTTTGCTAGCCTTATTTCTGTGGAATCTGAGAACAGATATTTCGGATCCCTTTGAAGACTATAGGGCCAAAGGAAATATCCTCCGATAACAAAGAGAAAGAAGCTTTCTGAGAAACTTCTTTGTGTTCTGTGAAATCATCTCACAGAGTTACAGCTTTCCCCTCAAGAAGCCTTTCGCTAAGACAGTTCTTGTGGAATTGGCAAAGTGATATTTGGAAGCCCTTAGAGGGCTATGGTGAAAAAGGAAATATCCTCAGATGAAATCTGGAAAGAAGCTTTCTGAGAAACTGCTTAGTGTTCTGTTAATTCGTCTCACACAGTTACATCTGTATTTCGTGGATTTCTTTGCTAGTCTTATTTCTGTTGAATCTGAGAACAGATATTTCAAATCCCTTTGAAGACTATAGGGCCAAAGGAAATATCCTCCGATAACAAAGAGAAAGAAGCTTTCTGAGAAACTTCTTTGTGTTCTGTGAAATCATCTCACAGAGTACAGAATTCCCCTCAAAAAACTTTCGCTAAGACAGTTCTTGTGGAATTGGCAAAGTGATATTTTAAGCCCATAGAGGGCTATGGTGAAAAAGGAAATATCCTCAGATGATATCTGGAAAGAAGCTTTCTGAGAAACTGCTTAGTGTTCTGTTAATTCATCTCACAGAGTTACATCTGTATTTCGTGGATCTCTTTGCTAGCCTTATTTCTGTGGAATCTGAGAACAGATATTTCGGATCCCTTTGAAGACTATAGGGCCAAAGGAAATATCCTCCGATAACAAAGAGAAAGAAGCTTTCTGAGAAACTTCTTTGTGTTCTGTGAAATCATCTCACAGAGTTACAGCTTTCCCCTCCAGAAGCCTTTCGCTAGGACAGTTCTTGTGTAATTGGCAAAGAGATATTTGGAAGCCCATAGAGGGCTATGGTGACAAAGGAAATATCCTCAATTGAAATCTGGAAAGAAGCTTTCTGAGAAACTGCTTAGTGTTCTGTGAATTCATCTCACAGAGTTACATCTGTATTTCGTGGATCTCTTTGCTAGCCTTATTTCTGTGGAATCTGAGAAAAGATATTTCGGATCCCTTTGAAGACTATAGGGCCAAAGGAAATATCCTCCGATAACAAAGAGAAAGAAGCTTTCTGAGAAACTTCTTTGTGTTCTGTGAAATCGTCTCACAGAATTACAGCTTTCCCCTCAAGATGCCTTTCGCTAAGACAGTTCTTGTGGAATTGGCAAAGTGATATTTGGAAGCCCATAGAGGGCTATGGTGAAAAAAGAAATATCCTCAAATGAAATCTGGAAAGAAGCTTTCTGAGAAACTGCTTAGTATTCTGTGAATTCATCTCACAGAGTTACATCTGTATTTCGTGGATCTCTTTGCTAGCCTTATTTCTGTGGAATCTGAGAACAGATATTTCGGATCCCTTTGAAGACTATAGGGCCAAAGGAAATATCCTCCGATAACAAAGAGAAAGAAGCTTTCTGAGAAACTTCTTTGTGTTCTGTGAAATCATCTCACAGAGTTACAGCTTTCCCCTCAAGAAGGCTTTCGTTAAGATAGTTCTTGTGGAATTGGCAAAGTGATATTTGGAAGCCCATAGAGGGCTATGGTGAAAAAGGAAATATCCTCAGATGAAATCTGGAAAGAAGCTTTCTGAGAAACTGCTTAGTGTTCTGTGAATTCATCTCACAGAGTTACATCTGTATTTCGTGGATCTCTTTGCTAGCCTTATTTCTGTGGAAGCTGAAAACAGATATTTCGGATCCCTTTGAAGACTATAGGGCCAAAGGAAATATCCTGCGATAACAAAGAGAAAGAAGCTTTCGGAGAAACTTCTTTCTGTTCTCTAAAATCATGTCACAGAGTTACAGCTTTCCCCTCAAGAAGCCTTTCGCTAAGACAGTTCTTGTGGAATTGGCAAAGTGATATTTGTAAGCCCATAGAGGGCTATGGTGAAAAAGGAAATATCCTCAGATGAAATCTGGAAAGAAGCTTTCTGAGAAAGTGCTTAGTGTTCTGTGAATTCATCTCACAGAGTTACATCTGTATTTCGTGGATCTCTTTGCTAGCCTTATTTCTGTGTAATCTGAGAACAGATATTTCGGATCCCTTTGAAGACCATAGGGCCAAAGGAAATATCCTCCGATAACAAAGAGAAAGAAGCTTTCTGAGAAACTTCTTTGTGTTCTGTGA
The DNA here is from genome assembly GCF_043159975.1 of Macaca nemestrina. Lineage (NCBI taxonomy): Eukaryota > Metazoa > Chordata > Mammalia > Primates > Cercopithecidae > Macaca > Macaca nemestrina. The sequence goes on along the minus strand of NC_092128.1, from coordinate 136,657,888 downwards.
AATCATCTCACAGAGTTACCGCTTTCCCCTCAAGAAGCCTTTCGCTAAGACAGTTCTTGTGGAATTGGCAAAGTGATATTTGGAAGCCCATAGAGGGCTATGGTGAAAAAGGAAATATCCTCAGATGAAATCTGGAAAGAAGCTTTCTGAGAAACTGCTTAGTGTTCTGTGAATTCATCTCACAGAGTTACATCTGTATTTCGTGCATCTCTTTGCTAGCCTTATTTCTGTGGAATCTGAGAACAGATATTTCGGATCCCTTTGAAGACTATAGGGCCAAAGGAAATATCCTGCGATAACAAAGAGAAAGAAGCTTTCTGAGAAACTTCTTTCTGTTCTCTGAAATCATGTCACAGAGTTACAGCTTTCCCCTCAAGAAGCCTTTCGCTAAGACAGTTCTTGTGGAATTGGCAAAGTGATATTTGTAAGCCCATAGAGGGCTATGGTGAAAAAGGAAATATCCTCAGATGATATCTGGAAAGAAGCTTTCTGAGAAACTGCTTAGTGTTCTGTTAATTCATCTCACAGAGTTACATCTGTATTTCGTGGATCTCTTTGCTAGCATTTTTTCTGTGTATTCTGAGAACAGATATTTCGGATCCCTTTGAAGACTATAGGGCCAAAGGAAATATCCTCCGATAACAAAGAGAAAGAAGCTTTCTGAGAAACTTCTTTGTGTTCTGTGAAATCATCTCACAGACTTACAGCTTTCCCCTCCAGAAGCCTTTCGCTAGGACAGTTCTTGTGTAATTGGCAAAGAGATATTTGGAAGCCCATAGAGGGCTATGGTGACAAAGGAAATATCCTCAATTGAAATCTGGAAAGAAGCTTTCTGAGAAACTGCTTAGTGTTCTGTGAATTCATCTCACAGAGTTACATCTGTATTTCGTGGATCTCTTTGCTAGCCTTATTTCTGTGTAATTTGAGAACAGATATTTCGGATCCCTTTGAAGACTATAGGGCCAAAGGAAATATCCTCCGATAACAAAGAGAAAGAAGCTTTCTGAGAAACTTCTTTGTGTTCTGTGAAATCATCTCACAGAATTACAGCTTTCCCCTCAAGAAGCCTTTCGCTAAGACAGTTCTTGTGGAATTGGCAAAGTCATATTTGGAAGCCCATAGAGGGCTATGGTGAAAAAAGAAATATCCTCAGATGAAATCTGGAAAGAAGCTTTCTGAGAAACTGCTTAGTATTCTGTGAATTCATCGCACAGAGTTACATCTGTGTTTCGTGGATCTCTTTGCTAGCCTTATTTCTGTGTAATCTGAGAACAGATATTTCGGATCCCTTTGAAGACTATAGGGCCAAAGGAAATATCCTCCGATAACAAAGAGAAAGAAGCTTTCTGAGAAACTTCTTTGTGTTCTGTGAAATCATCTCACAGAGTTACAGCTTTCCCCTCAAGAAGCCTTTCTCTAAGACAGTTCTTGTGGAATTGGCAAAGTGATATTTGGAAGCCCTTAGAGGGCTATGGTGAAAAAGGAAATATCCTCAGATGAAATCTGGAAAGAAGCTTTCTGAGAAACTGCTTAGTGTTCTGTGAATTCATCTCACAGAGTTACATATGTATTTCGTGGATCTCTTTGCTAGCCTCATTTCTGTGGAATCTGAAAACAGATATTTCGGATCCCTTTGAAGACTATAGGGCCAAAGGAAATATCCTGCGATAACAAAGAGAAAGAAGCTTTCTGAGAAACTTCTTTCTGTTCTCTGAAATCATGTCATAGAGTTACAGCTTTCCCCTCAAGAAGCCTTTCGCTAAGACAGTTCTTGTGGAATTGGCAAAGTGATATTTGTAAGCCCATAGAGGGCTATGGTGAAAAAGGAAATATCCTCAGATGATATCTGGAAGGAAGCTTTCTGAGAAACTGCTTAGTGTTCTGTTAATTCATCTCACAGAGTTATATCTGTATTTCGTGGATCTCTTTGCTAGCCTTATTTCTGTGTAATCTGAGAACAGATATTTCCGATTCCTTTGAAGACTATAGGGCCAAAGGAAATATCCTCCGATAACAAACAGAAAGAAGCTTTCTGAGAAACTTCTTTGTGTTCTGTGAAATCATCTCACAGAGTTACATCTTTCCCCTCAAGAAGCCTTTCGCTAGGACAGTTCTTGTGTAATTGGAAAAGAGATATTTGAAAGCCCATAGAGGGCTACGGTGACAAAGGAAATATCCTCAGATGAAATCTGGAAAGAAGCTTTCTGAGAAACTGCTTAGTGTTCTGTGAATTCATCTCACAGAGTTACATATGTATTTCGTGGATCTCTTTGCTAGCCTTATTTCTGTGGAATCTGAGAAAAGATATTTCGGATCCCTATGAAGACTTTAGGGCCAAAGGAAATATCCTCCGATAACAAAGAGAAAGAAGCTTTCTGAGAAACTTCTTTGTGTTCTGTGAAATCATCTCACAGAGTTACCGCTTTCCCCTCAAGAAGCCTTTCGCTAAGACAGTTCTTGTGGAATTGGCAAAGTGTTATTTGGAAGCCCATAGAGGGCTATGGTGAAAAAGGAAATATCCTCAGATGAAATCTGGAAAGAAGCTTTCTGAGAAACTGCTTAGTGTTCTGTGAATTCATCTCACAGAGTTACATCTATATTTCGTGGATCTCTTTGCTAGCCTTATTTCTGTGGAATCTGAGAACAGATATTTCGGATCCCTTTGAAGACTATAGGGCCAAAGGAAATATCCTGCGATAACAAAGAGAAAGAAGCTTTCTGAGAAACTTCTTTGTGTTCTGTGAAATCATCTCACAGAATTACAGCTTTCCCCTCAAGAAGCCTTTCGCTAAGACAGTTCTTGTGGAATTGGCAAAGTCATATTTGGAAGCCCATAGAGGGCTATGGTGAAAAAAGTAATATCCTCAGATGAAATCTGGAAAGAAGCTTTCTGAGAAACTGCTTAGTGTTCTGTGAATTCATCTCACAGAGTTACATCTGTATTTCGTGGATCTCTTTGCTAGCCTTATTTCTGTGGAATCTGAGAACAGATATTTCGGATCCCTTTGAAGACTATAGGGCCAAAGGAAATATCCTGCGATAACAAAGAGAAAGAAGCTTTCTGAGAAACTTCTTTCTGTTCTGTGAAATCATGTCACAGAGTTACAGCTTTCCCCTCAAGAAGCCTTTCGCTAGGACAGTTCTTGTGTAATTGGCAAAGAGATATTTGGAAGCCCATAGAGGGCTATGGTGACAAAGGAAATATCCTCAGATGAAATCTGGAAAGAAGCTTTCTGAGAAACTGCTTAGTGTTCTGTGAATTCATCTCACAGAGTTACATCTGTATTTCGTGGATCTCTTTGTTAGTCTTATTTCTGTGGAATCTGAGAACAGATATTTCGGATCCCTTTGAAGACTATAGGGCCAAAGGAAATATCCTGCGATAACAAAGAGAAAGAAGCTTTCTGAGAAACTTCTTTGTGTTCTGTGAAATCATCTCACAGAATTACAGCTTTCCCCTCAAGAAGCCTTTCGCTAAGACAGTTCTTGTGGAATTGGCAAAGTGATATTTGGAAGCCCATAGAGGGCTATGGTGAAAAAGGAAATATCCTCAGATGAAATCTGGAAAGAAGCTTTCTGAGAAACTGCTTAGTGTTCTGTGAATTCATCTCACAGAGTTACATATGTATTTCGTGGATCTCTTTGCTAGCCTTATTTCTGTGTAATCTGAGAACAGATATTTCGGATCCCTATGAAGACTATAGGGCCAAAGGAAATATCCTCCGATAACAAAGAGAAAGAAGCTTTCTGAGAAACTTCTTTGTGTTCTGTGAAATCATCTCACAGAGTTACAGCTTTCCCCTCAAGAAGCCTTTCGCTAGGACAGTTCTTGTGTAATTGGCAAAGAGATATTTGGAAGCCCATAGAGGGCTATGGTGACAAAGGAAATATCCTCAGATGAAATCTGGAAAGAAGCTTTCTGAGAAGCTGCTTAGTGTTCTGTGAATTCATCTCACAGAGTTACATCTGTATTTCGTGGATCTCTTTGCTAGCCTTATTTCTGTGGAATCTGAGAACAGATATTTCGGATCCCTTTGAAGACTATAGGGCCAAAGGAAATATCCTGCGATAACAAAGAGAAAGAAGCTTTCTGAGAAACTTCTTTGTGTTCTGTGAAATGATGTCACAGAGTTACAGCTTTCCCCTCAAGAAGCCTTTCGCTAAGACGGTTTTTGTGGAATTGGCAAAGTGATATTTGGAAGCCCATAGTGGGCTATGGTGAAAAAGGAAATATCCTCAGATGATATCTGGAAAGAAGCTTTCTGAGAAACTGCTTAGTGTTCTGTTAATTCATCTCACAGAGTTACATCTGTATTTCGTGGATCTCTTTGCTAGCCTTATTTCTGTGGAATCTGAGAAGAGATATTTCGGATCCCTTTGAAGACTATAGGGCCAAAGGAAATATCCTCCGATAACAAAGAGAAAGAAGCTTTCTGAGAAACTTCTTTGTGTTCTGTGAAATCATCTCACAGAGTTACAGCTTTCCCCTCAAGAAGCCTTTCGCTAAGACAGTTCTTGTGGAATTGGCAAAGTGATATTTGTAAGCCCATAGAGGGCTATGGTGAAAAAGGAAATATCCTCAGATGATATCTGGAAAGAAGCTTTCTGAGAAACTGCATAGTGTTCTGTTAATTCATCTCACAGAGTTACATCTGTATTTCGTGGATCTCTTTGCTAGTCTTATTTCTGTGGAATCTGAGAACAGATATTTCGGATCCCTTTGAAGACTATAGGGCCAAAGGAAATATCCTGCGATAACAAAGAGAAAGAAGCTTTCTGAGAAACTTCTTTGTGTTCTGTGAAATCATCTCACAGAATTACAGCTTTCCCCTCAAGAAGCCTTTCGCTAAGACAGTTCTTGTGGAATTGGCAAAGTGATATTTGGAAGCTCATAGAGGGCTATGGTGAAAAAGGAAATATCCTCAGATGAAATCTGGAAAGAAGCTTTCTGAGAAACTGCTTAGTATTCTGTGAATTCATCTCACAGAGTTACACCTGTATTTCGTGGATCTCTTTGCTAGCCTTATTTCTGTGGAATCTGAGAACAGATATTTCGGATCCCTTTGAAGACTATAGGGCCAAAGGAAATATCCTCCGATAACAAAGAGAAAGAAGCTTTCTGAGAAACTTCTTTGTGTTCTGTGAAATCATCTCACAGAGTTACAGCTTTCCACTCAAGAACCCTTTAACTGAGACAGTTCTTGTGTAATTGGCAAAGAGATATTTTGAAGCCCATAGAGGGTTATGGTGAAAAAGGAAATATCCTCAGATGAAATCTGGAAAGAAGCTTTCTGAGAAACTGCTTAGTGTTCTGTGAATTCATCTCACAGAGTTACATATGTATTTCGTGGATCTCTTTGCTAGCCTTATTTCTGTGGAATCTGAGAAAAGATATTTCGGATCCCTATGAAGACTATAGGGCCAAAGGAAATATCCTCCGATAACAAAGAGAAAGAAGCTTTCTGAGAAACTTCTTTGTGTTCTGTGAAATCATCTCACAGAGTTACAGCTTTCCCCTCAAGAAGCCTTTCGCTAAGACAGTTCTTGTGGAATTGGCAAAGTGATATTTGGAAGCCCATAGAGGGCTATGGTGAAAAAGGAAATATCCTCAGATGAAATCTGGAAAAAAGCTTTCTGAGAAACTGCTTAGTGTTCTGTGAATTCATCTCACAGAGTTACATCTGTATTTCGTGGATCTCTTTGCTAGCCTTATTTCTGTGGAATCTGAGAACAGATATTTCGGATCCCTTTGAAGACTTTAGGGCCAAAGGAAATATCCTCCGATAACAAAGAGAAAGAAGCTTTCTGAGAAACTTCTTTGTGTTCTGTGAAATCATCTCACAGAGTTACAGCTTTCCCCTCAAGAAGCCTTTCGCTAGGACAGTTCTTGTGTAATTGGCAAAGAGATATTTGGAAGCCCATAGAGGGCTATGGTGACAAAGGAAATATCCTCAGATGAAATCTGGAAAGAAGCTTTCTGAGAAACTGTTTAGTGTTCTGTGAATTCATCTCACAGAGTTACATCTGTATTTCGTGGATCTCTTTGCTAGCCTTATTTCTGTGGAATCTGAGAACAGATATTTCGGATCCCTTTGAAGACTATAGGGCCAAAGGAAATATCCTGCGATAACAAAGAGAAAGAAGCTTTCTGAGAAACTTCTTTCTGTTCTCTGAAATCATGTCACAGAGTTACAGCTTTCCCCTCAAGAAGCCTTTCGCTAAGACAGTTCTTGTGGAATTGGCAAAGTGATATTTGTAATCCCATAGAGGGCTATGGTGAAAAAGGAAATATCCTCAGATGATATCTGGAAAGAAGCTTTCTGAGAAACTGCTTAGTGTTCTGTTAATTCATCTCACAGAGTTACATCTGTATTTCGTGGATCTCTTTGCTAGCCTTATTTCTGTGTAATCTGAGAACAGATATTTCGGATCCCTTTGAAGACTATAGGGCCAAAGGAAATATCTTCCGATAACAAAGAGAAAGAAGCTTTCTGAGAAACTTCTTTGTGTTCTGTGAAATCATCTCAAAGAGTTACAGCTTTCCCCTCCAGAAGCCTTTCGCTAGGATAGTTGTTGTGTAATTGGCAAAGAGATATTTGGAAGCCCATAGAGGGCTATGGTGACAAAGGAAATATCCTTAGATGAAATCTGGAAAGAAGCTTTCTGAGAAACTGCTTAGTGTTCTGTTAATTCATCTCACAGAGTTACATCTGTATTTCGTGGATCTCTTTGCTAGCCTTATTTCTGTGGAATCTGAGAACAGATATTTCGGATCCCTTTGAAGACTTTAGGGCCAAAGGAAATATCCTCCGATAACAAAGAGAAAGAAGCTTTCTGAGAAACTTCTTTGTGTTCTGTGAAATCATCTCACAGAGTTACAGCTTTCCCCTCAAGAAGCCTTTCGCTAGGACAGTTCTTGTGTAATTGGCAAAGAGACATTTGGAAGCCCATAGAGGGCTATGGTGACAAAGGAAATATCCTCAGATGAAATCTGGAAAGAAGCTTTCTGAGAAACTGCTTAGTGTTCTGTGAATTCATCTCACAGAGTTACATGTGTATATCGTGGATCTCTTTGCTAGCCTTATTTCTGTGTAATCTGAGAACAGATATTTCCGATCCCTTTGAAGACTATAGGGCCAAAGGAAATATCCTCCGATAACAAAGAGAAAGAAGCTTTCTGAGAAACTTCTTTGTGTTCTGTGAAATCATCTCACAGAGTTACATCTTTCCCCTCAAGAAGCCTTTCGCTAGGACAGTTCTTGTGTAATTGGCAAAGAGATATTTGGAAGCCCATAGAGGGCTACGGTGACAAAGGAAATATCCTCAGATGAAATCTGGAAAGAAGCTTTCTGAGAAACTGCTTAGTGTTCTGTGAATTCATCTCACAGAGTTACATATGTATTTCGTGGATCTCTTTGCTAGCCTTATTTCTGTGGAATCTGAGAAAAGATATTTCGGATCCCTATGAAGACTTTAGGGCCAAAGGAAATATCCTCCGATAACAAAGAGAAAGAAGCTTTCTGAGAAACTTCTTTGTGTTCTGTGAAATCATCTCACAGAGTTACCGCTTTCCCCTCAAGAAGCCTTTCGCTAAGACAGTTCTTGTGGAATTGGCAAAGTGTTATTTGGAAGCCCATAGAGGGCTATGGTGAAAAAGGAAATATCCTCAGATGAAATCTGGAAAGAAGCTTTCTGAGAAACTGCTTAGTGTTCTGTGAATTCATCTCACAGAGTTACATCTGTATTTCGTGGATCTCTTTGCTAGTCTTATTTCTGTGGAATCTGAGAACAGATATTTCGGATCCCTTTGAAGACTATAGGGCCAAAGGAAATATCCTGCGATAACAAAGAGAAAGAAGCTTTCTGAGAAACTTCTTTGTGTTCTGTGAAATCATCTCACAGAATTACAGCTTTCCCCTCAAGAAGCCTTTCGCTAAGACAGTTCTTGTGGAATTGGCAAAGTGATATATGGAAGCCCATAGAGGGCTATGGTGAAAAAGGAAATATCCTCAGATGAAATCTGGAAAGAAGCTTTCTGAGAAACTGCTTAGTGTTCTGTGAATTCATCTCACAGAGTTACATATGTATTTCGTGGATCTCTTTGCTAGCCTTATTTCTGTGGAATCTGAGAAAAGATATTTCGGATCCCTATGAAGACTATAGGGCCAAAGGAAATATCCTCCGATAACAAAGAGAAAGAAGCTTTCTGAGAAACTTCTTTGTGTTCTGTGAAATCATCTCACCGAGTTACAGCTTTCCCCTCAAGAAGCCTTTCGCTAGGACAGTTCTTGTGTAATTGGCAAAGAGATATTTGGAAGCCCATAGAGGGCTATGGTGACAAAGGAAATATCCTCAGATGAAATCTGGAAAGAAGCTTTCTGAGAAGCTGCTTAGTGTTCTGTGAATTCATCTCACAGAGTTACATCTGTATTTCGTGGATCTCTTTGCTAGCCTTATTTCTGTGGAATCTGAGAACAGATATTTCGGATCCCTTTGAAGACTATAGGGCCAAAGGAAATATCCTGCGATAACAAAGAGAAAGAAGCTTTCTGAGAAACTTCTTTCTGTTCTGTGAAATCATGTCACAGAGTTACAGCTTTCCCCTCAAGAAGCCTTTCGCTAAGACAGTTTTTGTGGAATTGGCAAAGTGATATTTGGAAGCCCATAGTGGGCTATGGTGAAAAAGGAAATATCCTCAGATGATATCTGGAAAGAAGCTTTCTGAGAAACTGCTTAGTGTTCTGTTAATTCATCTCACAGAGTTACATCTGTATTTCGTGGATCTCTTTGCTAGCCTTATTTCTGTGGAATCTGAGAACAGATATTTCGGATCCCTTTGAAGACTATAGGGCCAAAGGAAATATCCTCCGATAACAAAGAGAAAGAAGCTTTCTGAGAAACTTCTTTGTGTTCTGTGAAATCATCTCACAGAGTTACAGCTTTCCCCTCAAGAAGCCTTTCGCTAAGACAGTTCTTGTGGAATTGGCAAAGTGATATTTGTAAGCCCATAGAGGGCTATGGTGAAAAAGGAAATATCCTCAGATGATATCTGGAAAGAAGCTTTCTGAGAAACTGCTTAGTATTCTGTGAATTCATCTCACAGAGTTACACCTGTATTTCGTGGATCTCTTTGCTAGCCTTATTTCTGTGAAATCTGAGAACAGATATTTCGGATCCCTTTGAAGACTATAGGGCCCAAGGAAATATCCTCCGATAACAAAGAGAAAGAAGCTTTCTGAGAAACTTCTTTGTGTTCTGTGAAATCATCTCACAGAGTTACAGCTTTCCCCTCAAGAACCCTTTAACTGAGACAGTTCTTGTGTAATTGGCAAAGAGATATTTGGAAGCCCATAGAGGGCTATGGTGAAAAAGGAAATATCCTCAGATGAAATCTGGAAAGAAGCTTTCTGAGAAACTGCTTAGTGTTCTGTGAATTCATCTCACAGAGTTACATATGTATTTCGTGGATCTCTTTGCTAGCCTTATTTCTGTGGAATCTGAGAAAAGATATTTCGGATCCCTATGAAGACTATAGGGCCAAAGGAAATATCCTCCGATAACAAAGAGAAAGAAGCTTTCTGAGAAACTTCTTTGTGTTCTGTGAAATCATCTCACAGAGTTACAGCTTTCCCCTCAAGAAGCCTTTCGCTAAGACAGTTCTTGTGGAATTGGCAAAGTGATATTTGGAAGCCCATAGAGGGCTATGGTGAAAAAGGAAATATCCTCAGATGAAATCTGGAAAAAAGCTTTCTGAGAAACTGCTTAGTGTTCTGTGAATTCATCTCACAGAGTTACATCTGTATTTCGTGGATCTCTTTGCTAGCCTTATTTCTGTGGAATCTGAGAACAGATATTTCGGATCCCTTTGAAGACTTTAGGGCCAAGGGAAATATCCTCCGATAAGAAAGAGAAAGAAGCTTTCTGAGAAACTTCTTTGTGTTCTGTGAAATCATCTCACAGAGTTACAGCTTTCCCCTCAAGAAGCCTTTCGCTAGGACAGTTCTTGTGTAATTGGCAAAGAGATATTTGGAAGCCCATAGAGGACTATGGTGACAAAGGAAATATCCTCAGATGAAATCTGGAAAGAAGCTTTCTGAGAAACTGCTTAGTGTTCTGTGAATTCATCTCACAGAGTTACATCTGTATTTCGTGGATCTCTTTGCTAGCCTTATTTCTGTGGAATCTGAGAACAGATATTTCGGATCCCTTTGAAGACTATAGGGCCAAAGGAAATATCCTGCGATTACAAAGAGAAAGAAGCTTTCTGAGAAACTTCTTTCTGTTCTGTGAAATCATCTCACAGAGTTACAGCTTTCCCCTCAAGAAGCCTTTAACTAAGACTGTTCTTGTGAAATTGGCAAAGAGATATTTGGAAGCCCTTAGAGGGCTACGGTGAAAAAGGAAATATCCTCAGATGAAATCTGGAAGGAAGCTTTCTGAGAAACTGCTTAGTGTTCTGTGAATTCATCTCACAGAGTTACATCTGTATTTCGTGGATCTCTTTGCTAGCCTTATTTCTGTGTAATCTGAGAACAGATATTTCGGATCCCTTTGAAGACTATAGGGCCAAAGGAAATATCCTCCGATAACAAAGAGAAAGAAGCTTTCTGAGAAACTTCTTTGTGTTCTGTGAAATCATCTCACAGAGTTACAGCTTTCCCCTCAAGAAGCCTTTCGCTAGGACAGTTCTTGTGTAATTGGCAAAGAGATATTTGGAAGCCCATAGAGGGCTATGGTGAAAAAGGAAATATCGTCAGATGAAATCTGGAAAGAAGCTTTCTGAGAATCTGCTTAGTGTTCTGTTAATTCATCTCACAGGGTTACATGTTTATATCGTGGATCTCTTTGCTAGACTTTTTTCTGTGGAATCTGAGAACAGATATTTCGGATCCCTTTGAAGACTATAGGGCCAAAGGAAATATCCTGCGATAACAAAGAGAAAGAAGCTTTCTGAGAAACTTCTTTGTGTTCTGTGAAATCATCTCACAGAGTTACAGCTTTCCCCTCAAGAAGCCTTTAACTAAGACTGTTCTTGTGAAATTGGCAAAGAGATGTTTGGAAGCCCATAGAGGGCTATGGTGAAAAAGGAAATATCCTCAGATGAAATCTGGAAAGAAGTTTTCTGAGAAACTGCTTAGCGTTCTGTGAATTCATCTCACAGAGTTACATCTGTATTTCGTGGATCTCTTTGCTAGCCTTATTTCTGTGTCATCTGAGAACAGATATTTCGGATCCCTTTGAAGACTATAGGGCCAAAGGAAATATCCTCCGATAACAAACAGAAAGAAGCTTTCGGAGAAACTTCTTTGTGTTCTGTGAAATCATCTCACAGAGTTACAGCTTTCCCCTCAAGAAGCCTTTCGCTAAGACAGTTCTTGTGGAATTGGCAGTGATATTTGGAAGCCCATAGAGGGCTATGGTGCAAAAGGAAATATCCTCATATGAAATCTGGAAAGAAGCTTTCTGAGAAACTGCTTAGTGTTCTGTTAATTCATCTCACAGAGTTACATGTGTATATCGTGGATCTCTTTGCTAGCCTTATTTCTGTGGAATCTGAGAAAAGATATTTCGGATCCCTTTGAAGACTATAGGGCCAAAGGAAATATCCTCCGATAACAAAGAGAAAGAAGCTTTCTGAGAAACTTCTATGTGTTCGGTGAAATCATCTCACAGAGTTACAGCTTTCCCCTCAAGAAGCCTTTCGCTAGGACAGTTCTTGTGTAATTGGCAAAGAGATATTTGGAAGCCCATAGAGGGCTATGGTGAAAAAGGAAATATCCTCAGATGATATCTGGAAAGAAGCTTTCTGAGAAACTGCTTAGTGTTCTGTTAATTCATCTCACCGAGTTACATCTGTATTTCGTGGATCTCTTTGCTAGCCTTATTTCTGTGTAATCTGAGAACAGATATTTCGGATCCCTTTGAAGACTATAGGGCCAAAGGAAATATCCTCCGATAACAAAGAGAAAGAAGCTTTCTGAGTAACTTCTTTGGTTCTGTGAAATCATCTCACAGAGTTACAGCTTTCCCCTCAAGAAGCCTTTCGCTAGGACAGTTCTTGTGGAATTGGGAAAGAGATATTTGTAAGCCCAAAGAGGGCTATGGTGAAAAAGGAAATATCCTCAGATGATATCTGGAAAGAAGCTTTCTGAGAAACTGCTTAGTGTTCTGTTAATTCATCTCACAGAGTTACATCTGTATTTCGTGGATCTCTTTGCTAGCCTTATTTCTGTGTAATCTGAGAACAGATATTTCGGATCCCTTTGAAGACTATAGGGCCAAAGGAAATATCCTCCGATAACAAAGAGAAAGAAGCTTTCTGAGAAACTTCTTTGTGTTCTGTGAAATCATCTCACAGAGTTACAGCTTTCCCCTCAAGAAGCGTTTCGCTAAGACAGTTCTTGTGTAATTGGCAAAGAGATATTTGGAAGCCCATAGAGGGCTATGGTGACAAAGGAAATATCCTCAGATGAAATCTGGAAAGAAGCTTTCTGAGAAACTGCTTAGTGTTCTGTGAATTCATCTCACAGAGTTACATCTGTATTTCGTGGATCTCTTTGCTAGCCTTATTTCTGTGGAATCTGAGAACAGATATTTCGGATCCCTTTGAAGACTATAGGGCCAAAGGAAATATCCTGCGATAACAAAGAGAAAGAAGCTTTCTGAGAAAATTCTTTGTGTTCTGTGAAATCATCTCACAGAGTTACAGCTTTCCCCTCAAGAAGCCTTTCGCTAAGACAGTTCTTGTGGAATTGGCAAAGTGATATTTGGAAGCCCATAGAGGGCTATGGTGAAAAAGGAAATATCCTCAGATGAAATCTGGAAAGAAGCTTTCTGAGAAACTGCTTAGTGTTCTGTGAATTCATCTCCCAGGGTAACATGTGTATATCGTGGATCTCTTTGCTAGACTTATTTCTGTGGAATCTGAGAACAGATATTTCGGATCCCTTTGAAGACTATAGGGCCAAAGGAAATATCCTGCGATAACAAAGAGAAAGAAGCTTTCTGAGAAACTTCTTTGTGTTCTGTGAAATCATCTCACAGAGTTACAGCTTTCCCCTCAAGAAGCCTTTAACTAAGACTGTTCTTGTGAAATTGGCAAAGAGATATTTGGAAGCCCATAGAGGGCTATGGTGAAAAAGGAAATATCCTCAGATGAAATCTGGAAGGAAGCTTTCTGAGAAACTGCTTAGTGTTCTGTGAATTCATCTCACAGAGTTACATCTGTATTTCGTGGATCTCTTTGCTAGCCTTATTTCTGTGTAATCTGACAACAGATATTTCGGATCCCTTTGAAGACTATAGGGCCAAAGGAAATATCCTCCGATAACAAAGAGAAAGAAGCTTTCTGAGAAACTTCTTTGTGTTCTGTGAAATCATCTCACAGAGTTACAGCTTTCCCCTCAAGAAGCCTTTAACTAAGACTGTTCTTGTGAAATTGGCAAAGAGATATTTGGAAGCCCATAGAGGGCTATGGTGAAAAAGGAAATATCCTCAGATGAAATCTGGAAAGAAGCTTTCTGAGAAACTGCTTAGTGTTCTGTGAATTCATCTCACAGAGTTACATCTGTATTTCGTGGATCTCTTTGCTAGCCTTATTTCTGTGGAATCTGAGAAAAGATATTTCGGATCCCTATGAAGACTATAGGGCCAAAGGTAATATCCTGCTATAACAAAGAGAAAGAAGCTTTCTGAGAAACTTCTTTGTGTCCTGTGAAATCTTCTCACAGAGATACAGCATTCCCCTCAAGAAGCCTTTAACTAAGACAGTTCTTGTGAAATTGGCAAAGAGATATTTGGAAGCCCATAGAGGGCTATGGTGAAAAAGGAAATATCCTCAGATGAAATCTGGAAAGAAGCTTTCTGAGAAACTGCTTAGTGTTCTGTGAATTCATCTCAGAGAGTTACATATGTATTTCGTGGATCTCTTTGCTAGCCTTATTTCTGTGGAATCTGAGAAAAGATATTTCGGATCCCTATGAAGACTATAGGGCCAAAGGAAATATCCTCCGATGACAAAGAGAAAGAAGCTTTCTGAGAAACTTCTTTGTGTTCTGTGAAATCATCTCACAGAGTTACAGCTTTCCCCTCAAGAAGCCTTTCGCTAAGACAGTTCTTGTGGAATTGGCAAAGTGATATTTTGAAGCCCATAGAGGGCTATGGTGAAAAAGGAAATATCCTGAGATGAAATCTGGAAAGAAGCTTTCTGAGAAACTGCTTAGTGTTCTGTGAATTCATCTCACAGAGTTACATCTGTATTTCGTGGATCTCTTTGCTAGCCTTATTTCTGTGGAAGCTGAAAACAGATATTTCGGATCCCTTTGAAGACTATAGGGCCAAAGGAAATATCCTGCGATAACAAAGAGAAAGAAGCTTTCGGAGAAACTTCTTTCTGTTCTCTAAAATCATGTCACAGAGTTACAGCTTTCCCCTCAAGAAGCCTTTCGCTAAGACAGTTCTTGTGGAATTGGCAAAGTGATATTTGTAAGCCCATAGAGGGCTATGGTGAAAAAGGAAATATCCTCAGATGAAATCTGGAAAGAAGCTTTCTGAGAAAGTGCTTAGTGTTCTGTGAATTCATCTCACAGAGTTACATCTGTATTTCGTGGATCTCTTTGCTAGCCTTATTTCTGTGTAATCTGAGAACAGATATTTCGGATCCCTTTGAAGACCATAGGGCCAAAGGAAATATCCTCCGATAACAAAGAGAAAGAAGCTTTCTGAGAAACTTCTTTGTGTTCTGTGAAATCATCTCACAGAGTTACCGCTTTCCCCTCAAGAAGCCTTTCGCTAAGACAGTTCTTGTGGAATTGGCAAAGTGATATTTGGAAGCCCATAGAGGGCTATGGTGAAAAAGGAAATATCCTCAGATGAAATCTGGAAAGAAGCTTTCTGAGAAACTGCTTAGTGTTCTGTGAATTCATCTCACAGAGTTACATCTGTATTTCGTGCATCTCTTTGCTAGCCTTATTTCTGTGGAATCTGAGAACAGATATTTCGGATCCCTTTGAAGACTATAGGGCCAAAGGAAATATCCTGCGATAACAAAGAGAAAGAAGCTTTCTGAGAAACTTCTTTCTGTTCTCTGAAATCATGTCACAGAGTTACAGCTTTCCCCTCAAGAAGCCTTTCGCTAAGACAGTTCTTGTGGAATTGGCAAAGTGATATTTGTAAGCCCATAGAGGGCTATGGTGAAAAAGGAAATATCCTCAGATGATATCTGGAAAGAAGCTTTCTGAGAAACTGCTTAGTGTTCTGTTAATTCATCTCACAGAGTTACATCTGTATTTCGTGGATCTCTTTGCTAGCATTTTTTCTGTGTATTCTGAGAACAGATATTTCGGATCCCTTTGAAGACTATAGGGCCAAAGGAAATATCCTCCGATAACAAAGAGAAAGAAGCTTTCTGAGAAACTTCTTTGTGTTCTGTGAAATCATCTCACAGACTTACAGCTTTCCCCTCCAGAAGCCTTTCGCTAGGACAGTTCTTGTGTAATTGGCAAAGAGATATTTGGAAGCCCATAGAGGGCTATGGTGACAAAGGAAATATCCTCAATTGAAATCTGGAAAGAAGCTTTCTGAGAAACTGCTTAGTGTTCTGTGAATTCATCTCACAGAGTTACATCTGTATTTCGTGGATCTCTTTGCTAGCCTTATTTCTGTGTAATTTGAGAACAGATATTTCGGATCCCTTTGAAGACTATAGGGCCAAAGGAAATATCCTCCGATAACAAAGAGAAAGAAGCTTTCTGAGAAACTTCTTTGTGTTCTGTGAAATCATCTCACAGAATTACAGCTTTCCCCTCAAGAAGCCTTTCGCTAAGACAGTTCTTGTGGAATTGGCAAAGTCATATTTGGAAGCCCATAGAGGGCTATGGTGAAAAAAGAAATATCCTCAGATGAAATCTGGAAAGAAGCTTTCTGAGAAACTGCTTAGTATTCTGTGAATTCATCGCACAGAGTTACATCTGTGTTTCGTGGATCTCTTTGCTAGCCTTATTTCTGTGTAATCTGAGAACAGATATTTCGGATCCCTTTGAAGACTATAGGGCCAAAGGAAATATCCTCCGATAACAAAGAGAAAGAAGCTTTCTGAGAAACTTCTTTGTGTTCTGTGAAATCATCTCACAGAGTTACAGCTTTCCCCTCAAGAAGCCTTTCTCTAAGACAGTTCTTGTGGAATTGGCAAAGTGATATTTGGAAGCCCTTAGAGGGCTATGGTGAAAAAGGAAATATCCTCAGATGAAATCTGGAAAGAAGCTTTCTGAGAAACTGCTTAGTGTTCTGTGAATTCATCTCACAGAGTTACATATGTATTTCGTGGATCTCTTTGCTAGCCTCATTTCTGTGGAATCTGAAAACAGATATTTCGGATCCCTTTGAAGACTATAGGGCCAAAGGAAATATCCTGCGATAACAAAGAGAAAGAAGCTTTCTGAGAAACTTCTTTCTGTTCTCTGAAATCATGTCATAGAGTTACAGCTTTCCCCTCAAGAAGCCTTTCGCTAAGACAGTTCTTGTGGAATTGGCAAAGTGATATTTGTAAGCCCATAGAGGGCTATGGTGAAAAAGGAAATATCCTCAGATGATATCTGGAAGGAAGCTTTCTGAGAAACTGCTTAGTGTTCTGTTAATTCATCTCACAGAGTTATATCTGTATTTCGTGGATCTCTTTGCTAGCCTTATTTCTGTGTAATCTGAGAACAGATATTTCCGATTCCTTTGAAGACTATAGGGCCAAAGGAAATATCCTCCGATAACAAACAGAAAGAAGCTTTCTGAGAAACTTCTTTGTGTTCTGTGAAATCATCTCACAGAGTTACATCTTTCCCCTCAAGAAGCCTTTCGCTAGGACAGTTCTTGTGTAATTGGAAAAGAGATATTTGGAAGCCCATAGAGGGCTACGGTGACAAAGGAAATATCCTCAGATGAAATCTGGAAAGAAGCTTTCTGAGAAACTGCTTAGTGTTCTGTGAATTCATCTCACAGAGTTACATATGTATTTCGTGGATCTCTTTGCTAGCCTTATTTCTGTGGAATCTGAGAAAAGATATTTCGGATCCCTATGAAGACTTTAGGGCCAAAGGAAATATCCTCCGATAACAAAGAGAAAGAAGCTTTCTGAGAAACTTCTTTGTGTTCTGTGAAATCATCTCACAGAGTTACCGCTTTCCCCTCAAGAAGCCTTTCGCTAAGACAGTTCTTGTGGAATTGGCAAAGTGTTATTTGGAAGCCCATAGAGGGCTATGGTGAAAAAGGAAATATCCTCAGATGAAATCTGGAAAGAAGCTTTCTGAGAAACTGCTTAGTGTTCTGTGAATTCATCTCACAGAGTTACATCTATATTTCGTGGATCTCTTTGCTAGCCTTATTTCTGTGGAATCTGAGAACAGATATTTCGGATCCCTTTGAAGACTATAGGGCCAAAGGAAATATCCTGCGATAACAAAGAGAAAGAAGCTTTCTGAGAAACTTCTTTGTGTTCTGTGAAATCATCTCACAGAATTACAGCTTTCCCCTCAAGAAGCCTTTCGCTAAGACAGTTCTTGTGGAATTGGCAAAGTCATATTTGGAAGCCCATAGAGGGCTATGGTGAAAAAAGTAATATCCTCAGATGAAATCTGGAAAGAAGCTTTCTGAGAAACTGCTTAGTGTTCTGTGAATTCATCTCACAGAGTTACATCTGTATTTCGTGGATCTCTTTGCTAGCCTTATTTCTGTGGAATCTGAGAACAGATATTTCGGATCCCTTTGAAGACTATAGGGCCAAAGGAAATATCCTGCGATAACAAAGAGAAAGAAGCTTTCTGAGAAACTTCTTTCTGTTCTGTGAAATCATGTCACAGAGTTACAGCTTTCCCCTCAAGAAGCCTTTCGCTAGGACAGTTCTTGTGTAATTGGCAAAGAGATATTTGGAAGCCCATAGAGGGCTATGGTGACAAAGGAAATATCCTCAGATGAAATCTGGAAAGAAGCTTTCTGAGAAACTGCTTAGTGTTCTGTGAATTCATCTCACAGAGTTACATCTGTATTTCGTGGATCTCTTTGTTAGTCTTATTTCTGTGGAATCTGAGAACAGATATTTCGGATCCCTTTGAAGACTATAGGGCCAAAGGAAATATCCTGCGATAACAAAGAGAAAGAAGCTTTCTGAGAAACTTCTTTGTGTTCTGTGAAATCATCTCACAGAATTACAGCTTTCCCCTCAAGAAGCCTTTCGCTAAGACAGTTCTTGTGGAATTGGCAAAGTGATATTTGGAAGCCCATAGAGGGCTATGGTGAAAAAGGAAATATCCTCAGATGAAATCTGGAAAGAAGCTTTCTGAGAAACTGCTTAGTGTTCTGTGAATTCATCTCACAGAGTTACATATGTATTTCGTGGATCTCTTTGCTAGCCTTATTTCTGTGTAATCTGAGAACAGATATTTCGGATCCCTATGAAGACTATAGGGCCAAAGGAAATATCCTCCGATAACAAAGAGAAAGAAGCTTTCTGAGAAACTTCTTTGTGTTCTGTGAAATCATCTCACAGAGTTACAGCTTTCCCCTCAAGAAGCCTTTCGCTAGGACAGTTCTTGTGTAATTGGCAAAGAGATATTTGGAAGCCCATAGAGGGCTATGGTGACAAAGGAAATATCCTCAGATGAAATCTGGAAAGAAGCTTTCTGAGAAGCTGCTTAGTGTTCTGTGAATTCATCTCACAGAGTTACATCTGTATTTCGTGGATCTCTTTGCTAGCCT
Organism: Macaca nemestrina; assembly: GCF_043159975.1. Classification (NCBI taxonomy): domain Eukaryota; kingdom Metazoa; phylum Chordata; class Mammalia; order Primates; family Cercopithecidae; genus Macaca; species Macaca nemestrina. The sequence goes on along the minus strand of NC_092128.1, from coordinate 136,639,147 downwards.
TATTTCTGTGGAATCTGAGAACAGATATTTCGGATCCCTTTGAAGACTATAGGGCCAAAGGAAATATCCTGCGATAACAAAGAGAAAGAAGCTTTCTGAGAAACTTCTTTGTGTTCTGTGAAATGATGTCACAGAGTTACAGCTTTCCCCTCAAGAAGCCTTTCGCTAAGACGGTTTTTGTGGAATTGGCAAAGTGATATTTGGAAGCCCATAGTGGGCTATGGTGAAAAAGGAAATATCCTCAGATGATATCTGGAAAGAAGCTTTCTGAGAAACTGCATAGTGTTCTGTTAATTCATCTCACAGAGTTACATCTGTATTTCGTGGATCTCTTTGCTAGTCTTATTTCTGTGGAATCTGAGAACAGATATTTCGGATCCCTTTGAAGACTATAGGGCCAAAGGAAATATCCTGCGATAACAAAGAGAAAGAAGCTTTCTGAGAAACTTCTTTGTGTTCTGTGAAATCATCTCACAGAATTACAGCTTTCCCCTCAAGAAGCCTTTCGCTAAGACAGTTCTTGTGGAATTGGCAAAGTGATATTTGGAAGCTCATAGAGGGCTATGGTGAAAAAGGAAATATCCTCAGATGAAATCTGGAAAGAAGCTTTCTGAGAAACTGCTTAGTATTCTGTGAATTCATCTCACAGAGTTACACCTGTATTTCGTGGATCTCTTTGCTAGCCTTATTTCTGTGGAATCTGAGAACAGATATTTCGGATCCCTTTGAAGACTATAGGGCCAAAGGAAATATCCTCCGATAACAAAGAGAAAGAAGCTTTCTGAGAAACTTCTTTGTGTTCTGTGAAATCATCTCACAGAGTTACAGCTTTCCACTCAAGAACCCTTTAACTGAGACAGTTCTTGTGTAATTGGCAAAGAGATATTTTGAAGCCCATAGAGGGTTATGGTGAAAAAGGAAATATCCTCAGATGAAATCTGGAAAGAAGCTTTCTGAGAAACTGCTTAGTGTTCTGTGAATTCATCTCACAGAGTTACATCTGTATTTCGTGGATCTCTTTGCTAGCCTTATTTCTGTGGAATCTGAGAAAAGATATTTCGGATCCCTATGAAGACTATAGGGCCAAAGGAAATATCCTCCGATAACAAAGAGAAAGAAGCTTTCTGAGAAACTTCTTTGTGTTCTGTGAAATCATCTCACAGAGTTACAGCTTTCCCCTCAAGAAGCCTTTCGCTAAGACAGTTCTTGTGGAATTGGCAAAGTGATATTTGGAAGCCCATAGAGGGCTATGGTGAAAAAGGAAATATCCTCAGATGAAATCTGGAAAAAAGCTTTCTGAGAAACTGCTTAGTGTTCTGTGAATTCATCTCACAGAGTTACATCTGTATTTCGTGGATCTCTTTGCTAGCCTTATTTCTGTGGAATCTGAGAACAGATATTTCGGATCCCTTTGAAGACTTTAGGGCCAAAGGAAATATCCTCCGATAACAAAGAGAAAGAAGCTTTCTGAGAAACTTCTTTGTGTTCTGTGAAATCATCTCACAGAGTTACAGCTTTCCCCTCAAGAAGCCTTTCGCTAGGACAGTTCTTGTGTAATTGGCAAAGAGATATTTGGAAGCCCATAGAGGGCTATGGTGACAAAGGAAATATCCTCAGATGAAATCTGGAAAGAAGCTTTCTGAGAAACTGTTTAGTGTTCTGTGAATTCATCTCACAGAGTTACATCTGTATTTCGTGGATCTCTTTGCTAGCCTTATTTCTGTGGAATCTGAGAACAGATATTTCGGATCCCTTTGAAGACTATAGGGCCAAAGGAAATATCCTGCGATAACAAAGAGAAAGAAGCTTTCTGAGAAACTTCTTTCTGTTCTCTGAAATCATGTCACAGAGTTACAGCTTTCCCCTCAAGAAGCCTTTCGCTAAGACAGTTCTTGTGGAATTGGCAAAGTGATATTTGTAATCCCATAGAGGGCTATGGTGAAAAAGGAAATATCCTCAGATGATATCTGGAAAGAAGCTTTCTGAGAAACTGCTTAGTGTTCTGTTAATTCATCTCACAGAGTTACATCTGTATTTCGTGGATCTCTTTGCTAGCCTTATTTCTGTGTAATCTGAGAACAGATATTTCGGATCCCTTTGAAGACTATAGGGCCAAAGGAAATATCTTCCGATAACAAAGAGAAAGAAGCTTTCTGAGAAACTTCTTTGTGTTCTGTGAAATCATCTCAAAGAGTTACAGCTTTCCCCTCCAGAAGCCTTTCGCTAGGATAGTTGTTGTGTAATTGGCAAAGAGATATTTGGAAGCCCATAGAGGGCTATGGTGACAAAGGAAATATCCTTAGATGAAATCTGGAAAGAAGCTTTCTGAGAAACTGCTTAGTGTTCTGTTAATTCATCTCACAGAGTTACATCTGTATTTCGTGGATCTCTTTGCTAGCCTTATTTCTGTGGAATCTGAGAACAGATATTTCGGATCCCTTTGAAGACTTTAGGGCCAAAGGAAATATCCTCCGATAACAAAGAGAAAGAAGCTTTCTGAGAAACTTCTTTGTGTTCTGTGAAATCATCTCACAGAGTTACAGCTTTCCCCTCAAGAAGCCTTTCGCTAGGACAGTTCTTGTGTAATTGGCAAAGAGACATTTGGAAGCCCATAGAGGGCTATGGTGACAAAGGAAATATCCTCAGATGAAATCTGGAAAGAAGCTTTCTGAGAAACTGCTTAGTGTTCTGTGAATTCATCTCACAGAGTTACATGTGTATATCGTGGATCTCTTTGCTAGCCTTATTTCTGTGTAATCTGAGAACAGATATTTCCGATCCCTTTGAAGACTATAGGGCCAAAGGAAATATCCTCCGATAACAAAGAGAAAGAAGCTTTCTGAGAAACTTCTTTGTGTTCTGTGAAATCATCTCACAGAGTTACATCTTTCCCCTCAAGAAGCCTTTCGCTAGGACAGTTCTTGTGTAATTGGCAAAGAGATATTTGGAAGCCCATAGAGGGCTACGGTGACAAAGGAAATATCCTCAGATGAAATCTGGAAAGAAGCTTTCTGAGAAACTGCTTAGTGTTCTGTGAATTCATCTCACAGAGTTACATATGTATTTCGTGGATCTCTTTGCTAGCCTTATTTCTGTGGAATCTGAGAAAAGATATTTCGGATCCCTATGAAGACTTTAGGGCCAAAGGAAATATCCTCCGATAACAAAGAGAAAGAAGCTTTCTGAGAAACTTCTTTGTGTTCTGTGAAATCATCTCACAGAGTTACCGCTTTCCCCTCAAGAAGCCTTTCGCTAAGACAGTTCTTGTGGAATTGGCAAAGTGTTATTTGGAAGCCCATAGAGGGCTATGGTGAAAAAGGAAATATCCTCAGATGAAATCTGGAAAGAAGCTTTCTGAGAAACTGCTTAGTGTTCTGTGAATTCATCTCACAGAGTTACATCTGTATTTCGTGGATCTCTTTGCTAGTCTTATTTCTGTGGAATCTGAGAACAGATATTTCGGATCCCTTTGACGACTATAGGGCCAAAGGAAATATCCTGCGATAACAAAGAGAAAGAAGCTTTCTGAGAAACTTCTTTGTGTTCTGTGAAATCATCTCACAGAATTACAGCTTTCCCCTCAAGAAGCCTTTCGCTAAGACAGTTCTTGTGGAATTGGCAAAGTGATATATGGAAGCCCATAGAGGGCTATGGTGAAAAAGGAAATATCCTCAGATGAAATCTGGAAAGAAGCTTTCTGAGAAACTGCTTAGTGTTCTGTGAATTCATCTCACAGAGTTACATATGTATTTCGTGGATCTCTTTGCTAGCCTTATTTCTGTGGAATCTGAGAAAAGATATTTCGGATCCCTATGAAGACTATAGGGCCAAAGGAAATATCCTCCGATAACAAAGAGAAAGAAGCTTTCTGAGAAACTTCTTTGTGTTCTGTGAAATCATCTCACCGAGTTACAGCTTTCCCCTCAAGAAGCCTTTCGCTAGGACAGTTCTTGTGTAATTGGCAAAGAGATATTTGGAAGCCCATAGAGGGCTATGGTGACAAAGGAAATATCCTCAGATGAAATCTGGAAAGAAGCTTTCTGAGAAGCTGCTTAGTGTTCTGTGAATTCATCTCACAGAGTTACATCTGTATTTCGTGGATCTCTTTGCTAGCCTTATTTCTGTGGAATCTGAGAACAGATATTTCGGATCCCTTTGAAGACTATAGGGCCAAAGGAAATATCCTGCGATAACAAAGAGAAAGAAGCTTTCTGAGAAACTTCTTTCTGTTCTGTGAAATCATGTCACAGAGTTACAGCTTTCCCCTCAAGAAGCCTTTCGCTAAGACAGTTTTTGTGGAATTGGCAAAGTGATATTTGGAAGCCCATAGTGGGCTATGGTGAAAAAGGAAATATCCTCAGATGATATCTGGAAAGAAGCTTTCTGAGAAACTGCTTAGTGTTCTGTTAATTCATCTCACAGAGTTACATCTGTATTTCGTGGATCTCTTTGCTAGCCTTATTTCTGTGGAATCTGAGAACAGATATTTCGGATCCCTTTGAAGACTATAGGGCCAAAGGAAATATCCTCCGATAACAAAGAGAAAGAAGCTTTCTGAGAAACTTCTTTGTGTTCTGTGAAATCATCTCACAGAGTTACAGCTTTCCCCTCAAGAAGCCTTTCGCTAAGACAGTTCTTGTGGAATTGGCAAAGTGATATTTGTAAGCCCATAGAGGGCTATGGTGAAAAAGGAAATATCCTCAGATGATATCTGGAAAGAAGCTTTCTGAGAAACTGCTTAGTATTCTGTGAATTCATCTCACAGAGTTACACCTGTATTTCGTGGATCTCTTTGCTAGCCTTATTTCTGTGGAATCTGAGAACAGATATTTCGGATCCCTTTGAAGACTATAGGGCCCAAGGAAATATCCTCCGATAACAAAGAGAAAGAAGCTTTCTGAGAAACTTCTTTGTGTTCTGTGAAATCATCTCACAGAGTTACAGCTTTCCCCTCAAGAACCCTTTAACTGAGACAGTTCTTGTGTAATTGGCAAAGAGATATTTGGAAGCCCATAGAGGGCTATGGTGAAAAAGGAAATATCCTCAGATGAAATCTGGAAAGAAGCTTTCTGAGAAACTGCTTAGTGTTCTGTGAATTCATCTCACAGAGTTACATATGTATTTCGTGGATCTCTTTGCTAGCCTTATTTCTGTGGAATCTGAGAAAAGATATTTCGGATCCCTATGAAGACTATAGGGCCAAAGGAAATATCCTCCGATAACAAAGAGAAAGAAGCTTTCTGAGAAACTTCTTTGTGTTCTGTGAAATCATCTCACAGAGTTACAGCTTTCCCCTCAAGAAGCCTTTCGCTAAGACAGTTCTTGTGGAATTGGCAAAGTGATATTTGGAAGCCCATAGAGGGCTATGGTGAAAAAGGAAATATCCTCAGATGAAATCTGGAAAAAAGCTTTCTGAGAAACTGCTTAGTGTTCTGTGAATTCATCTCACAGAGTTACATCTGTATTTCGTGGATCTCTTTGCTAGCCTTATTTCTGTGGAATCTGAGAACAGATATTTCGGATCCCTTTGAAGACTTTAGGGCCAAGGGAAATATCCTCCGATAAGAAAGAGAAAGAAGCTTTCTGAGAAACTTCTTTGTGTTCTGTGAAATCATCTCACAGAGTTACAGCTTTCCCCTCAAGAAGCCTTTCGCTAGGACAGTTCTTGTGTAATTGGCAAAGAGATATTTGGAAGCCCATAGAGGACTATGGTGACAAAGGAAATATCCTCAGATGAAATCTGGAAAGAAGCTTTCTGAGAAACTGCTTAGTGTTCTGTGAATTCATCTCACAGAGTTACATCTGTATTTCGTGGATCTCTTTGCTAGCCTTATTTCTGTGGAATCTGAGAACAGATATTTCGGATCCCTTTGAAGACTATAGGGCCAAAGGAAATATCCTGCGATTACAAAGAGAAAGAAGCTTTCTGAGAAACTTCTTTCTGTTCTGTGAAATCATCTCACAGAGTTACAGCTTTCCCCTCAAGAAGCCTTTAACTAAGACTGTTCTTGTGAAATTGGCAAAGAGATATTTGGAAGCCCTTAGAGGGCTACGGTGAAAAAGGAAATATCCTCAGATGAAATCTGGAAGGAAGCTTTCTGAGAAACTGCTTAGTGTTCTGTGAATTCATCTCACAGAGTTACATCTGTATTTCGTGGATCTCTTTGCTAGCCTTATTTCTGTGTAATCTGAGAACAGATATTTCGGATCCCTTTGAAGACTATAGGGCCAAAGGAAATATCCTCCGATAACAAAGAGAAAGAAGCTTTCTGAGAAACTTCTTTGTGTTCTGTGAAATCATCTCACAGAGTTACAGCTTTCCCCTCAAGAAGCCTTTCGCTAGGACAGTTCTTGTGTAATTGGCAAAGAGATATTTGGAAGCCCATAGAGGGCTATGGTGAAAAAGGAAATATCGTCAGATGAAATCTGGAAAGAAGCTTTCTGAGAATCTGCTTAGTGTTCTGTTAATTCATCTCACAGGGTTACATGTTTATATCGTGGATCTCTTTGCTAGACTTTTTTCTGTGGAATCTGAGAACAGATATTTCGGATCCCTTTGAAGACTATAGGGCCAAAGGAAATATCCTGCGATAACAAAGAGAAAGAAGCTTTCTGAGAAACTTCTTTGTGTTCTGTGAAATCATCTCACAGAGTTACAGCTTTCCCCTCAAGAAGCCTTTAACTAAGACTGTTCTTGTGAAATTGGCAAAGAGATGTTTGGAAGCCCATAGAGGGCTATGGTGAAAAAGGAAATATCCTCAGATGAAATCTGGAAAGAAGTTTTCTGAGAAACTGCTTAGCGTTCTGTGAATTCATCTCACAGAGTTACATCTGTATTTCGTGGATCTCTTTGCTAGCCTTATTTCTGTGTCATCTGAGAACAGATATTTCGGATCCCTTTGAAGACTATAGGGCCAAAGGAAATATCCTCCGATAACAAACAGAAAGAAGCTTTCGGAGAAACTTCTTTGTGTTCTGTGAAATCATCTCACAGAGTTACAGCTTTCCCCTCAAGAAGCCTTTCGCTAAGACAGTTCTTGTGGAATTGGCAGTGATATTTGGAAGCCCATAGAGGGCTATGGTGCAAAAGGAAATATCCTCATATGAAATCTGGAAAGAAGCTTTCTGAGAAACTGCTTAGTGTTCTGTTAATTCATCTCACAGAGTTACATGTGTATATCGTGGATCTCTTTGCTAGCCTTATTTCTGTGGAATCTGAGAAAAGATATTTCGGATCCCTTTGAAGACTATAGGGCCAAAGGAAATATCCTCCGATAACAAAGAGAAAGAAGCTTTCTGAGAAACTTCTATGTGTTCGGTGAAATCATCTCACAGAGTTACAGCTTTCCCCTCAAGAAGCCTTTCGCTAGGACAGTTCTTGTGTAATTGGCAAAGAGATATTTGGAAGCCCATAGAGGGCTATGGTGAAAAAGGAAATATCCTCAGATGATATCTGGAAAGAAGCTTTCTGAGAAACTGCTTAGTGTTCTGTTAATTCATCTCACCGAGTTACATCTGTATTTCGTGGATCTCTTTGCTAGCCTTATTTCTGTGTAATCTGAGAACAGATATTTCGGATCCCTTTGAAGACTATAGGGCCAAAGGAAATATCCTCCGATAACAAAGAGAAAGAAGCTTTCTGAGTAACTTCTTTGGTTCTGTGAAATCATCTCACAGAGTTACAGCTTTCCCCTCAAGAAGCCTTTCGCTAGGACAGTTCTTGTGGAATTGGGAAAGAGATATTTGTAAGCCCAAAGAGGGCTATGGTGAAAAAGGAAATATCCTCAGATGATATCTGGAAAGAAGCTTTCTGAGAAACTGCTTAGTGTTCTGTTAATTCATCTCACAGAGTTACATCTGTATTTCGTGGATCTCTTTGCTAGCCTTATTTCTGTGTAATCTGAGAACAGATATTTCGGATCCCTTTGAAGACTATAGGGCCAAAGGAAATATCCTCCGATAACAAAGAGAAAGAAGCTTTCTGAGAAACTTCTTTGTGTTCTGTGAAATCATCTCACAGAGTTACAGCTTTCCCCTCAAGAAGCGTTTCGCTAAGACAGTTCTTGTGTAATTGGCAAAGAGATATTTGGAAGCCCATAGAGGGCTATGGTGACAAAGGAAATATCCTCAGATGAAATCTGGAAAGAAGCTTTCTGAGAAACTGCTTAGTGTTCTGTGAATTCATCTCACAGAGTTACATCTGTATTTCGTGGATCTCTTTGCTAGCCTTATTTCTGTGGAATCTGAGAACAGATATTTCGGATCCCTTTGAAGACTATAGGGCCAAAGGAAATATCCTGCGATAACAAAGAGAAAGAAGCTTTCTGAGAAAATTCTTTGTGTTCTGTGAAATCATCTCACAGAGTTACAGCTTTCCCCTCAAGAAGCCTTTCGCTAAGACAGTTCTTGTGGAATTGGCAAAGTGATATTTGGAAGCCCATAGAGGGCTATGGTGAAAAAGGAAATATCCTCAGATGAAATCTGGAAAGAAGCTTTCTGAGAAACTGCTTAGTGTTCTGTGAATTCATCTCCCAGGGTAACATGTGTATATCGTGGATCTCTTTGCTAGACTTATTTCTGTGGAATCTGAGAACAGATATTTCGGATCCCTTTGAAGACTATAGGGCCAAAGGAAATATCCTGCGATAACAAAGAGAAAGAAGCTTTCTGAGAAACTTCTTTGTGTTCTGTGAAATCATCTCACAGAGTTACAGCTTTCCCCTCAAGAAGCCTTTAACTAAGACTGTTCTTGTGAAATTGGCAAAGAGATATTTGGAAGCCCATAGAGGGCTATGGTGAAAAAGGAAATATCCTCAGATGAAATCTGGAAGGAAGCTTTCTGAGAAACTGCTTAGTGTTCTGTGAATTCATCTCACAGAGTTACATCTGTATTTCGTGGATCTCTTTGCTAGCCTTATTTCTGTGTAATCTGACAACAGATATTTCGGATCCCTTTGAAGACTATAGGGCCAAAGGAAATATCCTCCGATAACAAAGAGAAAGAAGCTTTCTGAGAAACTTCTTTGTGTTCTGTGAAATCATCTCACAGAGTTACAGCTTTCCCCTCAAGAAGCCTTTAACTAAGACTGTTCTTGTGAAATTGGCAAAGAGATATTTGGAAGCCCATAGAGGGCTATGGTGAAAAAGGAAATATCCTCAGATGAAATCTGGAAAGAAGCTTTCTGAGAAACTGCTTAGTGTTCTGTGAATTCATCTCACAGAGTTACATCTGTATTTCGTGGATCTCTTTGCTAGCCTTATTTCTGTGGAATCTGAGAAAAGATATTTCGGATCCCTATGAAGACTATAGGGCCAAAGGTAATATCCTGCTATAACAAAGAGAAAGAAGCTTTCTGAGAAACTTCTTTGTGTCCTGTGAAATCTTCTCACAGAGATACAGCATTCCCCTCAAGAAGCCTTTAACTAAGACAGTTCTTGTGAAATTGGCAAAGAGATATTTGGAAGCCCATAGAGGGCTATGGTGAAAAAGGAAATATCCTCAGATGAAATCTGGAAAGAAGCTTTCTGAGAAACTGCTTAGTGTTCTGTGAATTCATCTCAGAGAGTTACATATGTATTTCGTGGATCTCTTTGCTAGCCTTATTTCTGTGGAATCTGAGAAAAGATATTTCGGATCCCTATGAAGACTATAGGGCCAAAGGAAATATCCTCCGATGACAAAGAGAAAGAAGCTTTCTGAGAAACTTCTTTGTGTTCTGTGAAATCATCTCACAGAGTTACAGCTTTCCCCTCAAGAAGCCTTTCGCTAAGACAGTTCTTGTGGAATTGGCAAAGTGATATTTTGAAGCCCATAGAGGGCTATGGTGAAAAAGGAAATATCCTGAGATGAAATCTGGAAAGAAGCTTTCTGAGAAACTGCTTAGAGTTCTGTGAATTCATCTCACAGAGTTACATCTGTATTTCGTGGATCTCTTTGCTAGCCTTATTTCTGTGGAATCTGAAAACAGATATTTCGGATCCCTTTGAAGACTATAGGGCCAAAGGAAATATCCTGCGATAACAAAGAGAAAGAAGCTTTCTGAGAAACTTCTTTCTGTTCTCTGAAATCATCTCACAGAGTTACAGCTTTCCCCTCAAGAAGCCTTTCGCTAAGACAGTTCTTGTGGAATTGGCAAAGTGATATTTGTAAGCCCATAGAGGGCTATGGTGAAAAAGTAAATATCCTCAGATGATATCTGGAAGGAAGCTTTCTGAGAAACTGCTTAGTGTTCTGTTAATTCATCTCACAGAGTTACATCTGTGTTTCGTGGATCTCTTTGCTAGCCTTATTTCTGTGGAATCTGAGAACAGATATTTCGGATCCCTTTGAAGACTATAGGGCCAAAGGAAATATCCTCCGATAACAAAGAGATGGAAGGTTTCTGAGAAACTTCTTTGTGTTCTGTGAAATTATCTCACAGAGTTACAGCTTTCCCCTCAAGAATCCTTTCGCTAGGACAGTTCTTGTGTAATTGGCAAAGAGATATTTGGAAGCCCATAGAGGGCTATGGTGACAAAGGAAATATCCTCAGATGATATCTGGAAAGAAGCTTTCTGAGAAACGGCTTAGTGTTCTGTTAATTCATCTCACAGAGTTACATCTGTATTTCGTGGATCTCTTTGCTAGCCTTATTTCTGTGGAATCTGAGAACAGATATTTCGGATCCCTTTGAAGACTATAGGGCCAAAGGAAATATCCTGCGATAACAAAGAGAAAGAAGCTTTCTGAGAAACTTCTTTGTGTTCTGTGAAGTCATCTCACAGAATTACAGCTTTCCCCTCAAGAAGCCTTTCGCTAAGACAGTTCTTGTGGAATTGGCAAAGTGATATTTGGAAGCCCATAGAGGGCTATGGTGAAAAAGGAAATATCCTCAGATGAAATCTGGAAAGATGCTTTCTGAGAAACTGCTTAGTGTTCTGTGAATTCATCTCACAGAGTTACATCTGTATTTCGTGGATCTCTTTGCTAGCCTTATTTCTGTGGAATCTGAGAACAGATATTTCGGATCCCTTTGAAGACTATAGGGCCAAAGGAAATATCCTCCGATAACAAAGAGAAAGAAGCTTTCTGAGAAACTTCTTTGTGTTCTGTGAAATCATCTCACAGAGTTACAGCTTTCCCCTCAAGAAGCCTTTGGCTAAGACAGTTCTTGTGGAATTGGCAAAGTGATATTTGGAAGCCCATAGAGGGCTATGTTGAAAAAGGAAATATCCAAAGATGAAATCTGGAAAGAAGCTTTCTGAGAAACTGCTTAGTGTTCTGTGAATTCATCTCACAGAGTTACATCTGTATTTCGTGGATCTCTTTGCTAGCCATACTTCTGTGGAATGTGAGAACAGATATTTCGGATCCCTTTGAAGACTATAGGGCCAAAGGAAATATCCTGCGATAACAAAGAGAAAGAAGCTTTCTGAGAAACTTCTTTCTGTTCTGTGAAATCATCTCACAGAGTTACAGCTTTCCCCTCAAGAAGCCTTTCGCTAAGACAGTTCCTGTGGAATTGGCAAAGTGATATTTGGAAGCCCATAGAGGGCTATGTTGAAAAAGGAAATATCCTCAGATGAAATCTGGAAAGAAGCTTTCTGAGAAACTGCTTAGTGTTCTGTGAATTCATCTCACAGAGTTACATCTGTATTTCGTGGATCTCTTTGCTAGCCTTATTTCTGTCGAATCTGAGAACAGATATTTCGGATCCCTTTGAAGACTATAGGGCCAAAGGAAATATCCTCCGATAACAAAGAGAAAGAAGCTTTCTGAGAAACTTCTTTGTGTTCTGTGAAATCATCTCACAGAGTTACAGCTTTCCCCTCAAGAAGCCTTTTGCTAAGACAGTTCTTGTGGAATTGGCAAAGTGATATTTGGAAGCCCAAAGAGGGATATGGTGAAAAAAGAAATATCCAAAGATGAAATCTGGAAAGAAGTTTTCTGAGAAACTGCTTAGTGTTCTGTTAATTCATCTCACAGGGTTACATGTGTATATCGTGGATGTATTTGCTAGCCTTATTTCTGTGGAATCTGAGAAAAGATATTTCGGATCCCTTTGAAGACTATAGGGCCAAAGGAAATATCCTCCGATAACAAAGAGAAAGAAGCTTTCTGAGAAACTTCTTTGTGCTCTGTGAAATCATCTCACAGAGTTACAGCTTTCCCCTCAAGAAGCCTTTCGCTAAGACAGTTCTTGTGGAATTGGCAAAGAGATATTTGGAAGTCCATTGAGGGCTATGGTGAAAAAGGAAATATCCTCAGATGAAATCTGGAAAGAAGTTTTCTGAGAAAGTGCTTAGTGTTCTGTGAATTCATCTCACAGAGTTACATCTGTATTTCGTGGATCTCTTTGCTAGCCTTATTTCTGTGGAATCTGAGAACAGATATTTCGGATCCCTTTGAAGACTATAGGGCCAAAGGACATATCCTGCGATAACAAAGAGAAAGAAGCTTTCTGAGAAACTTCTTTGTGTTCTGTGAAATCATCTCACAGAGTTACAGCTTTCCCCTCAAGAAGCCTTTCGCTAGGACAGTTCTTGTGTAATTGGCAAAGAGATATTTGGAAGCCCATAGAGGGCTATGGTGAAAAAGGAAATATCCTCAGATGATATCTGGAAAGAAGCTTTCTGAGAAACTGCTTAGTGTTCTGTTAATTCATCTCACAGAGTTACATCTGTATTTCGTGGATCTCTTTGCTAGCCTTATTTCTGTGTAATCTGATAACAGATATTTCGGATCACTTTGAAGACTATAGGGCCAAAGGAAATATCCTCCGATAACAAAGAGAAAGAAGCTTTCTGAGAAACTTCTTTGTGTTCTGTGAAATCATCTCACAAAGTTACAGCTTTCCCGTCAAGAAGCCTTTCGCTAGGACAGTTCTTGTGTAATTGGCAAAGAGATATTTGGAAGCCCATAGAGGGCTATGGTGAAAAAGGATATATCCTCAGATGAAATCTGGAAAGAAGCTTTCTGAGAAACTGCTTAGTGTTCTGTTAATTCATCTCACAGAGTTACATCTGTATTTCGTGGATCTCTTTGCTAGCCTTATTTCTGTGGAATCTGAGAAAAGATATTTCGGATCCCTATGAAGACTATAGGGCCAAAGGTAAGATCCTGCGATAACAAAGAGAAAGAAGCTTTCTGAGAAACTTCTTTGTGTCCTGTGAAATCTTCTCACAGAGATACAGCATTCCCCTCAAGAAGCCTTTAACTAAGACAGTTCTTGTGAAATTGGCAAAGAGATATTTGGAAGCCCATAGAGGGCTATGGTGAAAAAGGAAATATCCTCAGAAGAAATCTGGAAAGAAGCTTTCTGAGAAACTGCTTAGTGTTCTGTGAATTCATCTCACAGAGTTACATGTGTATTTCGTGGATCTCTTTGCTTGCCTTATTTCTGTGGAATATGAGAAAAGATATTTCGGATCCCTATGAAGACTATAGGGCCAAAGGAAATATCCTCCGAAGACAAAGAGAAAGAAGCTTTCTGAGAAACTTCTTTGTGTTCTGTGAAATCATCTCACAGAGTTACAGCTTTCCCCTCAAGAAGCCTTTCGCTAAGACAGTTCTTGTGGAATTGGCAAAGTGATATTTTGAAGCCCATAGAGGGCTATGGTGAAAAAGGAAATATCCTCAGATGAAATCTGGAAAGAAGCTTTCTGAGAAACTGCTTAGTGTTCTGTGAATTCATCTCACAGAGTTACATCTGTATTTCGTGGATCTCTTTGCTAGCCTTATTTCTCTGGAATCTGAAAACAGATATTTCGGATCCCTTTGAAGACTATAGGGCCAAAGGAAATATCCTCCGATAACAAAGAGAAAGAAGCTTTCTGAGAAACTTCTTTCTGTTCTCTGAAATCATCTCACAGAGTTACAGCTTTCCCCTCAAGAAGCCTTTCGCTAGGACAGTTCTTGTGTAATTGGCAAAGAGATATTTGGAAGCCCATAGAGGGCTATGGTGACAAAGGAAATATCCTCAGATGATATCTGGAAAGAAGCTTTCTGAGAAACTGCTTAGTGTTCTGTTAATTCATCTCACAGAGTTACATCTGTATTTCGTGGATCTCTTTGCTAGCCTTATTTCTGTGGAATCTGAGAACAGAGATTTCGGATGCCTTTGAAGACTATAGGGCCAAAGGAAATATCCTGCGATAACAAAGAGAAGGAAGCTTTCTGAGAAACTTCTTTGAGTTCTGTGAAATCATCTCACAGAGTTACAGCTTTCCCCTCAAGAAGCCTTTTGCTAAGACAGTTCTTGTGGAATTGGCAAAGTGATATTTGGAAGCCCATAGAGGGCTATGGTGAAAAAGGAAATATCCAAAGATGAAATCTGGAAAGAAGCTTTCTGAGAAACTGCTTAGTGTTCTGTGAATTCATCTCACAGAGTCACATCTATATTTCGTGGAACTCTTTGCTAGCCTTATTTCTGTGGAATCTGAGAACAGAGATTTCGGATCCCTTTGAAGACTATAGGGCCAAAGGAAATATCCTGGGATGACAAAGAGATGGAAGGTTTCTGAGAAACTTCTTTCTGTTCTGTGAAATCATCTCACAGAGTTACAGCTTTCCCTTCAAGAAGCCTTTCGCTAAGACAGTTCTTGTGGAATTGGCAAAGTGATATTTTGAAGCCCATAGAGGGCTATGGTGAAAAAGGAAATATCCTCAGATGAAATCTGGAAAGAAGCTTTCTGAGAAACTGCTTAGTGTTCTGTGAATTCATCTCACAGAGTTACATCTGTATTTCGTGGATCTCTTTGCTAGCCTTATTTCTGTGGAATCTGAAAACAGATATTTCGGATCCCTTTGAAGACTATAGGGCCAAAGGAAATATCCTGCGATAACAAAGAAAAAGAAGCTTTCTGAGAAACTTCTTTGTGTTCTGTGAAATCATCTCACAGAGTTACAGCTTTCCCCTCAAGAAGCCTTTCGCTAAGACAGTTCTTGTGGAATTGGCAAAGTGATATTTGGAAGCCCATAGAGGGCTATGGTGAAAAAGTAAATATCCTCAGATGATATCTGGAAAGAAGCTTTCTGAGAAACTGCTTAGTGTTCTGTTAATTCATCTCACAGAGTTACATCTGTGTTTCGTGGATCTCTTTGCTAGCCTTATTTCTGTGGAATCTGAGAACAGATATTTCGGATCCCTTTGAAGACTATAGGGCCAAAGGAAATATCCTCCGATAACAAAGAGAAAGAAGGTTTCTGAGAAACTTCTTTGTGTTCTGTGAAATTATCTCACAGAGTTACAGCTTTCCCCTCAAGAAGCCTTTCCCTAGGACAGTTCTTGTGTAATTGGCAAAGAGATATTTGGAAGCCCATAGAGGGCTATGGTGACAAAGGAAATATCCTCAGATGATATCTGGAAAGAAGCTTTCTGAGAAACTGCTTAGTGTTCTGTGAATTTATCTCACAGAGTTACATCTGTATTTCGTGGATCTCTTTGCTAGCCTTATTTCTATGGAATCTGAGAACAGAGATTTCGGATGCCTTTGAAGACTATAGGGCCAAAGGAAATATCCTGCGATAACAAAGAGAAAGAAGCTTTCTGAGAAACTTCTTTGTGTTCTGTGAAGTCATCTCACAGAATTACAGCTTTCCCCTCAAGAAGCCTTTCGCTAAGACAGTTCTTGTGGAATTGGCGAAGTGATATTTGGAAGCCCATAGAGGGCTATGGTGAAAAAGGAAATATCCTCAGATGAAATCTGGAAAGATGCTTTCTGAGAAACTGCTTAGTGTTCTGTGAATTCATCTCACAGAGTTACATCTGTATTTCGTGGATCTCTTTGCTAGCCTTATTTCTGTGGAATCTGAGAACAGATATTTCGGATCCCTTTGAAGACTATAGGGCCAAAGGAAATATCCTCCGATAACAAAGAGAAAGAAGCTTTCTGAGAAACTTCTTTGTGTTTTGTGAAATCATCTCACAGAGTTACAGCTTTCCCCTCAAGAAGCCTTTTGCTAAGACAGTTCTTGTGGAATTGGCAAAGTGATATTTGGAAGCCCATAGAGGGCTATGGTGAAAAAGGAAATATCCAAAGATGAAATCTGGAAAGAAGCTTTCTGAGAAACTGCTTAGTGTTCTGTGAATTCATCTCACAGAGTCACATCTATATTTCGTGGATCTCTTTGCTAGCCTTATTTCTGTGGAATCTGAGAACAGAGATTTCGGATCCCTTTGAAGACTATAGGTCCAAAGGAAATATCCTGGGATGACAAAGAGATGGAAGGTTTCTGAGAAACTTCTTTGTGTTCTGTGAAATCATCTCACAGAGTTACAGCTTTCCCTTCAAGAAGACTTTCGCTAAGACAGTTCTTGTGGAATTGGCAAAGTGATATTTTGAAGCCCATAGAGGGGTATGGTGAAAAAGGAAATATCCAAAGATGAAATCTGGAAAGAAGCTTTCTGAGAAACTGCTTAGTGTTCTGTGAATTCATCTCACAGAGTTACATCTGTATTTCGTGGATCTCTTTGCTAGCCTTATTTATGTGGAATCTGAAAACAGATACTTCGGATCCCTTTGAAGACTATAGGGCCAAAGGAAATATCCTGCGATAACAAAGAGAAAGAAGCTTTCTGAGAAACTTCTTTGTGTTCTGTGAAATCATCTCACAGAGTTACAGCTTTCCCCTCAAGAAGCCTTTCGCTAAGACAGTTCTTTTGGAATTGGCAAAGTGATATTTGGAAGCCCATAGAGGGCTATGCTGAAAAAGGAAATATCCTCAGATGAAATCTGGAAAGATGCTTTCTGAGAAACTGCTTAGTGTTCTGTGAATTCATCTCACAGAGTTACATCTGTATTTCGTGGATCTCTTTGCTAGCCTTATTTCTGTGGAATCTGAGAACAGATATTTCGGATCCCTTTGAAGACTATAGGGCCAAAGGAAATATCCTCCGATAACAAAGAGAAAGAAGCTTTCTGAGAAACTTTTTTGTGTTCTGTGAAATCATCTCACAGAGTTACAGCTTTCCCCTCAAGAAGCCTTTTGCTAAGACAGTTCTTGTGGAATTGGCAAAGTGATATTTGGAAGCCCATAGAGGGCTATGGTGAAAAAGGAAATATCCTCAGATGAAATCTGGAAAGAAGCTTTCTGAGAAACTGCTTAGTGTTCTGTGAATTCATCTCACAGAGTCACATCTATATTTCGTGGATCTCTTTGCTAGCCTTATTTCTGTGGAATCTGAGAACAGAGATTTCGGATCCCTTTGAAGACTATAAGGCCAAAGGAAATATCCTGGGATAACAAAGAGATGGAAGGTTTCTGAGAAACTTCTTTGTGTTCTGTGAAATCATCTCACAGAGTTACAGCTTTCCCTTCAAGAAGCCTTTCGATAAGACAGTTCTTGTGGAATTGGCAAAGTGATATTTGTAAGCCTATAGAGGGCTATGGTGAAAAAGGAAATATCCTCAGATGAAATCTGGAAAGAAGCTTTCTGAGAAACTGCATAGTGTTTTGTGAATTCATCTCACAGAGTTACATCTGTATTTCGTGGATCTTTTTGCTAGCCTTATTTCTGTGGAATCTGAAAACAGATATTTCGGATCCCTTTGAAGACTATAGGGCCAAAGGAAATATCCTGCGATAACAAAGAGAAAGAAGCTTTCTGAGAAACTTCTTTCTGTTCTCTGAAATCATCTCACAGAGTTACAGCTTTCCCCTCAAGAAGCCTTTCGCTAAGACAATTCTTGTGGAATTGGCAAAGTGATATTTGTAAGCCCATAGAGGGCTATGGTGAAAAAGGAAATATCCTCAGATGATATCTGGAAAGAAGCTTTCTGAGAAACTGCTTAGTGTTCTGTGAATTCATCTCACAGAGTTACATGTGTATTTCGTGGATCTCTTTGCTAGCCTTATTTCTGTGGAATCTGAGAACTGATATTTCGGATCCCTTTGAAGACTATAGGGCCAAAGGAAATATCCTCCGATAACAAAGAGAAAGAAGCTTTCTGAGAAACTTCTATGTGTTCTGTGAAATCATCTCACAGAGTTACAGCTTTCCCCTCAAGAAGCCTTTCGCTAGGACAGTTCTTGTGTAATTAGCAAAGAGATATTTGGAAGCCCATAGAGGGCTATGGTGACAAAGGAAATATCCTCAGATTAAATCTGGAAAGAAGCTTTCTGAGAAACTGCTTAGTGTTCTGTGAATTCATCTCACAGAGTTACATCTGTATTTCGTGGATCTCTTTGCTAGCCTTATTTCTGTGGAATCTGAGAACAGAGATTTCGGATCCCTTTGAAGACTATAGGGCCAAAGGAAATATCCTGCGATAACAAATAGAAAGAAGCTTTCTGAGAAACTTCTTTGTGTTCTGTGAAATCATCTCACAGAATTACAGCTTTCCCCTCAAGAAGCCTTTCGCTAAGACAGTTCTTGTGGAATTGGCAAAGTGATATTTGTAAGCCCATAGAGGGCTATGGTGAAAAAGGAAATATCCTCAGATGCTATCTGGAAAGAAGCTTTCTGAGAAACTGCTTAGTGTTCTCTTAATTCATCTCACAGAGTTACATCTGTATTTCGTGGATCTCTTTGCTAGCCTTATTTCTGTGGAATCTGAGAACAGATATTTCGGATCCCTTTGAAGACTATAGGGCCAAAAGAAATATCCTGCGATAACAAAGAGAAAGAAGCTTTCTGAGAAACTTCTTTCTGTTCTGTGAAATCATCTCACAGAGTTACAGCTTTCCTATCAAGAAGCCTTTCGCTAAGACAGTTCTTGTGGAAATGGCAAAGTGATATTTGTAAGCCCATAGAGGGCTATGGTGAAAAAGGAAATATCCTCAGATGAAATCTGGAAAGAAGCTTTCTGAGAAACTGCTTAGTGTTCTGTGAATTCATCTCACAGAGTTACATCTGTATTTCGTGGATCTCTTTGCTAGCCTTATTTCTGTGGAATCTGAGAACAGAGATTTCGGATCCCTTTGAAGACTATAGGGCCAAAGGAAATATCCTGGGATAACAAAGAGAAGGAAGGTTTCTGAGAAACTTCTTTGTGTTCTGTGAAATCATCTCACAGAGTTACAGCTTTCCCCTCAAGAAGCCTTTAACTAAGACAATTCTTGTGAAATTGGCAAAGAGATATTTGGAAGCCCCTAGAGGGCTATGGTGAAAAAGGAAATATCCTCAGATGAAATCTGGAAAGAAGCTTCCTGAGAAATTGCTTAGTGTTCTGTGAATTCATCTCACAGAGTTACATCTGTATTTCGTGGATCTCTTTGCTAGCCTTATTTCTGTGGAATCTGAGAAAAGATATTTCGGATCCCTATGAAGACTATAGGGCCAAAGGAAATATCCTTCGATAACAAAGAGAAAGAAGCTTTCTGAGAAACTTCTTTGTGTTCTGTGAAATCATCTCACAGAGTTACAGCTTTCCCTTCAAGAAGCCTTTCGATAAGACAGTTCTTGTGGAATTGGCAAAGTGATATTTGGAAGCCCATAGAGGGCTATGGTGAAAAAGGAAATATCCTCAGATGAAATCTGGAAAGAAGCTTTCTGAGAAACTGCTTAGTGTTCTGTGAATTCATCTCACAGAGTTACATCTGTATTTCGTGGATCTCTTTGCTAGCCTTATTTCTGTGGAAGCTGAGAACAGATATTTCGGATCCCTTTGAAGACTATAGGGCCAAAGGAAATATCCTGCGATAACAAAGAGAAAGAAGCTTTCTGAGAAACTTCTTTCTGTTCTCTGAAATCATCTCACAGAGTTAGAGCTTTCCCCTCAAGAAGCCTTTCGCTAAGACAATTCTTGTGGAATTGGCAAAGTGATATTTGTAAGCCCATAGAGGGCTATGGTGAAAAAGGAAATATCCTCAGATGATATCTGGAAAGAAGCTTTCTGAGAAACTGCTTAGTGTTCTGTTAATTCATCTCACAGAGTTACATCTGTATTTCGTGGATCTCTTTGCTAGCCTTATTTCTGTGTAATCTGAGAACAGATATTTCGGATCCCTTTGAAGACTATAGGGCCAGAGGAAATATCCTCCGTTAACAAAGAGAAAGAAGCTTTTTGAGAAACTTCTTTGTGTTCTGTGAAATCATCTCACAGAGTTACAGCTTTCCCCTCAAGAAGCCTTTCGCTAGGACAGTTCTTGTGTAATTGGCAAAGAGATATTTGGAAGCTCATAGAGGGCTATGGTAATAAAGGAAATATTCTCAGATGAAATCTGGAAAGAAGGTTTCTGAGAAACTGCTTAGTGTTCTGTGAATTCATCTCACAGGGTTACATGTGTATATCGTGGATCTCTTTGCTAGCCTTATTTCTGTGGAATCTGAGAACAGATATTTCGGATCCCTTTGAAGACTATAAGGACAAAGGAATTATCCTGCGACAACAAAGAGAAAGAAGCTTTCTGAGAAACTTCTTTGTGTTCTGTGAAATCATCTCACAGAGTTACAGCTTTCCCCTCAAGAAGCCTTTCGCTAAGACAGTTCTTGTGGAATTGGCAAAGTGATATTTAGAAGCCCATAGAGGGCTATGGTGAAAAAGGAAATATCCTCAGATGAAATCTGGAAAGAAGCTTTCTGAGAAACTGCTTAGTGTTCTGTGAATTCATCTCACAGAGTTACATCTGTATTTCGTGGATCTCTTTGCTAGCCTTATTTCTATGGAATCTGAGAACAGATATTTCGGATCCCTTTGAAGACTATAGGGCCAAAGGAAATATCCTGCGATAACAAAGAGAAAGAAGCTTTCTGAGAAACTTCTTTGTGTTCTGTGAAATCATCTCACAGAGTTACAGCTTTCCCCTCAAGAACCCTTCAACTGAGACAGTTCTTGTGTAATTGGCAAAGAGATATTTGGAAGCCCCTAGAGGGCTATGGTGAAAAAGGAAATATCCTCAGATGAAATCTGGAAAGAAGCTTTCTGAGAAACTGCTTAGTGTTCTGTTAATTCATCTCACAGGGTTACATGTGTATATCGTGGATCTCTTTGCTAGCCTTATTTCTGTGGAATCTGAGAAAAGATATTTCGGATCCCTTTGAAGACAATAGGGTCAAAGGAAATATCCTCCGATAACAAAGAGAAAGAAGCTTTCTGAGAAACTTCTTTGTGTTCTGTGAAATCATCTCACAGAGTTACAGCTTTCCCCTCAAGAAGCCTTTCGCTAAGACAGTTCTTGTGGAATTGGCAAAGTGATATTTGGAAGCCCATAGAGGGCTATGGTGAAAAAGGAAATATCCTCAGATGAAATCTGGAAAGAAGCTTTCTGAGAAACTGCTTAGTGTTCTGTGAATTCATCTCACAGAGTTACATCTGTATTTCGTGGATCTCTTTGCTAGCCTTATTTCTGTGGAATCTGAGAACAGAGATTTCGGATCCCTTTGAAGACTATAGGGCCAAAGGAAATATCCTCCGATATCAAAGAGAAAGAAGCTTTCTGAGAAACTTCTTTGTGTTCTGTGAAATCATCTCACAGAGTTACAGCTTTCCCCTCAAGAAGCCTTTAACTAAGACACTTCTTGTGAAATTGGCAAAGAGATATTTGGAAGCCCATAGAGGGCTATGGTGAAAAAGGAAATATCCTCAGATGAAATCTGGAAAGAAGCTTTCTGAGAAACTGCTTAGTGTTCTGTGAATTCATCTCACAGGGTTACATGTGTATATCGTGGATCTCTTTGCTAGCCTTATTTCTGTGGAATCTGAGAACAGATATTTCGGATCCCTTTGAAGACTATAGGGCCAAAGGAAATATCCTCCGATAACAAAGAGAAAGAAGCTTTCTGAGAAACTTCTTTCTGTTCTCTGAAATCATCTCATAAAGTTACAGCTTTCCCCTCAAGAAGCCTTTCGCTAAGACAATTCTTGTGGATTTGGCAAAGTGATATTTGTAAGCCCATAGAGGGCTATGGTGAAAAAGGAAATATCCTCAGATGATATCTGGAAAGAAGCTTTCTGAGAAACGGCTTAGTGTTCTGTTAATTCATCTCACAGAGTTACATCTGTATTTCGTGGATCTCTTTGCTAGCCTTATTTCTGTGTAATCTGAGAACAGACATTTCGGATCCCTTTGAAGACTATAGGGCCAGAGGAAATATCCTCCGATAACAAAGAGAAAGAATCTTTTTGAGAAACTTCTTTGTGTTCTGTGAAATCATCTCACAGAGTTACAGCTTTCCCCTCAAGAAGCCTTTCGCTAGGACAGTTCTTGTGTAATTGGCAAAGAGATATTTGGAAGCTCATAGAGGGCTATGGTAATAAAGGAAATATTCTCAGATGAAATCTGGAAAGAAGATTTCTGAGAAACTGCTTAGTGTTCCGTGAATTCATCTCACAGGGTTACATGTGTATATCGTGGATCTCTTTGCTAGCCTTATTTCTGTGGAATCTGAGAACAGATATTTCGGATCCCTTTGAAGACTATAGGGCCAAAGGAAATATCCTGCGACAACAAAGAGAAAGAAGCTTTCTGAGAAACTTCTTTGTGTTCTGTGAAATCATCTCACAGTGTTACAGCTTTCCCCTCAAGAAGCCTTTCGCTAAGACAGTTCTTGTGGAATTGGCAAAGTGATATTTAGAAGCCCATAGAGGGCTATGGTGAAAAAGGAAATATCCTCACATGAAATCTGGAAAGAAGCTTTCTGAGAAACTGCTTAGTGTTCTGTGAATTCATCTCACAGAGTTACATCTGTATTTCGTGGATCTCTTTGCTAGCCTTATTTCTATGGAATCTGAGAACAGATATTTCGGATCCCTTTGAAGACTATAGGGCCAAAGGAAGTATCCTGCGATAACAAAGAGAAAGAAGCATTCTGAGAAACTTCTTTCTGTTCTGTGAAATCATCTCACAGAGTTACAGCTTTCCCCTCAAGAAGCCTTTCGCTAAGACAGTTCTTGAGGAATTGGCAAAGTGATATTTTGAAGCCCATAGAGGGCTATGGTGAAAAAGGAAATATCCTCAGATGAAATCTGGAAAGAAGCTTTCTGAGAAACTGCTTAGTTTTCTGTGAATTCATCTCACAGAGTTACATCTGTATTTCGTGGATCTCTTTGCTAGCCTTATTTCTGTCGAATCTGAGAACAGATATTTCGGATCCCTTTGAAGATTATAGGGCCTAAGGAAATATCCTGCGATAACAAAGAGAAAGAAGCTTTGTGAGAAACTTCTTTGTGTTCTGTGAAATCATCTCACAGAGTTACAGCTTTCCCCTCAAGAACCCTTCAACTGAGACAGTTCTTGTGTAATTGGCAAAGAGATATTTGGAAGCCCATAGAGGGCTATGGTGAAAAAGGAAATATCCTCAGATGAAATCTGGAAAGAAGCTTTCTGAGAAACTGCTTAGTGTTCTGTTAATTCATCTCACAGGGTTACATGTGTATATCGTGGATCTCTTTGCTAGCCTTATTTCTGTGGAATCTGAGAAAAGATATTTCGGATCCCTTTGAAGACTATAGGGCCAAAGGAAATATCCTCCGATAACAAAGAGAATGAAGCTTTCTGAGAAACTTCTTTCTGTTCTGTGAAATCATCTCACAGAGTTACAGCTTTCCCCTCAAGAAGCCTTTCGCTAAGACAGTTCTTGTGGAATTGGCAAAGTGATATTTGGAACCCCTAGAGGGCTATGGTGAAAAGGAAATATCCTCAGATGAAATCTGGAAAGAAGCTTTCTGAGAAACTCCTTAGTTTTCTGTTAATTCATCTCATAGAGTTACATCTCTATTTCGTGGATCTCTTTGCTAGCCTTATTTCTGTGGAATTTGAGAACAGATATTTCGGATCCCTTTGAAGGCTATAGGGCCAAAGGAAATATCCTCCGATAACAAAGAGAAAGAAGCTTTCTGAGAAACTTCTTTGTGTTCTGTGAAATCATCTCACAGAGTTACAGCTTTCCCCTCAAGAAGCCTTTCGCTAAGACAGTTCTTGTGGAATTGGCAAAGTGATATTTGGAAGCCCATAGAGGGCTATGGTGAAAAAGGAAATATCCTCAGATGAAATCTGGAAGGAAGCTTTCTGAGAAACTGCTTAGTGTTCTGTTAATTCGTCTCACAGAGTTACATCTGTATTTCGTGGATTTCTTTGCTATTCTTATTTCTGTTGAATCTGAGAACAGATATTTCAAATCCCTTTGAAGACTATAGGGCCAAAGGAAATATAATCCGATAACAAAGAGAAAGAAGCTTTCTGAGAAACTTCTTTGTGTTCTCTGAAATCATTTCACAGAGTACAGCATTCCCCTCAAGAAAACTTTCGCTAAGACAGTTCTTGTGGAATTGGCAAAGTGATATTTGGAAGCCCATAGACGGCTACGGTACAAAAGGAAATATCCTCAGATGAAATCGGGAAAGAAGCTTTCTGAGAAACTGCTTAGTGTTCGGTTAATTCATCTCACAGAGTTACATCTGTATTTCGTGGATATCTTTGCTAGCCTTATTTCTGTGGAATCTGAGAACAGATATTTCGGATCCCTTTGAAGACTATAGGGCCAAAGGAAATATCCTGCGATAACAAAGAGAAAGAAGCTTTCAGAGAAACTTCTTTCTGTTCTGTGAAATCATCTCACAGAGTTACAGCTTTCCCCTCAAGAAGCCTTTCGCTAAGACAGTTCTTGTGGAATTGGCAAAGTGATATTTGGAAGCACATAGAGGGCTATGGTGAAAAAGGAAATATCCTCAGATGAAATCTGGAAAGAAGCTTTCTGAGAAACTGCTTAGTGTTCTGTGAATTCATCTCACAGAGTTACATCTGTATTTCGTGGATCTCTTTGCTAGCCTTATTTCTGTCGAATCTGAGAACAGATATTTCGGATCCCTTTGAAGACTATAGGGCCAAAGGAAATATCCTCCGATAACAAAGAGAAAGAAGCTTTCTGAGAAACTTCTTTGTGTTCTGTGAAATCATCTCACAGAGTTACAGCTTTCCCCTCAAGAACGATTTAACTGAGACAGTTCTTGTGTAATTGGCAAAGAGATATTTGGAAGCCCATAGATGGCTATGGTGAAAAAGGAAATATCCTCAGATGAAATCTGGAAAGAAGCTTTCTGAGAAACTGCTTAGTGTTCTGTTAATTCATCTCAAAGGGTTACATGTGTATATCGTGGATCTCTTTGCTAGCCTTATTTCTGTGGAATCTGAGAAAAGATATTTCGGATCCCTTTGAAGACTATGGGGCCAAAGGAAATATCCTCCGATAACAAAGATAAAGAAGCTTTCTGAGAAACTTCTTTCTGTTCTGTGAAATCATCTCACAGAGTTACAGCTTTCCCCTCAAGAAGCCTTTCGTTAAGACAGTTCTTGTGGAATTGGCAAAGTGATATTTGGAACCCCTAGAGGGCTATGGTGAAAAAGGAAATATCCTCAGATGAAATCTGGAAAGAAGCTTTCTGAGAAACTCCTTAGTTTTCTGTTAATTCATCTCACAGAGTTACATCTGTATTTCGTGGATCTCTTTGCTAGCCTTATTTCTGTGGAATTTGAGAACAGATATTTCGGATCCCTTTGAAGGCTATAGGGCCAAAGGAAATATCCTCCGATAACAAAGAGAAAGAAGCTTTCTGAGAAACTTCTTTGTGTTCTGTGAAATCATCTCACAGAGTTACAGCTTTCCCCTCAAGAAGCCTTTCGCTAAGACAGTTCTTGTGGAATTGGCAAAGTGATATTTGGAAGCCCTTAGAGGGCTATGGTGAAAAAGGAAATATCCTCAGATGAAATCTGGAAGGAAGCTTTCTGAGAAACTGCTTAGTGTTCTGTTAATTCGTCTCACAGAGTTACATCTGTATTTCGTGGATTTCTTTGCTAGTCTTATTTCTGTTGAATCTGAGAACAGATATTTCAAATCCCTTTGAAGACTATAGGGCCAAAGGAAATATCCTCCGATAACAAAGAGAAAGAAGCTTTCTGAGAAACTTCTTTGTGTTCTGTGAAATCATCTCACAGAGTACAGCATTCCCCTCAAAAAACTTTCGCTAAGACAGTTCTTGTGGAATTGGCAAAGTGATATTTTAAGCCCATAGAGGGCTATGGTGAAAAAGGAAATATCCTCAGATGATATCTGGAAAGAAGCTTTCTGAGAAACTGCTTAGTGTTCTGTTAATTCATCTCACAGAGTTACATCTGTATTTCGTGGATCTCTTTGCTAGCCTTATTTCTGTGTAATCTGAGAACAGATATTTCGGATCCCTTTGAAGACTATAGGGCCAAAGGAAATATCCTCCGATAACAAAGAGAAAGAAGCTTTCTGAGAAACTTCTTTGTGTTCTGTGAAATCATCTCACAGAGTTACAGCTTTCCCCTCCAGAAGCCTTTCGCTAGGACAGTTCTTGTGTAATTGGCAAAGAGATATTTGGAAGCCCATAGAGGGCTATGGTGACAAAGGAAATATCCTCAATTGAAATCTGGAAAGAAGCTTTCTGAGAAACTGCTTAGTGTTCTGTGAATTCATCTCACAGAGTTACATCTGTATTTCGTGGATCTCTTTGCTAGCCTTATTTCTGTGGAATCTGAGAAAAGATATTTCGGATCCCTTTGAAGACTATAGGGCCAAAGGAAATATCCTCCGATAACAAAGAGAAAGAAGCTTTCTGAGAAACTTCTTTGTGTTCTGTGAAATCGTCTCACAGAATTACAGCTTTCCCCTCAAGATGCCTTTCGCTAAGACAGTTCTTGTGGAATTGGCAAAGTGATATTTGGAAGCCCATAGAGGGCTATGGTGAAAAAAGAAATATCCTCAAATGAAATCTGGAAAGAAGCTTTCTGAGAAACTGCTTAGTATTCTGTGAATTCATCTCACAGAGTTACATCTGTATTTCGTGGATCTCTTTGCTAGCCTTATTTCTGTGTATTCTGAGAACAGATATTTCGGATCCCTTTGAAGACTATAGGGCCAAAGGAAATATCCTCCGATAACAAAGAGAAAGAAGCTTTCTGAGAAACTTCTTTGTGTTCTGTGAAATCATCTCACAGACTTACAGCTTTCCCCTCCAGAAGCCTTTCGCTAGGACAGTTCTTGTGTAATTGGCAAAGAGATATTTGGAAGCCCATAGAGGGCTATGGAGACAAAGGAAATATCCTCAATTGAAATCTGGAAAGAAGCTTTCTGAGAAACTGCTTAGTGTTCTGTGAATTCATCTCACAGAGTTACATCTGTATTTCGTGGATCTCTTTGCTAGCCTTATTTCTGTGTAATCTGAGAACAGATATTTCGGATCCCTTTGAAGACTATAGGGCCAAAGGAAATATCCTCCGATAACAAAGAGAAAGAAGCTTTCTGAGAAACTTCTTTGTGTTCTGTGAAATCATCTCACAGAATTACAGCTTTCCCCTCAAGAAGCCTTTCGCTAAGACAGTTCTTGTGGAATTGGCAAAGTCATATTTGGAAGCCCATAGAGGGCTATGGTGAAAAAAGAAATATCCTCAGATGAAATCTGGAAAGAAGCTTTCTGAGAAACTGCTTAGTATTCTGTGAATTCATCGCACAGAGTTACATCTGTGTTTCGTGGATCTCTTTGCTAGCCTTATTTCTGTGGAATCTGAGAACAGATATTTCGGATCCCTTTGAAGACTATAGGGCCAAAGGAAATATCCTCCGATAACAAAGAGAAGGAAGCTTTCTGAGAAACTTCTTTGTGTTCTGTGAAATCATCTCACAGAGTTACAGCTTTCCCCTCAAGAAGCCTTTCTCTAAGACAGTTCTTGTGGAATTGGCAAAGTGATATTTGGAAGCCCATAGAGGGCTATGGTGAAAAAGGAAATATCCTCAGATGAAATCTGGAAAGAAGCTTTCTGAGAAACTGCTTAGTGTTCTGTGAATTCATCTCACAGAGTTACATATGTATTTCGTGGATCTCTTTGCTAGCCTCATTTCTGTGGAATCTGAAAACAGATATTTCGGATCCCTTTGAAGACTATAGGGCCAAAGGAAATATCCTGCGATAACAAAGAGAAAGAAGCTTTCTGAGAAACTTCTTTCTGTTCTCTGAAATCATGTCATAGAGTTACAGCTTTCCCCTCAAGAAGCCTTTCGCTAAGACAGTTCTTGTGGAATTGGCAAAGTGATATTTGGAAGCCCATAGAGGGCTATGGTGAAAAAGGAAATATCCTCAGATGATATCTGGAAGGAAGCTTTCTGAGAAACTGCTTAGTGTTCTGTTAATTCATCTCACAGAGTTATATCTGTATTTCGTGGATCTCTTTGCTAGCCTTATTTCTGTGTAATCTGAGAACAGATATTTCGGATCCCTTTGAAGACTATAGGGCCAAAGGAAATATCCTCCGATAACAAAGAGAAAGAAGCTTTCTGAGAAACTTCTTTGTGTTCTGTGAAATCATCTCACAGAGTTACATCTTTCCCCTCAAGAAGCCTTTCGCTAGGACAGTTCTTGTGTAATTGGCAAAGAGATATTTGGAAGCCCATAGAGGGCTACGGTGACAAAGGAAATATCCTCAGATGAAATCTGGAAAGAAGCTTTCTGAGAAACTGCTTAGTGTTCTGTGAATTCATCTCACAGAGTTACATATGTATTTCGTGGATCTCTTTGCTAGCCTTATTTCTGTGGAATCTGAGAAAAGATATTTCGGATCCCTATGAAGACTTTAGGGCCAAAGGAAATATCCTCCGATAACAAAGAGAAAGAAGCTTTCTGAGAAACTTCTTTGTGTTCTGTGAAATCATCTCACAGAGTTACCGCTTTCCCTCAAGAAGCCTTTCGCTAAGACAGTTCTTGTGGAATTGGCAAAGTGTTATTTGGAAGCCCATAGAGGGCTATGGTGAAAAAGGAAATATCCTCAGATGAAATCTGGAAAGAAGCTTTCTGAGAAACTGCTTAGTGTTCTGTGAATTCATCTCACAGAGTTACATCTATATTTCGTGGATCTCTTTGCTAGCCTTATTTCTGTGGAATCTGAGAACAGATATTTCGGATCCCTTTGAAGACTATAGGGCCAAAGGAAATATCCTGCGATAACAAAGAGAAAGAAGCTTTCTGAGAAACTTCTTTGTGTTCTGTGAAATCATCTCACAGAATTACAGCTTTCCCCTCAAGAAGCCTTTCGCTAAGACAGTTCTTGTGGAATTGGCAAAGTCATATTTGGAAGCCCATAGAGGGCTATGGTGAAAAAAGAAATATCCTCAGATGAAATCTGGAAAGAAGCTTTCTGAGAAACTGCTTAGTGTTCTGTGAATTCATCTCACAGAGTTACATCTGTATTTCGTGGATCTCTTTGCTAGCCTTATTTCTGTGGAATCTGAGAACAGATATTTCGGATCCCTTTGAAGACTATAGGGCCAAAGGAAATATCCTGCGATAACAAAGAGAAAGAAGCTTTCTGAGAAACTTCTTTCTGTTCTGTGAAATCATGTCACAGAGTTACAGCTTTCCCCTCAAGAAGCCTTTCGCTGGGACAGTTCTTGTGTAATTGGCAAAGAGATATTTGGAAGCCCATAGAGGGCTATGGTGACAAAGGAAATATCCCCAGATGAAATCTGGAAAGAAGCTTTCTGAGAAACTGCTTAGTGTTCTGTGAATTCATCTCACAGAGTTACATCTGTATTTCGTGGATCTCTTTGCTAGCCTTATTTCTGTGGAATCTGAGAACAGATATTTCGGATCCCTTTGAAGACTATAGGGCCAAAGGAAATATCCTGCGATAACAAAGAGAAAGAAGCTTTCTGAGAAACTTCTTTCTGTTCTGTGAAATCATGTCACAGAGTTACAGCTTTCCCCTCAAGAAGCCTTTCGCTGGGACAGTTCTTGTGTAATTGGCAAAGAGATATTTGGAAGCCCATAGAGGGCTATGGTGACAAAGGAAATATCCCCAGATGAAATCTGGAAAGAAGCTTTCTGAGAAACTGCTTAGTGTTCTGTGAATTCATCTCACAGAGTTACATCTGTATTTCGTGGATCTCTTTGCTAGTCTTATTTCTGTGGAATCTGAGAACAGATATTTCGGATCCCTTTGAAGACTATAGGGCCAAAGGAAATATCCTGCGATAACAAAGAGAAAGAAGCTTTCTGAGAAACTTCTTTGTGTTCTGTGAAATCATCTCACAGAATTACAGCTTTCCCCTCAAGAAGCCTTTCGCTAAGACAGTTCTTGTGGAATTGGCAAAGTGATATTTGGAAGCCCATAGAGGGCTATGGTGAAAAAGGAAATATCCTCAGATGAAATCTGGAAAGAAGCTTTCTGAGAAACTGCTTAGTGTTCTGTGAATTCATCTCACAGAGTTACATATGTATTTCGTGGATCTCTTTGCTAGCCTTATTTCTGTGGAATCTGAGAAAAGATATTTCGGATCCCTATGAAGACTATAGGGCCAAAGGAAATATCCTCCGATAACAAAGAGAAAGAAGCTTTCTGAGAAACTTCTTTGTGTTCTGTGAAATCATCTCACAGAGTTACAGCTTTCCCCTCAAGAAGCCTTTCGCTAGGACAGTTCTTGTGTAATTGGCAAAGAGATATTTGGAAGCCCATAGAGGGCTATGGTGACAAAGGAAATATCCTCAGATGAAATCTGGAAAGAAGCTTTCTGAGAAGCTGCTTAGTGTTCTGTGAATTCATCTCACAGAGTTATATCTGTATTTCGTGGATCTCTTTGCTAGCCTTATTTCTGTGGAATCTGAGAACAGATATTTCGGATCCCTTTGAAGACTATAGGGCCAAAGGAAATATCCTGCGATAACAAAGAGAAAGAAGCTTTCTGAGAAACTTCTTTGTGTTCTGTGAAATCATGTCACAGAGTTACAGTTTTCCCCTCAAGAAGCCTTTCGCTAAGACGGTTTTTGTGGAATTGGCAAAGTGATATTTGGAAGCCCATAGTGGGCTATGGTGAAAAAGGAAATATCCTCAGATGATATCTGGAAAGAAGCTTTCTGAGAAACTGCTTAGTGTTCTGTTAATTCATCTCACAGAGTTACATCTGTATTTCGTGGATCTCTTTGCTAGCCTTATTTCTGTGGAATCTGAGAACAGATATTTCGGATCCCTTTGAAGACTATAGGGCCAAAGGAAATATCCTCCGATAACAAAGAGAAAGAAGCTTTCTGAGAAACTTCTTTGTGTTCTGTGAAATCATCTCACAGAGTTACAGCTTTCCCCTCTAGAAGCCTTTCGCTAAGACAGTTCTTGTGGAATTGGCAAAGTGATATTTGTAAGCCCATAGAGGGCTATGGTGAAAAAGGAAATATCCTCAGATGATATCTGGAAAGAAGCTTTCTGAGAAACTGCTTAGTGTTCTGTTAATTCATCTCACAGAGTTACATCTGTATTTCGTGGATCTCTTTGCTAGTCTTATTTCTGTGGAATCTGAGAACAGATATTTCGGATCCCTTTGAAGACTATAGGGCCAAAGGAAATATCCTGCGATAACAAAGAGAAAGAAGCTTTCTGAGAAACTTCTTTGTGTTCTGTGAAATCATCTCACAGAATTACAGCTTTCCCCTCAAGAAGCCTTTCGCTAAGACAGTTCTTGTGGAATTGGCAAAGTGATATTTGGAAGCCCATAGAGGGCTATGGTGACAAAGGAAATATCCTCAGATGAAATCTGGAAAGAAGCTTTCTGAGAAACTGCTTAGTGTTCTGTGAATTAATCTCACAGAGTTACATCTGTATTTCGTGGATCTCTTTGCTAGCCTTATTTCTGTGGAATCTGAGAACAGATATTTCGGATCCCTTTGAAGACTATAGGGCCAAAGGAAATATCCTGCGATAACAAAGAGAAAGAAGCTTTCTGAGAAACTTCTTTCTGTTCTGTGAAATCATGTCACAGAGTTACAGCTTTCCCCTCAAGAAGCCTTTCGCTAGGACAGTTCTTGTGTAATTGGCAAAGAGATATTTGGAAGCCCATAGAGGGCTATGGTGACAAAGGAAATATCCTCAGATGAAATCTGGAAAGAAGCTTTCTGAGAAACTGCTTAGTGTTCTGTGAATTCATCTCACAGAGTTACATCTGTATTTCGTGGATCTCTTTGTTAGTCTTATTTCTGTGGAATCTGAGAACAGATATTTCAGATCCCTTTGAAGACTATAGGGCCAAAGGAAATATCCTGCGATAACAAAGAGAAAGAAGCTTTCTGAGAAACTTCTTTGTGTTCTGTGAAATCATCTCACAGAATTACAGCTTTCCCCTCAAGAAGCCTTTCGCTAAGACAGTTCTTGTGGAATTGGCAAAGTGATATTTGGAAGCCCATAGAGGGCTATGGTGAAAAAGGAAATATCCTCAGATGAAATCTGGAAAGAAGCTTTCTGAGAAACTGCTTAGTGTTCTGTGAATTCATCTCACAGAGTTACATATGTATTTCGTGGATCTCTTTGCTAGCCTTATTTCTGTGGAATCTGAGAAAAGATATTTCGGATCCCTATGAAGACTATAGGGCCAAAGGAAATATCCTCCGATAACAAAGAGAAAGAAGCTTTCTGAGAAACTTCTTTGTGTTCTGGGAAATCATCTCACAGAGTTACAGCTTTCCCCTCAAGAAGCCTTTCGCTAGGACAGTTCTTGTGTAATTGGCAAAGAGATATTTGGAAGCCCATAGAGGGCTATGGTGACAAAGGAAATATCCTCAGATGAAATCTGGAAAGAAGCTTTCTGAGAAGCTGCTTAGTGTTCTGTGAATTCATCTCACAGAGTTACATCTGTATTTCGTGGATCTCTTTGCTAGCCTTATTTCTGTGGAATCTGAGAACAGATATTTCGGATCCCTTTGAAGACTATAGGGCCAAAGGAAATATCCTGCGATAACAAAGAGAAAGAAGCTTTCTGAGAAACTTCTTTGTGTTCTGTGAAATCATGTCACAGAGTTACAGCTTTCCCCTCAAGAAGCCTTTCGCTAAGACGGTTTTTGTGGAATTGGCAAAGTGATATTTGGAAGCCCATAGTGGGCTATGGTGAAAAAGGAAATATCCTCAGATGATATCTGGAAAGAAGCTTTCTGAGAAACTGCTTAGTGTTCTGTTAATTCATCTCACAGAGTTACATCTGTATTTCGTGGATCTCTTTGCTAGCCTTATTTCTGTGGAATCTGAGAAGAGATATTTCGGATCCCTTTGAAGACTATAGGGCCAAAGGAAATATCCTCCGATAACAAAGAGAAAGAAGCTTTCTGAGAAACTTCTTTGTGTTCTGTGAAATCATCTCACAGAGTTACAGCTTTCCCCTCAAGAAGCCTTTCGCTAAGACAGTTCTTGTGGAATTGGCAAAGTGATATTTGTAAGCCCATAGAGGGCTATGGTGAAAAAGGAAATATCCTCAGATGATATCTGGAAAGAAGCTTTCTGAGAAACTGCTTAGTGTTCTGTTAATTCATCTCACAGAGTTACATCTGTATTTCGTGGATCTCTTTGCTAGTCTTATTTCTGTGGAATCTGAGAACAGATATTTCGGATCCCTTTGAAGACTATAGGGCCAAAGGAAATATCCTGCGATAACAAAGAGAAAGAAGCTTTCTGAGAAACTTCTTTGTGTTCTGTGAAATCATCTCACAGAATTACAGCTTTCCCCTCAAGAAGCCTTTCGCTAAGACAGTTCTTGTGGAATTGGCAAAGTGATATTTGGAAGCCCATAGAGGGCTATGGTGACAAAGGAAATATCCTCAGATGAAATCTGGAAAGAAGCTTTCTGAGAAACTGCTTAGTGTTCTGTGAATTCATCTCACAGAGTTACATATGTATTTCGTGGATCTCTTTGCTAGCCTCATTTCTGTGGAATCTGAAAACAGATATTTCGGATCCCTTTGAAGACTATAGGGCCAAAGGAAATATCCTGCGATAACAAAGAGAAAGAAGCTTTCTGAGAAACTTCTTTCTGTTCTCTGAAATCATGTCATAGAGTTACAGCTTTCCCCTCAAGAAGCCTTTCGCTAAGACAGTTCTTGTGGAATTGGCAAAGTGATATTTGTAAGCCCATAGAGGGCTATGGTGAAAAAGGAAATATCCTCAGATGATATCTGGAAGGAAGCTTTCTGAGAAACTGCTTAGTGTTCTGTTAATTCATCTCACAGAGTTATATCTGTATTTCGTGGATCTCTTTGCTAGCCTTATTTCTGTGTAATCTGAGAACAGATATTTCCGATCCCTTTGAAGACTATAGGGCCAAAGGAAATATCCTCCGATAACAAACAGAAAGAAGCTTTCTGAGAAACTTCTTTGTGTTCTGTGAAATCATCTCACAGAGTTACATCTTTCCCCTCAAGAAGCCTTTCGCTAGGACAGTTCTTGTGTAATTGGCAAAGAGATATTTGGAAGCCCATAGAGGGCTACGGTGACAAAGGAAATAACCTCAGATGAAATCTGGAAAGAAGCTTTCTGAGAAACTGCTTAGTGTTCTGTGAATTCATCTCACAGAGTTACATATGTATTTCGTGGATCTCTTTGCTAGCCTTATTTCTGTGGAATCTGAGAAAAGATATTTCGGATCCCTATGAAGACTTTAGGGCCAAAGGAAATATCCTCCGATAACAAAGAGAAAGAAGCTTTCTGAGAAACTTCTTTGTGTTCTGTGAAATCATCTCACAGAGTTACCGCTTTCCCTCAAGAAGCCTTTCGCTAAGACAGTTCTTGTGGAATTGGCAAAGTGTTATTTGGAAGCCCATAGAGGGCTATGGTGAAAAAGGAAATATCCTCAGATGAAATCTGGAAAGAAGCTTTCTGAGAAACTGCTTAGTGTTCTGTGAATTCATCTCACAGAGTTACATCTATATTTCGTGGATCTCTTTGCTAGCCTTATTTCTGTGGAATCTGAGAACAGATATTTCGGATCCCTTTGAAGACTATAGGGCCAAAGGAAATATCCTGCGATAACAAAGAGAAAGAAGCTTTGTGAGAAACTTCTTTGTGTTCTGTGAAATCATCTCACAGAATTACAGCTTTCCCCTCAAGAAGCCTTTCGCTAAGACAGTTCTTGTGGAATTGGCAAAGTCATATTTGGAAGCCCATAGAGGGCTATGGTGAAAAAAGAAATATCCTCAGATGAAATCTGGAAAGAAGCTTTCTGAGAAACTGCTTAGTGTTCTGTGAATTCATCTCACAGACTTACATCTGTATTTCGTGGATCTCTTTGCTAGCCTTATTTCTGTGGAATCTGAGAACAGATATTTCGGATCCCTTTGAAGACTATAGGGCCAAAGGAAATATCCTGCGATAACAAAGAGAAAGAAGCTTTCTGAGAAACTTCTTTCTGTTCTGTGAAATCATGTCACAGAGTTACAGCTTTCCCCTCAAGAAGCCTTTCGCTAGGACAGTTCTTGTGTAATTGGCAAAGAGATATTTGGAAGCCCATAGAGGGCTATGGTGACAAAGGAAATATCCCCAGATGAAATCTGGAAAGAAGCTTTCTGAGAAACTGCTTAGTGTTCTGTGAATTCATCTCACAGAGTTACATCTGTATTTCGTGGATCTCTTTGCTAGTCTTATTTCTGTGGAATCTGAGAACAGATATTTCGGATCCCTTTGAAGACTATAGGGCCAAAGGAAATATCCTGCGATAACAAAGAGAAAGAAGCTTTCTGAGAAACTTCTTTGTGTTCTGTGAAATCATCTCACAGAATTACAGCTTTCCCCTCAAGAAGCCTTTCGCTAAGACAGTTCTTGTGGAATTGGCAAAGTGATATTTGGAAGCCCATAGAGGGCTATGGTGAAAAAGGAAATATCCTCAGATGAAATCTGGAAAGAAGCTTTCTGAGAAACTGCTTAGTGTTCTGTGAATTCATCTCACAGAGTTACATATGTATTTCGTGGATCTCTTTGCTAGCCTTATTTCTGTGGAATCTGAGAAAAGATATTTCGGATCCCTATGAAGACTATAGGGCCAAAGGAAATATCCTCCGATAACAAAGAGAAAGAAGCTTTCTGAGAAACTTCTTTGTGTTCTGTGAAATCATCTCACAGAGTTACAGCTTTCCCCTCAAGAAGCCTTTCGCTAGGACAGTTCTTGTGTAATTGGCAAAGAGATATTTGGAAGCCCATAGAGGGCTATGGTGACAAAGGAAATATCCTCAGATGAAATCTGGAAAGAAGCTTTCTGAGAAGCTGCTTAGTGTTCTGTGAATTCATCTCACAGAGTTACATCTGTATTTCGTGGATCTCTTTGCTAGCCTTATTTCTGTGGAATCTGAGAACAGATATTTCGGATCCCTTTGAAGACTATAGGGCCAAAGGAAATATCCTGCGATAACAAAGAGAAAGAAGCTTTCTGAGAAACTTCTTTGTGTTCTGTGAAATCATGTCACAGAGTTACAGCTTTCCCCTCAAGAAGCCTTTCGCTAAGACGGTTTTTGTGGAATTGGCAAAGTGATATTTGGAAGCCCATAGTGGGCTATGGTGAAAAAGGAAATATCCTCAGATGATATCTGGAAAGAAGCTTTCTGAGAAACTGCTTAGTGTTCTGTTAATTCATCTCACAGAGTTACATCTGTATTTCGTGGATCTCTTTGCTAGCCTTATTTCTGTGGAATCTGAGAACAGATATTTCGGATCCCTTTGAAGACTATAGGGCCAAAGGAAATATCCTCCGATAACAAAGAGAAAGAAGCTTTCTGAGAAACTTCTTTGTGTTCTGTGAAATCATCTCACAGAGTTACAGCTTTCCCCTCTAGAAGCCTTTCGCTAAGACAGTTCTTGTGGAATTGGCAAAGTGATATTTGTAAGCCCATAGAGGGCTATGGTGAAAAAGGAAATATCCTCAGATGATATCTGGAAAGAAGCTTTCTGAGAAACTGCTTAGTGTTCTGTTAATTCATCTCACAGAGTTACATCTGTATTTCGTGGATCTCTTTGCTAGTCTTATTTCTGTGGAATCTGAGAACAGATATTTCGGATCCCTTTGAAGACTATAGGGCCAAAGGAAATATCCTGCGATAACAAAGAGAAAGAAGCTTTCTGAGAAACTTCTTTGTGTTCTGTGAAATCATCTCACAGAATTACAGCTTTCCCCTCAAGAAGCCTTTCGCTAAGACAGTTCTTGTGGAATTGGCAAAGTGATATTTGGAAGCCCATAGAGGGCTATGGTGACAAAGGAAATATCCTCAGATGAAATCTGGAAAGAAGCTTTCTGAGAAACTGCTTAGTGTTCTGTGAATTCATCTCACAGAGTTACATCTGTATTTCGTGGATCTCTTTGCTAGCCTTATTTCTGTGGAATCTGAGAACAGATATTTCGGATCCCTTTGAAGACTATAGGGCCAAAGGAAATATCCTGCGATAACAAAGAGAAAGAAGCTTTCTGAGAAACTTCTTTCTGTTCTGTGAAATCATGTCACAGAGTTACAGCTTTCCCCTCAAGAAGCCTTTCGCTAGGACAGTTCTTGTGTAATTGGCAAAGAGATATTTGGAAGCCCATAGAGGGCTATGGTGACAAAGGAAATATCCTCAGATGAAATCTGGAAAGAAGCTTTCTGAGAAACTGCTTAGTGTTCTGTGAATTCATCTCACAGAGTTACATCTGTATTTCGTGGATCTCTTTGTTAGTCTTATTTCTGTGGAATCTGAGAACAGATATTTCGGATCCCTTTGAAGACTATAGGGCCAAAGGAAATATCCTGCGATAACAAAGAGAAAGAAGCTTTCTGAGAAACTTCTTTGTGTTCTGTGAAATCATCTCACAGAATTACAGCTTTCCCCTCAAGAAGCCTTTCGCTAAGACAGTTCTTGTGGAATTGGCAAAGTGATATTTGGAAGCCCATAGAGGGCTATGGTGAAAAAGGAAATATCCTCAGATGAAATCTGGAAAGAAGCTTTCTGAGAAACTGCTTAGTGTTCTGTGAATTCATCTCACAGAGTTACATATGTATTTCGTGGATCTCTTTGCTAGCCTTATTTCTGTGGAATCTGAGAAAAGATATTTCGGATCCCTATGAAGACTATAGGGCCAAAGGAAATATCCTCCGATAACAAAGAGAAAGAAGCTTTCTGAGAAACTTCTTTGTGTTCTGGGAAATCATCTCACAGAGTTACAGCTTTCCCCTCAAGAAGCCTTTCGCTAGGACAGTTCTTGTGTAATTGGCAAAGAGATATTTGGAAGCCCATAGAGGGCTATGGTGACAAAGGAAATATCCTCAGATGAAATCTGGAAAGAAGCTTTCTGAGAAGCTGCTTAGTGTTCTGTGAATTCATCTCACAGAGTTACATCTGTATTTCGTGGATCTCTTTGCTAGCCTTATTTCTGTGGAATCTGAGAACAGATATTTCGGATCCCTTTGAAGACTATAGGGCCAAAGGAAATATCCTGCGATAACAAAGAGAAAGAAGCTTTCTGAGAAACTTCTTTGTGTTCTGTGAAATCATGTCACAGAGTTACAGCTTTCCCCTCAAGAAGCCTTTCGCTAAGACGGTTTTTGTGGAATTGGCAAAGTGATATTTGGAAGCCCATAGTGGGCTATGGTGAAAAAGGAAATATCCTCAGATGATATCTGGAAAGAAGCTTTCTGAGAAACTGCTTAGTGTTCTGTTAATTCATCTCACAGAGTTACATCTGTATTTCGTGGATCTCTTTGCTAGCCTTATTTCTGTGGAATCTGAGAAGAGATATTTCGGATCCCTTTGAAGACTATAGGGCCAAAGGAAATATCCTCCGATAACAAAGAGAAAGAAGCTTTCTGAGAAACTTCTTTGTGTTCTGTGAAATCATCTCACAGAGTTACAGCTTTCCCCTCAAGAAGCCTTTCGCTAAGACAGTTCTTGTGGAATTGGCAAAGTGATATTTGTAAGCCCATAGAGGGCTATGGTGAAAAAGGAAATATCCTCAGATGATATCTGGAAAGAAGCTTTCTGAGAAACTGCTTAGTGTTCTGTTAATTCATCTCACAGAGTAACATCTGTATTTCGTGGATCTCTTTGCTAGTCTTATTTCTGTGGAATCTGAGAACAGATATTTCGGATCCCTTTGAAGACTATAGGGCCAAAGGAAATATCCTGCGATAACAAAGAGAAAGAAGCTTTCTGAGAAACTTCTTTGTGTTCTGTGAAATCATCTCACAGAATTACAGCTTTCCCCTCAAGAAGCCTTTCGCTAAGACAGTTCTTGTGGAATTGGCAAAGTGATATTTGGAAGCCCATAGAGGGCTATGGTGACAAAGGAAATATCCTCAGATGAAATCTGGAAAGAAGCTTTCTGAGAAACTGCTTAGCATTCTGTGAATTCATCTCACAGAGTTACACCTGTATTTCGTGGATCTCTTTGCTAGCCTTATTTCTGTGGAATCTGAGAACAGATATTTCGGATCCCTTTGAAGACTATAGGGCCAAAGGAAATATCCTCCGATAACAAAGAGAAAGAAGCTTTCTGAGAAACTTCTTTGTGTTCTGTGAAATCATCTCACAGAGTTACAGCTTTCCCCTCAAGAACCCTTTAACTGAGACAGTTCTTGTGTAATTGGCAAAGAGATATTTTGAAGCCCATAGAGGGCTATGGTGAAAAAGGAAATATCCTCAGATGAAATCTGGAAAGAAGCTTTCTGAGAAACTGCTTAGTGTTCTGTGAATTCATCTCACAGAGTTACATCTGTATTTCGTGGATCTCTTTGCTAGCCTTATTTCTGTGGAATCTGAGAACAGATATTTCGGATCCCTTTGAAGACTTTAGGGCCAAAGGAAATATCCTCCGGTAACAAAGAGAAAGAAGCTTTCTGAGAAACTTCTTTGTGTTCTGTGAAATCATCTCACAGAGTTACAGCTTTCCCCTCAAGAAGCCTTTCGCTAGGACAGTTCTTGTGTAATTGGCAAAGAGATATTTGGAAGCCCATAGAGGGCTATGGTGACAAAGGAAATATCCTCAGATGAAATCTGGAAGGAAGCTTTCTGAGAAACTGCTTAGTGTTCTGTGAATTCATCTCACAGAGTTACATCTGTATTTCGTGGATCTCTTTGCTAGCCTTATTTCTGTGGAATCTGAGAACAGATATTTCGGATCCCTTTGAAGACTATAGGGCCAAAGGAAATATCCTGCGATAACAAAGAGAAAGAAGCTTTCTGAGAAACTTCTTTCTGTTCTCTGAAATCATGTCACAGAGTTACAGCTTTCCCCTCAAGAAGCCTTTCGCTAAGACAGTTCTTGTGGAATTGGCAAAGTGATATTTGTAATCCCATAGAGGGCTATGGTGAAAAAGGAAATATCCTCAGATGATATCTGGAAAGAAGCTTTCTGAGAAACTGCTTAGTGTTCTGTTAATTCATCTCACAGAGTTACATCTGTATTTCGTGGATCTCTTTGCTAGCCTTATTTCTGTGTAATCTGAGAACAGATATTTCGGATCCCTTTGAAGACTATAGGGCCAAAGGAAATATCCTCCGATAACAAAGAGAAAGAAGCTTTCTGAGAAACTTCTTTGTGTTCTGTGAAATCATCTCACAGAGTTACAGCTTTCCCCTCAAGAACCCTTTCGCTAGGACAGTTCTTGTGTAATTGGCAAAGAGATATTTGGAAGCCCATAGAGGGCTATGGTGACAAAGGAAATATCCTCAGATGAAATCTGGAAAGAAGCTTTCTGAGAGCTGCTTAGTGTTCTGTGAATTCATCTCACAGAGTTACATCTGTATTTCGTGGATCTCTTTGCTAGCCGTATTTCTGTGGAATCTGAGAACAGATATTTCGGATCCCTTTGAAGACTATTGGGCCAAAGGAAATATCCTGCGATAACAAAGAGAAAGAAGCTTTCTGAGAAACTTCTTTCTGTTCTGTGAAATCATGTCACAGAGTTACAGCTTTCCCCTCAAGAAGCCTTTCGCTAAGACAGTTTTTGTGGAATTGGCAAAGTGATATTTGGAAGCCCATAGTGGGCTATGGTGAAAAAGGAAATATCCTCAGATGATATCTGGAAAGAAGCTTTCTGAGAAACTGCTTAGTGTTCTGTTAATTCATCTCACAGAGTTACATCTGTATTTCGTGGATCTCTTTGCTAGCCTTATTTCTGTGGAATCTGAGAACAGATATTTCGGATCCCTTTGAAGACTATAGGGCCAAAGGAAATATCCTCCGATAACAAAGAGAAAGAAGCTTTCTGAGAAACTTCTTTGTGTTCTGTGAAATCATCTCACAGAGTTACAGCTTTCCCCTCAAGAAGCCTTTCGCTAAGACAGTTCTTGTGGAATTGGCAAAGTGATATTTGTAAGCCCATAGAGGGCTATGGTGAAAAAGGAAATATCCTCAGATGATATCTGGAAAGAAGCTTTCTGAGAAACTGCTTAGTGTTCTGTGAATTCATCTCACAGAGTTACATCTGTATTTCGTGGATCTGTTTGCTAGTCTTATTTCTGTGGAATCTGAGAACAGATATTTCGAATCCCTTTGAAGACTATAGGGCCAAAGGAAATATCCTGCGATAACAAAGAGAAAGAAGCTTTCTGAGAAACTTCTTTGTGTTCTGTGAAATCATCTCACAGAATTACAGCTTTCCCCTCAAGAAGCCTTTCGCTAAGACAGTTCTTGTGGAATTGGCAAAGTGATATTTGGAAGCCCATAGAGGGCTATGGTGACAAAGGAAATATCCTCAGATGAAATCTGGAAAGAAGCTTTCTGAGAAACTGCTTAGTATTCTGTGAATTCATCTCACAGAGTTACACCTGTATTTCGTGGATCTCTTTGCTAGCCTTATTTCTGTGGAATCTGAGAACAGATATTTCGGATCCCTTTGAAGACTATAGGGCCAAAGGAAATATCCTCCGATAACAAAGAGAAAGAAGCTTTCTGAGAAACTTCTTTGTGTTCTGTGAAATCATCTCACAGAGTTACAGTTTTCCCCTCAAGAACCCTTTAACTGAGACAGTTCTTGTGTAATTGGCAAAGAGATATTTGGAAGCCCATAGAGGGCTATGGTGAAAAAGGAAATATCCTCAGATGAAATCTGGAAAGAAGCTTTCTGAGAAACTGCTTAGTGTTCTGTGAATTCATCTCACAGAGTTACATATGTATTTCGTGGATCTCTTTGCTAGCCTTATTTCTGTGGAATCTGAGAACAGATATTTCGGATCCCTTTGAAGACTTTAGGGCCAAGGGAAATATCCTCCGATAACAAAGAGAAAGAAGCTTTCTGAGAAACTTCTTTGTGTTCTGTGAAATCATCTCACAGAGTTACAGCTTTCCCCTCAAGAAGCCTTTCGCTAGGACAGTTCTTGTGTAATTGGCAAAGAGATATTTGGAAGCCCATAGAGGACTATGGTGACAAAGGAAATATCCTCAGATGAAATCTGGAAAGAAGCTTTCTGAGAAACTGCTTAGTGTTCTGTGAATTCATCTCACAGAGTTACATCTGTATTTCGTGGATCTCTTTGCTAGCCTTATTTCTGTGGAATCTGAGAACAGATATTTCGGATCCCTTTGAAGACTATAGGGCCAAAGGAAATATCCTGCGATAACAAAGAGAAAGAAGCTTTCTGAGAAACTTCTTTGTGTTCTGTGAAATCATCTCACAGAGTTACAGCTTTCCCCTCAAGAAGCCTTTAACTAAGACTGTTCTTGTGAAATTGGCAAAGAGATATTTGGAAGCCCATAGAGGGCTACGGTGAAAAAGGAAATATCCTCAGATGAAATCTGGAAGGAAGCTTTCTGAGAAACTGCTTAGTGTTCTGTGAATTCATCTCACAGAGTTACATCTGTATTTCGTGGATCTCTTTGCTAGCCTTATTTCTGTGGAATCTGAGAACAGATATTTCGGATCCCTTTGAAGACTATAGGGCCAAAGGAAATATCCTCCGATAACAAAGAGAAAGAAGCTTTCTGAGAAACTTCTTTGTGTTCTGTGAAATCATCTCACAGGGTTACAGCTTTCCCCTCAAGAAGCCTTTCGCTAGGACAGTTCTTGTGTAATTGGCAAAGAGATATTTGGAAGCCCATAGAGGGCTATGGTGAAAAAGGAAATATCCTCAGATGAAATCTGGAAAGAAGCTTTCTGAGAATCTGCTTAGTGTTCTGTTAATTCATCTCACAGGGTTACATGTTTATATCGTGGATCTCTTTGCTAGACTTTTTTCTGTGGAATCTGAGAACAGATATTTCGGATCCCTTTGAAGACTATAGGGCCAAAGGAAATATCCTCCGATAACAAAGAGAAAGAAGCTTTCTGAGAAACTTCTTTGTGTTCTGTGAAATCATCTCACAGAGTTACAGCTTTCCCCTCAAGAAGCCTTTCGCTAAGACAGTTCTTGTGGAATTGGCAGTGATATTTGGAAGCCCATAGAGGGCTATGGTGCAAAAGGAAATATCCTCATATGAAATCTGGAAAGAAGCTTTCTGAGAAACTGCTTAGTGTTCTGTTAATTCATCTCACAGAGTTACATGTGTATATCGTGGATCTCTTCGCTAGCCTTATTTCTGTGGAATCTGAGAAAAGATATTTCGGATCCCTTTGAAGACTATAGGGCCAAAGGAAATATCCTCCGATAACAAAGAGAAAGAAGCTTTCTGAGAAACTTCTATGTGTTCGGTGAAATCATCTCACAGAGTTACAGCTTTCCCCTCAAGAAGCCTTTCGCTAGGACAGTTCTTGTGTAATTGGCAAAGAGATATTTGGAAGCCCATAGAGGGCTATGGTGAAAAAGGAATTATCCTCAGATGATATCTGGAAAGAAGCTTTCTGAGAAACTGCTTAGTGTTCTGTTAATTCATCTCACAGAGTTACATCTGTATTTCGTGGATCTCTTTGCTAGCCTTATTTCTGTGTAATCTGAGAACAGATATTTCGGATCCCTTTGAAGACTATAGGGCCAAAGGAAATATCCTCCGATAACAAAGAGAAAGAAGCTTTCTGAGAAACTTCTTTGTGTTCTGTGAAATCATCTCACAGAGTTACAGCTTTCCCCTCAAGAAGCCTTTCGCTAGGACAGTTCTTGTGGAATTGGCAAAGAGATATTTGAAAGCCCTTAGAGGGCTATGGTGAAAAAGGAAATATCCTGAGATGAAATCGGGAAAGAAGCTTTCTGAGAAACTGCTTAGTGTTCTGTGAATTCATCTCACAGGGTTACATCTGTATTTCGTGGATCTCTTTGCTAGTCTTATTTCTGTGGAATCTGAAAACAGATATTTCGGATCCCTTTGAAGACTATAGGGCCAAAGGAAATATCCTGCGATAACAAAGAGAAAGAAGCTTTCTGGGAAACTTCTTTCTGT
The DNA here is from genome assembly GCF_043159975.1 of Macaca nemestrina. Classification (NCBI taxonomy): domain Eukaryota; kingdom Metazoa; phylum Chordata; class Mammalia; order Primates; family Cercopithecidae; genus Macaca; species Macaca nemestrina. The sequence goes on along the minus strand of NC_092128.1, from coordinate 136,595,144 downwards.
TCTCTGAAATCAACTCACAGAGTTACAGCTTTCCCCTCAAGAAGCCTTTCGCTAAGACAATTCTTGTGGAATGGGCAAAGTGATATTTAGAAGCCCATAGAGGGCTATGGTGAAAAAGGAAATATCCTCAGATGATATCTGGAAAGAAGCTTTCTGAGAAACTGCTTAGTGTTCTGTGAATTCATCTCACAGAGTTACATCTGTATTTCGTGGATCTCTTTGCTAGCCTTATTTCTGTGAAATCTGAGAACAGATATTTCGGATCCCTTTGAAGACTATAGGGCCAAAGGAAATATCCTCCGATAACAAAGAGAAAGAAGCTTTCTGAGAAACTTCTTTGTGTTCTGTGAAATCATCTCACAGAGTTACAGCTTTCCCCTCAAGAAGCCTTTCGCTCAGACAGTTCTTGTGGAATTGGCAAAGAGATATTTGGAAGCCCATAGAGGGCTGTGGTGACAAAGGAAATATCCTCAGATGAAATCTGGAAAGAAGCTTTCTGAGAAACTGCTTAGTGTTCTGTGAATTCATCTCACAGAGTTACATCTGTATTTCGTGGATCTCTTTGCTAGCCTTATTTCTGTGTAATCTGAGAACAGATATTTCGGATCCCTTTGAAGACTATAGGGCCAAAGGAAATATCCTGCGATAACAAAGAGAAAGAAGCTTTCTGAGAAACTTCTTTGTGTTCTGTGAAATCATCTCACAGAGTTACAGCTTTCCCCTCAAGAAGCCTTTCGCTAAGACAGTTCTTGTGGAATTGGCAAAGTGATATTTGGAAGCCCATAGAGGGCTATGGTGAAAAAGGAAATATCCTCAAATGAAATGTGAAAGAAGCTTTCTGAAAAACTGCTTAGTGTTCTGTGAATTCATCTCCCAGGGTAACATGTGTATATCGTGGATCTCTTTGCTAGACTTATTTCTGTGGAATCTGAGAACAGATATTTCGGATCCCTTTGAAGACTATAGGGCCAAAGGAAATATCCTGCGATAACAAAGAGAAAGAAGCTTTCTGAGAAACTTCTTTGTGTTCTGTGAAATCATCTCACAGAGTTACAGCTTTCCCCTCAAGAAGCCTTTAACTAAGACTGTTCTTGTGAAATTGGCAAAGAGATATTTGGAAGCCCATGGAGGACTATGGTGAAAAAGGAAATATCCTCAGATGAAATCTGGAAGTAAGCTTTCTGAGAAACTGCTTAGTGTTCTGTTAATTCATCTCACAGAGTTACATCTGTATTTCGTGGATCTCTTTGCTAGCCTTATTTCTGTGTAATCTGAGAACAGATATTTCGGATCCCTTTGAAGACTATAGGGCCAAAGGAAATATCCTCCGATAACAAAGAGAAAGAAGCTTTCTGAGAAACTTCTTTGTGTTCTTTGAAATCATCTCACAGAGTAACAGCTTTCCCCTCAAGAAGCCTTTCGCTAGGACAGTTCTTGTGTAATTGGCAAAGAGATATTTGGAAGCCCATAGAGGGCTATGGTGAAAAAGGAAATATCCTCAGATGAAATCTGGAAAGAAGCTTTCTGAGAATCTGCTTAGTGTTCTGTTAATTCATCTCACAGGGTTACATGTGTATATCGTGGATCTCTTTGCTAGACTTATTTCTGTGGAATCTGAGAACAGATATTTCGGATCCCTTTGAAGACTATAGGGCCAAAGGAAATATCCTGCGATAACAAAGAGAAAGAAGCTTTCTGAGAAACTTCTTTGTGTTCTGTGAAATCATCTCACAGAGTTACAGCTTTCCCCTCAAGAAGCCTTTAACTAAGACTGTTCTTGTGAAATTGGCAAAGAGATGTTTGGAAGCCCATAGAGGGCTATGGTGAAAAAGGAAATATCCTCAGATGAAATCTGGAAAGAAGCTTTCTGAGAAACTGCTTAGTGTTCTGTGAATTCATCTCACAGAGTTACATCTGTATTTCGTGGATCTCTTTGCTAGCCTTATTTCTGTGTAATCTGAGAACAGATATTTCGGATCCCTTTGAAGAGTATAGGGCCAAAGGAAATATCCTCCGATAACAAAGAGAAAGAAGGTTTCTGAGAAACTTCTTTGTGTTCTGTGAAATCATCTAACAGAGTTACAGCTTTCCCCTCAAGAAGCCTTTCGCTAAGACAGTTCTTGTGGAATTGGCAAAGAGATATTTGGAAGCCCTTAGAGGGCTAAGGTGCAAAAGGAAATATCCTCAGATGAAATCTGGAAAGAAGCTTTCTGAGAAACTGCTTAGTGTTCTGTGAATTCATCTCACAGAGTTACATGTGTAAATCGTGGATCTCTTTGCTAGCCTTATTTCTGTGGAATCTGAGAACAGATATTTCGGATCCCTTTGAAGACTATAGGGCCAAAGGAAATATCCTCCGATAACAAAGAGAAAGAAGCTTTCTGAGAAACTTCTATGTGTTCGGTGAAATCATCTCACAGAGTTACAGCTTTCCCCTCAAGAAGCCTTTCGCTAGGACAGTTCTTGTGTAATTGGCAAAGAGATATTTGGAAGCCCATAGAGGGCTATGGTGAAAAAGGAAATATCCTCAGATTATATCTGGAAAGAAGCTTTCTGAGAAACTGCTTAGTGTTCTGTTAATTCATCTCACAGAGTTACATCTGTATTTCGTGGATCTCTTTGCTAGCCTTATTTCTGTGTAATCTGAGAACAGATATTTCGGATCCCTTTGAAGACTATAGGGCCAAAGGAAATATCCTCCGATAACAAAGAGAAAGAAGCTTTCTGAGAAACTTCTTTGTGTTCTGTGAAATCATCTCAAAGAGTTACAGCTTTCCCCTCAAGAAGCCTTTGGCTAGGACAGTTCTTGTGGAATTGGCAAAGAGATATTTGAAAGCCCTTAGAGGGCTATGGTGAAAAAGGAAATATCCTGAGATGAAATCGGGAAAGAAGCTTTCTGAGAAACTGCTTAGTGTTCTGTGAATTCATCTCACAGGGTTACATCTGTATTTCGTGGATCTCTTTGCTAGCCTTATTTCTGTGGAATCTGAAAACAGATATTTCGGATCCCTTTGAAGACTATAGGGCCAAAGGAAATATCCTGCGATAACAAAGAGAAAGAAGCTTTCTGAGAAACTTCTTTCTGTTCTCTGAAATCAACTCACAGAGTTACAGCTTTCCCCTCAAGAAGCCTTTCGCTAAGACAATTCTTGTGGAATTGGCAAAGTGATATTTGTAAGCCCATAGAGGGCTATGGTGAAAAAGGAAATATCGTCAGATGATATCTGGAAAGAAGCTTTCTGAGAAACTGCTTAGTGTTCTGTTAATTCATCTCACAGAGTTACATCTGTATTTCGTGGATCTCTTTGCTAGCCTTATTTCTGTGGAATCTGAGAACAGATATTTCGGATCCCTTTGAAGACAATAGGGCCAAAGGAAATATCCTCCGATAACAAAGAGAAAGAAGCTTTCTGAGAAACTTCTTTGTGTTCTGTGAAATCATCTCACAGAGTTACAGCTTTCCCCTCAAGAGGCGTTTCGCTAAGACAGTTCTTGTGTAATTGGCAAAGAGATATTTGGAAGCCCATAGAGGGCTATGGTGACAAAGGAAATATCCTCAGATGAAATCTGGAAAGAAGCTTTCTGAGAAACTGCTTAGTGTTCTGTGAATTCATCTCACAGAGTTAATCTGTATTTCGTGGATCTCTTTGCTAGCCTTATTTCTGTGTAATCTGAGAACAGATATTTCGGATCCCTTTGAAGACTATAGGGCCAAAGGAAATATCCTGCGATAACAAAGAGAAAGAAGCTTTCTGAGAAACTTCTTTGTGTTCTGTGAAATCATCTCACAGAGTTACAGCTTTCCCCTCAAGAAGCCTTTCGCTAATACAGTTCTTGTGGAATTGGCAAAGTGATATTTGGAAGCCCTTAGAGTGCTATGGTGAAAAAGGAAATGTCCTCAGATGAAATCTGGAAAGAAGCTTTCTGAGAAACTGCTTAGTGTTCTGTTAATTCATCTCACAGAGTTACATGTGTATATCGTGGATCTCTTTGCTAGACTTATTTCTGTGGAATCTGAGAAAAGATATTTCGGATCCCTTTGAAGACTATAGGGCCAAAGGAAATATCCTCCGATAACAAAGAGAAAGAAGCTTTCTGAGAAACTTCTTTGTGTTCTGTGAAATCATCTCACAGAGTTACAGCTTTCCCCTCAAGAAGCCTTTCGCTAGGACAGTTCTTGTGTAATTGGCAAAGAGATATTTGGAAGCCCCTAGAGGGGTATGGTGAAAAAGGAAATATCCTCAGATGAAATCTGGAAAGAAGCTTTCTGAGAATCTGCTTAGTGTTCTGTTAATTCATCTCACAGTGTTACATCTGTATTTCGTGGATCTCTTTGCTAGCCTTATTTCTGTGGAATGTGAGAACAGATATTTCGGATCCCTTTGAAGACTATAGGGCCAAAGGAAATATCCTGCGATAACAAAGAGAAAGAAGCTTTCTGAGAAATTTCTTTGTGTTCTGTGAAATCATCTCACAGAGTTACAGCTTTCCCCTCAAGAAGCCTTTATCTAAGACTGTTCTTGTGAAATCGGCAAAGAGATATTTGTTAGCCCATAGAGGGCTATGGTGAAAAAGGAAATATCCTCAGATGAAATCTGGAAAGAAGCTTTCTGAGAAACTGCTTAGTGTTCTGTGAATTCATCTCACAGAGTTACATATGTATTTCGTGGATCTCTTTGCTAGCCTTATTTCTGTGTAATCTGAGAACAGATATTTCGGATCCCTTTGAAGACTATAGGGCCAAAGGAAATATCCTCCGATAACAAAGAGAAAGAAGCTTTCGGAGAAACTTCTTTGTGTTCTGTGAAATCATCTCACAGAGTTACAGCTTTCCCCTCAAGAAGCCTTTCGCTAGGACAGTTCTTGTGGAATTGGCAAAGAGATATTTGGAAGCCCATAGAGGGCTATGGTGAAAAAGGAAATATCCTGAGATGAAATCTGGAAAGAAGCTTTCTGAGAAACTGCTTAGTGTTCTATGAATTCATCTCACAGAGTTACATCTGTATTTCGTGGATCTCTTTGCTAGCCTTATTTCTGTGGAATCTGAAAACAGATATATCGGATCCCTTTGAAGACTATAGGGCCAAAGGAAATATCCTGCGAAAACAAAGAGAAAGAAGCTTTCTGAGAAACTTCTTTCTGTTCTCTGAAATTATCTCACAGAGTTACAGCTTTCCCCTCAAGAAGCCTTTCGCTAAGACAATTCCTGTGGAATTGGCAAAGTGATATTTGTAAGCCCATAGAGGGCTATGGTGAAAAAGGAAATATCCTCAGATGATATCTGGAAAGAAGCTTTCTGAGAAACTGCTTAGTGTTCTGTTAATTCATCTCACAGAGTTACATCTGTATTTCGTGGATCTCTTTGCTAGCCTTATTTCTGTGTAATCTGAGAACAGATATTTCGGATCCCTTTGAAGACTATAGGGCCAAAGGAAATATCCTCCGATAACAAAGAGAAAGAAGCTTTCTGAGAAACTTCTTTGTGTTCTGTGAAATCATCTCACAGAGTTACAGCTTTCCCCTCAAGAACCCGTTAACTGAGACAGTTCTTGTGTAATTGGCAAAGAGATATTTGGAAGCCCATAGAGGGCTATGGTGACAAAGGAAATATCCTCAGATGAAATCTGGAAAGAAGCTTTCTGAGAAACTTCTTTCTGTTCTCTGAAATCAACTCACAGAGTTACAGCTTTCCCCTCAAGAAGCCTTTCGCTAAGACAATTCTTGTGGAATAGGCAAAGTGATATTTGTAAGCCCATAGAGGGCTATGGTGAAAAAGGAAATATCCTCAGATGATATCTGGAAAGAAGGTTTCTGAGAAACTGCTTAGTGTTCTGTTAATTCATCTCACAGAGTTACATCTGTATTTCGTGGATCTCTTTGCTAGCCTTATTTCTGTGTAATCTGAGAACAGATATTTCGGATCCCTTTGAAGACAATAGGGCCAAAGGAAATATCCTCCGATAACAAAGAGAAAGGAGCTTTCTGAGAAACTTCTTTGTGTTCTGTGAAATCATCTCACAGAGTTACAGCTTTCCCTTCAGGAAGCGTTTCGCTAAGACAGTTCTTGTGTAATTGGCAAAGAGATATTTGGAAGCCCATAGAGGGCTATGGTGACAAAGGAAATATCCTCAGATGAAATCTGGAAAGAAGCTTTCTGAGAAACTGCTTAGTGTTCTGTGAATTCATCTCACAGAGTTACATCTGTATTTCGTGGATCTCTTTGCTAGCCTTATTTCTGTGTAATCTGAGAACAGATATTTCGGATCCCTTTGAAGACTATAGGGCCAAAGGAAATATCCTCCGATAACAAAGAGAAAGAAGCTTTCGGAGAAACTTCTTTGTGTTCTGTGAAATCATCTCACAGAGTTACAGCTTTCCCCTCAAGAAGCCTTTCGCTAGGAGAGTTCTTGTGGAATTGGCAAAGAGATATTTGGAAGCCCATAGAGGGCTATGGTGAAAAAGGAAATATCCTGAGATGAAATCTGGAAAGAAGCTTTCTGAGAAACTGCTTAGTGTTCTGTGAATTCATCTCACAGAGTTACATCTGTATTTCGTGGATCTCTTTGCTAGCCTTATTTCTGTGGAATCTGAAAACAGATATATCGGATCCCTTTGAAGACTATAGGGCCAAAGGAAATATCCTGCGATAACAAAGAGAAAGAAGCTTTCTGAGAAACTTCTTTCTGTTCTCTGAAATCATCTCACAGAGTTACAGCTTTCCCCTCAAGAAGCCTTTCGCTAACACAATTCTTGTGGAATTGGCAAAGTGATATTTGTAAGCCCATCGAGGGCTATGGTGAAAAAGGAAATATCCTCAGATGATATCTGGAAAGAAGCTTTCTGAGAAACTGCTTAGTGTTCTGTTAATTCATCTCACAGAGTTACATCTGTATTTCGTGGATCTCTTTGCTAGCCTTATTTCTGTGTAATCTGAGAACAGATATTTCGGATCCCTTTGAAGACTATAGGGCCAAAGGAAATATCCTCCGATAACAAAGAGAAAGAAGCTTTCTGAGAAACTTCTTTGTGTTATGTGAAATCATCTCACAGAGTTACAGCTTTCCCCTCAAGAACCCGTTAACTGAGACAGTTCTTGTGTAATTGGCAAAGAGATATTTGGAAGCCCATAGAGGGCTATGGTGACAAAGGAAATATCCTCAGATGAAATCTGGAAAGAAGCTTTCTGAGAAACTGCTTAGTGTTCTGTGAATTCATATCACAGAGTTACATCTGTATTTCGTGGATCTCTTTGCTAGCCTTATTTCTGTGGAATCTGAGAACAGATATTTCGGATCCCTTTGAAGACTATAGGGCCAAAGGAAATATCCTGCGATAACAAAGAGAAAGAAGCTTTCTGAGAAACTTCTTTGTGTTCTGTGAAATCATCTCACAGAGTTACAGCTTCCCCTGAAGAAGCCTTTCGCTAAGACAGTTCTTGTGGAATTGGCAAAGTGATATTTGGAAGCCCATAGAGGGCTATGGTGAAAAAGGAAATATCCTCAGATGAAATCTGGAAAGAAGCTTTCTGAGAAACTGCTTAGTGTTCTGTGAATTCATCTCACCGGGTTACATGTGTATATCGTGGATCTCTTTGCTAGACTTATTTCTGTGGAATCTGAGAACAGATATTTCGGATCCCTTTGAAGACTATAGGGCCAAAGGAAATATCCTCCGATAACAAAGAGAAAGAAGCTTTCTGAGAAACTTCTTTGTGTTCTGTGAAATCATCTCACAGAGTTACAGCTTTCCCCTCAAGAAGGCTTTAACTAAGACTGTTCTTGTGAAATTGGCAAAGAGATATTTGGAAGCCCATAGAGGGCTATGGTGAAAAAGGAAATATCCTCAGATGAAATCGGGAAGGAAGCTTTCTGAGAAACTGCTTAGTGTTCTGTGAATTCATCTCACAGAGTTACATCTGTATTTCGTGGATCTCTTTGCTAGCCTTATTTCTGTGGAATCTGAGAACAGATATTTCGGATCCCTTTGAAGACTATAGGGCCAAAGGAAATATCCTCCGATAACAAAGAGAAAGAAGCTTTCTGAGAAACTTCTTTGTGTTCTGTGAAATCATCTCACAGAGTTACAGCTTTCCCCTCAAGAAGCCTTTCGCTAGGACAGTTCTTGTGTAATTAGCAAAGAGATATTTGGAAGCCCATAGAGGGCTATGGTGAAAAAGGAAATATCCTCAGATGAAATCTGGAAAGAAGCTTTCTGAGAATCTGCTTAGTGTTCTGTTAATTCATCTCACAGGTTTACATGTGTATATCGTGGATCTCTTTGCTAGACTTATTTCTGTGGAATCTGAGAACAGATATTTCGGATCCCTTTGAAGACTATAGGGCCAAAGGAAATATCCTCCGATAACAAAGAGAAAGAAGCTTTCTGAGAAACTTCTTTCTGTTCTGTGAAATCATCTCACAGAGTCACAGCTTTCCTCTCAAGAAGCCTTTCGCTAAGACAGTTCTTGTGGAAATGGCAAAGTGATATTTGTGAGCCCATAGAGGGCTATGGTGAAAAAGGAAATATCCTGAGATGAAATCTGGAAAGAAGCTTTCTGAGAAACTGCTTAGTGTTCTGGTAATTCATCTCACAGAGTTACATCTGTATTTCGTGGATCTCTTTGTTAGCCTTATTTCTGTGTAATCTGAGAACAGAGATTTCGGATCCCTTTGAAGACTATAGGGCCAAAGGAAATATCCTCCGATAACAAAGAGAAAGAAGGTTTCTGAGAAACTTCTTTGTGTTCTGTGAAATCATCTCACAGAGTTACAGCATTCCCCTCAAGAAGCCTTTCGCTCAGACAGTTCTTGTGGAATTGGCAAAGAGATATTTGGAGGCCCATAGAGGACTACGGTGAAAAAGGAAATATCCTCAGATGAAATCTGGAAAGAAGCTTTCTGAGAAACTGCTTAGTGTTCTGTGAATTCATCTCACAGAGTTACATGTGTATTTCGTGGATCTCTTTGCTAGCCTTATTTCTGTGGAATCTGAGAAAAGATATTTCGGATCCCTATGAAGACTATAGGGCCAAAGGAAATATCCTCCGATAACAAAGAGAAAGAAGCTTTCTGAGAAACTTCTATGTGTTCGGTGAAATCATCTCACAGAGTTACAGCTTTCCCCTCAAGAAGCCTTTCGCTAGGACAGTTCTTGTGTAATTGGCAAAGAGATATTTGGAAGCCCATAGAGGGCTATTGTGAAAAAGGAAATATCCTCAGATGATATCTGGAAAGAAGCTTTCTGAGAAACTGCTTAGTGTTCTGTTAATTCATCTCACCGAGTTACATCTGTATTTCGTGGATCTCTTTGCTAGCCTTATTTCTGTGGAATCTGAGAACAGATATTTCGGATCCCTTTGAAGACTATAGGGCCAAAGGAAATATCCTGCGATAACAAAGAGAAAGAAGCTTTCTGAGAAACTTCTTTGTGTTCTGTGAAATCATCTCACAGAGTTACAGCTTTCCCCTCAAGAAGCCTTTCGCTAGGACAGTTCTTGTGGAATTGGCAAAGAGATATTTGGAAGCCCATAGAGGGCTATGGTGACAAAGGAAATATCCTCAGATGAAATCTGGAAAGAAGCTTTCTGAGAAACTGCTTAGTGTTCTGTGAATTCATCTCACAGAGTTACATCTGTATTTCGTGGATCTCTTTGCTAGCCTTATTTCTGTGGAATCTGAGAACAGATATTTCGGATCCCTTTGAAGACTATAGGGCCAAAGGAAATATCCTGCGATAACAAAGAGAAGGAAGCTTTCTGAGAAACTTCTTTGTGTTCTGTGAAATCATCTCACAGAATTACAGCTTTCCCCTCAAGAAGCCTTTCGCTAAGACAGTTCTTGTGGAATTGGCAAAGTGATATTTGGAAACCCATAGAGGGCTATGGTGAAAAAGGAAATATCCTCAGATGAAATCTGGAAAGAAGCTTTCTGAGAAACTGCTTAGTGTTCTGTGAATTCATCTCACAGAGTTACATCTGTATTTCGTGGATCTCTTTGCTAGCCTTATTTCTGTGGAATCTGAGAACAGATATTTCGGATCCCTTTGAAGACAATAGGGCCAAAGGAAATATCCTGCGATATCAAAGAGAAAGAAGCTTTCTGAGAAATTTCTTTGTGTTCTGTGAAATCATCTCACAGAGTTACATCTTTCCCCTCAAGAAGCCTTTATCTAAGACTGTTCTTGTGAAATTGGCAAAGAGATATTTGGAAGCCCATAGAGGGCTATGGTGAAAAAGGAAATATCTTCAGATGAAATCTGGAAAGAAGCTTTCTGAGAAACTGCTTAGTGTTCTGTGAATTCATCTCACAGAGTTACATATGTATTTCGTGGATCTCTTTGCTAGCCTTATTTCTGTGTAATCTGAGAACAGATATTTCGGATCCCTTTGAAGACTATAGGGCCAAAGGAAATATCCTGCGATAACAAAGAGAAAGAATCTTTCTGAGAAACTTCTTTGTGTCCTGTGAAATCATCTCACAGAGTTACAGCTTTCCCCTCAAGAAGCCTTTCGCTAAGACAGTTCTTGTGGAATAGGCAAAGTGATATTTGGAAGCCCATAGAGGGCTATGGTGAAAAAGGAAATATCCTCAGATGAAATCTGGAAAGAAGCTTTCTGAGAAACTGCTTAGTGTTCTGTGAATTCATCTCACAGAGTTACATATGTATATCGTAGATCTCTTTGCTAGCCTTATTTCTGTGGAATCTGAGAAAAGATATTTCGGATCCCTTTGAAGACTATAGGGCCAAAGGAAATATCCTCCGATAACAAAGAGAAAGAAGCTTTCTGAGAAACTTCTTTCTGTTCTGTGAAAACATCTCACAGAGTCACAGCTTTCCTCTCAAGAAGCCTTTCGCTAGGACAGTTCTTGTGGAAATGGCAAAGTGATATTTGTAAGCCCATAGAGGGCTATGGTGAAAAAGGAAATATCCTCAGATGAAATCTGGAAAGAAGCTTTCTGAGAAACTGCTTAGTGTTCTGTGAATTCATCTCACAGAGTTACATCTGTATTTCGTGGATCTCTTTGTTAGCCTTATTTCTGTGGAATCTGAGAACAGAGATTTCGGATCCCTTTGAAGACTATAGGGCCAAAGGATATATCCTCCGATAACAAAGAGAAAGAAGGTTTCTGAGAAACTTCTTTGTGTTCTGTGAAATCATCTCACAGAGTTACAGCATTCCCCTCAAGAAGCCTTTCGCTCAGACAGTTCTTGTGGAATTGGCAAAGAGATATTTGGAAGCCCATAGAGGACTACGGTGAAAAAGGAAATATCCTCAGATGAAATCTGGAAAGAAGCTTTCTGAGAAACTGCTTAGTGTTCTGTGAATTCATCTCACAGAGTTACATGTGTATTTCGTGGATCTCTTTGCTAGCCTTATTTCTGTGGAATCTGAGAAAAGATATTTCGGATCCCTATGAAGACTATAGGGCCAAAGGAAATATCCTCCGATAACAAAGAGAAAGAAGCTTTCTGAGAAACTACTATGTGTTCTGTGAAATCATCTCACAGAGTTACAGCTTTCCCCTCAAGAAGCCTTTCGCTAGGACAGTTCTTGTGTAATTGGCAAAGAGATATTTGGAAGCCCATAGAGGGCTATGGTGAAAAAGGAAATATCCTCAGATGATATCTGGAAAGAAGCTTTCTGAGAAACTGCTTAGTGTTCTGTTAATTCAGCTCACGGAGTTACATCTGTATTTCGTGGATCTCTTTGCTAGCCTTATTTCTGTGTAATCTGAGAACAGATATTTCGGATCCCTTTGAAGACTATAGAGCCAAAGGAAATATCCTCCGATAACAAAGAGAAAGAAGCTTTCTGAGAAACTTCTTTGTGTTCTGAGAAATCATCTCACAGAGTTACAGCTTTCCCTTCAAGAAGCCTTTCGCTAGGACAGTTCTTGTGTAATTGGCAAAGAGATATTTGGAAGCCCATAGAGGGCTATGGTGAAAAAGGAAATATCCTCAGATGAAATCTGGAAAGAAGCTTTCTGAGAATCTGCTTAGTGTTCTGTTAATTCATCTCACAGGGTTACATGTGTATATCGTGGATCTCTTTGCTAGCCTTATTTCTGTGTAATCTGAGAACAGATATTTCTGATCCCTTTGAAGACTATAGGGCCAAAGGAAATATCCTCCGATAACAAAGAGAAAGAAGCTTTCTGAGAAACTTCTTTGTGTTCTGTGAAATCATCTCACAGAGTTACAGCTTTCCCCTCAAGAAGCCTTTCGCTAGGACAGTTCTTGTGGAATTGGCAAAGTGATATTTGGAAGCCCATAGAGGGCTATGGTGACAAAGGAAATATCCTCAGATGAAATCTGGAAAGAAGCTTTCTGAGAAACTGCTTAGTGTTCTGTGAATTCATCTCACAGGGTTACATCTGTATTTCGTGGATCTCTTTGCTAGCCTTATTTCTGTGGAATCTGAGAACAGATATTTCGGATCCCTTTGAAGACTATAGGGCCAAAGGAAATATCCTGCGATAACAAAGAGAAAGAAGCTTTCTGAGAAACTTCTTTGTGTTCTGTGAAATTATCTCACAGAATTACAGCTTTCCCCTCAAGAAGCCTTTGGCTAAGACAGTTCTTGTGGAATTGGCAAAGTGATATTTGGAAGCCCATAGAGGGCTATTGTGAAAAAGGAAATATCCTCAGATGAAATCTGGAAAAAAGCTTTCTGAGAAACTGCTTAGTGTTCTGTGAATTCATCTCACAGAGTTACATATGTATTTCGTGGATCTCTTTGCTAGCCTTATTTCTGTGGGATCTGAGAAAAGATATTTCGGATCCCTATGAAGACTATAGGGCCAAAGGAAATATCCTCCGATAACAAAGAGAAAGAAGCTTTCTGAGAAACTTCTTTCTGTTCTGTGAAATCATCTCACAGAGTCACAGCTTTCCTCTCAAGAAGCCTTTCGCTAAGACAGTTCTTGTGGAAATGGCAAAGTGATATTTGTAAGCCCATAGAGGGCTATGGTGAAAAAGGAAATATCCTCAGATGAAATCTGGAAAGAAGTTTTCTGAGAAACTGCTTAGTGTTCTGTGAATTCATCTCACAGAGTTACATCTGTATTTCGTGGATCTCTTTGTTAGCCTTTTTCTGTGGAATCTGAGAACAGAGATTTCGGATACCTTTGAAGACTATAGGGCCAAAGGAAATATCCTCCGATAACAAAGAGAAAGAAGGTTTCTGAGAAACTTCTTTGTGTTCTGTGAAATCATCTCACAGAGTTACAGCTTTCCCCTCAAGAAGCCTTTCGCTCAGACAGTTCTTGTGGAATTGGCAAAGAGATATTTGGAAGCCCATAGATGACTACGGTGAAAAAGGAAATATCCTCAGATGAAATCTGGAAAGAAGCTTTCTGAGAAACTGCTTAGTGTTCTGTGAATTCATCTCACAGAGTTACATGTGTATTTCGTGGATCTCTTTGCTAGCCTTATTTCTGTGGAATCTGAGAACAGATATTTCGGATCCCTATGAAGACTATAGGGCCAAAGGAAATATCCTCCGATAACAAAGAGAAAGAAGCTTTCTGAGAAACTTCTTTGTGTTCTGTGAAATCATCTCACAGAGTTACCGCTTTCCCCTCAAGAAGCCTTTCACTAGGACAGTTCTTGTGGAATTGGCAAAGAGATATTAGGAAGCCCATAGAGGGCTATGGTGAAAAAGGAAATATCCTCAGATGATATCTGGAAAGAAGCTTTCTGAGAAACTGCTTAGTGTTCTGTTAATTCATCTCACCGAGTTACATCTGTATTTCGTGGATCTCTTTGCTAGCCTTATTTCTGTGTAATCTGAGAACAGATATTTCGGATCCCTTTGAAGACTATAGAGCCAAAGGAAATATCCTCCGATAACAAAGAGAAAGAAGCTTTCTGAGAAACTTCTTTGTGTTCTGTGAAATCATCTCACAGAGTTACAGCTTTCCCCTCAAGAAGCCTTTCGCTAGGACAGTTCTTGTGTAATTGGCAAAGAGATATTTGGAAGCCCATAGAGGGCTATGGTGAAAAAGGAAATATCCTCAGATGAAATCTGGAAAGAAGCTTTCTGAGAAACTGCTTAGTGTTCTGTTAATTCATCTCACAGAGTTACATCTGTATTTCGTGGATCTCTTTGCTAGCCTTATTTCTGTGGAATCTGAGAACAGATATTTCGGATCCCTTTGAAGACTATAGGGCCAAAGGAAATATCCTGCGATAACAAAGAGAAAGAATCTTTCTGAGAAACTTCTTTGTGTTCTGTGAAATCATCTCACAGAGTTACAGCTTTCCCCTCAAGAAGCCTTTCGCTAAGACAGTTCTTGTGGAATAGGCAAAGTGATATTTGGAAGCCCATAGAGGGCTATGGTGAAAAAGGAAATATCCTCAGATGAAATCTGGAAAGAAGCTTTCTGAGAAACTGCTTAGTGTTCTGTGAATTCATCTCACAGAGTTACATATGTATATCGTGGATCTCTTTGCTAGCCTTATTTCTGTGGAATCTGAGAAAAGATATTTCGGATCCCTTTGAAGACTATAGGGCCAAAGGAAATATCCTCCGATAACAAAGAGAAAGAAGCTTTCTGAGAAACTTCTTTCTGTTCTGTGAAAACATCTCACAGAGTCACAGCTTTCCTCTCAAGAAGACTTTCGCTAGGACAGTTCTTGTGGAAATGGCAAAGTGATATTTGTAAGCCCATAGAGGGCTATGGTGAAAAAGGAAATATCCTCAGATGAAATCTGGAAAGAAGCTTTCTGAGAAACTGCTTAGTGTTCTGTGAATTCATCTCACAGAGTTACATGAGTATTTCGTGGATCTCTTTGTTAGCCTTATTTCTGTGGAATCTGAGAACAGAGATTTCGGATCCCTTTGAAGACTATAGGGCCAAAGGATATATCCTCCGATAACAAAGAGAAAGAAGGTTTCTGAGAAACTTCTTTGTGTTCTGTGAAATCATCTCACAGAGTTACAGCATTCCCCTCAAGAAGCCTTTCGCTCAGACAGTTCTTGTGGAATTGGCAAAGAGATATTTGGAAGCCCATAGAGGACTACGGTGAAAAAGGAAATATCCTCAGATGAAATCTGGAAAGAAGCTTTCTGAGAAACTGCTTAGTGTTCTGTGAATTCATCTCACAGAGTTACATGTGTATTTCGTGAATCTCTTTGCTAGCCTTATTTCTGTGGAATCTGAGAAAAGATATTTCGGATCCCTATGAAGACTATAGGGCCAAAGGAAATATCCTCCGATAACAAAGAGAAAGAAGCTTTCTGAGAAACTACTATGTGTTCTGTGAAATCATCTCACAGAGTTACAGCTTTCCCCTCAAGAAGCCTTTCGCTAGGACAGTTCTTGTGTAATTGGCAAAGAGATATTTGGAAGCCCATAGAGGGCTATGGTGAAAAAGTAAATATCCTCAGATGATATCTGGAAAGACGCTTTCTGAGAAACTGCTTAGTGTTCTGTTAATTCAGCTCACCGAGTTACATCTGTATTTCGTGGATCTCTTTGCTAGCCTTATTTCTGTGTAATCTGAGAACAGATATTTCGGATCCCTTTGAAGACTATAGAGCCAAAGGAAATATCCTCCGATAACAAAGAGAAAGAAGCTTTCTGAGAAACTTCTTTGTGTTCTGTGAAATCATCTTACAGAGTTACAGCTTTCCCTTCAAGAAGCCTTTCGCTAGGACAGTTCTTGTGTAATTGGCAAAGAGATATTTGGAAGCCCATAGAGGGCTATGGTGAAAAAGGAAATATCCTCAGATGAAATCTGGAAAGAAGCTTTCTGAGAATCTGCCTGGTGTTCTATTAATTCATCTCACAGGGTTACATGTGTATATCGTGGATCTCTTTGCTAGCCTTATTTCTGTGTAATCTGAGAACAGATATTTCTGATCCCTTTGAAGACTATAGGGCCAAAGGAAATATCCTCCGATAACAAAGAGAAAGAAGCTTTCTGAGAAACTTCTTTGTGTTCTGTGAAATCATCTCACAGAGTTACAGCTTTCCCCTCAAGAAGCCTTTCGCTAGGACAGTTCTTGTGGAATTGGCAAAGTGATATTTGGAAGCCCATAGAGGGCTATGGTGACAAAGGAAATATCCTCAGATGAAATCTGGAAAGAAGCTTTCTGAGAAACTGCTTAGTGTTCTGTGAATTCATCTCACAGGGTTACATCTGTATTTCGTGGATCTCTTTGCTAGCCTTATTTCTGTGGAATCTGAGAACAGATATTTCGGATCCCTTTGAAGACTATAGGGCCAAAGGAAATATCCTGCGATAACAAAGAGAAAGAAGCTTTCTGAGAAACTTCTTTGTGTTCTGTGAAATTATCTCACAGAATTACAGCTTTCCCCTCAAGAAGCCTTTCGCTAAGACAGTTCTTGTGGAATTGGCAAAGTGATATTTGGAAGCCCATAGAGGGCTATTGTGAAAAAGGAAATATCCTCAGATGAAATATGGAAAAAAGCTTTCTGAGAAACTGCTTAGTGTTCTGTGAATTCATCTCACAGAGTTACATATGTATTTCGTGGATCTCTTTGCTAGCCTTATTTCTGTGGAATCTGAGAAAAGATATTTCGGATCCCTATGAAGACTATAGGGCCAAAGGAAATATCCTCCGATAACAAAGAGAAAGAAGCTTTCTGAGAAACTTCTTTCTGTTCTGTGAAATCATCTCACAGAGTCACAGCTTTCCTCTCAAGAAGCCTTTCGCTAAGACAGTTCTTGTGGAAATGGCAAAGTGATATTTGTAAGCCCATAGAGGGCTATGGTGAAAAAGGAAATATCCTCAGATGAAATCTGGAAAGAAGTTTTCTGAGAAACTGCTGAGTGTTCTGTGAATTCATCTCACAGAGTTACATCTGTATTTCGTGGATCTCTTTGTTAGCCTTTTTCTGTGGAATCTGAGAACAGAGATTTCGGATACCTTTGAAGACTATAGGGCCAAAGGAAATATCCTCCGATAACAAAGAGAAAGAAGGTTTCTGAGAAACTTCTTTGTGTTCTGTGAAATCATCTCACAGAGTTACAGCATTCCCCTCAAGAAGCCTTTCGCTCAGACAGTTCTTGTGGAATTGGCAAAGAGATATTTGGAAGCCCATAGATGACTACGGTGAAAAAGGAAATATCCTCAGATGAAATCTGGAAAGAAGCTTTCTGAGAAACTGCTTAGTGTTCTGTGAATTCATCTCACAGAGTTACATGTGTATTTCGTGGATCTCTTTGCTAGCCTTATTTCTGTGGATACTGAGAACAGATATTTCGGATCCCTATGAAGATTATAGGGCCAAAGGAAATATCCTCCGATAACAAAGAGAAAGAAGCTTTCTGAGAAACTTCTATGTGTTCTGTGAAATCATCTCACAGAGTTACCGCTTTCCCCTCAAGAAGCCTTTCACTAGGACAGTTCTTGTGTAATTGGCAAAGAGATATTTGGAAGCCCATAGAGGGCTATGGTGAAAAAGGAAATATCCTCAGATGATATCTGGAAAGAAGCTTTCTGAGAAACTGCTTAGTGTTCTGTGAATTCATCTCACAGAGTTACATGTGTATTTCGTGGATCTCTTTGCTAGCCTTATTTCTGTGGAATCTGAGAAAAGATATTTCGGATCCCAATGAAGACTATAGGGCCAAAGGAAATATCCTCCAATAACAAAGAGAAAGAAGCTTTCTGAGAAACTACTATGTGTTCTGTGAAATCATCTCACAGAGTTACAGCTTTCCCCTCAAGAAGCCTTTCGCTAGGACAGTTCTTGTGTAATTGGCAAAGAGATATTTGGAAGCCCATAGAGGGCTATGGTGAAAAAGGAAATATCCTCAGATGATATCTGGAAAGAAGCTTTCTGAGAAACTGCTTAGTGTTCTGTTAATTCAGCTCACCGAGTTACATCTGTATTTCGTGGATCTCTTTGCTAGCCTTATTTCTGTGGAATCTGAGAACAGATATTTCGGATCCCTTTGAAGACTATAGGGCCAAAGGAAATATCCTGCGATAACAAAGAGAAAGAATCTTTCTGAGAAACTTCTTTGTGTTCTGTGAAATCATCTCACAGAGTTACAGCTTTCCCCTCAAGAAGCCTTTCGCTAAGACAGTTCTTGTGGAATAGGCAAAGTGATATTTGGAAGCCCATAGAGGGCTATGGTGAAAAAGGAAATATCCTCAGATGAAATCTGGAAAGAAGCTTTCTGAGAAACTGCTTAGTGTTCTGTGAATTCATCTCACAGAGTTACATATGTATATCGTAGATCTCTTTGCTAGCCTTATTTCTGTGGAATCTGAGAAAAGATATTTCGGATCCCTTTGAAGACTATAGGGCCAAAGGAAATATCCTCCGATAACAAAGAGAAAGAAGCTTTCTGAGAAACTTCTTTCTGTTCTGTGAAAACATCTCACAGAGTCACAGCTTTCCTCTCAAGAAGCCTTTCGCTAGGACAGTTCTTGTGGAAATGGCAAAGTGATATTTGTAAGCCCATAGAGGGCTATGGTGAAAAAGGAAATATCCTCAGATGAAATCTGGAAAGAAGCTTTCTGAGAAACTGCTTAGTGTTCTGTGAATTCATCTCACAGAGTTACATCTGTATTTCGTGGATCTCTTTGTTAGCCTTATTTCTGTGGAATCTGAGAACAGAGATTTCGGATCCCTTTGAAGACTATAGGGCCAAAGGATATATCCTCCGATAACAAAGAGAAAGAAGGTTTCTGAGAAACTTCTTTGTGTTCTGTGAAATCATCTCACAGAGTTACAGCATTCCCCTCAAGAAGCCTTTCGCTCAGACAGTTCTTGTGGAATTGGCAAAGAGATATTTGGAAGCCCATAGAGGACTACGGTGAAAAAGGAAATATCCTCAGATGAAATCTGGAAAGAAGCTTTCTGAGAAACTGCTTAGTGTTCTGTGAATTCATCTCACAGAGTTACATGTGTATTTCGTGGATCTCTTTGCTAGCCTTATTTCTGTGGAATCTGAGAAAAGATATTTCGGATCCCTATGAAGACTATAGGGCCAAAGGAAATATCCTCCGATACCAAAGAGAAAGAAGCTTTCTGGGAAACTACTATGTGTTCTGTGAAATCATCTCACAGAGTTACAGCTTTCCCCTCAAGAAGCCTTTCGCTAGGACAGTTCTTGTGTAATTGGCAAAGAGATATTTGGAAGCCCATAGAGGGCTATGGTGAAAAAGGAAATATCCACAGATGAAATCTGGAAAGAAGCTTTCTGAGAATCTGCTTAGTGTTCTGTTAATTCATCTCACAGGGTTACATGTGTATATCGTGGATCTCTTTGCTAGCCTTATTTCTGTGTAATCTGAGAACAGATATTTCTGATCCCTTTGAAGACTATAGGGCCAAAGGAAATATCCTCCGATAACAAAGAGAAAGAAGCTTTCTGAGAAACTTCTTTGTGTTCTGTGAAATCATCTCACAGAGTTACAGCTTTCCCCTCAAGAAGCCTTTCGCTAGGACAGTTCTTGTGGAATTGGCAAAGTGATATTTGTAAGCCCATAGAGGGCTATGGTGACAAAGGAAATATCCTCAGATGAAATCTGGAAAGAAGCTTTCTGAGAAACTGCTTAGTGTTCTGTGAATTCATCTCACAGGGTTACATCTGTATTTCGTGGATCTCTTTGCTAGCCTTATTTCTGTGGAATCTGAGAACAGATATTTCGGATCCCTTTGAAGACTATAGGGCCAAAGGAAATATCCTGCGATAACAAAGAGAAAGAAGCTTTCTGAGAAACTTCTTTGTGTTCTGTGAAATTATCTCACAGAATTACAGCTTTCCCCTCAAGAAGCCTTTCGCTAAGACAGTTCTTGTGGAATTGGCAAAGTGATATTTGTAAGCCCATAGAGGGCTATGGTGAAAAAGGAAATATCCTCAGATGAAATCTGGAAAAAAGTTTTCTGAGAAACTGCTTAGTGTTCTGTGAATTCATCTCACAGAGTTACATCTGTATTTCGTGGATCTCTTTGTTAGCCTTTTTCTGTGGAATCTGAGAACAGAGATTTCGGATACCTTTGAAGACTATAGGGCCAAAGGAAATATCCTCCGATAACAAAGAGAAAGAAGGTTTCTGAGAAACTTCTTTGTGTTCTGTGAAATTATCTCACAGAGTTACAGCATTCCCCTCAAGAAGCCTTTCGCTCAGACAGTTCTTGTGGAATTGGCAAAGAGATATTTGGAAGCCCATAGATGACTACGGTGAAAAAGGAAATATCCTCAGATGAAATCTGGAAAGAAGCTTTCTGAGAAACTGCTTAGTGTTCTGTGAATTCATCTCACAGAGTTACATGTGTATTTCGTGGATCTCTTTGCTAGCCTTATTTCTGTGGAATCTGAGAACAGATATTTCGGATCCCTATGAAGACTATAGGGCCAAAGGAAATATCCTCCGATAACAAAGAGAAAGAAGCTTTCTGAGAAACTTCTATGTGTTCTGTGAAATCATCTCACAGAGTTACCGCTTTCCCCTCAAGAAGCCTTTCACTAGGACAGTTCTTGTGGAATTGGCAAAGAGATATTTGGAAGCCCATAGAGGGCTATGGTGAAAAAGGAAATATCCTCAGATGATATCTGGAAAGAAGCTTTCTGAGAAACTGCTTAGTGTTCTGTTAATTCATCTCACCGAGTTACATCTGTATTTCGTGGATCTCTTTGCTAGCCTTATTTCTGTGTAATCTGAGAACAGATATTTCGGATCCCTTTGAAGACTATAGAGCCAAAGGAAATATCCTCCGATAACAAAGAGAAAGAAGCTTTCTGAGAAACTTCTTTGTGTTCTGTGAAATCATCTCACAGAGTTACAGCTTTCCCCTCAAGAAGCCTTTCGCTAGGACAGTTCTTGTGTAATTGGCAAAGAGATATTTGGAAGCCCATAGAGGGCTATGGTGAAAAAGGAAATATCCTCAGATGAAATCTGGAAAGAAGCTTTCTGAAAAACTGCTTAGTGTTCTGTTAATTCATCTCACAGAGTTACATCTGTATTTCGTGGATCTCTTTGCTAGCCTTATTTCTGTGGAATCTGAGAACAGATATTTCGGATCCCTTTGAAGACTATAGGGCCAAAGGAAATATCCTGCGATAACAAAGAGAAAGAATCTTTCTGAGAAACTTCTTTGTGTTCTGTGAAATCATCTCACAGAGTTACAGCTTTCCCCTCAAGAAGCCTTTCGCTAAGACAGTTCTTGTGGAATAGGCAAAGTGATATTTGGAAGCCCATAGAGGGCTATGGTGAAAAAGGAAATATCCTCAGATGAAATCTGGAAAGAAGCTTTCTGAGAAACTGCTTAGTGTTCTGTGAATTCATCTCACAGAGTTACATATGTATATCGTGGATCTCTTTGCTAGCCTTATTTCTGTGGAATCTGAGAAAAGATATTTCGGATCCCTTTGAAGACTATAGGGCCAAAGGAAATATCCTCCGATAACAAAGAGAAAGAAGCTTTCTGAGAAACTTCTTTCTGTTCTGTGAAAACATCTCACAGAGTCACAGCTTTCCTCTCAAGAAGCCTTTCGCTAGGACAGTTCTTGAGGAAATGGCAAAGTGATATTTGTAAGCCCATAGAGGGCTATGGTGAAAAAGGAAATATCCTCAGATGAAATCTGGAAAGAAGCTTTCTGAGAAACTGCTTAGTGTTCTGTGAATTCATCTCACAGAGTTACATCTGTATTTCGTGGATCTCTTTGTTAGCCTTATTTCTGTGGAATCTGAGAACAGAGATTTCGGATCCCTTTGAAGACTATAGGGCCAAAGGATATATCCTCCGATAACAAAGAGAAAGAAGGTTTCGGAGAAACTTCTTTGTGTTCTGTGAAATCATCTCACAGAGTTACAGCATTCCCCTCAAGAAGCCTTTCGCTCAGACAGTTCTTGTGGAATTGGCAAAGAGATATTTGGAAGCCCATAGAGGACTACGGTGAAAAAGGAAATATCCTCAGATGAAATCTGGAAAGAAGCTTTCTGAGAAACTGCTTAGTGTTCTGTGAATTCATCTCACAGAGTTACATGTGTATTTCGTGGATCTCTTTGCTAGCCTTATTTCTGTGGAATCTGAGAAAAGATATTTCGGATCCCTATGAAGACTATAGGGCCAAAGGAAATATCCTCCGATAACAAAGAGAAAGAAGCTTTCTGAGAAACTACTATGTGTTCTGTGAAATCATCTCACAGAGTTACAGCTTTCCCCTCAAGAAGCCTTTCGCTAGGACAGTTCTTGTGTAATTGGCAAAGAGATATTTGGAAGCCCATAGAGGGCTATGGTGAAAAAGGAAATATCCTCAGATGATATCTGGAAAGAAGCTTTCTGAGAAACTGCTTAGTGTTCTGTTAATTCATCTCACCGAGTTACATCTGTATTTCGTGGATCTCTTTGCTAGCCTTATTTCTGTGTAATCTGAGAACAGATATTTCGGATCCCTTTGAAGACTATAGAGCCAAAGGAAATATCCTCCGATAACAAAGAGAAAGAAGCTTTCTGAGAAACTTCTTTGTGTTCTGTGAAATCATCTCACAGAGTTACAGCTTTCCCTTCAAGAAGTCTTTCGCTAGGACAGTTCTTGTGTAATTGGCAAAGAGATATTTGGAAGCCCATAGAGGGCTATGGTGAAAAAGGAAATATCCTCAGATGAAATCTGGAAAGAAGCTTTCTGAGAATCTGCCTGGTGTTCTGTTAATTCATCTCACAGGGTTACATGTGTATATCGTGGATCTCTTTGCTAGCCTTATTTCTGTGTAATCTGAGAACAGATATTTCTGATCCCTTTGAAGACTATAGGGCCAAAGGAAATATCCTCCGATAACAAAGAGAAAGAAGCTTTCTGAGAAACTTCTTTGTGTTCTGTGAAATCATCTCACAGAGTTACAGCTTTCCCCTCAAGAAGCCTTTCGCTAGGACAGTTCTTGTGGAATTGGCAAAGTGATATTTGGAAGCCCATAGAGGGCTATGGTGACAAAGGAAATATCCTCAGATGAAATCTGGAAAGAAGCTTTCTGAGAAACTGCTTAGTGTTCTGTGAATTCATCTCACAGGGTTACATCTGTATTTCGTGGATCTCTTTGCTAGCCTTATTTCTGTGGAATCTGAGAACAGATATTTCGGATCCCTTTGAAGACTATAGGGCCAAAGGAAATATCCTGCGATAACAAAGAGAAAGATGCTTTCTGAGAAACTTCTTTGTGTTCTGTGAAATCATCTCACAGAGTTACAGCTTTTCCCTCAAGAAGCCTTTAACTAAGACAGTTCTTGTGAAATTGGCATAGAGATATTTGGAAGCCCATAGAGGGCTATGGTGAAAAAGGAAATATCCTCAGATGAAATCTGGAAAGAAGCTTTCTGAGAAACTGCTTAGTGTTCTGTGAATTCACCTCACAGAGTTACATATGTATTTCGTGGATCTCTTTGCTAGCCTTATTTCTGTGGAATCTGAGAAAAGATATTTCGGATCCCTATGAAGACTATAGGGCCAAAGGAAATATCCTCCGATAACAAAGAGAAAGAAGCTTTCTGAGAAACTTCTTTGTGTTCTGTGAAATCATCTCACAGAGTTACAGCTTTCCCCTCAATAAGCCTTTCGCTAAGACAGTTCTTGTGTAATTGGCAAAGAGATATTTGGAAGCCCATAGAGGGCTATGGTGACAAAGGAAATATCCTCAGATGAAATCTGGAAAGAAGCTTTCTGAGAAACTGCTTAGTGTTCTGTGAATTCATCTCACAGAGTTACATCTGTATTTCGTGGATCTCTTTGCTAGCCTTATTTCTGTGGAATCTGAGAACAGATATTTCGGATCCCTTTGAAGACTATAGGGCCAAAGGAAATATCCTGCGATAACAAAGAGAAAGAAGCTTTCTGAGAAACTTCTTTGTGTTCTGTGAAATCATCTCACAGAATTACAGCTTTCCCCTCAAGAAGCCTTTCGCTAAGACAGTTCTTGTGGAATTGGCAAAGTGATATTTGGAAGCCCATAGAGGGCTATGGTGAAAAAGGAAATATCCTCAGAAGAAATCTGGAAAGAAGCTTTCTGAGAAACTGCTTAGTGTTCTGTGAATTCATCTCACAGAGTTACATCTGTATTTCGTGGATCTCTTTGCTAGCCTTATTTCTGTGGAATCTGAGAACAGATATTTCGGATCCCTTTGAAGACTATAGGGCCAAAGGAAATATCCTGCGATAACAAAGAGAAAGATGCTTTCTTAGAAACTTCTTTGTGTTCTGTGAAGTCATCTCACAGAGTTACAGCTTTTCCCTCAAGAAGCCTTTAACTAAGACAGTTCTTGTGAAATTGGCATAGAGATATTTGGAAGCCCATAGAGGGCTATGGTGAAAAAGGAAATATCCTCAGATGAAATCTGGAAAGAAGCTTTCTGAGAAACTGCTTAGTGTTCTGTGAATTCATCTCACAGAGTTACATATGTATTTCGTGGATCTCTTTGCTAGCCTTATTTCTGTGGAATCTGAGAAAAGATATTTCGGATCCCTATGAAGACTATAGGGCCAAAGGAAATATCCTCCGATAACAAAGAGAAAGAAGCTTTCTGAGAAACTTCTTTGTGTTCTGTGAAATCATCTCACAGAGTTACAGCTTTCCCCTCAATAAGCCTTTCGCTAAGACAGTTCTTGTGTAATTGGCAAAGAGATATTTGGAAGCCCATAGAGGGCTATGGACACAGGAAATATCCTCAGATGAAATCTGGAAAGAAGCTTTCTGAGAAACTGCTTAGTGTTCTGTGAATTCATCTCACAGAGTTACATCTGTATTTCGTGGATCTCTTTGCTAGCCTTATTTCTGTGGAATCTGAGAACAGATATTTCGGATCCCTTTGAAGACTATAGGGCCAAAGGAAATATCCTGCGATAACAAAGAGAAAGAAGCTTTCTGAGAAACTTCTTTGTGTTCTGTGAAATCATCTCACAGAATTACAGCTTTCCCCTCAAGAAGCCTTTCGCTAAGACAGTTCTTGTGGAATTGGCAAAGTGATATTTGGAAGCCCATAGAGGGCTATGGTGAAAAAGGAAATATCCTCAGAAGAAATCTGGAAAGAAGCTTTCTGAGAAACTGCTTAGTGTTCTGTGAATTCATCTCACAGAGTTACATCTGTATTTCGTGGATCTCTTTGCTAGCCTTATTTCTGTGGAATCTGAGAACAGATATTTCGGATCCCTTTGAAGACTATAGGGCCAAAGGAAATATCCTGCGATAACAAAGAGAAAGATGCTTTCTTAGAAACTTCTTTGTGTTCTGTGAAGTCATCTCACAGAGTTACAGCTTTTCCCTCAAGAAGCCTTTAACTAAGACAGTTCTTGTGAAATTGGCATAGAGATATTTGGAAGCCCATAGAGGGCTATGGTGAAAAAGGAAATATCCTCAGATGAAATCTGGAAAGAAGCTTTCTGAGAAACTGCTTAGTGTTCTGTGAATTCATCTCACAGAGTTACATATGTATTTCGTGGATCTCTTTGCTAGCCTTATTTCTGTGGAATCTGAGAAAAGATATTTCGGATCCCTATGAAGACTATAGGGCCAAAGGAAATATCCTCCGATAACAAAGAGAAAGAAGCTTTCTGAGAAACTACTATGTGTTCTGTGAAATCATCTCACAGAGTTACAGCTTTCCCCTCAAGAAGCCTTTCGCTAGGACAGTTCTTGTGTAATTGGCAAAGAGATATTTGGAAGCCCATAGAGGGCTATGGTGAAAAAGGAAATATCCTCAGATGATATCTGGAAAGAAGCTTTCTGAGAAACTGCTTAGTGTTCTGTTAATTCATCTCACCGAGTTACATCTGTATTTCGTGGATCTCTTTGCTAGCCTTATTTCTGTGTAATCTGAGAACAGATATTTCGGATCCCTTTGAAGACTATAGAGCCAAAGGAAATATCCTCCGATAACAAAGAGAAAGAAGCTTTCTGAGAAATTTCTTTGTGTTCTGTGAAATCATCTCACAGAGTTACAGCTTTCCCCTCAAGAAGCCTTTCGCTAGGACAGTTCTTGTGTAATTGGCAAAGAGATATTTGGAAGCCCATAGAGGGCTATGGTGACAAAGGAAATATCCTCAGATGAAATCTGGAAAGAAGCTTTCTGAGAATCTGCTTAGTGTTCTGTTAATTCATCTCACAGGGTTACATGTGTATATCGTGGATCTCTTTGCTACCCTTATTTCTGTGGAATCTGAGAACAGATATTTCTGATCCCTTTGAAGACTATAGGGCCAAAGGAAATATCCTGCGATAACAAAGAGAAAGAAGCTTTCTGAGAAACTTCTTTGTGTTCTGTGAAATCATCTCACAGAGTTACAGCTTTCCCCTCAAGAAGCCTTTAACTAAGACTGTTCTTGTGAAATTGGCAAAGAGATATTTGGAAGCCCATAGAGGGCTATGGTGAAAAAGGAAATATCCTCAGATGAAATCTGGAAAGAAGCTTTCTGAGAATCTGCTTAGTGTTCTGTGAATTCATCTCACAGAGTTACATCTGTATTTCGTGGATCTCTTTGCTAGCCTTATTTCTGTGTAATCTGAGAACAGATATTTCGGATCCCTTTGAAGACTATAGGGCCAAAGGAAATATCCTGCGATAACAAAGAGAAAGAAGCTTTCTGAGAAACTTCTTTGTGTTCTGTGAAATCATCTCACAGAGTTACAGCTTTCCCCTCAAGAAGCCTTTCGCTAGGACAGTTCTTGTGTAATTGGCAAAGAGATATTTGGAAGCCCATAGACGGCTATGGTGACAAAGGAAATATCCTCAGATGAAATCTGGAAAGAAGCTTTCTGAGAAACTGCTTAGTGTTCTGTGAATTCATCTCACAGAATTACATCTGTATTTCGTGGATCTCTTTGCTAGCCTTATTTCTGTGGAATCTGAGAACAGATATTTCGGATCCCTTTGAAGACTATAGGGCCAAAGGAAATATCCTGCGATAACAAAGAGAAAGAAGCTTTCTGAGAAACTTCTTTGTGTTCTGTGAAATCATCTCACGGAATTACAGCTTTCCCCTCAAGAAGCCTTTCGCTAAGACAGTTCTTGTGGAATTGGCAAAGTGATATTTGGAAGCCCATAGAGGGCTATTGTGAAAAAGGAAATATCCTCAGATGAAATCTGGAAAAAAGCTTTCTGAGAAACTGCTTAGTGTTCTGTGAATTCATCTCACAGAGTTACATATGTATTTCGTGGATCTCTTTGCTAGCCTTTTTTCTGTGGAATCTGAGAACAGATATTTCGGATCCCTTTGAAGACTATAGGGCCAAAGGAAATATCCTGCGATAACAAAGAGAAAGAAGCTTTCTGAGAAACTTCGTTGTGTTCTGTGAATTCATCTCACAGAATAACAGCTTTCCCCTCAAGAAGCCTTTCGCTAAGGCAGTTCTTGTGGAATTGGCAAAGTGATATTTGGAAGCCCTTAGAGGGCTATGGTGAAAAAGGAAATATCCTCAGATGAAATCTGGAAAGAAGCTTTCTGAGAAACTGCTTAGTGTTCTGTGAATTCATCTCACAGAGTTACATCTGTATTTCGTGGATCTCTTTGCTAGCCTTATTTCTGTGGAATCTGAGAACAGATATTTCGGATCCCTTTGAAGACTATAGGGCCAAAGGAAATATCCTGCGATAACAAAGAGAAAGAAGCTTTCTGAGAAACTTCTTTCTGTTCTGTGAAATCATCTCACAGAGTTACAGCTTTCCCCTCAAGAAGCCTTTCGCTAAGACAGTTCTTGTGGAATTGGCAAAGTGATATTTGGAAGCCCATAGAGGGCTATGGTGAAAAAGGAAATATCCTCAGATGAAATCTGGAAAGAAGCTGTCTGAGAATCTGCTTAGTGTTCTGTGAATTCATCTCACAGAGTTACATCTGTATTTCGTGGATCTCTTTGTTAGCCTTATTTCTGTGGAATCTGAGAACAGAGATTTCGGATCCCTTTGAAGACTATAGGGCCAAAGGAAATATCCTCCGATAACAAAGAGAAAGAACGTTTCTGAGAAACTTCTTTGTGTTCTGTGAAATCATCTCACAGAGTTACAGCATTCCCCTCAAGAAGCCTTTCGCTCAGACAGTTCTTGTGGAATTGGCAAAGAGATATTTGGAAGCCCATAGAGGACTACGGTGAAAAAGGAAATATCCTCAGATGAAATCTGGAAAGAAGCTTTCTGAGAAACTGCTTAGTGTTCTGTGAATTCATCTCACAGAGTTACATCTGTATTTCGTGGATCTCTTTGCTAGCCTTATTTCTGTGGAATCTGAGAAAAGATATTTCGGATCCCTATGAAGACTATAGGGCCAAAGGAAATATCCTCCGATAACAAAGAGAAAGAAGCTTTCTGAGAAACTACTATGTGTTCTGTGAAATCATCTCACAGAGTTACAGCTTTCCCCTCAAGAAGCCTTTCGCTAGGACAGTTCTTGTGTAATTGGCAAAGAGATATTTGGAAGCCCATAGAGGGCTATGGTGAAAAAGGAAATATCCTCAGGTGATATCTGAAAAGAAGCTTTCTGAGAAACTGCTTAGTGTTCTGTTAATTCATCTCACCGAGTTACATCTGTATTTCGTGGATCTCTTTGCTAGCCTAATTTCTGTGTAATCTGAGAACAGATATTTCGGATCCCTTTGAAGACTATAGAGCCAAAGGAAATATCCTCCGATAACAAAGAGAAAGAAGCTTTCTGAGAAACTTCTTTGTGTTCTGTGAAATCATCTCACAGAGTTACAGCTTTCCCCTCAAGAAGCCTTTCGCTAGGACAGTTCTTGTGTAATTGGCAAAGAGATATTTGGAAGCCCTTAGAGGGCTATGGTGACAAAGGAAATATCCTCAGATGAAATCTGGAAAGAAGCTTTCTGAGAATCTGCTTAGTGTTCTGTTAATTCATCTCACAGAGTTACATGTGTATTTCGTGGATCTCTTTGTTAGCCTTATTTCTGTGGAATCTGAGAAAAGATATTTCGGATCCCTATGAAGACTATAGGGCCAAAGGAAATATCCTCCGATAACAAAGAGAAAGAAGCTTTCTGAGAAACTTCTTTGTGTTCTGTGAAATCATCTCACAGAGTTACAGCTTTCCCCTCAATAAGACTTTCGCTAAGACAGTTCTTGTGGAATTGGCAAAGTGATATTTGGAAGCCCATAGAGGGCTATGGTGAAAAAGGAAATATCCTCAGATGAAATCTGGAAAGAAGCTTTCTGAGAAACTGCTTAGTGTTCTGTGAATTCATCTCACAGAGTTACATCTGTATTTCGTGGATCTCTTTGCTAGCCTTATTTCTGTGGAATCTGAAAACAGATATTTCGGATCCCTTTGAAGACTATAGGGCCAAAGGAAATATCCTGCGATAACAAAGAGAAAGAAGCTTTCTGAGAAACTTCTTTCTGTTCTCTGAAATCATGTCACAGAGTTACAGCTTTCCCCTCAAGAAGCCTTTCGCTAGGACAGTTCTTGTGTAATTGGCAAAGAGATATTTGGAAGCCCATAGAGGGCTATTGTGACAAAGGAAATATCCTCAGATGAAATCTGGAAAAAATCTTTCTGAGAAACTGCTTAGTGTTCTGTGAATTCATCTCACAGAGTTACATCTGTATTTCGTGGATCTCTTTGCTAGCCTTTTTTCTGTGGAATCTGAGAACAGATATTTCGGATCCCTTTGAAGACTATAGGGCCAAAGGAAATATCCTGCGATAACAAAGAGAAAGAAGCTTTCTGAGAAACTTCGTTGTGTTCTGTGAATTCATCTCACAGAATAACAGCTTTCCCCTCAAGAAGCCTTTCGCTAAGACAGTTCTTGTGGAATTGGCAAAGTGATATTTGGAAGCCCATAGAGGGCTATGGTGAAAAAGGAAATATCCTCAGATGAAATCTGGAAAGAAGCTTTCTGAGAAACTGCTTAGTGTTCTGTGATTTCATCTCACAGAGTTACATCTGTATTTCGTGGATCTCTTTGCTAGCCTTATTTCTGTGTAATCTGAGAACAGATATTTCGGATCCCTTTGAAGACTATAGGGCCAAAGGAAATATCCTGCGATAACAAAGAGAAAGAAGCTTTCTGAGAAACTTCTTTCTGTTCTGTGAAATCATCTCACAGAGTTACAGCTTTCCCCTCAAGAAGCCTTTCGCTAAGACAGTTCTTGTGGAATTGGCAAAGTGATATTTGGAAGCCCATAGAGGGCTATGGTGAAAAAGGAAATATCCTCAGATGAAATCTGGAAAGAAGCTGTCTGAGAATCTGCTTAGTGTTCTGTGAATTCATCTCACAGAGTTACATCTGTATTTCGTGGATCTCTTTGTTAGCCTTATTTCTGTGGAATCTGAGAACAGAGATTTCGGATCCCTTTGAAGACTATAGGGCCAAAGGAAATATCCTCCGATAACAAAGAGAAAGAAGGTTTCTGAGAAACTTCTTTGTGTTCTGTGAAATCATCTCACAGAGTTACAGCATTCCCCTCAAGAAGTCTTTCGCTCAGACAGTTCTTGTGGAATTGGCAAAGAGATATTTGGAAGCCCATAGAGGACTACGGTGAAAAAGGAAATATCCTCAGATGAAATCTGGAAAGAAGCTTTCTGAGAAACTGCTTAGTGTTCTGTGAATTCATCTCACAGAGTTACATCTGTATTTCGTGGATCTCTTTGCTAGCCTTATTTCTGTGGAATCTGAGAAAAGATATTTCGGATCCCTATGAAGACTATAGGGCCAAAGGAAATATCCTCCGATAACAAAGAGAAAGAAGCTTTCTGTGAAACTACTATGTGTTCTGTGAAATCATCTCACAGAGTTACAGCTTTCCCCTCAAGAAGCCTTTCGCTAGGACAGTTCTTGTGTAATTGGCAAAGAGATATTTGGAAGCCCATAGAGGGCTATGGTGAAAAAGGAAATATCCTCAGATGATATCTGGAAAGAAGCTTTCTGAGAAACTGCTTAGTGTTCTGTTAATTCATCTCACCGAGTTACATCTGTATTTCGTGGATCTCTTTGCTAGCCTTATTTCTGTGTAATCTGAGAACAGATATTTCGGATCCCTTTGAAGACTATAGAGCCAAAGGAAATATCCTCCGATAACAAAGAGAAAGAAGCTTTCTGAGAAACTTCTTTGTGTTCTGTGAAATCATCTCACAGAGTTACAGCTTTCCCCTCAAGAAGCCTTTCGCTAGGACAGTTCTTGTGTAATTGGCAAAGAGATATTTGGAAGCCCATAGAGGGCTATGGTGACAAAGGAAATATCCTCAGATGAAATCTGGAAAGAAGCTTTCTGAGAATCTGCTTAGTGTTCTGTTAATTCATCTCACAGGGTTACATGTGTATATCGTGGATCTCTTTGCTAGCCTTATTTCTGTGGAATCTGAGAACAGATATTTCTGATCCCTTTGAAGACTATAGGGCCAAAGGAAATATCCTGCGATAACAAAGAGAAAGAAGCTTTCTGAGAAACTTCTTTGTGTTCTGTGAAATCATCTCACAGATTTACAGCTTTCCCCTCAAGAAGCCTTTAACTAAGACTGTTCTTGTGAAATTGGCAAAGAGATATTTGGAAGCCCATAGAGGGCTATGGTGAAAAAGGAAATATCCTCAGATGAAATCTGGAAAGAAGCTTTCTGAGAAACTGCTTAGTGTTCTGTGAATTCATCTCACAGAGTTACATCTGTATTTCGTGGATCTCTTTGCTAGCCTTATTTCTGTGGAATCTGAGAACAGATATTTCGGATCCCTTTGAAGACTATAGGGCCAAAGGAAATATCCTGCGATAACAAAGAGAAAGAAGCTTTCTGAGAAACTTCTTTGTGTTCTGTGAAATCATCTCACAGAGTTACAGCTTTCCCCTCAAGAAGCCTTTCGCTAGGACAGTTCTTGTGTAATTGGCAAAGAGATATTTGGAAGCCCATAGAGGGCTATGGTGAAAAAGGAAATATCCTCAGATGAAATCTGGAAAGAAGCTTTCTGAGAAACTGCTTAGTGTTCTGTGAATTCATCTCACAGAGTTACATCTGTATTTCGTGGATCTCTTGCTAGCCTTATTTCTGTGGAATCTGAGAACAGATATTTCGGATCCCTTTGAAGACTATAGGGCCAAAGGAAATATCCTGCGATAACAAAGAGAAAGAAGGTTTCTGAGAAACTTCTTTCTGTTCTGTGAAATCATCTCACAGAGTTACAGCTTTCCCCTCAAGAAGCCTTTCGCTAAGACAGTTCTTGTGGAATTGGCAAAGTGATATTTGGAAGCCCATAGAGGGCTATGGTGAAAAAGGAAATATCCTCAGATGAAATCTGGAAAGAAGCTTTCTGAGAATCTGCTTAGTGTTCTGTGAATTCATCTCACAGAGTTACATCTGTATTTCGTGCATCTCTTTGTTATCCTTATTTCTGTGGAATCTGAGAACAGAGATTTCGGATCCCTTTGAAGACTATAGGGCCAAAGGAAATATCCTCCGATAACAAAGAGAAAGAAGGTTTCTGAGAAACTTCTTTGTGTTCTGTGAAATCATCTCACAGAGTTACAGCATTCCCCTCAAGAAGCCTTTCGCTCAGACAGTTCTTGTGGAATTGGCAAAGAGATATTTGGAAGCCCATAGAGGACTACGGTGAAAAAGGAAATATCCTCAGATGAAATCTGGAAAGAAGCTTTCTGAGAAACTACCTAGTGTTCTGTGAATTCATCTCACAGAGTTACATGTGTATTTCGTGGATCTCTTTGCTAGCCTTATTTCTGTGGAATCTGAGAAAAGATATTTCGGATCCCTATGAAGACTATAGGGCCAAAGGAAATATCCTCCGATAACAAAGAGAAAGAAGCTTTCTGAGAAACTACTATGTGTTCTGTGAAATCATCTCACAGAGTTACAGCTTTCCCCTCAAGAAGCCTTTCGCTAGGACAGTTCTTGTGTAATTGGCAAAGAGATATTTGGAAGCCCATAGAGGGCTATGGTGAAAAAGGAAATATCCTCAGATGATATCTGGAAAGAAGCTTTCTGAGAAACTGCTTAGTGTTCTGTTAATTCATCTCTCCGAGTTACATCTGTATTTCGTGGATCTCTTTGCTAGCCTTATTTCTGTGTAATCTGAGAACAGATATTTCGGATCCCTTTGAAGACTATAGAGCCAAAGGAAATATCCTCCGACAACAAAGAGAAAGAAGCTTTCTGAGAAACTTCTTTGTGTTCTGTGAAATCATCTCACAGAGTTACAGCTCTCCCCTCAAGAAGCCTTTCGCTAGGACAGTTCTTGTGTAATTGGCAAAGAGATATTTGGAAGCCCATAGAGGGCTATGGTGACAAAGGAAATATCCTCAGATGAAATCTGGAAAGAAGCTTTCTGAGAAACTGCTTAGTGTTCTGTGAATTCATCTCACAGAGTTACATCTGTATTTCGTGGATCTCTTTGCTAGCCTTATTTCTGTGGAATCTGAGAACAGATATTTCGGATCCCTTTGAAGACTATAGGGCCAAAGGAAATATCCTGCGATAACAAAGAGATAGAAGCTTTCTGAGAAACTTCTTTGTGTTCTGTGAAATCATCTCACAGAATTACAGCTTTCCCCTCAAGAAGCCTTTCGCTAAGACAGTTCTTGTGGAATTGGCAAAGTGATATTTGGAAGCCCATAGAGGGCTATGGTGAAAAAGGAAATATCCTCAGATGAAATCTGGAAAGAAGCTTTCTGAGAAACTGCTTAGTGTTCTCTGAATTCATCTCACAGAGTTACATCTGTATTTCGTGGATCTCTTTGCTAGCCTTATTTCTGTGGAATCTGAGAACAGATATTTCGGATCCCTTTGAAGACTATAGGGCCAAAGGAAATATCCTGCGATAACAAAGAGAAAGATGCTTTCTGAGAAACTTCTTTGTGTTCTGTGAAATCATCTCACAGAGTTACAGCTTGTACCTCAAGAAGCCTTTAACTAAGACAGTTCTTGTGAAATTGGCATAGAGATATTTGGAAGCCCTTAGAGGGCTATGGTGAAAAAGGAAATATCCTCAGATGAAATCTGGAAAGAAGCTTTCTGAGAAACTGCTTAGTGTTCTGTGAATTCATCTCACAGAGTTACATATGTATTTCGTGGATCTCTTTGCTAGCCTTATTTCTGTGGAATCTGAGAAAAGATATTTCGGATCCCTATGAAGACTATAGGGCCAAAGGATATATCCTCCGATAACAAAGAGAAAGAAGCTTTCTGAGAAACTTCTTTGTGTTCTGTGAAATCATCTCACAGAGTTACAGCTTTCCCCTCAATAAGCCTTTCGCTAAGACAGTTCTTGTGTAATTGGCAAAGAGATATTTGGAAGCCCATAGAGGGCTATGGTGACAAAGGAAATATCCTCAGATGAAATCTGGAAAGAAGCTTTCTGAGAAACTGCTTAGTGTTCTGTGAATTCATCTCACAGAGTTACCTCTGTATTTCGTGGATCTCTTTGCTAGCCTTATTTCTGTGGAATCTGAGAACAGATATTTCGGATCCCTTTGAAGACTATAGGGCCAAAGGAAATATCCTGCGATAACAAAGAGAAAGAAGCATTCTGAGAAACTTTTTTGTGTTCTGTGAAATCATCTCACAGAATTACAGCTTTCCCCTCAAGAAGCCTTTCGCTAAGACAGTTCTTGTGGAATTGGCAAAGTGATATTTGGAAGCCCATAGAGGGCTATGGTGAAAAAGGAAATATCCTCAGAAGAAATCTGGAAAGAAGCTTTCTGAGAAACTGCTTAGTGTTCTGTGAATTCATCTCACAGAGTTACATCTGTATTTCGTGGATCTCTTTGCTAGCCTTATTTCTGTGGAATCTGAGAACAGATATTTCGGATCCCTTTGAAGACTATAGGGCCAAAGGAAATATTCTGCGATAACAAAGAGAAAGATGCTTTCTTAGAAACTTCTTTGTGTTCTGTGAAGTCATCTCACAGAGTTACAGCTTTTCCCTCAAGAAGCCTTTAACTAAGACAGTTCTTGTGAAATTGGCATAGAGATATTTGGAAGCCCATAGAGGGCTATGGTGAAAAAGGAAATATCCTCAGATGAAATCTGGAAAGAAGCTTTCTGAGAAACTGCTTAGTGTTCTGTGAATTCATCTCACAGAGTTACATATGTATTTCGTGGATCTCTTTGCTAGCCTTATTTCTGTGGAATCTGAGAAAAGATATTTCGGATCCCTATGAAGACTATAGGGCCAAAGGAAATATCCTCCGATAACAAAGAGAAAGAAGCTTTCTGAGAAACTTCTTTGTGTTCTGTGAAATCATCTCACAGAGTTACAGCTTTCCCCTCAATAAGCCTTTCGCTAAGACAGTTCTTGTGAAATTGGCAAAGAGATATTTGGAAGCCCATAGAGGGCTATGGTGACAAAGGAAATATCCTCAGATGAAATCTGGAAAGAAGCTTTCTGAGAAACTGCTTAGTGTTCTGTGAATTCATCTCACAGAGTTACATCTGTATTTCGTGGATCTCTTTGCTAGCCTTATTTCTGTGGAATCTGAGAACAGATATTTCGGATCCCTTTGAAGACTATAGGGCCAAAGGAAATATCCTGCGATAACAAAGAGAAAGAAGCTTTCTGAGAATCTTCTTTGTGTTCTGTGAAATCATCTCACAGAATTACAGCTTTCCCCTCAAGAAGCCTTTCGCTAAGACAGTTCTTGTGGAATTGGCAAAGTGATATTTGGAAGCCCATAGAGGGCTATGGTGAAAAAGGAAATATCCTCAGAAGAAATCTGGAAAGAAGCTTTCTGAGAAACTGCTTAGTGTTCTGTGAATTCATCTCACAGAGTTACATCTGTATTTCGTGGATCTCTTTGCTAGCCTTATTTCTGTGGAATCTGAGAACAGATATTTCGGATCCCTTTGAAGACTATAGGGCCAAAGGAAATATCCTGCGATAACAAAGAGAAAGATGCTTTATTAGAAACTTTTTTGTGTTCTGTGAAATCATCTCACAGAGTTACAGCTTTTCCCTCAAGAAGCCTTTAACTAAGACAGTTCTTGTGAAATTGGCATAGAGATATTTGGAAGCCCATAGAGGGCTATGGTGAAAAAGGAAATATCCTCAGATGAAATCTGGAAAGAAGCTTTCTGAGAAACTGCTTAGTGTTCTGTGAATTCATCTCACAGAGTTACATATGTATTTCGTGGATCTCTTTGCTAGCCTTATTTCTGTGGAATCTGAGAAAAGATATTTCGGATCCCTATGAAGACTATAGGGCCAAAGGAAATATCCTCCGATAACAAAGAGAAAGAAGCTTTCTGAGAAACTTCTTTGTGTTCTGTGAAATCATCTCACAGAGTTACAGCTTTCCCCTCAATAAGCCTTTCGCTAAGACAGTTCTTGTGTAATTGGCAAAGAGATATTTGGAAGCCCATAGAGGGCTATGGTGACAAAGGAAATATCCTCAGATGAAATCTGGAAAGAAGCTTTCTGAGAAACTGCTTAGTGTTCTGTGAATTCATCTCACAGAGTTACATCTGTATTTCGTGGATCTCTTTGCTAGCCTTATTTCTGTGGAATCTGAGAACAGATATTTCGGATCCCTTTGAAGACTATAGGGCCAAAGGAAATATCCTGCGATAACAAAGAGAAAGAAGCTTTCTGAGAAACTTCTTTGTGTTCTGTGAAATCATCTCACAGAATTACAGCTTTCCCCTCAAGAAGCCTTTCGCTAAGACAGTTCTTGTGGAATCGGCAAAGTGATATTTGGAAGCCCATAGAGGGCTATGGTGAAAAAGGAAATATCCTCAGAAGAAATCTGGAAAGAAGCTTTCTGAGAAACTGCTTAGTGTTCTGTGAATTCATCTCACAGAGTTACATCTGTATTTCGTGGATCTCTTTGCTAGCCTTATTTCTGTGGAATCTGAGAACAGATATTTCGGATCCCTTTGAAGACTATAGGGCCAAAGGAAATATCCTGCGATAACAAAGAGAAAGATGCTTTATTAGAAACTTTTTTGTGTTCTGTGAAATCATCTCACAGAGTTACAGCTTTTCCCTCAAGAAGCCTTTAACTAAGACAGTTCTTGTGAAATTGGCATAGAGATATTTGGAAGCCCATAGAGGGCTATGGTGAAAAAGGAAATATCCTCAGATGAAATCTGGAAAGAAGCTTTCTGAGAAACTGCTTAGTGTTCTGTGAATTCATCTCACAGAGTTACATATGTATTTCGTGGATCTCTTTGCTAGCCTTATTTCTGTGGAATCTGAGAAAAGATATTTCGGATCCCTATGAAGACTATAGGGCCAAAGGAAATATCCTCCGATAACAAAGAGAAAGAAGCTTTCTGAGAAACTTCTTTGTGTTCTGTGAAATCATTTCACAGAGTTACAGCTTTCCCCTCAAGAAGCCTTTCGCTAAGACAGTTCTTGTGGAATAGGCAAAGTGATATTTGGAAGCCCATAGAGGGCTATGGTGAAAAAGGAAATATCCTCAGATGAAATCTGGAAAGAAGCTTTCTGAGAAACTGCTTAGTGTTCCGTGAATTCATCTCACAGAGTTACATGTGTATATCGTGGATCTCTTTGCTAGCCTTATTTCTGTGGAATCTGAGAAAAGATATTTCGGATCCCTTTGAAGACTATAGGGCCAAAGGAAATATCCTCAGATAACAAAGAGAAAGAAGCTTTCTGAGAAACTTCTTTCTGTTCTGTGAAATCATCTCACAGAGTCACAGCTTTCCTCTCAAGAAGCCTTTCGCTAGGAC
Source organism: Macaca nemestrina (assembly GCF_043159975.1). Taxonomy (NCBI): domain Eukaryota; kingdom Metazoa; phylum Chordata; class Mammalia; order Primates; family Cercopithecidae; genus Macaca; species Macaca nemestrina. The sequence goes on along the minus strand of NC_092128.1, from coordinate 136,557,536 downwards.
ACTTCTTGTGGAAATGGCAAAGTGATATTTGTAAGCCCATAGAGGGCTATGGTGAAAAAGGAAATATCCTCAGATGAAATCTGGAAAGAAGCTTTCTGAGAAACTGCTTAGTGTTCTGTGAATTCATCTCACAGAGTTACATCTGTATTTCGTGGATCTCTTTGTTAGCCTTATTTCTGTGGAATCTGAGAACAGAGATTTCGGATCCCTTTGAAGACTATAGGGCCAAAGGAAATATCCTCCGATAACAAAGAGAAAGAAGGTTTCTGAGAAACTTCTTTGTGTTCTGTGAAATCATCTCACAGAGTTACAGCATTCCCCTCAAGAACCCTTTCGCTCAGACAGTTCTTGTGGAATTGGCAAAGAGATATTTGGAAGCCCATAGAGGACTACGGTGAAAAAGGAAGTATCCTCAGATGAAATCAGGAAAGAAGCTTTCTGAGAAACTGCTTAGTGTTCTGTGAATTCATCTCACAGAGTTACATGTGTATTTCGTGGATCTCTTTGCTAGCCTTATTTCTGTGGAATCTGAGAAAAGATATTTCGGATCCCTATGAAGACTATAGGGCCAAAGGAAATATCCTCCGATAACAAAGAGAAAGAAGCTTTCTGAGAAACTACTATGTGTTCTGTGAAATCATCTCACAGAGTTACAGCTTTCCCCTCAAGAAGCCTTTCGCTAGGACAGTTCTTGTGTAATTGGCAAAGAGATATTTGGAAGCCCATAGAGGGCTATGGTGAAAAAGGAAATATCCTCAGATGATATCTGGAAAGAAGCTTTCTGAGAAACTGCTTAGTGTTCTGTTAATTCATCTCACCGAGTTACATCTGTATTTCGTGGATCTCTTTGCTAGCCTTATTTCTGTGTAATCTGAGAACAGATATTTCGGATCCCTTTGAAGACTATAGAGCCAAAGGAAATATCCTCCGATAACAGAGAGAAAGAAGCTTTCTGAGAAACTTCTTTCTGTTCTCTGAAATCATGTCACAGAGTTACAGCTTTCCCCTCAAGAAGCCTTTCGCTAGGACAGTTCTTGTGTAATTGGCAAAGAGATATTTGGAAGCCCATAGAGGGCTATGGTGACAAAGGAAATATCCTCAGATGAAATCTGGAAAAAAGCTTTCTGAGAAACTGCTTAGTGTTCTTTGAATTCATCTCACAGAGTTACATCTGTATTTCGTGGATCTCTTTGCTAGCCTTTTTTCTGTGGAATCTGAGAACAGATATTTCGGATCCCTTTGAAGACTATAGGGCCAAAGGAAATATCCTGCGATAACAAAGAGAAAGAAGCTTTCTGAGAAACTTCTTTGTGTTCTGTGAATTCATCTCACAGAATAACAGCTTTCCCCTCAAGAAGCCTTTCGCTAAGACAGTTCTTGTGGAATTGGCAAAGTGATATTTGGAAGCCCATAGAGGGCTATGGTGAAAAAGGAAATATCCTCAGATGAAATCTGGAAAGAAGCTTTCTGAGAAACTGCTTAGTGTTCTGTGAATTCATCTCACAGAGTTACATCTGTATTTCGTGGATCTCTTTGCTAGCCTTATTTCTGTGGAATCTGAGAACAGATATTTCGGATCCCTTTGAAGACTACAGGGCCAAAGGAAATATCCTGCGATAACAAAGAGAAAGATGCTTTCTTAGAAACTTCTTTGTGTTCTGTGAAGTCATCTCACAGAGTTACAGCTTTTCCCTCAAGAAGCCTTTAACTAAGACAGTTCTTGTGAAATTGGCATAGAGATATTTGGAAGCCCATAGAGGGCTATGGTGAAAAAGGAAATATCCTCAGATGAAATCTGGAAAGAAGCTTTCTGAGAAACTGCTTAGTGTTCTGTGAATTCATCTCACAGAGTTACATATGTATTTCGTGGATCTCTTTGCTAGCCTTATTTCTGTGGAATCTGAGAAAAGATATTTCGGATCCCTATGAAGACTATAGGGCCAAAGGAAATATCCTCCGATAACAAAGAGAAAGAAGCTTTCTGAGAAACTTCTTTGTGTTCTGTGAAATCATCTCACAGAGTTACAGCTTTCCCCTCAATAAGCCTTTCGCTAAGACAGTTCTTGTGTAATTGGCAAAGAGATATTTGGAAGCCCATAGAGGGCTATGGTGACAAAGGAAATATCCTCAGATGAAATCTGGAAAGAAGCTTTCTGAGAAACTGCTTAGTGTTCTGTGAATTCATCTCACAGAGTTACATCTGTATTTCGTGGATCTCTTTGCTAGCCTTATTTCTGTGGAATCTGAGAACAGATATTTCGGATCCCTTTGAAGACTATAGGGCCAAAGGAAATATCCTGCGATAACAAAGAGAAAGAAGCTTTCTGAGAAACTTCTTTCTGTTCTGTGAAATCATCTCACAGAGTCACAGCTTTCCTCTCAAGAAGCCTTTCGCTAGGACACTTCTTGTGGAAATGGCAAAGTGATATTTGTAAGCCCATAGAGGGCTATGGTGAAAAAGGAAATATCCTCAGATGAAATCTGGAAAGAAGCTTTCTGAGAAACTGCTTAGTGTTCTGTGAATTCATCTCACAGAGTTACATCTGTATTTCGTGGATCTCTTTGTTAGCCTTATTTCTGTGGAATCTGAGAACAGAGATTTCGGATCCCTTTGAAGACTATAGGGCCAAAGGAAATATCCTCCGATAACAAAGAGAAAGAAGGTTTCTGAGAAACTTCTTTGTGTTCTGTGAAATCATCTCACAGAGTTACAGCATTCCCCTCAAGAACCCTTTCGCTCAGACAGTTCTTGTGGAATTGGCAAAGAGATATTTGGAAGCCCATAGAGGACTACGGTGAAAAAGGAAGTATCCTCAGATGAAATCAGGAAAGAAGCTTTCTGAGAAACTGCTTAGTGTTCTGTGAATTCATCTCACAGAGTTACATGTGTATTTCGTGGATCTCTTTGCTAGCCTTATTTCTGTGGAATCTGAGAAAAGATATTTCGGATCCCTATGAAGACTATAGGGCCAAAGGAAATATCCTCCGATAACAAAGAGAAAGAAGCTTTCTGAGAAACTACTATGTGTTCTGTGAAATCATCTCACAGAGTTACAGCTTTCCCCTCAAGAAGCCTTTCGCTAGGACAGTTCTTGTGTAATTGGCAAAGAGATATTTGGAAGCCCATAGAGGGCTATGGTGAAAAAGGAAATATCCTCAGATGATATCTGGAAAGAAGCTTTCTGAGAAACTGCTTAGTGTTCTGTTAATTCATCTCACCGAGTTACATCTGTATTTCGTGGATCTCTTTGCTAGCCTTATTTCTGTGTAATCTGAGAACAGATATTTCGGATCCCTTTGAAGACTATAGAGCCAAAGGAAATATCCTCCGATAACAGAGAGAAAGAAGCTTTCTGAGAAACTTCTTTCTGTTCTCTGAAATCATGTCACAGAGTTACAGCTTTCCCCTCAAGAAGCCTTTCGCTAGGACAGTTCTTGTGTAATTGGCAAAGAGATATTTGGAAGCCCATAGAGGGCTATGGTGACAAAGGAAATATCCTCAGATGAAATCTGGAAAAAAGCTTTCTGAGAAACTGCTTAGTGTTCTTTGAATTCATCTCACAGAGTTACATCTGTATTTCGTGGATCTCTTTGCTAGCCTTTTTTCTGTGGAATCTGAGAACAGATATTTCGGATCCCTTTGAAGACTATAGGGCCAAAGGAAATATCCTGCGATAACAAAGAGAAAGAAGCTTTCTGAGAAACTTCTTTGTGTTCTGTGAATTCATCTCACAGAATAACAGCTTTCCCCTCAAGAAGCCTTTCGCTAAGACAGTTCTTGTGGAATTGGCAAAGTGATATTTGGAAGCCCATAGAGGGCTATGGTGAAAAAGGAAATATCCTCAGATGAAATCTGGAAAGAAGCTTTCTGAGAAACTGCTTAGTGTTCTGTGAATTCATCTCACAGAGTTACATCTGTATTTCGTGGATCTCTTTGCTAGCCTTATTTCTGTGGAATCTGAGAACAGATATTTCGGATCCCTTTGAAGACTATAGGGCCAAAGGAAATATCCTGCGATAACAAAGAGAAAGAAGCTTTCTGAGAAACTTCTTTCTGTTCTGTGAAATCATCTCACAGAGTTACAGCTTTCCCCTCAAGAAGCCTTTCGCTAAGACAGTTCTTGTGGAATTGGCAAAGTGATATTTGGAAGCCCATAGAGGGCTATGGTGAAAAAGGAAATATCCTCAGATGAAATCTGGAAAGAAGCTTTCTGAGAATCTGCTTAGTGTTCTGTGAATTCATCTCACAGAGTTACATCTGTATTTCGTGGATCTCTTTGTTAGCCTTATTTCTGTGGAATCTGAGAACAGAGATTTCGGATCCCTTTGAAGACTATAGGGCCAAAGGAAATATCCTCCGATAACAAAGAGAAAGAAGGTTTCTGAGAAACTTCTTTGTGTTCTGTGAAATCATCTCACAGAGTTACAGCATTCCCCTCAAGAAGCCTTTCGCTCAGACAGTTCTTGTGGAATTGGCAAAGAGATATTTGGAAGCCCATAGAGGACTACGGTGAAAAAGGAAATATCCTCAGATGAAATCTGGAAAGAAGCTTTCTGAGAAACTGCTTAGTGTTCTGTGAATTCATCTCACAGAGTTACATCTGTATTTCGTGGATCTCTTTGCTAGCCTTATTTCTGTGGAATCTGAGAAAAGATATTTCGGATCCCTATGAAGACTATAGGGCCAAAGGAAATATCCTCCGATAACAAAGAGAAAGAAGCTTTCTGAGAAACTACTATGTGTTCTGTGAAATCATCTCACAGAGTTACAGCTTGCCCCTCAAGAAGCCTTTCGCTAGGACAGTTCTTGTGTAATTGGCAAAGAGATATTTGGAAGCCCATAGAGGGCTATGGTGAAAAAGGAAATATCCTCAGATGATATCTGGAAAGAAGCTTTCTGAGAAACTGCTTAGTGTTCTGTTAATTCATCTCACCGAGTTACATCTGTATTTCGTGGATCTCTTTGCTAGCCTTATTTCTGTGTAATCTGAGAACAGATATTTCGGATCCCTTTGAAGACTATAGAGCCAAAGGAAATATCCTCCGATAACAAAGAGAAAGAAGCTTTCTGAGAAACTTCTTTGAGTTCTGTGAAATCATCTCACAGAGTTACAGCTTTCCCCTCAGGAAGCCTTTCGCTAGGACAGTTCTTGTGTAATTGGCAAAGAGATATTTGGAAGCCCATAGAGGGCTATGGTGACAAAGGAAATATCCTCAGATGAAATCTGGAAAGAAGCTTTCTGAGAATCTGCTTAGTGTTCTGTTAATTCATCTCACAGGGTTACATGTGTATATCGTGGATCTCTTTGCTAGCCTTATTTCTGTGGAATCTGAGAACAAATATTTCTGATCCCTTTGAAGACTATAGGGCCAAAGGAAATATCCTGCGATAACAAAGAGAAAGAAGCTTTCTGAGAAACTTCTTTGTGTTCTGTGAAATCATCTCACAGAGTTACAGCTTTCCCCTCAAGAAGCCTTTAACTAAGACTGTTCTTGTGAAATTGGCAAAGAGATATTTGGAAGCCCTTAGAGGGCTATGGTGAAAAAGGAAATATCCTCAGATGAAATCTGGAAAGAAGCTTTCTGAGAAACTGCTTAGTGTTCTGTGAATTCATCTCACAGAGTTACATCTGTATTTCGTGGATCTCTTTGCTAGCCTTATTTCTGTGGAATCTGAGAACAGATATTTCGGATCCCTTTGAAGACTATAGGGCCAAAGGAAATATCCTGCGATAACAAAGAGAAAGAAGGTTTCTGAGAAACTTCTTTCTGTTCTGTGAAATCATCTCACAGAGTTACAGCTTTCCCCTCAAGAAGCCTTTCGCTAAGACAGTTCTTGTGGAATTGGCAAAGTGATATTTGGAAGCCCATAGAGGGCTATGGTGAAAAAGGAAATATCCTCAGATGAAATCTGGAAAGAAGCTTTCTGAGAATCTGCTTAGTGTTCTGTGAATTCATCTCACAGAGTTACATCTGTATTTCGTGCATCTCTTTGTTATCCTTATTTCTGTGGAATCTGAGAACAGAGATTTCGGATCCCTTTGAAGACTATAGGGCCAAAGGAAATATCCTCCGATAACAAAGAGAAAGAAGGTTTCTGAGAAACTTCTTTGTGTTCTGTGAAATCATCTCACAGAGTTACAGCATTCCCCCCAAGAATCCTTTCGCTCAGACAGTTCTTGTGGAATTGGCAAAGAGATATTTGGAAGCCCATAGAGGACTACGGTGAAAAAGGAAATATCCTCAGATGAAATCTGGAAAGAAGCTTTCTGAGAAACTGCCTAGTGTTCTGTGAATTCATCTCACAGAGTTACATGTGTATTTCGTGGATCTCTTTGCTAGCCTTATTTCTGTGGAATCTGAGAAAAGATATTTCGGATCCCTAGGAAGACTATAGGGCCAAAGGAAATATCCTCCGATAACAAAGAGAAAGAAGCTTTCTGAGAAACTACTATGTGTTCTGTGAAATCATCTCACAGAGTTACAGCTTTCCCCTCAAGAAGCCTTTCGCTAGGACAGTTCTTGTGTAATTGGCAAAGAGATATTTGGAAGCCCATAGAGGGCTATGGTGAAAAAGGAAATATCCTCAGATGATATCTGGAAAGAAGCTTTCTGAGAAACTGCTTAGTGTTCTGTTAATTCATCTCTCCGAGTTACATCTGTATTTCGTGGATCTCTTTGCTAGCCTTATTTCTGTGTAATCTGAGAACAGATATTTCGGATCCCTTTGAAGACTATAGAGCCAAAGGAAATATCCTCCGACAACAGAGAGAAAGAAGCTTTCTGAGAAACTTCTTTGTGTTCTGTGAAATCATCTCACAGAGTTACAGCTTTCCCCTCAAGAAGCCTTTGGCTAGGACAGTTCTTGTGTAATTGGCAAAGAGATATTTGGAAGCCCATAGAGGGCTATGGTGACAAAGGAAATATCCTCAGATGATATCTGGAAAGAAGCTTTCTGAGAAACTGCTTAGTGTTCTGTTAATTCATCTCACCGAGTTACATCTGTATTTCGTGGATCTCTTTGCTAGCCTTATTTCTGTGTAATCTGAGAACAGATATTTCGGATCCCTTTGAAGACTATAGAGCCAAAGGAAATATCCTCCGATAACAAAGAGAAAGAAGCTTTCTGAGAAACTTCTTTGTGTTCTGTGAAATCATCTCACAGAGTTACAGCTTTCCCCACAAGAAGCCTTTCGCTAGGACAGTTCTTGTGTAATTGGCAAAGAGATATTTGGAAGCCCATAGAGGGCTATGGTGACAAAGGAAATATCCTCAGATGAAATCTGGAAAGAAGCTTTCTGAGAAACTGCTTAGTGTTCTGTGAATTCATCTCACAGAGTTACATCTGTATTTCGTGGATCTCTTTGCTAGCCTTTTTTCTGTGGAATCTGAGAACAGATATTTCGGATCCCTTTGAAGACTATAGGGCCAAAGGAAATATCCTGCGATAACAAAGAGAAAGAAGCTTTCTGAGAAACTTCTTTGTGTTCTGTGAAATCATCTCACAGAACTACAGCTTTCCCCTAAAGAAGCCTTTCGCTAAGACAGTTCTTGTGGAATTGGCAAAGTGATATTTGGAAGCCCATAGAGGGCTATTGTGAAAAAGGAAATATCCTCAGATGAAATCTGGAAAAAAGCTTTCTGAGAAACTGCTTAGTGTTCTGTGAATTCATCTCACAGAGTTACATATGTATTTCGTGGATCTTTGTGCTAGCCTTATTTCTGTGGAATCTGAGAAAAGATATTTCGGATCCCTATGAAGACTATAGGGCCAAAGGAAATATCCTCCGATAACAAAGAGAAAGAAGCTTTCTGAGAAACTTCTTTCTGTTCTGTGAAATCATCTCACAGAGTCACAGCTTTCCTCTCAAGAAGCCTTTCGCTAAGACAGTTCTTGTGGAAATGGCAAAGTGATATTTGTAAGCCCATAGAGGGCTATGGTGAAAAAGGAAATATCCTCAGATGAAATCTGGAAAGAAGCTTTCTGAGAAACTGCTTAGTGTTCTGTGAATTCATCTCACAGAGTTACATCTGTATTTCGTGGATCTCTTTGTTAGCCTTATTTCTGTGGAATCTGAGAACAGAGATTTCGGATCCCTTTGAAGACTATAGGGCCAAAGGAAATATCCTCCGATAACAAAGAGAAAGAAGGTTTCTGAGAAACTTCTTTCTGTTCTGTGAAATCATCTCACAGAGTTACAGCTTTCCCCTCAAGAAGCCTTTCGCTCAGACAGTTCTTGTGGAATTGGCAAAGAGATATTTGGAAGCCCATAGATGACTACGGTGAAAAAGGAAATATCCTCAGATGAAATCTGGAAAGAAGCTTTCTGAGAAACTGCTTAGTGTTCTGTGAATTCATCTCACAGAGTTACATGTGTATTTCGTGGATCTCTTTGCTAGCCTTATTTCTGTGGAATCTGAGAAAAGATATTTCGGATCCCTTTGAAGACTATAGGGCCAAAGGAAATATTCTCCGATAACAAAGAGAAAGAAGCTTTCTGAGAAACTTCTATGTGTTCTGTGAAATCATCTCACAGAGTTACAGCTTTCCCCTCAAGAAGCCTTTCACTAGGACAGTTCTTGTGTAATTGGCAAAGAGATATTTGGAAGCCCATAGAGGGCTATGGTGAAAAAGGAAATATCCTCAGATGATATCTGGAAAGAAGCTTTCTGAGAAACTGCTTAGTGTTCTGTTAATTCATCTCACCGAGTTACATCTGTATTTCGTGGATCTCTTTCCTAGCCTTATTTCTGTGTAATCTGAGAACAGATATTTCGGATCCCTTTGAAGACTATAGAGCCAAAGGAAATATCCTCCGATAACAAAGAGAAAGAAGCTTTCTGAGAAACTTCTTTGTGTTCTGTGAAATCATCTCACAGAGTTACAGCTTTCCCCTCAAGAAGCCTTTCGCTAGGACAGTTCTTGTGTAATTGGCAAAGAGATATTTGGAAGCCCATAGAGGGCTATGGTGAAAAAGGAAATATCCTCAGATGAAATCTGGAAAGAAGCTTTCTGAGAATCTGCTTAGTGTTCTGTTAATTCATCTCACAGGGTTACATGTGTATATCGTGGATCTCTTTGCTAGCCTTATTTCTGTGGAATCTGAGAACAGATATTTCGGATCCCTTTGAAGACTATAGGGCCAAAGGAAATATCCTGCGATAACAAAGAGAAAGAAGCTTTCTGAGAAACTTCTTTCTCTTCTCTGAAATCATTAAACAGAGTTACAGCTTTCCCCGCAAGAAGCCTTTCGCTAGGACAGTTCTTGTGTAATTGGCAAAGAGATATTTGGAAGCCCATAGAGGGCTATGGTGACAAAGGAAATATCCTCAGATGAAATCTGGAAAGAAGCTTTCTGAGAAACTGCTTAGTGTTCTGTGAATTCATCTCACAGAGTTACATCTGTATTTCGTGGATCTCTTTGCTAGCCTTATTTCTGTGGAATCTGAGAACAGATATTTCGGATCCCTTTGAAGACTATAGGGCCAAAGGAAATATCCTGCGATAACAACGAGAAAGAAGCTTTCTGAGAAACTTCTTTCTGTTGTGTGAAATCATCTCACAGAGTTACAGCTTTCCCCTCAAGAAGCCTTTCGCTAAGACAGTTCTTGTGGAATTGGCAAAGTGATATTTGGAAGCCCATAGAGGGCTATGGTGAAAAAGGAAATATCCTCAGATGAAATCTGGAAAGAAGTTTTCTGAGAAACTGCTTAGTGTTCTGTGAATTCATCTCACAGAGTTACATCTGTATTTCGTGGATCTCTTTGCTAGCCTTATTTCTGTGGAATCTGAGAAAAGATATTTCGGATCCCTATGAAGACTATAGGGCCAAAGGAAATATCCTCCGATAACAAAGAGAAAGAAGCTTTCTGAGAAACTTCTTTGTGTTCTGTGAAATCATCTCACAGAGTTACAGCTTTCCCCTCAATAAGCCTTTCGCTAAGACAGTTCTTGTGTAATTGGCAAAGAGATATTTGGAAGCCCATAGAGGGCTATGGTGACAAAGGAAATATCCTCAGATGAAATCTGGAAAGAAGCTTTCTGAGAAACTGCTTAGTGTTCTGTGAATTCATCTCACAGAGTTACATCTGTATTTCGTGGATCTCTTTGCTAGCCTTATTTCTGTGGAATCTGAGAACAGATATTTCGGATCCCTTTGAAGACTATAGGGCCAAAGGAAATATCCTGCGATAACAAAGAGAAAGAAGCTTTCTGAGAAACTTCTTTGTGTTCTGTGAAATCATCTCACAGAATTACAGCTTTCCCCTCAAGAAGCCTTTCGCTAAGACAGTTCTTGTGGAATTGGCAAAGTGATATTTGGAAGCCCATAGAGGGCTATGGTGAAAAAGGAAATATCCTCAGAAGAAATCTGGAAAGAAGCTTTCTGAGAAACTGCTTAGTGTTCTGTGAATTCATCTCACAGAGTTACATCTGTATTTCGTGGATCTCTTTGCTAGCCTTATTTCTGTGGAATCTGAGAACAGATATTTCGGATCCCTTTGAAGACTATAGGGCCAAAGGAAATATCCTGCGATAACAAAGAGAAAGATGCTTTCTTAGAAACTTCTTTGTGTTCTGTGAAGTCATCTCACAGAGTTACAGCTTTTCCCTCAAGAAGCCTTTAACTAAGACAGTTCTTGTGAAATTGGCATAGAGATATTTGGAAGCCCATAGAGGGCTATGGTGAAAAAGGAAATATCCTCAGATGAAATCTGGAAAGAAGCTTTCTGAGAAACTGCTTAGTGTTCTGTGAATTCATCTCACCGAGTTACATCTGTATTTCGTGGATCTCTTTGCTAGCCTTATTTCTGTGAATCTGAGAAAAGATATTTCGGATCCCTATGAAGACTATAGGGCCAAAGGAAATATCCTCCGATAACAAAGAGAAAGAAGCTTTCTGAGAAACTTCTTTGTGTTCTGTGAAATCATCTCACAGAGTTACAGCTTTCCCCTCAATAAGCCTTTCGCTAAGACAGTTCTTGTGTAATTGGCAAAGAGATATTTGGAAGCCCATAGAGGGCTATGGACACAGGAAATATCCTCAGATGAAATCTGGAAAGAAGCTTTCTGAGAAACTGCTTAGTGTTCTGTGAATTCATCTCACAGAGTTACATCTGTATTTCGTGGATCTCTTTGCTAGCCTTATTTCTGTGGAATCTGAGAACAGATATTTCGGATCCCTTTGAAGACTATAGGGCCAAAGGAAATATCCTGCGATAACAAAGAGAAAGAAGCTTTCTGAGAAACTTCTTTGTGTTCTGTGAAATCATCTCACAGAATTACAGCTTTCCCCTCAAGAAGCCTTTCGCTAAGACAGTTCTTGTGGAATTGGCAAAGTGATATTTGGAAGCCCATGGAGGGCTATGGTGAAAAAGGAAATATCCTCAGAAGAAATCTGGAAAGAAGCTTTCTGAGAAACTGCTTAGTGTTCTCTTAATTCATCTCACAGAGTTACATCTGTATTTCGTGGATCTCTTTGCTAGCCTTATTTCTGTGGAATCTGAGAACAGATATTTCGGATCCCTTTGAAGACTATAGGGCCAAAGGAAATATCCTGCGATAACAAAGAGAAAGATGCTTTCTTAGAAACTTTTTTGTGTTCTGTGAAATCATCTCACAGAGTTACAGCTTTTCCCTCAAGAAGCCTTTAACTAAGACAGTTCTTGTGAAATTGGCATAGAGATATTTGGAAGCCCTTAGAGGGCTATGGTGAAAAAGGAAATATCCTCAGATGAAATCTGGAAAGAAGCTTTCTGAGAAACTGCTTAGTGTTCTGTGAATTCATCTCACAGAGTTACATATGTATTTCGTGGATCTCTTTGCTAGCCTTATTTCTGTGGAATCTGAGAAAAGATATTTCGGATCCCTATGAAGACTATAGGGCCAAAGGAAATATCCTCCGATAACAAAGAGAAAGAAGCTTTCTGAGAAACTTCTTTGTGTTCTGTGAAATCATTTCACAGAGTTACAGCTTTCCCCTCAAGAAGCCTTTCGCTAAGACAGTTCTTGTGGAATAGGCAAAGTGATATTTGGAAGCCCATAGAGGGCTATGGTGAAAAAGGAAATATCCTCAGATGAAATCTGGAAAGAAGCTTTCTGAGAAACTGCTTAGTGTTCTGTGAATTCATCTCACAGAGTTACATGTGTATATCGTGGATCTCTTTGCTAGCCTTATTTCTGTGGAATCTGAGAAAAGATATTTCGGATCCCTTTGAAGACTATAGGGCCACAGGAAATATCCTCAGATAACAAAGAGAAAGAAGCTTTCTGAGAAACTTCTTTCTGTTCTGTGAAATCATCTCACAGAGTCACAGCTTTCCTCTCAAGAAGCCTTTCGCTAGGACACTTCTTGTGGAAATGGCAAAGTGATATTTGTAAGCCCATAGAGGGCTATGGTGAAAAAGGAAATATCCTCAGATGAAATCTGGAAAGAAGCTTTCTGAGAAACTGCTTAGTGTTCTGTGAATTCATCTCACAGAGTTACATCTGTATTTCGTGGATCTCTTTGTTAGCCTTATTTCTGTGGAATCTGAGAACAGAGATTTCGGATCCCTTTGAAGACTATAGGGCCAAAGGAAATATCCTCCGATAACAAAGAGAAAGAAGGTTTCTGAGAAACTTCTTTGTGTTCTGTGAAATCATCTCACAGAGTTACAGCATTCCCCTCAAGAAGCCTTTCGCTCAGACAGTTCTTGTGGAATTGGCAAAGAGATATTTGGAAGCCCATAGAGGACTACGGTGAAAAAGGAAATATAATCAGATGAAATCTGGAAAGAAGCTTTCTGAGAAACTGCTTAGTGTTCTGTGAATTCATCTCACAGAGTTACATCTGTATTTCGTGGATCTCTTTGCTAGCCTTATTTCTGTGTAATCTGAGAACAGATATTTCGGATCCCTTTGAAGACTATAGGGCCAAAGGAAATATCCTGCGATAACAAAGAGAAAGAAGCTTTCTGAGAAACTTCTTTGTGTTCTGTGAAATCATCTCACAGAGTTACAGCTTTCCCCTCAAGAAGACTTTCGCTAGGACAGTTCTTGTGTAATTGGCAAAGAGATATTTGGAAGCCCATAGACGGCTATGGTGACAAAGGAAATATCCTCAGATGAAATCTGGAAAGAAGCTTTCTGAGAAACTGCTTAGTGTTCTGTGAATTCATCTCACAGAATTACATCTGTATTTCGTGGATCTCTTTGCTAGCCTTATTTCTGTGGAATCTGAGAACAGATATTTCGGATCCCTTTGAAGACTATAGGGCCAAAGGAAATATCCTGCGATAACAAAGAGAAAGAAGCTTTCTGAGAAACTTCTTTGTGTTCTGTGAAATCATCTCACGGAATTACAGCTTTCCCTTCAAGAAGCCTTTCGCTAAGACAGTTCTTGTGGAATTGGCAAAGTGATATTTGGAAGCCCATAGAGGGCTATTGTGAAAAAGGAAATATCCTCAGATGAAATCTGGAAAAAAGCTTTCTGAGAAACTGCTTAGTGTTCTGTGAATTCATCTCACAGAGTTACATATGTATTTCGTGGATCTCTTTGCTAGCCTTATTTCTGTGGAATCTGAGAAAAGATATTTCGGATCCCTATGAAGACTATAGGGCCAAAGGAAATATCCTCCGATAACAAAGAGAAAGAAGCTTTCTGAGAAACTTCTTTCTGTTCTGTGATATCATCTCACAGAGTCACAGCTTTCCTCTCAAGAAGCCTTTCGCTAAGACAGTTCTTGTGGAAATGGCAAAGTGATATTTGTAAGCCAATAGAGGGCTATGGTGAAAAAGGAAATATCCTCAGATGAAATCTGGAAAGAAGTTTTCTGAGAAACTGCTTAGTGTTCTGTGAATTCATCTCACAGAGTTACATCTGTATTTCGTGGATCTCTTTGTTAGCCTTATTTCTGTGGAATCTGAGAACAGAGATTTCGGATCCCTTTGAAGACTATAGGGCCAAAGGAAATATCCTCCGATAACAAAGAGAAAGAAGCTTTCTGAGAAACTTCTTTGTGTTCTGTGAAATCATCTCACAGAGTTACAGCATTCCCCTCAAGAAGCCTTTCGCTCAGACAGTTCTTGTGGAATTGGCAAAGAGATATTTGGAAGCCCATAGATGACTACGGTGAAAAAGGAAATATCCTCAGATGAAATCTGGAAAGAAGCTTTCTGAGAAACTGCTTAGTGTTCTGTGAATTCATCTCACAGAGTTACATGTGTATTTCGTGGATCTCTTTGTTAGCCTTATTTCTGTGGAATCTGAGAAAAGATATTTCGGATCCCTATGAAGACTATAGGGCCAAAGGAAATATCCTCCGATAACAAAGAGAAAGAAGCTTTCTGAGAAACTTCTTTGTGTTCTGTGAAATCATCTCACAGAGTTACAGCTTTCCCCTCAATAAGCCTTTCGCTAAGACAGTTCTTGTGGAATTGGCAAAGTGATATTTGGAAGCCCATAGAGGGCTATGGTGAAAAAGGAAATATCCTCAGATGAAATCTGGAAAGAAGCTTTCTGAGAAACTGCTTAGTGTTCTGTGAATTCATCTCACAGAGTTACATCTGTATTTCGTGGATCTCTTTGCTAGCCTTATTTCTGTGGAATCTGAAAACAGATATTTCGGATCCCTTTGAAGACTATAGGGCCAAAGGAAATATCCTGCGATAACAAAGAGAAAGAAGCTTTCTGAGAAACTTCTTTCTGTTCTCTGAAATCATGTCACAGAGTTACAGCTTTCCCCTCAAGAAGCCTTTCGCTAGGACAGTTCTTGTGTAATTGGCAAAGAGATATTTGGAAGCCCATAGAGGGCTATGGTGACAAAGGAAATATCCTCAGATGAAATCTGGAAAAAAGCTTTCTGAGAAACTGCTTAGTGTTCTGTGAATTCATCTCACAGAGTTACATCTGTATTTCGTGGATCTCTTTGCTAGCCTTTTTTCTTTGGAATCTGAGAACAGATATTTCGGATCCCTTTGAAGACTATAGGGCCAAAGGAAATATCCTGCGATAACAAAGAGAAAGAAGCTTTCTGAGAAACTTCGTTGTGTTCTGTGAATTCATCTCACAGAATAACAGCTTTCCCCTCAAGAAGCCTTTCGCTAAGGCAGTTCTTGTGGAATTGGCAAAGTGATATTTGGAAGCCCATAGAGGGCTATGGTGAAAAAGGAAATATCCTCAGATGAAATCTGGAAAGAAGCTTTCTGAGAAACTGCTTAGTGTTCTGTGAATTCATCTCACAGAGTTACATCTGTATTTCGTGGATCTCTTTGCTAGCCTTATTTCTGTGGAATCTGAGAACAGATATTTCGGATCCCTTTGAAGACTATAGGGCCAAAGGAAATATCCTGCGATAACAAAGAGAAAGAAGCTTTCTGAGAAACTTCTTTCTGTTCTGTGAAATCATCTCACAGAGTTACAGCTTTCCCCTCAAGAAGCCTTTCGCTAAGACAGTTCTTGTGGAATTGGCAAAGTGATATTTGGAAGCCCATAGAGGGCTATGGTGAAAAAGGAAATATCCTCAGATGAAATCTGGAAAGAAGCTGTCTGAGAATCTACTTAGTGTTCTGTTAATTCATCTCACAGAGTTACATCTGTATTTCGTGGATCTCTTTGTTAGCCTTATTTCTGTGGAATCTGAGAACAGAGATTTCGGATCCCTTTGAAGACTATAGGGCCAAAGGAAATATCCTCCGATAACAAAGAGAAAGAAGGTTTCTGAGAAACTTCTTTGTGTTCTGTGAAATCATCTCACAGAGTTACAGCATTCCCCTCAAGAAGCCTTTCGCTCAGACAGTTCTTGTGGAATTGGCAAAGAGATATTTGGAAGCCCATAGAGGACTACGGTGAAAAAGGAAATATCCTCAGATGAAATCCGGAAAGAAGCTTTCTGAGAATCTGCTTAGTGTTCTGTGAATTCATCTCACAGAGTTACATCTGTATTTCGTGGATCTCTTTGCTAGCCTTATTTCTGTGGAATCTGAGAAAAGATATTTCGGATCCCTATGAAGACTATAGGGCCAAAGGAAATATCCTCTGATAACAAAGAGAAAGAAGCTTTCTGAGAAACTACTATGTGTTCTGTGAAATCATCTCACAGAGTTACAGCTTTCCCCTCAAGAAGCCTTTCGCTAGGACAGTTCTTGTGTAATTGGCAAAGAGATATTTGGAAGCCCATAGAGGGCTATGGTGAAAAAGGAAATATCCTCAGATGATATCTGGAAAGAAGCTTTCTGAGAAACTGCTTAGTGTTCTGTTAATTCATCTCACCGAGTTACATCTGTATTTCTTGGATCTCTTTGCTAGCCTTATTTCTGTGTAATCTGAGAACAGATATTTCGGATCCCTTTGAAGACTATAGAGCCAAAGGAAATATCCTCTGATAACAAAGAGAAAGAAGCTTTCTGAGAAACTTCTTTGTGTTCTGTGAAATCATCTCACAGAGTTACAGCTTTCCCCTCAAGAAGCCTTTCGCTAGGACAGTTCTTGTGTAATTGGCAAAGAGATATTTGGAAGCCCATAGAGGGCTATGGTGACAAAGGAAATATCCTCAGATGAAATCTGGAAAGAAGCTTTCTGAGAATCTGCTTAGTGTTCTGTTAATTCATCTCACAGGGTTACATGTGTATATCGTGGATCTCTTTGCTAGCCTTATTTCTGTGGAATCTGAGAACAGATATTTCTGATCCCTTTGAAGACTATAGGGCCAAAGGAAATATCCTGCGATAACAAAGAGAAAGAAGCTTTCTGAGAAACTTCTTTGTGTTCTGTGAAATCATCTCACAGATTTACAGCTTTCCCCTCAAGAAGCCTTTAACTAAGACTGTTCTTGTGAAATTGGCAAAGAGATATTTGGAAGCCCATAGAGGGCTATGGTGAAAAAGGAAATATCCTCAGATGAAATCTGGAAAGAAGCTTTCTGAGAAACTGCTTAGTGTTCTGTGAATTCATCTCACAGAGTTACATCTGTATTTCGTGGATCTCTTTGCTAGCCTTATTTCTGTGGAATCTGAGAAAAGATATTTCGGATCCCTATGAAGACTATAGGGCCAAAGGAAATATCCTCCGATAACAAAGAGAAAGAAGCTTTCTGAGAAACTTCTTTCTGTTCTGTGAAATCATCTCACAGAGTCACAGCTTTCCTCTCAAGAAGCCTTTCGCTAAGACAGTTCTTGTGGAAATGGCAAAGTGATATTTGTAAGCCCATAGAGGGCTATGGTGAAAAAGGAAATATCCTCAGATGAAATCTGGAAAGAAGTTTTCTGAGAAACTGCTTAGTGTTCTGTGAATTCATCTCACAGAGTTACATCTGTATTTCGTGGATCTCTTTGTTAGCCTTATTTCTGTGGAATCTGAGAACAGAGATTTCGGATCCCTTTGAAGACTATAGGGCCAAAGGAAATATCCTCCGATAACAAAGAGAAAGAAGCTTTCTGAGAAACTTCTTTGTGTTCTGTGAAATCATCTCACAGAGTTACAGCATTCCCCTCAAGAAGCCTTTCGCTCAGACAGTTCTTGTGGAATTGGCAAAGAGATATTTGGAAGCCCATAGATGACTACGGTGAAAAAGGAAATATCCTCAGATGAAATCTGGAAAGAAGCTTTCTGAGAAACTGCTTAGTGTTCTGTGAATTCATCTCACAGAGTTACATGTGTATTTCGTGGATCTCTTTGTTAGCCTTTTTTCTGTGGAATCTGAGAAAAGATATTTCGGATCCCTATGAAGACTATAGGGCCAAAGGAAATATCCTCCGATAACAAAGAGAAAGAAGCTTTCTGAGAAACTTCTTTGTGTTCTGTGAAATCATCTCACAGAGTTACAGCTTTCCCCTCAATAAGCCTTTCGCTAAGACAGTTCCTGTGGAATTGGCAAAGTGATATTTGGAAGCCCATAGAGGGCTATGGTGAAAAAGGAAATATCCTCAGATGAAATCTGGAAAGAAGCTTTCTGAGAAACTGCTTAGTGTTCTGTGAATTCATCTCACAGAGTTACATCTGTATTTCGTGGATCTCTTTGCTAGCCTTATTTCTGTGTAATCTGAGAACAGATATTTCGGATCCCTTTGAAGACTATAGAGCCAAAGGAAATATCCTCCGATAACAGAGAGAAAGAAGCTTTCTGAGAAACTTCTTTCTGTTCTCTGAAATCATGTCACAGAGTTACAGCTTTCCCCTCAAGAAGCCTTTCGCTAGGACAGTTCTTGTGTAATTGGCAAAGAGATATTTGGAAGCCCATAGAGGGCTATGGTGAAAAAGGAAATATCCTCAGATGAAATCTGGAAAGAAGCTTTCTGAGAAACTGCTTAGTGTTCTGTGAATTCATCTCACAGAGTTACATCTGTATTTCGTGGATCTCTTTGCTAGCCTTATTTCTGTGGAATCTGAGAACAGATATTTCGGATCCCTTTGAAGACTATAGGGCCAAAGGAAATATCCTGCGATAACAAAGAGAAAGAAGCTTTCTGAGAAACTTCTTTCTGTTCTGTGAAATCATCTCACAGAGTTACAGCTTTCCCCTCAAGAAGCCTTTCGCTAAGACAGTTCTTGTGGAATTGGCAAAGTGATATTTGGAAGCCCATAGAGGGCTATGGTGAAAAAGGAAATATCCTCAGATGAAATCTGGAAAGAAGCTGTCTGAGAATCTACTTAGTGTTCTGTTAATTCATCTCACAGAGTTACATCTGTATTTCGTGGATCTCTTTGTTAGCCTTATTTCTGTGGAATCTGAGAACAGAGATTTCGGATCCCTTTGAAGACTATAGGGCCAAAGGAAATATCCTCCGATAACAAAGAGAAAGAAGGTTTCTGAGAAACTTCTTTGTGTTCTGTGAAATCATCTCACAGAGTTACAGCATTCCCCTCAAGAAGCCTTTCGCTCAGACAGTTCTTGTGGAATTGGCAAAGAGATATTTGGAAGCCCATAGAGGACTACGGTGAAAAAGGAAATATCCTCAGATGAAATCCGGAAAGAAGCTTTCTGAGAATCTGCTTAGTGTTCTGTGAATTCATCTCACAGAGTTACATCTGTATTTCGTGGATCTCTTTGCTAGCCTTATTTCTGTGGAATCTGAGAAAAGATATTTCGGATCCCTATGAAGACTATAGGGCCAAAGGAAATATCCTCTGATAACAAAGAGAAAGAAGCTTTCTGAGAAACTACTATGTGTTCTGTGAAATCATCTCACAGAGTTACAGCTTTCCCCTCAAGAAGCCTTTCGCTAGGACAGTTCTTGTGTAATTGGCAAAGAGATATTTGGAAGCCCATAGAGGGCTATGGTGAAAAAGGAAATATCCTCAGATGATATCTGGAAAGAAGCTTTCTGAGAAACTGCTTAGTGTTCTGTTAATTCATCTCACCGAGTTACATCTGTATT
The DNA here is from genome assembly GCF_043159975.1 of Macaca nemestrina. Lineage (NCBI taxonomy): Eukaryota > Metazoa > Chordata > Mammalia > Primates > Cercopithecidae > Macaca > Macaca nemestrina. The sequence continues at coordinate 136,538,182 of NC_092128.1, read as the reverse complement.
TCTTGGATCTCTTTGCTAGCCTTATTTCTGTGTAATCTGAGAACAGATATTTCGGATCCCTTTGAAGACTATAGAGCCAAAGGAAATATCCTCTGATAACAAAGAGAAAGAAGCTTTCTGAGAAACTTCTTTGTGTTCTGTGAAATCATCTCACAGAGTTACAGCTTTCCCCTCAAGAAGCCTTTCGCTAGGACAGTTCTTGTGTAATTGGCAAAGAGATATTTGGAAGCCCATAGAGGGCTATGGTGACAAAGGAAATATCCTCAGATGAAATCTGGAAAGAAGCTTTCTGAGAATCTGCTTAGTGTTCTGTTAATTCATCTCACAGGGTTACATGTGTATATCGTGGATCTCTTTGCTAGCCTTATTTCTGTGGAATCTGAGAACAGATATTTCTGATCCCTTTGAAGACTATAGGGCCAAAGGAAATATCCTGCGATAACAAAGAGAAAGAAGCTTTCTGAGAAACTTCTTTGTGTTCTGTGAAATCATCTCACAGATTTACAGCTTTCCCCTCAAGAAGCCTTTAACTAAGACTGTTCTTGTGAAATTGGCAAAGAGATATTTGGAAGCCCATAGAGGGCTATGGTGAAAAAGGAAATATCCTCAGATGAAATCTGGAAAGAAGCTTTCTGAGAAACTGCTTAGTGTTCTGTGAATTCATCTCACAGAGTTACATCTGTATTTCGTGGATCTCTTTGCTAGCCTTATTTCTGTGGAATCTGAGAAAAGATATTTCGGATCCCTATGAAGACTATAGGGCCAAAGGAAATATCCTCCGATAACAAAGAGAAAGAAGCTTTCTGAGAAACTTCTTTCTGTTCTGTGAAATCATCTCACAGAGTCACAGCTTTCCTCTCAAGAAGCCTTTCGCTAAGACAGTTCTTGTGGAAATGGCAAAGTGATATTTGTAAGCCCATAGAGGGCTATGGTGAAAAAGGAAATATCCTCAGATGAAATCTGGAAAGAAGTTTTCTGAGAAACTGCTTAGTGTTCTGTGAATTCATCTCACAGAGTTACATCTGTATTTCGTGGATCTCTTTGTTAGCCTTATTTCTGTGGAATCTGAGAACAGAGATTTCGGATCCCTTTGAAGACTACAGGGCCAAAGGAAATATCCTCCGATAACAAAGAGAAAGAAGCTTTCTGAGAAACTTCTTTGTGTTCTGTGAAATCATCTCACAGAGTTACAGCATTCCCCTCAAGAAGCCTTTCGCTCAGACAGTTCTTGTGGAATTGGCAAAGAGATATTTGGAAGCCCATAGATGACTACGGTGAAAAAGGAAATATCCTCAGATGAAATCTGGAAAGAAGCTTTCTGAGAAACTGCTTAGTGTTCTGTGAATTCATCTCACAGAGTTACATGTGTATTTCGTGGATCTCTTTGTTAGCCTTATTTCTGTGGAATCTGAGAAAAGATATTTCGGATCCCTATGAAGACTATAGGGCCAAAGGAAATATCCTCCGATAACAAAGAGAAAGAAGCTTTCTGAGAAACTTCTTTGTGTTCTGTGAAATCATCTCACAGAGTTACAGCTTTCCCCTCAATAAGCCTTTCGCTAAGACAGTTCCTGTGGAATTGGCAAAGTGATATTTGGAAGCCCATAGAGGGCTATGGTGAAAAAGGAAATATCCTCAGATGAAATCTGGAAAGAAGCTTTCTGAGAAACTGCTTAGTGTTCTGTGAATTCATCTCACAGAGTTACATCTGTATTTCGTGGATCTCTTTGCTAGCCTTATTTCTGTGTAATCTGAGAACAGATATTTCGGATCCCTTTGAAGACTATAGAGCCAAAGGAAATATCCTCCGATAACAGAGAGAAAGAAGCTTTCTGAGAAACTTCTTTCTGTTCTCTGAAATCATGTCACAGAGTTACAGCTTTCCCCTCAAGAAGCCTTTCGCTAGGACAGTTCTTGTGTAATTGGCAAAGAGATATTTGGAAGCCCATAGAGGGCTATGGTGACAAAGGAAATATCCTCAGATGAAATCTGGAAAAAAGCTTTCTGAGAAACTGCTTAGTGTTCTTTGAATTCATCTCACAGAGTTACATCTGTATTTCGTGGATCTCTTTGCTAGCCTTTTTTCTGTGGAATCTGAGAACAGATATTTCGGATCCCTTTGAAGACTATAGGGCCAAAGGAAATATCCTGCGATAACAAAGAGAAAGAAGCTTTCTGAGAAACTTCTTTGTGTTCTGTGAATTCATCTCACAGAATAACAGCTTTCCCCTCAAGAAGCCTTTCGCTAAGACAGTTCTTGTGGAATTGGCAAAGTGATATTTGGAAGCCCATAGAGGGCTATGGTGAAAAAGGAAATATCCTCAGATGAAATCTGGAAAGAAGCTTTCTGAGAAACTGCTTAGTGTTCTGTGAATTCATCTCACAGAGTTACATCTGTGTTTCGTGGATCTCTTTGCTAGCCTTATTTCTGTGGAATCTGAGAACAGATATTTCGGATCCCTTTGAAGACTACAGGGCCAAAGGAAATATCCTGCGATAACAAAGAGAAAGATGCTTTCTTAGAAACTTCTTTGTGTTCTGTGAAGTCATCTCACAGAGTTACAGCTTTTCCCTCAAGAAGCCTTTAACTAAGACAGTTCTTGTGAAATTGGCATAGAGATATTTGGAAGCCCATAGAGGGCTATGGTGAAAAAGGAAATATCCTCAGATGAAATCTGGAAAGAAGCTTTCTGAGAAACTGCTTAGTGTTCTGTGAATTCATCTCACAGAGTTACATATGTATTTCGTGGATCTCTTTGCTAGCCTTATTTCTGTGGAATCTGAGAAAAGATATTTCGGATCCCTATGAAGACTATAGGGCCAAAGGAAATATCCTCCGATAACAAAGAGAAAGAAGCTTTCTGAGAAACTTCTTTGTGTTCTGTGAAATCATCTCACAGAGTTACAGCTTTCCCCTCAATAAGCCTTTCGCTAAGACAGTTCTTGTGTAATTGGCAAAGAGATATTTGGAAGCCCATAGAGGGCTATGGTGACAAAGGAAATATCCTCAGATGAAATCTGGAAAGAAGCTTTCTGAGAAACTGCTTAGTGTTCTGTGAATTCATCTCACAGAGTTACATCTGTATTTCGTGGATCTCTTTGCTAGCCTTATTTCTGTGGAATCTGAGAACAGATATTTCGGATCCCTTTGAAGACTATAGGGCCAAAGGAAATATCCTGCGATAACAAAGAGAAAGAAGCTTTCTGAGAAACTTCTTTGTGTTCTGTGAAATCATCTCACAGAATTACAGCTTTCCCCTCAAGAAGCCTTTCGCTAAGACAGTTCTTGTGGAATCGGCAAAGTGATATTTGGAAGCCCATAGAGGGCTATGGTGAAAAAGGAAATATCCTCAGAAGAAATCTGGAAAGAAGCTTTCTGAGAAACTGCTTAGTGTTCTGTGAATTCATCTCACAGAGTTACATCTGTATTTCGTGGATCTCTTTGCTAGCCTTATTTCTGTGGAATCTGAGAACAGATATTTCGGATCCCTTTGAAGACTATAGGGCCAAAGGAAATATCCTGCGATAACAAAGAGAAAGATGCTTTATTAGAAACTTTTTTGTGTTCTGTGAAATCATCTCACAGAGTTACAGCTTTTCCCTCAAGAAGCCTTTAACTAAGACAGTTCTTGTGAAATTGGCATAGAGATATTTGGAAGCCCATAGAGGGCTATGGTGAAAAAGGAAATATCCTCAGATGAAATCTGGAAAGAAGCTTTCTGAGAAACTGCTTAGTGTTCTGTGAATTCATCTCACAGAGTTACATATGTATTTCGTGGATCTCTTTGCTAGCCTTATTTCTGTGGAATCTGAGAAAAGATATTTCGGATCCCTATGAAGACTATAGGGCCAAAGGAAATATCCTCCGATAACAAAGAGAAAGAAGGTTTCTGAGAAACTTCTTTGTGTTCTGTGAAGTCATTTCACAGAGTTACAGCTTTCCCCTCAAGAAGCCTTTCGCTAAGACAGTTCTTGTGGAATAGGCAAAGTGATATTTGGAAGCCCATAGAGGGCTATGGTGAAAAAGGAAATATCCTCAGATGAAATCTGGAAAGAAGCTTTCTGAGAAACTGCTTAGTGTTCCGTGAATTCATCTCACAGAGTTACATGTGTATATCGTGGATCTCTTTGCTAGCCTTATTTCTGTGGAATCTGAGAAAAGATATTTCGGATCCCTTTGAAGACTATAGGGCCAAAGGAAATATCCTCAGATAACAAAGAGAAAGAAGCTTTCTGAGAAACTTCTTTCTGTTCTGTGAAATCATCTCACAGAGTCACAGCTTTCCTCTCAAGAAGCCTTTCGCTAGGACACTTCTTGTGGAAATGGCAAAGTGATATTTGTAAGCCCATAGAGGGCTATGGTGAAAAAGGAAATATCCTCAGATGAAATCTGGAAAGAAGCTTTCTGAGAAACTGCTTAGTGTTCTGTGAATTCATCTCACAGAGTTACATCTGTATTTCGTGGATCTCTTTGTTAGCCTTATTTCTGTGGAATCTGAGAACAGAGATTTCGGATCCCTTTGAAGACTATAGGGCCAAAGGAAATATCCTCCGATAACAAAGAGAAAGAAGGTTTCTGAGAAACTTCTTTGTGTTCTGTGAAATCATCTCACAGAGTTACAGCATTCCCCTCAAGAACCCTTTCGCTCAGACAGTTCTTGTGGAATTGGCAAAGAGATATTTGGAAGCCCATAGAGGACTACGGTGAAAAAGGAAGTATCCTCAGATGAAATCAGGAAAGAAGCTTTCTGAGAAACTGCTTAGTGTTCTGTGAATTCATCTCACAGAGTTACATGTGTATTTCGTGGATCTCTTTGCTAGCCTTATTTCTGTGGAATCTGAGAAAAGATATTTCGGATCCCTATGAAGACTATAGGGCCAAAGGAAATATCCTCCGATAACAAAGAGAAAGAAGCTTTCTGAGAAACTACTATGTGTTCTGTGAAATCATCTCACAGAGTTACAGCTTTCCCCTCAAGAAGCCTTTCGCTAGGACAGTTCTTGTGTAATTGGCAAAGAGATATTTGGAAGCCCATAGAGGGCTATGGTGAAAAAGGAAATATCCTCAGATGATATCTGGAAAGAAGCTTTCTGAGAAACTGCTTAGTGTTCTGTTAATTCATCTCACCGAGTTACATCTGTATTTCGTGGATCTCTTTGCTAGCCTTATTTCTGTGTAATCTGAGAACAGATATTTCGGATCCCTTTGAAGACTATAGAGCCAAAGGAAATATCCTCCGATAACAGAGAGAAAGAAGCTTTCTGAGAAACTTCTTTCTGTTCTCTGAAATCATGTCACAGAGTTACAGCTTTCCCCTCAAGAAGCCTTTCGCTAGGACAGTTCTTGTGTAATTGGCAAAGAGATATTTGGAAGCCCATAGAGGGCTATGGTGACAAAGGAAATATCCTCAGATGAAATCTGGAAAAAAGCTTTCTGAGAAACTGCTTAGTGTTCTTTGAATTCATCTCACAGAGTTACATCTGTATTTCGTGGATCTCTTTGCTAGCCTTTTTTCTGTGGAATCTGAGAACAGATATTTCGGATCCCTTTGAAGACTATAGGGCCAAAGGAAATATCCTGCGATAACAAAGAGAAAGAAGCTTTCTGAGAAACTTCTTTGTGTTCTGTGAATTCATCTCACAGAATAACAGCTTTCCCCTCAAGAAGCCTTTCGCTAAGACAGTTCTTGTGGAATTGGCAAAGTGATATTTGGAAGCCCATAGAGGGCTATGGTGAAAAAGGAAATATCCTCAGATGAAATCTGGAAAGAAGCTTTCTGAGAAACTGCTTAGTGTTCTGTGAATTCATCTCACAGAGTTACATCTGTATTTCGTGGATCTCTTTGCTAGCCTTATTTCTGTGGAATCTGAGAACAGATATTTCGGATCCCTTTGAAGACTATAGGGCCAAAGGAAATATCCTGCGATAACAAAGAGAAAGAAGCTTTCTGAGAAACTTCTTTCTGTTCTGTGAAATCATCTCACAGAGTTACAGCTTTCCCCTCAAGAAGCCTTTCGCTAAGACAGTTCTTGTGGAATTGGCAAAGTGATATTTGGAAGCCCATAGAGGGCTATGGTGAAAAAGGAAATATCCTCAGATGAAATCTGGAAAGAAGCTTTCTGAGAATCTGCTTAGTGTTCTGTGAATTCATCTCACAGAGTTACATCTGTATTTCGTGGATCTCTTTGTTAGCCTTATTTCTGTGGAATCTGAGAACAGAGATTTCGGATCCCTTTCAAGACTATAGGTCCAAAGGAAATATCCTCCGATAACAAAGAGAAAGAAGGTTTCTGAGAAACTTCTTTGTGTTCTGTGAAATCATCTCACAGAGTTACAGCATTCCCCTCAAGAAGCCTTTCGCTCAGACAGTTCTTGTGGAATTCGCAAAGAGATATTTGGAAGCCCATAGAGGACTACGGTGAAAAAGGAAATATCCTCAGATGAAATCTGGAAAGAAGCTTTCTGAGAAACTGCTTAGTGTTCTGTGAATTCATCTCACAGAGTTACATCTGTATTTCGTGGATCTCTTTGCTAGCCTTATTTCTGTGGAATCTGAGAAAAGATATTTCGGATCCCTATGAAGACTATAGGGCCAAAGGAAATATCCTCCGATAACAAAGAGAAAGAAGCTTTCTGAGAAACTACTATGTGTTCTGTGAAATCATCTCACAGAGTTACAGCTTGCCCCTCAAGAAGCCTTTCGCTAGGACAGTTCTTGTGTAATTGGCAAAGAGATATTTGGAAGCCCATAGAGGGCTATGGTGAAAAAGGAAATATCCTCAGATGATATCTGGAAAGAAGCTTTCTGAGAAACTGCTTAGTGTTCTGTTAATTCATCTCACCGAGTTACATCTGTATTTCGTGGATCTCTTTGCTAGCCTTATTTCTGTGTAATCTGAGAACAGATATTTCGGATCCCTTTGAAGACTATAGAGCCAAAGGAAATATCCTCCGATAACAAAGAGAAAGAAGCTTTCTGAGAAACTTCTTTGTGTTCTGTGAAATCATCTCACAGAGTTACAGCTTTCCCCTCAGGAAGCCTTTCGCTAGGACAGTTCTTGTGTAATTGGCAAAGAGATATTTGGAAGCCCATAGAGGGCTATGGTGACAAAGGAAATATCCTCAGATGAAATCTGGAAAGAAGCTTTCTGAGAATCTGCTTAGTGTTCTGTTAATTCATCTCACAGGGTTACATGTGTATATCGTGGATCTCTTTGCTAGCCTTATTTCTGTGGAATCTGAGAACAGATATTTCTGATCCCTTTGAAGACTATAGGGCCAAAGGAAATATCCTGCGATAACAAAGAGAAAGAAGCTTTCTGAGAAACTTCTTTGTGTTCTGTGAAATCATCTCACAGAGTTACAGCTTTCCCCTCAAGAAGCCTTTAACTAAGACTGTTCTTGTGAAATTGGCAAAGAGATATATGGAAGCCCTTAGAGGGCTATGGTGAAAAAGGAAATATCCTCAGATGAAATCTGGAAAGAAGCTTTCTGAGAAACTGCTTAGTGTTCTGTGAATTCATCTCACAGAGTTACATCTGTATTTCGTGGATCTCTTGCTAGCCTTATTTCTGTGGAATCTGAGAACAGATATTTCGGATCCCTTTGAAGACTATAGGGCCAAAGGAAATATCCTGCGATAACAAAGAGAAAGAAGGTTTCTGAGAAACTTCTTTCTGTTCTGTGAAATCATCTCACAGAGTTACAGCTTTCCCCTCAAGAAGCCTTTCGCTAAGACAGTTCTTGTGGAATTGGCAAAGTGATATTTGGAAGCCCATAGAGGGCTATGGTGAAAAAGGAAATATCCTCAGATGAAATCTGGAAAGAAGCTTTCTGAGAATCTGCTTAGTGTTCTGTGAATTCATCTCACAGAGTTACATCTGTATTTCGTGCATCTCTTTGTTATCCTTATTTCTGTGGAATCTGAGAACAGAGATTTCGGATCCCTTTGAAGACTATAGGGCCAAAGGAAATATCCTCCGATAACAAAGAGAAAGAAGGTTTCTGAGAAACTTCTTTGTGTTCTGTGAAATCATCTCACAGAGTTACAGCATTCCCCCCAAGAAGCCTTTCGCTCAGACAGTTCTTGTGGAATTGGCAAAGAGATATTTGGAAGCCCATAGAGGACTACGGTGAAAAAGGAAATATCCTCAGATGAAATCTGGAAAGAAGCTTTCTGAGAAACTGCCTAGTGTTCTGTGAATTCATCTCACAGAGTTACATGTGTATTTCGTGGATCTCTTTGCTAGCCTTATTTCTGTGGAATCTGAGAAAAGATATTTCGGATCCCTAGGAAGACTATAGGGCCAAAGGAAATATCCTCCGATAACAAAGAGAAAGAAGCTTTCTGAGAAACTACTATGTGTTCTGTGAAATCATCTCACAGAGTTACAGCTTTCCCCTCAAGAAGCCTTTCGCTAGGACAGTTCTTGTGTAATTGGCAAAGAGATATTTGGAAGCCCATAGAGGGCTATGGTGAAAAAGGAAATATCCTCAGATGATATCTGGAAAGAAGCTTTCTGAGAAACTGCTTAGTGTTCTGTTAATTCATCTCTCCGAGTTACATCTGTATTTCGTGGATCTCTTTGCTAGCCTTATTTCTGTGTAATCTGAGAACAGATATTTCGGATCCCTTTGAAGACTATAGAGCCAAAGGAAATATCCTCCGACAACAGAGAGAAAGAAGCTTTCTGAGATACTTCTTTGTGTTCTGTGAAATCATCTCACAGAGTTACAGCTTTCCCCTCAAGAAGCCTTTGGCTAGGACAGTTCTTGTGTAATTGGCAAAGAGATATTTGGAAGCCCATAGAGGGCTATGGTGACAAAGGAAATATCCTCAGATGATATCTGGAAAGAAGCTTTCTGAGAAACTGCTTAGTGTTCTGTTAATTCATCTCACCGAGTTACATCTGTATTTCGTGGATCTCTTTGCTAGCCTTATTTCTGTGTAATCTGAGAACAGATATTTCGGATCCCTTTGAAGACTATAGAGCCAAAGGAAATATCCTCCGATAACAAAGAGAAAGAAGCTTTCTGAGAAACTTCTTTGTGTTCTGTGAAATCATCTCACAGAGTTACAGCTTTCCCCACAAGAAGCCTTTCGCTAGGACAGTTCTTGTGTAATTGGCAAAGAGATATTTGGAAGCCCATAGAGGGCTATGGTGACAAAGGAAATATCCTCAGATGAAATCTGGAAAGAAGCTTTCTGAGAAACTGCTTAGTGTTCTGTGAATTCATCTCACAGAGTTACATCTGTATTTCGTGGATCTCTTTGCTAGCCTTTTTTCTGTGGAATCTGAGAACAGATATTTCGGATCCCTTTGAAGACTATAGGGCCAAAGGAAATATCCTGCGATAACAAAGAGAAAGAAGCTTTCTGAGAAACTTCTTTGTGTTCTGTGAAATCATCTCACAGAACTACAGCTTTCCCCTAAAGAAGCCTTTCGCTAAGACAGTTCTTGTGGAATTGGCAAAGTGATATTTGGAAGCCCATAGAGGGCTATTGTGAAAAAGGAAATATCCTCAGATGAAATCTGGAAAAAAGCTTTCTGAGAAACTGCTTAGTGTTCTGTGAATTCATCTCACAGAGTTACATATGTATTTCGTGGATCTCTTTGCTAGCCTTATTTCTGTGGAATCTGAGAAAAGATATTTCGGATCCCTATGAAGACTATAGGGCCAAAGGAAATATCCTCCGATAACAAAGAGAAAGAAGCTTTCTGAGAAACTTCTTTCTGTTCTGTGAAATCATCTCACAGAGTCACAGCTTTCCTCTCAAGAAGCCTTTCGCTAAGACAGTTCTTGTGGAAATGGCAAAGTGATATTTGTAAGCCCATAGAGGGCTATGGTGAAAAAGGAAATATCCTCAGATGAAATCTGGAAAGAAGCTTTCTGAGAAACTGCTTAGTGTTCTGTGAATTCATCTCACAGAGTTACATCTGTATTTCGTGGATCTCTTTGTTAGCCTTATTTCTGTGGAATCTGAGAACAGAGATTTCGGATCCCTTTGAAGACTATAGGGCCAAAGGAAATATCCTCCGATAACAAAGAGAAAGAAGGTTTCTGAGAAACTTCTTTCTGTTCTGTGAAATCATCTCACAGAGTTACAGCTTTCCCCTCAAGAAGCCTTTCGCTCAGACAGTTCTTGTGGAATTGGCAAAGAGATATTTGGAAGCCCATAGATGACTACGGTGAAAAAGGAAATATCCTCAGATGAAATCTGGAAAGAAGCTTTCTGAGAAACTGCTTAGTGTTCTGTGAATTCATCTCACAGAGTTACATGTGTATTTCGTGGATCTCTTTGCTAGCCTTATTTCTGTGGAATCTGAGAAAAGATATTTCGGATCCCTATGAAGACTATAGGGCCAAAGGAAATATCCTCCGATAACAAAGAGAAAGAAGCTTTCTGAGAAACTTCTATGTGTTCTGTGAAATCATCTCACAGAGTTACAGCTTTCCCCTCAAGAAGCCTTTCACTAGGACAGTTCTTGTGTAATTGGCAAAGAGATATTTGGAAGCCCATAGAGGGCTATGGTGAAAAAGGAAATATCCTCAGATGATATCTGGAAAGAAGCTTTCTGAGAAACTGCTTAGTGTTCTGTTAATTCATCTCACCGAGTTACATCTGTATTTCGTGGATCTCTTTCCTAGCCTTATTTCTGTGTAATCTGAGAACAGATATTTCGGATCCCTTTGAAGACTATAGAGCCAAAGGAAATATCCTCCGATAACAAAGAAAAAGAAGCTTTCTGAGAAACTTCTTTGTGTTCTGTGAAATCATCTCACAGAGTTACAGCTTTCCCCTCAAGAAGCCTTTCGCTAGGACAGTTCTTGTGTAATTGGCAAAGAGATATTTGGAAGCCCATAGAGGGCTATGGTGAAAAAGGAAATATCCTCAGATGAAATCTGGAAAGAAGCTTTCTGAGAATCTGCTTAGTGTTCTGTTAATTCATCTCACAGGGTTACATGTGTATATCGTGGATCTCTTTGCTAGCCTTATTTCTGTGGAATCTGAGAACAGATATTTCGGATCCCTTTGAAGACTATAGGGCCAAAGGAAATATCCTGCGATAACAAAGAGAAAGAAGCTTTCTGAGAAACTTCTTTGTGTTCTGTGAAATCATCTCACAGAGTTACAGCTTTCCCCTCAAGAAGCCTTTCGCTAGGACAGTTCTTGTGTAATTGGCAAAGAGATATTTGGAAGCCCATAGAGGGCTATGGTGACAAAGGAAATATCCTCAGATGAAATCTGGAAAGTAGCTTTCTGAGAAACTGCTTAGTGTTCTGTGAATTCATCTCACAGAGTTACATCTGTATTTCGTGGATCTCTTTGCTAGCCTTATTTCTGTGGAATCTGAGAACAGATATTTCGGATCCCTTTGAAGACTATAGGGCCAAAGGAAATATCCTGCGATAACAAAGAGAAAGAAGCTTTCTGAGAAACTTCTTTGTGTTCTGTGAAATCATCTCACAGAATTACAGCTTTCCCCTCAAGAAGCCTTTCGCTAAGACAGTTCTTGTGGAATTGGCAAAGTGATATTTGGAAGCCCATAGAGGGCTATGGTGAAAAAGGAAATATCCTCAGATGAAATCTGGAAAGAAGCTTTCTGAGAAACTGCTTGGTGTTCTGTGAATTCATGTCACAGAGTTACATCTGTATTTCGTGGATCTCTTTGCTAGCCTTATTTCTGTGGAATCTGAGAACAGATATTTCGGATCCCTTTGAAGACTATAGGGCCAAAGGAAATATCCTGCGATAACAAAGAGAAAGATGCTTTCTGAGAAACTTCTTTGTGTTCTGTGAAATCATCTCACAGAGTTACAGCTTTTCCCTCAAGAAGCCTTTAATTAAGACAGTTCTTGTGAAATTGGCATAGAGATATTTGGAAGCCCATAGAGGGCTATGGTGAAAAAGGAAATATCCTCAGATGAAATCTGGAAAGAAGCTTTCTGTGAAACGGCTTAGTGTTCTGTGAATTCATCTCACAGAGTTACATATGTATTTCGTGGATCTCTTTGCTAGCCTTATTTCTGTGGAATCTGAGAAAAGATATTTCGGATCCCTATGAAGACTATAGGGCCAAAGGAAATATCCTGCGATAACAAAGAGAAAGAAGCTTTCTGAGAAACTTCTTTGTGTTCTGTGAAATCATCTCACAGAGTTACAGCTTTCCCCTCAATAAGCCTTTCGCTAAGACAGTTCTTGTGGAATTGGCAAAGTGATATTTGGAAGCCCATAGAGGGCTATGGTGAAAAAGGAAATATCCTCAGATGAGATCTGGAAAGAAGCTTTCTGAGAAACTGCTTAGTGTTCTGTGAATTCATCTCACAGAGTTACATCTGTATTTCGTGGATCTCTTTGCTAGCCTTATTTCTGTGGAATCTGAAAACAGATATTTCGGATCCCTTTGAAGACTATAGGGCCAAAGGAAATATCCTGCGATAACAAAGAGAAAGAAGCTTTCTGAGAAACTTCTTTCTCTTCTCTGAAATCATTAAACAGAGTTACAGCTTTCCCCGCAAGAAGCCTTTCGCTAGGACAGTTCTTGTGTAATTGGCAAAGAGATATTTGGAAGCCCATAGAGGGCTATGGTGACAAAGGAAATATCCTCAGATGAAATCTGGAAAGAAGCTTTCTGAGAAACTGCTTAGTGTTCTGTGAATTCATCTCACAGAGTTACATCTGTATTTCGTGGATCTCTTTGCTAGCCTTATTTCTGTGGAATCTGAGAACAGATATTTCGGATCCCTTTGAAGACTATAGGGCCAAAGGAAATATCCTGCGATAACAACGAGAAAGAAGCTTTCTGAGAAACTTCTTTCTGTTGTGTGAAATCATCTCACAGAGTTACAGCTTTCCCCTCAAGAAGCCTTTCGCTAAGACAGTTCTTGTGGAATTGGCAAAGTGATATTTGGAAGCCCATAGAGGGCTATGGTGAAAAAGGAAATATCCTCAGATGAAATCTGGAAAGAAGTTTTCTGAGAAACTGCTTAGTGTTCTGTGAATTCATCTCACAGAGTTACATCTGTATTTCGTGGATCTCTTTGCTAGCCTTATTTCTGTGGAATCTGAGAAAAGATATTTCGGATCCCTATGAAGACTATAGGGCCAAAGGAAATATCCTCCGATAACAAAGAGAAAGAAGCTTTCTGAGAAACTTCTTTGTGTTCTGTGAAATCATCTCACAGAGTTACAGCTTTCCCCTCAATAAGCCTTTCGCTAAGACAGTTCTTGTGTAATTGGCAAAGAGATATTTGGAAGCCCATAGAGGGCTATGGTGACAAAGGAAATATCCTCAGATGAAATCTGGAAAGAAGCTTTCTGAGAAACTGCTTAGTGTTCTGTGAATTCATCTCACAGAGTTACATCTGTATTTCGTGGATCTCTTTGCTAGCCTTATTTCTGTGGAATCTGAGAACAGATATTTCGGATCCCTTTGAAGACTATAGGGCCAAAGGAAATATCCTGCGATAACAAAGAGAAAGAAGCTTTCTGAGAAACTTCTTTGTGTTCTGTGAAATCATCTCACAGAATTACAGCTTTCCCCTCAAGAAGCCTTTCGCTAAGACAGTTCTTGTGGAATTGGCAAAGTGATATTTGGAAGCCCATAGAGGGCTATGGTGAAAAAGGAAATATCCTCAGAAGAAATCTGGAAAGAAGCTTTCTGAGAAACTGCTTAGTGTTCTGTGAATTCATCTCACAGAGTTACATCTGTATTTCGTGGATCTCTTTGCTAGCCTTATTTCTGTGGAATCTGAGAACAGATATTTCGGATCCCTTTGAAGACTATAGGGCCAAAGGAAATATCCTGCGATAACAAAGAGAAAGATGCTTTCTTAGAAACTTCTTTTTGTTCTGTGAAGTCATCTCACAGAGTTACAGCTTTTCCCTCAAGAAGCCTTTAACTAAGACAGTTCTTGTGAAATTGGCATAGAGATATTTGGAAGCCCATAGAGGGCTATGGTGAAAAAGGAAATATCCTCAGATGAAATCTGGAAAGAAGCTTTCTGAGAAACTGCTTAGTGTTCTGTGAATTCATCTCACCGAGTTACATCTGTATTTCGTGGATCTCTTTGCTAGCCTTATTTCTGTGGAATCTGAGAAAAGATATTTCGGATCCCTATGAAGACTATAGGGCCAAAGGAAATATCCTCCGATAACAAAGAGAAAGAAGCTTTCTGAGAAACTTCTTTGTGTTCTGTGAAATCATCTCACAGAGTTACAGCTTTCCCCTCAATAAGCCTTTCGCTAAGACAGTTCTTGTGTAATTGGCAAAGAGATATTTGGAAGCCCATAGAGGGCTATGGACACAGGAAATATCCTCAGATGAAATCTGGAAAGAAGCTTTCTGAGAAACTGCTTAGTGTTCTGTGAATTCATCTCACAGAGTTACATCTGTATTTCGTGGATCTCTTTGCTAGCCTTATTTCTGTGGAATCTGAGAACAGATATTTCGGATCCCTTTGAAGACTATAGGGCCAAAGGAAATATCCTGCGATAACAAAGAGAAAGAAGCTTTCTGAGAAACTTCTTTGTGTTCTGTGAAATCATCTCACAGAATTACAGCTTTCCCCTCAAGAAGCCTTTCGCTAAGACAGTTCTTGTGGAATTGGCAAAGTGATATTTGGAAGCCCATGGAGGGCTATGGTGAAAAAGGAAATATCCTCAGATGAAATCTGGAAAGAAGCTTTCTGAGAAACTGCTTAGTGTTCTCTTAATTCATCTCACAGAGTTACATCTGTATTTCGTGGATCTCTTTGCTAGCCTTATTTCTGTGGAATCTGAGAACAGATATTTCGGATCCCTTTGAAGACTATAGGGCCAAAGGAAATATCCTGCGATAACAAAGAGAAAGATGCTTTCTTAGAAACTTTTTTGTGTTCTGTGAAATCATCTCACAGAGTTACAGCTTTTCCCTCAAGAAGCCTTTAACTAAGACAGTTCTTGTGAAATTGGCATAGAGATATTTGGAAGCCCTTAGAGGGCTATGGTGAAAAAGGAAATATCCTCAGATGAAATCTGGAAAGAAGCTTTCTGAGAAACTGCTTAGTGTTCTGTGAATTCATCTCACAGAGTTACATATGTATTTCGTGGATCTCTTTGCTAGCCTTATTTCTGTGGAATCTGAGAAAAGATATTTCGGATCCCTATGAAGACTATAGGGCCAAAGGAAATATCCTCCGATAACAAAGAGAAAGAAGCTTTCTGAGAAACTTCTTTGTGTTCTGTGAAATCATTTCACAGAGTTACAGCTTTCCCCTCAAGAAGCCTTTCGCTAAGACAGTTCTTGTGGAATAGGCAAAGTGATATTTGGAAGCCCATAGAGGGCTATGGTGAAAAAGGAAATATCCTCAGATGAAATCTGGAAAGAAGCTTTCTGAGAAACTGCTTAGTGTTCTGTGAATTCATCTCACAGAGTTACATGTGTATATCGTGGATCTCTTTGCTAGCCTTATTTCTGTGGAATCTGAGAAAAGATATTTCGGATCCCTTTGAAGACTATAGGGCCACAGGAAATATCCTCAGATAACAAAGAGAAAGAAGCTTTCTGAGAAACTTCTTTCTGTTCTGTGAAATCATCTCACAGAGTCACAGCTTTCCTCTCAAGAAGCCTTTCGCTAGGACACTTCTTGTGGAAATGGCAAAGTGATATTTGTAAGCCCATAGAGGGCTATGGTGAAAAAGGAAATATCCTCAGATGAAATCTGGAAAGAAGCTTTCTGAGAAACTGCTTAGTGTTCTGTGAATTCATCTCACAGAGTTACATCTGTATTTCGTGGATCTCTTTGTTAGCCTTATTTCTGTGGAATCTGAGAACAGAGATTTCGGATCCCTTTGAAGACTATAGGGCCAAAGGAAATATCCTCCGATAACAAAGAGAAAGAAGGTTTCTGAGAAACTTCTTTGTGTTCTGTGAAATCATCTCACAGAGTTACAGCATTCCCCTCAAGAAGCCTTTCGCTCAGACAGTTCTTGTGGAATTGGCAAAGAGATATTTGGAAGCCCATAGAGGACTACGGTGAAAAAGGAAATATAATCAGATGAAATCTGGAAAGAAGCTTTCTGAGAAACTGCTTAGTGTTCTGTGAATTCATCTCACAGAGTTACATCTGTATTTCGTGGATCTCTTTGCTAGCCTTATTTCTGTGTAATCTGAGAACAGATATTTCGGATCCCTTTGAAGACTATAGGGCCAAAGGAAATATCCTGCGATAACAAAGAGAAAGAAGCTTTCTGAGAAACTTCTTTGTGTTCTGTGAAATCATCTCACAGAGTTACAGCTTTCCCCTCAAGAAGACTTTCGCTAGGACAGTTCTTGTGTAATTGGCAAAGAGATATTTGGAAGCCCATAGACGGCTATGGTGACAAAGGAAATATCCTCAGATGAAATCTGGAAAGAAGCTTTCTGAGAAACTGCTTAGTGTTCTGTGAATTCATCTCACAGAATTACATCTGTATTTCGTGGATCTCTTTGCTAGCCTTATTTCTGTGGAATCTGAGAACAGATATTTCGGATCCCTTTGAAGACTATAGGGCCAAAGGAAATATCCTGCGATAACAAAGAGAAAGAAGCTTTCTGAGAAACTTCTTTGTGTTCTGTGAAATCATCTCACGGAATTACAGCTTTCCCTTCAAGAAGCCTTTCGCTAAGACAGTTCTTGTGGAATTGGCAAAGTGATATTTGGAAGCCCATAGAGGGCTATTGTGAAAAAGGAAATATCCTCAGATGAAATCTGGAAAAAAGCTTTCTGAGAAACTGCTTAGTGTTCTGTGAATTCATCTCACAGAGTTACATATGTATTTCGTGGATCTCTTTGCTAGCCTTATTTCTGTGGAATCTGAGAAAAGATATTTCGGATCCCTATGAAGACTATAGGGCCAAAGGAAATATCCTCCGATAACAAAGAGAAAGAAGCTTTCTGAGAAACTTCTTTCTGTTCTGTGAAATCATCTCACAGAGTCACAGCTTTCCTCTCAAGAAGCCTTTCGCTAAGACAGTTCTTGTGGAAATGGCAAAGTGATATTTGTAAGCCCATAGAGGGCTATGGTGAAAAAGGAAATATCCTCAGATGAAATCTGGAAAGAAGTTTTCTGAGAAACTGCTTAGTGTTCTGTGAATTCATCTCACAGAGTTACATCTGTATTTCGTGGATCTCTTTGTTAGCCTTATTTCTGTGGAATCTGAGAACAGAGATTTCGGATCCCTTTGAAGACTATAGGGCCAAAGGAAATATCCTCCGATAACAAAGAGAAAGAAGCTTTCTGAGAAACTTCTTTGTGTTCTGTGAAATCATCTCACAGAGTTACAGCATTCCCCTCAAGAAGCCTTTCGCTCAGACAGTTCTTGTGGAATTGGCAAAGAGATATTTGGAAGCCCATAGATGACTACGGTGAAAAAGGAAATATCCTCAGATGAAATCTGGAAAGAAGCTTTCTGAGAAACTGCTTAGTGTTCTGTGAATTCATCTCACAGAGTTACATGTGTATTTCGTGGATCTCTTTGTTAGCCTTATTTCTGTGGAATCTGAGAAAAGATATTTCGGATCCCTATGAAGACTATAGGGCCAAAGGAAATATCCTCCGATAACAAAGAGAAAGAAGCTTTCTGAGAAACTTCTTTGTGTTCTGTGAAATCATCTCACAGAGTTACAGCTTTCCCCTCAATAAGCCTTTCGCTAAGACAGTTCTTGTGGAATTGGCAAAGTGATATTTGGAAGCCCATAGAGGGCTATGGTGAAAAAGGAAATATCCTCAGATGAAATCTGGAAAGAAGCTTTCTGAGAAACTGCTTAGTGTTCTGTGAATTCATCTCACAGAGTTACATCTGTATTTCGTGGATCTCTTTGCTAGCCTTATTTCTGTGGAATCTGAAAACAGATATTTCGGATCCCTTTGAAGACTATAGGGCCAAAGGAAATATCCTGCGATAACAAAGAGAAAGAAGCTTTCTGAGAAACTTCTTTCTGTTCTCTGAAATCATGTCACAGAGTTACAGCTTTCCCCTCAAGAAGCCTTTCGCTAGGACAGTTCTTGTGTAATTGGCAAAGAGATATTTGGAAGCCCATAGAGGGCTATGGTGACAAAGGAAATATCCTCAGATGAAATCTGGAAAAAAGCTTTCTGAGAAACTGCTTAGTGTTCTGTGAATTCATCTCACAGAGTTACATCTGTATTTCGTGGATCTCTTTGCTAGCCTTTTTTCTGTGGAATCTGAGAACAGATATTTCGGATCCCTTTGAAGACTATAGGGCCAAAGGAAATATCCTGCGATAACAAAGAGAAAGAAGCTTTCTGAGAAACTTCGTTGTGTTCTGTGAATTCATCTCACAGAATAACAGCTTTCCCCTCAAGAAGCCTTTCGCTAAGGCAGTTCTTGTGGAATTGGCAAAGTGATATTTGGAAGCCCATAGAGGGCTATGGTGAAAAAGGAAATATCCTCAGATGAAATCTGGAAAGAAGCTTTCTGAGAAACTGCTTAGTGTTCTGTGAATTCATCTCACAGAGTTACATCTGTATTTCGTGGATCTCTTTGCTAGCCTTATTTCTGTGGAATCTGAGAACAGATATTTCGGATCCCTTTGAAGACTATAGGGCCAAAGGAAATATCCTGCGATAACAAAGAGAAAGAAGCTTTCTGAGAAACTTCTTTCTGTTCTGTGAAATCATCTCACAGAGTTACAGCTTTCCCCTCAAGAAGCCTTTCGCTAAGACAGTTCTTGTGGAATTGGCAAAGTGATATTTGGAAGCCCATAGAGGGCTATGGTGAAAAAGGAAATATCCTCAGATGAAATCTGGAAAGAAGCTGTCTGAGAATCTACTTAGTGTTCTGTTAATTCATCTCACAGAGTTACATCTGTATTTCGTGGATCTCTTTGTTAGCCTTATTTCTGTGGAATCTGAGAACAGAGATTTCGGATCCCTTTGAAGACTATAGGGCCAAAGGAAATATCCTCCGATAACAAAGAGAAAGAAGGTTTCTGAGAAACTTCTTTGTGTTCTGTGAAATCATCTCACAGAGTTACAGCATTCCCCTCAAGAAGCCTTTCGCTCAGACAGTTCTTGTGGAATTGGCAAAGAGATATTTGGAAGCCCATAGAGGACTACGGTGAAAAAGGAAATATCCTCAGATGAAATCCGGAAAGAAGCTTTCTGAGAATCTGCTTAGTGTTCTGTGAATTCATCTCACAGAGTTACATCTGTATTTCGTGGATCTCTTTGCTAGCCTTATTTCTGTGGAATCTGAGAAAAGATATTTCGGATCCCTATGAAGACTATAGGGCCAAAGGAAATATCCTCTGATAACAAAGAGAAAGAAGCTTTCTGAGAAACTACTATGTGTTCTGTGAAATCATCTCACAGAGTTACAGCTTTCCCCTCAAGAAGCCTTTCGCTAGGACAGTTCTTGTGTAATTGGCAAAGAGATATTTGGAAGCCCATAGAGGGCTATGGTGAAAAAGGAAATATCCTCAGATGATATCTGGAAAGAAGCTTTCTGAGAAACTGCTTAGTGTTCTGTTAATTCATCTCACCGAGTTACATCTGTATTTCTTGGATCTCTTTGCTAGCCTTATTTCTGTGTAATCTGAGAACAGATATTTCGGATCCCTTTGAAGACTATAGAGCCAAAGGAAATATCCTCTGATAACAAAGAGAAAGAAGCTTTCTGAGAAACTTCTTTGTGTTCTGTGAAATCATCTCACAGAGTTACAGCTTTCCCCTCAAGAAGCCTTTCGCTAGGACAGTTCTTGTGTAATTGGCAAAGAGATATTTGGAAGCCCATAGAGGGCTATGGTGACAAAGGAAATATCCTCAGATGAAATCTGGATAGAAGCTTTCTGAGAATCTGCTTAGTGTTCTGTTAATTCATCTCACAGGGTTACATGTGTATATCGTGGATCTCTTTGCTAGCCTTATTTCTGTGGAATCTGAGAACAGATATTTCTGATCCCTTTGAAGACTATAGGGCCAAAGGAAATATCCTGCGATAACAAAGAGAAAGAAGCTTTCTGAGAAACTTCTTTGTGTTCTGTGAAATCATCTCACAGATTTACAGCTTTCCCCTCAAGAAGCCTTTAACTAAGACTGTTCTTGTGAAATTGGCAAAGAGATATTTGGAAGCCCATAGAGGGCTATGGTGAAAAAGGAAATATCCTCAGATGAAATCTGGAAAGAAGCTTTCTGAGAAACTGCTTAGTGTTCTGTGAATTCATCTCACAGAGTTACATCTGTATTTCGTGGATCTCTTTGCTAGCCTTATTTCTGTGGAATCTGAGAAAAGATATTTCGGATCCCTATGAAGACTATAGGGCCAAAGGAAATATCCTCCGATAACAAAGAGAAAGAAGCTTTCTGAGAAACTTCTTTCTGTTCTGTGAAATCATCTCACAGAGTCACAGCTTTCCTCTCAAGAAGCCTTTCGCTAAGACAGTTCTTGTGGAAATGGCAAAGTGATATTTGTAAGCCCATAGAGGGCTATGGTGAAAAAGGAAATATCCTCAGATGAAATCTGGAAAGAAGTTTTCTGAGAAACTGCTTAGTGTTCTGTGAATTCATCTCACAGAGTTACATCTGTATTTCGTGGATCTCTTTGTTAGCCTTATTTCTGTGGAATCTGAGAACAGAGATTTCGGATCCCTTTGAAGACTATAGGGCCAAAGGAAATATCCTCCGATAACAAAGAGAAAGAAGCTTTCTGAGAAACTTCTTTGTGTTCTGTGAAATCATCTCACAGAGTTACAGCATTCCCCTCAAGAAGCCTTTCGCTCAGACAGTTCTTGTGGAATTGGCAAAGAGATATTTGGAAGCCCATAGATGACTACGGTGAAAAAGGAAATATCCTCAGATGAAATCTGGAAAGAAGCTTTCTGAGAAACTGCTTAGTGTTCTGTGAATTCATCTCACAGAGTTACATGTGTATTTCGTGGATCTCTTTGTTAGCCTTATTTCTGTGGAATCTGAGAAAAGATATTTCGGATCCCTATGAAGACTATAGGGCCAAAGGAAATATCCTCCGATAACAAAGAGAAAGAAGCTTTCTGAGAAACTTCTTTGTGTTCTGTGAAATCATCTCACAGAGTTACAGCTTTCCCCTCAATAAGCCTTTCGCTAAGACAGTTCCTGTGGAATTGGCAAAGTGATATTTGGAAGCCCATAGAGGGCTATGGTGAAAAAGGAAATATCCTCAGATGAAATCTGGAAAGAAGCTTTCTGAGAAACTGCTTAGTGTTCTGTGAATTCATCTCACAGAGTTACATCTGTATTTCGTGGATCTCTTTGCTAGCCTTATTTCTGTGGAATCTGAAAACAGATATTTCGGATCCCTTTGAAGACTATAGGGCCAAAGGAAATATCCTGCGATAACAAAGAGAAAGAAGCTTTCTGAGAAACTTCTTTCTGTTCTCTGAAATCATGTCACAGAGTTACAGCTTTCCCCTCAAGAAGCCTTTCGCTAGGACAGTTCTTGTGTAATTGGCAAAGAGATATTTGGAAGCCCATAGAGGGCTATGGTGAAAAAGGAAATATCCTCAGATGAAATCTGGAAAGAAGCTTTCTGAGAAACTGCTTAGTGTTCTGTGAATTCATCTCACAGAGTTACATCTGTATTTCGTGGATCTCTTTGCTAGCCTTTTTTCTGTGGAATCTGAGAACAGATATTTCGGATCCCTTTGAAGACTATAGGGCCAAAGGAAATATCCTGCGATAACAAAGAGAAAGAAGCTTTCTGAGAAACTTCGTTGTGTTCTGTGAATTCATCTCACAGAATAACAGCTTTCCCCTCAAGAAGCCTTTCGCTAAGACAGTTCTTGTGGAATTGGCAAAGTGATATTTGGAAGCCCATAGAGGGCTATGGTGAAAAAGGAAATATCCTCAGATGAAATCTGGAAAGAAGCTTTCTGAGAAACTGCTTAGTGTTCTGTGAATTCATCTCACAGAGTTACATCTGTATTTCGTGGATCTCTTTGCTAGCCTTATTTCTGTGGAATCTGAGAACAGATATTTCGGATCCCTTTGAAGACTATAGGGCCAAAGGAAATATCCTGCGATAACAAAGAGAAAGAAGCTTTCTGAGAAACTTCTTTCTGTTCTGTGAAATCATCTCACAGACTTACAGCTTTCGCCTCAAGAAGCCTTTCGCTAAGACAGTTCTTGTGGAATTGGCAAAGTGATATTTGGAAGCCCATAGAGGGCTATGGTGAAAAAGGAAATATCCTCAGATGAAATCTGGAAAGAAGCTTTCTGAGAAACTGCTTAGTGTTCTGTGAATTCATCTCACAGAGTTACATCTGTATTTCGTGGATCTCTTTGCTAGCCTTATTTCTGTGGAATCTGAGAACAGATATTTCGGATCCCTTTGAAGACTATAGGGCCAAAGGAAATATCCTGCGATAACAAAGAGAAAGAAGGTTTCTGAGAAACTTCTTTCTGTTCTGTGAAATCATCTCACAGAGTTACAGCTTTCCCCTCAAGAAGCCTTTCGCTAAGACAGTTCTTGTGGAATTGGCAAAGTGATATTTGGAAGCCCATAGAGGGCTATGGTGAAAAAGGAAATATCCTCAGATGAAATCTGGAAAGAAGCTTTCTGAGAATCTGCTTAGTGTTCTGTGAATTCATCTCACAGAGTTACATCTGTATTTCGTGCATCTCTTTGTTATCCTTATTTCTGTGGAATCTGAGAACAGAGATTTCGGATCCCTTTGAAGACTATAGGGCCAAAGGAAATATCCTCCGATAACAAAGAGAAAGAAGGTTTCTGAGAAACTTCTTTGTGTTCTGTGAAATCATCTCACAGAGTTACAGCATTTCCCTCAAGAAGCCTTTCGCTCAGACAGTTCTTGTGGAATTGGCAAAGAGATATTTGGAAGCCCATAGAGGACTACGATGAAAAAGGAAATATCCTCAGATGAAATCTGGAAAGAAGCTTTCTGAGAAACTGCCTAGTGTTCTGTGAATTCATCTCACAGAGTTACATGTGTATTTCGTGGATCTCTTTGCTAGCCTTATTTCTGTGGAATCTGAGAAAAGATATTTCGGATCCCTATGAAGACTATAGGGCCAAAGGAAATATCCTCCGATAACAAAGAGAAAGAAGCTTTCTGAGAAACTACTATGTGTTCTGTGAAATCATCTCACAGAGTTACAGCTTTCCCCTCAAGAAGCCTTTCGCTAGGACAGTTCTTGTGTAATTGGCAAAGAGATATTTGGAAGCCCATAGAGGGCTATGGTGAAAAAGGAAATACCCTCAGATGATATCTGGAAAGAAGCTTTCTGAGAAACTGCTTAGTGTTCTGTTAATTCATCTCTCCGAGTTACATCTGTATTTCGTGGATCTCTTTGCTAGCCTTATTTCTGTGTAATCTGAGAACAGATATTTCGGATCCCTTTGAAGACTATAGAGCCAAAGGAAATATCCTCCGACAACAAAGAGAAAGAAGCTTTCTGAGAAACTTCTTTGTGTTCTGTGAAATCATCTCACAGAGTTACAGCTTTCCCCTCAAGAAGCCTTTCGCTAGGACAGTTCTTGTGTAATTGGCAAAGAGATATTTGGAAGCCCATAGAAGGCTATGGTGTCAAAGGAAATATCCTCAGATGAAATCTGGAAAGAAGCTTTCTGAGAAACTGCTTAGTGTTCTGTGAATTCATCTCACAGAGTTACATCTGTATTTCGTGGATCTCTTTGCTAGCCTTATTTCTGTGGAATCTGAGAACAGATATTTCGGATCCCTTTGAAGACTATAGGGCCAAAGGAAATATCCTGCGATAACAAAGAGAAAGATGCTTTCTGAGAAACTTCTTTGTGTTCTGTGAAATCATCTCACAGAGTTACAGCTTTTCCCTCAAGAAGCCTTTAACTAAGACAGTTCTTGTGAAATTGGCATAGAGATATTTGGAAGCCCATAGAGGGCTATGGTGAAAAAGGAAATATCCTCAGATGAAATCTGGAAAGAAGCTTTCTGAGAAACTGCTTAGTGTTCTGTGAATTCATCTCACAGAGTTACATATGTATTTCGTGGATCTCTTTGCTAGCCTTATTTCTGTGGAATCTGAGAAAAGATATTTCGGATCCCTATGAAGACTATAGGGCCAAAGGAAATATCCTCCGATAACAAAGAGAAAGAAGCTTTCTGAGAAACTTCTTTGTGTTCTGTGAAATCATCTCACAGAGTTACAGCTTTCCCGTCAATAAGCCTTTCGCTAAGACAGTTCTTGTGTAATTGGCAAAGAGATATTTGGAAGCCCATAGAGGGCTATGGTGACAAAGGAAATATCCTCAGATGAAATCTGGAAAGAAGCTTTCTGAGAAACTGCTTAGTGTTCTGTGAATTCATCTCACAGAGTTACATCTGTATTTCGTGGATCTCTTTGCTAGCCTTATTTCTGTGGAATCTGAGAACAGATATTTCGGATCCCTTTGAAGACTATAGGGCCAAAGGAAATATCCTGCGATAACAAAGAGAAAGAAGCTTTCTGAGAAACTTCTTTGTGTTCTGTGAAATCATCTCACAGAATTACAGCTTTCCCCTCAAGAAGCCTTTCGCTAAGACAGTTCTTGTGGAATTGGCAAAGTGATATTTGGAAGCCCATAGAGGGCTATGGTGAAAAAGGAAATATCCTCAGAAGAAATCTGGAAAGAAGCTTTCTGAGAAACTGCTTAGTGTTCTGTGAATTCATCTCACAGAGTTACATCTGTATTTCGTGGATCTCTTTGCTAGCCTTATTTCTGTGGAATCTGAGAACAGATATTTCGGATCCCTTTGAAGACTATAGGGCCAAAGGAAATATCCTGCGATAACAAAGAGAAAGATGCTTTCTTAGAAACTTCTTTGTGTTCTGTGAAGTCATCTCACAGAGTTACAGCTTTTCCCTCAAGAAGCCTTTAACTAAGACAGTTCTTGTGAAATTGGCATAGAGATATTTGGAAGCCCATAGAGGGCTATGGTGAAAAAGGAAATATCCTCAGATGAAATCTGGAAAGAAGCTTTCTGAGAAACTGCTTAGTGTTCTGTGAATTCATCTCACAGAGTTACATATGTATTTCGTGGATCTCTTTGCTAGCCTTATTTCTGTGGAATCTGAGAAAAGATATTTCGGATCCCTATGAAGACTATAGGGCCAAAGGAAATATCCTCCGATAACAAAGAGAAAGAAGCTTTCTGAGAAACTTCTTTGTGTTCTGTGAAATCATCTCACAGAGTTACAGCTTTCCCCTCAATAAGCCTTTCGCTAAGACAGTTCTTGTGTAATTGGCAAAGAGATATTTGGAAGCCCATAGAGGGCTATGGTGACAAAGGAAATATCCTCAGATGAAATCTGGAAAGAAGCTTTCTGAGAAACTGCTTAGTGTTCTGTGAATTCATCTCACAGAGTTACATCTGTATTTCGTGGATCTCTTTGCTAGCCTTATTTCTGTGGAATCTGAGAACAGATATTTCGGATCCCTTTGAAGACTATAGGGCCAAAGGAAATATCCTGCGATAACAAAGAGAAAGAAGCTTTCTGAGAAACTTCTTTGTGTTCTGTGAAATCATCTCACAGAATTACAGCTTTCCCCTCAAGAAGCCTTTCGCTAAGACAGTTCTTGTGGAATCGGCAAAGTGATATTTGGAAGCCCATAGAGGGCTATGGTGAAAAAGGAAATATCCTCAGAAGAAATCTGGAAAGAAGCTTTCTGAGAAACTGCTTAGTGTTCTGTGAATTCATCTCACAGAGTTACATCTGTATTTCGTGGATCTCTTTGCTAGCCTTATTTCTGTGGAATCTGAGAACAGATATTTCGGATCCCTTTGAAGACTATAGGGCCAAAGGAAATATCCTGCGATAACAAAGAGAAAGATGCTTTATTAGAAACTTTTTTTATGTTCTGTGAAATCATCTCACAGAGTTACAGCTTTTCCCTCAAGAAGCCTTTAAGTAAGACAGTTCTTGTGAAATTGGCATAGAGATATTTGGAAGCCCATAGAGGGCTATGGTGAAAAAGGAAATATCCTCAGATGAAATCTGGAAAGAAGCTTTCTGAGAAACTGCTTAGTGTTCTGTGAATTCATCTCACAGAGTTACATATGTATTTCGTGGATCTCTTTGCTAGCCTTATTTCTGTGGAATCTGAGAAAAGATATTTCGGATCCCTATGAAGACTATAGGGCCAAAGGAAATATCCTCCGATAACAAAGAGAAAGAAGCTTTCTGAGAAACTTCTTTGTGTTCTGTGAAATCATTTCACAGAGTTACAGCTTTCCCCTCAAGAAGCCTTTCGCTAAGACAGTTCTTCTGGAATAGGCAAAGTGATATTTGGAAGCCCATAGAGGGCTATGGTGAAAAAGGAAATATCCTCAGATGAAATCTGGAAAGAAGCTTTCTGAGAAACTGCTTAGTGTTCTGTGAATTCATCTCACAGAGTTACATGTGTATATCGTGGATCTCTTTGCTAGCCTTATTTCTGTGGAATCTGAGAAAAGATATTTCGGATCCCTTTGAAGACTATAGGGCCAAAGGAAATATCCTCAGATAACAAAGAGAAAGAAGCTTTCTGAGAAACTTCTTTCTGTTCTGTGAAATCATCTCACAGAGTCACAGCTTTCCTCTCAAGAAACCTTTCGCTAGGACACTTCTTGTGGAAATGGCAAAGTGATATTTGTAAGCCCATAGAGGGCTATGGTGAAAAAGGAAATATCCTCAGATGAAATCTGGAAAGAAGCTTTCTGAGAAACTGCTTAGTGTTCTGTGAATTCATCTCACAGAGTTACATCTGTATTTCCTGGATCTCTTTGTTAGCCTTATTTCTGTGGAATCTGAGAACAGAGATTTCGGATCCCTTTGAAGACTATAGGGCCAAAGGAAATATCCTCCGATAACAAAGAGAAAGAAGGTTTCTGAGAAACTTCTTTGTGTTCTGTGAAATCATCTCACAGAGTTACAGCATTCCCCTCAAGAACCCTTTCGCTCAGACAGTTCTTGTGGAATTGGCAAAGAGATATTTGGAAGCCCATAGAGGACTACGGTGAAAAAGGAAATATCCTCAGATGATATCTGGAAAGAAGCTTTCTGAGAAACTGCTTAGTGTTCTGTTAATTCATCTCACCGAGTTACATCTGTATTTCGTGGATCTCTTTGCTAGCCTTATTTCTGTGTAATCTGAGAACAGATATTTCGGATCCCTTTGAAGACTATAGAGCCAAAGGAAATATCCTCCGATAACAAAGAGAAAGAAGCTTTCTGAGAAACTTCTTTGTGTTCTGTGAAATCATCTCACAGAGTTACAGCTTTCCCCTCAGGAAGCCTTTCGCTAGGACAGTTCTTGTGTAATTGGCAAAGAGATATTTGGAAGCCCATAGAGGGCTATGGTGACAAAGGAAATATCCTCAGATGAAATCTGGAAAGAAGCTTTCTGAGAATCTGCTTAGTGTTCTGTTAATTCATCTCACAGTGTTACATGTGTATATCGTGGATCTCTTTGCTAGCCTTATTTCTGTGGAATCTGAGAACAGATATTTCTGATCCCTTTGAAGACTATAGGGCCAAAGGAAATATCCTGCGATAACAAAGAGAAAGAAGCTTTCTGAGAAACTTCTTTGTGTTCTGTGAAATCATCTCACAGAGTTACAGCTTTCCCCTCAAGAAGCCTTTAACTAAGACTGTTCTTGTGAAATTGGCAAAGAGATATTTGGAAGCCCATAGAGGGCTATGGTGAAAAAGGAAATATCCTCAGATGAAATCTGGAAAGAAGCTTTCTGAGAAACTGCTTAGTGTTCTGTGAATTCATCTCACAGAGTTACATCTGTATTTCGTGGATCTCTTTGCTAGCCTTATTTCTGTGGAATCTGAGAGCAGATATTTCGGATCCTTTTGAAGACTATAGGGCCAAAGGAAATATCCTGCGATAACAAAGAGAAAGAAGCTTTCTGAGAAACTTCTTTGTGTTCTGTGAAATCATCTCACAGAGTTACAGCTTTCCCCTCAAGAAGCCTTTCGCTAGGACAGTTCTTGTGTAATTGGCAAAGAGATATTTGGAAGCCCATAGAGGGCTATGGTGAAAAAGGAAATATCCTCAGATGAAATCTGGAAAGAAGCTTTCTGAGAAACTGCTTAGTGTTCTGTGAATTCATCTCACAGAGTTACATCTGTATTTCGTGGATCTCTTTGCTAGCCTTATTTCTGTGGAATCTGAGAACAGATATTTCGGATCCCTTTGAAGACTATAGGGCCAAAGGAAATATCCTGCGATAACAAAGAGAAAGAAGCTTTCTGAGAAACTTCTTTCTGTTCTGTGAAATCATCTCACAGAGTTACAGCTTTCCCCTCAAGAAGCCTTTCGCTAAGACAGTTCTTGTGGAATTGGCAAAGTGATATTTGGAAGCCTATAGAGGGCTATGGTGAAAAAGGAAATATCCTCAGATGAAATCTGGAAAGAAGCTTTCTGAGAATCTGCTTAGTGTTCTGTGAATTCATCTCACAGAGTTACATCTGTATTTCGTGCATCTCTTTGTTATCCTTATTTCTGTGGAATCTGAGAACAGAGATTTCGGGTCCCTTTGAAGACTATAGGGCCAAAGGAAATATCCTCCGATAACAAAGAGAAAGAAGGTTTCTGAGAAACTTCTTTGTGTTCTGTGAAATCATCTCACAGAGTTACAGCATTCCCCTCAAGAAGCCTTTCGCTCAGACAGTTCTTGTGGAATTGGCAAAGAGATATTTGGAAGCCCATAGAGGACTACGGTGAAAAAGGAAATATCCTCAGATGAAATCTGGAAAGAAGCTTTCTGAGAAACTGCCTAGTGTTCTGTGAATTCATCTCACAGAGTTACATGTGTATTTCGTGGATCTCTTTGCTAGCCTTATTTCTGTGGAATCTGAGAAAAGATATTTCGGATCCCTATGAAGAATATAGGGCCAAAGGAAATATCCTCCGATAACAAAGAGAAAGAAGCTTTCTGAGAAACTACTATGTGTTCTGTGAAATCATCTCACAGAGTTACAGCTTTCCCCTCAAGAAGCCTTTCGCTAGAACAGTTCTTGTGTAATTGGCAAAGAGATATTTGGAAGCCCATAGAGGGCTATGGTGAAAAAGGAAATATCCTCAGATGATATCTGGAAAGAAGCTTTCTGAGAAACTGCTTAGTGTTCTGTTAATTCATCTCTCCGAGTTACATTTGTATTTCGTGGATCTCTTTGCTAGCCTTATTTCTGTGTAATCTGAGAACAGATATTTCGGATCCCTTTGAAGACTATAGAGCCAAAGGAAATATCCTCCGACAACAAAGAGAAAGAAGCTTTCTGAGAAACTTCTTTGTGTTCTGTGAAATCATCTCACAGAGTTACAGCTTTCCCCTCAAGAAGCCTTTGGCTAGGACAGTTCTTGTGTAATTGGCAAAGAGATATTTGGAAGCCCATAGAGGGCTATGGTGACAAAGGAAATATCCTCAGATGATATCTGGAAAGAAGCTTTCTGAGAAACTGCTTAGTGTTCTGTTAATTCATCTCACCGAGTTACATCTGTATTTCGTGGATCTCTTTGCTAGCCTTATTTCTGTGGAATCTGAGAACAGATATTTCGGATCCCTTTGAAGACTATAGAGCCAAAGGAAATATCCTCCGATAACAAAGAGAAAGAAGCTTTCTGAGAAACTTCTTTGTGTTCTGTGAAATCATCTCACAGAGTTACAGCTTTCCCCTCAAGAAGCCTTTCGCTAGGACAGTTCTTGTGTAATTGGCAAAGAGATATTTGGAAGCCCATAGAGGGCTATGGTGAAAAAGGAAATATCCTCAGATGAAATCTGGAAAGAAGCTTTCTGAGAAACTGCTTAGTGTTCTGTGAATTCATCTCACAGAGTTACATCTGTATTTCGTGGATCTCTTTGCTAGCCTTATTTCTGTGGAATCTGAGAACAGATATTTCGGATCCCTTTGAAGACTATAGGGCCAAAGGAAATATCCTGCGATAACAAAGAGAAAGAAGGTTTCTGAGAAACTTCTTTCTGTTCTGTGAAATCATCTCACAGAGTTACAGCTTTCCCCTCAAGAAGCCTTTCGCTAAGACAGTTCTTGTGGAATTGGCAAAGTGATATTTGGAAGCCCATAGAGGGCTATGGTGAAAAAGGAAATATCCTCAGATGAAATCTGGAAAGAAGCTTTCTGAGAATCTGCTTAGTGTTCTGTGAATTCATCTCACAGAGTTACATCTGTATTTCGTGCATCTCTTTGTTATCCTTATTTCTGTGGAATCTGAGAACAGAGATTTCGGATCCCTTTGAAGACTATAGGGCCAAAGGAAATATCCTCCGATAACAAAGAGAAAGAAGGTTTCTGAGAAACTTCTTTGTGTTCTGTGAAATCATCTCACAGAGTTACAGCATTCCCCTCAAGAAGCCTTTCGCTCAGACAGTTCTTGTGGAATTGGCAAAGAGATATTTGGAAGCCCATAGAGGACTACGGTGAAAAAGGAAATATCCTCAGATGAAATCTGGAAAGAAGCTTTCTGAGAAACTGCCTAGTGTTCTGTGAATTCATCTCACAGAGTTACATGTGTATTTCGTGGATCTCTTTGCTAGCCTTATTTCTGTGGAATCTGAGAAAAGATATTTCGGATCCCTATGAAGAATATAGGGCCAAAGGAAATATCCTCCGATAACAAAGAGAAAGAAGCTTTCTGAGAAACTACTATGTGTTCTGTGAAATCATCTCACAGAGTTACAGCTTTCCCCTCAAGAAGCCTTTCGCTAGGACAGTTCTTGTGTAATTGGCAAAGAGATATTTGGAAGCCCATAGAGGGCTATGGTGAAAAAGGAAATATCCTCAGATGATATCTGGAAAGAAGCTTTCTGAGAAACTGCTTAGTGTTCTGTTAATTCATCTCACCGAGTTACATCTGTATTTCGTGGATCTCTTTGCTAGCCTTATTTCTGTGTAATCTGAGAACAGATATTTCGGATCCCTTTGAAGAATATAGAGCCAAAGGAAATATCCTCCGATAACAAAGAGAAAGAAGCTTTCTGAGAAACTTCTTTGTGTTCTGTGAAATCATCTCACAGAGTTACAGCTTTCCCCTCAAGAAGCCTTTCGCTAGGACAGTTCTTGTGTAATTGGCAAAGAGATATTTGGAAGCCCATAGAGGGCTATGGTGACAAAGGAAATATCCTCAGATGAAATCTGGAAAGAAGCTTTCTGAGAAACTGCTTAGTGTTCTGTGAATTCATCTCACAGAGTTACATCTGTATTTCGTGGATCTCTTTGCTAGCCTTATTTCTGTGGAATCTGAGAACAGATATTTCGGATCCCTTTGAAGACTATAGGGCCAAAGGAAATATCCTGCGATAACAAAGAGAAAGATGCTTTCTGAGAAACTTCTTTGTGTTCTGTGAAATCATCTCACAGAGTTACAGCTTTTCCCTCAAGAAGCCTTTAACTAAGACAGTTCTTGTGAAATTGGCATAGAGATATTTGGAAGTCCATAGAGGGCTATGGTGAAAAAGGAAATATCCTCAGATGAAATCTGGAAAGAAGCTTTCTGAGAAACTGCTTAGTGTTCTGTGAATTCATCTCACAGAGTTACATATGTATTTCGTGGATCTCTTTGCTAGCCTTATTTCTGTGGAATCTGAGAAAAGATATTTCGGATCCCTATGAAGACTATAGGGCCAAAGGAAATATCCTCCGATAACAAAGAGAAAGAAGCTTTCTGAGAAACTTCTTTGTGTTCTGTGAAATCATCTCACAGAGTTACAGCTTTCCCGTCAATAAGCCTTTCGCTAAGACAGTTCTTGTGTAATTGGCAAAGAGATATTTGGAAGCCCATAGAGGGCTATGGTGACAAAGGAAATATCCTCAGATGAAATCTGGAAAGAAGCTTTCTGAGAAACTGCTTAGTGTTCTGTGAATTCATCTCACAGAGTTACCTCTGTATTTCGTGGATCTCTTTGCTAGCCTTATTTCTGTGGAATCTGAGAACAGATATTTCGGATCCCTTTGAAGACTATAGGGCCAAAGGAAATATCCTGCGATAACAAAGAGAAAGAAGCTTTCTGAGAAACTTCTTTGTGTTCTGTGAAATCATCTCACAGAATTACAGCTTTCCCCTCAAGAAGCCTTTCGCTAAGACAGTTCTTGTGGAATTGGCAAAGTGATATTTGGAAGCCCATAGAGGGCTATGGTGAAAAAGGAAATATCCTCAGAAGAAATCTGGAAAGAAGCTTTCTGAGAAACTGCTTAGTGTTCTGTGAATTCATCTCACAGAGTTACATCTGTATTTCGTGGATCTCTTTGCTAGCCTTATTTCTGTGGAATCTGAGAACAGATATTTCGGATCCCTTTGAAGACTATAGGGCCAAAGGAAATATCCTGCGATAACAAAGAGAAAGATGCTTTCTTAGAAACTTCTTTGTGTTCTGTGAAGTCATCTCACAGAGTTACAGCTTTTCCCTCAAGAAGCCTTTAACTAAGACAGTTCTTGTGAAATTGGCATAGAGATATTTGGAAGCCCATAGAGGGCTATGGTGAAAAAGGAAATATCCTCAGATGAAATCTGGAAAGAAGCTTTCTGAGAAACTGCTTAGTGTTCTGTGAATTCATCTCACAGTGTTACATATGTATTTCGTGGATCTCTTTGCTAGCCTTATTTCTGTGGAATCTGAGAAAAGATATTTCGGATCCCTATGAAGACTATAGGGCCAAAGGAAATATCCTCCGATAACAAAGAGAAAGAAGCTTTCTGAGAAACTTCTTTGTGTTCTGTGAAATCATCTCACAGAGTTACAGCTTTCCCCTCAATAAGCCTTTCGCTAAGACAGTTCTTGTGTAATTGGCAAAGAGATATTTGGAAGCCCATAGAGGGCTATGGTGACAAAGGAAATATCCTCAGATGAAATCTGGAAAGAAGCTTTCTGAGGAACTGCTTAGTGTTCTGTGAATTCATCTCACAGAGTTACATCTGTATTTCGTGGATCTCTTTGCTAGCCTTATTTCTGTGGAATCTGAGAACAGATATTTCGGATCCCTTTGAAGACTATAGGGCCAAAGGAAATATCCTGCGATAACAAAGAGAAAGAAGCTTTCTGAGAAACTTCTTTGTGTTCTGTGAAATCATCTCACAGAATTACAGCTTTCCCCTCAAGAAGCCTTTCGCTAAGACAGTTCTTGTGGAATCGGCAAAGTGATATTTGGAAGCCCATAGAGGGCTATGGTGAAAAAGGAAATATCCTCAGAAGAAATCTGGAAAGAAGCTTTCTGAGAAACTTCTTAGTGTTCTGTGAATTCATCTCACAGAGTTACATCTGTATTTCGTGGATCTCTTTGCTAGCCTTATTTCTGTGGAATCTGAGAACAGATATTTCGGATCCCTTTGAAGACTATAGGGCCAAAGGAAATATCCTGCGATAACAAAGAGAAAGATGCTTTATTAGAAACTTTTTTTATGTTCTGTGAAATCATCTCACAGAGTTACAGCTTTTCCCTCAAGAAGCCTTTAACTAAGACAGTTCTTGTGAAATTGGCATAGAGATATTTGGAAGCCCATAGAGGGCTATGGTGAAAAAGGAAATATCCTCAGATGAAATCTGGAAAGAAGCTTTCTGAGAAACTGCTTAGTGTTCTGTGAATTCATCTCACAGAGTTACATATGTATTTCGTGGATCTCTTTGCTAGCCTTATTTCTGTGGAATCTGAGAAAAGATATTTCGGATCCCTATGAAGACTATAGGGCCAAAGGAAATATCCTCCGATAACAAAGAGAAAGAAGCTTTCTGAGAAACTTCTTTGTGTTCTGTGAAATCATTTCACAGAGTTACAGCTTTCCCCTCAAGAAGCCTTTCGCTAAGACAGTTCTTCTGGAATAGGCAAAGTGATATTTGGAAGCCCATAGAGGGCTATGGTGAAAAAGGAAATATCCTCAGATGAAATCTGGAAAGAAGCTTTCTGAGAAACTGCTTAGTGTTCTGTGAATTCATCTCACAGAGTTACATGTGTATATCGTGGATCTCTTTGCTAGCCTTATTTCTGTGGAATCTGAGAAAAGATATTTCGGATCCCTTTGAAGACTATAGGGCCAAAGGAAATATCCTCAGATAACAAAGAGAAAGAAGCTTTCTGAGAAACTTCTTTCTGTTCTGTGAAATCATCTCACAGAGTCACAGCTTTCCTCTCAAGAAACCTTTCGCTAGGACACTTCTTGTGGAAATGCCAAAGTGATATTTGTAAGCCCATAGAGGGCTATGGTGAAAAAGGAAATATCCTCAGATGAAATCTGGAAAGAAGCTTTCTGAGAAACTGCTTAGTGTTCTGTGAATTCATCTCACAGAGTTACATCTGTATTTCCTGGATCTCTTTGTTAGCCTTATTTCTGTGGAATCTGAGAACAGAGATTTCGGATCCCTTTGAAGACTATAGGGCCAAAGGAAATATCCTCCGATAACAAAGAGAAAGAAGGTTTCTGAGAAACTTCTTTGTGTTCTGTGAAATCATCTCACAGAGTTACAGCATTCCCCTCAAGAACCCTTTCGCTCAGACAGTTCTTGTGGAATTGGCAAAGAGATATTTGGAAGCCCATAGAGGACTACGGTGAAAAAGGAAATATCCTCAGATGATATCTGGAAAGAAGCTTTCTGAGAAACTGCTTAGTGTTCTGTTAATTCATCTCACCGAGTTACATCTGTATTTCGTGGATCTCTTTGCTAGCCTTATTTCTGTGTAATCTGAGAACAGATATTTCGGATCCCTTTGAAGACTATAGAGCCAAAGGAAATATCCTCCGATAACAAAGAGAAAGAAGCTTTCTGAGAAACTTCTTTGTGTTCTGTGAAATCATCTCACAGAGTTACAGCTTTCCCCTCAGGAAGCCTTTCGCTAGGACAGTTCTTGTGTAATTGGCAAAGAGATATTTGGAAGCCCATAGAGGGCTATGGTGACAAAGGAAATATCCTCAGATGAAATCTGGAAAGAAGCTTTCTGAGAATCTGCTTAGTGTTCTGTGAATTCATCTCACAGTGTTACATGTGTATATCGTGGATCTCTTTGCTAGCCTTATTTCTGTGGAATCTGAGAACAGATATTTCGGATCCCTTTGAAGACTATAGGGCCAAAGGAAATATCCTGCGATAACAAAGAGAAAGAAGCTTTCTGAGAAACTTCTTTGTGTTCTGTGAAATCATCTCACAGAGTTACAGCTTTCCCCTCAAGAAGCCTTTAACTAAGACTGTTCTTGTGAAATTGGCAAAGAGATATTTGGAAGCCCATAGAGGGCTATGGTGAAAAAGGAAATATCCTCAGATGAAATCTGGAAAGAAGCTTTCTGAGAAACTGCTTAGTGTTCTGTGAATTCATCTCACAGAGTTACATCTGTATTTCGTGGATCTCTTTGCTAGCCTTATTTCTGTGGAATCTGAGAGCAGATATTTCGGATCCTTTTGAAGACTATAGGGCCAAAGGAAATATCCTGCGATAACAAAGAGAAAGAAGCTTTCTGAGAAACTTCTTTGTGTTCTGTGAAATCATCTCACAGAGTTACAGCTTTCCCCTCAAGAAGCCTTTCGCTAGGACAGTTCTTGTGTAATTGGCAAAGAGATATTTGGAAGCCCATAGAGGGCTATGGTGACAAAGGAAATATCCTCAGATGAAATCTGGAAAGAAGCTTTCTGAGAAACTGCTTAGTGTTCTGTGAATTCATCTCACAGAGTTACATCTGTATTTCGTGGATCTCTTTGCTAGCCTTATTTCTGTGGAATCTGAGAACAGATATTTCGGATCCCTTTGAAGACTATAGGGCCAAAGGAAATATCCTGCGATAACAAAGGGAAAGAAGCTTTCTGAGAAACTTCTTTCTGTTCTGTGAAATCATCTCACAGAGTTACAGCTTTCCCCTCAAGAAGCCTTTCGCTAAGACAGTTCTTGTGGAATTGGCAAAGTGATATTTGGAAGCCCATAGAGGGCTATGGTGAAAAAGGAAATATCCTCAGATGAAATCTGGAAAGAAGCTTTCTGAGAATCTGCTTAGTGTTCTGTGAATTCATCTCACAGAGTTACATCTGTATTTCGTGCATCTCTTTGTTATCCTTATTTCTGTGGAATCTGAGAACAGAGATTTCGGGTCCCTTTGAAGACTATAGGGCCAAAGGAAATATCCTCCGATAACAAAGAGAAAGAAGGTTTCTGAGAAACTTCTTTGTGTTCTGTGAAATCATCTCACAGAGTTACAGCATTCCCCTCAAGAAGCCTTTCGCTCAGACAGTTCTTGTGGAATTGGCAAAGAGATATTTGGAAGCCCATAGAGGACTACGGTGAAAAAGGAAATATCCTCAGATGAAATCTGGAAAGAAGCTTTCTGAGAAACTGCCTAGTGTTCTGTGAATTCATCTCACAGAGTTACATGTGTATTTCGTGGATCTCTTTGCTAGCCTTATTTCTGTGGAATCTGAGAAAAGATATTTCGGATCCCTATGAAGAATATAGGGCCAAAGGAAATATCCTCCGATAACAAAGAGAAAGAAGCTTTCTGAGAAACTACTATGTGTTCTGTGAAATCATCTCACAGAGTTACAGCTTTCCCCTCAAGAAGCCTTTCGCTAGGACAGTTCTTGTGTAATTGGCAAAGAGATATTTGGAAGCCCATAGAGGGCTATGGTGAAAAAGGAAATATCCTCAGATGATATCTGGAAAGAAGCTTTCTGAGAAACTGCTTAGTGTTCTGTTAATTCATCTCTCCGAGTTACATTTGTATTTCGTGGATCTCTTTGCTAGCCTTATTTCTGTGTAATCTGAGAACAGATATTTCGGATCCCTTTGAAGACTATAGAGCCAAAGGAAATATCCTCCGACAACAAAGAGAAAGAAGCTTTCTGAGAAACTTCTTTGTGTTCTGTGAAATCATCTCACAGAGTTACAGCTTTCCCCTCAAGAAGCCTTTGGCTAGGACAGTTCTTGTGTAATTGGCAAAGAGATATTTGGAAGCCCATAGAGGGCTATGGTGACAAAGGAAATATCCTCAGATGATATCTGGAAAGAAGCTTTCTGAGAAACTGCTTAGTGTTCTGTTAATTCATCTCACCGAGTTACATCTGTATTTCGTGGGTCTCTTTGCTAGCCTTATTTCTGTGGAATCTGAGAACAGATATTTCGGATCCCTTTGAAGACTATAGAGCCAAAGGAAATATCCTCCGATAACAAAGAGAAAGAAGCTTTCTGAGAAACTTCTTTGTGTTCTGTGAAATCATCTCACAGAGTTACAGCTTTCCCCTCAAGAAGCCTTTCGCTAGGACAGTTCTTGTGTAATTGGCAAAGAGATATTTGGAAGCCCATAGAGGGCTATGGTGAAAAAGGAAATATCCTCAGATGAAATCTGGAAAGAAGCTTTCTGAGAAACTGCTTAGTGTTCTGTGAATTCATCTCACAGAGTTACATCTGTATTTCGTGGATCTCTTTGCTAGCCTTATTTCTGTGGAATCTGAGAACAGATATTTCGGATCCCTTTGAAGACTATAGGGCCAAAGGAAATATCCTGCGATAACACAGAGAAAGAAGGTTTCTGAGAAACTTCTTTCTGTTCTGTGAAATCATCTCACAGAGTTACAGCTTTCCCCTCAAGAAGCCTTTCGCTAAGACAGTTCTTGTGGAATTGGCAAAGTGATATTTGGAAGCCCATAGAGGGCTATGGTGAAAAAGGAAATATCCTCAGATGAAATCTGGAAAGAAGCTTTCTGAGAATCTGCTTAGTGTTCTGTGAATTCATCTCACAGAGTTACATCTGTATTTCGTGCATCTCTTTGTTATCCTTATTTCTGTGGAATCTGAGAACAGAGATTTCGGATCCCTTTGAAGACTATAGGGCCAAAGGAAATATCCTCCGATAACAAAGAGAAAGAAGGTTTCTGAGAAACTTCTTTGTGTTCTGTGAAATCATCTCACAGAGTTACAGCATTCCCCTCAAGAAGCCTTTCGCTCAGACAGTTCTTGTGGAATTGGCAAAGAGATATTTGGAAGCCCATAGAGGACTACGGTGAAAAAGGAAATATCCTCAGATGAAATCTGGAAAGAAGCTTTCTGAGAAACTGCCTAGTGTTCTGTGAATTCATCTCACAGAGTTACATGTGTATTTCGTGGATCTCTTTGCTAGCCTTATTTCTGTGGAATCTGAGAAAAGATATTTCGGATCCCTATGAAGAATATAGGGCCAAAGGAAATATCCTCCGATAACAAAGAGAAAGAAGCTTTCTGAGAAACTACTATGTGTTCTGTGAAATCATCTCACAGAGTTACAGCTTTCCCCTCAAGAAGCCTTTCGCTAGGACAGTTCTTGTGTAATTGGCAAAGAGATATTTGGAAGCCCATAGAGGGCTATGGTGAAAAAGGAAATATCCTCAGATGATATCTGGAAAGAAGCTTTCTGAGAAACTGCTTAGTGTTCTGTTAATTCATCTCACCGAGTTACATCTGTATTTCGTGGATCTCTTTGCTAGCCTTATTTCTGTGTAATCTGAGAACAGATATTTCGGATCCCTTTGAAGACTATAGAGCCAAAGGAAATATCCTCCGATAACAAAGAGAAAGAAGCTTTCTGAGAAACTTCTTTGTGTTCTGTGAAATCATCTCACAGAGTTACAGCTTTCCCCTCAAGAAGCCTTTCGCTAGGACAGTTCTTGTGTAATTGGCAAAGAGATATTTGGAAGCCCATAGAGGGCTATGGTGACAAAGGAAATATCCTCAGATGAAATCTGGAAAGAAGCTTTCTGAGAAACTGCTTAGTGTTCTGTGAATTCATCTCACAGAGTTACATCTGTATTTCGTGGATCTTTTTGCTAGCCTTATTTCTGTGGAATCTGAGAACAGATATTTCGGATCCCTTTGAAGACTATAGGGCCAAAGGAAATATCCTGCGATAACAAAGAGAAAGAAGCTTTCTGAGAAAGTTCTTTGTGTTCTGTGAAATCATCTCACAGAACTACAGCTTTCCCCTCAAGAAGCCTTTCGCTAAGACAGTTCTTGTGGAATTGGCAAAGTGATATTTGGAAGCCCATAGAGG
This sequence comes from Macaca nemestrina, assembly GCF_043159975.1. NCBI lineage: Eukaryota > Metazoa > Chordata > Mammalia > Primates > Cercopithecidae > Macaca > Macaca nemestrina. The sequence goes on along the minus strand of NC_092128.1, from coordinate 136,499,185 downwards.
GCTATTGTGAAAAAGGAAATATCCTCAGATGAAATCTGGAAAAAAGCTTTCTGAGAAACTGCTTAGTGTTCTGTGAATTCATCTCACAGAGTTACATATGTATTTCGTGGATCTCTTTGCTAGCCTTATTTCTGTGGAATCTGAGAAAAGATATTTCGGATCCCTATGAAGACTATAGGGCCAAAGGAAATATCCTCCGATAACAAAGAGAAAGAAGCTTTCTGAGAAACTTCTTTCTGTTCTGTGAAATCATCTCACAGAGTCACAGCTTTCCTCTCAAGAAGCCTTACGCTAAGACAGTTCTTGTGGAAATGGCAACGTGATATTTGTAAGCCCATAGAGGGCTATGGTGAAAAAGGAAATATCCTCAGATGAAATCTGGAAAGAAGCTTTCTGAGAAACTCCTTAGTGTTCTGTGAATTCATCTCACAGAGTTACATCTGTATTTCGTGGATCTCTTTGTTAGCCTTATTTCTGTGGAATCTGAGAACAGAGATTTCGGATCCCTTTGAAGACTATAGGGCCAAAGGAAATATCCTCCGATAACAAAGAGAAAGAAGGTTTCTGAGAAACTTCTTTGTGTTCTGTGAAATCATCTCACAGAGTTACAGCATTCCCCTCAAGAAGCCTTTCGCTCAGACAGTTCTTGTGGAATTGGCAAAGAGATATTTGGAAGCCCATAGATGACTACGGTGAAAAAGGAAATATCCTCAGATGAAATCTGGAAAGAAGCTTTCTGAGAAACTGCTTAGTGTTCTGTGAATTCATCTCACAGAGTTACATGTGTATTTCGTGGATCTCTTTGCTAGCCTTATTTCTGTGGAATCTGAGAAAAGATATTTCGGATCCCTATGAAGACTATAGGGCCAAAGGAAATATCCTCCGATAACAAAGAGAAAGAAGCTTTCTGAGAAACTTCTATGTGTTCTGTGAAATCATCTCACAGAGTTACAGCTTTCCCCTCAAGAAGCCTTTCACTAGGACAGTTCTTGTGTAATTGGCAAAGAGATATTTGGAAGCCCATAGAGGGCTATGGTGAAAAAGGAAATATCCTCAGATGATATCTGGAAAGAAGCTTTCTGAGAAACTGCTTAGTGTTCTGTTAATTCATCTCACAGAGTTACATCTGTATTTCTTGGATCTCTTTCCTAGCCTTATTTCTGTGTAATCTGAGAACAGATATTTCGGATCCCTTTGAAGACTATAGAGCCAAAGGAAATATCCTCCGATAACAAAGAGAAAGAAGCTTTCTGAGAAACTTCTTTGTGTTCTGTGAAATCATCTCACAGAGTTACAGCTTTCCCCTCAAGAAGCCTTTCGCTAGGACAGTTCTTGTGTAATTGGCAAAGAGATATTTGGAAGCCCATAGAGGGCTATGGTGAAAAAGGAAATATCCTCAGATGAAATCTGGAAAGAAGCTTTCTGAGAATCTGCTTAGTGTTCTGTTAATTCATCTCACAGGGTTACATGTGTATATCGTGGATCTCTTTGCTAGCCTTATTTCTGTGGAATCTGAGAACAGATATTTCGGATCCCTTTGAAGACTATAGGGCCAAAGGAAATATCCTGCGATAACAAAGAGAAAGAAGCTTTCTGAGAAACTTCTTTGTGTTCTGTGAAATCATCTCACAGAGTTACAGCTTTCCCCTCAAGAAGCCTTTCGCTAGGACAGTTCTTGTGTAATTGGCAAAGAGATATTTGGAAGCCCATAGAGGGCTATGGTGACAAAGGAAATATCCTCAGATGAAATCTGGAAAGTAGCTTTCTGAGAAACTGCTTAGTGTTCTGTGAATTCATCTCACAGAGTTACATCTGTATTTCGTGGATCTCTTTGCTAGCCTTATTTCTGTGGAATCTGAGAACAGATATTTCGGATCCCTTTGAAGACTATAGGGCAAAAGGAAATATCCTGCGATAACAAAGAGAAAGAAGCTTTCTGAGAAACTTCTTTGTGTTCTGTGAAATCATCTCACAGAATTACAGCTTTCCCCTCAAGAAGCCTTTCGCTAAGACAGTTCTTGTGGAATTGGCAAAGTGATATTTGGAAGCCCATAGAGGGCTATGGTGAAAAAGGAAATATCCTCAGATGAAATCTGGAAAGAAGCTTTCTGAGAAACTGCTTGGTGTTCTGTGAATTCATCTCACAGAGTTACATCTGTATTTCGTGGATCTCTTTGCTAGCCTTATTTCTGTGGAATCTGAGAACAGAGATTTCGGATCCCTTTGAAGACTATAGGGCCAAAGGAAATATCCTCCGATAACAAAGAGAAAGAAGGTTTCTGAGAAACTTCTTTGTGTTCTGTGAAATCATCTCACAGAGTTACAGCATTCCCCTCAAGAAGCCTTTCGCTCAGACAGTTCTTGTGGAATTGGCAAAGAGATATTTGGAAGCCCATAGATGACTACGGTGAAAAAGGAAATATCCTCAGATGAAATCTGGAAAGAAGCTTTCTGAGAAACTGCTTAGTGTTCTGTGAATTCATCTCACAGAGTTACATGTGTATTTCGTGGATCTCTTTGCTAGCCTTATTTCTGTGGAATCTGAGAAAAGATATTTCGGATCCCTATGAAGACTATAGGGCCAAAGGAAATATCCTCCGATAACAAAGAGAAAGAAGCTTTCTGAGAAACTTCTTTGTGTTCTGTGAAATCATCTCACAGAGTTACAGCTTTCCCCTCAAGAAGCCTTTCACTAGGACAGTTCTTGTGTAATTGGCAAAGAGATATTTGGAAGCCCATAGAGGGCTATGGTGAAAAAGGAAATATCCTCAGATGATATCTGGAAAGAAGCTTTCTGAGAAACTGCTTAGTGTTCTGTTAATTCATCTCACAGAGTTACATCTGTATTTCTTGGATCTCTTTCCTAGCCTTATTTCTGTGTAATCTGAGAACAGATATTTCGGATCCCTTTGAAGACTATAGAGCCAAAGGAAATATCCTCCGATAACAAAGAGAAAGAAGCTTTCTGAGAAACTTCTTTGTGTTCTGTGAAATCATCTCACAGAGTTACAGCTTTCCCCTCAAGAAGCCTTTCGCTAGGACAGTTCTTGTGTAATTGGCAAAGAGATATTTGGAAGCCCATAGAGGGCTATGGTGAAAAAGGAAATATCCTCAGATGAAATCTGGAAAGAAGCTTTCTGAGAATCTGCTTAGTGTTCTGTTAATTCATCTCACAGGGTTACATGTGTATATCGTGGATCTCTTTGCTAGCCTTATTTCTGTGGAATCTGAGAACAGATATTTCGGATCCCTTTGAAGACTATAGGGCCAAAGGAAATATCCTGCGATAACAAAGAGAAAGAAGCTTTCTGAGAAACTTCTTTGTGTTCTGTGAAATCATCTCACAGAGTTACAGCTTTCCCCTCAAGAAGCCTTTCGCTAGGACAGTTCTTGTGTAATTGGCAAAGAGATATTTGGAAGCCCATAGAGGGCTATGGTGACAAAGGAAATATCCTCAGATGAAATCTGGAAAGTAGCTTTCTGAGAAACTGCTTAGTGTTCTGTGAATTCATCTCACAGAGTTACATCTGTATTTCGTGGATCTCTTTGCTAGCCTTATTTCTGTGGAATCTGAGAACAGATATTTCGGATCCCTTTGAAGACTATAGGGCAAAAGGAAATATCCTGCGATAACAAAGAGAAAGAAGCTTTCTGAGAAACTTCTTTGTGTTCTGTGAAATCATCTCACAGAATTACAGCTTTCCCCTCAAGAAGCCTTTCGCTAAGACAGTTCTTGTGGAATTGGCAAAGTGATATTTGGAAGCCCATAGAGGGCTATGGTGAAAAAGGAAATATCCTCAGATGAAATCTGGAAAGAAGCTTTCTGAGAAACTGCTTGGTGTTCTGTGAATTCATCTCACAGAGTTACATCTGTATTTCGTGGATCTCTTTGCTAGCCTTATTTCTGTGGAATCTGAGAACAGATATTTCGGATCCCTTTGAAGACTATAGGGCCAAAGGAAATATCCTGCGATAACAAAGAGAAAGATGCTTTCTGAGAAACTTCTTTGTGTTCTGTGAAATCATCTCACAGAGTTACAGCTTTTCCCTCAAGAAGCCTTTAACTAAGACAGTTCTTGTGAAATTGGCATAGAGATATTTGGAAGCCCATAGAGGGCTATGGTGAAAAAGGAAATATCCTCAGATGAAATCTGGAAAGAAGCTTTCTGAGAAACGGCTTAGTGTTCTGTGAATTCATCTCACAGAGTTACATATGTATTTCGTGGATCTCTTTGCTAGCCTTATTTCTGTGGAATCTGAGAAAAGATATTTCGGATCCCTATGAAGACTATAGGGCCAAAGGAAATATCCTGCGATAACAAAGAGAAAGAAGCTTTCTGAGAAACTTCTTTGTGTTCTGTGAAATCATCTCACAGAGTTACAGCTTTCCCCTCAATAAGCCATTCGCTAAGACAGTTCTTGTGGAATTGGCAAAGTGATATTTGGAAGCCCATAGAGGGCTATGGTGAAAAAGGAAATATCCTCAGATGAGATCTGGAAAGAAGCCCTCTGAGAAACTGCTTAGTGTTCTGTGAATTCATCTCACAGAGTTACATCTGTATTTCGTGGATCTCTTTGCTAGCCTTATTTCTGTGGAATCTGAAAACAGATATTTCGGATCCCTTTGAAGACTATAGGGCCAAAGGAAATATCCTGCGATAACAAAGAGAAAGAAGCTTTCTGAGAAACTTCTTTCTCTTCTCTGAAATCACTAAACAGAGTTACAGCTTTCCCCGCAAGAAGCCTTTCGCTAGGACAGTTCTTGTGTAATTGGCAAAGAGATATTTGGAAGCCCATAGAGGGCTATGGTGACAAAGGAAATATCCTCAGATGAAATCTGGAAAGAAGCTTTCTGAGAAACTGCTTAGTGTTCTGTGAATTCATCTCACAGAGTTACATCTGTATTTCGTGGATCTCTTTGCTAGCCTTATTTCTGTGGAATCTGAGAACAGAGATTTCGGATCCCTTTGAAGACTATAGGGCCAAAGGAAATATCCTGCGATAACAACGAGAAAGAAGCTTTCTGAGAAACTTCTTTCTGTTCTGTGAAATCATCTCACAGAGTTACAGCTTTCCCCTCAAGAAGCCTTCCGCTAAGACAGTTCTTGTGGAATTGGCAAAGTGATATTTGGAAGCCCATAGAGGGCTATGGTGAAAAAGGAAATATCCTCAGATGAAATCTGGAAAGAAGCTTTCTGAGAATCTGCTTAGTGTTCTGTTAATTCATCTCACAGTGTTACATCTGTATTTCGTGGATCTCTTTGCTAGCCTTATTTCTGTGGAATCTGAGAACAGATATTTCGGATCCCTTTGAAGACTATAGGGCCAAAGGAAATATCCTGCGATAACAAAGAGAAAGAAGCTTTCTGAGCAACTTCTTTGTGTTCTGTGAAATCATCTCACAGAGTTACAGCTTTCCCCTCAAGAAGCCTTTCGCTAGGACAGTTCTTGTGTAATTGGCAAAGAGATATTTGGAAGCCCATAGAGGGCTATGGTGACAAAAGAAATATCCTCAGATGAAATCTGGAAAGAAGCTTTCTGAGAAACTGCTTAGTGTTCTGTGAATTCATCTCACAGAGTTACATCTGTATTTCGTGGATCTCTTTCCTAGCCTTATTTCTGTGTAATCTGAGAACAGATATTTCGGATCCCTTTGAAGACTATAGGGCCAAAGGAAATATCCTGCGATAACAAAGAGAAAGAAGCTTTCTGAGAAACTTCTTTCTGTTCTCTGAAATCATGTCACAGAGTTACAGCTTTCCCCTCAAGAAGCCTTTCGCTAGGACAGTTCTTGTGTAATTGGCAAAGAGATATTTGGAGGCCCATAGAGGGCTATGGTGACAAAGGAAATATCCTCAGATGAAATCTGGAAAGAAGCTTACTGAGAAATTGCTTAGTGTTCTGTGAATTCATCTCACAGAGTTACATCTGTATTTCGTGGATCTCTTTGCTAGCCTTATTTCTGTGGAATCTGAGAACAGATATTTCGGATCCCTTTGAAGACTATAGGGCCAAAGGAAATATACTGCGATAACAAAGAGAAAGAAGCTTTCTGAGAAACTTCTTTGTGTTCTGTGAAATTATCTCACAGAATTACAGCTTTCCCCTCAAGAAACCTTTCGCTAAGACAGTTCTTGTGGAATTGGCAAAGTGATATTTGGAAGCCCATAGAGGGCTATTGTGAAAAAGGAAATATCCTCAGATGAAATCTGGAAAGAAGCTTTCTGAGAAACTGCTTAGTGTTCTGTGAATTCATCTCACAGAGTTACATCAGTATTTCGTGGATCTCTTTGCTAGCCTTATTTCTGTGGAATCTGAGAACAGATATTTCGGATCCCTTTGAAGACTATAGGGCCAAAGGAAATATCCTGCGATAACAAAGAGAAAGAAGCTTTCTGAGAAACTTCTTTCTGTTCTGTGAAATCATCTCACAGAGTTACAGCTTTCCCCTCAAGAAGCCTTTCGCTAAGACAGTTCTTGTGGAATTGGCAAAGTGATATTTGGAAGCCCATAGAGGGCTATGGTGAAAAAGGAAATATCCTCAGATGAAATCTGGAAAGAAGCTTTCTGAGAATCTGCTTAGTGTTCTGTGAATTCATCTCACAGAGTTACATCTGTATTTCGTGGATCTCTTTGTTAGCCTTATTTCTGTGGAATCTGAGAACAGAGATTTCGGATCCCTTTGAAGACTATAGGGCCAAAGGAAATATCCTCCGATAACAAAGAGAAAGAAGGTTTCTGAGAAACTTCTTTGTGTTCTGTGAAATCATCTCACAGAGTTACAGCATTCCCCTCAAGAAGCCTTTCGCCCAGACAGTTCTTGTGGAATTGGCAAAGAGATATTTGGAAGCCCATAGAGGACTACGGTGAAAAAGGAAATATCCTCAGATGAAATCTGGAAAGAAGCTTTCTGAGAAACTGCTTAGTGTTCTGTGAATTCATCTCACAGAGTTACATGTGTATTTCGTGGATCTCTTTGCTTGCCTTATTTCTGTGGAATATGAGAAAAGATATTTCGGATCCCTATGAAGACTATAGGGCCAAAGGAAATATCCTCCGATAACAAAGAGAAAGAAGCTTTCTGAGAAACTACTATGTGTTCTGTGAAATCATCTCACAGAGTTACAGCTTTCCCCTCAAGAAGCCTTTCGCTAGGACAGTTATTGTGTAATTGGCAAAGAGATATTTGGAAGCCCATAGAGGGCTATGGTGAAAAAGGAAATATCCTCAGATGATATCTGGAAAGAAGCTTTCTGAGAAACTGCTTAGTGTTCTGTTAATTCAATTCACCGAGTTACATCTGTATTTCGTGGATCTCTTTGCTAGCCTTATTTCTGTGTAATCTGAGAACAGATATTTCGGATCCCTTTGAAGACTATAGAGCCAAAGGAAATATCCTCCGATAACAAAGAGAAAGAAGCTTTCTGAGAAACTTCTTTGTGTTCTGTGAAATCATCTCACAGTGTTACAGCTTTCCCCTCAAGAAGCCTTTCGCTAGGACAGTTCTTGTGTAATTGGCAAAGAGATATTTGGAAGCCCATAGAGGGCTATGGTGAAAAAGGAAATATCCTCAGATGAAATCTGGAAAGAAGCTTTCTGAGAATCTGCTTAGTGTTCTGTTAATTCATCTCACAGGGTTACGTGTGTATATCGTGGATCTCTTTGCTAGCCTTATTTCTGTGGAATCTGAGAACAGATATTTCTGATCCCTTTGAAGACTATAGGGCCAAAGGAAATATCCTGCGATAACAAAGAGAAAGAAGCTTTCTGAGAAACTTCTTTGTGTTCTGTGAAATCATCTCACAGAGTTACAGCTTTCCCCTCAAGAAGCCTTTAACTAAGACTGTTCTTGTGAAATTGGCAAAGAGATATTTGGAAGCCCATAGAGGGCTATGGTGAAAAAGGAAATATCCTCAGATGAAATCTGGAAAGAAGCTTTCTGAGAAACTGCTTAGTGTTCTGTGAATTCATCTCACAGAGTTACATCTGTATTTCGTGGATCTCTTTGCTAGCCTTATTTCTGTGTAATCTGAGAACAGATATTTCGGATCCCTTTGAAGACTATAGAGCCAAAGGAAATATCCTCCGATAACAAAGAGAAAGAAGCTTTCTGAGAAACTTCTTTGTGTTCTGTGAAATCATCTCACAGAGTTACAGCTTTCCCCTCAAGAAGCCTTTCGCTAGGACAGTTCTTGTGTAATTGGCAAAGAGATATTTGGAAGCCCATAGAGGGCTATGGTGAAAAAGGAAATATCCTCAGATGAAATCTGGAAAGAAGCTTTCTGAGAATCTGCTTAGTGTTCTGTTAATTCATCTCACAGGGTTACATGTGTATATCGTGGATCTCTTTGCTAGCCTTATTTCTGTGGAATCTGAGAACAGATATTTCGGATCCCTTTGAAGACTATAGGGCCAAAGGAAATATACTGCGATAACAAAGAGAAAGAAGCTTTCTGAGAAACTTCTTTGTGTTCTGTGAAATCATCTCACAGAGTTACAGCTTTCCCCTCAAGAAGCCTTTAACTAAGACTGTTCTTGTGGAATTGGCAAAGAGATATTTGGAAGCCCATAGAGGGCTATGGTGAAAAAGGAAATATCCTCAGATGAAATCTGGAAAGAAGCTTTCTGAGAAACTGCTTAGTGTTCTGTGAATTCATCTCACAGAGTTACATCTGTATTTCGTGGATCTCTTTGCTAGCCTTATTTCTGTGGAATCTGAGAACAGATATTTCTGATCCCCTTGAAGACTATAGGGCCAAAGGAAATATCCTGCGATAACAAAGAGAAAGAAGCTTTCTGAGAAACTTCTTTGTGTTCTGTGAAATCATGTCACAGAGTTACAGCTTTCCCCTCAAGAAGCCTTTCGCTAGGACAGTTCTTGTGTAATTGGCAAAGAGATATTTGGAAGCCCATAGAGGGCTATGGTGACAAAGGAAATATCCTCAGATGAAATCTTGAAAGAAGCTTTCTGAGAAACTGCTTAGTGTTCTGTGAATTCATCTCACAGAGTTACATCTGTATTTCGTGGATCTCTTTGCTAGCCTTATTTCTGTGGAATCTGAGAACAGATATTTCGGATCCCTTTGAAGACTATAGGGCCAAAGGAAATATCCTGCGATAACAAAGAGAAAGAAGCTTTCTGAGAAACTTCTTTGTGTTCTGTGAAATCATCTCACAGAATTACAGCTTTCCCCTCAAGAAGCCTTTCGCTAAGACAGTTCTTGTGGAATTGGCAAAGTGATATTTGGAAGCCCATAGAGGGCTATGGTGAAAAAGGAAATATCCTCAGATGAAATCTGGAAAGAAGCTTTCTGAGAAACTGCTTAGTGTTCTGTGAATTCATCTCACAGAGTTACATCTGTATTTCGTGGATCTCTTTGCTAGCCTTATTTCTGTGGAATCTGAGAACAGATATTTCGGATCCCTTTGAAGACTATAGGGCCAACGGAAATATCCTGCGATAACAAAGAGAAAGATGCTTTCTGAGAAACTTCTTTGTGTTCTGTGAAATCATCTCACAGAGTTACAGCTTTTCCCTCAAGAAGCCTTTAACTAAGACAGTTCTTGTGAAATTGGCATAGAGATATTTGGAAGGCCATAGAGGACTATGGTGAAAAAGGAAATATCCTCAGATGAAATCTGGAAAGAAGCTTTCTGAGAAACTGCTTAGTGTTCTGTGAATTCATCTCACAGAGTTACATATGTATTTCGTGGATCTCTTTGCTAGCCTTTTTTCTGTGGAATCTGAGAAAAGATATTTCGGATCCCTATGAAGACTATAGGGCCAAAGGAAATATCCTCCGATAACAAAGAGAAAGAAGCTTTCTGAGAAACTTCTTTGTGTTCTGTGAAATCATGTCACAGAGTTACAGCTTTCCCCTCAAGAAGCCTTTCGCTAGGACAGTTCTTGTGTAATTGGCAAAGAGATATTTGGAAGCCCATAGAGGGCTATGGTGACAAAGGAAATATCCTCAGATGAAATCTGGAAAGAAGCTTTCTGAGAAACTGCTTAGTGTTCTGTGAATTCATCTCACAGAGTTACATCTGTATTTCGTGGATCTCTTTGCTAGCCTTATTTCTGTGGAATCTGAGAACAGATATTTCGGATCCCTTTGAAGACTATAGGGCCAAAGGAAATAACCTGCGATAACAAAGAGAAAGAAGCTTTCTGAGAAACTTCTTTCTGTTCTGTGAAATCATCTCACAGAGTTACAGCTTTCCCCTCAAGAAGCCTTTCGCTAAGATAGTTCTTGTGGAATTGGCAAAGTGATATTTGGAAGCCCATAGAGGGCTATGGTGAAAAAGGAAATATCCTCAGATGAAATCTGGAAAGATGCTTTCTGAGAATCTGCTTAGTGTTCTGTTAATTCATCTCACAGTGTTACATCTGTATTTCGTGGATCTCTTTGCTAGCCTTATTTCTGTGGAATCTGAGAACAGATATTTCGGATCCCTTTGAAGACTATAGGGCCAAAGGAAATATCCTGCGATAACAAAGAGAAAGAAGCTTTCTGAGAAACTTCTTTGTGTTCTGTGAAATCATCTCACAGAGTTACAGCTTTCCCCTCCAGAAGCCTTTCGCTAGGACAGTTCTTGTGTAATTGGCAAAGAGATATTTGGAAGCCCATAGAGGGCTATGGTGACAAAGGAAATATCCTCAGATGAAATCTGGAAAGAAGCTTTCTGAGAAACTGCTTAGTGTTCTGTGAATTCATCTCACAGGGTTACATCTGTATTTCGTGGATCTCTTTGCTAGCCTTATTTCTGTGGAATCTGAGAACAGATATTTCGGATCCCTTTGAAGACTATAGGGCCAAAGGAAATATCCTGCGATAACAAAGAAAAAGAAGCTTTCTGAGAAACTTCTTTGTGTTCTGTGAAATCATCTCACAGAATTACAGCTTTCCCCTCAAGAAGCCTTTCGCTAAGACAGTTCTTGTGGAATTGGCAAAGTGATATTTGGAAGCCCATAGAGGGCTATGGTGAAAAAGGAAATATCCTCAGATGAAATCTGGAAAGAAGCTTTCTGAGAAACTGCTTAGTGTTCTGTGAATTCATCTCACAGAGTTACATCTGTATTTCGTGGATCTCTTTGCTAGCCTTATTTCTGTGGAATCTGAGAACAGATATATCTGATCCCTTTGAAGACCATAGGGCCAAAGGAAATATTCTGCGATAACAAAGAGAAAGAAGCTTTCTGAGAAACTTCTTTGTGTTCTGTGAAATCATCTCACAGAGTTACAGCTTTCCCCTCAAGAAGCCTTTAACTAAGACTGTTCTTGTGAAATTGGCAAAGAGATATTTGGAAGCCCATAGAGGGCTATGGTGAAAAAGGAAATATCCTCAGATGAAATCTGGAAGGAAGCTTTCTGAGAAACTGCTTAGTGTTCTGTGAATTCATCTCACAGAGTTACATCTGTATTTCGTGGATCTCTTTGCTAGCCTTATTTCTGTGTAATCTGAGAACAGATATTTCGGATCCCTTTGAAGACTATAGGGCCAAAGGAAATATCCTGCGATAACAAAGAGAAAGAAGCTTTCTGAGAAACTTCTTTGTGTTCTGTGAAATCATCTCACAGAGTTACAGCTTTCCCCTCAAGAAGCCTTTCGCTAGGACAGTTCTTGTGTAATTGGCAAAGAGATATTTGGAAGCCCATAGAGGGCTATGGTGACAAAGGAAATATCCTCAGATGAAATCTGGAAAGAAGCTTTCTGAGAAACTGCTTAGTGTTCTGTGAATTCATCTCACAGAGTTACATCTGTATTTCGTGGATCTCTTTGCTAGCCTTATTTCTGTGGAATCTGAGAACAGATATTTCGGATCCCTTTGAAGACTATAGGGCCAAAGGAAATATCCTGCGATAACAAAGAGAAAGAAGCTTTCTGAGAAACTTCTTTGTGTTCTGTGAAATCATCTCACAGAATTACAGCTTTCCCCTCAAGAAGCCTTTCGCTAAGACAGTTCTTGTGGCATTGGCAAAGTGATATTTGGAAGCCCATAGAGGGCTATTGTGAAAAAGGAAATATCCTCAGATGAAATCTGGAAAAAAGCTTTCTGAGAAACTGCTTAGTGTTCTGTGAATTCATCTCACAGAGTTACATATGTATTTCGTGGATCTCTTTGCTAGCCTTATTTCTGTGGAATCTGAGAAAAGATATTTCGGATCCCTATGAAGACTATAGGGCCAAAGGAAATATCCTCCGATAACAAAGAGAAAGAAGCTTTCTGAGAAACTTCTTTCTGTTCTGTGAAATCATCTCACAGAGTCACAGCTTTCCTCTCAAGAAGCCTTTCGCTAAGACAGTTCTTGTGGAAATGGCAAAGTGATATTTGTAAGCCCATAGAGGGCTATGGTGAAAAAGGAAATATCCTCAGATGAAATATGGAAAGAAGCTTTCTGAGAAACTGCTTAGTGTTCTGTGAATTCATCTCACAGAGTTACATCTGTATTTCGTGGATCTCTTTGTTAGCCTTATTTCTGTGGAATCTGAGAACAGAGATTTCGGATCCCTTTGAAGACTATAGGGCCAAAGGAAATATCCTCCGATAACAAAGAGAAAGAAGGTTTCTTAGAAACTTCTTTGTGTTCTGTGAAATCATCTCACAGAGTTACAGCATTCCCCTCAAGAAGCCTTTCGCTCAGACAGTTCTTGTGGAATTGGCAAAGAGATATTTGGAAGCCCATAGATGACTACGGTGAAAAAGGAAATATCCTCAGATGAAATCTGGAAAGAAGCTTTCTGAGAAACTGCTTAGTGTTCTGTGAATTCATCTCACAGAGTTACATGTGTATTTCGTGGATCTCTTTGCTAGCCTTATTTCTGTGGAATCTGAGAAAAGATATTTCGGATCCCTATGAAGACTATAGGGCCAAAGGAAATATCCTCCGATAACAAAGAGAAAGAAGCTTTCTGAGAAACTTCTATGTGTTCTGTGAAATCATCTCACAGAGTTACAGCTTTCCCCTCAAGAAGCCTTTCACTAGGACAGTTCTTGTGTAATTGGCAAAGAGATATTTGGAAGCCCATAGAGGGCTATGGTGAAAAAGGAAATATCCTCAGATGATATCTGGAAAGAAGCTTTCTGAGAAACTGCTTAGTGTTCTGTAAATTCATCTCACCGAGTTACATCTGTATTTCGTGGATCTCTTTGCTAGCCTTATTTCTGTGTAATCTGAGAACAGATATTTCGGATCCCTTTGAAGACTATAGAGCCAAAGGAAATATCCTCCGATAACAAAGAGAAAGAAGCTTTCTGAGAAACTTCTTTGTGTTCTGTGAAATCATCTCACAGAATTACAGCTTTCCCCTCAAGAAGCCTTTCGCTAAGACAGTTCTTGTGGAATTGGCATAGTGATATTTGGAAGCCCATAGAGGGCTATGGTGAAAAAGGAAATATCCTCAGACGAAATCTGGAAAGAAGCTTTCTGAGAAACTGCTTAGTGTTCTGTGAATTCATCTCACAGAGTTACATCTGTATTTCGTGGATCTCTTTGCTAGCCTTATTTCTGTGGAATATGAGAACAGATATTTCGGATCCCTTTGAAGACTATAGGGCCAAAGGAAATATCCCGCGATAACAAAGAGAAAGAAGCTTTCTGAGAAACTTCTTTCTGTTCTGTGAAATCATCTCACAGAGTTACAGCTTTCCCCTCAAGAAGCCTTTCGCTAAGACAGTTCTTGTGGAATTGGCAAAGTGATATTTGGAAGCCCATAGAGGGCTATTGTGAAAAAGGAAATATCCTCAGATGAAATCTGGAAAAAAGCTTTCTGAGAAACTGCTTAGTGTTCTGTGAATTCATCTCACAGAGTTACATGTGTATTTCGTGGATCTCTTTGCTAGCCTTATTTCTGTGGAATCTGAGAAAAGATATTTCGGATCCCTATGAAGACTATAGGGCCAAAGGAAATATCCTCCGATAACAAAGAGAAAGAAGCTTTCTGAGAAACTTCTTTGTGTTCTGTGAAATCATGTCACAGAGTTACAGCTTTCCCCTCAAGAAGCCTTTCGCTAGGACAGTTCTTGTGTAATTGGCAAAGAGATATTTGGAAGCCCATAGAGGGCTATGGTGACAAAGGAAATATCCTCAGATGAAATCTGGAAAGAAGCTTTCTGAGAAACTGCTTAGTGTTCTGTGAATTCATCTCACAGAGTTACATCTGTATTTCGTGGATCTCTTTGCTAGCCTTATTTCTGTGGAATCTGAGAACAGATATTTCGGATCCCTTTGAAGACTATAGGGCCAAAGGAAATAACCTGCGATAACAAAGAGAAAGAAGCTTTCTGAGAAACTTCTTTCTGTTCTGTGAAATCATCTCACAGAGTTACAGCTTTCCCCTCAAGAAGCCTTTCGCTAAGATAGTTCTTGTGGAATTGGCAAAGTGATATTTGGAAGCCCATAGAGGGCTATGGTGAAAAAGGAAATATCCTCAGATGAAATCTGGAAAGATGCTTTCTGAGAATCTGCTTAGTGTTCTGTTAATTCATCTCACAGTGTTACATCTGTATTTCGTGGATCTCTTTGCTAGCCTTATTTCTGTGGAATCTGAGAACAGATATTTCGGATCCCTTTGAAGACTATAGGGCCAAAGGAAATATCCTGCGATAACAAAGAGAAAGAAGCTTTCTGAGAAACTTCTTTGTGTTCTGTGAAATCATCTCACAGAGTTACAGCCTTCCCCTCCAGAAGCCTTTCGCTAGGACAGTTCTTGTGTAATTGGCAAAGAGATATTTGGAAGCCCATAGAGGGCTATGGTGACAAAGGAAATATCCTCAGATGAAATCTGGAAAGAAGCTTTCTGAGAAACTGCTTAGTGTTCTGTGAATTCATCTCACAGGGTTACATCTGTATTTCGTGGATCTCTTTGCTAGCCTTATTTCTGTGGAATCTGAGAACAGATATTTCGGATCCCTTTGAAGACTATAGGGCCAAAGGAAATATCCTGCGATAACAAAGAAAAAGAAGCTTTCTGAGAAACTTCTTTGTGTTCTGTGAAATCATCTCACAGAATTACAGCTTTCCCCTCAAGAAGCCTTTCGCTAAGACAGTTCTTGTGGAATTGGCAAAGTGATATTTGGAAGCCCATAGAGGGCTATGGTGAAAAAGGAAATATCCTCAGATGAAATCTGGAAAGAAGCTTTCTGAGAAACTGCTTAGTGTTCTGTGAATTCATCTCACAGAGTTACATCTGTATTTCGTGGATCTCTTTGCTAGCCTTATTTCTGTGGAATCTGAGAACAGATATATCTGATCCCTTTGAAGACCATAGGGCCAAAGGAAATATTCTGCGATAACAAAGAGAAAGAAGCTTTCTGAGAAACTTCTTTGTGTTCTGTGAAATCATCTCACAGAGTTACAGCTTTCCCCTCAAGAAGCCTTTAACTAAGACTGTTCTTGTGAAATTGGCAAAGAGATATATGGAAGCCCATAGAGGGCTATGGTGAAAAAGGAAATATCCTCAGATGAAATCTGGAAGGAAGCTTTCTGAGAAACTGCTTAGTGTTCTGTGAATTCATCTCACAGAGTTACATCTGTATTTCGTGGATCTCTTTGCTAGCCTTATTTCTGTGTAATCTGAGAACAGATATTTCGGATCCCTTTGAAGACTATAGGGCCAAAGGAAATATCCTGCGATAACAAAGAGAAAGAAGCTTTCTGAGAAACTTCTTTGTGTTCTGTGAAATCATCTCACAGAGTTACAGCTTTCCCCTCAAGAAGCCTTTCGCTAGGACAGTTCTTGTGTAATTGGCAAAGAGATATTTGGAAGCCCATAGAGGGCTATGGTGACAAAGGAAATATCCTCAGATGAAATCTGGAAAGAAGCTTTCTGAGAAACTGCTTAGTGTTCTGTGAATTCATCTCACAGAGTTACATCTGTATTTCGTGGATCTCTTTGCTAGCCTTATTTCTGTGGAATCTGAGAACAGATATTTCGGATCCCTTTGAAGACTATAGGGCCAAAGGAAATATCCTGCGATAACAAAGAGAAAGAAGCTTTCTGAGAAACTTCTTTGTGTTCTGTGAAATCACCTCACAGAATTACAGCTTTCCCCTCAAGAAGCCTTTCGCTAAGACAGTTCTTGTGGCATTGGCAAAGTGATATTTGGAAGCCCATAGAGGGCTATTGTGAAAAAGGAAATATCCTCAGATGAAATCTGGAAAAAAGCTTTCTGAGAAACTGCTTAGTGTTCTGTGAATTCATCTCACAGAGTTACATATGTATTTCGTGGATCTCTTTGCTAGCCTTATTTCTGTGGAATCTGAGAAAAGATATTTCGGATCCCTATGAAGACTATAGGGCCAAAGGAAATATCCTCCGATAACAAAGAGAAAGAAGCTTTCTGAGAAACTTCTTTCTGTTCTGTGAAATCATCTCACAGAGTCACAGCTTTCCTCTCAAGAAGCCTTTCGCTAAGACAGTTCTTGTGGAAATGGCAAAGTGATATTTGTAAGCCCATAGAGGGCTATGGTGAAAAAGGAAATATCCTCAGATGAAATATGGAAAGAAGCTTTCTGAGAAACTGCTTAGTGTTCTGTGAATTCATCTCACAGAGTTACATCTGTATTTCGTGGATCTCTTTGTTAGCCTTATTTCCGTGGAATCTGAGAACAGAGATTTCGGATCCCTTTGAAGACTATAGGGCCAAAGGAAATATCCTCCGATAACAAAGAGAAAGAAGGTTTCTTAGAAACTTCTTTGTGTTCTGTGAAATCATCTCACAGAGTTACAGCATTCCCCTCAAGAAGCCTTTCGCTCAGACAGTTCTTGTGGAATTGGCAAAGAGATATTTGGAAGCCCATAGATGACTACGGTGAAAAAGGAAATATCCTCAGATGAAATCTGGAAAGAAGCTTTCTGAGAAACTGCTTAGTGTTCTGTGAATTCATCTCACAGAGTTACATGTGTATTTCGTGGATCTCTTTGCTAGCCTTATTTCTGTGGAATCTGAGAAAAGATATTTCGGATCCCTATGAAGACTATAGGGCCAAAGGAAATATCCTCCGATAACAAAGAGAAAGAAGCTTTCTGAGAAACTTCTATGTGTTCTGTGAAATCATCTCACAGAGTTACAGCTTTCCCCTCAAGAAGCCTTTCACTAGGACAGTTCTTGTGTAATTGGCAAAGAGATATTTGGAAGCCCATAGAGGGCTATGGTGAAAAAGGAAATATCCTCAGATGATATCTGGAAAGAAGCTTTCTGAGAAACTGCTTAGTGTTCTGTAAATTCATCTCACCGAGTTACATCTGTATTTCGTGGATCTCTTTGCTAGCCTTATTTCTGTGTAATCTGAGAACAGATATTTCGGATCCCTTTGAAGACTATAGAGCCAAAGGAAATATCCTCCGATAACAAAGAGAAAGAAGCTTTCTGAGAAACTTCTTTGTGTTCTGTGAAATCATCTCACAGAATTACAGCTTTCCCCTCAAGAAGCCTTTCGCTAAGACAGTTCTTGTGGAATTGGCATAGTGATATTTGGAAGCCCATAGAGGGCTATGGTGAAAAAGGAAATATCCTCAGACGAAATCTGGAAAGAAGCTTTCTGAGAAACTGCTTAGTGTTCTGTGAATTCATCTCACAGAGTTACATCTGTATTTCGTGGATCTCTTTGCTAGCCTTATTTCTGTGGAATATGAGAACAGATATTTCGGATCCCTTTGAAGACTATAGGGCCAAAGGAAATATCCCGCGATAACAAAGAGAAAGAAGCTTTCTGAGAAACTTCTTTCTGTTCTGTGAAATCATCTCAGAGAGTTACAGCTTTCCCCTCAAGAAGCCTTTCGCTAAGACAGTTCTTGTGGAATTGGCAAAGTGATATTTGGAAGCCCATAGAGGGCTATGGTGAAAAAGGAAATATCCTCAGATGAAATCTGGAAAGAAGCTTTCTGAGAATCTGCTTAGTGTTCTGTTAATTCATCTCACAGTGTTACATCTGTATTTCGTGGATCTCTTTGCTAGCCTTATTTCTGTGGAATCTGAGAACAGATATTTCGGATCCCTTTGAAGACTATAGGGCCAAAGGAAATATCCTGCGATAACAAAGAGAAAGAAGCTTTCTGAGAAACTTCTTTGTGTTCTGTGAAATCATCTCACAGAGTTACAGCTTTCCCCTCAAGAAGCCTTTCGCTAGGACAGTTCTTGTGTAATTGGCAAAGAGATATTTGGAAGCCCATAGAGGGCTATGGTGACAAAGGAAATATCCTCAGATGAAATCTGGAAAGAAGCTTTCTGAGAAACTGCTTAGTGTTCTGTGAATTCATCTCACAGAGTTACATCTGTATTTCGTGGATCTCTTTGCTAGCCTTATTTCTGTGGAATCTGAGAACAGATATTTCGGATCCCTTTGAAGACTATAGGGCCAAAGGAAATATCCTGCGATAACAAAGAGAAAGAAGCTTTCTGAGAAACTTCTTTGTGTTCTGTGAAATCATCTCACAGAATTACAGCTTTCCCCTCAAGAAGCCTTTCGCTAAGACAGTTCTTGTGGAATTGGCAAAGTGATATTTGGAAGCCCATAGAGGGCTATTGTGAAAAAGGAAATATCCTCAGATGAAATCTGGAAAAAAGCTTTCTGAGAAACTGCTTAGTGTTCTGTGAATTCATCTCACAGAGTTACATATGTATTTCGTGGATCTCTTTGCTAGCCTTATTTCTGTGGAATCTGAGAAAAGATATTTCGGATCCCTATGAAGACTATAGGGCCAAAGGAAATATCCTCCGATAACAAAGAGAAAGAAGCTTTCTGAGAAACTTCTTTCTGTTCTGTGAAATCATCTCACAGAGTCACAGCTTTCCTCTCAAGAAGCCTTTCGCTAAGACAGTTCTTGTGGAAATGGCAAAGTGATATTTGGAAGCCCATAGAGGGCTATGGTGAAAAAGGAAATATCCTCAGATGAAATCTGGAAAGAAGCTTTCTGAGAAACTGCTTAGTGTTCTGTGAATTCATCTCACAGAGTTACATCTGTATTTCGTGGATCTCTTTGTTAGCCTTATTGCTGTGGAATCTGAGAACAGAGATTTCGGATCCCTTTGAAGACTATAGGGCCAAAGGAAATATCCTCCGATAACAAAGAGAAAGAAGGTTTCTGAGAAACTTCTTTGTGTTCTGTGAAATCATCTCACAGAGTTACAGCATTCCCCTCAAGAAGCCTTTAGCTCAGACAGTTCTTGTGGAATTGGCAAAGAGATATTTGGAAGCCCATAGATGACTACGGTGAAAAAGGAAATATCCTCAGATGAAATCTGGAAAGAAGCTTTCTGAGAAACTGCTTAGTGTTCTGTGAATTCATCTCACAGAGTTACATCTGTATTTCGTGGATCTCTTTGCTAGCCTTACTTCTGTGGAATATGAGAACAGATATTTCGGATCCCTTTGAAGACTATAGGCCCAAAGGAAATATCCTGCGATAACAAAGAGAAAGAAGCTTTCTGAGAAACTTCTTTCTGTTCTGTGAAATCATCTCACAGAGTTACAGCTTTCCCCTCAAGAAGCCTTTCGCTAAGACAGTTCTTGTGGAATTGGCAAAGTGATATTTGGAAGCCCATAGAGGGCTATTGTGAAAAAGGAAATATCCTCAGATGAAATCTGGAAAAAAGCTTTCTGAGAAACTGCTTAGTGTTCTGTGAATTCATCTCACAGAGTTACATGTGTATTTCGTGGATCTCTTTGCTAGCCTTATTTCTGTGGAATCTGAGAAAAGATATTTCGGATCCCTATGAAGACTATAGGGCCAAAGGAAATATCCTCCGATAACAAAGAGAAAGAAGCTTTCTGAGAAACTTCTTTGTGTTCTGTGAAATCATGTCACAGAGTTACAGCTTTCCCCTCAAGAAGCCTTTCGCTAGGACAGTTCTTGTGTAATTGGCAAAGAGATATTTGGAAGCCCATAGAGGGCTATGGTGACAAAGGAAATATCCTCAGATGAAATCTGGAAAGAAGCTTTCTGAGAAACTGCTTAGTGTTCTGTGAATTCATCTCACAGAGTTACATCTGTATTTCGTGGATCTCTTTGCTAGCCTTATTTCTGTGGAATCTGAGAACAGATATTTCGGATCCCTTTGAAGACTATAGGGCCAAAGGAAATAACCTGCGATAACAAAGAGAAATAAGCTTTCTGAGAAACTTCTTTCTGTTCTGTGAAATCATCTCACAGAGTTACAGCTTTCCCCTCAAGAAGCCTTTCGCTAAGATAGTTCTTGTGGAATTGGCAAAGTGATATTTGGAAGCCCATAGAGGGCTATGGTGAAAAAGGAAATATCCTCAGATGAAATCTGGAAAGATGCTTTCTGAGAATCTGCTTAGTGTTCTGTTAATTCATCTCACAGTGTTACATCTGTATTTCGTGGATCTCTTTGCTAGCCTTATTTCTGTGGAATCTGAGAACAGATATTTCGGATCCCTTTGAAGACTATAGGGCCAAAGGAAATATCCTGCGATAACAAAGAGAAAGAAGCTTTCTGAGAAACTTCTTTGTGTTCTGTGAAATCATCTCACAGAGTTACAGCTTTCCCCTCCAGAAGCCTTTCGCTAGGACAGTTCTTGTGTAATTGGCAAAGAGATATTTGGAAGCCCATAGAGGGCTATGGTGACAAAGGAAATATCCTCAGATGAAATCTGGAAAGAAGCTTTCTGAGAAACTGCTTAGTGTTCTTTGAATTCATCTCACAGGGTTACATCTGTATTTCGTGGATCTCTTTGCTAGCCTTATTTCTGTGGAATCTGAGAACAGATATTTCGGATCCCTTTGAAGACTATAGGGCCAAAGGAAATATCCTGCGATAACAAAGAAAAAGAAGCTTTCTGAGAAACTTCTTTGTGTTCTGTGAAATCATCTCACAGAATTACAGCTTTCCCCTCAAGAAGCCTTTCGCTAAGACAGTTCTTGTGGAATTGGCAAAGTGATATTTGGAAGCCCATAGAGGGCTATGGTGAAAAAGGAAATATCCTCAGATGAAATCTGGAAAGAAGCTTTCTGAGAAACTGCTTAGTGTTCTGTGAATTCATCTCACAGAGTTACATCTGTATTTCGTGGATCTCTTTGCTAGCCTTATTTCTGTGGAATCTGAGAACAGATATATCTGATCCCTTTGAAGACCATAGGGCCAAAGGAAATATTCTGCGATAACAAAGAGAAAGAAGCTTTCTGAGAAACTTCTTTGTGTTCTGTGAAATCATCTCACAGAGTTACAGCTTTCCCCTCAAGAAGCCTTTAACTAAGACTGTTCTTGTGAAATTGGCAAAGAGATATTTGGAAGCCCATAGAGGGCTATGGTGAAAAAGGAAATATCCTCAGATGAAATCTGGAAGGAAGCTTTCTGAGAAACTGCTTAGTGTTCTGTGAATTCATCTCACAGAGTTACATCTGTATTTCGTGGATCTCTTTGCTAGCCTTATTTCTGTGTAATCTGAGAACAGATATTTCGGATCCCTTTGAAGACTATAGGGCCAAAGGAAATATCCTGCGATAACAAAGAGAAAGAAGCTTTCTGAGAAACTTCTTTGTGTTCTGTGAAATCATCTCACAGAGTTACAGCTTTCCCCTCAAGAAGCCTTTCGCTAGGACAGTTCTTGTGTAATTGGCAAAGAGATATTTGGAAGCCCATAGAGGGCTATGGTGACAAAGGAAATATCCTCAGATGAAATCTGGAAAGAAGCTTTCTGAGAAACTGCTTAGTGTTCTGTGAATTCATCTCACAGAGTTACATCTGTATTTCGTGGATCTCTTTGCTAGCCTTATTTCTGTGGAATCTGAGAACAGATATTTCGGATCCCTTTGAAGACTATAGGGCCAAAGGAAATATCCTGCGATAACAAAGAGAAAGAAGCTTTCTGAGAAACTTCTTTGTGTTCTGTGAAATCACCTCACAGAATTACAGCTTTCCCCTCAAGAAGCCTTTCGCTAAGACAGTTCTTGTGGCATTGGCAAAGTGATATTTGGAAGCCCATAGAGGGCTATTGTGAAAAAGGAAATATCCTCAGATGAAATCTGGAAAAAAGCTTTCTGAGAAACTGCTTAGTGTTCTGTGAATTCATCTCACAGAGTTACATATGTATTTCGTGGATCTCTTTGCTAGCCTTATTTCTGTGGAATCTGAGAAAAGATATTTCGGATCCCTATGAAGACTATAGGGCCAAAGGAAATATCCTCCGATAACAAAGAGAAAGAAGCTTTCTGAGAAACTTCTTTCTGTTCTGTGAAATCATCTCACAGAGTCACAGCTTTCCTCTCAAGAAGCCTTTCGCTAAGACAGTTCTTGTGGAAATGGCAAAGTGATATTTGTAAGCCCATAGAGGGCTATGGTGAAAAAGGAAATATCCTCAGATGAAATATGGAAAGAAGCTTTCTGAGAAACTGCTTAGTGTTCTGTGAATTCATCTCACAGAGTTACATCTGTATTTCGTGGATCTCTTTGTTAGCCTTATTTCCGTGGAATCTGAGAACAGAGATTTCGGATCCCTTTGAAGACTATAGGGCCAAAGGAAATATCCTCCGATAACAAAGAGAAAGAAGGTTTCTTAGAAACTTCTTTGTGTTCTGTGAAATCATCTCACAGAGTTACAGCATTCCCCTCAAGAAGCCTTTCGCTCAGACAGTTCTTGTGGAATTGGCAAAGAGATATTTGGAAGCCCATAGATGACTACGGTGAAAAAGGAAATATCCTCAGATGAAATCTGGAAAGAAGCTTTCTGAGAAACTGCTTAGTGTTCTGTGAATTCATCTCACAGAGTTACATGTGTATTTCGTGGATCTCTTTGCTAGCCTTATTTCTGTGGAATCTGAGAAAAGATATTTCGGATCCCTATGAAGACTATAGGGCCAAAGGAAATATCCTCCGATAACAAAGAGAAAGAAGCTTTCTGAGAAACTTCTATGTGTTCTGTGAAATCATCTCACAGAGTTACAGCTTTCCCCTCAAGAAGCCTTTCACTAGGACAGTTCTTGTGTAATTGGCAAAGAGATATTTGGAAGCCCATAGAGGGCTATGGTGAAAAAGGAAATATCCTCAGATGATATCTGGAAAGAAGCTTTCTGAGAAACTGCTTAGTGTTCTGTAAATTCATCTCACCGAGTTACATCTGTATTTCGTGGATCTCTTTGCTAGCCTTATTTCTGTGTAATCTGAGAACAGATATTTCGGATCCCTTTGAAGACTATAGAGCCAAAGGAAATATCCTCCGATAACAAAGAGAAAGAAGCTTTCTGAGAAACTTCTTTGTGTTCTGTGAAATCATCTCACAGAATTACAGCTTTCCCCTCAAGAAGCCTTTCGCTAAGACAGTTCTTGTGGAATTGGCATAGTGATATTTGGAAGCCCATAGAGGGCTATGGTGAAAAAGGAAATATCCTCAGACGAAATCTGGAAAGAAGCTTTCTGAGAAACTGCTTAGTGTTCTGTGAATTCATCTCACAGAGTTACATCTGTATTTCGTGGATCTCTTTGCTAGCCTTATTTCTGTGGAATATGAGAACAGATATTTCGGATCCCTTTGAAGACTATAGGGCCAAAGGAAATATCCCGCGATAACAAAGAGAAAGAAGCTTTCTGAGAAACTTCTTTCTGTTCTGTGAAATCATCTCACAGAGTTACAGCTTTCCCCTCAAGAAGCCTTTCGCTAAGACAGTTCTTGTGGAATTGGCAAAGTGATATTTGGAAGCCCATAGAGGGCTATGGTGAAAAAGGAAATATCCTCAGATGAAATCTGGAAAGAAGCTTTCTGAGAATCTGCTTAGTGTTCTGTTAATTCATCTCACAGTGTTACATCTGTATTTCGTGGATCTCTTTGCTAGCCTTATTTCTGTGGAATCTGAGAACAGATATTTCGGATCCCTTTGAAGACTATAGGGCCAAAGGAAATATCCTGCGATAACAAAGAGAAAGAAGCTTTCTGAGAAACTTCTTTGTGTTCTGTGAAATCATCTCACAGAGTTACAGCTTTCCCCTCAAGAAGCCTTTCGCTAGGACAGTTCTTGTGTAATTGGCAAAGAGATATTTGGAAGCCCATAGAGGGCTATGGTGACAAAGGAAATATCCTCAGATGAAATCTGGAAAGAAGCTTTCTGAGAAACTGCTTAGTGTTCTGTGAATTCATCTCACAGAGTTACATCTGTATTTCGTGGATCTCTTTGCTAGCCTTATTTCTGTGGAATCTGAGAACAGATATTTCGGATCCCTTTGAAGACTATAGGGCCAAAGGAAATATCCTGCGATAACAAAGAGAAAGAAGCTTTCTGAGAAACTTCTTTGTGTTCTGTGAAATCATCTCACAGAATTACAGCTTTCCCCTCAAGAAGCCTTTCGCTAAGACAGTTCTTGTGGAATTGGCAAAGTGATATTTGGAAGCCCATAGAGGGCTATTGTGAAAAAGGAAATATCCTCAGATGAAATCTGGAAAAAAGCTTTCTGAGAAACTGCTTAGTGTTCTGTGAATTCATCTCACAGAGTTACATATGTATTTCGTGGATCTCTTTGCTAGCCTTATTTCTGTGGAATCTGAGAAAAGATATTTCGGATCCCTATGAAGACTATAGGGCCAAAGGAAATATCCTCCGATAACAAAGAGAAAGAAGCTTTCTGAGAAACTTCTTTCTGTTCTGTGAAATCATCTCACAGAGTCACAGCTTTCCTCTCAAGAAGCCTTTCGCTAAGACAGTTCTTGTGGAAATGGCAAAGTGATATTTGGAAGCCCATAGAGGGCTATGGTGAAAAAGGAAATATCCTCAGATGAAATCTGGAAAGAAGCTTTCTGAGAAACTGCTTAGTGTTCTGTGAATTCATCTCACAGAGTTACATCTGTATTTCGTGGATCTCTTTGTTAGCCTTATTGCTGTGGAATCTGAGAACAGAGATTTCGGATCCCTTTGAAGACTATAGGGCCAAAGGAAATATCCTCCGATAACAAAGAGAAAGAAGGTTTCTGAGAAACTTCTTTGTGTTCTGTGAAATCATCTCACAGAGTTACAGCATTCCCCTCAAGAAGCCTTTAGCTCAGACAGTTCTTGTGGAATTGGCAAAGAGATATTTGGAAGCCCATAGATGACTACGGTGAAAAAGGAAATATCCTCAGATGAAATCTGGAAAGAAGCTTTCTGAGAAACTGCTTAGTGTTCTGTGAATTCATCTCACAGAGTTACATCTGTATTTCGTGGATCTCTTTGCTAGCCTTACTTCTGTGGAATATGAGAACAGATATTTCGGATCCCTTTGAAGACTATAGGGCCAAAGGAAATATCCTGCGATAACAAAGAGAAAGAAGCTTTCTGAGAAACTTCT
This sequence comes from Macaca nemestrina, assembly GCF_043159975.1. NCBI lineage: Eukaryota > Metazoa > Chordata > Mammalia > Primates > Cercopithecidae > Macaca > Macaca nemestrina. Next base: position 136,473,912 of record NC_092128.1, on the reverse strand, counting down.
TTCTGTTCTGTGAAATCATCTCACAGAGTTACAGCTTTCCCCTCAAGAAGCCTTTCGCTAAGACAGTTCTTGTGGAATTGGCAAAGTGATATTTGGAAGCCCATAGAGGGCTATGGTGAAAAAGGAAATATCCTCAGATGAAATCTGGAAAGAAGCTTTCTGAGAATCTGCTTAGTGTTCTGTGAATTCATCTCACAGAGTTACATCTGTATTTCGTGGATCTCTTTGCTAGCCTTATTTCTGTGGAATCTGAGAACAGATATTTCGGATCCCTTTGAAGACTATAGGGCCAAAGGAAATATCCTGCGATAACAAAGAGAAAGAAGCTTTCTGAGAAACTTCTTGGTGTTCTGTGAAATCATCTCACAGAGTTACAGCTTTCCCCTCCAGAAGCCTTTCGCTAGGACAGTTCTTGTGTAATTGGCAAAGAGATATTTGGAAGCCCATAGAGGGCTACGGTGACAAAAGAAATATCCTCAGATGAAATGTGGAAAGAAGCTTTCTGAGAAACTGCTTAGTGTTCTGTGAATTCATCTCACAGGGTTACATCTGTATTTCGTGGATCTCTTTGCTACCCTTATTTCTGTGGAATCTGAGAACAGATATTTCGGATCCCTTTGAAGACTATAGGGCCAAAGGAAATATCCTGCGATAACAAAGAAAAAGAAGCTTTCTGAGAAACTTCTTTGTGTTCTGTGAAATCATCTCACAGAGTTACAGCTTTCCCCTCAAGAAGCCTTTCGCTAAGACAGTTCTTGTGGAATTGGCAAAGTGATATTTGGAAGCCCATAGAGGGCTATGGTGAAAAAGGAAATATCCTCAGATGAAATCTGGAAAGAAGCTTTCTGAGAATCTGCTTAGTGTTCTGTTAATTCATCTCACAGTGTTACATCTGTATTTCGTGGATCTCTTTGCTAGCCTTATTTCTGTGGAATCTGAGAACAGATATTTCGGATCCCTTTGAAGACTATAGGGCCAAAGGAAATATCCTGCGATAACAAAGAGAAAGAAGCTTTCTGAGAAACTTCTTTGTGTTCTGTGAAATCATCTCACAGAGTTACAGCTTTCCCCTCAAGAAGCCTTTCGCTAGGACAGTTCTTGTGTAATTGGCAAAGAGATATTTGGAAGCCCATAGAGGGCTATGGTGACAAAGGAAATATCCTCAGATGAAATCTGGAAAGAAGCTTTCTGAGAAACTGCTTAGTGTTCTGTTAATTCATCTCACAGAGTAACATCTGTATTTCGTGGATCTCTTTGCTAGCCTTATTTCTGTGGAATCTGAGAACAGATATTTCGGATCCCTTTGAAGACTATAGGGCCAAAGGAAATATCCTGCGATAACAAAGAGAAAGAAGCTTTCTGAGAAACTTCTTTGTGTTCTGTGAAATCATCTCACAGAATTACAGCTTTCCCCTCAAGAAGCCTTTCGCTAAGACAGTTCTTGTGGAATTGGCAAAGTGATATTTGGAAGCCCATAGAGGGCTATTGTGAAAAAGGAAATATCCTCAGATGAAATCTGGAAAAAAGCTTTCTGAGAAACTGCTTAGTGTTCTGTGAATTCATCTCACAGAGTTACATATGTATTTCGTGGATCTCTTTGCTAGCCTTATTTCTGTGGAATCTGAGAAAAGATATTTCGGATCCCTATGAAGACTATAGGGCCAAAGGAAATATCCTCCGATAACAAAGAGAAAGAAGCTTTCTGAGAAACTTCTTTCTGTTCTGTGAAATCATCTCACAGAGTCACAGCTTTCCTCTCAAGAAGCCTTTCGCTAAGACAGTTCTTGTGGAAATGGCAAAGTGATATTTGGAAGCCCATAGAGGGCTATGGTGAAAAAGGAAATATCCTCAGATGAAATCTGGAAAGAAGCTTTCTGAGAAACTGCTTAGTGTTCTGTGAATTCATCTCACAGAGTTACATCTGTATTTCGTGGATCTCTTTGTTAGCCTTATTGCTGTGGAATCTGAGAACAGAGATTTCGGATCCCTTTGAAGACTATAGGGCCAAAGGAAATATCCTCCGATAACAAAGAGAAAGAAGGTTTCTGAGAAACTTCTTTGTGTTCTGTGAAATCATCTCACAGAGTTACAGCATTCCCCTCAAGAAGCCTTTAGCTCAGACAGTTCTTGTGGAATTGGCAAAGAGATATTTGGAAGCCCATAGATGACTACGGTGAAAAAGGAAATATCCTCAGATGAAATCTGGAAAGAAGCTTTCTGAGAAACTGCTTAGTGTTCTGTGAATTCATCTCACAGAGTTACATCTGTATTTCGTGGATCTCTTTGCTAGCCTTATTTCTGTGGAATATGAGAACAGATATTTCGGATCCCTTTGAAGACTATAGGGCCAAAGGAAATATCCTGCGATAACAAAGAGAAAGAAGCTTTCTGAGAAACTTCTTTCTGTTCTGTGAAATCATCTCACAGAGTTACAGCTTTCCCCTCAAGAAGCCTTTCGCTAAGACAGTTCTTGTGGAATTGGCAAAGTGATATTTGGAAGCCCATAGAGGGCTATGGTGAAAAAGGAAATATCCTCAGATGAAATCTGGAAAGAAGCTTTCTGAGAATCTGCTTAGTGTTCTGTGAATTCATCTCACAGAGTTACATCTGTATTTCGTGGATCTCTTTGCTAGCCTTATTTCTGTGGAATCTGAGAACAGATATTTCGGATCCCTTTGAAGACTATAGGGCCAAAGGAAATATCCTGCGATAACAAAGAAAAAGAAGCTTTCTGAGAAACTTCTTTGTGTTCTGTGAAATCATCTCACAGAATTACAGCTTTCCCCTCAAGAAGCCTTTCGCTAAGACAGTTCTTGTGGAATTGGCCAAGTGATATTTGGAAGCCCATAGAGGGCTATGGTGAAAAAGGAAATATCCTCAGATGAAATCTGGAAAGAAGCTTTCTGAGAAACTGCTTAGTGTTCTGTGAATTCATCTCACAGAGTTACATCTGTATTTCGTGGATCTCTTTGCTAGCCTTATTTCTGTGGAATCTGAGAACAGATATTTCTGATCCCTTTGAAGACTATAGGGCCAAAGGAAATATCCTGCGATAACAAAGAGAAAGAAGCTTTCTGAGAAACTTCTTTGTGTTCTGTGAAATCATCTCACAGAGTTACAGCTTTCCCCTCAAGAAGCCTTTAACTAAGACTGTTCTTGTGAAATTGGCAAAGAGATATTTGGAAGCCCATAGAGGGCTATGGTGAAAAAGGAAATATCCTCAGATGAAATCTGGAAAGAAGCTTTCTGAGAAACTGCTTAGTGTTCTGTGAATTCATCTCACAGAGTTACATCTGTATTTCGTGGATCTCTTTGCTAGCCTTATTTCTGTGTAATCTGAGAACTGATATTTCGGATCCCTTGGAAGACTATAGGGCCAAAGGAAATATCCTGCGATAACAAAGAGAAAGAAGCTTTCTGAGAAACTTCTTTGTGTTCTGTGAAATCATCTCACAGAGTTACAGCTTTCCCCTCAAGAAGCCTTTCGCTAGGACAGTTCTTGTGTAATTGGCAAAGAGATATTTGGAAGCCCATAGAGGGCTATGGTGACAAAGGAAATATCCTCAGATGAAATCTGGAAAGAAGCTTTCTGAGAAACTGCTTAGTGTTCTGTGAATTCATCTCACAGAGTTACATCTGTATTTCGTGGATCTCTTTGCTAGCCTTATTTCTGTGGAATCTGAGAACAGATATTTCGGATCCCTTTGAAGACTATAGGGCCAAAGGAAATATCCTGCGATAACAAAGAGAAAGAAGCTTTCTGAGAAACTTCTTTGTGTTCTGTGAAATCATCTCACAGAATTACAGCTTTCCCCTCAAGAAGCCTTTCGCTAAGACAGTTCTTGTGGAATTGGCAAAGTGATATTTGGAAGCCCATAGAGGGCTATTGTGAAAAAGGAAATATCCTCAGATGAAATCTGGAAAAAAGCTTTCTGAGAAACTGCTTAGTGTTCTGTGAATTCATCTCACAGAGTTACATATGTATTTCGTGGATCTCTTTGCTAGCCTTATTTCTGTGGAATCTGAGAAAAGATATTTCGGATCCCTATGAAGACTATAGGGCCAAAGGAAATATCCTCCGATAACAAAGAGAAAGAAGCTTTCTGAGAAACTTCTTTCTGTTCTCTGAAATCATCTCACAGAGTCACAGCTTTCCTCTCAAGAAGCCTTTCGCTAAGACAGTTCTTGTGGAAATGGCAAAGTGATATTTGTAAGCCCATAGAGGGCTATGGTGAAAAAGGAAATATCCTCAGATGAAATCTGGAAAGAAGCTTTCTGAGAAACTGCTTAGTGTTCTGTGAATTCATCTCACAGAGTTACATCTGTATTTCGTGGATCTCTTTGTTAGCCTTATTGCTGTGGAATCTGAGAACAGAGATTTCGGATCCCTTTGAAGACTATAGGGCCAAAGGAAATATCCTCCGATAACAAAGAGAAAGAAGGTTTCTGAGAAACTTCTTTGTGTTCTGTGAAATCATCTCACAGAGTTACAGCATTCCCCTCAAGAAGCCTTTCGCTCAGACAGTTCTTGTGGAATTGGCAAAGAGATATTTGGAAGCCCATAGATGACTACGGTGAAAAAGGAAATATCCTCAGATGAAATCTGGAAAGAAGCTTTCTGAGAAACTGCTTAGTGTTCTGTGAATTCATCTCACAGAGTTACATGTGTATTTCGTGGATCTCTTTGCTAGCCTTATTTCTGTGGAATCTGAGAAAAGATATTTCGGATCCCTATGAAGACTATAGGGCCAAAGGAAATATCCTCCGATAACAAAGAGAAAGAAGCTTTCTGAGAAACTTCTATGTGTTCTGTGAAATCATCTCACAGAGTTACAGCTTTCCCCTCAAGAAGCCTTTCACAAGGACAGTTCTTGTGTAATTGGCAAAGAGATATTTGGAAGCCCATAGAGGGCTATGGTGAAAAAGGAAATATCCTCAGATGATATCTGGAAAGAAGCTTTCTGAGAAACTGCTTAGTGTTCTGTGAATTCATCTCACCGAGTTACATCTGTATTTCGTGGATCTCTTTGCTAGCCTTATTTCTGTGTAATCTGAGAACAGATATTTCGGATCCCTTTGAAGACTATAGAGCCAAAGGAAATATCCTCCGATAACAAAGAGAAAGAAGCTTTCTGAGAAACTTCTTTGTGTTCTGTGAAATCATCTCACAGAGTTACAGCTTTCCCCTCAAGAAGCCTTTCGCTAGGACAGTTCTTGTGTAATTGGCAAAGAGATATTTGGAAGCCCTTAGAGGGCTATGGTATAAAAGGAAATATCCTCAGATGAAATCTGGAAAGAAGCTTTCTGAGAATCTGCTTAGTGTTCTGTTAATTCATCTCACAGGGTTACATCTGTATTTCGTGGATCTCTTTGCAAGCCTTATTTCTGTGGAATCTGAGAACAGATATTTCGGATCCCTTTGAAGACTATAGGGCCAAAGGAAATATCCTGCGATAACAAAGAGAAAGAAGCTTTCTGAGAAACTTCTTTGTGTTCTGTGAAATCATCTCACAGAGTTACAGCTTTCCCCTCAAGAAGCCTTTAACTAAGACTGTTCTTGTGAAATTGGCAAAGAGATATTTGGAAGCCCATAGAGGGCTATGGTGACAAAGGAAATATCCTCAGATGAAATCTGGAAAGAAGCTTTCTGAGAAACTGCTTAGTGTTCTGTGAATTCATCTCACAGAGTTACATCTGTATTTCATGGATCTCTTTGCTAGCCTTATTTCTGTGGAATCTGAGAACAGATATTTCGGATCCCTTTGAAGACTATAGGGCCAAAGGAAATATCCTGCGATAACAAAGAGAAAGAAGCTTTCTGAGAAACTTCTTTGTGTTCTGTGAAATCATCTCACAGAATTACAGCATTCCCCTCAAGAAGCCTTTCGCTAAGACAGTTCTTGTGGAATTGGCAAAGTGATATTTGGAAGCCCATAGAGGGCTATGGTGAAAAAGGAAATATCCTCAGACGAAATCTGGAAAGAAGCTTTCTGAGAAACTGCTTAGTGTTCTGTGAATTCATCTCACAGAGTTACATCTGTATTTCGTGGATCTCTTTGCTAGCCTTATATTTGTGGAATATGAGAACAGATATTTCGGATCCCTTTGAAGACTATAGGGCCAAAGGAAATATCCTGCGATAACAAAGAGAAAGAAGCTTTCTGAGAAACTTCTTTCTGTTCTGTGAAATCATCTCACAGAGTTACAGCTTTCCCCTCAAGAAGCCTTTCGCTAAGACAGTTCTTGTGGAATTGGCAAAGTGATATTTGGAAGCCCATAGAGGGCTATGGTGAAAAAGGAAATATCCTCAGATGAAATCTGGAAAGAAGCTTTCTGAGAATCTGCTTAGTGTTCTGTGAATTCATCTCACAGAGTTACATCTGTATTTCGTGGATCTCTTTGTTAGCCTTATTTCTGTGGAATCTGAGAACAGAGATTTCGGATCCCTTTGAAGACTATAGGGCCAAAGGAAATATCCTCCGATAACAAAGAGAAAGAAGGTTTCTGAGAAACTTCTTTGTGTTCTGTGAAATCATCTCACAGAGTTACAGCATTCCCCTCAAGAAGCCTTTCGCCCAGACAGTTCTTGTGGAATTGGCAAAGAGATATTTGGAAGCCCATAGAGGACTACGGTGAAAAAGGAAATATCCTCAGATGAAATCTGGAAAGAAGCTTTCTGAGAAACTGCTTAGTGTTCTGTGAATTCATCTCACAGAGTTACATGTGTATTTCGTGGATCTCTTTGCTTGCCTTATTTCTGTGGAATCTGAGAAAAGATATTTCGGATCCCTATGAAGACTATAGGGCCGAAGGAAATATCCTCCGATAACAAAGAGAAAGAAGCTTTCTGCGAAACTACTATGTGTTCTGTGAAATCATCTCACAGAGTTACAGCTTTCCCCTCAAGAAGCCTTTCGCTAGGACTGTTCTTGTGTAATTGGCAAAGAGATATTTGGGAGCCCATAGAGGGCTATGGTGAAAAAGGAAATATCCTCAGATGATATCTGGAAAGAAACTTTCTGAGAAACTGCTTAGTGTTCTGTTAATTCAATTCACCGAGTTACATCTGTATTTCGTGGATCTCTTTGCTAGCCTTATTTCTGTGTAATCTGAGAACAGATATTTCGGATCCCTTTGAAGACTATAGAGCCAAAGGAAATATCCTCCGATAACAAAGAGAAAGAAGCTTTCTGAGAAACTTCTTTGTGTTCTGTGAAATCATCTCACAGAGTTACAGCTTTCCCCTCAAGAAGCCTTTCGCTAGGACAGTTCTTGTGTAATTGGCAAAGAGATATTTGGAAGCCCATAGAGGGCTATGGTGAAAAAGGAAATATCCTCAGATGAAATCTGGAAAGAAGCTTTCTGAGAATCTGCTTAGTGTTCTGTTAATTCATCTCACAGGGTTACGTGTGTATATCGTGGATCTCTTTGCTAGCCTTATTTCTGTGGAATCTGAGAACAGATATTTCTGATCCCTTTGAAGACTATAGGGCCAAAGGAAATATCCTGCGATAACAAAGAGAAAGAAGCTTTCTGAGAAACTTCTTTGTGTTCTGTGAAATCATCTCACAGAGTTACAGCTTACCCCTCAAGAAGCCTTTAACTAAGACTGTTCTTGTGAAATTGGCAAAGAGATATTTGGAAGCCCATAGAGGGCTATGGTGAAAAAGGAAATATCCTCAGATGAAATCTGGAAAGAAGCTTTCTGAGAAACTGCTTAGTGTTCTGTGAATTCATCTCACAGAGTTACATCTGTATTTCGTGGATCTCTTTGCTAGCCTTATTTCTGTGTAATCTGAGAACAGATATTTCGGATCCCTTTGAAGACTATAGAGCCAAAGGAAATATCCTCCGATAACAAAGAGAAAGAAGCTTTCTGAGAAACTTCTTTGTGTTCTGTGAAATCATGTCACAGAGTTACAGCTTTCCCCTCAAGAAGCCTTTCGCTAGGACAGTTCTTGTGTAATTGGCAAAGAGATATTTGGAAGCCCATAGAGGGCTATGGTGAAAAAGGAAATATCCTCAGATGAAATCTGGAAAGAAGCTTTCTGAGAATCTGCTTAGTGTTCTGTTAATTCATCTCACAGGGTTACATGTGTATATCGTGGATCTCTTTGCTAGCCTTATTTCTGTGGAATCTGAGAACAGATATTTCGGATCCCTTTGAAGACTATAGGGCAAAAGGAAATATACTGCGATAACAAAGAGAAAGAAGCTTTCTGAGAAACTTCTTTGTGTTCTGTGAAATCATCTCACAGAGTTACAGCTTTCCCCTCAAGAAGCCTTTAACTAAGACTGTTCTTGTGAAATTGGCAAAGAGATATTTGGAAGCCCATAGAGGGCTATGGTGAAAAAGGAAATATCCTCAGATGAAATCTGGAAAGAAGCTTTCTGAGAAACTGCTTAGTGTTCTGTGAATTCATCTCACAGAGTTACATCTGTATTTCGTGGATCTCTTTGCTAGCCTTATTTCTGTGGAATCTGAGAACAGATATTTCTGATCCCTTTGAAGACTATAGGGCCAAAGGAAATATCCTGCGATAACAAAGAGAAAGAAGCTTTCTGAGAAACTTCTTTGTGTTCTGTGAAATCATGTCACAGAGTTACAGCTTTCCCCTCAAGAAGCCTTTCGCTAGGACAGTTCTTGTGTAATTGGCAAAGAGATATTTGGAAGCCCATAGAGGGCTATGGTGACAAAGGAAATATCCTCAGATGAAATCTGGAAAGAAGCTTTCTGAGAAACTGCTTAGTGTTCTGTGAATTCATCTCACAGAGTTACATCTGTATTTCGTGGATCTCTTTGCTAGCCTTATTTCTGTGGAATCTGAGAACAGATATTTCGGATCCCTTTGAAGACTATAGGGCCAAAGGAAATATCCTGCGATAACAAAGAGAAAGAAGCTTTCTGAGAAACTTCTTTGTGTTCTGTGAAATCATCTCACAGAATTACAGCTTTCCCCTCAAGAAGCCTTTCGCTAAGACAGTTCTTGTGGAATTGGCAAAGTGATATTTGGAAGCCCATAGAGGGCTATGGTGAAAAAGGAAATATCCTCAGATGAAATCTGGAAAGAAGCTTTCTGAGAAACTGCTTAGTGTTCTGTGAATTCATCTCACAGAGTTACATCTGTATTTCGTGGATCTCTTTGCTAGCCTTATTTCTGTGGAATCTGAGAACAGATATTTCGGATCCCTTTGAAGACTATAGGGCCAACCGAAATATTCTGCGATAACAAAGAGAAAGATGCTTTCTGAGAAACTTCTTTGTGTTCTGTGAAATCATCTCACAGAGTTACAGCTTTTCCCTCAAGAAGCCTTTAACTAAGACAGTTCTTGTGAAATTGGCATAGAGATATTTGGAAGGCCATAGAGGACTATGGTGAAAAAGGAAATATCCTCAGATGAAATCTGGAAAGAAGCTTTCTGAGAAACTGCTTAGTGTTCTGTGAATTCATCTCACAGAGTTACATATGTATTTCGTGGATCTCTTTGCTAGCCTTATTTCTGTGGAATCTGAGAAAAGATATTTCGGATCCCTATGAAGACTATAGGGCCAAAGGAAATATCCTCCGATAACAAAGAGAAAGAAGCTTTCTGAGAAACTTCTTTGTGTTCTGTGAAATCATGTCACAGAGTTACAGCTTTCCCCTCAAGAAGCCTTTCGCTAGGACAGTTCTTGTGTAATTGGCAAAGAGATATTTGGAAGCCCATAGAGGGCTATGGTGACAAAGGAAATATCCTCAGATGAAATCTGGAAAGAAGCTTTCTGAGAAACTGCTTAGTGTTCTGTGAATTCATCTCACAGAGTTACATCTGTATTTCGTGGATCTCTTTGCTAGCCTTATTTCTGTGGAATCTGAGAACAGATATTTCGGATCCCTTTGAAGACTATAGGGCCAAAGGAAATATCCTGCGATAACAAAGAGAAAGAAGCTTTCTGAGAAACTTCTTTCTGTTCTGTGAAATCATCTCACAGAGTTACAGCTTTCCCCTCAAGAAGCCTTTCGCTAAGACAGTTCTTGTGGAATTGGCAAAGTGATATTTGGAAGCCCATAGAGGGCTATGGTGAAAAAGGAAATATCCTCAGATGAAATCTGGAAAGATGCTTTCTGAGAATCTGCTTAGTGTTCTGTTAATTCATCTCACAGTGTTACATCTGTATTTCGTGGATCTCTTTGCTAGCCTTATTTCTGTGGAATCTGAGAACAGATATTTCGGATCCCTTTGAAGACTATAGGGCCAAAGGAAATATCCTGCGATAACAAAGAGAAAGAAGCTTTCTGAGAAACTTCTTTGTGTTCTGTGAAATCATCTCACAGAGTTACAGCTTTCCCCTCCAGAAGCCTTTCGCTAGGACAGTTCTTGTGTAATTGGCAAAGAGATATTTGGAAGCCCATAGAGGGCTATGGTGACAAAGGAAATATCCTCAGATGAAATCTGGAAAGAAGCTTTCTGAGAAACTGCTTAGTGTTCTGTGAATTCATCTCACAGGGTTACATCTGTATTTCGTGGATCTCTTTGCTAGCCTTATTTCTGTGGAATCTGAGAACAGATATTTCGGATCCCTTTGAAGACTATAGGGCCAAAGGAAATATCCTGCGATAAGAAAGAAAAAGAAGCTTTCTGAGAAACTTCTTTGTGTTCTGTGAAATCATCTCACAGAATTACAGCTTTCCCCTCAAGAAGCCTTTCGCTAAGACAGTTCTTGTGGAATTGGCAAAGTGATATTTGGAAGCCCATAGAGGGCTATGGTGAAAAAGGAAATATCCTCAGATGAAATCTGGAAAGAAGCTTTCTGAGAAACTGCTTAGTGTTCTGTGAATTCATCTCACAGAGTTACATCTGTATTTCGTGGATCTCTTTGCTAGCCTTATTTCTGTGGAATCTGAGAACAGATATTTCTGATCCCTTTGAAGACTATAGGGCCAAAGGAAATATCCTGCGATAACAAAGAGAAAGAAGCTTTCTGAGAAACTTCTTTGTGTTCTGTGAAATCATCTCACAGAGTTACAGCTTTCCCCTCAAGAAGCCTTTAACTAAGACTGTTCTTGTGAAATTGGCAAAGAGATATTTGGAAGCCCATAGAGGGCTATGGTGAAAAAGGAAATATCCTCAGATGAAATCTGGAAAGAAGCTTTCTGAGAAACTGCTTAGTGTTCTGTGAATTCATCTCACAGAGTTACATCTGTATTTCGTGGATCTCTTTGCTAGCCTTATTTCTGTGTAATCTGAGAACAGATATTTCGGATCCCTTTGAAGACTATAGGGCCAAAGGAAATATCCTGCGATAACAAAGAGAAAGAAGCTTTCTGAGAAACTTCTTTGTGTTCTGTGAAATCAACTCACAGAGTTACAGCTTTCCCCTCAGGAAGCCTTTCGCTAGGACAGTTCTTGTGTAATTGGCAAAGAGATATTTGGAAGCCCATAGAGGGCTATGGTGACAAAGGAAATATCCTCAGATGAAATCTGGAAAGAAGCTTTCTGAGAAACTGCTTAGTGTTCTGTGAATTCATCTCACAGAGTTACATCTGTATTTCGTGGATCTCTTTGCTAGCCTTATTTCTGTGGAATCTGAGAACAGATATTTCGGATCCCTTTGAAGACTATAGGGCCAAAGGAAATATCCTGCGATAACAAAGAGAAAGAAGCTTTCTGAGAAACTTCTTTGTGTTCTGTGAAATCATCTCACAGAATTACAGCTTTCCCCTCAAGAAGCCTTTCGCTAAGACAGTTCTTGTGGCATTGGCAAAGTGATATTTGGAAGCCCATAGAGGGCTATTGTGAAAAAGGAAATATCCTCAGATGAAATCTGGAAAAAAGCTTTCTGAGAAACTGCTTAGTGTTCTGTGAATTCATCTCACAGAGTTACATATGTATTTCGTGGATCTCTTTGCTAGCCTTATTTCTGTGGAATCTGAGAAAAGATATTTCGGATCCCTATGAAGACTATAGGGCCAAAGGAAATATCCTCCGATAACAAAGAGAAAGAAGCTTTCTGAGAAACTTCTTTCTGTTCTGTGAAATCATCTCACAGAGTCACAGCTTTCCTCTCAAGAAGCCTTTCGCTAAGACAGTTCTTGTGGAAATGGCAAAGTGATATTTGTAAGCCCATAGAGGGCTATGGTGAAAAAGGAAATATCCTCAGATGAAATATGGAAAGAAGCTTTCTGAGAAACTGCTTAGTGTTCTGTGAATTCATCTCACAGAGTTACATCTGTATTTCGTGGATCTCTTTGTTAGCCTTATTTCTGTGGAATCTGAGAACAGAGATTTCGGATCCCTTTGAAGACTATAGGGCCAAAGGAAATATCCTCCGATAACAAAGAGAAAGAAGGTTTCTGAGAAACTTCTTTGTGTTCTGTGAAATCATCTCACAGAGTTACAGCATTCCCCTCAAGAAGCCTTTCGCTCAGACAGTTCTTGTGGAATTGGCAAAGAGATATTTGGAAGCCCATAGATGACTACGGTGAAAAAGGAAATATCCTCAGATGAAATCTGGAAAGAAGCTTTCTGAGAAACTGCTTAGTGATCTGTGAATTCATCTCACAGAGTTACATGTGTATTTCGTGGATCTCTTTGCTAGCCTTATTTCTGTGGAATCTGAGAAAAGATATTTCGGATCCCTATGAAGACTATAGGGCCAAAGGAAATATCCTCCGATAACAAAGAGAAAGAAGCTTTCTGAGAAACTTCTATGTGTTCTGTGAAATCATCTCACAGAGTTACAGCTTTCCCCTCAAGAAGCCTTTCACTAGGACAGTTCTTGTGTAATTGGCAAAGAGATATTTGGAAGCCCATAGAGGGCTATGGTGAAAAAGGAAATATCCTCAGATGATATCTGGAAAGAAGCTTTCTGAGAAACTGCTTAGTGTTCTGTAAATTCATCTCACCGAGTTACATCTGTATTTCGTGGATCTCTTTGCTAGCCTTATTTCTGTGTAATCTGAGAACAGATATTTCGGATCCCTTTGAAGACTATAGAGCCAAAGGAAATATCCTCCGATAACAAAGAGAAAGAAGCTTTCTGAGAAACTTCTTTGTGTTCTGTGAAATCATCTCACAGAATTACAGCTTTCCCCTCAAGAAGCCTTTCGCTAAGACAGTTCTTGTGGAATTGGCAAAGTGATATTTGGAAGCCCATAGAGGGCTATGGTGAAAAAGGAAATATCCTCAGACGAAATCTGGAAAGAAGCTTTCTGAGAAACTGCTTAGTGTTCTGTGAATTCATCTCACAGAGTTACATCTGTATTTCGTGGATCTCTTTGCTAGCCTTATTTCTGTGGAATATGAGAACAGATATTTCGGATCCCTTTGAAGACTATAGGGCCAAAGGAAATATCCCGCGATAACAAAGAGAAAGAAGCTTTCTGAGAAACTTCTTTCTGTTCTGTGAAATCATCTCACAGAGTTACAGCTTTCCCCTCAAGAAGCCTTTCGCTAAGACAGTTCTTGTGGAATTGGCAAAGTGATATTTGGAAGCCCATAGAGGGCTATGGTGAAAAAGGAAATATCCTCAGATGAAATCTGGAAAGAAGCTTTCTGAGAATCTGCTTAGTGTTCTGTTAATTCATCTCACAGTGTTACATCTGTATTTCGTGGATCTCTTTGCTAGCCTTATTTCTGTGGAATCTGAGAACAGATATTTCGGATCCCTTTGAAGACTATAGGGCCAAAGGAAATATCCTGCGATAACAAAGAGAAAGAAGCTTTCTGAGAAACTTCTTTGTGTTCTGTGAAATCATCTCACAGAGTTACAGCTTTCCCCTCCAGAAGCCTTTCGCTAGGACAGTTCTTGTGTAATTGGCAAAGAGATATTTGGAAGCCCATAGAGGGCTATGGTGACAAAGGAAATATCCTCAGATGAAATCTGGAAAGAAGCTTTCTGAGAAACTGCTTAGTGTTCTGTGAATTCATCTAACAGGGTTACATCTGTATTTCGTGGATCTCTTTGCTACCCTTATTTCTGTGGAATCTGAGAACAGATATTTCGGATCCCTTTGAAGACTATAGGGCCAAAGGAAATATCCTGCGATAACAAAGAAAAAGAAGCTTTCTGAGAAACTTCTTTGTGTTCTGTGAAATCATCTCACAGAATTACAGCTTTCCCCTCAAGAAGCCTTTCGCTAAGACAGTTCTTGTGGAATTGGCAAAGTGATATTTGGAAGCCCATAGAGGGCTATGGTGAAAAAGGAAATATCCTCAGATGAAATCTGGAAAGAAGCTTTCTGAGAAACTGCTTAGTGTTCTGTGAATTCATCTCACAGAGTTACATCTGTATTTCGTGGATCTCTTTGCTAGCCTTATTTCTGTGGAATCTGAGAACAGATATTTCTGATCCCTTTGAAGACTATAGGGCCAAAGGAAATATCCTGCGATAACAAAGAGAAAGAAGCTTTCTGAGAAACTTCTTTGTGTTCTGTGAAATCATCTCACAGAGTTACAGCTTTCCCCTCAAGAAGCCTTTAACTAAGACTGTTCTTGTGAAATTGGCAAAGAGATATTTGGAAGCCCATAGAGGGCTATGGTGAAAAAGGAAATATCCTCAGATGAAATCTGGAAAGAAGCTTTCTGAGAAACTGCTTAGTGTTCTGTGAATTCATCTCACAGAGTTACATCTGTATTTCGTGGCTCTCTTTGCTAGCCTTATTTCTGTGTAATCTGAGAACAGATATTTCGGATCCCTTTGAAGACTATAGGGCCAAAGGAAATATCCTGCGATAACAAAGAGAAAGAAGCTTTCTGAGAAACTTCTTTGTGTTCTGTGAAATCATCTCACAGAGTTACAGCTTTCCCCTCAAGAAGCCTTTCGCTAGGACAGTTCTTGTGTAATTGGCAAAGAGATATTTGGAAGCCCATAGAGGGCTATGGTGACAAAGGAAATATCCTCAGATGAAATCTGGAAAGAAGCTTTCTGAGAAACTGCTTAGTGTTCTGTGAATTCATCTCACAGAGTTACATCTGTATTTCGTGGATCTCTTTGCTAGCCTTATTTCTGTGGAATCTGAGAACAGATATTTCGGATCCCTTTGAAGACTATAGGGCCAAAGGAAATATCCTGCGATAACAAAGAGAAAGAAGCTTTCTGAGAAACTTCTTTGTGTTCTGTGAAATCATCTCACAGAATTACAGCTTTCCCCTCAAGAAGCCTTTCGCTAAGACAGTTCTTGTGGAATTGGCAAAGTGATATTTGGAAGCCCATAGAGGGCTATTGTGAAAAAGGAAATATCCTCAGATGAAATCTGGAAAAAAGCTTTCTGAGATACTGCTTAGTGTTCTGTGAATTCATCTCACAGAGTTACATATGTATTTCGTGGATCTCTTTGCGAGCCTTATTTCTGTGGAATCTGAGAAAAGATATTTCGGATCCCTATGAAGACTATAGGGCCAAAGGAAATATCCTCCGATAACAAAGAGAAAGAAGCTTTCTGAGAAACTTCTTTCTGTTCTGTGAAATCATCTCACAGAGTCACAGCTTTCCTCTCAAGAAGCCTTTCGCTAAGACAGTTCTTGTGGAAAAGGCAAAGTGATATTTGGAAGCCCATAGAGGGCTATGGTGAAAAAGGAAATATCCTCAGATGAAATCTGGAAAGAAGCTTTCTGAGAAACTGCTTAGTGTTCTGTGAATTCATCTCACAGAGTTACATCTGTATTTCGTGGATCTCTTTGTTAGCCTTATTGCTGTGGAATCTGAGAACAGAGATTTCGGATCCCTTTGAAGACTATAGGGCCAAAGGAAATATCCTCCGATAACAAAGAGAAAGAAGCTTTCTGAGAAACTTCTTTGTGTTCTGTGAAATCATCTCACAGAATTACAGCTTTCCCCTCAAGAAGCCTTTCGCTAAGACAGTTCTTGTGGAATTGGCAAAGTGATATTTGGAAGCCCATAGAGGGCTATGGTGAAAAAGGAAATATCCTCAGACGAAATTTGGAAAGAAGCTTTCTGAGAAACTGCTTAGTGTTCTGTGAATTCATCTCACAGAGTTACATCTGTATTTCGTGGATCTCTTTGCTAGCCTTATTTCTGTGGAATATGAGAACAGATATTTCGGATCCCTTTGAAGACTATAGGGCCAAAGGAAATATCCCGCGATAACAAAGAGAAAGAAGCTTTCTGAGAAACTTCTTTCTGTTCTGTGAAATCATCTCACAGAGTTACAGCTTTCCCCTCAAGAAGCCTTTCGCTAAGACAGTTCTTGTGGAATTGGCAAAGTGATATTTGGAAGCCCATAGAGGGCTATGGTGAAAAAGGAAATATCCTCAGATGAAATCTGGAAAGAAGCTTTCTGAGAATCTGCTTAGTGTTCTGTTAATTCATCTCACAGTGTTACATCTGTATTTCGTGGATCTCTTTGCTAGCCTTATTTCTGTGGAATCTGAGAACAGATATTTCGGATCCCTTTGAAGACTATAGGGCCAAAGGAAATATCCTGCGATAACAAAGAGAAAGAAGCTTTCTGAGAAACTTCTTTGTGTTCTGTGAAATCATCTCACAGAGTTACAGCTTTCCCCTCCAGAAGCCTTTCGCTAGGACAGTTCTTGTGTAATTGGCAAAGAGATATTTGGAAGCCCATAGAGGGCTATGGTGACAAAGGAAATATCCTCAGATGAAATCTGGAAAGAAGCTTTCTGAGAAACTGCTTAGTGTTCTGTGAATTCATCTCACAGGGTTACATCTGTATTTCGTGGATCTCTTTGCTACCCTTATTTCTGTGGAATCTGAGAACAGATATTTCGGATCCCTTTGAAGACTATAGGGCCAAAGGAAATATCCTGCGATAACAAAGAAAAAGAAGCTTTCTGAGAAACTTCTTTGTGTTCTGTGAAATCATCTCACAGAATTACAGCTTTCCCCTCAAGAAGCCTTTCGCTAAGACAGTTCTTGTGGAATTGGCAAAGTGATATTTGGAAGCCCATAGAGGGCTATGGTGAAAAAGGAAATATCCTCAGATGAAATCTGGAAAGAAGCTTTCTGAGAAACTGCTTAGTGTTCTGTGAATTCATCTCACAGAGTTACATCTGTATTTCGTGGATCTCTTTGCTAGCCTTATTTCTGTGGAATCTGAGAACAGATATTTCTGATCCCTTTGAAGACTATAGGGCCAAAGGAAATATCCTGCGATAACAAAGAGAAAGAAGCTTTCTGAGAAACTTCTTTGTGTTCTGTGAAATCATCTCACAGAGTTACAGCTTTCCCCTCAAGAAGCCTTTAACTAAGACTGTTCTTGTGAAATTGGCAAAGAGATATTTGGAAGCCCATAGAGGGCTATGGTGAAAAAGGAAATATCCTCAGATGAAATCTGGAAACAAGCTTTCTGAGAAACTGCTTAGTGTTCTGTGAATTCATCTCACAGAGTTACATCTGTATTTCGGGGCTCTCTTTGCTAGCCTTATTTCTGTGTAATCTGAGAACAGATATTTCGGATCCCTTTGAAGACTATAGGGCCAAAGGAAATATCCTGCGATAACAAAGAGAAAGAAGCTTTCTGAGAAACTTCTTTGTGTTCTGTGAAATCATCTCACAGAGTTACAGCTTTCCCCTCAAGAAGCCTTTCGCTAGGACAGTTCTTGTGTAATTGGCAAAGAGATATTTGGAAGCCCATAGAGGGCTATGGTGACAAAGGAAATATCCTCAGATGAAATCTGGAAAGAAGCTTTCTGAGAAACTGCTTAGTGTTCTGTGAATTCATCTCACAGAGTTACATCTGTATTTCGTGGATCTCTTTGCTAGCCTTATTTCTGTGGAATCTGAGAACAGATATTTCGGATCCCTTTGAAGACTATAGGGCCAAAGGAAATATCCTGCGATAACAAAGAGAAAGAAGCTTTCTGAGAAACTTCTTTGTGTTCTGTGAAATCATCTCACAGAATTACAGCTTTCCCCTCAAGAAGCCTTTCGCTAAGACAGTTCTTGTGGAATTGGCAAAGTGATATTTGGAAGCCCATAGAGGGCTATTGTGAAAAAGGAAATATCCTCAGATGAAATCTGGAAAAAAGCTTTCTGAGAAACTGCTTAGTGTTCTGTGAATTCATCTCACAGAGTTACATATGTATTTCGTGGATCTCTTTGCTAGCCTTATTTCTGTGGAATCTGAGAAAAGATATTTCGGATCCCTATGAAGAATATAGGGCCAAAGGAAATATCCTCCGATAACAAAGAGAAAGAAGCTTTCTGAGAAACTTCTTTCTGTTCTGTGAAATCATCTCACAGAGTCACAGCTTTCCTCTCAAGAAGCCTTTCGCTAAGACAGTTCTTGTGGAAATGGCAAAGTGATATTTGGAAGCCCATAGAGGGCTATGGTGAAAAAGGAAATATCCTCAGATGAAATCTGGAAAGAAGCTTTCTGAGAAACTGCTTAGTGTTCTGTGAATTCATCTCACAGAGTTACATCTGTATTTCGTGGATCTCTTTGTTAGCCTTATTGCTGTGGAATCTGAGAACAGAGATTTCGGATCCCTTTGAAGACTATAGGGCCAAAGGAAATATCCTCCGATAACAAAGAGAAAGAAGGTTTCTGAGAAACTTCTTTGTGTTCTGTGAAATCATCTCACAGAGTTACAGCATTCCCCTCAAGAAGCCTTTAGCTCAGACAGTTCTTGTGGAATTGGCAAAGAGATATTTGGAAGCCCATAGATGACTACGGTGAAAAAGGAAATATCCTCAGATGAAATCTGGAAAGAAGCTTTCTGAGAAACTGCTTAGTGTTCTGTGAATTCATCTCACAGAGTTACATCTGTATTTCGTGGATCTCTTTGCTAGCCTTATTTCTGTGGAATATGAGAACAGATATTTCGGATCCCTTTGAAGACTATAGGGCCAAAGGAAATATCCTGCGATAACAAAGAGAAAGAAGCTTTCTGAGAAACTTCTTTCTGTTCTGTGAAATCATCTCACAGAGTTACAGCTTTCCCCTCAAGAAGCCTTTCGCTAAGACAGTTCTTGTGGAATTGGCAAAGTGATATTTGGAAGCCCATAGAGGGCTGTGGTGAAAAAGGAAATATCCTCAGATGAAATCTGGAAAGAAGCTTTCTGAGAATCTGCTTAGTGTTCTGTTAATTCATCTCACAGTGTTACATCTGTATTTCGTGGATCTCTTTGCTAGCCTTATTTCTGTGGAATCTGAGAACAGATATTTCGGATCCCTTTGAAGACTATAGGGCCAAAGGAAATATCCTGCGATAACAAAGAGAAAGAAGCTTTCTGAGAAACTTCTTTGTGTTCTGTGAAATCATCTCACAGAGTTACAGCTTTCCCCTCAAGAAGCCTTTAACTAAGACTGTTCTTGTGAAATTGGCAAAGAGATATTTGGAAGCCCATAGAGGGCTATGGTGAAAAAGGAAATATCCTCAGATGAAATCTGGAAAGAAGCTTTCTGAGAAACTGCTTAGTGTTCTGTGAATTCATCTCACAGGGTTACATCTGTATTTCGTGGATCTCTTTGCTACCCTTATTTCTGTGGAATCTGAGAACAGATATTTCGGATCCCTTTGAAGACTATAGGGCCAAAGGAAATATCCTGCGATAACAAAGAAAAAGAAGCTTTCTGAGAAACTTCTTTGTGTTCTGTGAAATCATCTCACAGAATTACAGCTTTCCCCTCAAGAAGCCTTTCGCTAAGACAGTTCTTTTGGAATTGGCAAAGTGATATTTGGAAGCCCATAGAGGGCTATGGTGAAAAAGGAAATATCCTCAGATGAAATCTGGAAAGAAGCTTTCTGAGAAACTGCTTAGTGTTCTGTGAATTCATCTCACAGAGTTACATCTGTATTTCGTGGATCTCTTTGCTAGCCTTATTTCTGTGGAATCTGAGAACAGATATTTCTGATCCCTTTGAAGACTATAGGGCCAAAGGAAATATCCTGCGATAACAAAGAGAAAGAAGCTTTCTGAGAAACTTCTTTGTGTTCTGTGAAATCATCTCACAGAGTTACAGCTTTCCCCTCAAGAAGCCTTTAACTAAGACTGTTCTTGTGAAATTGGCAAAGAGATATTTGGAAGCCCATAGAGGGCTATGGTGAAAAAGGAAATATCCTCAGATGAAATCTGGAAAGAAGCTTTCTGAGAAACTGCTTAGTGTTCTGTGAATTCATCTCACAGAGTTACATCTGTATTTCGTGGATCTCTTTGCTAGCCTTATTTCTGTGTAATCTGAGAACTGATATTTCGGATCCCTTTGAAGACTATAGGGCCAAAGGAAATATCCTGCGATAACAAAGAGAAAGAAGCTTTCTGAGAAACTTCTTTGTGTTCTGTGAAATCATCTCACAGAGTTACAGCTTTCCCCTCAAGAAGCCTTTCGCTAGGACAGTTCTTGTGTAATTGGCAAAGAGATATTTGGAAGCCCATAGAGGGCTATGGTGACAAAGGAAATATCCTCAGATGAAATCTGGAAAGAAGCTTTCTGAGAAACTGCTTAGTGTTCTGTGAATTCATCTCACAGAGTTACATCTGTATTTCGTGGATCTCTTTGCTAGCCTTATTTCTGTGGAATCTGAGAACAGATATTTCGGATCCCTTTGAAGACTATAGGGCCAAAGGAAATATCCTGCAATAACAAAGAGAAAGAAGCTTTCTGAGAAACTTCTTTGTGTTCTGTGAAATCATCTCACAGAATTACAGCTTTCCCCTCAAGAAGCCTTTCGCTAAGACAGTTCTTGTGGAATTGGCAAAGTGATATTTGGAAGCCCATAGAGGGCTATTGTGAAAAAGGAAATATCCTCAGATGAAATCTGGAAAAAAGCTTTCTGAGAAACTGCTTAGTGTTCTGTGAATTCATCTCACAGAGTTACATATGCATTTCGTGGATCTCTTTGCTAGCCTTATTTCTGTGGAATCTGAGAAAAGATATTTCGGATCCCTATGAAGACTATAGGGCCAAAGGAAATATCCTCCGATAACAAAGAGAAAGAAGCTTTCTGAGAAACTTCTTTCTGTTCTGTGAAATCATCTCACAGAGTCACAGCTTTCCTCTCAAGAAGCCTTTCGCTAAGACAGTTCTTGTGGAAATGGCAAAGTGATATTTGTAAGCCCATAGAGGGCTATGGTGAAAAAGGAAATATCCTCATGAAATCTGGAAAGAAGCTTTCTGAGAAACTGCTTAGTGTTCTGTGAATTCATCTCACAGAGTTACATCTGTATTTCGTGGATCTCTTTGTTAGCCTTATTGCTGTGGAATCTGAGAACAGAGATTTCGGATCCCTTTGAAGACTATAGGGCCAAAGGAAATATCCTCCGATAACAAAGAGAAAGAAGGTTTCTGAGAAACTTCTTTGTGTTCTGTGAAATCATCTCACAGAGTTACAGCATTCCCCTCAAGAAGCCTTTCGCTCAGACAGTTCTTGTGGAATTGGCAAAGAGATATTTGGAAGCCCATAGATGACTACGGTGAAAAAGGAAATATCCTCAGATGAAATCTGGAAAGAAGCTTTCTGAGAAACTGCTTAGTGTTCTGTGAATTCATCTCACAGAGTTACATGTGTATTTCGTGGATCTCTTTGCTAGCCTTATTTCTGTGGAATCTGAGAAAAGATATTTCGGATCCCTATGAAGACTATAGGGCCAAAGGAAATATCCTCCGATAACAAAGAGAAAGAAGCTTTCTGAGAAACTTCTATGTGTTCTGTGAAATCATCTCACAGAGTTACAGCTTTCCCCTCAAGAAGCCTTTCACTAGGACAGTTCTTGTGTAATTGGCAAAGAGATATTTGGAAGCCCATAGAGGGCTATGGTGAAAAAGGAAATATCCTCAGATGATATCTGGAAAGAAGCTTTCTGAGAAACTGCTTAGTGTTCTGTGAATTCATCTCACCGAGTTACATCTGTATTTCGTGGATCTCTTTGCTAGCCTTATTTCTGTGTAATCTGAGAACAGATATTTCGGATCCCTTTGAAGACTATAGAGCCAAAGGAAATATCCTCCGATAACAAAGAGAAAGAAGCTTTCTGAGAAACTTCTTTGTGTTCTGTGAAATCATCTCACAGAGTTACAGCTTTCCCCTCAAGAAGCCTTTCGCTAGGACAGTTCTTGTGTAATTGGCAAAGAGATATTTGGAAGCCCTTAGAGGGCTATGGTGAAAAAGGAAATATCCTCAGATGAAATCTGGAAAGAAGCTTTCTGAGAATCTGCTTAGTGTTCTGTTAATTCATCTCACAGGGTTACATCTGTATTTCGTGGATCTCTTTGCTAGCCTTATTTCTGTGGAATCTGAGAACAGATATTTCGGATCCCTTTGAAGACTATAGGGCCAAAGGAAATATCCTGCGATAACAAAGAGAAAGAAGCTTTCTGAGAAACTTCTTTGTGTTCTGTGAAATCATCTCACAGAGTTACAGCTTTCCCCTCAAGAAGCCTTTAACTAAGACTGTTCCTGTGAAATTGGCAAAGAGATATTTGGAAGCCCATAGAGGGCTATGGTGACGAAATATCCTCAGATGAAATCTGGAAAGAAGCTTTCTGAGAAACTGCTTAGTGTTCTGTGAATTCATCTCACAGAGTTACATCTGTATTTCATGGATCTCTTTGCTAGCCTTATTTCTGTGGAATCTGAGAACAGATATTTCGGATCCCTTTGAAGACTACAGGGCCAAAGGAAATATCCTGCGATAACAAAGAGAAAGAAGCTTTCTGAGAAACTTCTTTGTGTTCTGTGAAATCATCTCACAGAATTACAGCATTCCCCTCAAGAAGCCTTTCGCTAAGACAGTTCTTGTGGAATTGGCAAAGTGATATTTGGAAGCCCATAGAGGGCTATGGTGAAAAAGGAAATATCCTCAGACGAAATCTGGAAAGAAGCTTTCTGAGAAACTGCTTAGTGTTCTGTGAATTCATCTCACAGAGTTACATCTGTATTTCGTGGATCTCATTGCTAGCCTTATTTCTGTGGAATCTGAGAACAGATATTTCGGATCCCTTTGAAGACTATAGGGCCAAAGGAAATATCCTGCGATAACAAAGAGAAAGAAGCTTTCTGAGAAACTTCTTTGTGTTCTGTGAAATCATCTCACAGAGTTACAGCTTTCCCCTCCAGAAGCCTTTCGCTAGGACAGTTCTTGTGTAATTGGCAAAGAGATATTTGGAAGCCCATAGAGGGCTATGGTGACAAAGGAAATATCCTCAGATGAAATCTGGAAAGAAGCTTTCTGAGAAACTGCTTAGTGTTCTGTGAATTCATCTCACAGGTTTACATCTGTATTTCGTGGATCTCTTTGCTAGCCTTATTTCTGTGGAATCTGAGAACAGATATTTCGGATCCCTTTGAAGACTATAGGGCCAAAGGAAATATCCTGCGATAACAAAGAAAAAGAAGCTTTCTGAGAAACTTCTTTGTGTTCTGTGAAATCATCTCACAGAATTACAGCTTTCCCCTCAAGAAGCCTTTCGCTAAGACAGTTCTTGTGGAATTGGCAAAGTGATATTTGGAAGCCCATAGAGGGCTATGGTGAAAAAGGAAATATCCTCAGATGAAATCTGGAAAGAAGCTTTCTGAGAAACTGCTTAGTGTTCTGTGAATTCATCTCACAGAGTTACATCTGTATTTCGTGGATCTCTTTGCTAGCCTTATTTCTGTGTAATCTGAGAACAGATATTTCGGATCCCTTTGAAGACTATAGGGCCAAAGGAAATATCCTGCGATAACAAAGAGAAAGAAGCTTTCTGAGAAACTTCTTTGTGTTCTGTGAAATCATCTCACAGAGTTACACCTTTCCCCTCAAGAAGCCTTTCGCTAGGACAGTTCTTGTGTAATTGGCAAAGAGATATTTGGAAGCCCATAGAGGGCTATGGTGAAAAAGGAAATATCCTCAGATGAAATCTGGAAAGAAGCTTTCTGAGAAACTGCTTAGTGTTCTGTGAATTCATCTCACAGAGTTACATCTGTATTTCGTGGATCTCTTTGCTAGCCTTATTTCTGTGGAATCTGAGAACAGATATTTCGGATCCCTTTGAAGACTATAGGGCCAAAGGAAATATCCTGCGATAACAAAGAGAAAGAAGCTTTCTGAGAAACTTCTTTGTGTTCTGTGAAATCATCTCACAGAATTACAGCTTTCCCCTCAAGAAGCCTTTCGCTAAGACAGTTCTTGTGGAATTGGCAACGTGATATTTGGAAGCCCATAGAGGGCTATTGTGAAAAAGGAAATATCCTCAGATGAAATCTGGAAAAAAGCTTTCTGAGAAACTGCTTAGTGTTCTGTGAATTCATCTCACAGAGTTACATATGTATTTCGTGGATCTCTTTGCTAGCCTTATTTCTGTGGAATCTGAGAAAAGATATTTCGGATCCCTATGAAGACTATAGGGCCAAAGGAAATATCCTCCGATAACAAAGAGAAAGAAGCTTTCTGAGAAACTTCTTTCTGTTCTGTGAAATCATCTCACAGAGTCACAGCTTTCCTCTCAAGAAGCCTTTCGCTAGGACAGTTCTTGTGGAAATGGCAAAGTGATATTTGTAAGCCCATAGAGGGCTATGGTGAAAAAGGAAATATCCTCAGATGAAATCTGGAAAGAAGCTTTCTGAGAAACTGCTTAGTGTTCTGTGAATTCATCTCACAGAGTTACATCTGTATTTCATGGATCTCTTTGTTAGCCTTATTGCTGTGGAATCTGAGAACAGAGATTTCGGATCCCTTTGAAGACTATAGGGCCAAAGGAAATATCCTCCGATAACAAAGAGAAAGAAGGTTTCTGAGAAACTTCTTTGTGTTCTGTGAAATCATCTCACAGAGTTACAGCATTCCCCTCAAGAAGCCTTTCGCTCAGACAGTTCTTGTGGAATTGGCAAAGAGATATTTGGAAGCCCATAGATGACTACGGTGAAAAAGGAAATATCCTCAGATGAAATCTGGAAAGAAGCTTTCTGAGAAACTGCTTAGTGTTCTGTGAATTCATCTCACAGAGTTACATGTGTATTTCGTGGATCTCTTTGCTAGCCTTATTTCTGTGGAATCTGAGAAAAGATATTTCGGATCCCTATGAAGACTATAGGGCCAAAGGAAATATCCTCCGATAACAAAGAGAAAGAAGCTTTCTGAGAAACTTCAATGTGTTCTGTGAAATCATCTCACAGAGTTACAGCTTTCCCCTCAAGAAGCCTTTCACTAGGACAGTTCTTGTGTAATTGGCAAAGAGATATTTGGAAGCCCATAGAGGGCTATGGTGAAAAAGGAAATATCCTCAGATGATATCTGGAAAGAAGCTTTCTGAGAAACCGCTTAGTGTTCTGTAAATTCATCTCACCGAGTTACATCTGTATTTCGTGGATCTCTTTGCTAGCCTTATTTCTGTGTAATCTGAGAACAGATATTTCGGATCCCTTTGAAGACTATAGAGCCAAAGGAAATATCCTCCGATAACAAAGAGAAAGAAGCTTTCTGAGAAACTTCTTTGTGTTCTGTGAAATCATGTCACAGAGTTACAGCTTTCCCCTCAAGAAGCCTTTCGCTAGGACAGTTCTTGTGTAATTGGCAAAGAGATATTTGGAAGCCCATAGAGGGCTATGGTGAAAAAGGAAATATCCTCAGATGAAATCTGGAAAGAAGCTTTCTGAGAATCTGCTTAGTGTTCTGTTAATTCATCTCACAGGGTTACATCTGTATTTCGTGGATCTCTTTGCTAGCCTTATTTCTGTGGAATCTGAGAACAGATATTTCGGATCCCTTTGAAGACTATAGGGCCAAAGGAAATATCCTGCGATAACAAAGAGAAAGAAGCTTTCTGAGAAACTTCTTTGTGTTCTGTGAAATCATCTCACAGAGTTACAGCTTTCCCCTCAAGAAGCCTTTAACTAAGACTGTTCTTGTGAAATTGGCAAAGAGATATTTGGAAGCCCATAGAGGGCTATGGTGACAAAGGAAATATCCTCAGATGAAATCTGGAAAGAAGCTTTCTGAGAAACTGCTTAGTGTTCTGTGAATTCATCTCACAGAGTTACATCTGCATTTCGTGGATCTCTTTGCTAGCCTTATTTCTGTGGAATCTGAGAACAGATATTTCGGATCCCTTTGAAGACTATAGGGCCAAAGGAAATATCCTGCGATAACAAAGAGAAAGAAGCTTTCTGAGAAACTTCTTTGTGTTCTGTGAAATCATCTCACAGAATTACAGCTTTCCCCTCAAGAAGCCTTTCGCTAAGACAGTTCTTGTGGAATTGGCAAAGTGATATTTGGAAGCCCATAGAGGGCTATGGTGAAAAAGGAAATATCCTCAGACGAAATCTGGAAAGAAGCTTTCTGAGAAACTGCTTAGTGTTCTGTGAATTCATCTCACAGAGTTACATCTGTATTTCGTGGATCTCTTTGCTAGCCTTATTTCTGTGGAATATGAGAACAGATATTTCGGATCCCTTTGAAGACTATAGGGCCAAAGGAAATATCCCGCGATAACAAAGAGAAAGAAGCTTTCTGAGAAACTTCTTTCTGTTCTGTGAAATCATCTCACAGAGTTACAGCTTTCCCCTCAAGAAGCCTTTCGCTAAGACAGTTCTTGTGGAATTGGCAAAGTGATATTTGGAAGCCCATAGAGGGCTATGGTGAAAAAGGAAATATCCTCAGATGAAATCTGGAAAGAAGCTTTCTGGGAATCTGCTTAGTGTTCTGTTAATTCATCTCACAGTGTTACATCTGTATTTCGTGGATCTCTTTGCTAGCCTTATTTCTGTGGAATCTGAGAACAGATATTTCGGATCCCTTTGAAGACTATAGGGCCAAAGGAAATATCCTGCGATAACAAAGAGAAAGAAGCTTTCTGAGAAACTTCTTTGTGTTCTGTGAAATCATCTCACAGAGTTACAGCTTTCCCTTCCAGAAGCCTTTCGCTAGGACAGTTCTTGTGTAATTGGCAAAGAGATATTTGGAAGCCCATAGAGGGCTATGGTGACAAAGGAAATATCCTCAGATGAAATCTGGAAAGAAGCTTTCTGAGAAACTGCTTAGTGTTCTGTGAATTCATCTCACAGGGTTACATCTGTATTTCGTGGATCTCTTTGCTACCCTTATTTCTGTGGAATCTGAGAACAGATATTTCGGATCCCTTTGAAGACTATAGGGCCAAAGGAAATATCCTGCGATAACAAAGAGAAAGAAGCTTTCTGAGAAACTTCTTTGTGTTCTGTGAAATCATCTCACAGAGTTACAGCTTTCCCCTCAAGAAGCCTTTAACTAAGACTGTTCTTGTGAAATTGGCAAAGAGATATTTGGAAGCCCATAGAGGGCTATGGTGAAAAAGGAAATATCCTCAGATGAAATCTGGAAAGAAGCTTTCTGAGAAACTGCTTAGTGTTCTGTGAATTCATCTCACAGAGTTACATCTGTATTTCGTGGATCTCTTTGCTAGCCTTATTTCTGTGTAATCTGAGAACTGATATTTCGGATCCCTTGGAAGACTATAGGGCCAAAGGAAATATCCTGCGATAACAAAGAGAAAGAAGCTTTCTGAGAAACTTCTTTGTGTTCTGTGAAATCATCTCACAGAGTTACAGCTTTCCCCTCAAGAAGCCTTTCGCTAGGACAGTTCTTGTGTAATTGGCAAAGAGATATTTGGAAGCCCATAGAGGGCTATGGTGACAAAGGAAATATCCTCAGATGAAATCTGGAAAGAAGCTTTCTGAGAAACTGCTTAGTGTTCTGTGAATTCATCTCACAGAGTTACATCTGTATTTCGTGGATCTCTTTGCTAGCCTTATTTCTGTGGAATCTGAGAACAGATATTTCGGATCCCTTTGAAGACTATAGGGCCAAAGGAAATATCCTGCGATAACAAAGAGAAAGAAGCTTTCTGAGAAACTTCTTTGTGTTCTGTGAAATCATCTCACAGAATTACAGCTTTCCCCTCAAGAAGCCTTTCGCTAAGACAGTTCTTGTGGAATTGGCAAAGTGATATTTGGAAGCCCATAGAGGGCTATTGTGAAAAAGGAAATATCCTCAGATGAAATCTGGAAAAAAGCTTTCTGAGAAACTGCTTAGTGTTCTGTGAATTCATCACACAGAGTTACATATGTATTTCGTGGATCTCTTTGCTAGCCTTATTTCTGTGGAATCTGAGAAAAGATATTTCGGATCCCTATGAAGACTATAGGGCCAAAGGAAATATCCTCCGATAACAAAGAGAAAGAAGCTTTCTGAGAAACTTCTTTCTGTTCTGTGAAATCATCTCACAGAGTCACAGCTTTCCTCTCAAGAAGCCTTTCGCTAAGACAGTTCTTGTGGAAATGGCAAAGTGATATTTGTAAGCCCATAGAGGGCTATGGTGAAAAAGGAAATATCCTCAGATGAAATCTGGAAAGAAGCTTTCTGAGAAACTGCTTAGTGTTCTGTGAATTCATCTCACAGAGTTACATCTGTATTTCGTGGATCTCTTTGTTAGCCTTATTGCTGTGGAATCTGAGAACAGAGATTTCGGATCCCTTTGAAGACTATAGGGCCAAAGGAAATATCCTCCGATAACAAAGAGAAAGAAGGTTTCTGAGAAACTTCTTTGTGTTCTGTGAAATCATCTCACAGAGTTACAGCATTCCCCTCAAGAAGCCTTTCGCTCAGACAGTTCTTGTGGAATTGGCAAAGAGATATTTGGAAGCCCATAGATGACTACGGTGAAAAAGGAAATATCCTCAGATGAAATCTGGAAAGAAGCTTTCTGAGAAACTGCTTAGTGTTCTGTGAATTCATCTCACAGAGTTACATGTGTATTTCGTGGATCTCTTTGCTAGCCTTATTTCTGTGGAATCTGAGAAAAGATATTTCGGATCCCTATGAAGACTATAGGGCCAAAGGAAATATCCTCCGATAACAAAGAGAAAGAAGCTTTCTGAGAAACTTCTATGTGTTCTGTGAAATCATCTCACAGAGTTACAGCTTTCCCCTCAAGAAGCCTTTCACTAGGACAGTTCTTGTGTAATTGGCAAAGAGATATTTGGAAGCCCATAGAGGGCTATGGTGAAAAAGGAAATATCCTCAGATGATATCTGGAAAGAAGCTTTCTGAGAAACTGCTTAGTGTTCTGTGAATTCATCTCACCGAGTTACATCTGTATTTCGTGGATCTCTTTGCTAGCCTTATTTCTGTGTAATCTGAGAACAGATATTTCGGATCCCTTTGAAGACTATAGAGCCAAAGGAAATATCCTCCGATAACAAAGAGAAAGAAGCTTTCTGAGAAACTTCTTTGTGTTCTGTGAAATCATCTCACAGAGTTACAGCTTTCCCCTCAAGAAGCCTTTCGCTAGGACAGTTCTTGTGTAATTGGCAAAGAGATATTTGGAAGCCCTTAGAGGGCTATGGTATAAAAGGAAATATCCTCAGATGAAATCTGGAAAGAAGCTTTCTGAGAAACTGCTTAGTGTTCTGTTAATTCATCTCACAGGGTTACATCTGTATTTCGTGGATCTCTTTGCAAGCCTTATTTCTGTGGAATCTGAGAACAGATATTTCGGATCCCTTTGAAGACTATAGGGCCAAAGGAAATATCCTGCGATAACAAAGAGAAAGAAGCTTTCTGAGAAACTTCTTTGTGTTCTGTGAAATCATCTCACAGAGTTACAGCTTTCCCCTCAAGAAGCCTTTAACTAAGACTGTTCTTGTGAAATTGGCAAAGAGATATTTGGAAGCCCATAGAGGGCTATGGTGACAAAGGAAATATCCTCAGATGAAATCTGGAAAGAAGCTTTCTGAGAAACTGCTTAGTGTTCTGTGAATTCATCTCACAGAGTTACATCTGTATTTCATGGATCTCTTTGCTAGCCTTATTTCTGTGGAATATGAGAACAGATATTTCGGATCCCTTTGAAGACTATAGGGCCAAAGGAAATATCCTGCGATAACAAAGAGAAAGAAGCTTTCTGAGAAACTTCTTTCTGTTCTGTGAAATCATCTCACAGAGTTACAGCTTTCCCCTCAAGAAGCCTTTCGCTAAGACAGTTCTTGTGGAATTGGTAAAGTGACATTTGGAAGCCCATAGAGGGCTATGGTGAAAAAGGAAATATCCTCAGATGAAATCTGGAAAGAAGCTTTCTGAGAATCTGCTTAGTGTTCTGTTAATTCATCTCACAGTGTTACATCTGTATTTCGTGGATCTCTTTGCTAGCCTTATTTCTGTGGAATCTGAGAACAGATATTTCGGATCCCTTTGAAGACTATAGGGCCAAAGGAAATATCCTGCGATAACAAAGAGAAAGAAGCTTTCTGAGAAACTTCTTTCTGTTCTGTGAAATCATCTCACAGAGTTACAGCTTTCCCCTCAAGAAGCCTTTCGCTAAGACAGTTCTTGTGGAATTGGCAAAGTGATATTTGGAAGCCCATAGAGGGCTATGGTGAAAAAGGAAATATCCTCAGATGAAATCTGGAAAGAAGCTTTCTGAGAATCTGCTTAGTGTTCTGTGAATTCATCTCACAGAGTTACATCTGTATTTCGTGGATCTCTTTGCTAGCCTTATTTCTGTGGAATCTGAGAACAGATATTTCGGATCCCTTTGAAGACTATAGGGCCAAAGGAAATATCCTGCGATAACAAAGAGAAAGAAGCTTTCTGAGAAACTTCTTTGTGTTCTGTGAAATCATCTCACAGAGTTACAGCTTTCCCCTCCAGAAGCCTTTCGCTAGGACAGTTCTTGTGTAATTGGCAAAGAGATATTTGGAAGCCCATAGAGGGCTACGGTGACAAAAGAAATATCCTCAGATGAAATCTGGAAAGAAGCTTTCTGAGAAACTGCTTAGTGTTCTGTGAATTCATCTCACAGGGTTACATCTGTATTTCGTGGATCTCTTTGCTACCCTTATTTCTGTGGAATCTGAGAACAGATATTTCGGATCCCTTTGAAGACTATAGGGCCAAAGGAAATATCCTGCGATAACAAAGAAAAAGAAGCTTTCTGAGAAACTTCTTTGTGTTCTGTGAAATCATCTCACAGAGTTACAGCTTTCCCCTCAAGAAGCCTTTCGCTAAGACAGTTCTTGTGGAATTGGCAAAGTGATATTTGGAAGCCCATAGAGGGCTATGGTGAAAAAGGAAATATCCTCAGATGAAATCTGGAAAGAAGCTTTCTGAGAATCTGCTTAGTGTTCTGTTAATTCATCTCACAGTGTTACATCTGTATTTCGTGGATCTCTTTGCTAGCCTTATTTCTGTGGAATCTGAGAACAGATATTTCGGATCCCTTTGAAGACTATAGGGCCAAAGGAAATATCCTGCGATAACAAAGAGAAAGAAGCTTTCTGAGAAACTTCTTTGTGTTCTGTGAAATCATCTCACAGAGTTACAGCTTTCCCCTCAAGAAGCCTTTCGCTAGGACAGTTCTTGTGTAATTGGCAAAGAGATATTTGGAAGCCCATAGAGGGCTATGGTGACAAAGGAAATATCCTCAGATGAAATCTGGAAAGAAGCTTTCTGAGAAACTGCTTAGTGTTCTGTTAATTCATCTCACAGAGTAACATCTGTATTTCGTGGATCTCTTTGCTAGCCTTATTTCTGTGGAATCTGAGAACAGATATTTCGGATCCCTTTGAAGACTATAGGGCCAAAGGAAATATCCTGCGATAACAAAGAGAAAGAAGCTTTCTGAGAAACTTCTTTGTGTTCTGTGAAATCATCTCACAGAATTACAGCTTTCCCCTCAAGAAGCCTTTCGCTAAGACAGTTCTTGTGGAATTGGCAAAGTGATATTTGGAAGCCCATAGAGGGCTATTGTGAAAAAGGAAATATCCTCAGATGAAATCTGGAAAAAAGCTTTCTGAGAAACCGCTTAGTGTTCTGTGAATTCATCTCACAGAGTTACATATGTATTTCGTGGATCTCTTTGCTAGCCTTATTTCTGTGGAATCTGAGAAAAGATATTTCGGATCCCTATGAAGACTATAGGGCCAAAGGAAATATCCTCCGATAACAAAGAGAAAGAAGCTTTCTGAGAAACTTCTTTCTGTTCTGTGAAATCATCTCACAGAGTCACAGCTTTCCTCTCAAGAAGCCTTTCGCTAAGACAGTTCTTGTGGAAATGGCAAAGTGATATTTGGAAGCCCATAGAGGGCTATGGTGAAAAAGGAAATATCCTCAGATGAAATCTGGAAAGAAGCTTTCTGAGAAACTGCTTAGTGTTCTGTGAATTCATCTCACAGAGTTACATCTGTATTTCGTGGATCTCTTTGTTAGCCTTATTGCTGTGGAATCTGAGAACAGAGATTTCGGATCCCTTTGAAGACTATAGGGCCAAAGGAAATATCCTCCGATAACAAAGAGAAAGAAGGTTTCTGAGAAACTTCTTTGTGTTCTGTGAAATCATCTCACAGAGTTACAGCATTCCCCTCAAGAAGCCTTTAGCTCAGACAGTTCTTGTGGAATTGGCAAAGAGATATTTGGAAGCCCATAGATGACTACGGTGAAAAAGGAAATATCCTCAGATGAAATCTGGAAAGAAGCTTTCTGAGAAACTGCTTAGTGTTCTGTGAATTCATCTCACAGAGTTACATGTGTATTTCGTGGATCTCTTTGCTAGCCTTATTTCTGTGGAATATGAGAACAGATATTTCGGATCCCTTTGAAGACTATAGGGCCAAAGGAAATATCCTGCGATAACAAAGAGAAAGAAGCTTTCTGAGAAACTTCTTTCTGTTCTGTGAAATCATCTCACAGAGTTACAGCTTTCCCCTCAAGAAGCCTTTCGCTAAGACAGTTCTTGTGGAATTGGCAAAGTGATATTTGGAAGCCCATAGAGGGCTATGGTGAAAAAGGAAATATCCTCAGATGAAATCTGGAAAGAAGCTTTCTGAGAATCTGCTTAGTGTTCTGTGAATTCATCTCACAGAGTTACATCTGTATTTCGTGGATCTCTTTGCTAGCCTTATTTCTGTGGAATCTGAGAACAGATATTTCGGATCCCTTTGAAGACTATAGGGCCAAAGGAAATATCCTGCGATAACAAAGAAAAAGAAGCTTTCTGAGAAACTTCTTTGTGTTCTGTGAAATCATCTCACAGAATTACAGCTTTCCCCTCAAGAAGCCTTTCGCTAAGACAGTTCTTGTGGAATTGGCCAAGTGATATTTGGAAGCCCATAGAGGGCTATGGTGAAAAAGGAAATATCCTCAGATGAAATCTGGAAAGAAGCTTTCTGAGAAACTGCTTAGTGTTCTGTGAATTCATCTCACAGAGTTACATCTGTATTTCGTGGATCTCTTTGCTAGCCTTATTTCTGTGGAATCTGAGAACAGATATTTCTGATCCCTTTGAAGACTATAGGGCCAAAGGAAATATCCTGCGATAACAAAGAGAAAGAAGCTTTCTGAGAAACTTCTTTGTGTTCTGTGAAATCATCTCACAGAGTTACAGCTTTCCCCTCAAGAAGCCTTTAACTAAGACTGTTCTTGTGAAATTGGCAAAGAGATATTTGGAAGCCCATAGAGGGCTATGGTGAAAAAGGAAATATCCTCAGATGAAATCTGGAAAGAAGCTTTCTGAGAAACTGCTTAGTGTTCTGTGAATTCATCTCACAGAGTTACATCTGTATTTCGTGGATCTCTTTGCTAGCCTTATTTCTGTGTAATCTGAGAACTGATATTTCGGATCCCTTGGAAGACTATAGGGCCAAAGGAAATATCCTGCGATAACAAAGAGAAAGAAGCTTTCTGAGAAACTTCTTTGTGTTCTGTGAAATCATCTCACAGAGTTACAGCTTTCCCCTCAAGAAGCCTTTCGCTAGGACAGTTCTTGTGTAATTGGCAAAGAGATATTTGGAAGCCCATAGAGGGCTATGGTGACAAAGGAAATATCCTCAGATGAAATCTGGAAAGAAGCTTTCTGAGAAACTGCTTAGTGTTCTGTGAATTCATCTCACAGAGTTACATCTGTATTTCGTGGATCTCTTTGCTAGCCTTATTTCTGTGGAATCTGAGAACAGATATTTCGGATCCCTTTGAAGACTATAGGGCCAAAGGAAATATCCTGCGATAACAAAGAGAAAGAAGCTTTCTGAGAAACTTCTTTGTGTTCTGTGAAATCATCTCACAGAATTACAGCTTTCCCCTCAAGAAGCCTTTCGCTAAGACAGTTCTTGTGGAATTGGCAAAGTGATATTTGGAAGCCCATAGAGGGCTATTGTGAAAAAGGAAATATCCTCAGATGAAATCTGGAAAAAAGCTTTCTGAGAAACTGCTTAGTGTTCTGTGAATTCATCTCACAGAGTTACATATGTATTTCGTGGATCTCTTTGCTAGCCTTATTTCTGTGGAATCTGAGAAAAGATATTTCGGATCCCTATGAAGACTATAGGGCCAAAGGAAATATCCTCCGATAACAAAGAGAAAGAAGCTTTCTGAGAAACTTCTTTCTGTTCTGTGAAATCATCTCACAGAGTCACAGCTTTCCTCTCAAGAAGCCTTTCGCTAAGACAGTTCTTGTGGAAATGGCAAAGTGATATTTGTAAGCCCATAGAGGGCTATGGTGAAAAAGGAAATATCCTCAGATGAAATCTGGAAAGAAGCTTTCTGAGAAACTGCTTAGTGTTCTGTGAATTCATCTCACAGAGTTACATCTGTATTTCGTGGATCTCTTTGTTAGCCTTATTGCTGTGGAATCTGAGAACAGAGATTTCGGATCCCTTTGAAGACTATAGGGCCAAAGGAAATATCCTCCGATAACAAAGAGAAAGAAGGTTTCTGAGAAACTTCTTTGTGTTCTGTGAAATCATCTCACAGAGTTACAGCATTCCCCTCAAGAAGCCTTTCGCTCAGACAGTTCTTGTGGAATTGGCAAAGAGATATTTGGAAGCCCATAGATGACTACGGTGAAAAAGGAAATATCCTCAGATGAAATCTGGAAAGAAGCTTTCTGAGAAACTGCTTAGTGTTCTGTGAATTCATCTCACAGAGTTACATGTGTATTTCGTGGATCTCTTTGCTAGCCTTATTTCTGTGGAATCTGAGAAAAGATATTTCGGATCCCTATGAAGACTATAGGGCCAAAGGAAATATCCTCCGATAACAAAGAGAAAGAAGCTTTCTGAGAAACTTCTATGTGTTCTGTGAAATCATCTCACAGAGTTACAGCTTTCCCCTCAAGAAGCCTTTCACTAGGACAGTTCTTGTGTAATTGGCAAAGAGATATTTGGAAGCCCATAGAGGGCTATGGTGAAAAAGGAAATATCCTCAGATGATATCTGGAAAGAAGCTTTCTGAGAAACTGCTTAGTGTTCTGTGAATTCATCTCACCGAGTTACATCTGTATTTCGTGGATCTCTTTGCTAGCCTTATTTCTGTGTAATCTGAGAACAGATATTTCGGATCCCTTTGAAGACTATAGAGCCAAAGGAAATATCCTCCGATAACAAAGAGAAAGAAGCTTTCTGAGAAACTTCTTTGTGTTCTGTGAAATCATCTCACAGAGTTACAGCTTTCCCCTCAAGAAGCCTTTCGCTAGGACAGTTCTTGTGTAATTGGCAAAGAGATATTTGGAAGCCCTTAGAGGGCTATGGTATAAAAGGAAATATCCTCAGATGAAATCTGGAAAGAAGCTTTCTGAGAAACTGCTTAGTGTTCTGTTAATTCATCTCACAGGGTTACATCTGTATTTCGTGGATCTCTTTGCAAGCCTTATTTCTGTGGAATCTGAGAACAGATATTTCGGATCCCTTTGAAGACTATAGGGCCAAAGGAAATATCCTGCGATAACAAAGAGAAAGAAGCTTTCTGAGAAACTTCTTTGTGTTCTGTGAAATCATCTCACAGAGTTACAGCTTTCCCCTCAAGAAGCCTTTAACTAAGACTGTTCTTGTGAAATTGGCAAAGAGATATTTGGAAGCCCATAGAGGGCTATGGTGACAAAGGAAATATCCTCAGATGAAATCTGGAAAGAAGCTTTCTGAGAAACTGCTTAGTGTTCTGTGAATTCATCTCACAGAGTTACATCTGTATTTCATGGATCTCTTTGCTAGCCTTATTTCTGTGGAATATGAGAACAGATATTTCGGATCCCTTTGAAGACTATAGGGCCAAAGGAAATATCCTGCGATAACAAAGAGAAAGAAGCTTTCTGAGAAACTTCTTTCTGTTCTGTGAAATCATCTCACAGAGTTACAGCTTTCCCCTCAAGAAGCCTTTCGCTAAGACAGTTCTTGTGGAATTGGCAAAGTGATATTTGGAAGCCCATAGAGGGCTATGGTGAAAAAGGAAATATCCTCAGATGAAATCTGGAAAGAAGCTTTCTGAGAATCTGCTTAGTGTTCTGTGAATTCATCTCACAGAGTTACATCTGTATTTCGTGGATCTCTTTGTTAGCCTTATTTCTGTGGAATCTGAGAACAGAGATTTCGGATCCCTTTGAAGACTATAGGGCCAAAGGAAATATCCTCCGATAACAAAGAGAAAGAAGGTTTCTGAGAAACTTCTTTGTGTTCTGTGAAATCATCTCACAGAGTTACAGCATTCCCCTCAAGAAGCCTTTCGCCCAGACAGTTCTTGTGGAATTGGCAAAGAGATATTTGGAAGCCCATAGAGGACTACGGTGAAAAAGGAAATATCCTCAGATGAAATCTGGAAAGAAGCTTTCTGAGAAACTGCTTAGTGTTCTGTGAATTCATCTCACAGAGTTACATGTGTATTTCGTGGATCTCTTTGCTTGCCTTATTTCTGTGGAATCTGAGAAAAGATATTTCGGATCCCTATGAAGACTATAGGGCCGAAGGAAATATCCTCCGATAACAAAGAGAAAGAAGCTTTCTGCGAAACTACTATGTGTTCTGTGAAATCATCTCACAGAGTTACAGCTTTCCCCTCAAGAAGCCTTTCGCTAGGACTGTTCTTGTGTAATTGGCAAAGAGATATTTGGGAGCCCATAGAGGGCTATGGTGAAAAAGGAAATATCCTCAGATGATATCTGGAAAGAAACTTTCTGAGAAACTGCTTAGTGTTCTGTTAATTCAATTCACCGAGTTACATCTGTATTTCGTGGATCTCTTTGCTAGCCTTATTTCTGTGTAATCTGAGAACAGATATTTCGGATCCCTTTGAAGACTATAGAGCCAAAGGAAATATCCTCCGATAACAAAGAGAAAGAAGCTTTCTGAGAAACTTCTTTGTGTTCTGTGAAATCATCTCACAGAGTTACAGCTTTCCCCTCAAGAAGCCTTTCGCTAGGACAGTTCTTGTGTAATTGGCAAAGAGATATTTGGAAGCCCATAGAGGGCTATGGTGAAAAAGGAAATATCCTCAGATGAAATCTGGAAAGAAGCTTTCTGAGAATCTGCTTAGTGTTCTGTTAATTCATCTCACAGGGTTACGTGTGTATATCGTGGATCTCTTTGCTAGCCTTATTTCTGTGGAATCTGAGAACAGATATTTCTGATCCCTTTGAAGACTATAGGGCCAAAGGAAATATCCTCCGATAACAAAGAGAAAGAAGCTTTCTGAGAAACTTCTTTGTGTTCTGTGAAATCATCTCACAGAGTTACAGCTTTCCCCTCAAGAAGCCTTTAACTAAGACTGTTCTTGTGAAATTGGCAAAGAGATATTTGGAAGCCCATAGAGGGCTATGGTGAAAAAGGAAATATCCTCAGATGAAATCTGGAAAGAAGCTTTCTGAGAAACTGCTTAGTGTTCTGTGAATTCATCTCACAGAGTTACATCTGTATTTCGTGGATCTCTTTGCTAGCCTTATTTCTGTGTAATCTGAGAACAGATATTTCGGATCCCTTTGAAGACTATAGAGCCAAAGGAAATATCCTCCGATAACAAAGAGAAAGAAGCTTTCTGAGAAACTTCTTTGTGTTCTGTGAAATCATGTCACAGAGTTACAGCTTTCCCCTCAAGAAGCCTTTCGCTAGGACAGTTCTTGTGTAATTGGCAAAGAGATATTTGGAAGCCCATAGAGGGCTATGGTGAAAAAGGAAATATCCTCAGATGAAATCTGGAAAGAAGCTTTCTGAGAATCTGCTTAGTGTTCTGTTAATTCATCTCACAGGGTTACATGTGTATATCGTGGATCTCTTTGCTAGCCTTATTTCTGTGGAATCTGAGAACAGATATTTCGGATCCCTTTGAAGACTATAGGGCAAAAGGAAATATACTGCGATAACAAAGAGAAAGAAGCTTTCTGAGAAACTTCTTTGTGTTCTGTGAAATCATCTCACAGAGTTACAGCTTTCCCCTCAAGAAGCCTTTAACTAAGACTGTTCTTGTGAAATTGGCAAAGAGATATTTGGAAGCCCATAGAGGGCTATGGTGAAAAAGGAAATATCCTCAGATGAAATCTGGAAAGAAGCTTTCTGAGAAACTGCTTAGTGTTCTGTGAATTCATCTCACAGAGTTACATCTGTATTTCGTGGATCTCTTTGCTAGCCTTATTTCTGTGGAATCTGAGAACAGATATTTCTGATCCCTTTGAAGACTATAGGGCCAAAGGAAATATCCTGCGATAACAAAGAGAAAGAAGCTTTCTGAGAAACTTCTTTGTGTTCTGTGAAATCATGTCACAGAGTTACAGCTTTCCCCTCAAGAAGCCTTTCGCTAGGACAGTTCTTGTGTAATTGGCAAAGAGATATTTGGAAGCCCATAGAGGGCTATGGTGACAAAGGAAATATCCTCAGATGAAATCTGGAAAGAAGCTTTCTGAGAAACTGCTTAGTGTTCTGTGAATTCATCTCACAGAGTTACATCTGTATTTCGTGGATCTCTTTGCTAGCCTTATTTCTGTGGAATCTGAGAACAGATATTTCGGATCCCTTTGAAGACTATAGGGCCAAAGGAAATATCCTGCGATAACAAAGAGAAAGAAGCTTTCTGAGAAACTTCTTTGTGTTCTGTGAAATCATCTCACAGAATTACAGCTTTCCCCTCAAGAAGCCTTTCGCTAAGACAGTTCTTGTGGAATTGGCAAAGTGATATTTGGAAGCCCATAGAGGGCTATGGTGAAAAAGGAAATATCCTCAGATGAAATCTGGAAAGAAGCTTTCTGAGAAACTGCTTAGTGTTCTGTGAATTCATCTCACAGAGTTACATCTGTATTTCGTGGATCTCTTTGCTAGCCTTATTTCTGTGGAATCTGAGAACAGATATTTCGGATCCCTTTGAAGACTATAGGGCCAACCGAAATATCCTGCGATAACAAAGAGAAAGATGCTTTCTGAGAAACTTCTTTGTGTTCTGTGAAATCATCTCACAGAGTTACAGCTTTTCCCTCAAGAAGCCTTTAACTAAGACAGTTCTTGTGAAATTGGCATAGAGATATTTGGAAGGCCATAGAGGACTATGGTGAAAAAGGAAATATCCTCAGATGAAATCTGGAAAGAAGCTTTCTGAGAAACTGCTTAGTGTTCTGTGAATTCATCTCACAGAGTTACATATGTATTTCGTGGATCTCTTTGCTAGCCTTATTTCTGTGGAATCTGAGAAAAGATATTTCGGATCCCTATGAAGACTATAGGGCCAAAGGAAATATCCTCCGATAACAAAGAGAAAGAAGCTTTCTGAGAAACTTCTTTGTGTTCTGTGAAATCATGTCACAGAGTTACAGCTTTCCCCTCAAGAAGCCTTTCGCTAGGACAGTTCTTGTGTAATTGGCAAAGAGATATTTGGAAGCCCATAGAGGGCTATGGTGACAAAGGAAATATCCTCAGATGAAATCTGGAAAGAAGCTTTCTGAGAAACTGCTTAGTGTTCTGTGAATTCATCTCACAGAGTTACATCTGTATTTCGTGGATCTCTTTGCTAGCCTTATTTCTGTGGAATCTGAGAACAGATATTTCGGATCCCTTTGAAGACTATAGGGCCAAAGGAAATATCCTGCGATAACAAAGAGAAAGAAGCTTTCTGAGAAACTTCTTTCTGTTCTGTGAAATCATCTCACAGAGTTACAGCTTTCCCCTCAAGAAGCCTTTCGCTAAGACAGTTCTTGTGGAATTGGCAAAGTGATATTTGGAAGCCCATAGAGGGCTATGGTGAAAAAGGAAATATCCTCAGATGAAATCTGGAAAGATGCTTTCTGAGAATCTGCTTAGTGTTCTGTTAATTCATCTCACAGTGTTACATCTGTATTTCGTGGATCTCTTTGCTAGCCTTATTTCTGTGGAATCTGAGAACAGATATTTCGGATCCCTTTGAAGACTATAGGGCCAAAGGAAATATCCTGCGATAACAAAGAGAAAGAAGCTTTCTGAGAAACTTCTTTGTGTTCTGTGAAATCATCTCACAGAGTTACAGCTTTCCCCTCCAGAAGCCTTTCGCTAGGACAGTTCTTGTGTAATTGGCAAAGAGATATTTGGAAGCCCATAGAGGGCTATGGTGACAAAGGAAATATCCTCAGATGAAATCTGGAAAGAAGCTTTCTGAGAAACTGCTTAGTGTTCTGTGAATTCATCTCACAGGGTTACATCTGTATTTCGTGGATCTCTTTGCTAGCCTTATTTCTGTGGAATCTGAGAACAGATATTTCGGATCCCTTTGAAGACTATAGGGCCAAAGGAAATATCCTGCGATAAGAAAGAAAAAGAAGCTTTCTGAGAAACTTCTTTGTGTTCTGTGAAATCATCTCACAGAATTACAGCTTTCCCCTCAAGAAGCCTTTCGCTAAGACAGTTCTTGTGGAATTGGCAAAGTGATATTTGGAAGCCCATAGAGGGCTATGGTGAAAAAGGAAATATCCTCAGATGAAATCTGGAAAGAAGCTTTCTGAGAAACTGCTTAGTGTTCTGTGAATTCATCTCACAGAGTTACATCTGTATTTCGTGGATCTCTTTGCTAGCCTTATTTCTGTGGAATCTGAGAACAGATATTTCTGATCCCTTTGAAGACTATAGGGCCAAAGGAAATATCCTGCGATAACAAAGAGAAAGAAGCTTTCTGAGAAACTTCTTTGTGTTCTGTGAAATCATCTCACAGAGTTACAGCTTTCCCCTCAAGAAGCCTTTAACTAAGACTGTTCTTGTGAAATTGGCAAAGAGATATTTGGAAGCCCATAGAGGGCTATGGTGAAAAAGGAAATATCCTCAGATGAAATCTGGAAAGAAGCTTTCTGAGAAACTGCTTAGTGTTCTGTGAATTCATCTCACAGAGTTACATCTGTATTTCGTGGATCTCTTTGCTAGCCTTATTTCTGTGGAATCTGAGAACAGATATTTCGGATCCCTTTGAAGACTATAGGGCCAAAGGAAATATCCTGCGATAACAAAGAGAAAGAAGCTTTCTGAGAAACTTCTTTGTGTTCTGTGAAATCATCTCACAGAATTACAGCTTTCCCCTCAAGAAGCCTTTCGCTAAGACAGTTCTTGTGGCATTGGCAAAGTGATATTTGGAAGCCCATAGAGGGCTATTGTGAAAAAGGAAATATCCTCAGATGAAATCTGGAAAAAAGCTTTCTGAGAAACTGCTTAGTGTTCTGTGAATTCATCTCACAGAGTTACATATGTATTTCGTGGATCTCTTTGCTAGCCTTATTTCTGTGGAATCTGAGAAAAGATATTTCGGATCCCTATGAAGACTATAGGGCCAAAGGAAATATCCTCCGATAACAAAGAGAAAGAAGCTTTCTGAGAAACTTCTTTCTGTTCTGTGAAATCATCTCACAGAGTCACAGCTTTCCTCTCAAGAAGCCTTTCGCTAGGACAGTTCTTGTGTAATTGGCAAAGAGATATTTGGAAGCCCATAGAGGGCTATGGTGACAAAGGAAATATCCTCAGATGAAATCTGGAAAGAAGCTTTCTGAGAAACTGCTTAGTGTTCTGTGAATTCATCTCACAGAGTTACATCTGTATTTCATGGATCTCTTTGCTAGCCTTATTTCTGTGGAATATGAGAACAGATATTTCGGATCCCTTTGAAGACTATAGGGCCAAAGGAAATATCCTGCGATAACAAAGAGAAAGAAGCTTTCTGAGAAACTTCTTTCTGTTCTGTGAAATCATCTCACAGAGTTACAGCTTTCCCCTCAAGAAGCCTTTCGCTAAGACAGTTCTTGTGGAATTGGCAAAGTGATATTTGGAAGCCCATAGAGGGCTATGGTGAAAAAGGAAATATCCTCAGATGAAATCTGGAAAGAAGCTTTCTGAGAATCTGCTTAGTGTTCTGTGAATTCATCTCACAGAGTTACATCTGTATTTCGTGGATCTCTTTGTTAGCCTTATTTCTGTGGAATCTGAGAACAGAGATTTCGGATCCCTTTGAAGACTATAGGGCCAAAGGAAATATCCTCCGATAACAAAGAGAAAGAAGGTTTCTGAGAAACTTCTTTGTGTTCTGTGAAATCATCTCACAGAGTTACAGCATTCCCCTCAAGAAGCCTTTCGCCCAGACAGTTCTTGTGGAATTGGCAAAGAGATATTTGGAAGCCCATAGAGGACTACGGTGAAAAAGGAAATATCCTCAGATGAAATCTGGAAAGAAGCTTTCTGAGAAACTGCTTAGTGTTCTGTGAATTCATCTCACAGAGTTACATGTGTATTTCGTGGATCTCTTTGCTTGCCTTATTTCTGTGGAATCTGAGAAAAGATATTTCGGATCCCTATGAAGACTATAGGGCCGAAGGAAATATCCTCCGATAACAAAGAGAAAGAAGCTTTCTGCGAAACTACTATGTGTTCTGTGAAATCATCTCACAGAGTTACAGCTTTCCCCTCAAGAAGCCTTTCGCTAGGACTGTTCTTGTGTAATTGGCAAAGAGATATTTGGGAGCCCATAGAGGGCTATGGTGAAAAAGGAAATATCCTCAGATGATATCTGGAAAGAAACTTTCTGAGAAACTGCTTAGTGTTCTGTTAATTCAATTCACCGAGTTACATCTGTATTTCGTGGATCTCTTTGCTAGCCTTATTTCTGTGTAATCTGAGAACAGATATTTCGGATCCCTTTGAAGACTATAGAGCCAAAGGAAATATCCTCCGATAACAAAGAGAAAGAAGCTTTCTGAGAAACTTCTTTGTGTTCTGTGAAATCATCTCACAGAGTTACAGCTTTCCCCTCAAGAAGCCTTTCGCTAGGACAGTTCTTGTGTAATTGGCAAAGAGATATTTGGAAGCCCATAGAGGGCTATGGTGAAAAAGGAAATATCCTCAGATGAAATCTGGAAAGAAGCTTTCTGAGAATCTGCTTAGTGTTCTGTTAATTCATCTCACAGGGTTACGTGTGTATATCGTGGATCTCTTTGCTAGCCTTATTTCTGTGGAATCTGAGAACAGATATTTCTGATCCCTTTGAAGACTATAGGGCCAAAGGAAATATCCTGCGATAACAAAGAGAAAGAAGCTTTCTGAGAAACTTCTTTGTGTTCTGTGAAATCATCTCACAGAGTTACAGCTTTCCCCTCAAGAAGCCTTTAACTAAGACTGTTCTTGTGAAATTGGCAAAGAGATATTTGGAAGCCCATAGAGGGCTATGGTGAAAAAGGAAATATCCTCAGATGAAATCTGGAAAGAAGCTTTCTGAGAAACTGCTTAGTGTTCTGTGAATTCATCTCACAGAGTTACATCTGTATTTCGTGGATCTCTTTGCTAGCCTTATTTCTGTGTAATCTGAGAACAGATATTTCGGATCCCTTTGAAGACTATAGAGCCAAAGGAAATATCCTCCGATAACAAAGAGAAAGAAGCTTTCTGAGAAACTTCTTTGTGTTCTGTGAAATCATGTCACAGAGTTACAGCTTTCCCCTCAAGAAGCCTTTCGCTAGGACAGTTCTTGTGTAATTGGCAAAGAGATATTTGGAAGCCCATAGAGGGCTATGGTGAAAAAGGAAATATCCTCAGATGAAATCTGGAAAGAAGCTTTCTGAGAATCTGCTTAGTGTTCTGTTAATTCATCTCACAGGGTTACATGTGTATATCGTGGATCTCTTTGCTAGCCTTATTTCTGTGGAATCTGAGAACAGAGATTTCGGATCCCTTTGAAGACTATAGGGCAAAAGGAAATATACTGCGATAACAAAG
Source organism: Macaca nemestrina (assembly GCF_043159975.1). NCBI lineage: Eukaryota > Metazoa > Chordata > Mammalia > Primates > Cercopithecidae > Macaca > Macaca nemestrina. Next base: position 136,430,040 of record NC_092128.1, on the reverse strand, counting down.
AGAAAGAAGCTTTCTGAGAAACTTCTTTGTGTTCTGTGAAATCATCTCACAGAGTTACAGCTTTCCCCTCAAGAAGCCTTTAACTAAGACTGTTCTTGTGAAATTGGCAAAGAGATATTTGGAAGCCCATAGAGGGCTATGGTGAAAAAGGAAATATCCTCAGATGAAATCTGGAAAGAAGCTTTCTGAGAAACTGCTTAGTGTTCTGTGAATTCATCTCACAGAGTTACATCTGTATTTCGTGGATCTCTTTGCTAGCCTTATTTCTGTGGAATCTGAGAACAGATATTTCTGATCCCTTTGAAGACTATAGGGCCAAAGGAAATATCCTGCGATAACAAAGAGAAAGAAGCTTTCTGAGAAACTTCTTTGTGTTCTGTGAAATCATGTCACAGAGTTACAGCTTTCCCCTCAAGAAGCCTTTCGCTAGGACAGTTCTTGTGTAATTGGCAAAGAGATATTTGGAAGCCCATAGAGGGCTATGGTGACAAAGGAAATATCCTCAGATGAAATCTGGAAAGAAGCTTTCTGAGAAACTGCTTAGTGTTCTGTGAATTCATCTCACAGAGTTACATCTGTATTTCGTGGATCTCTTTGCTAGCCTTATTTCTGTGGAATCTGAGAACAGATATTTCGGATCCCTTTGAAGACTATAGGGCCAAAGGAAATATCCTGCGATAACAAAGAGAAAGAAGCTTTCTGAGAAACTTCTTTGTGTTCTGTGAAATCATCTCACAGAATTACAGCTTTCCCCTCAAGAAGCCTTTCGCTAAGACAGTTCTTGTGGAATTGGCAAAGTGATATTTGGAAGCCCATAGAGGGCTATGGTGAAAAAGGAAATATCCTCAGATGAAATCTGGAAAGAAGCTTTCTGAGAAACTGCTTAGTGTTCTGTGAATTCATCTCACAGAGTTACATCTGTATTTCGTGGATCTCTTTGCTAGCCTTATTTCTGTGGAATCTGAGAACAGATATTTCGGATCCCTTTGAAGACTATAGGGCCAACCGAAATATCCTGCGATAACAAAGAGAAAGATGCTTTCTGAGAAACTTCTTTGTGTTCTGTGAAATCATCTCACAGAGTTACAGCTTTTCCCTCAAGAAGCCTTTAACTAAGACAGTTCTTGTGAAATTGGCATAGAGATATTTGGAAGGCCATAGAGGACTATGGTGAAAAAGGAAATATCCTCAGATGAAATCTGGAAAGAAGCTTTCTGAGAAACTGCTTAGTGTTCTGTGAATTCATCTCACAGAGTTACATATGTATTTCGTGGATCTCTTTGCTAGCCTTATTTCTGTGGAATCTGAGAAAAGATATTTCGGATCCCTATGAAGACTATAGGGCCAAAGGAAATATCCTCCGATAACAAAGAGAAAGAAGCTTTCTGAGAAACTTCTTTGTGTTCTGTGAAATCATGTCACAGAGTTACAGCTTTCCCCTCAAGAAGCCTTTCGCTAGGACAGTTCTTGTGTAATTGGCAAAGAGATATTTGGAAGCCCATAGAGGGCTATGGTGACAAAGGAAATATCCTCAGATGAAATCTGGAAAGAAGCTTTCTGAGAAACTGCTTAGTGTTCTGTGAATTCATCTCACAGAGTTACATCTGTATTTCGTGGATCTCTTTGCTAGCCTTATTTCTGTGGAATCTGAGAACAGATATTTCGGATCCCTTTGAAGACTATAGGGCCAAAGGAAATATCCTGCGATAACAAAGAGAAAGAAGCTTTCTGAGAAACTTCTTTCTGTTCTGTGAAATCATCTCACAGAGTTACAGCTTTCCCCTCAAGAAGCCTTTCGCTAAGACAGTTCTTGTGGAATTGGCAAAGTGATATTTGGAAGCCCATAGAGGGCTATGGTGAAAAAGGAAATATCCTCAGATGAAATCTGGAAAGATGCTTTCTGAGAATCTGCTTAGTGTTCTGTTAATTCATCTCACAGTGTTACATCTGTATTTCGTGGATCTCTTTGCTAGCCTTATTTCTGTGGAATCTGAGAACAGATATTTCGGATCCCTTTGAAGACTATAGGGCCAAAGGAAATATCCTGCGATAACAAAGAGAAAGAAGCTTTCTGAGAAACTTCTTTGTGTTCTGTGAAATCATCTCACAGAGTTACAGCTTTCCCCTCCAGAAGCCTTTCGCTAGGACAGTTCTTGTGTAATTGGCAAAGAGATATTTGGAAGCCCATAGAGGGCTATGGTGACAAAGGAAATATCCTCAGATGAAATCTGGAAAGAAGCTTTCTGAGAAACTGCTTAGTGTTCTGTGAATTCATCTCACAGGGTTACATCTGTATTTCGTGGATCTCTTTGCTAGCCTTATTTCTGTGGAATCTGAGAACAGATATTTCGGATCCCTTTGAAGACTATAGGGCCAAAGGAAATATCCTGCGATAAGAAAGAAAAAGAAGCTTTCTGAGAAACTTCTTTGTGTTCTGTGAAATCATCTCACAGAATTACAGCTTTCCCCTCAAGAAGCCTTTCGCTAAGACAGTTCTTGTGGAATTGGCAAAGTGATATTTGGAAGCCCATAGAGGGCTATGGTGAAAAAGGAAATATCCTCAGATGAAATCTGGAAAGAAGCTTTCTGAGAAACTGCTTAGTGTTCTGTGAATTCATCTCACAGAGTTACATCTGTATTTCGTGGATCTCTTTGCTAGCCTTATTTCTGTGGAATCTGAGAACAGATATTTCTGATCCCTTTGAAGACTATAGGGCCAAAGGAAATATCCTGCGATAACAAAGAGAAAGAAGCTTTCTGAGAAACTTCTTTGTGTTCTGTGAAATCATCTCACAGAGTTACAGCTTTCCCCTCAAGAAGCCTTTAACTAAGACTGTTCTTGTGAAATTGGCAAAGAGATATTTGGAAGCCCATAGAGGGCTATGGTGAAAAAGGAAATATCCTCAGATGAAATCTGGAAAGAAGCTTTCTGAGAAACTGCTTAGTGTTCTGTGAATTCATCTCACAGAGTTACATCTGTATTTCGTGGATCTCTTTGCTAGCCTTATTTCTGTGGAATCTGAGAACAGATATTTCGGATCCCTTTGAAGACTATAGGGCCAAAGGAAATATCCTGCGATAACAAAGAGAAAGAAGCTTTCTGAGAAACTTCTTTGTGTTCTGTGAAATCAACTCACAGAGTTACAGCTTTCCCCTCAGGAAGCCTTTCGCTAGGACAGTTCTTGTGTAATTGGCAAAGAGATATTTGGAAGCCCATAGAGGGCTATGGTGACAAAGGAAATATCCTCAGATGAAATCTGGAAAGAAGCTTTCTGAGAAACTGCTTAGTGTTCTGTGAATTCATCTCACAGAGTTACATCTGTATTTCGTGGATCTCTTTGCTAGCCTTATTTCTGTGGAATCTGAGAACAGATATTTCGGATCCCTTTGAAGACTATAGGGCCAAAGGAAATATCCTGCGATAACAAAGAGAAAGAAGCTTTCTGAGAAACTTCTTTGTGTTCTGTGAAATCATCTCACAGAATTACAGCTTTCCCCTCAAGAAGCCTTTCGCTAAGACAGTTCTTGTGGCATTGGCAAAGTGATATTTGGAAGCCCATAGAGGGCTATTGTGAAAAAGGAAATATCCTCAGATGAAATCTGGAAAAAAGCTTTCTGAGAAACTGCTTAGTGTTCTGTGAATTCATCTCACAGAGTTACATATGTATTTCGTGGATCTCTTTGCTAGCCTTATTTCTGTGGAATCTGAGAAAAGATATTTCGGATCCCTATGAAGACTATAGGGCCAAAGGAAATATCCTCCGATAACAAAGAGAAAGAAGCTTTCTGAGAAACTTCTTTCTGTTCTGTGAAATCATCTCACAGAGTCACAGCTTTCCTCTCAAGAAGCCTTTCGCTAAGACAGTTCTTGTGGAAATGGCAAAGTGATATTTGTAAGCCCATAGAGGGCTATGGTGAAAAAGGAAATATCCTCAGATGAAATCTGGAAAGAAGCTTTCTGAGAAACTGCTTAGTGTTCTGTGAATTCATCTCACAGAGTTACATCTGTATTTCGTGGATCTCTTTGTTAGCCTTATTTCTGTGGAATCTGAGAACAGAGATTTCGGATCCCTTTGAAGACTATAGGGCCAAAGGAAATATCCTCCGATAACAAAGAGAAAGAAGGTTTCTGAGAAACTTCTTTGTGTTCTGTGAAATCATCTCACAGAGTTACAGCATTCCCCTCAAGAAGCCTTTCGCTCAGACAGTTCTTGTGGAATTGGCAAAGAGATATTTGGAAGCCCATAGATGACTACGGTGAAAAAGGAAATATCCTCAGATGAAATCTGGAAAGAAGCTTTCTGAGAAACTGCTTAGTGATCTGTGAATTCATCTCACAGAGTTACATGTGTATTTCGTGGATCTCTTTGCTAGCCTTATTTCTGTGGAATCTGAGAAAAGATATTTCGGATCCCTATGAAGACTATAGGGCCAAAGGAAATATCCTCCGATAACAAAGAGAAAGAAGCTTTCTGAGAAACTTCTATGTGTTCTGTGAAATCATCTCACAGAGTTACAGCTTTCCCCTCAAGAAGCCTTTCACTAGGACAGTTCTTGTGTAATTGGCAAAGAGATATTTGGAAGCCCATAGAGGGCTATGGTGAAAAAGGAAATATCCTCAGATGATATCTGGAAAGAAGCTTTCTGAGAAACTGCTTAGTGTTCTGTAAATTCATCTCACCGAGTTACATCTGTATTTCGTGGATCTCTTTGCTAGCCTTATTTCTGTGTAATCTGAGAACAGATATTTCGGATCCCTTTGAAGACTATAGAGCCAAAGGAAATATCCTCCGATAACAAAGAGAAAGAAGCTTTCTGAGAAACTTCTTTGTGTTCTGTGAAATCATCTCACAGAATTACAGCTTTCCCCTCAAGAAGCCTTTCGCTAAGACAGTTCTTGTGGAATTGGCAAAGTGATATTTGGAAGCCCATAGAGGGCTATGGTGAAAAAGGAAATATCCTCAGACGAAATCTGGAAAGAAGCTTTCTGAGAAACTGCTTAGTGTTCTGTGAATTCATCTCACAGAGTTACATCTGTATTTCGTGGATCTCTTTGCTAGCCTTATTTCTGTGGAATATGAGAACAGATATTTCGGATCCCTTTGAAGACTATAGGGCCAAAGGAAATATCCCGCGATAACAAAGAGAAAGAAGCTTTCTGAGAAACTTCTTTCTGTTCTGTGAAATCATCTCACAGAGTTACAGCTTTCCCCTCAAGAAGCCTTTCGCTAAGACAGTTCTTGTGGAATTGGCAAAGTGATATTTGGAAGCCCATAGAGGGCTATGGTGAAAAAGGAAATATCCTCAGATGAAATCTGGAAAGAAGCTTTCTGAGAATCTGCTTAGTGTTCTGTTAATTCATCTCACAGTGTTACATCTGTATTTCGTGGATCTCTTTGCTAGCCTTATTTCTGTGGAATCTGAGAACAGATATTTCGGATCCCTTTGAAGACTATAGGGCCAAAGGAAATATCCTGCGATAACAAAGAGAAAGAAGCTTTCTGAGAAACTTCTTTGTGTTCTGTGAAATCATCTCACAGAGTTACAGCTTTCCCCTCCAGAAGCCTTTCGCTAGGACAGTTCTTGTGTAATTGGCAAAGAGATATTTGGAAGCCCATAGAGGGCTATGGTGACAAAGGAAATATCCTCAGATGAAATCTGGAAAGAAGCTTTCTGAGAAACTGCTTAGTGTTCTGTGAATTCATCTAACAGGGTTACATCTGTATTTCGTGGATCTCTTTGCTACCCTTATTTCTGTGGAATCTGAGAACAGATATTTCGGATCCCTTTGAAGACTATAGGGCCAAAGGAAATATCCTGCGATAACAAAGAAAAAGAAGCTTTCTGAGAAACTTCTTTGTGTTCTGTGAAATCATCTCACAGAATTACAGCTTTCCCCTCAAGAAGCCTTTCGCTAAGACAGTTCTTGTGGAATTGGCAAAGTGATATTTGGAAGCCCATAGAGGGCTATGGTGAAAAAGGAAATATCCTCAGATGAAATCTGGAAAGAAGCTTTCTGAGAAACTGCTTAGTGTTCTGTGAATTCATTTACAGAGTTACATCTGTATTTCGTGGATCTCTTTGCTAGCCTTATTTCTGTGGAATCTGAGAACAGATATTTCTGATCCCTTTGAAGACTATAGGGCCAAAGGAAATATCCTGCGATAACAAAGAGAAAGAAGCTTTCTGAGAAACTTCTTTGTGTTCTGTGAAATCATCTCACAGAGTTACAGCTTTCCCCTCAAGAAGCCTTTAACTAAGACTGTTCTTGTGAAATTGGCAAAGAGATATTTGGAAGCCCATAGAGGGCTATGGTGAAAAAGGAAATATCCTCAGATGAAATCTGGAAAGAAGCTTTCTGAGAAACTGCTTAGTGTTCTGTGAATTCATCTCACAGAGTTACATCTGTATTTCGTGGCTCTCTTTGCTAGCCTTATTTCTGTGTAATCTGAGAACAGATATTTCGGATCCCTTTGAAGACTATAGGGCCAAAGGAAATATCCTGCGATAACAAAGAGAAAGAAGCTTTCTGAGAAACTTCTTTGTGTTCTGTGAAATCATCTCACAGAGTTACAGCTTTCCCCTCAAGAAGCCTTTCGCTAGGACAGTTCTTGTGTAATTGGCAAAGAGATATTTGGAAGCCCATAGAGGGCTATGGTGACAAAGGAAATATCCTCAGATGAAATCTGGAAAGAAGCTTTCTGAGAAACTGCTTAGTGTTCTGTGAATTCATCTCACAGAGTTACATCTGTATTTCGTGGATCTCTTTGCTAGCCTTATTTCTGTGGAATCTGAGAACAGATATTTCGGATCCCTTTGAAGACTATAGGGCCAAAGGAAATATCCTGCGATAACAAAGAGAAAGAAGCTTTCTGAGAAACTTCTTTGTGTTCTGTGAAATCATCTCACAGAATTACAGCTTTCCCCTCAAGAGGCCTTTCGCTAAGACAGTTCTTGTGGAATTGGCAAAGTGATATTTGGAAGCCCATAGAGGGCTATTGTGAAAAAGGAAATATCCTCAGATGAAATCTGGAAAAAAGCTTTCTGAGATACTGCTTAGTGTTCTGTGAATTCATCTCACAGAGTTACATATGTATTTCGTGGATCTCTTTGCGAGCCTTATTTCTGTGGAATCTGAGAAAAGATATTTCGGATCCCTATGAAGACTATAGGGCCAAAGGAAATATCCTCCGATAACAAAGAGAAAGAAGCTTTCTGAGAAACTTCTTTCTGTTCTGTGAAATCATCTCACAGAGTCACAGCTTTCCTCTCAAGAAGCCTTTCGCTAAGACAGTTCTTGTGGAAAAGGCAAAGTGATATTTGGAAGCCCATAGAGGGCTATGGTGAAAAAGGAAATATCCTCAGATGAAATCTGGAAAGAAGCTTTCTGAGAAACTGCTTAGTGTTCTGTGAATTCATCTCACAGAGTTACATCTGTATTTCGTGGATCTCTTTGTTAGCCTTATTGCTGTGGAATCTGAGAACAGAGATTTCGGATCCCTTTGAAGACTATAGGGCCAAAGGAAATATCCTCCGATAACAAAGAGAAAGAAGCTTTCTGAGAAACTTCTTTGTGTTCTGTGAAATCATCTCACAGAATTACAGCTTTCCCCTCAAGAAGCCTTTCGCTAAGACAGTTCTTGTGGAATTGGCAAAGTGATATTTGGAAGCCCATAGAGGGCTATGGTGAAAAAGGAAATATCCTCAGACGAAATTTGGAAAGAAGCTTTCTGAGAAACTGCTTAGTGTTCTGTGAATTCATCTCACAGAGTTACATCTGTATTTCGTGGATCTCTTTGCTAGCCTTATTTCTGTGGAATATGAGAACAGATATTTCGGATCCCTTTGAAGACTATAGGGCCAAAGGAAATATCCCGCGATAACAAAGAGAAAGAAGCTTTCTGAGAAACTTCTTTCTGTTCTGTGAAATCATCTCACAGAGTTACAGCTTTCCCCTCAAGAAGCCTTTCGCTAAGACAGTTCTTGTGGAATTGGCAAAGTGATATTTGGAAGCCCATAGAGGGCTATGGTGAAAAAGGAAATATCCTCAGATGAAATCTGGAAAGAAGCTTTCTGAGAATCTGCTTAGTGTTCTGTGAATTCATCTCACAGAGTTACATCTGTATTTCGTGGATCTCTTTGCTAGCCTTATTTCTGTGGAATCTGAGAACAGATATTTCGGATCCCTTTGAAGACTATAGGGCCAAAGGAAATATCCTGCGATAACAAAGAGAAAGAAGCTTTCTGAGAAACTTCTTTGTGTTCTGTGAAATCATCTCACAGAATTACAGCTTTCCCCTCAAGAAGCCTTTCGCTAAGACAGTTCTTGTGGAATTGGCAAAGTGATATTTGGAAGCCCATAGAGGGCTATTGTGAAAAAGGAAATATCCTCAGATGAAATCTGGAAAAAAGCTTTCTGAGAAACTGCTTAGTGTTCTGTGAATTCATCTCACAGAGTTACATATGTATTTCGTGGATCTCTTTGCTAGCCTTATTTCTGTGGAATCTGAGAAAAGATATTTCGGATCCCTATGAAGAATATAGGGCCAAAGGAAATATCCTCCGATAACAAAGAGAAAGAAGCTTTCTGAGAAACTTCTTTCTGTTCTGTGAAATCATCTCACAGAGTCACAGCTTTCCTCTCAAGAAGCCTTTCGCTAAGACAGTTCTTGTGGAAATGGCAAAGTGATATTTGGAAGCCCATAGAGGGCTATGGTGAAAAAGGAAATATCCTCAGATGAAATCTGGAAAGAAGCTTTCTGAGAAACTGCTTAGTGTTCTGTGAATTCATCTCACAGAGTTACATCTGTATTTCGTGGATCTCTTTGTTAGCCTTATTGCTGTGGAATCTGAGAACAGAGATTTCGGATCCCTTTGAAGACTATAGGGCCAAAGGAAATATCCTCCGATAACAAAGAGAAAGAAGGTTTCTGAGAAACTTCTTTGTGTTCTGTGAAATCATCTCACAGAGTTACAGCATTCCCCTCAAGAAGCCTTTAGCTCAGACAGTTCTTGTGGAATTGGCAAAGAGATATTTGGAAGCCCATAGATGACTACGGTGAAAAAGGAAATATCCTCAGATGAAATCTGGAAAGAAGCTTTCTGAGAAACTGCTTAGTGTTCTGTGAATTCATCTCACAGAGTTACATCTGTATTTCGTGGATCTCTTTGCTAGCCTTATTTCTGTGGAATATGAGAACAGATATTTCGGATCCCTTTGAAGACTATAGGGCCAAAGGAAATATCCTGCGATAACAAAGAGAAAGAAGCTTTCTGAGAAACTTCTTTCTGTTCTGTGAAATCATCTCACAGAGTTACAGCTTTCCCCTCAAGAAGCCTTTCGCTAAGACAGTTCTTGTGGAATTGGCAAAGTGATATTTGGAAGCCCATAGAGGGCTGTGGTGAAAAAGGAAATATCCTCAGATGAAATCTGGAAAGAAGCTTTCTGAGAATCTGCTTAGTGTTCTGTTAATTCATCTCACAGTGTTACATCTGTATTTCGTGGATCTCTTTGCTAGCCTTATTTCTGTGGAATCTGAGAACAGATATTTCGGATCCCTTTGAAGACTATAGGGCCAAAGGAAATATCCTGCGATAACAAAGAGAAAGAAGCTTTCTGAGAAACTTCTTTGTGTTCTGTGAAATCATCTCACAGAGTTACAGCTTTCCCCTCAAGAAGCCTTTAACTAAGACTGTTCTTGTGAAATTGGCAAAGAGATATTTGGAAGCCCATAGAGGGCTATGGTGAAAAAGGAAATATCCTCAGATGAAATCTGGAAAGAAGCTTTCTGAGAAACTGCTTAGTGTTCTGTGAATTCATCTCACAGGGTTACATCTGTATTTCGTGGATCTCTTTGCTACCCTTATTTCTGTGGAATCTGAGAACAGATATTTCGGATCCCTTTGAAGACTATAGGGCCAAAGGAAATATCCTGCGATAACAAAGAAAAAGAAGCTTTCTGAGAAACTTCTTTGTGTTCTGTGAAATCATCTCACAGAATTACAGCTTTCCCCTCAAGAAGCCTTTCGCTAAGACAGTTCTTTTGGAATTGGCAAAGTGATATTTGGAAGCCCATAGAGGGCTATGGTGAAAAAGGAAATATCCTCAGATGAAATCTGGAAAGAAGCTTTCTGAGAAACTGCTTAGTGTTCTGTGAATTCATCTCACAGAGTTACATCTGTATTTCGTGGATCTCTTTGCTAGCCTTATTTCTGTGGAATCTGAGAACAGATATTTCTGATCCCTTTGAAGACTATAGGGCCAAAGGAAATATCCTGCGATAACAAAGAGAAAGAAGCTTTCTGAGAAACTTCTTTGTGTTCTGTGAAATCATCTCACAGAGTTACAGCTTTCCCCTCAAGAAGCCTTTAACTAAGACTGTTCTTGTGAAATTGGCAAAGAGATATTTGGAAGCCCATAGAGGGCTATGGTGAAAAAGGAAATATCCTCAGATGAAATCTGGAAAGAAGCTTTCTGAGAAACTGCTTAGTGTTCTGTGAATTCATCTCACAGAGTTACATCTGTATTTCGTGGATCTCTTTGCTAGCCTTATTTCTGTGTAATCTGAGAACTGATATTTCGGATCCCTTTGAAGACTATAGGGCCAAAGGAAATATCCTGCGATAACAAAGAGAAAGAAGCTTTCTGAGAAACTTCTTTGTGTTCTGTGAAATCATCTCACAGAGTTACAGCTTTCCCCTCAAGAAGCCTTTCGCTAGGACAGTTCTTGTGTAATTGGCAAAGAGATATTTGGAAGCCCATAGAGGGCTATGGTGACAAAGGAAATATCCTCAGATGAAATCTGGAAAGAAGCTTTCTGAGAAACTGCTTAGTGTTCTGTGAATTCATCTCACAGAGTTACATCTGTATTTCGTGGATCTCTTTGCTAGCCTTATTTCTGTGGAATCTGAGAACAGATATTCGGATCCCTTTGAAGACTATAGGGCCAAAGGAAATATCCTGCAATAACAAAGAGAAAGAAGCTTTCTGAGAAACTTCTTTGTGTTCTGTGAAATCATCTCACAGAATTACAGCTTTCCCCTCAAGAAGCCTTTCGCTAAGACAGTTCTTGTGGAATTGGCAAAGTGATATTTGGAAGCCCATAGAGGGCTATTGTGAAAAAGGAAATATCCTCAGATGAAATCTGGAAAAAAGCTTTCTGAGAAACTGCTTAGTGTTCTGTGAATTCATCTCACAGAGTTACATATGCATTTCGTGGATCTCTTTGCTAGCCTTATTTCTGTGGAATCTGAGAAAAGATATTTCGGATCCCTATGAAGACTATAGGGCCAAAGGAAATATCCTCCGATAACAAAGAGAAAGAAGCTTTCTGAGAAACTTCTTTCTGTTCTGTGAAATCATCTCACAGAGTCACAGCTTTCCTCTCAAGAAGCCTTTCGCTAAGACAGTTCTTGTGGAAATGGCAAAGTGATATTTGTAAGCCCATAGAGGGCTATGGTGAAAAAGGAAATATCCTCATGAAATCTGGAAAGAAGCTTTCTGAGAAACTGCTTAGTGTTCTGTGAATTCATCTCACAGAGTTACATCTGTATTTCGTGGATCTCTTTGTTAGCCTTATTGCTGTGGAATCTGAGAACAGAGATTTCGGATCCCTTTGAAGACTATAGGGCCAAAGGAAATATCCTCCGATAACAAGGAGAAAGAAGGTTTCTGAGAAACTTCTTTGTGTTCTGTGAAATCATCTCACAGAGTTACAGCATTCCCCTCAAGAAGCCTTTCGCTCAGACAGTTCTTGTGGAATTGGCAAAGAGATATTTGGAAGCCCATAGATGACTACGGTGAAAAAGGAAATATCCTCAGATGAAATCTGGAAAGAAGCTTTCTGAGAAACTGCTTAGTGTTCTGTGAATTCATCTCACAGAGTTACATGTGTATTTCGTGGATCTCTTTGCTAGCCTTATTTCTGTGGAATCTGAGAAAAGATATTTCGGATCCCTATGAAGACTATAGGGCCAAAGGAAATATCCTCCGATAACAAAGAGAAAGAAGCTTTCTGAGAAACTTCTATGTGTTCTGTGAAATCATCTCACAGAGTTACAGCTTTCCCCTCAAGAAGCCTTTCACTAGGACAGTTCTTGTGTAATTGGCAAAGAGATATTTGGAAGCCCATAGAGGGCTATGGTGAAAAAGGAAATATCCTCAGATGATATCTGGAAAGAAGCTTTCTGAGAAACTGCTTAGTGTTCTGTGAATTCATCTCACCGAGTTACATCTGTATTTCGTGGATCTCTTTGCTAGCCTTATTTCTGTGTAATCTGAGAACAGATATTTCGGATCCCTTTGAAGACTATAGAGCCAAAGGAAATATCCTCCGATAACAAAGAGAAAGAAGCTTTCTGAGAAACTTCTTTGTGTTCTGTGAAATCATCTCACAGAGTTACAGCTTTCCCCTCAAGAAGCCTTTCGCTAGGACAGTTCTTGTGTAATTGGCAAAGAGATATTTGGAAGCCCTTAGAGGGCTATGGTGAAAAAGGAAATATCCTCAGATGAAATCTGGAAAGAAGCTTTCTGAGAATCTGCTTAGTGTTCTGTTAATTCATCTCACAGGGTTACATCTGTATTTCGTGGATCTCTTTGCTAGCCTTATTTCTGTGGAATCTGAGAACAGATATTTCGGATCCCTTTGAAGACTATAGGGCCAAAGGAAATATCCTGCGATAACAAAGAGAAAGAAGCTTTCTGAGAAACTTCTTTGTGTTCTGTGAAATCATCTCACAGAGTTACAGCTTTCCCCTCAAGAAGCCTTTAACTAAGACTGTTCCTGTGAAATTGGCAAAGAGATATTTGGAAGCCCATAGAGGGCTATGGTGACGAAATATCCTCAGATGAAATCTGGAAAGAAGCTTTCTGAGAAACTGCTTAGTGTTCTGTGAATTCATCTCACAGAGTTACATCTGTATTTCATGGATCTCTTTGCTAGCCTTATTTCTGTGGAATCTGAGAACAGATATTTCGGATCCCTTTGAAGACTACAGGGCCAAAGGAAATATCCTGCGATAACAAAGAGAAAGAAGCTTTCTGAGAAACTTCTTTGTGTTCTGTGAAATCATCTCACAGAATTACAGCATTCCCCTCAAGAAGCCTTTCGCTAAGACAGTTCTTGTGGAATTGGCAAAGTGATATTTGGAAGCCCATAGAGGGCTATGGTGAAAAAGGAAATATCCTCAGACGAAATCTGGAAAGAAGCTTTCTGAGAAACTGCTTAGTGTTCTGTGAATTCATCTCACAGAGTTACATCTGTATTTCGTGGATCTCATTGCTAGCCTTATTTCTGTGGAATCTGAGAACAGATATTTCGGATCCCTTTGAAGACTATAGGGCCAAAGGAAATATCCTGCGATAACAAAGAGAAAGAAGCTTTCTGAGAAACTTCTTTGTGTTCTGTGAAATCATCTCACAGAGTTACAGCTTTCCCCTCCAGAAGCCTTTCGCTAGGACAGTTCTTGTGTAATTGGCAAAGAGATATTTGGAAGCCCATAGAGGGCTATGGTGACAAAGGAAATATCCTCAGATGAAATCTGGAAAGAAGCTTTCTGAGAAACTGCTTAGTGTTCTGTGAATTCATCTCACAGGTTTACATCTGTATTTCGTGGATCTCTTTGCTAGCCTTATTTCTGTGGAATCTGAGAACAGATATTTCGGATCCCTTTGAAGACTATAGGGCCAAAGGAAATATCCTGCGATAACAAAGAAAAAGAAGCTTTCTGAGAAACTTCTTTGTGTTCTGTGAAATCATCTCACAGAATTACAGCTTTCCCCTCAAGAAGCCTTTCGCTAAGACAGTTCTTGTGGAATTGGCAAAGTGATATTTGGAAGCCCATAGAGGGCTATGGTGAAAAAGGAAATATCCTCAGATGAAATCTGGAAAGAAGCTTTCTGAGAAACTGCTTAGTGTTCTGTGAATTCATCTCACAGAGTTACATCTGTATTTCGTGGATCTCTTTGCTAGCCTTATTTCTGTGTAATCTGAGAACAGATATTTCGGATCCCTTTGAAGACTATAGGGCCAAAGGAAATATCCTGCGATAACAAAGAGAAAGAAGCTTTCTGAGAAACTTCTTTGTGTTCTGTGAAATCATCTCACAGAGTTACACCTTTCCCCTCAAGAAGCCTTTCGCTAGGACAGTTCTTGTGTAATTGGCAAAGAGATATTTGGAAGCCCATAGAGGGCTATGGTGAAAAAGGAAATATCCTCAGATGAAATCTGGAAAGAAGCTTTCTGAGAAACTGCTTAGTGTTCTGTGAATTCATCTCACAGAGTTACATCTGTATTTCGTGGATCTCTTTGCTAGCCTTATTTCTGTGGAATCTGAGAACAGATATTTCGGATCCCTTTGAAGACTATAGGGCCAAAGGAAATATCCTGCGATAACAAAGAGAAAGAAGCTTTCTGAGAAACTTCTTTGTGTTCTGTGAAATCATCTCACAGAATTACAGCTTTCCCCTCAAGAAGCCTTTCGCTAAGACAGTTCTTGTGGAATTGGCAACGTGATATTTGGAAGCCCATAGAGGGCTATTGTGAAAAAGGAAATATCCTCAGATGAAATCTGGAAAAAAGCTTTCTGAGAAACTGCTTAGTGTTCTGTGAATTCATCTCACAGAGTTACATATGTATTTCGTGGATCTCTTTGCTAGCCTTATTTCTGTGGAATCTGAGAAAAGATATTTCGGATCCCTATGAAGACTATAGGGCCAAAGGAAATATCCTCCGATAACAAAGAGAAAGAAGCTTTCTGAGAAACTTCTTTCTGTTCTGTGAAATCATCTCACAGAGTCACAGCTTTCCTCTCAAGAAGCCTTTCGCTAGGACAGTTCTTGTGGAAATGGCAAAGTGATATTTGTAAGCCCATAGAGGGCTATGGTGAAAAAGGAAATATCCTCAGATGAAATCTGGAAAGAAGCTTTCTGAGAAACTGCTTAGTGTTCTGTGAATTCATCTCACAGAGTTACATCTGTATTTCATGGATCTCTTTGTTAGCCTTATTGCTGTGGAATCTGAGAACAGAGATTTCGGATCCCTTTGAAGACTATAGGGCCAAAGGAAATATCCTCCGATAACAAAGAGAAAGAAGGTTTCTGAGAAACTTCTTTGTGTTCTGTGAAATCATCTCACAGAGTTACAGCATTCCCCTCAAGAAGCCTTTCGCTCAGACAGTTCTTGTGGAATTGGCAAAGAGATATTTGGAAGCCCATAGATGACTACGGTGAAAAAGGAAATATCCTCAGATGAAATCTGGAAAGAAGCTTTCTGAGAAACTGCTTAGTGTTCTGTGAATTCATCTCACAGAGTTACATGTGTATTTCGTGGATCTCTTTGCTAGCCTTATTTCTGTGGAATCTGAGAAAAGATATTTCGGATCCCTATGAAGACTATAGGGCCAAAGGAAATATCCTCCGATAACAAAGAGAAAGAAGCTTTCTGAGAAACTTCAATGTGTTCTGTGAAATCATCTCACAGAGTTACAGCTTTCCCCTCAAGAAGCCTTTCACTAGGACAGTTCTTGTGTAATTGGCAAAGAGATATTTGGAAGCCCATAGAGGGCTATGGTGAAAAAGGAAATATCCTCAGATGATATCTGGAAAGAAGCTTTCTGAGAAACCGCTTAGTGTTCTGTAAATTCATCTCACCGAGTTACATCTGTATTTCGTGGATCTCTTTGCTAGCCTTATTTCTGTGTAATCTGAGAACAGATATTTCGGATCCCTTTGAAGACTATAGAGCCAAAGGAAATATCCTCCGATAACAAAGAGAAAGAAGCTTTCTGAGAAACTTCTTTGTGTTCTGTGAAATCATGTCACAGAGTTACAGCTTTCCCCTCAAGAAGCCTTTCGCTAGGACAGTTCTTGTGTAATTGGCAAAGAGATATTTGGAAGCCCATAGAGGGCTATGGTGAAAAAGGAAATATCCTCAGATGAAATCTGGAAAGAAGCTTTCTGAGAATCTGCTTAGTGTTCTGTTAATTCATCTCACAGGGTTACATCTGTATTTCGTGGATCTCTTTGCTAGCCTTATTTCTGTGGAATCTGAGAACAGATATTTCGGATCCCTTTGAAGACTATAGGGCCAAAGGAAATATCCTGCGATAACAAAGAGAAAGAAGCTTTCTGAGAAACTTCTTTGTGTTCTGTGAAATCATCTCACAGAGTTACAGCTTTCCCCTCAAGAAGCCTTTAACTAAGACTGTTCTTGTGAAATTGGCAAAGAGATATTTGGAAGCCCATAGAGGGCTATGGTGACAAAGGAAATATCCTCAGATGAAATCTGGAAAGAAGCTTTCTGAGAAACTGCTTAGTGTTCTGTGAATTCATCTCACAGAGTTACATCTGCATTTCGTGGATCTCTTTGCTAGCCTTATTTCTGTGGAATCTGAGAACAGATATTTCGGATCCCTTTGAAGACTATAGGGCCAAAGGA
Organism: Macaca nemestrina; assembly: GCF_043159975.1. Taxonomy (NCBI): domain Eukaryota; kingdom Metazoa; phylum Chordata; class Mammalia; order Primates; family Cercopithecidae; genus Macaca; species Macaca nemestrina. The sequence goes on along the minus strand of NC_092128.1, from coordinate 136,413,604 downwards.
AATATCCTGCGATAACAAAGAGAAAGAAGCTTTCTGAGAAACTTCTTTGTGTTCTGTGAAATCATCTCACAGAATTACAGCTTTCCCCTCAAGAAGCCTTTCGCTAAGACAGTTCTTGTGGAATTGGCAAAGTGATATTTGGAAGCCCATAGAGGGCTATGGTGAAAAAGGAAATATCCTCAGACGAAATCTGGAAAGAAGCTTTCTGAGAAACTGCTTAGTGTTCTGTGAATTCATCTCACAGAGTTACATCTGTATTTCGTGGATCTCTTTGCTAGCCTTATTTCTGTGGAATATGAGAACAGATATTTCGGATCCCTTTGAAGACTATAGGGCCAAAGGAAATATCCCGCGATAACAAAGAGAAAGAAGCTTTCTGAGAAACTTCTTTCTGTTCTGTGAAATCATCTCACAGAGTTACAGCTTTCCCCTCAAGAAGCCTTTCGCTAAGACAGTTCTTGTGGAATTGGCAAAGTGATATTTGGAAGCCCATAGAGGGCTATGGTGAAAAAGGAAATATCCTCAGATGAAATCTGGAAAGAAGCTTTCTGGGAATCTGCTTAGTGTTCTGTTAATTCATCTCACAGTGTTACATCTGTATTTCGTGGATCTCTTTGCTAGCCTTATTTCTGTGGAATCTGAGAACAGATATTTCGGATCCCTTTGAAGACTATAGGGCCAAAGGAAATATCCTGCGATAACAAAGAGAAAGAAGCTTTCTGAGAAACTTCTTTGTGTTCTGTGAAATCATCTCACAGAGTTACAGCTTTCCCCTCCAGAAGCCTTTCGCTAGGACAGTTCTTGTGTAATTGGCAAAGAGATATTTGGAAGCCCATAGAGGGCTATGGTGACAAAGGAAATATCCTCAGATGAAATCTGGAAAGAAGCTTTCTGAGAAACTGCTTAGTGTTCTGTGAATTCATCTCACAGGGTTACATCTGTATTTCGTGGATCTCTTTGCTACCCTTATTTCTGTGGAATCTGAGAACAGATATTTCGGATCCCTTTGAAGACTATAGGGCCAAAGGAAATATCCTGCGATAACAAAGAGAAAGAAGCTTTCTGAGAAACTTCTTTGTGTTCTGTGAAATCATCTCACAGAGTTACAGCTTTCCCCTCAAGAAGCCTTTAACTAAGACTGTTCTTGTGAAATTGGCAAAGAGATATTTGGAAGCCCATAGAGGGCTATGGTGAAAAAGGAAATATCCTCAGATGAAATCTGGAAAGAAGCTTTCTGAGAAACTGCTTAGTGTTCTGTGAATTCATCTCACAGAGTTACATCTGTATTTCGTGGATCTCTTTGCTAGCCTTATTTCTGTGTAATCTGAGAACAGATATTTCGGATCCCTTTGAAGACTATAGGGCCAAAGGAAATATCCTGCGATAACAAAGAGAAAGAAGCTTTCTGAGAAACTTCTTTGTGTTCTGTGAAATCATCTCACAGAGTTACAGCTTTCCCCTCAAGAAGCCTTTCGCTAGGACAGTTCTTGTGTAATTGGCAAAGAGATATTTGGAAGCCCATAGAGGGCTATGGTGAAAAAGGAAATATCCTCAGATGATATCTGGAAAGAAGCTTTCTGAGAAACCGCTTAGTGTTCTGTAAATTCATCTCACCGAGTTACATCTGTATTTCGTGGATCTCTTTGCTAGCCTTATTTCTGTGTAATCTGAGAACAGATATTTCGGATCCCTTTGAAGACTATAGAGCCAAAGGAAATATCCTCCGATAACAAAGAGAAAGAAACTTTCTGAGAAACTTCTTTGTGTTCTGTGAAATCATGTCACAGAGTTACAGCTTTCCCCTCAAGAAGCCTTTCGCTAGGACAGTTCTTGTGTAATTGGCAAAGAGATATTTGGAAGCCCATAGAGGGCTATGGTGAAAAAGGAAATATCCTCAGATGAAATCTGGAAAGAAGCTTTCTGAGAATCTGCTTAGTGTTCTGTTAATTCATCTCACAGGGTTACATCTGTATTTCGTGGATCTCTTTGCTAGCCTTATTTCTGTGGAATCTGAGAACAGATATTTCGGATCCCTTTGAAGACTATAGGGCCAAAGGAAATATCCTGCGATAACAAAGAGAAAGAAGCTTTCTGAGAAACTTCTTTGTGTTCTGTGAAATCATCTCACAGAGTTACAGCTTTCCCCTCCAGAAGCCTTTCGCTAGGACAGTTCTTGTGTAATTGGCAAAGAGATATTTTGAAGCCCATAGAGGGCTATGGTGACAAAGGAAATATCCTCAGATGAAATCTGGAAAGAAGCTTTCTGAGAAACTGCTTAGTGTTCTGTGAATTCATCTCACAGGGTTACATCTGTATTTCGTGGATCTCTTTGCTACCCTTATTTCTGTGGAATCTGAGAACAGATATTTCGGATCCCTTTGAAGACTATAGGGCCAAAGGAAATATCCTGCGATAACAAAGAAAAAGAAGCTTTCTGAGAAACTTCTTTGTGTTCTGTGAAATCATCTCACAGAATTACAGCTTTCCCCTCAAGAAGCCTTTCGCTAAGACAGTTCTTGTGGAATTGGCAAAGTGATATTTGGAAGCCCATAGAGGGCTATGGTGAAAAAGGAAATATCCTCAGATGAAATCTGGAAAGAAGCTTTCTGAGAAACTGCTTAGTGTTCTGTGAATTCATCTCACAGAGTTACATCTGTATTTCGTGGATCTCTTTGCTAGCCTTATTTCTGTGGAATCTGAGAACAGATATTTCGGATCCCTTTGAAGACTATAGGGCCAAAGGAAATATCCTGCGATAACAAAGAGAAAGAAGCTTTCTGAGAAACTTCTTTGTGTTCTGTGAAATCATCTCACAGAGTTACAGCTTTCCCCTCAAGAAGCCTTTAACTAAGACTGTTCTTGTGAAATTGGCAAAGAGATATTTGGAAGCCCATAGAGGGCTATGGTGAAAAAGGAAATATCCTCAGATGAAATCTGGAAAGAAGCTTTCTGAGAAACTGCTTAGTGTTCTGTGAATTCATCTCACAGAGTTACATCTGTATTTCGTGGATCTCTTTGCTAGCCTTATTTCTGTGTAATCTGAGAACAGATATTTCGGATCCCTTTGAAGACTATAGGGCCAAAGGAAATATCCTGCGATAACAAAGAGAAAGAAGCTTTCTGAGAAACTTCTTTGTGTTCTGTGAAATCATCTCACAGAGTTACAGCTTTCCCCTCAAGAAGCCTTTCGCTAGGACAGTTCTTGTGTAATTGGCAAAGAGATATTTGGAAGCCCATAGAGGGCTATGGTGACAAAGGAAATATCCTCAGATGAAATCTGGAAAGAAGCTTTCTGAGAAACTGCTTAGTGTTCTGTGAATTCATCTCACAGAGTTACATCTGTATTTCGTGGATCTCTTTGCTAGCCTTATTTCTGTGGAATCTGAGAACAGATATTTCGGATCCCTTTGAAGACTATAGGGCCAAAGGAAATATCCTGCGATAACAAAGAGAAAGAAGCTTTCTGAGAAACTTCTTTGTGTTCTGTGAAATCATCTCACAGAATTACAGCTTTCCCCTCAAGAAGCCTTTCGCTAAGACAGTTCTTGTGGAATTGGCAAAGTGATATTTGGAAGCCCATAGAGGGCTATTGTGAAAAAGGAAATATCCTCAGATGAAATCTGGAAAAAAGCTTTCTGAGAAACTGCTTAGTGTTCTGTGAATTCATCTCACAGAGTTACATATGTATTTCGTGGATCTCTTTGCTAGCCTTATTTCTGTGGAATCTGAGAAAAGATATTTCGGATCCCTATGAAGACTATAGGGCCAAAGGAAATATCCTCCGATAACAAAGAGAAAGAAGCTTTCTGAGAAACTTCTTTCTGTTCTGTGAAATCATCTCACAGAGTCACAGCTTTCCTCTCAAGCAGCCTTTCGCTAAGACAGTTCTTGTGGAAATGGCAAAGTGATATTTGTAAGCCCATAGAGGGCTATGGTGAAAAAGGAAATATCCTCAGATGAAATCTGGAAAGAAGCTTTCTGAGAAACTGCTTAGTGTTCTGTGAATTCATCTCACAGAGTTACATCTGTATTTCGTGGATCTCTTTGTTAGCCTTATTGCTGTGGAATCTGAGAACAGAGATTTCGGATCCCTTTGAAGACTATAGGGCCAAAGGAAATATCCTCCGATAACAAAGAGAAAGAAGGTTTCTGAGAAACTTCTTTGTGTTCTGTGAAATCATCTCACAGAGTTACAGCATTCCCCTCAAGAAGCCTTTCGCTCAGACAGTTCTTGTGGAATTGGCAAAGAGATATTTGGAAGCCCATAGATGACTACGGTGAAAAAGGAAATATCCTCAGATGAAATCTGGAAAGAAGCTTTCTGAGAAACTGCTTAGTGTTCTGTGAATTCATCTCACAGAGTTACATGTGTATTTCGTGGATCTCTTTGCTAGCCTTATTTCTGTGGAATCTGAGAAAAGATATTTCGGATCCCTATGAAGACTATAGGGCCAAAGGAAATATCCTGCGATAACAAAGAGAAAGAAGCTTTCTGAGAAACTTCTATGTGTTCTGTGAAATCATCTCACAGAGTTACAGCTTTCCCCTCAAGAAGCCTTTCACTAGGACAGTTCTTGTGTAATTGGCAAAGAGATATTTGGAAGCCCATAGAGGGCTATGGTGAAAAAGGAAATATCCTCAGATGATATCTGGAAAGAAGCTTTCTGAGAAACCGCTTAGTGTTCTGTAAATTCATCTCACCGAGTTACATCTGTATTTCGTGGATCTCTTTGCTAGCCTTATTTCTGTGTAATCTGAGAACAGATATTTCGGATCCCTTTGAAGACTATAGAGCCAAAGGAAATATCCTCCGATAACAAAGAGAAAGAAGCTTTCTGAGAAACTTCTTTGTGTTCTGTGAAATCATGTCACAGAGTTACAGCTTTCCCCTCAAGAAGCCTTTCGCTAGGACAGTTCTTGTGTAATTGGCAAAGAGATATTTGGAAGCCCATAGAGGGCTATGGTGAAAAAGGAAATATCCTCAGATGAAATCTGGAAAGAAGCTTTCTGAGAATCTGCTTAGTGTTCTGTTAATTCATCTCACAGGGTTACATCTGTATTTCGTGGATCTCTTTGCTAGCCTTATTTCTGTGGAATCTGAGAACAGATATTTCGGATCCCTTTGAAGACTATAGGGCCAAAGGAAATATCCTGCGATAACAAAGAGAAAGAAGCTTTCTGAGAAACTTCTTTGTGTTCTGTGAAATCATCTCACAGAGTTACAGCTTTCCCCTCAAGAAGCCTTTAACTAAGACTGTTCTTGTGAAATTGGCAAAGAGATATTTGGAAGCCCATAGAGGGCTATGGTGACAAAGGAAATATCCTCAGATGAAATCTGGAAAGAAGCTTTCTGAGAAACTGCTTAGTGTTCTGTGAATTCATCTCACAGAGTTACATCTGCATTTCGTGGATCTCTTTGCTAGCCTTATTTCTGTGGAATCTGAGAACAGATATTTCGGATCCCTTTGAAGACTATAGGGCCAAAGGAAATATCCTGCGATAACAAAGAGAAAGAAGCTTTCTGAGAAACTTCTTTGTGTTCTGTGAAATCATCTCACAGAATTACAGCTTTCCCCTCAAGAAGCCTTTCGCTAAGACAGTTCTTGTGGAATTGGCAAAGTGATATTTGGAAGCCCATAGAGGGCTATGGTGAAAAAGGAAATATCCTCAGACGAAATCTGGAAAGAAGCTTTCTGAGAAACTGCTTAGTGTTCTGTGAATTCATCTCACAGAGTTACATCTGTATTTCGTGGATCTCTTTGCTAGCCTTATTTCTGTGGAATATGAGAACAGATATTTCGGATCCCTTTGAAGACTATAGGGCCAAAGGAAATATCCCGCGATAACAAAGAGAAAGAAGCTTTCTGAGAAACTTCTTTCTGTTCTGTGAAATCATCTCACAGAGTTACAGCTTTCCCCTCAAGAAGCCTTTCGCTAAGACAGTTCTTGTGGAATTGGCAAAGTGATATTTGGAAGCCCATAGAGGGCTATGGTGAAAAAGGAAATATCCTCAGATGAAATCTGGAAAGAAGCTTTCTGGGAATCTGCTTAGTGTTCTGTTAATTCATCTCACAGTGTTACATCTGTATTTCGTGGATCTCTTTGCTAGCCTTATTTCTGTGGAATCTGAGAACAGATATTTCGGATCCCTTTGAAGACTATAGGGCCAAAGGAAATATCCTGCGATAACAAAGAGAAAGAAGCTTTCTGAGAAACTTCTTTGTGTTCTGTGAAATCATCTCACAGAGTTACAGCTTTCCCCTCCAGAAGCCTTTCGCTAGGACAGTTCTTGTGTAATTGGCAAAGAGATATTTGGAAGCCCATAGAGGGCTATGGTGACAAAGGAAATATCCTCAGATGAAATCTGGAAAGAAGCTTTCTGAGAAACTGCTTAGTGTTCTGTGAATTCATCTCACAGGGTTACATCTGTATTTCGTGGATCTCTTTGCTACCCTTATTTCTGTGGAATCTGAGAACAGATATTTCGGATCCCTTTGAAGACTATAGGGCCAAAGGAAATATCCTGCGATAACAAAGAGAAAGAAGCTTTCTGAGAAACTTCTTTGTGTTCTGTGAAATCATCTCACAGAGTTACAGCTTTCCCCTCAAGAAGCCTTTAACTAAGACTGTTCTTGTGAAATTGGCAAAGAGATATTTGGAAGCCCATAGAGGGCTATGGTGAAAAAGGAAATATCCTCAGATGAAATCTGGAAAGAAGCTTTCTGAGAAACTGCTTAGTGTTCTGTGAATTCATCTCACAGAGTTACATCTGTATTTCGTGGATCTCTTTGCTAGCCTTATTTCTGTGTAATCTGAGAACAGATATTTCGGATCCCTTTGAAGACTATAGGGCCAAAGGAAATATCCTGCGATAACAAAGAGAAAGAAGCTTTCTGAGAAACTTCTTTGTGTTCTGTGAAATCATCTCACAGAGTTACAGCTTTCCCCTCAAGAAGCCTTTCGCTAGGACAGTTCTTGTGTAATTGGCAAAGAGATATTTGGAAGCCCATAGAGGGCTATGGTGAAAAAGGAAATATCCTCAGATGATATCTGGAAAGAAGCTTTCTGAGAAACCGCTTAGTGTTCTGTAAATTCATCTCACCGAGTTACATCTGTATTTCGTGGATCTCTTTGCTAGCCTTATTTCTGTGTAATCTGAGAACAGATATTTCGGATCCCTTTGAAGACTATAGAGCCAAAGGAAATATCCTCCGATAACAAAGAGAAAGAAACTTTCTGAGAAACTTCTTTGTGTTCTGTGAAATCATGTCACAGAGTTACAGCTTTCCCCTCAAGAAGCCTTTCGCTAGGACAGTTCTTGTGTAATTGGCAAAGAGATATTTGGAAGCCCATAGAGGGCTATGGTGAAAAAGGAAATATCCTCAGATGAAATCTGGAAAGAAGCTTTCTGAGAATCTGCTTAGTGTTCTGTTAATTCATCTCACAGGGTTACATCTGTATTTCGTGGATCTCTTTGCTAGCCTTATTTCTGTGGAATCTGAGAACAGATATTTCGGATCCCTTTGAAGACTATAGGGCCAAAGGAAATATCCTGCGATAACAAAGAGAAAGAAGCTTTCTGAGAAACTTCTTTGTGTTCTGTGAAATCATCTCACAGAGTTACAGCTTTCCCCTCCAGAAGCCTTTCGCTAGGACAGTTCTTGTGTAATTGGCAAAGAGATATTTTGAAGCCCATAGAGGGCTATGGTGACAAAGGAAATATCCTCAGATGAAATCTGGAAAGAAGCTTTCTGAGAAACTGCTTAGTGTTCTGTGAATTCATCTCACAGGGTTACATCTGTATTTCGTGGATCTCTTTGCTACCCTTATTTCTGTGGAATCTGAGAACAGATATTTCGGATCCCTTTGAAGACTATAGGGCCAAAGGAAATATCCTGCGATAACAAAGAGAAAGAAGCTTTCTGAGAAACTTCTTTGTGTTCTGTGAAATCATCTCACAGAATTACAGCTTTCCCCTCAAGAAGCCTTTCGCTAAGACAGTTCTTGTGGAATTGGCAAAGTGATATTTGGAAGCCCATAGAGGGCTATGGTGAAAAAGGAAATATCCTCAGATGAAATCTGGAAAGAAGCTTTCTGAGAAACTGCTTAGTGTTCTGTGAATTCATCTCACAGAGTTACATCTGTATTTCGTGGATCTCTTTGCTAGCCTTATTTCTGTGGAATCTGAGAACAGATATTTCGGATCCCTTTGAAGACTATAGGGCCAAAGGAAATATCCTGCGATAACAAAGAGAAAGAAGCTTTCTGAGAAACTTCTTTGTGTTCTGTGAAATCATCTCACAGAGTTACAGCTTTCCCCTCAAGAAGCCTTTAACTAAGACTGTTCTTGTGAAATTGGCAAAGAGATATTTGGAAGCCCATAGAGGGCTATGGTGAAAAAGGAAATATCCTCAGATGAAATCTGGAAAGAAGCTTTCTGAGAAACTGCTTAGTGTTCTGTGAATTCATCTCACAGAGTTACATCTGTATTTCGTGGATCTCTTTGCTAGCCTTATTTCTGTGTAATCTGAGAACAGATATTTCGGATCCCTTTGAAGACTATAGGGCCAAAGGAAATATCCTGCGATAACAAAGAGAAAGAAGCTTTCTGAGAAACTTCTTTGTGTTCTGTGAAATCATCTCACAGAGTTACAGCTTTCCCCTCAAGAAGCCTTTCGCTAGGACAGTTCTTGTGTAATTGGCAAAGAGATATTTGGAAGCCCATAGAGGGCTATGGTGACAAAGGAAATATCCTCAGATGAAATCTGGAAAGAAGCTTTCTGAGAAACTGCTTAGTGTTCTGTGAATTCATCTCACAGAGTTACATCTGTATTTCGTGGATCTCTTTGCTAGCCTTATTTCTGTGGAATCTGAGAACAGATATTTCGGATCCCTTTGAAGACTATAGGGCCAAAGGAAATATCCTGCGATAACAAAGAGAAAGAAGCTTTCTGAGAAACTTCTTTGTGTTCTGTGAAATCATCTCACAGAATTACAGCTTTCCCCTCAAGAAGCCTTTCGCTAAGACAGTTCTTGTGGAATTGGCAAAGTGATATTTGGAAGCCCATAGAGGGCTATTGTGAAAAAGGAAATATCCTCAGATGAAATCTGGAAAAAAGCTTTCTGAGAAACTGCTTAGTGTTCTGTGAATTCATCTCACAGAGTTACATATGTATTTCGTGGATCTCTTTGCTAGCCTTATTTCTGTGGAATCTGAGAAAAGATATTTCGGATCCCTATGAAGACTATAGGGCCAAAGGAAATATCCTCCGATAACAAAGAGAAAGAAGCTTTCTGAGAAACTTCTTTCTGTTCTGTGAAATCATCTCACAGAGTCACAGCTTTCCTCTCAAGCAGCCTTTCGCTAAGACAGTTCTTGTGGAAATGGCAAAGTGATATTTGTAAGCCCATAGAGGGCTATGGTGAAAAAGGAAATATCCTCAGATGAAATCTGGAAAGAAGCTTTGTGAGAAACTGCTTAGTGTTCTGTGAATTCATCTCACAGAGTTACATCTGTATTTCGTGGATCTCTTTGTTAGCCTTATTGCTGTGGAATCTGAGAACAGAGATTTCGGATCCCTTTGAAGACTATAGGGCCAAAGGAAATATCCTCCGATAACAAAGAGAAAGAAGGTTTCTGAGAAACTTCTTTGTGTTCTGTGAAATCATCTCACAGAGTTACAGCATTCCCCTCAAGAAGCCTTTCGCTCAGACAGTTCTTGTGGAATTGGCAAAGAGATATTTGGAAGCCCATAGATGACTACGGTGAAAAAGGAAATATCCTCAGATGAAATCTGGAAAGAAGCTTTCTGAGAAACTGCTTAGTGTTCTGTGAATTCATCTCACAGAGTTACATGTGTATTTCGTGGATCTCTTTGCTAGCCTTATTTCTGTGGAATCTGAGAAAAGATATTTCGGATCCCTATGAAGACTATAGGGCCAAAGGAAATATCCTGCGATAACAAAGAGAAAGAAGCTTTCTGAGAAACTTCTATGTGTTCTGTGAAATCATCTCACAGAGTTACAGCTTTCCCCTCAAGAAGCCTTTCACTAGGACAGTTCTTGTGTAATTGGCAAAGAGATATTTGGAAGCCCATAGAGGGCTATGGTGAAAAAGGAAATATCCTCAGATGATATCTGGAAAGAAGCTTTCTGAGAAACCGCTTAGTGTTCTGTAAATTCATCTCACCGAGTTACATCTGTATTTCGTGGATCTCTTTGCTAGCCTTATTTCTGTGTAATCTGAGAACAGATATTTCGGATCCCTTTGAAGACTATAGAGCCAAAGGAAATATCCTCCGATAACAAAGAGAAAGAAGCTTTCTGAGAAACTTCTTTGTGTTCTGTGAAATCATGTCACAGAGTTACAGCTTTCCCCTCAAGAAGCCTTTCGCTAGGACAGTTCTTGTGTAATTGGCAAAGAGATATTTGGAAGCCCATAGAGGGCTATGGTGAAAAAGGAAATATCCTCAGATGAAATCTGGAAAGAAGCTTTCTGAGAATCTGCTTAGTGTTCTGTTAATTCATCTCACAGGGTTACATCTGTATTTCGTGGATCTCTTTGCTAGCCTTATTTCTGTGGAATCTGAGAACAGATATTTCGGATCCCTTTGAAGACTATAGGGCCAAAGGAAATATCCTGCGATAACAAAGAGAAAGAAGCTTTCTGAGAAACTTCTTTGTGTTCTGTGAAATCATCTCACAGAGTTACAGCTTTCCCCTCAAGAAGCCTTTAACTAAGACTGTTCTTGTGAAATTGGCAAAGAGATATTTGGAAGCCCATAGAGGGCTATGGTGACAAAGGAAATATCCTCAGATGAAATCTGGAAAGAAGCTTTCTGAGAAACTGCTTAGTGTTCTGTGAATTCATCTCACAGAGTTACATCTGCATTTCGTGGATCTCTTTGCTAGCCTTATTTCTGTGGAATCTGAGAACAGATATTTCGGATCCCTTTGAAGACTATAGGGCCAAAGGAAATATCCCGCGATAACAAAGAGAAAGAAGCTTTCTGAGAAACTTCTTTGTGTTCTGTGAAATCATCTCACAGAGTTACAGCTTTCTCCTCAAGAAGCCTTTCGCTAGGACAGTTCTTGTGTAATTGGCAAAGAGATATTTGGAAGCCCATAGAGGGCTATGGTGACAAAGGAAATATCCTCAGATGAAATCTGGAAAGAAGCTTTCTGAGAAACTGCTTAGTGTTCTGTGAATTCATCTCACAGAGTTACATCTGTATTTCGTGGATCTCTTTGCTAGCCTTATTTCTGTGGAATCTGAGAACAGATATTTCGGATCCCTTTGAAGACTATAGGGCCAAAGGAAATATCCTGCGATAACAAAGAGAAAGAAGCTTTCTGAGAAACTTCTTTGTGTTCTGTGAAATCATCTCACAGAATTACAGCTTTCCCCTCAAGAAGCCTTTCGCTAAGACAGTTCTTGTGGAATTGGCAAAGTGATATTTGGAAGCCCATAGAGGGCTATGGTGAAAAAGGAAATATCCTCAGATGAAATCTGGAAAGAAGCTTTCTGAGAAACTGCTTAGTGTTCTGTGAATTCATCTCACAGAGTTACATCTGTATTTCGTGGATCTCTTTGCTAGCCTTATTTCTGTGGAATCTGAGAACAGATATTTCGGATCCCTTTGAAGACTATAGGGCCAAAGGAAATATCCTGCGATAACAAAGAGAAAGATGCTTTCTGAGAAACTTCTTTGTGTTCTGTGAAATCATCTCACAGAGTTTACAGCTTTTCCCTCAAGAAGCCTTTAACTAAGACAGTTCTTGTGAAATTGGCATAGAGATATTTGGAAGCCCATAGAGGGCTCTGGTGAAAAAGGAAATATCCTCAGATGAAATCTGGAAAGAAGCTTTCTGAGAAACTGCTTAGTGTTCTGTGAATTCATCTCACAGAGTTACATATGTATTTCGTGGATCTCTTTGCTAGCCTTATTTCTGTGGAATCTGAGAAAAGATATTTCGGATCCCTATGAAGACTATAGGGCCAAAGGAAATATCCTCTGATAACAAAGAGAAAGAAGCTTTCTGAGAAACTTCTTTGTGTTCTGTGAAATCATCTCACAGAGTTACAGCTTTCCCCTCAATAAGCCTTTTGCTAAGACAGTTCTTGTGGAATTGGCAAAGTGATATTTGGAAGCCCATAGAGGGCTATGGTGAAAAAGGAAATATCCTCAGATGAAATCTGGAAAGAAGCTTTCTGAGAAACTGCTTAGTGTTCTGTGAATTCATCTCACAGAGTTACATCTGTATTTCGTGGATCTCTTTGCTAGCCTTATTTCTGTGGAATCTGAGAACAGATATTACGGATCCCTTTGAAGACTATAGGGCCAAAGGAAATATCCTGCGATAACAAAGAGAAAGAAGCTTTCTGAGAAACTTCTTTCTGTTCTGTGAAATCATCTCACAGAGTTACAGCTTTCCCCTCAAGAAGCCTTTCGCTAGGACAGTTCTTGTGGAATTGGCAAAGTGATATTTGGAAGCCCTTAGAGGGCTATGGTGACAAAGCAAATATCCTCAGATTAAATCTGGAAAGAAGCTTTCTGAGAAACTGCTTAGTGTTCTGTGAATTCATCTCACAGAGTTACATCTGTATTTCGTGGATCTCTTTGCTAGCCTTATTTCTGTGGAATCTGAGAACAGATATTTCGGATCCCTTTGAAGACTATAGGGCCAAAGGAAATATCCTGCGATAACAAAGAGAAAGAAGCTTTCTGAGAAACTTCTTTCTGTTCTGTGAAATCATCTCTCAGAGTTACAGCTTTCCCCTCAAGAAGCCTTTCGCTAGGACAGTTCTTGTGTAATTGGCAAAGAGATATTTGGAAGCCCATAGAGGGCTATGGTGAAAAAGGAAATATCCTCAGATGAAATCTGGAAAGAAGCTTTCTGAGAATCTGCTTAGTGTTCTGTTAATTCATCTCACAGGGTTACATGTGTATGTCGTTGATCTCTTTGCTAGCCTTATTTCTGTGGAATCTGAGAACAGATATTTCGGATCCCTTTGAAGACTATAGGGCCAAAGGAAATATCCTGCGATAACAAAGAGAAAGAAGCTTTCTGAGAAACTTCTTTGTGTTCTGTGAAATCATCTCACAGAATTACAGCTTTCCCCTCAAGAAGCCTTTCGCTAAGACAGTTCTTGTGGAATTGGCAAAGTGATATTTCGAAGCCCAAAGAGGGCTATGGTGAAAAAGGAAATATCCTCAGATGAAATCTGGAAAGAAGCTTTCTGAGAAACTGCTTAGTGTTCTGTGAATTCATCTCACAGAGTTACATCTGTATTTCGTGGATCTCTTTGCTAGCCTTATTTCTGTGGAATCTGAGAACAGATATTTCGGATCCCTTTGAAGACTATAGGGCCAAAGGAAATATCCTGCGATAACAAAGAGAAAGAAGCTTTCTGAGAAACTTCTTTCTGTTCTGTGAAATCATCTCACCGAGTTACAGTTTTCCCCTCAAGAAGCCTTTCGCTAAGACAGTTCTTGTGGAATTGGCAAAGTGATATTTGGAAGCCCATAGAGGGCTATGGTGAAAAAGGAAATATCCTCAGATGAAATCTGGAAAGAAGCTTTCTGAGAATCTGCTTAGTGTTCTGTTTATTCATCTAACAGTGTTACATCTGTATTTCGTGGATCTCTTTGCTAGCCTTATTTCTGTGGAATCTGAGAACAGATATTTCGGATCCCTTTGAAGACTATAGGGCCAAAGGAAACATCCTGCGATAACAAAGAGAAAGAAGCTTTCTGAGAAACTTCTTTGTGTTCTGTGAAATCATCTCACAGAGTTACAGCTTTCCCCTCAAGAAGCCTTTAACTAAGACTGTTCTTGTGAAATTGGCAAAGAGATATTTGGAAGCCCATAGAGGGCTATGGTGACAAAGGAAATATCCTCAGATGAAATTTGGAAAGAAGCTTTCTGAGAAACTGCTTAGTGTTCTGTGAATTCATCTCACAGAGTTACATGTGTATTTCGTGGATCTCTTTGCTAGCCTTATTTCTGTGGAATCTGAGAACAGATATTTCGGATCCCTTTGAAGAATATAGGGCCAAAGGAAATATCCTGCGATAACAAAGAGAAAGAAGCTTTCTGAGAAACTTCTTTGTGTTCTGTGAAATCATCTCACAGAATTACAGCTTTCCCCTCAAGAAGCCTTTCGCTAAGACAGTTCTTGTGGAATTGGCAAAATGATATTTGGAAGCCCATAGAGGGCTATGGTGAAAAAGGAAATATCCTCAGATGAAATCTGGAAAGAAGCTTTCTGAGAAACTGCTTAGTGTTCTGTGAATTCATCTCACAGAGTTACATCTGTATTTCGTGGATCTCTTTGCTAGCCTTATTTCTGTGGAATCTGAGAACAGATATTTCGGATCCCTTTGAAGACTATAGGGCCAAAGGAAATATCCTGCGATAACAAAGAGAAAGAAGCTTTCTGAGAAACTTCTTTCTGTTCTGTGAAATCATCTCACAGAGTTACAGCTTTCCCCTCAAGAAGCCTTTCGCTAAGACAGTTCTTGTGGAATTGGCAAAGTGATATTTGGAAGCCCATAGAGGGCTATGGTGAAAAAGGAAATATCCTCAGATGAAATCTGGAAAGAAGCTTTCTGAGAATCTGCTTAGTGTTCTGTTAATTCATCTCACAGTGTTACATCTGTATTTCGTGGATCTCTTTGCTAGCCTTATTTCTGTGGAATCTGAGAACAGATATTTCGGATCCCTTTGAAGACTATAGGGCCAAAGGAAATATCCTGCGATAACAAAGAGAAAGAAGCTTTCTGAGAAACTTCTTTGTGTTCTGTGAAATCATCTCACAGAGTTACAGCTTTCCCCTCAAGAAGCCTTTCGCTAGGACAGTTTTTGTGTAATTGGCAAAGAGATATTTGGAAGCCCATAGAGGGCTATGGTGACAAAGGAAATATCCTTAGATGAAATCTGGAAAGAAGCTTTCTGAGAAACTGCTTAGTGTTCTGTGAATTCATCTCACAGAGTTACATCTGTATTTCGTGGATCTCTTTCCTAGCCTTATTTCTGTGTAATCTGAGAACAGATATTTCGGATCCCTTTGAAGACTATAGGGCCAAAGGAAATATCCTGCGATAACAAAGAGAAAGAAGCTTTCTGAGAAACTTCTTTCTGTTCTGTGAAATCATCTCACAGAGTTACAGCTTTCCCCTCAAGAAGCCTTTCGCTAGGACAGTTCTTGTGTAATTGGCAAAGAGATATTTGGAAGCCCATAGAGGGCTATGGTGAAAAAGGAAATATCCTCAGATGAAATCTGGAAAGAAGCTTTCTGAGAATCTGCTTAGTGTTCTGTTAATTCATCTCACAGGGTTACATGTGTATATCGTGGATCTCTTTGCTAGCCTTATTTCTGTGGAATCTGAGAACAGATATTTCGGATCCCTTTGAAGACTATAGGGCCAAAGGAAATATCCTGCGATAACAAAGAGAAAGAAGCTTTCTGAGAAACTTCTTTGTGTTCTGTGAAATCATCTCACAGAATTACAGCTTTCCCCTCAAGAAGCCTTTCGCTAAGACAGTTCTTGTGGAATTGGCAAAATGATATTTGGAAGCCCATAGAGGGCTATGGTGAAAAAGGAAATATCCTCAGATGAAATCTGGAAAGAAGCTTTCTGAGAAACTGCTTAGTGTTCTGTGAATTCATCTCACAGAGTTACATCTGTATTTCGTGGATCTCTTTGCTAGCCTTATTTCTGTGGAATCTGAGAACAGATATTTCGGATCCCTATGAAGACTATAGGGCCAAAGGAAATATCCTGCGATAACAAAGAGAAAGAAGCTTTCTGAGAAACTTCTTTCTGTTCTGTGAAATCATCTCACAGAGTTACAGCTTTCCCCTCAAGAAGCCTTTCGCTAAGACAGTTCTTGTGGAATTGGCAAAGTGATATTTGGAAGCCCATAGAGGGCTACGGTGAAAAAGGAAATATCCACAGATGAAATCTGGAAAGAAGCTTTCTGAGAATCTGCTTAGTGTTCTGTTAATTCATCTCACAGTGTTACATCTGTATTTCGTGGATCTCTTTGCTAGCCTTATTTCTGTGGAATCTGAGAACAGATATTTCGGATCCCTTTGAAGACTATAGGGCCAAAGGAAATATCCTGCGATAACAAAGAGAAAGAAGCTTTCTGAGAAACTTCTTTGTGTTCTGTGAAATCATCTCACAGAGTTACAGCTTTCCCCTCAAGAAGCCTTTCGCTAGGACAGTTTTTGTGTAATTGGCAAAGAGATATTTGGAAGCCCATAGAGGGCTATGGTGACAAAGGAAATATCCTCAGATGAAATCTGGAAAGAAGCTTTCTGAGAAACTGCTTAGTGTTCTGCGAATTCATCTCACAGGGTTACATCTGTATTTCGTGGATCTCTTTGCTAGCCTTATTTCTGTGGAATCTGAGAACAGATATTTCGGATCCCTTTGAAGACTATAGGGCCAAAGGAAATATACTGCGGTAACAAAGAAAAAGAAGCTTTCTGAGAAACTTCTTTGTGTTCTGTGAAATCATCTCACAGAATTACAGCTTTCCCCTCAAGAAGCCTTTCGCTAAGACAGTTCTTGTGGAATTGGCAAAGAGATATTTGGAAGCCCATAGAGGGCTATGGTGAAAAAGGAAATATCCTCAGATGAAATCTGGAAAGAAGCTTTCTGAGAAACTGCTTAGTGTTCTGTGAATTCATCTCACAGAGTTACATCTGTATTTCGTGGATCTCTTTCCCAGCCTTATTTCTGTGTAATCTGAGAACAGATATTTCGGAACCCTTTGAAGACTATAGGGCCAAAGGAAATATCCTGCGATAACAAAGAGAAAGAAGCTTTCTGAGAAACTTCTTTCTGTTCTGTGAAATCATCTCACAGAGTTACAGCTTTCCCCTCAAGAAGCCTTTCGCTAGGACAGTTCTTGTGTAATTGGCAAAGAGATATTTGGAAGCCCATAGAGGGCTATGGTGAAAAAGGAAATATCCTCAGATGAAATCTGGAAAGAAGCTTTCTGAGAATCTGCTTAGTGTTCTGTTAATTCATCTCACAGGGTTACATGTGTATATCGTGGATCTCTTTGCTAGCCTTATTTCTGTGGAATCTGAGAACAGATATTTCGGATCCCTTTGAAGACTATAGGGCCAAAGGAAATATCCTGCGATAACAAAGAGAAAGAAGCTTTCTGAGAAACTTCTTTGTGTTCTGTGAAGTCATCTCACAGAATTACAGCTTTCCCCTCAAGAAGCCTTTCGCTAAGACAGTTCTTGTGGAATTGGCAAAGAGATATTTGGAAGCCCGTAGAGGGCTATGGTGAAAAAGGAAATATCCTCAGATGAAATCTGGAAAGAAGCTTTCTGAGAAACTGCTTAGTGTTCTGTGAATTCATCTCACAGAGTTACATCTGTATTTCGTGGATCTCTTTGCTAGCCTTATTTCTGTGGAATCTGAGAACAGATATTTCGGATCCCTTTGAAGACTATAGGGCCAAAGGAAATATCCTGCGATAACAAAGAGAAAGAAGCTTTCTGAGAAACTTCTTTCTGTTCTGTGAAATCATCTCACAGAGTTACAGCTTTCCCCTCAAGAAGCCTTTCGCTAAGACAGTTCTTGTGGAATTGGCAAAGTGATATTTGGAAGCCCATAGAGGGCTATGGTGAAAAAGGAAATATCCTCAGATGAAATCTGGAAAGAAGCTTTCTGAGAATCTGCTTAGTGTTCTGTTAATTCATCTCACAGTGTTACATCTGTATTTCGTGGATCTCTTTGCTAGCCTTATTTCTGTGGAATCTGAGAACAGATATTTCGGATCCCTTTGAAGACTATAGGGCCAAAGGAAATATCCTGCGATAACAAAGAGAAAGAAGCTTTCTGAGAAACTTCTTTGTGTTCTGTGAAATCATCTCACAGAGTTACAGCTTTCCCCTCAAGAAGCCTTTCGCTAGGACAGTTTTTGTGTAATTGGCAAAGAGATATTTGGAAGCCCATAGAGGGCTTTGGTGACAAAGGAAATATCCTCAGATGAAATCTGGAAAGAAGCTTTCTGAGAAACTGCTTAGTGTTCTGTGAATTCATCTCACAGGGTTACATCTGTATTTCGTGGATCTCTTTGCTAGCCTTATTTCTGTGGAATCTGAGAACAGATATTTCGGATCCCTTTGAAGACTATAGGGCCAAAGGAAATATACTGCGATAACAAAGAAAAAGAAGCTTTCTGAGAAACTTCTTTGTGTTCTGTGAAATCATCTCACAGAATTACAGCTTTCCCCTCAAGAAGCCTTTCGCTAAGACAGTTCTTGTGGAATTGGCAAAGTGATATTTGGAAGCCCATAGAGGGCTATGGTGAAAAAGGAAATATCCTCAGATGAAATCTGGAAAGAAGCTTTCTGAGAAACTACTTAGTGTTCTGTGAATTCGTCTCACAGAGTTACATCTGTATTTCGTGGATCTCTTTCCTAGCCTTATTTCTGTGTAATCTGAGAACAGATATTTCGGATCCCTTTGAAGACTATAGGGCCAAAGGAAATATCCTGCGATAACAAAGAGAAAGAAGCTTTCTGAGAAACTTCTTTGTGTTCTGTGAAATCATCTCACAGAGTTACAGCTTTCCCCTCAAGAAGCCTTTCGCTAGGACAGTTCTTGTGTAATTGGCAAAGAGATATTTGGAAGCCCATAGAGGGCTATGGTGAAAAAGGAAATATCCTCAGATGAAATCTGGAAAGAAGCTTTCTGAGAATCTGCTTAGTGTTCTGTTAATTCATCTCACAGGGTTACATGTGTATATCGTGAATCTCTTTGCTAGCCTTATTTCTGTGGAATCTGAGAACAGATATTTCGGATCCCTTTGAAGACTATAGGGCCAAAGGAAATATCCTGCGATAACAAAGAGAAAGAAGCTTTCTGAGAATCTTCTTTGTGTTCTGTGAAATCATCTCACAGAGTTACAGCTTTCCCCTCAAGAAGCCTTTAACTAAGACTGTTCTTGTGAAATTGGCAAAGAGATATTTGGAAGCCCATAGAGGGCTATGGTGACAAAGGAAATATCCTCAGATGAAATCTGGAAAGAAGCTTTCTGAGAAACTGCTTAGTGTTCTGTGAATTCATCTCACAGAGTTACATCTGTATTTCGTGGATCTCTTTGCTAGCCTTATTTCTGTGGAATCTGAGAACAGATATTTCGTTCCCTTTGAAGACTATAGGGCCAAAGGAAATATCCTGCGATAACAAAGAGAAAGAAACATTCTGAGAAACTTCTTTGTGTTCTGTGAAATCATCTCACAGAATTACAGTTTTCCCCTCAAGAAGCCTTTCGCTAAGACAGTTCTTGTGGAATTGGCAAAGTGATATTTGGAAGCCCATAGAGGGCTATGGTGAAAAAGGAAATATCCTCAGATGAAATCTGGAAAGAAGCTTTCTGAGAAACTGCTTAGTGTTCTGTGAATTCATCTCACAGAGTTACATCTGTATTTCGTGGATCTCTTTGCTAGCCTTATTTCTGTGGAATCTGAGAACAGATATTTCGGATCCCTTTGAAGACTATAGGGCCAAAGGAAATATCCTGCGATAACAAAGAGAAAGAAGCTTTCTGAGAAACTTCTTTCTGTTCTGTGAAATCATCTCACAGAGTTACAGCTTTCCCCTCAAGAAGCCTTTCGCTAAGACAGTTCTTGTGTAATTGGCAAAGAGATATTTGGAAGCCCATAGAGGGCTATGGTGAAAAAGGAAATATCCTCAGATGAAATCTGGAAAGAAGCTTTCTGAGAAACTGCTTAGTGTTCTGTGAATTCATCTCACAGGGTTACATCTGTATTTCGTGGATCTCTTTGCTAGCCTTATTTCTGTGTAATCTGAGAACAGATATTTCGGATCCCTTTGAAGACTATAGGGCCAAAGGAAATATCCTCCGATAACAAAGAGAAAGAAGCTTTCTGAGAAACTTCTTTGTGTTCTGTGAAATCATCTCACAGAGTTACAGCTTTCCCCGCAAGAAGCCTTTCGCTAGGACAGTTCTTGTGTAATTGGCAAAGAGATATTTGGAAGCCCATAGAGGGCTATGGTGAAAAAGGAAATATCCTCAGATGAAATCTGGAAAGAAGCTTTCTGAGAAACTGCTTAGTGTTCCGTGAATTCATCTCACAGAGTTACATGTGTATATCGTGGATCTCTTTGCTAGCCTTATTTCTGTGGAATCTGAGAAAAGATATTTCGGATCCCTTTGAAGACTATAGGGCCAAAGGAAATATCCTCCGATAACAAAGAGAAAGAAGCTTTCTGAGAAACTTCTATGTGTTCTGTGAAATCATCTCGCAGAGTTACAGCTTTCCCCTCAAGAAGCCTTTCGCTAGGACAGTTCTTGTGTAATTGGCAAAGAGATATTTGGAAGCCCATAGAGGGCTATGGTGAAAAAGGAAATATCCTCAGATGATATCTGGAAAGAAGCTTTCTGAGAAACTGCTTAGTGTTCTGTTAATTCATCTCACCGAGTTACATCTGTATTTCGTGGATCTCTTTGCTAGCCTTATTTCTGTGTAATCTGAGAACAGATATTTCGGATCCCTTTGAAGACTATAGGGCCAAAGGAAATATCCTCCGATAACAAAGAGAAAGAAGCTTTCTGAGAAACTTCTTTGTGTTCTGTGAAATCATCTCACAGAGTTACAGCTTTCCCCTCAAGAAGCCTTTCGCTAGGACAGTTCTTGTGTAATTGGCAAAGAGATATTTGGGAGCCCATAGAGGGCTATGGTGAAAAAGGAAATATCCTCAGATGAAATCTGGAAAGAAGCTTTCTGAGAATCTGCTTAGTGTTCTGTTAATTCATCTCACAGGGTTACATGTGTATATCGTGGATCTCTTTGCTAGCCTTATTTCTGTGGAATCTGAGAACAGATATTTCGGATCCCTTTGAAGACTATAGGGCCAAAGGAAATATCCTCCGATAACAAAGAGAAAGAAGCTTTCTGAGAAACTTCTTTCTGTTCTCTGAAATCATGTCACAGAGTTACAGCTTTCCCCTCAAGAAGCCTTTCGCTAGGACAGTTCTTGTGTAATTGGCAAAGAGATATTTGGAAGCCCATAGAGGGCTATGGTGACAAAGGAAATATCCTCAGATGAAATCTGGAAAGAAGCTTTCTGAGAAACTGCTTAGTGTTCTGTGAATTCATCTCACAGAGTTACATCTGTATTTCGTGGATCTCTTTGCTAGCCTTATTTCTGTGGAATCTGAGAACAGATATTTCGGATCCCTTTGAAGACTATAGGGCCAAAGGAAATATCCTGCGATAACAAAGAGAAAGAAGCTTTCTGAGAAACTTCTTTGTGTTCTGTGAAATCATCTCACAGAATTACAGCTTTCCCCTCAAGAAGCCTTTCGCTAAGACAGTTCTTGTGGAATTGGCAAAGTGATATTTGGAAGCCCATAGAGGGCTATGGTGAAAAAGGAAATATCCTCAGATGAAATCTGGAAAGAAGCTTTCTGAGAAACTGCTTAGTGTTCTGTGAATTCATCTCACAGAGTTACATCTGTATTTCGTGGATCTCTTTGCTAGCCTTATTTCTGTGGAATCTGAGAACAGATATTTCGGATCCCTTTGAAGACTATAGGGCCAAAGGAAATATCCTGCGATAACAAAGAGAAAGAAACATTCTGAGAAACTTCTTTCTGTTCTGTGAAATCATCTCACAGAGTTACAGCTTTCCCCTCAAGATGCCTTTCGCTAAGACAGTTCTTGTGGAATTGGCAAAGTGATATTTGGAAGCCCATAGAGGGCTATGGTGAAAAAGGAAATATCCTCAGATGAAATCTGGAAAGAAGCTTTCTGAGAATCTGCTTAGTGTTCTGTTAATTCATCTCACAGAGTTACATCTGTATTTCGTGGATCTCTTTGCTAGCCTTATTTCTGTGGAATCTGAGAACAGATATTTCGGATCCCTTTGAAGGCTATAGGGCCAAAGGAAATATCCTGCGATAACAAAGAGAAAGAAGCTTTCTGAGAAACTTCTTTCTGTTCTGTGAAATCATCTCACAGAGTTACAGCTTACCCCTCAAGAAGCCTTTCGCTAGGACAGTTCTTGTGTAATTGGCAAAGAGATATTTGGAAGCCCATAGAGGGCTATGGTGACAAAGGAAATATCCTCAGATGAAATCTGGAAAGAAGCTTTCTGAGAAACTGCTTAGTTTTCTGTGAATTCATCTCACAGAGTTACATCTGTGTTTCGTGGATCTCTTTGCTAGCCTTATTTCTGTGGAATCTGAGAACAGATATTTCGGATCCCTTTGAAGACTATAGGGCCAAAGGAAATATCCTGCGATAACAAAGAGAAAGAAGCTTTCTGAGAAACTTCTTTGTGTTCTGTGAAATCATCTCACAGAGTTACAGCTTTCCCCTCAAGAAGCCTTTAACTAAGACTGTTCTTGTGAAATTGGCAAAGAGATATTTGGAAGCCCATAGAGGGCTATGGTGACAAAGGAAATATCCTCAGATGAAATCTGGAAAGAAGCTTTCTGAGAAACTGCTTAGTTTTCTGTGAATTCATCTCACAGAGTTACATCTGTATTTCGTGGATCTCTTTGCTAGCCTTATTTCTGTGGAATCTGAAAACAGATATTTCGGATCCCTTTGAAGACTATAGGGCCAAAGGAAATATCCTCCGATAACAAAGAGAAAGAAGCTTTCTGAGAAACTTCTTTGTGTTCTGTGAAATCATGTCACAGAGTTACAGCTTTCCCCTCAAGAAGCCTTTCGCTAGGACAGTTCTTGTGTAATTGGCAAAGAGATATTTGGAAGCCCATAGAGGGCTATGGTGAAAAAGGAAATATCCTCAGATGAAATCTGGAAAGAAGCTTTCTGAGAATCTGCTTAGTGTTCTGTTAATTCATCTCACAGGGTTACATGTGTATATCGTGGATCTCTTTGCTAGCCTTATTTCTGTGGAATCTGAGAACAGATATTTCGGATCCCTTTGAAGACTATAGGGCCAAAGGAAATATCCTCCGATAACAAAGAGAAAGAAGCTTTCTGAGAAACTTCTTTGTGTTCTGTGAAATCATCTCACAGAATTACAGCTTTCCCCTCAAGAAGCCTTTCGCTAGGACAGTTGTTGTGTAATTGGCAAAGAGATATTTGGAAGCCCATAGAGGGCTATGGTGAAAAAGGAAATATCCTCAGATGATATCTGGAAAGAAGCTTTCTGAGAATCTGATTAGTGTTGTGTTAATTCATCTCACAGGGTTACATGTGTATATCGTGGATCTCTTTGCTAGCCTTATTTCTGTGGAATCTGAGAACAGATATTTCGGATCCCTTTGAAGACTATAGGGCGAAAGGAAATATCCTCCGATAACAAAGAGAAAGAAGCTTTCTGAGAAACTTCTTTGTGTTCTGTGAAATCATCTCACAGAGTTACAGCTTTCCCCTCAAGAAGCCTTTAACTAAGACAGTTCTTGTGAAATTGGCATAGAGATATTTGGAAGCCCATAGAGGGCTATGGTGACAAAGGAAATATCCTCAGATGAAATTTGGAAAGAAGCTTTCTGAGAAACTGCTTAGTGTTCTGTGAATTCATCTCACAGAGTTACATCTGTATTTCGTGGATCTCTTTGCTAGCCTTATTTCTGTGGAATCTGAGAACAGATATTTCGGATCCCTTTGAAGACTATAGGGCCAAAGGAAATATCCTGCGATAACAAAGAGAAAGAAGCTTTCTGAGAAACTTCTTTGTGTTCTGTGAAATAATCTCACAGAATTACAGCTTTCCCCTCAAGAAGCCTTTCGCTAAGACAGTTCTTGTGGAATTGGCAAAGTGATATTTGGAAGCCCATAGAGGGCTATGGTGAAAAAGGAAATATCCTCAGATGAAATCTGGAAAGAAGCTTTCTGAGAAACTGCTTAGTGTTCTGTGAATTCATCTCACAGAGTTACATCTGTATTTCGTGGATCTCTTTGCTAGCCTTATTTCTGTGGAATCTGAGAACAGATATTTCGGATCCCTTTGAAGACTATAGGGCCAAAGTAAATATCCTGCGATAACAAAGAGAAAGAAGCTTTCTGAGAAACTTCTTTCTGTTCTGTGAAATCATCTCACAGAGTTACAGCTTTCCCCTCAAGAAGCCTTTCGCTAAGACAGTTCTTGTGGAATTGGCAAAGTGATATTTGGAAGCCCATAGAGGGCTATGGTGAAAAAGGAAATATCCTCAGATGATATCTGGAAAGAAGCTTTCTGAGAAACTGCTTAGTGTTCTGTGAATTCATCTCACAGAGTTACATCTGTATTTCGTGGATCTCTTTGCTAGCCTTATTTCTGTGGAATCTGAGAACAGATATTTCGGATCCCTTTGAAGACTATAGGGCCAAAGGAAATATCCTGCGATAATAAAGAAAAAGAAGCTTTCTGAGAAACTTCTTTGTGTTCTGTGAAATCATCTCACAGAATTACAGCTTTCCCCTCAAGAAGCCTTTCGCTAAGACAGTTCTTCTGGAATTGGCAAAGTGATATTTGGAAGCCCATAGAGGGCTATGGTGAAAAAGGAAATATCCTCAGATGAAATCTGGAAAGAAGCTTTCTGAGAAACTGCTTAGTGTTCTGTGAATTCATCTCACAGAGTTACATCTGTATTTCGTGGATCTCTTTCCTAGCCTTATTTCTGTGGAATCTGAGAACAGATATTTCGGATCCCTTTGAAGACTATAGGGCCAAAGGAAATATCCTGCGATAACAAAGAGAAAGAAGCTTTCTGAGAAACTTCTTTCTGTTCTGTGAAATCATCTCACAGAGTTACAGCTTTCCCCTCAAGAAGCCTTTCGCTAGGACAGTTCTTGTGTAATTGGCAAAGAGATATTTGGAAGCCCATAGAGGGCTATGGTGAAAAAGGAAATATCCTCAGATGAAATCTGGAAAGAAGCTTTCTGAGAATCTGCTTAGTGTTCTGTTAAATCATCTCACAGGGTTACATGTGTATATCGTGAATCTCTTTGCTAGCCTTATTTCTGTGGAATCTGAGAACAGATATTTCGGATCCCTTTGAAGACTATAGGGCCAAAGGAAATATCCTGCGATAACAAAGAGAAAGAAGCTTTCTGAGAATCTTCTTTGTGTTCTGCGAAATCATCTCACAGAGTTACAGCTTTCCCCTCAAGAAGCCTTTTACTAAGACTGTTCTTGTGAAATTGGCAAAGAGATATTTGGAAGCCCATAGAGGGCTATGGTGACAAAGGAAATATCCTCAGATGAAATCTGGAAAGAAGCTTTCTGAGAAACTGCTTAGTGTTCTGTGAATTCATCTCACAGAGTTACATCTGTATTTCGTGGATCTCTTTGCTAGCCTTATTTCTGTGGAATCTGAGAACAGATATTTCGGATCCCTTTGAAGACTATAGGGCCAAAGGAAATATCCTGCGATAACAAAGAGAAAGAAGCTTTCTGAGAAACTTCTTTGTGTTCTGTGAAATAATCTCACAGAATTACAGCTTTCCCCTCAAGAAGCCTTTCGCTAAGACAGTTCTTGTGGAATTGGCAAAGTGATATTTGGAAGCCCATAGAGGGCTATGGTGAAAAAGGAAATATCCTCAGATGAAATCTGGAAAGAAGCTTTCTGAGAAACTGCTTAGTGTTCTGTGAATTCATCTCACAGAGTTAC
Organism: Macaca nemestrina; assembly: GCF_043159975.1. NCBI lineage: Eukaryota > Metazoa > Chordata > Mammalia > Primates > Cercopithecidae > Macaca > Macaca nemestrina. The sequence goes on along the minus strand of NC_092128.1, from coordinate 136,387,972 downwards.
ATCTGTATTTCGTGGATCTCTTTGCTAGCCTTATTTCTGTGGAATCTGAGAACAGATATTTCGGATCCCTTTGAAGACTATAGGGCCAAAGGAAATATCCTGCGATAACAAAGAGAAAGAAGCTTTCTGAGAAACTTCTTTCTGTTCTGTGAAATCATCTCACAGAGTTACAGCTTTCCCCTCAAGAAGCCTTTCGCTAAGACAGTTCTTGTGGAATTGGCAAAGTGATATTTGGAAGCCCATAGAGGGCTATGGTGAAAAAGGAAATATCCTCAGATGATATCTGGAAAGAAGCTTTCTGAGAAACTGCTTAGTGTTCTGTGAATTCATCTCACAGAGTTACATCTGTATTTCGTGGATCTCTTTGCTAGCCTTATTTCTGTGGAATCTGAGAACAGATATTTCGGATCCCTTTGAAGACTATAGGGCCAAAGGAAATATCCTGCGATAATAAAGAAAAAGAAGCTTTCTGAGAAACTTCTTTGTGTTCTGTGAAATCATCTCACAGAATTACAGCTTTCCCCTCAAGAAGCCTTTCGCTAAGACAGTTCTTGTGGAATTGGCAAAGTGATATTTGGAAGCCCATAGAGGGCTATGGTGAAAAAGGAAATATCCTCAGATGAAATCTGGAAAGAAGCTTTCTGAGAAACTGCTTAGTGTTCTGTGAATTCATCTCACAGAGTTACATCTGTATTTCGTGGATCTCTTTCCTAGCCTTATTTCTGTGGAATCTGAGAACAGATATTTCGGATCCCTTTGAAGACTATAGGGCCAAAGGAAATATCCTGCGATAACAAAGAGAAAGAAGCTTTCTGAGAAACTTCTTTCTGTTCTGTGAAATCACCTCACAGAGTTACAGCTTTCCCCTCAAGAAGCCTTTCGCTAGGACAGTTCTTGTGTAATTGGCAAAGAGATATTTGGAAGCCCATAGAGGGCTATGGTGAAAAAGGAAATATCCTCAGATGAAATCTGGAAAGAAGCTTTCTGAGAATCTGCTTAGTGTTCTGTTAAATCATCTCACAGGGTTACATGTGTATATCGTGAATCTCTTTGCTAGCCTTATTTCTGTGGAATCTGAGAACAGATATTTCGGATCCCTTTGAAGACTATAGGGCCAAAGGAAATATCCTGCGATAACAAAGAGAAAGAAGCTTTCTGAGAATCTTCTTTGTGTTCTGCGAAATCATCTCACAGAGTTACAGCTTTCCCCTCAAGAAGCCTTTTACTAAGACTGTTCTTGTGAAATTGGCAAAGAGATATTTGGAAGCCCATAGAGGGCTATGGTGACAAAGGAAATATCCTCAGATGAAATCTGGAAAGAAGCTTTCTGAGAAACTGCTTAGTGTTCTGTGAATTCATCTCACAGAGTTACATCTGTATTTCGTGGATCTCTTTGCTAGCCTTATTTCTGTGGAATCTGAGAACAGATATTTCGGATCCATTTGAAGACTATAGGGCCAAAGGAAATATCCTGCGATAACAAAGAGAAAGAAACATTCTGAGAAACTTCTTTGTGTTCTGTGAAATCATCTCACAGAATTACAGTTTTCCCCTCAAGAAGCCTTTCGCTAAGACAGTTCTTGTGGAATTGGCAAAGTGATATTTGGAAGCCCATAGAGGGCTATGGTGAAAAAGGAAATATCCTCAGATGAAATCTGGAAAGAAGCTTTCTGAGAAACTGCTTAGTGTTCTGTGAATTCATCTCACAGAGTTACATCTGTATTTCGTGGATCTCTTTGCTAGCCTTATTTCTGTGGAATCTGAGAACAGATATTTCGGATCCCTTTGAAGACTATAGGGCCAAAGGAAATATCCTGCGATAACAAAGAGAAAGAAGCTTTCTGAGAAACTTCTTTCTGTTCTGTGAAATCATCTCACAGAGTTACAGCTTTCCCCTCAAGAAGCCTTTCGCTAAGACAGTTCTTGTGGAATTGGCAAAGAGATATTTGGAAGCCCATAGAGGGCTATGGTGAAAAAGGAAATATCCTCAGATGAAATCTGGAAAGAAGCTTTCTGAGAAACTGCTTAGTGTTCTGTTAATTCATCTCACAGGGTTACATCTGTATTTCGTGTATCTCTTTGCTACCCTTATTTCTGTGTAATCTGAGAACAGATATTTCGGATCCCTTTGAAGACTATAGGGCCAAAGGAAATATCCTCCGATAACAAAGAGAAAGAAGCTTTCTGAGAAACTTCTTTGTGTTCTGTGAAATCATCTCACAGAGTTACAGCTTTCCCCTCAAGAAGCCTTTCGCTAGGACAGTTCTTGTTTAATTGGCAAAGAGATATTTGGAAGCCCATAGAGGGCTATGGTGAAAAAGGAAATATCCTCAGATGAAATCTGGAAAGAAGCTTTCTGAGAATCTGCTTAGTGTTCTGTTAATTCATCTCACAGGGTTACATGTGTATATCGTGGATCTCTTTGCTAGCCTTATTTCTGTGGAATCTGAGAACAGATATTTCGGATCCCTTTGAAGACTATAGGGCCAAAGGAAATATCCTCCGATAACAAAGAGAAAGAAGCTTTCTGAGAAACTTCTTTGTGTTCTGTGAAATCATCTCACAGAGTTACAGCTTTCCCCTCAAGAAGCCTTTCGCTAGGACAGTTCTTGTGTAATTGGCAAAGAGATATTTGGAAGCCCATAGAGGGCTATGGTGAAAAAGGAAATATCCTCAGATGATATCTGGAAAGAAGCTTTCTGAGAATCTGCTTAGTGTTGTGTTAATTCATCTCACAGGGTTACATGTGTATATCGTGGATCTCTTTGCTAGCCTTATTTCTGTGGAATCTGAGAACAGATATTTCGGAACCTTTGAAGACTATAGGGCCAAAGGAAATATCCTCCGATAACAAAGAGAAAGAAGCTTTCTGAGAAACTTCTTTGTGTTCTGTGATATCATCTCACAGAGTTACAGCTTTCCCCTCAAGAAGCCTTTAACTAAGACAGTTCTTGTGAAATTGGCATAGAGATATTTGGAAGCCCATAGAGGGCTATGGTGAAAAAGGAAATATCCTCAGATGAAATCTGGAAAGAAGCTTTCTGAGAAACTGCTTAGTGTTCTGTGAATTCATCTCACAGTGTTACATCTGTATTTCGTGGATCTCTTTGCTAGCTTTATTTCTGTGGAATCTGAGAACAGATATTTCGGATCCCTTTGAAGACTATAGGGCCAAAGGAAATATCCTGCGATAACAAAGAGAAAGAAGCTTTCTGAGAAACTTCTTTGTGTTCTGTGAAATCATCTCACAGAGTTACAGCTTTCCCCTCAAGAAGCCTTTCGCTAGGACAGTTCTTGTGTAATTGGCAAAGAGATATTTGGAAGCCCATAGAGGTCTATGGTGACAAAGGAAATATCCTCAGATGAAATCTGGAAAGAAGCTTTCTGAGAAACTGCTTAGTGTTCTGTGAATTCATCTCACAGAGTTACATCTGTATTTCGTGGATCTCTTTGCTAGCCTTATTTCTGTGGAATCTGAGAACAGATATTTCGGATCCCTTTGAAGACTATAGGGCCAAAAGAAATATCCTGCGATAACAAAGAAAAAGAAGCTTTCTGAGAAACTTCCTTGTGTTCTGTGAAATCATCTCACAGAATTACAGCTTTCCCCTCAAGAAGCCTTTCGTTAAGACAGTTCTTGTGGAATTGGCAAAGAGATATTTGGAAGCCCATAGAGGGCTATGGTGACAAAGGAAATATCCTCAGATGAAATCTGGAAAGAAGCTTTCTGAGAAACTGCTTAGTGTTCTGTGAATTCATCTCACAGAGTTACATCTGTATTTCGTGGATCTCTTTGCTAGCCTTATTTCTGTGGAATCTGAGAACAGATATTTCGGATCCCTTTGAAGACTATAGGGCCAAAGGAAATATCCTGCGATAACAAAGAGAAAGAAGCATTCTGAGAAACTTCTTTCTGTTCTGTGAAATCATCTCACAGAGTTACAGCTTTCCCCTCAAGAAGCCTTTCGCTAAGACAGTTCTTGTGTAATTGGCAAAGAGATATTTGGAAGCCCATAGAGGGCTATGGTGAAAAAGGAAATATCCTCAGATGAAATCTGGAAAGAAGCTTTCTGAGAATCTGCTTAGTGTTCTGTTAATTCATCTCACAGGGTTACATGTGTATATCGTGGATCTCTTTGCTAGCCTTATTTCTGTGGAATCTGAGAACAGATATTTCGGATCCCTTTGAAGACTATAGGGCCAAAGGAAATATCCTGCGATAACAAAGAGAAAGAAGCTTTCTGAGAAACTTCTTTGTGTTCTGTGAAATCATCTCACAGAGTTACAGCTTTCCCCTCAAGAAGCCTTTAACTAAGACTGTTCTTGTGAAATTGGCAAAGAGATATTTGGAAGCCCATAGAGGGCTATGGTGACAAAGGAAATATCCTCAGATGAAATCTGGAAAGAAGCTTTCTGAGAAACTGCTTAGTGTTCTGTGAATTCATCTCACAGAGTTACATCTGTATTTCGTGGATCTCTTTGCTAGCCTTATTTCTGTGGAATCTGAGAACAGATATTTCGGATCCCTTTGAAGACTATAGGGCCAAAGGAAATATCCTGCGATAACAAAGAGAAAGAAGCTTTCTGAGAAACTTCTTTGTGTTCTGTGAAATCATCTCACAGAGTTACAGCTTTCCCCTCAAGAAGCCTTTCGCTCAGACAGTTCTTGTGGAATTGGCAAAGTGATATTTGTAAGCCCATAGACGGCTATGGTGAAAAAGGAAATATCCTCAGATGAAATCTGGAAAGAAGCTTTCCGAGAAACTGCTTAGTGTTCTGTGAATTCATCTCACAGAGTTACATCTGTATTTCGTGGATCTCTTTGCTAGCCTTATTTCTGTGGAATCTGAGAACAGATATTTCGGATCCCTTTGAAGACTATAGGGCCAAAGGAAATATCCTGCGATAACAAAGAGAAAGAAGCTTTCTGAGAAACTTCTTTGTGTTCTGTGAAATCATCTCACAGAATTACAGCTTTCCCCTCAAGAAGCCTTTCGCTAAGACAGTTCTTGTGGAATTGGCAAAGAGATATTTGGAAGCCCATAGAGGGCTATGGTGAAAAAGGAAATATCCTCAGATGAAATCTGGAAAGAAGCTTTCTGAGAAACTGCTTAGTGTTCTGTGAATTCATCTCACAGAGTTACATGTGTATATCGTGGATCTCTTTGCTAGCCTTATTTCTGTGGAATCTGAGAACAGATATTTCGGATCCCTTTGAAGACTATAGGGCCAAAGGAAATATCCTCCGATAACAAAGAGAAAGAAGCTTTCTGAGAAACTTCTATGTGTTCTGTGAAATCATCTCGCAGAGTTACAGCTTTCCCCTCAAGAAGCCTTTCGCTAGGACAGTTCTTGTGTAATTGGCAAAGAGATATTTGGAAGCCCATAGAGGGCTATGGTGAAAAAGGAAATATCCTCAGATGAAATCTGGAAAGAAGCTTTCTGAGAATCTGCTTAGTGTTCTGTTAATTCATCTCACAGGGTTACATGTGTATATCGTGGATCTCTTTGCTAGCCTTATTTCTGTGGAATCTGAGAACAGATATTTCGGATCCCTTTGAAGACTATAGGGCCAAAGGAAATATCCTCCGATAACAAAGAGAAAGAAGCTTTCTGAGAAACTTCTTTGTGTTCTGTGAAATCATCTCACAGAGTTACAGCTTTCCCCTCAAGAAGCCTTTCGCTAGGACAGTTGTTGTGTAATTGGCAAAGAGATATTTGGAAGCCCATAGAGGGCTATGGTGAAAAAGGAAATATCCTCAGATGAAATCTGGAAAGAAGCTTTCTGAGAAACTGCTTAGTGTTGTGTTAATTCATCTCACAGAGTTACATCTGTATTTCGTGGATCTCTTTGCTAGCCTTATTTCTGTGGAATCTGAGAACAGATATTTCGGATCCCTTTGAAGACTATAGGGCCAAAGGAAATATCCTGCGATAACAAAGAGAAAGAAGCTTTCTGAGAAACTTCTTTCTGTTCTGTGAAATCATCTCACAGAATTACAGCTTTCCCCTCAAGAAGCCTTTCGCTAAGACAGTTCTTGTGGAATTGGCAAAGTGATATTTGGAAGCCCATAGAGGGCTATGGTGAAAAAGGAAATATCCTCAGATGAAATCGGGAAAGAAGCTTTCTGAGAAACTGCTTAGTGTTCTGTGAATTCATCTCACAGAGTTACATCTGTATTTCGTGGATCTCTTTGCTAGCCTTATTTCTGTGGAATCTGAGAACAGATATTTCGGATCCCTTTGAAGACTATAGGGCCAAAGGAAATATCCTGCGATAACAAAGAGAAAGAAACTTTCTGAGAAACTTCTTTCTGTTCTGTGAAATCATCTCACAGAGTTACAGCTTTCCCCTCAAGAAGCCTTTCGTTAAGACAGTTCTTGTGGAATTGGCAAAGTGATATTTGGAAGCCCATAGAGGGCTATGGTGAAAAAGGAAATATCCTCAGATGAAATCTGGAAAGAAGCTTTCTGAGAATCTGCTTAGTGTTCTGTGAATTCATCTCAGAGAGTTACATCTGTATTTCGTGGATCTCTTTGCTAGCCTTATTTCTGTGGAATCTGAGAACAGATATTTCGGATCCCTTTGAAGACTATATGGCCAAAGGAAATATCCTGCGATAACAAAGAGAAAGAAGCTTTCTGAGAAACTTCTTTCTGTTCTGTGAAATCATCTCACAGAGTTACAGCTTTCCCCTCAAGAAGCCTTTCGCTAGGACAGTTCTTGTGTAATTGGCAAAGAGATATTTGGAAGCCCATAGAGGGCTATGGTGAAAAAGGAAATATCCTCAGATGAAATCTGGAAAGAAGCTTTCTGAGAATCTGCTTAGTGTTCTGTTAATTCATCTCACAGGGTTACATGTGTATATCGTGGATCTCTTTGCTAGCCTTATTTCTGTGGAATCTGAGAACAGATATTTCGGATCCCTTTGAAGACTATAGGGCCAAAGGAAATATCCTGCGATAACAAAGAGAAAGAAGCTTTCTGAGAAACTTCTTTCTGTTCTGTGAAATCATCTCACAGAGTTACAGCTTTCCCCTCAAGAAGCCTTTAACTAAGACTGTTCTTGTGAAATTGGCAAAGAGATATTTGGAAGCCCATAGAGGGCTGGCTATGGTGACAAAGGAAATATCCTCAGATGAAATCTGGAAAGAAGCTTTCTGAGAAACTGCTTAGTGTTCTGTGAATTCATCTCACAGAGTTACATCTGTATTTCGTGGATCTCTTTGCTAGCCTTATTTCTGTGGAATCTGAGAACAGATATTTCGGATCCCTTTGAAGACTATAGGGCCAAAGGAAATATCCTGCGATAACAAAGAGAAAGAAGCTTTCTGAGAAACTTCTTTGTGTTCTGTGAAATCATCTCACAGAATTACAGCTTTCCCCTCAAGAAGTCTTTCGCTAAGACAGTTCTTGTGGAATTGGCAAAGTGATATTTGTAAGCCCATAGAGGGCTATGGTGAAAAAGGAAATATCCTCAGATGAAATCTGGAAAGAAGCTTTCTGAGAAACTGCTTAGTGTTCTGTGAATTCATCTCACAGAGTTACATCTGTATTTCGTGGATCTCTTTGCTAGCCTTATTTCTGTGGAATCTGAGAACAGATATTTCGGATCCCTTTGAAGACTATAGGGCCAAAGGAAATATCCTGCGATAACAAAGAGAAAGAAGCTTTCTGAGAAACTTCTTTCTGTTCTGTGAAATCATCTCACAGAGTTACAGCTTTCCCCTCAAGAAGCCTTTCGCTAAGACAGTTCTTGTGGAATTGGCAAAGTGATATTTGGAAGCCCATAGAGGGCTATGGTGAAAAAGGAAATATCCTCAGATGAAATCTGAAAAGAAGCTTTCTGAGAAACTGCTTAGTGTTCTGTGAATTCATCTCACAGTGGTGCATCTGTATTTCGTGGATCTCTTTGCTAGCCTTATTTCTGTGGAATCTGAGAACAGATATTTCGGATCCCTTTGAAGACTATAGGGCCAAAGGAGATATCCTGCGACAACAAAGGGAAAGAAGCTTTCTGAGAAACTTCTTTGTGTTCTGTGAAATCATCTCACAGAGTTACAGCTTTCCCCTCAAAAAGCCTTTAACTAAGACAGTTCTTGTGAAATTGGCAAATAGATATTTGGAAGCCCATAGAGGGCTATGGTGAAAAAGGAAATATCCTCAGATGAAATCTGGAAAGAAGCTTTCTGAGAAACTGCTTAGTGGTCTGTGAATTCATCTCACAGAGTTACATATGTATTTCGTGGATCTCTTTGCTAGCCTTATTTCTGTGGAATCTGAGAAAAGATATTTCGGATCCCAATGAAGACTATAGGGCCAAAGGAAATATCCTCCGATGACAAAGAGAAAGAAGCTTTCTCAGAAACTTCTTTGTGTTCTGTGAAATCATCCCACAGAGTTACAGCTTTCCCCTCAAGAAGCCTTTCGCTAAGACAGTTCTTGTGGAATTGGCAAAGTGATATTTGTAAGCCCATAGAGGGCTATGGTGAAAAAGGAAATATTCTCAGATGATATCTGGAAAGAAGCTTTGTGAGAAACTGCTTTGTGTTCTGTTAATTCATCTCACAGGGTTACATGTGTATATCGTGGATCTCTTTGCTAGCCTTATTTCTGTGGAATCTGAGAAAAGATATTTCGGATCCCTTTGAAGTCTATGGGGCCAAAGGAAATATCCTCCGATAACAAAGAGAAAGAAGCTTTCTTAGAAACTTCTTTGTGTTCTCTGAAATCAACTCACAGAGTTACAGCTTTCCCGTAAAGAAGCCTTTCGCTAAGACAGTTCTTGTGGAATTGGCCAAGTGATATTTGGAAGCCCATAGAGGGCTATGGTGAAAAAGGAAATATCCTCAAATGAAATCTGGAAAGTAGCTTTCTGAGAAACTGCTTAGTGTTCTGTGAATTCATCTCACAGATTTACAGCTGTATTTCGTGGATCTCATTGCTAGCCTTATTTCTGTGGAATGTGAGAACAGATATTTCGGATCCCTTTGAAGACTATAGGGCCAAAGGAAATATCCTGCGATAACAAAGAGAAAGAAGCTTTCTGAGAAACTTCTTTGTGTTCTGTGAAATCATCTCACAGAGTTACAGCATTCCCCTCAAGAAGCCTTTCGCTCAGACAGTTCTTGTGGAATTGGCAAAGAGATATTTGGAAGCCCTTAGAGGGCTATGGTGGAAAAGGAAATATCCTCAGATGAAATCTGGAAAGAAGCTTTCTGAGAAACTGCTTAGTGTTCTGTGAATTCATCTCACAGAGTTACATGTGTATTTCGTGGATCTCTTTGCTAGCCTTATTTCTGTGGAATCTGAGAAAAGATATTTCGGATCCCTATGAAGACTATAGGGCCAAAGGAAATATCCTCCGATAACAAAGTGAAAGAAGCTTTCTGAGAAACTTCTTTGTGTTCTGTGAAATCATCTCACAGAGTTACAGCTTTCCCCTCAAGAAGCCTTTCGCTAAGACAGTTCTTGTGGAATTGGCAAAGTGATATTTGGAAGACCATAGAGGGCTATGGTGAAAAAGGAAATATCCTCAGATGAAATCTGTAAAGAAGCTTTCTGAGAAAGTGCTTAGTGTTCTGTGAATTCATCTCACAGAGTTACATCTGTATTTCGTGGATCTCTTTGCTAGCCTTATTTCTGTGGAATCTGAGAACAGATATTTCGGATCCCATTGAAGACTATAGGGCCAAAGGAAATATCCTGCGATAATAAAGAGAAAGAAGCTTTCTGAGAAACTTCTTTCTGTTCTGTGAAATCATCTCACAGAGTTACAGCTTTCCCCTCAAGAAGCCTTTCGCTAAGACAGTTCTTGTGGAATTGGCAAAGTGATATTTGGAAGCCCATAGAGGGCTATGGTGAAAAAGGAAATATCCTCAGATGAAATCTGAAAAGAAGCTTTCTGAGAAACTGCTTAGTGTTCTGTGAATTCATCTCACAGAGGTACATCTGTATTTCGTGGATCTCTTTGCTAGCCTTATTTCTGTGGAATCTGAGAACAGATATTTCGGATCCCTTTGAAGACTATAGGGCCAAAGGAGATATCCTGCGACAACAAAGGGAAAGAAGCTTTCTGAGAAACTTCTTTGTGTTCTGTGAAATCATCTCACAGAATTACAGCTTTCCCCTCAAGAAGCCTTTCGCTAAGACAGTTCTTGTGGAATTGGCCAAGTGATATTTGGAAGCCCATAGAGGGCTATGGTGAAAAAGGAAATATCCTCAGATGAAATCTGGAAAGAAGCTTTCTGAGAAACTGCTTAGTGTTCTGTGAATTCATCTCACAGAGTTACATCTGTATTTCGTGAATCTCTTTGCTAGCCATATTTCTGTGGAATGTGAGAACAGATATTTCGGATCCCTTTGAAGACTATAGGGCCAAAGGAAATATCCTGCGATAACAAAGAGAAAGAAGCTTTCTGAGAAACTTCTTTCTGTTCTGTGAAATCATCTCACAGAGTTACAGCTTTCCCCTCAAGAAGCCTTTCGCTAAGACAGTTCTTGTGGAATTGGCAAAGTGATATTTGGAAGCCCATAGAGGGCTATGTTGAAAAAGGAAATATCCTCAGATGAAATCTGGAAAGAAGCTTTCTGAGAAACTGCTTAGTGTTCTGTGAATTCATCTCACAGAGTTACATCTGTATTTCGTGGATCTCTTTGCTAGCCTTATTTCTGTGGAATCTGAGAACAGATATTTCGGATCCCTTTGAAGACTATAGGGCCAAAGGAAATATCCTCCGGTAACAAAGAGAAAGAAGCTTTCTGAGAAACTTCTTTGTGTTCTGTGAAATCATCTCACAGAGTTACAGCTTTCCCCTCAAGAACCCTTTAACTGAGACAGTTCTTGTGGAATTGGCAAAGTGATACTTGGAAGCCCATAGAGGGATATGGTGAAAAAGGAAATATCCAAAGATGAAATCTGGAAAGAAGCTTTCTGAGAAACTGCTTAGTGTTCTGTGAATTCATCTCACAGAGTTACATCTGTATTTCGTGGATCTCTTTGCTAGCCTTATTTCTGTGGAATCAGAGAACAGATATTTCGGATCCCTTTGAAGACTTTAGGGCCATAGGAAATATCCTGCGATAACAAAGAGAAAGAAGCTTTCTGAGAAACTTCTTTGTGTTCTGTGAAATCATCTCACAGAGTTACAGCTTTCCCCTCAAGAAGCCTTTCGCTAAGACAGTTCTTGTGTAACTGGCAAAGTGATATTTGGAAGCCCATAGAGGGCTATGGTGAAAAAGGAAATATCCTCAGATGAAATCTGGAAAGAAGCTTTCTGAGAAACTGCTTAGTGTTCTGTGAATTCATCTCACAGATTTACAGCTGTATTTCGTGGATCTCTTTGCTAGCCTTATTTCTGTGGAATCTGAGAACAGAGATTTCGGATCCCTTTGAAGACTATAGGGCCAAAGGAAATATCCTCCGATAACAAAGAGAAAGAAGGTTTCTGAGAAATTTCTTTGTGTTCTGTGAAATCATCTCACAGAGTTACAGCATTCCCCTCAAGAAGACTTTCGCTCAGACAGTTCTTGTGGCATTGGCAAAGAGATATTTGGAAGCCCATAGAGGGCTATGGTGAAAAAGGAAATATCCTCAGATGAAATCTGGAAAGAAGCTTTCTGAGAAACTTCTTAGTGTTCTGTTAATTCATCTCACAGAGTTACATGTGTATTTCGTGGATCTCTTTGCTAGCCTTATTTCTGTGGAATCTGAGAACAGATATTTCGGATCCCTTTGAAGACTATAGGGCCAAAGGAAATATCCTCCGATAACAAAGAGAAAGAAGCTTTCTGAGAAACTTCTTTCTGTTCTGTGAAATCATCTCACAGAGTTACAGCTTTCCCCTCAAGAAGCCTTTCGCTAAGACAGTTCTTGTGGAAATGGCAAAGTGATATTTGTAAGCCCATAGAGGGCTATGGTGAAAAAGGAAATATCCTCAGATGAAATCTGGAAAGAAGCTTTCTGAGAAACTGCTTAGTGTTCTGTGAATTCATCTCACAGAGTTACATATGTATTTCGTGGATCTCTTTGCTAGCCTTATTTCTGTGGAATCTGAGAAAAGATATTTCGGATCCCTATGAAGATTATAGGGCCAAAGGAAATATCCTCCGATGACAAAGAGAAAGAAGCTTTCTGAGAAACTTCTTTGTGTTCTGTGAAATCATCTCACAGAGTTACAGCTTTCCCCTCAAGAAGCCTTTCGCTAAGACAGTTCTTGTGGAATTGGCAAAGTGATATTTGGAAGCCCCTAGAGGGCTAAGGTGAAAAAGGAAATATCCTCTGATGAAATCTGGAAAGAAGCTTTCTGAGAAAGTGCTTAGTGTTCTGTGAATTCATCTCACAGAGTTACATCTCTATTTCGTGGATCTCTTTGCTAGCCTTATTTCTGTGGAATCTGAAAACAGATATTTCCGATCCCTTTGAAGACTATAGGGCCAAAGGAAATATCCTGCGATAACAAAGAGAAAGAAGCTTTCTGAGAAACTTCTTTGTGTTCTGTGAAATCAACTCACAGAATTACAGCTTTCCCGTCAAGAAGCCTTTCGCTAAGACAGTTCTTGTGGAATTGGCAAAGAGATATTTGGAAGCCCATAGAGGGCTATGGTGAAAAAGGAAATATCCTCAGATGAAATCTGGAAAGAAGCTTTCTGAGAAACTGCTTAGTGTTCTGTTAATTCATCTCACAGAGTTACATCTGTATTTCGTGGATCTCTTTGCTAGCCTTATTTCTGTGGAATCAGAGAACAGATATTTCGGATCCCTTTGAAGACTTTAGGGCCATAGGAAATATCCTGCGATAACAAAGAGAAAGAAGCTTTCTGAGAAACTTCTTTGTGTTCTGTGAAATCATCTCACAGAGTTACAGCTTTCCCCTCAAGAAGCCTTTCGCAAAGACAGTTCTTGTGTAACTGGCAAAGTGATATTTGGAAGCCCATAGAGGGCTATGGTGAAAAAGGAAATATCCTCAGATGAAATCTGGAAAGAAGCTTTCTGAGAAACTGCTTAGTGTTCTGTGAATTCATCTCACAGATTTACAGCTGTATTTCGTGGATCTCTTTGCTAGCCTTATTTCTGTGGAATCTGAGAACAGAGATTTCGGATCCCTTTGAAGACTATAGGGCCAAAGGAAATATCCTCCGATAACAAAGAGAAAGAAGGTTTCTGAGAAACTTCTTTGTGTTCTGTGAAATCATCTCACAGAGTTACAGCATTTCCCTCAAGAAGACTTTCGCTCAGACAGTTCTTGTGGAATTGGCAAAGAGATATTTGGAAGCCCATAGAGGGCTATGTTGAAAAAGGAAATATCCTCAGATGAAATCTGGAAAGAAGCTTTCTGAGAAACTTCTTAGTGTTCTGTTAATTCATCTCACAGAGTTACATGTGTATTTCGTGGATCTCTTTGCTAGCCTTATTTCTGTGGAATCTGAGAACAGATATTTCAGATCCCTTTGAAGACTATAGGGCCAAAGGAAATATCCTCCGATAACAAAGAGAAAGAAGCTTTCTGAGAAACTTCTTTCTGTTCTGTGAAATCATCTCACAGAGTTACAGCTTTCCCCTCAAGAAGCCTTTCGCTAAGACAGTTCTTGTGGAAATTGCAAAGTGATATTTGTAACCCCTAGAGGGCTATGGTGAAAAAGGAAATATCCTCAGATGAAATCTGGAAAGAAGCTTTCTGAGAAACTGCTTAGTGTTCTGTGAATTCATCTCACAGAATTACATCTGTATTTCGTGGATCTCTTTGCTAGCCTTATTTCTGTGGAATCTGAGAAAAGATATTTCGGATCCCTATGAAGATTATAGGGCCAAAGGAAATATCCTCCGATGACAAAGAGAAAGAAGCTTTCTGAGAAACTTCTTTGTGTTCTGTGAAATCATCTCACAGAGTTACAGCTTTCCCCTCAAGAAGCCTTTCGCTAAGACAGTTCTTGTGGAATTGGCAAAGTGATATTTGGAAGCCCCTAGAGGGCTAAGGTGAAAAAGGAAATATCCTCTGATGAAATCTGGAAAGAAGCTTTCTGAGAAAGTGCTTAGTGTTCTGTGAATTCATCTCACAGAGTTACATCTCTATTTCGTGGATCTCTTTGCTAGCCTTATTTCTGTGGAATCTGAAAACAGATATTTCCGATCCCTTTGAAGACTATAGGGCCAAAGGAAATATCCTGCGATAACAAAGAGAAAGAAGCTTTCTGAGAAACTTCTTTGTGTTCTGTGAAATCATCTCACAGAGTTACAGCTTTCACCTCAAGAAGCCTTTCGCTAAGACAGTTCTTGTGGAATTGGCAAAGTGATATTTGGAAGCCCATAGAGGCCTTTGGTGAAAAAGGAAATATCCTCAGATGAAATCTGGAAAGAAGCTTTCTGAGAAACTGCTTAGTGTTCTGTGAATTCATCTCACAGAGTTACATCTGTATATCGTGGATCTCTTTGCTAGCCTTATTTCTGTGGAATCTGAGAACAGATATTTCGGATCCTTTGAAGACTATAGGGCCAAAGGAAATATCCTGCGATAACAAAGAGAAAGAAGCTTTCTGAGAAACTTCTTTCTGTTCTGTGAAATCATCTCACAGAGTTACAGCTTTCCCCTCAAGAAGCCTTTCGCTAAGACAGTTCTTGTGGAAATGGCAAAGTGATATTTGTAAGCCCATAGAGGGCTATGGTGAAAAAGGAAATATCCTCAGATGAAATCTGGAAAGAAGCTTTCTGAGAAACTGCTTAGTGTTCTGTGAATTCATCTCACAGAGTTACATGTGTATTTCGTGGATCTCTTTGCTAGCCTTATTTCTGTGGAATCTGAGAACAGATATTTCGGATCCCTTTGAAGACTATAGGGCCAAAGGAAATATCCTGCGATAACAAAGAGAAAGAAGCTTTCTGAGAAACTTCTTTGTGTTCTGTGAAATCAACTCACAGAGTTACAGCTTTCCCGTCAAGAAGCCTTTCGCTAAGACAGTTCTTGTGGAATTGGCAAAGAGATATTTGGAAGCCCATAGAGGGCTATGGTGAAAAAGGAAATATCCTCAGATGAAATCTGGAAAGAAGCTTTCTGAGAAACTGCTTAGTGTTCTGTTAATTCATCTCACAGAGTTACATCTGTATTTCGTGGATCTCTTTGCTAGCCTTATTTCTGTGGAATCTGAGAACAGATATTTCGGATCCCTTTGAAGACTTTAGGGCCATAGGAAATATCCTGGGATAACAAAGAGAGAGAAGCTTTCTGAGAAACTTCTTTGTGTTCTATGAAATCATCTCACAGAATTACAGCTTTCCCCTCAAGAAGCCTTTCGCTAAGACAGTTCTTGTGTAATTGGCAAAGTGATATTTGGAAGCCCATAGAGGGCTATGGTGAAAAAGGAAATATCCTCAGATGAAATCTGGAAAGAAGCTTTCTGAGAAACTGCTTAGTGTTCTGTGAATTCATCTCACAGATTTACAGCTGTATTTCGTGGATCTCTTTGCTAGACTTATTTCTGTGGAATCTGAGAACAGAGATTTCGGATCCCTTTGAAGACTATAGGGCCAAAGGAAATATCCTCCGATAACAAAGAGAAAGAAGGTTTCTGAGAAACTTCTTTGTGTTCTGTGAAATCATCTCACAGAGTTACAGCATTCCCCTCAAGAAGACTTTCGCTCGGACAGTTCTTGTGGAATTGGCAAAGAGATATTTGGAAGCCCATAGAGGGCTATGGTGAAAAAGGAAATATCCTCAGATGAAATCTGGAGAGAAGCTTTCTGAGAAACTTCTTAGTGTTCTGTGAATTCATCTCACAGAGTTTCTTGTGTATTTCGTGGATCTCTTTGCTAGCCTTATTTCTGTGGAATCTGAGAACAGATATTTCGGATCCCTTTGAAGACTATAGGGCCAAAGGAAATATCCTCCGATAACAAAGAGAAAGAAGCTTTCTGAGAAACTTCTTTCTGTTCTGTGAAATCATCTCACAGAGTTACAGCTTTCCCCTCAAGAAGCCTTTCGCTAAGACAGTTCTTGTGGAAATGGCAAAGTGATATTTGTAAGCCCATAGAGGGCTATGGTGAAAAAGGAAATATCCTCAGATGAAATCTGGAAAGAAGCTTTCTGAGAAACTGCTTAGTGTTCTGTGAATTCATCTCACAGAGTTACATATGTATTTCGTGGATCTCTTTGCTAGCCTTATTTCTGTGGAATGTGAGAACAGATATTTCGGATCCCTTTGAAGACTATAGGGCCAAAGGAAATATCCTGCGATAACAAAGAGAAAGAAGCTTTCTGAGAAACTTCTTTGTGTTCTGTGAAATCATCTCACAGAGTTACAGCATTCCCCTCAAGAAGCCTTTCGCTCAGACAGTTCTTGTGGAATTGGCAAAGAGATATTTGGAAGCCCTTAGAGGGCTATGGTGGAAAAGGAAATATCCTCAGATGAAATCTGGAAAGAAGCTTTCTGAGAAACTGCTTAGTGTTCTGTGAATTCATCTCACAGAGTTACATGTGTATTTCGTGGATCTCTTTGCTAGCCTTATTTCTGTGGAATCTGAGAAAAGATATTTCGGATCCCTATGAAGACTATGGGGCCAAAGGAAATATCCTCCGATAACAAAGTGAAAGAAGCTTTCTGAGAAACTTCTTTCTGTTCTGTGAAATCATCTCACAGAGTTACAGCTTTCCCCTCAAGAAGCCTTTCGCTAAGACAGTTCTTGTGGAATTGGCAAAGTGATATTTGGAAGCCCATAGAGGGCTATGGTGAAAAAGGAAATATCCTCAGATGAAATCTGAAAAGAAGCTTTCTGAGAAACTGCTTAGTGTTCTGTGAATTCATCTCACAGAGGTACATCTGTATTTCGTGGATCTCTTTGCTAGCCTTATTTCTGTGGAATCTGAGAACAGATATTTCGGATCCCTTTGAAGACTATAGGGCCAAAGGAGATATCCTGCGACAACAAAGGGAAAGAAGCTTTCTGAGAAACTTCTTTGTGTTCTGTGAAATCATCTCACAGAATTACAGCTTTCCCCTCAAGAAGCCTTTCGCTAAGACAGTTCTTGTGGAATTGGCCAAGTGATATTTGGAAGCCCATAGAGGGCTATGGTGAAAAAGGAAATATCCTCAGATGAAATCTGGAAAGAAGCTTTCTGAGAAACTGCTTAGTGTTCTGTGAATTCATCTCTCAGAGTTACATCTGTATTTCGTGAATCTCTTTGCTAGCCATATTTCTGTGGAATGTGAGAACAGATATTTCGGATCCCTTTGAAGACTATAGGGCCAAAGCAAATATCCTGCGATAACAAAGAGAAAGAAGCTTTCTGAGAAACTTCTTTGTGTTCTGTGAAATCATCTCACAGAGTTACAGCTTTCCCCTCAAGAAGCCTTTCGCTAAGACCGTTCTTGTGGAATTGGCAAAGTGATATTTGGAAGCCCATAGAGGGCTATGTTGAAAAAGGAAATATCCTCAGATGAAATCTGGAAAGAAGCTTTCTGAGAAACTGCTTAGTGTTCTGTTAATTCATCTCACAGAGTTACATCTGTATTTCGTGGATCTCTTTGCTAGCCTTATTTCTGTCGAATCTGAGAACAGATATTTCGGATCCCTTTGAAGACTATAGGGCCAAAGGAAATATCCTCCGATAACAAAGAGAAAGAAGCTTTCTGAGAAACTTCTTTGTGTTCTGTGAAATCATCTCACAGAGTTACAGCTTTCCCCTCAAGAACCCTTTAACTGAGACAGTTCTTGTGTGATTGGCAAAGAGATATTTGGAAGCCCATAGAGGGCTATGGTGAAAAAGGAAATATCCTCAGATGAAATCTGGAAAGAAGCTTTCTGAGAAACTGCTTAGTGTTCTGTGAATTCATCTCACAGAGTTACATCTGTATTTCGTGGATCTCTTTGCTAGCCTTATTTCTGTGGAATCTGAGAAAAGATATTTCGGATCCCTATGCAGACTATAGGGCCAAAGGAAATATACTCCGATAACAAAGAGAAAGAAGCTTTCTGAGAAACTTCTTTGTGTTCTGTGAAATCATCTCACAGAGTTACAGCTTTCCCCTCAAGAAGCCTTTCGCTAAGACAGTTCTTGTGGAATTGGCAAAGTGATATTTGGAAGCCCATTGAGGGCTATGGTGAAAAAGGAAATATCCTCAGATGAAATCTGGAAAGAAGCTTTCTGAGAAAGTGCTTAGTGTTCTGTGAATTCATCTCACAGAGTTACATCTGTATTTCGTGGATCTCTTTGCTAGCCTTATTTCTGTGGAATCTGAGAACAGATATTTCGGATCCCTTTGAAGACTATAGGGCCAAAGGACATATCCTCCGATAACAAAGAGAAAGAAGCTTTCTGAGAAACTTCTTTGTGTTCTGTGAAATCATCTCACAGAGTTACAGCTTTCCCCTCAAGAAGCCTTTTGCTAAGACAGTTCTTGTGGAATTGGCAAAGTGATACTTGGAAGCCCATAGAGGGATATGGTGAAAAAGGAAATATCCAAAGATGAAATCTGGAAAGAAGCTTTCTGAGAAACTGCTTAGTGTTCTGTTAATTCATCTCACAGGGTTACATGTGTATATCGTGGATCTCTTTGCTAGCCTTATTTCTGTGGAATCTGAGAAAAGATATTTCGGATCCCTTTGAAGACTATAGGGCCAAAGGAAATATCCTCCGATAACAAAGAGAAAGAAGCTTTCTGAGAAACTCCTTTCTGTTCTGTGAAATCATCTCACAGAGTTACAGCTTTCCTCTCAAGAAGCCTTTCGCTAAGACAGTTCTTGTGGAAATGGCAAAGTGATATTTGTAAGCCCATAGAGGGCTATGGTGAAAAAGGAAATATCCTCAGATGAAATCTGGAAAGAAGGTTTTTGAGAAACTGCTTAGTGTTCTGTGAATTCATCTCACAGAGTTACATCTGTATTTCGTGGATCTCTTTGCTAGCCTTATTTCTGTCGAATCTGAGAACAGAGATTTCGGATCCCTTTGAAGACTATAGGGCCTAAGGAAATATCCTCCGATAACAAAGAGAAAGAAGGTTTCTGAGAAACTTCTTTGTGTTCTGTGAAATCATCTCACAGAGTTACAGCATTCCCCTCAAGAAGACTTTCGCTCTGACAGTTCTTGTGGAATTGGCAAAGAGATATTTGGAAGCCCATAGAGGGCTATGGTGAAAAAGGAAATATCCTCAGATGAAATCTGGAAAGAAGCTTTCTGAGAAACTGCTTAGTGTTCTGTGAATTCATCTCACAGAGTTACATCTGTATTTCGTGGATCTCTTTGCTAGCCTTATTTCTGTGGAATCTGAGAACAGATATTTCGGATCCCTTTGAAGACTATACGGCCAAAGGAAATATCCTGCGATAACAAAGAGAAAGAAGCTTTCTGAGAAAATTCTTTGTGTTCTGTGAAATCAACTCACAGAGTTACAGCTTTCCCGTCAAGAAGCCTTTCGCTAAGACAGTTCTTGTGGAATTGGCAAAGAGATATTTGGAAGCCCATAGAGGGCTATGGTGAAAAAGGAAATATCCTCAGATGAAATCTGGAAAGAAGCTTTCTGAGAAACTGCTTAGTGTTCTGTTAATTCATCTCACAGAGTTACATCTGTATTTCGTGGATCTCTTTGCTAGCCTTATTTCTGTGGAATCTGAGAACAGATACTTCGGATCCCTTTGAAGACTTTAGGGCCATAGGAAATATCCTGCGATAACAAAGAGAAAGAAGCTTTCTGAGAAACTTCTTTGTGTTCTGTGAAATCATCTCACAGAGTTACAGCTTTCCCCTCAAGAAGCCTTTCGCTAAGACAGTTCTTGTGTAACTGGCAAAGTGATATTTGGAAGCCCATAGAGGGCTATGGTGAAAAAGGAAATATCCTCAGATGAAATCTGGAAAGAAGCTTTCTGAGAAACTGCTTAGTGTTCTGTGAATTCATCTCACAGAGTTACATATGTATTTCGTGGATCTCTTTGCTAGCCTTATTTCTGTGGAATCTGAGAAAAGATATTTCGGATCCCTATGAAGATTATAGGGCCAAAGGAAATATCCTCCGATGACAAAGAGAAAGAAGCTTTCTGAGAAACTTCTTTGTGTTCTGTGAAATCATCTCACAGAGTTACAGCTTTCCCCTCAAGAAGCCTTTCGCTAAGACAGTTCTTGTGGAATTGGCAAAGTGATATTTGGAAGCCCCTAGAGGGCTAAGGTGAAAAAGGAAATATCCTCAGATGAAATCTGGAAAGAAGCTTTCTGAGAAAGTGCTTAGTGTTCTGTGAATTCATCTCACAGAGTTACATCTGTATTTCGTGGATCTCTTTGCTAGCCTTATTTCTGTGGAATCTGAAAACAGATATTTCCGATCCCTTTGAAGACTATAGGGCCAAAGGAAATATCCTGCGATAACAAAGAGAAAGAAGCTTTCTGAGAAACTTCTTTGTGTTCTGTGAAATCATCTCACCGAGTTACAGCTTTCACCTCAAGAAGCCTTTCGCTAAGACAGTTCTTGTGGAATTGGCAAAGTGATATTTGGAAGCCCATAGAGGCCTATGGTGAAAAAGGAAATATCCTCAGATGAAATCTGGAAAGAAGCTTTCTGAGAAACTGCTTAGTGTTCTGTGAATTCATCTCACAGAGTTACATCTGTATATCGTGGATCTCTTTGCTAGCCTTATTTCTGTGGAATCTGAGAACAGATATTTCGGATCCTTTGAAGACTATAGGGCCAAAGGAAATATCCTCCGATAACAAAGAGAAAGAAGCTTTCTGAGAAACTTCTTTCTGTTCTGTGAAATCATCTCACAGAGTTACAGCTTTCCCCTCAAGAAGCCTTTCGCTAAGACAGTTCTTGTGGAAATGGCAAAGTGATATTTGTAAGCCCATAGAGGGCTATGGTGAAAAAGGAAATATCCTCAGATGAAATCTGGAAAGAAGCTTTCTGAGAAACTGCTTAGTGTTCTGCGAATTCATCTCACAGAGTTACATGTGTATTTCGTGGATCTCTTTGCTAGCCTTATTTCTGTGGAATCTGAGAACAGATATTTCGGATCCCTTTGAAGACTATAGGGCCAAAGGAAATATCCTGCGATAACAAAGAGAAAGAAGCTTTCTGAGAAACTTCTTTGTGTTCTGTGAAATCAACTCACAGAGTTACAGCTTTCCCGTCAAGAAGCCTTTCGCTAAGACAGTTCTTGTGGAATTGGCAAAGAGATATTTGGAAGCCCATAGAGGGCTATGGTGAAAAAGGAAATATCCTCAGATGAAATCTGGAAAGAAGCTTTCTGAGAAACTGCTTAGTGTTCTGTTAATTCATCTCACAGAGTTACATCTGTATTTCGTGGATCTCTTTGCTAGCCTTATTTCTGAGGAATCTGAGAACAGATATTTCGGATCCCTTTGAAGACTTTAGGGCCATAGGAAATATCCTGGGATAACAAAGAGAAAGAAGCTTTCTGAGAAACTTCTTTGTGTTCTATGAAATCATCTCAAAGAGTTACAGCTTTCCCCTCAAGAAGCCTTTCGCTAAGACAGTTCTTGTGGAATTGGCAAAGTGATATTTGTAAGCCCATAGAGGGCTATGGTGAAAAAGGAAATATCCTCAGATGAAATCTGGAAAGAAGCTTTCTGAGAAACTGCTTAGTGTTCTGTGAATTCATCTCACAGATTTACAGCTGTATTTCGTGGATCTCTTTGCTAGACTTATTTCTGTGGAATCTGAGAACAGATATTTCGGATCCATTTGAAGACTATAGGGCCAAAGGAAATATCCTCCGATAACAAAGAGAAAGAAGGTTTCTGAGAAACTTCTTTGTGTTCTGTGAAATCATCTCACAGAACTACAGCATTCCCCTCAAGAAGACTTTCGCTCGGACAGTTCTTGTGGAATTGGCAAAGAGATATTTGGAAGCCCATAGAGGGCTATGGTGAAAAAGGAAATATCCTCAGATGAAATCTGGAAAGAAGCTTTCTGAGAAACTTCTTAGTGTTCTGTGAATTCATCTCACAGAGTTGCATGTGTATTTCGTGGATCTCTTTGCTAGCCTTATTTCTGTGGAATCTGAGAACAGATATTTCGGATCCCTTTGAAGACTATAGGGCCAAAGTAAATATCCTCCGATAACAAAGAGAAAGAAGCTTTCTGAGAAACTTCTTTCTGTTCTGTGAAATCATCTCACAGAGTTACAGCTTTCCCCTCAAGAAGCCTTTCGCTAAGACAGTTCTTGTGGAAATGGCAAAGTGATATTTGTAAGCCCATAGAGGGCTATGGTGAAAAAGGAAATATCCTCAGATGAAATCTGGAAAGAAGCTTTCTGAGAAACTGCTTAGTGTTCTGTGAATTCATCTCACAGAGTTACATATGTATTTCGTGGATCTCTTTGCTAGCCTTATTTCTGTCGAATCTGAGAAAAGATATTTCGGATCCCTATGAAGATTATAGGGCCAAAGGAAATATCCTCCGATGACAAAGAGAAAGAAGCTTTCTGAGAAACTTCTTTGTGTTCTGTGAAATCATCTCACAGCGTTACAGCTTTCCCCTCAAGAAGCCTTTCGCTAAGACAGTTCTTGTGGAATTGGCAAAGTGATATTTGGAAGCCCCTAGAGGGCTAAGGTGAAAAAGGAAATATCCTCAGATGAAATCTGGAAAGAAGCTTTCTGAGAAAGTGCTTAGTGTTCTGTGAATTCATCTCACAGAGTTACATCTGTATTTCGTGGATCTCTTTGCTAGCCTTATTTCTGTGGAATCTGAAAACAGATATTTCCGATCCCTTTGAAGACTATAGGGCCAAAGGAAATATCCTGCGATAACAAAGAGAAAGAAGCTTTCTGAGAAACTTCTTTGTGTTCTGTGAAATCATCTCACAGAGTTACAGCTTTCACCTCAAGAAGCCTTTCGCTAAGACAGTTCTTGTGGAATTGGCAAAGTGATATTTGGAAGCCCATAGAGGGCTATGGTGAAAAAGGAAATATCCTCAGATGAAATCTGGAAAGAAGCTTTCTGAGAAACTGCTTAGTGTTCTGTGAATTCATCTCACAGAGTTACATCTGTATTTCGTGGATCTCTTTGCTAGCCTTATTTCTGTCGAAACTGAGAACAGATATTTCGGATCCCTTTGAAGACTAAAGGGCCAAAGGAAATATCCTCCGATAACAAAGAGAAAGAAGCTTTCTGAGAAACTTCTTTGTGTTCTGTGAAATCATCTCACAGAGTTACAGCTTTCCCCTCAAGAAGCCTTTCGCTAGGACAGTTCTTGTGTAATTGGCAAAGAGATATTTGAAAGCCCATAGAGGGCTATGGTGACAAAGGAAATATCCTCAGATGAAATCTGGAAAGAAGCTTTCTGAGAAACTGCTTAGTGTTCTGTGAATTCATCTCACAGAGTTACATCTGTATTTCGTTGATCTCTTTGCTAGCCTTATTTCTGTGGAATGTGAGAACAGATATTTCGGATCCCTTTGAAGACTATAGGGTCAAAGGAAATATCCTGCGATAACAAAGAGAAAGAAGCTTTCTGAGAAACTTCTTTGTGTTCTGTGAAATCATCTCACAGAGTTACAGCTTTCCCCTCAAGAAGCCTTTCGCTAAGACAGTTCTTGTGGAATTGGCAAAGTGATATTTGGAAGCCCATAGAGGGCTATGGTGAAAAAGGAAATATCCTCAGATGAAATCTGGAAAGAAGCTTTCTGAGAAACTGCTTAGTGTTCTGTTAATTCATCTCACAGAGTTACATCTGCATTTCGTGGATCTCTTTGCTAGCCTTATTTCTGTCGAAACTGAGAACAGGTATTTCGGATCCCTTTGAAGACTAAAGGGCCAAAGGAAATATCCTCCGATAACAAAGAGAAAGAAGCTTTCTGAGAAACTTCTTTGTGTTCTGTGAAATCATCTCACAGAGTTACAGCTTTCCCCTCAAGAACCCTTTAACTGAGACAGTTCTTGTGTAATTGGCAAAGAGATATTTGGAAGCCCATAGAGGGCTATGGTGAAAAAGGAAATATCCTCAGATGAAATCTGGAAAGAAGCTTTCTGAGAATCTGCTTAGTGTTCTGTTAATTCATCTCACTGGGTTACATGTGTATATCGTGGATCTCTTTGCTAGCCTTATTTCTGTGGAATCTGAGAAAAGATATTTCGGATCCCTTTGAAGACTATAGGGCCAAAAGAAATATCCTCCGATAACAAAGAGAAAGAAGCTTTCTGAGGAACTTCTTTCTGTTCTGTGAAATCATCTCACAGAGTTACATCTTTCCCCTCAAGAAGCCTTTCGCTAAGACAGTTCTTGTGGAAATGGCAAAGTGATATTTGTAAGCCCATAGAGGGCTATGGTGAAAAAGGAAATATCCTCAGATGAAATCTGGAAAGAAGCTTTCTGAGAAACTGCTTAGTGTTCTGTGAATTCATCTCACAGAGTTACATGTGTATTTCGTGGATCTCTTTGCTAGACTTATTTCTGTGGAATCTGAGAACAGAGATTTCGGATCCCTTTGAAGACTATAGGGCCAAAGGAAATATCCTCCGATAACAAAGAGAAAGAAGGTTTCTGAGAAACTTCTTTGTGTTCTGTGAAATCATCTAACAGAGTTACAGCATTCCCCTCAAGAAGACTTTCGCTCAGACAGTTCTTGTGGAATTGGCAAAGAGATATTTGGAAGCCCATAGAGGGCTATGGTGAAAAAGGAAATATCCTCAGATGAAATCTGGAAAGAAGCTTTCTGAGAAACTTCTTAGTGTTCTGTTAATTCATCTCACAGAGTTACATGTGTATTTCGTGGATCTCTTTGCTAGCCTTATTTCTGTGGATTCTGAGAACAGATATTTCGGATCCCTTTGAAGACTATAGGGCCAAAGGAAATATCCTCCGATAACAAAGAGAAAGAAGCTTTCTGAGAAACTTCTTTCTGTTCTGTGAAATCACCTCACAGAGTTACATCTTTCCCCTCAAGAAGCCTTTCGCTAAGACAGTTCTTGTGGAAATGGCAAAGTGATATTTGGAAGCCCATAGAGGGCTATGGTGAAAAAGGAAATATCCTCAGATGAAATCTGGAAAGAAGCTTTCTGAGAAACTGCTTAGTGTTCTGTGAATTCATCTCACAGAGTTACATATGTATTTCGTGGATCTCTTTGCTAGCCTTATATCTGTGGAATCTGAGAAAAGATATTTCGGATCCGTATGAAGATTATAGGGCCAAAGGAAATATCCTCCGATGACAAAGAGAAAGAAGCTTTCTGAGAAACTTCTTTGTGTTCTGTGAAATCATCTCACAGAGTTACAGCTTTCCCCTAAAGTAGCCTTTCGCTAAGACAGTTGTTGTGGAATTGGCAAAGTGATATTTGGTAGCCCCTAGAGGGCTAAGGTGAAAAAGGAAATATCCTCTGATGAAATCTGGAAAGAAGCTTTCTGAGAAAGTGCTTAGTGTTCTGTGAATTCATCTCACAGAGTTACATCTGTATTTCGTGGATCTCTTTGCTAGCCTTATTTCTGTGGAATCTGAAAACAGATATTTCCGATCCCTTTGAAGACTATAGGGCCAAAGGAAATATCCTGCGATAACAAAGAGAAAGAAGCTTTCTGAGAAACTTCTTTGTGTTCTGTGAAATCATCTCACAGAGTTACAGCTTTCACCTCAAGAAGCCTTTCGCTAAGACAGTTCTTGTGGAATTGGCAAAGTGATATTTGGAAGCCCATTGAGGGCTATGGTGAAAAAGGAAATATCCTCAGATGAAATCTGGAAAGAAGCTTTCTGAGAAAGTGCTTAGTGTTCTGTGAATTCATCTCACAGAGTTACATCTGTATTTCGTGGATCTCTTTGCTAGCCTTATTTCTGTGGAATCTGAGAACAGATATTTCGGATCCCTTTGAAGACTATAGGGCCAAAGGACATATCCTCCGATAACAAAGAGAAAGAAGCTTTCTGAGAAACTTCTTTGTGTTCTGTGAAATCATCTCACAGAGTTACAGCTTTCCCCTCAAGAAGCCTTTTGCTAAGACAGTTCTTGTGGAATTGGCAAAGTGATACTTGGAAGCCCATAGAGGGATATGGTGAAAAAGGAAATATCCAAAGATGAAATCTGGAAAGAAGCTTTCTGAGAAACTGCTTAGTGTTCTGTTAATTCATCTCACAGGGTTACATGTGTATATCGTGGATCTCTTTGCTAGCCTTATTTCTGTGGAATCTGAGAAAAGATATTTCGGATCCCTTTGAAGACTATAGGGCCAAAGGAAATATCCTCCGATAACAAAGAGAAAGAAGCTTTCTGAGAAACTCCTTTCTGTTCTGTGAAATCATCTCACAGAGTTACAGCTTTCCTCTCAAGAAGCCTTTCGCTAAGACAGTTCTTGTGGAAATGGCAAAGTGATATTTGTAAGCCCATAGAGGGCTATGGTGAAAAAGGAAATATCCTCAGATGAAATCTGGAAAGAAGGTTTTTGAGAAACTGCTTAGTGTTCTGTGAATTCATCTCACAGAGTTACATCTGTATTTCGTGGATCTCTTTGCTAGCCTTATTTCTGTCGA
The DNA here is from genome assembly GCF_043159975.1 of Macaca nemestrina. Lineage (NCBI taxonomy): Eukaryota > Metazoa > Chordata > Mammalia > Primates > Cercopithecidae > Macaca > Macaca nemestrina. Next base: position 136,361,518 of record NC_092128.1, on the reverse strand, counting down.
ATCTGAGAACAGAGATTTCGGATCCCTTTGAAGACTATAGGGCCTAAGGAAATATCCTCCGATAACAAAGAGAAAGAAGGTTTCTGAGAAACTTCTTTGTGTTCTGTGAAATCATCTCACAGAGTTACAGCATTCCCCTCAAGAAGACTTTCGCTCTGACAGTTCTTGTGGAATTGGCAAAGAGATATTTGGAAGCCCATAGAGGGCTATGGTGAAAAAGGAAATATCCTCAGATGAAATCTGGAAAGAAGCTTTCTGAGAAACTGCTTAGTGTTCTGTGAATTCATCTCACAGAGTTACATCTGTATTTCGTGGATCTCTTTGCTAGCCTTATTTCTGTGGAATCTGAGAACAGATATTTCGGATCCCTTTGAAGACTATACGGCCAAAGGAAATATCCTGCGATAACAAAGAGAAAGAAGCTTTCTGAGAAAATTCTTTGTGTTCTGTGAAATCAACTCACAGAGTTACAGCTTTCCCGTCAAGAAGCCTTTCGCTAAGACAGTTCTTGTGGAATTGGCAAAGAGATATTTGGAAGCCCATAGAGGGCTATGGTGAAAAAGGAAATATCCTCAGATGAAATCTGGAAAGAAGCTTTCTGAGAAACTGCTTAGTGTTCTGTTAATTCATCTCACAGAGTTACATCTGTATTTCGTGGATCTCTTTGCTAGCCTTATTTCTGTGGAATCTGAGAACAGATACTTCGGATCCCTTTGAAGACTTTAGGGCCATAGGAAATATCCTGCGATAACAAAGAGAAAGAAGCTTTCTGAGAAACTTCTTTGTGTTCTGTGAAATCATCTCACAGAGTTACAGCTTTCCCCTCAAGAAGCCTTTCGCTAAGACAGTTCTTGTGTAACTGGCAAAGTGATATTTGGAAGCCCATAGAGGGCTATGGTGAAAAAGGAAATATCCTCAGATGAAATCTGGAAAGAAGCTTTCTGAGAAACTGCTTAGTGTTCTGTGAATTCATCTCACAGAGTTACATATGTATTTCGTGGATCTCTTTGCTAGCCTTATTTCTGTGGAATCTGAGAAAAGATATTTCGGATCCCTATGAAGATTATAGGGCCAAAGGAAATATCCTCCGATGACAAAGAGAAAGAAGCTTTCTGAGAAACTTCTTTGTGTTCTGTGAAATCATCTCACAGAGTTACAGCTTTCCCCTCAAGAAGCCTTTCGCTAAGACAGTTCTTGTGGAATTGGCAAAGTGATATTTGGAAGCCCCTAGAGGGCTAAGGTGAAAAAGGAAATATCCTCAGATGAAATCTGGAAAGAAGCTTTCTGAGAAAGTGCTTAGTGTTCTGTGAATTCATCTCACAGAGTTACATCTGTATTTCGTGGATCTCTTTGCTAGCCTTATTTCTGTGGAATCTGAAAACAGATATTTCCGATCCCTTTGAAGACTATAGGGCCAAAGGAAATATCCTGCGATAACAAAGAGAAAGAAGCTTTCTGAGAAACTTCTTTGTGTTCTGTGAAATCATCTCACCGAGTTACAGCTTTCACCTCAAGAAGCCTTTCGCTAAGACAGTTCTTGTGGAATTGGCAAAGTGATATTTGGAAGCCCATAGAGGCCTATGGTGAAAAAGGAAATATCCTCAGATGAAATCTGGAAAGAAGCTTTCTGAGAAACTGCTTAGTGTTCTGTGAATTCATCTCACAGAGTTACATCTGTATATCGTGTATCTCTTTGCTAGCCTTATTTCTGTGGAATCTGAGAACAGATATTTCGGATCCTTTGAAGACTATAGGGCCAAAGGAAATATCCTCCGATAACAAAGAGAAAGAAGCTTTCTGAGAAACTTCTTTCTGTTCTGTGAAATCATCTCACAGAGTTACAGCTTTCCCCTCAAGAAGCCTTTCGCTAAGACAGTTCTTGTGGAAATGGCAAAGTGATATTTGTAAGCCCATAGAGGGCTATGGTGAAAAAGGAAATATCCTCAGATGAAATCTGGAAAGAAGCTTTCTGAGAAACTGCTTAGTGTTCTGTGAATTCATCTCACAGAGTTACATGTGTATTTCGTGGATCTCTTTGCTAGCCTTATTTCTGTGGAATCTGAGAACAGATATTTCGGATCCCTTTGAAGACTATAGGGCCAAAGGAAATATCCTGCGATAACAAAGAGAAAGAAGCTTTCTGAGAAACTTCTTTGTGTTCTGTGAAATCAACTCACAGAGTTACAGCTTTCCCGTCAAGAAGCCTTTCGCTAAGACAGTTCTTGTGGAATTGGCAAAGAGATATTTGGAAGCCCATAGAGGGCTATGGTGAAAAAGGAAATATCCTCAGATGAAATCTGGAAAGAAGCTTTCTGAGAAACTGCTTAGTGTTCTGTTAATTCATCTCACAGAGTTACATCTGTATTTCGTGGATCTCTTTGCTAGCCTTATTTCTGAGGAATCTGAGAACAGATATTTCGGATCCCTTTGAAGACTTTAGGGCCATAGGAAATATCCTGGGATAACAAAGAGAAAGAAGCTTTCTGAGAAACTTCTTTGTGTTCTATGAAATCATCTCAAAGAGTTACAGCTTTCCCCTCAAGAAGCCTTTCGCTAAGACAGTTCTTGTGGAATTGGCAAAGTGATATTTGTAAGCCCATAGAGGGCTATGGTGAAAAAGGAAATATCCTCAGATGAAATCTGGAAAGAAGCTTTCTGAGAAACTGCTTAGTGTTCTGTGAATTCATCTCACAGATTTACAGCTGTATTTCGTGGATCTCTTTGCTAGACTTATTTCTGTGGAATCTGAGAACAGATATTTCGGATCCCTTTGAAGACTATAGGGCCAAAGGAAATATCCTCCGATAACAAAGAGAAAGAAGGTTTCTGAGAAACTTCTTTGTGTTCTGTGAAATCATCTCACAGAACTACAGCATTCCCCTCAAGAAGACTTTCGCTCGGACAGTTCTTGTGGAATTGGCAAAGAGATATTTGGAAGCCCATAGAGGGCTATGGTGAAAAAGGAAATATCCTCAGATGAAATCTGGAAAGAAGCTTTCTGAGAAACTTCTTAGTGTTCTGTGAATTCATCTCACAGAGTTGCATGTGTATTTCGTGGATCTCTTTGCTAGCCTTATTTCTGTGGAATCTGAGAACAGATATTTCGGATCCCTTTGAAGACTATAGGGCCAAAGTAAATATCCTCCGATAACAAAGAGAAAGAAGCTTTCTGAGAAACTTCTTTCTGTTCTGTGAAATCATCTCACAGAGTTACAGCTTTCCCCTCAAGAAGCCTTTCGCTAAGACAGTTCTTGTGGAAATGGCAAAGTGATATTTGTAAGCCCATAGAGGGCTATGGTGAAAAAGGAAATATCCTCAGATGAAATCTGGAAAGAAGCTTTCTGAGAAACTGCTTAGTGTTCTGTGAATTCATCTCACAGAGTTACATATGTATTTCGTGGATCTCTTTGCTAGCCTTATTTCTGTGGAATCTGAGAAAAGATATTTCGGATCCCTATGAAGATTATAGGGCCAAAGGAAATATCCTCCGATGACAAAGAGAAAGAAGCTTTCTGAGAAACTTCTTTGTGTTCTGTGAAATCATCTCACAGCGTTACAGCTTTCCCCTCAAGAAGCCTTTCGCTAAGACAGTTCTTGTGGAATTGGCAAAGTGATATTTGGAAGCCCCTAGAGGGCTAAGGTGAAAAAGGAAATATCCTCAGATGAAATCTGGAAAGAAGCTTTCTGAGAAAGTGCTTAGTGTTCTGTGAATTCATCTCACAGAGTTACATCTGTATTTCGTGGATCTCTTTGCTAGCCTTATTTCTGTGGAATCTGAAAACAGATATTTCCGATCCCTTTGAAGACTATAGGGCCAAAGGAAATATCCTGCGATAACAAAGAGAAAGAAGCTTTCTGAGAAACTTCTTTGTGTTCTGTGAAATCATCTCACAGAGTTACAGCTTTCACCTCAAGAAGCCTTTCGCTAAGACAGTTCTTGTGGAATTGGCAAAGTGATATTTGGAAGCCCATAGAGGGCTATGGTGAAAAAGGAAATATCCTCAGATGAAATCTGGAAAGAAGCTTTCTGAGAAACTGCTTAGTGTTCTGTGAATTCATCTCACAGAGTTACATCTGTATTTCGTGGATCTCTTTGCTAGCCTTATTTCTGTCGAAACTGAGAACAGATATTTCGGATCCCTTTGAAGACTAAAGGGCCAAAGGAAATATCCTCCGATAACAAAGAGAAAGAAGCTTTCTGAGAAACTTCTTTGTGTTCTGTGAAATCATCTCACAGAGTTACAGCTTTCCCCTCAAGAAGCCTTTCGCTAGGACAGTTCTTGTGTAATTGGCAAAGAGATATTTGAAAGCCCATAGAGGGCTATGGTGACAAAGGAAATATCCTCAGATGAAATCTGGAAAGAAGCTTTCTGAGAAACTGCTTAGTGTTCTGTGAATTCATCTCACAGAGTTACATCTGTATTTCGTTGATCTCTTTGCTAGCCTTATTTCTGTGGAATGTGAGAACAGATATTTCGGATCCCTTTGAAGACTATAGGGTCAAAGGAAATATCCTGCGATAACAAAGAGAAAGAAGCTTTCTGAGAAACTTCTTTGTGTTCTGTGAAATCATCTCACAGAGTTACAGCTTTCCCCTCAAGAAGCCTTTCGCTAAGACAGTTCTTGTGGAATTGGCAAAGTGATATTTGGAAGCCCATAGAGGGCTATGGTGAAAAAGGAAATATCCTCAGATGAAATCTGGAAAGAAGCTTTCTGAGAAACTGCTTAGTGTTCTGTTAATTCATCTCACAGAGTTACATCTGCATTTCGTGGATCTCTTTGCTAGCCTTATTTCTGTCGAAACTGAGAACAGGTATTTCGGATCCCTTTGAAGACTAAAGGGCCAAAGGAAATATCCTCCGATAACAAAGAGAAAGAAGCTTTCTGAGAAACTTCTTTGTGTTCTGTGAAATCATCTCACAGAGTTACAGCTTTCCCCTCAAGAACCCTTTAACTGAGACAGTTCTTGTGTAATTGGCAAAGAGATATTTGGAAGCCCATAGAGGGCTATGGTGAAAAAGGAAATATCCTCAGATGAAATCTGGAAAGAAGCTTTCTGAGAATCTGCTTAGTGTTCTGTTAATTCATCTCACTGGGTTACATGTGTATATCGTGGATCTCTTTGCTAGCCTTATTTCTGTGGAATCTGAGAAAAGATATTTCGGATCCCTTTGAAGACTATAGGGCCAAAAGAAATATCCTCCGATAACAAAGAGAAAGAAGCTTTCTGAGGAACTTCTTTCTGTTCTGTGAAATCATCTCACAGAGTTACATCTTTCCCCTCAAGAAGCCTTTCGCTAAGACAGTTCTTGTGGAAATGGCAAAGTGATATTTGTAAGCCCATAGAGGGCTATGGTGAAAAAGGAAATATCCTCAGATGAAATCTGGAAAGAAGCTTTCTGAGAAACTGCTTAGTGTTCTGTGAATTCATCTCACAGAGTTACATGTGTATTTCGTGGATCTCTTTGCTAGACTTATTTCTGTGGAATCTGAGAACAGAGATTTCGGATCCCTTTGAAGACTATAGGGCCAAAGGAAATATCCTCCGATAACAAAGAGAAAGAAGGTTTCTGAGAAACTTCTTTGTGTTCTGTGAAATCATCTAACAGAGTTACAGCATTCCCCTCAAGAAGACTTTCGCTCAGACAGTTCTTGTGGAATTGGCAAAGAGATATTTGGAAGCCCATAGAGGGCTATGGTGAAAAAGGAAATATCCTCAGATGAAATCTGGAAAGAAGCTTTCTGAGAAACTTCTTAGTGTTCTGTTAATTCATCTCACAGAGTTACATGTGTATTTCGTGGATCTCTTTGCTAGCCTTATTTCTGTGGATTCTGAGAACAGATATTTCGGATCCCTTTGAAGACTATAGGGCCAAAGGAAATATCCTCCGATAACAAAGAGAAAGAAGCTTTCTGAGAAACTTCTTTCTGTTCTGTGAAATCACCTCACAGAGTTACATCTTTCCCCTCAAGAAGCCTTTCGCTAAGACAGTTCTTGTGGAAATGGCAAAGTGATATTTGGAAGCCCATAGAGGGCTATGGTGAAAAAGGAAATATCCTCAGATGAAATCTGGAAAGAAGCTTTCTGAGAAACTGCTTAGTGTTCTGTGAATTCATCTCACAGAGTTACATATGTATTTCGTGGATCTCTTTGCTAGCCTTATATCTGTGGAATCTGAGAAAAGATATTTCGGATCCGTATGAAGATTATAGGGCCAAAGGAAATATCCTCCGATGACAAAGAGAAAGAAGCTTTCTGAGAAACTTCTTTGTGTTCTGTGAAATCATCTGACAGAGTTACAGCTTTCCCCTAAAGTAGCCTTTCGCTAAGACAGTTGTTGTGGAATTGGCAAAGTGATATTTGGTAGCCCCTAGAGGGCTAAGGTGAAAAAGGAAATATCCTCTGATGAAATCTGGAAAGAAGCTTTCTGAGAAAGTGCTTAGTGTTCTGTGAATTCATCTCACAGAGTTACATCTGTATTTCGTGGATCTCTTTGCTAGCCTTATTTCTGTGGAATCTGAAAACAGATATTTCCGATCCCTTTGAAGACTATAGGGCCAAAGGAAATATCCTGCGATAACAAAGAGAAAGAAGCTTTCTGAGAAACTTCTTTGTGTTCTGTGAAATCATCTCACAGAGTTACAGCTTTCACCTCAAGAAGCCTTTCGCTAAGACAGTTCTTGTGGAATTGGCAAAGTGATATTTGGAAGCCCATAGAGGGCTATGGTGAAAAAGGAAATATCCTCAGATGAAATCTGGAAAGAAGCTTTCTGAGAAACTGCTTAGTGTTCTGTGAATTCATCTCACAGAGTTACATCTGTATTTCGTGGATCTCTTTGCTAGCCTTATTTCTGTCGAAACTGAGAACAGATATTTCGGATCCCTTTGAAGACTATAGGGCCAAAGGAAATATCCTGCGATAACAAAGAGAAAGAAGCTTTCTGAGAAACTTCTTTGTGTTCTGTGAAATCATCTCACAGAGTTACAGCATTCCCCTCAAGAAGCCTTTCGCTCAGACAGTTCTTGTGGAATTGGCAAAGAGATATTTGGAAGCCCTTAGAGGGCTATGGTGGAAAAGGAAATATCCTCAGATGAAATCTGGAAAGAAGCTTTCTGAGAAAGTGCTTAGTGTTCTGTGAATTCATCTCACAGACTTACATGTGTATTTCGTGGATCTCTTTGCTAGCCTTATTTCTGTGGAATCTGAGAAAAGATATTTCGGATCCCTATGAAGACTATAGGGCCAAAGGAAATATCCTCCGATAACAAAGAGAAAGAAGCTTTCTGAGAAACTTCTTTGTGTTCTGTGAAATCATCTCACAGAGTTACAGCTTTCCCCTCAAGAAGCCTTTCGCTAAGACAGTTCTTGTGTAATTGGCAAAGAGATATTTGGAAGCCCATTGAGGGCTATGGTGAAAAAGGAAATACCCTCAGATGAAATCTGGAAAGAAGCTTTCTGAGAAACTGCTTAGTTTTCTGTGAATTCATCTCACAGAGTTACATCTGTATTTCGTGGATCTCTTTGCTAGCCTTATTTCTGTGGAATGTGAGAACAGATATTTCGGATCCCTTTGAAGACTATAGGGCCAAAGGAAATATCCTGCGATAACATAGAGAAAGAAGCTTTCTGAGAAACTTCTTTGTGTTCTGTGAAATCATTTCACAGAGTTACAGCTTTCCCCTCAAGAAGCCTTTCGCTAAGACAGTTCTTTTGGAATTGGCAAAGTGATATTTGGAAGCCCATAGAGGGCTATGGTGAAAAAGGAAATATCCTCAGATGAAATCTGGAAAGAAGCTTTCTGAGAAACTGCTTAGTGTTCTGTGAATTCATCTCACAGAGTTACATGTGTATTTCGTGGATCTCTTTGCTAGCCTTATTTCTGTGGAATCTGAGAACAGATATTTCGGATCCTTTGAAGACTATAGGGCCAAAGGAAATATCCTCCGATAACAAAGAGAAAGAAGCTTTCTGAGAAACTTCTTTCTGTTCTGTGAAATCATCTCACAGAGTTACAGCTTTCCCCTCAAGAAGCCTTTCGCTAAGACAGTTCTTGTGGAAATGGCAAAGTGATATTTGCAAGCCCATAGAGGGCTATGGTGAAAAAGGAAATATCCTCAGATGAAATCTGGAAAGAAGCTTTCTGAGAAACTGCTTAGTGTTCTGTGAATTCATCTCACAGAGTTACATCTGTATTTCGTGGATCTCTTTGCTAGCCTTATTTCTGTGGAATCTGAGAACAGATATTTCGGATCCCTTTGAAGACTATACGGCCAAAGGAAATATCCTGCGATAACAAAGAGAAAGAAGCTTTCTGAGAAACTTCTTTGTGTTCTGTGAAATCAACTCACAGAGTTACAGCTTTCCCATCAAGAAGCCTTTCGCTAAGACAGTTCTTGTGGAATTGGCAAAGAGATATTTGGAAGCCCATAGAGGGCTATGGTGAAAAAGGAAATATCCTCAGATGAAATCTGGAAAGAAGCTTTCTGAGAAACTGCTTAGTGTTCTGTTAATTCATCTCACAGAGTTACATCTGTATTTCGTGGATCTCTTTGCTAGCCTTATTTCTGTGGAATCTGAGAACAGATACTTCGGATCCCTTTGAAGACTTTAGGGCCATAGGAAATATCCTGCGATAACAAAGAGAAAGAAGCTTTCTGAGAAACTTCTTTGTGTTCTGTGAAATCATCTCACAGAGTTACAGCTTTCCCCTCAAGAAGCCTTTCGCTAAGACAGTTCTTGTGTAACTGGCAAAGTGATATTTGGAAGCCCATAGAGGGCTATGGTGAAAAAGGAAATATCCTCAGATGAAATCTGGAAAGAAGCTTTCTGAGAAACTGCTTAGTGTTCTGTGAATTCATCTCACAGATTTACAGCTGTATTTCGTGGATCTCTTTGCTAGCCTTATTTCTGTGGAATCTGAGAACAGAGATTTCGGATCCCTTTGAAGACTATAGGGCCAAAGGAAATATCCTCCGATAACAAAGAGAAAGAAGGTTTCTGAGAAACTTCTTTGTGTTCTGTGAAATCATCTCACAGAGTTACAGCATTCCCCTCAAGAAGACTTTCGCTCAGACAGTTCTTGTGGAATTGGCAAAGAGATATTTGGAAGCCCATAGAGGGCTATGGTGAAAAAGGAAATATCCTCAGATGAAATCTGGAAAGAAGCTTTCTGAGAAACTTCTTAGTGTTCTGTTAATTCATCTCACAGAGTTACATGTGTATTTCGTGGATCTCTTTGCTAGCCTTATTTCTGTGGAATCTGAGAACAGATATTTCGGATCCCTTTGAAGACTATAGGGCCAAAGGAAATATCCTCCGATAACAAAGAGAAAGAAGCTTTCTGAGAAACTTCTTTCTGTTCTGTGAAATCACCTCACAGAGTTACAGCTTTCCCCTCAAGAAGCCTTTCGCTAAGACAGTTCTTGTGGAAATGGCAAAGTGATATTTGTAAGCCCATAGAGGGCTATGGTGAAAAAGGAAATATCCTCAGATGAAATCTGGAAAGAAGCTTTCTGAGAAACTGCTTAGTGTTCTGTTAATTCATCTCACAGAGTTACATCTGTATTTCGTGGATCTCTTTGCTAGCCTTATTTCTGTGGAATCTGAGAACAGATACTTCGGATCCCTTTGAAGACTTTAGGGCCATAGGAAATATCCTGCGATAACAAAGAGAAAGAAGCTTTCTGAGAAACTTCTTTGTGTTCTGTGAAATCATCTCACAGAGTTACAGCTTTCCCCTCAAGAAGCCTTTCGCTAAGACAGTTCTTGTGTAACTGGCAAAGTGATATTTGGAAGCCCATAGAGGGCTATGGTGAAAAAGGAAATATCCTCAGATGAAATCTGGAAAGAAGCTTTCTGAGAAACTGCTTAGTGTTCTGTGAATTCATCTCACAGATTTACAGCTGTATTTCGTGGATCTTTTTGCTAGCCTTATTTCTGTGGAATCTGAGAACAGAGATTTCGGATCCCTTTGAAGACTATAGGGCCAAAGGAAATATCCTCCGATAACAAAGAGAAAGAAGGTTTCTGAGAAACTTCTTTGTGTTCTGTGAAATCATCTCACAGAGTTACAGCATTCCCCTCAAGAAGACTTTCGCTCAGACAGTTCTTGTGGAATTGGCAAAGAGATATTTGGAAGCCCATAGAGGGCTATGGTGAAAAAGGAAATATCCTCAGATGAAATCTGGAAAGAAGCTTTCTGGAAACTTCTTAGTGTTCTGTTAATTCATCTCACAGAGTTACATGTGTATTTCGTGGATCTCTTTGCTAGCCTTATTTCTGTGGAATCTGAGAACAGAGATTTCGGATCCCTTTGAAGACTATAGGGCCAAAGGAAATATCCTCCGATAACAAAGAGAAAGAAGCTTTCTGAGAAACTTCTTTCTGTTCTGTGAAATCACCTCACAGAGTTACAGCTTTCCCCTCAAGAAGCCTTTCGCTAAGACAGTTCTTGTGGAAATGGCAAAGTGATATTTGTAAGCCCATAGAGGGCTATGGTGAAAAAGGAAATATCCTCAGATGAAATCTGGAAAGAAGCTTTCTGAGAAACTGCTTAGTGTTCTGTGAATTCATCTCACAGAGTTACATATGTATTTCGTGGATCTCTTTGCTAGCCTTATTTCTGTGGAATCTGAGAAAAGATATTTCAGATCCCTATGAAGATTATAGGGCCAAAGGAAATATCCTCCGATGACAAAGAGAAAGAAGCTTTCTGAGAAACTTCTTTGTGTTCTGTGAAATCATCTCACAGAGTTACAGCTTTCCCCTCAAGAAGCCTTTCGCTAAGACAGTTCTTGTGGAATTGGCAAAGTGATATTTGGAAGCCCCTAAAGGGCTAAGGTGAAAAAGGAAATATCCTCAGATGAAATCTGGAAAGAAGCTTTCTGAGAAAGTGCTTAGTGTTCTGTGAATTCATCTCACAGAGTTACATCTGTATTTCGTGGATCTCTTTGCTAGCCTTATTTCTGTGGAATCTGAAAACAGATATTTCCGATCCCTTTGAAGACTATAGGGCCAAAGGAAATATCCTGCGATAACAAAGAGAAAGAAGCTTTCTGAGAAACTTCTTTGTGTTCTGTGAAATCATCTCACAGAGTTACAGCTTTCACCTCAAGAAGCCTTTCGCTAAGACAGTTCTTGTGGAATTGGCAAAGTGATATTTGGAAGCCCATAGAGGCCTATGGTGAAAAAGGAAATATCCTCAGATGAAATCTGGAAAGAAGCTTTCTGAGAAACTGCTTAGTGTTCTGTGAATTCATCTCACAGAGTTACATCTGTATATCGTGGATCTCTTTGCTAGCCTTATTTCTGTGGAATCTGAGAACAGATATTTCGGATCCTTTGAAGACTATAGGGCCAAAGGAAATATCCTCCGATAACAAAGAGAAAGAAGCTTTCTGAGAAACTTCTTTCTGTTCTGTGAAATCATCTCACAGAGTTACAGCTTTCCCCTCAAGAAGCCTTTCGCTAAGACAGTTCTTGTGGAAATGGCAAAGTGATATTTGTAAGCCCATAGAGGGCTATGGTGAAAAAGGAAATATCCTCAGATGAAATCTGGAAAGAAGCTTTCTGAGAAACTGCTTAGTGTTCTGTGAATTCATCTCACAGAGTTACATGTGTATTTCGTGGATCTCTTTGCTAGCCTTATTTCTGTGGAATCTGAGAACAGATATTTCGGATCCCTTTGAAGACTATAGGGCCAAAGGAAATATCCTGCGATAACAAAGAGAAAGAAGCTTTCTGAGAAACTTCTTTGTGTTCTGTGAAATCAACTCACAGAGTTACAGCTTTCCCGTCAAGAAGCCTTTCGCTAAGACAGTTCTTGTGGAATTGGCAAAGAGATATTTGGAAGCCCATAGAGGGCTATGGTGACAAAGGAAATATCCTCAGATGAAATCTGGAAAGAAGCTTTCTGAGAAACTGCTTAGTGTTCTGTTAATTCATCTCACAGAGTTACATCTGTATTTCGTGGATCTCTTTGCTAGCCTTATTTCTGAGGAATCTGAGAACAGATATTTCGGATCCCTTTGAAGACTTTAGGGCCATAGGAAATATCCTGGGATAACAAAGAGAAAGAAGCTTTCTGAGAAACTTCTTTGGGTTCTATGAAATCATCTCACAGAGTTACAGCTTTCCCCTCAAGAAGCCTTTCGCTAAGACAGTTCTTGTGGAATTGGCAAAGTGATATTTGGAAGCCCATAGAGGGCTATGGTGAAAAAGGAAATATCCTCAGATGAAATCTGGAAAGAAGCTTTCTGAGAAACTGCTTAGTGTTCTGTGAATTCATCTCACAGATTTACAGCTGTATTTCGTGGATCTCTTTGCTAGACTTATTTCTGTGGAATCTGAGAACAGAGATTTCGGATCCCTTTGAAGACTATAGGGCCAAAGGAAATATCCTGCGATAACAAAGAGAAAGAAGGTTTCTGAGAAACTTCTTTGTGTTCTGTGAAATCATCTCACAGAACTACAGCATTCCCCTCAAGAAGACTTTCGCTCGGACAGTTCTTGTGGAATTGGCAAAGAGATATTTGGAAGCCCATAGAGGGCTATGGTGAAAAAGGAAATATCCTCAGATGAAATCTGGAAAGAAGCTTTCTGAGAAACTTCTTAGTGTTCTGTGAATTCATCTCACAGAGTTGCATGTGTATTTCGTGGATCTCTTTGCTAGCCTTATTTCTGTGTAATCTGAGAACAGATATTTCGGATCCCTTTGAAGACTATAGGGCCAAAGTAAATATCCTCCGATAACAAAGAGAAAGAAGCTTTCTGAGAAACTTCTTTCTGTTCTGTGAAATCATCTCACAGAGTTACAGCTTTCCCCTCAAGAAGCCTTTCGCTAAGACAGTTCTTGTGGAAATGGCAAAGTGATATTTGTAAGCCCATAGAGGGCTATGGTGAAAAAGGAAATATCCTCAGATGAAATCTGGAAAGAAGCTTTCTGAGAAACTGCTTAGTGTTCTGTGAATTCATCTCACAGAGTTACATATGTATTTCGTGGATCTCTTTGCTAGCCTTATTTCTGTGGAATCTGAGAAAAGATATTTCGGATCCCTATGAAGATTATAGGGCCAAAGGAATTATCCTCCGATGACAAAGAGAAAGAAGCTTTCTGAGAAACTTCTTTGTGTTCTGTGAAATCATCTCACAGAGTTACAGCTTTCCCCTCAAGAAGCCTTTCGCTAAGACAGTTCTTGTGGAATTGGCAAAGTGATATTTGGAAGCCCCTAGAGGGCTAAGGTGAAAAAGGAAATATCCTCAGATGAAATCTGGAAAGAAGCTTTCTGAGAAAGTGCTTAGTGTTCTGTGAATTCATCTCACAGAGTTACATCTGTATTTCGTGGATCTCTTTGCTAGCCTTATTTCTGTGCAATCTGAAAACAGATATTTCCGATCCCTTTGAAGACTATAGGGCCAAAGGAAATATCCTGCGATAACAAAGAGAAAGAAGCTTTCTGAGAAACTTCTTTGTGTTCTGTGAAATCATCTCACAGAGTTACAGCTTTCACCTCAAGAAGCCTTTCGCTAAGACAGTTCTTGTGGAATTGGCAAAGAGATATTTGAAAGCCCATAGAGGGCTATGGTGACAAAGGAAATATCCTCAGATGAAATCTGGAAAGAAGCTTTCTGAGAAACTGCTTAGTGTTCTGTGAATTCATCTCACAGAGTTACATCTGTATTTCGTTGATCTCTTTGCTAGCCTTATTTCTGTGGAATGTGAGAACAGATATTTCGGACCCCTTTGAAGACTATAGGGTCAAAGGAAATATCCTGCGATAACAAAGAGAAAGAAGCTTTCTGAGAAACTTCTTTGTGTTCTGTGAAATCATCTCACAGAGTTACAGCTTTCCCCTCAAGAAGCCTTTCGCTAAGACAGTTCTTGTGGAATTGACAAAGTGATATTTGGAAGCCCATAGAGGGCTATGGTGAAAAAGGAAATATCCTCAGATGAAATCTGGAAAGAAGCTTTCTGAGAAACTGCTTAGTGTTCTGTTAATTCATCTCACAGAGTTACATCTGCATTTCGTGGATCTCTTTGCTAGCCTTATTTCTGTCGAAACTGAGAACAGGTATTTCGGATCCCTTTGAAGACTAAAGGGCCAAAGGAAATATCCTCCGATAACAAAGAGAAAGAAGCTTTCTGAGAAACTTCTTTGTGTTCTGTGAAATCATCTCACAGAGTTACAGCTTTCCCCTCAAGAACCCTTTAACTGAGACAGTTCTTGTGTAATTGGCAAAGAGATATTTGGAAGCCCATAGAGGGCTATGGTGAAAAAGGAAATATCCTCAGATGAAATCTGGAAAGAAGCTTTCTGAGAATCTGCTTAGTGTTCTGTTAATTCATCTCACAGGGTTACATGTGTATATCGTGGATCTCTTTGCTAGCCTTATTTCTGTGGAATCTGAGAAAAGATATTTCGGATCCCTTTGAAGACTCTAGGGCCAAAGGAAATATCCTCCGATAACAAAGAGAAAGAAGCTTTCTGAGGAACTTCTTTCTGTTCTGTGAAATCATCTCACAGAGTTACATCTTTCCCCTCAAGAAGCCTTTCGCTAAGACAGTTCTTGTGGAAATGGCAAAGTGATATTTGTAAGCCCATAGAGGGCTATGGTGAAAAAGGAAATATCCTCAGATGAAATCTGGAAAGAAGCTTTCTGAGAAACTGCTTAGTGTTCTGTGAATTCATCTCACAGAGTTACATGTGTATTTCGTGGATCTCTTTGCTAGACTTATTTCTGTGGAATCTGAGAACAGAGATTTCGGATCCCTTTGAAGACTATAGGGCCAAAGGAAATATCCTCCGATAACAAAGAGAAAGAAGGTTTCTGAGAAACTTCTTTGTGTTCTGTGAAATCATCTAACAGAGTTACAGCATTCCCCTCAAGAAGACTTTCGCTCAGACAGTTCTTGTGGAATTGGCAAAGAGATATTTGGAAGCCCATAGAGGGCTATGGTGAAAAAGGAAATATCCTCAGATGAAATCTGGAAAGAAGCTTTCTGAGAAACTTCTTAGTGTTCTGTTAATTCATCTCACAGAGTTACATGTGTATTTCGTGGATCTCTTTGCTAGCCTTATTTCTGTGGATTCTGAGAACAGATATTTCGGATCCCTTTGAAGACTATAGGGCCAAAGGAAATATCCTCCGATAACAAAGAGAAAGAAGCTTTCTGAGAAACTTCTTTCTGTTCTGTGAAATCATCTCACAGAGTTACATCTTTCCCCTCAAGAAGCCTTTCGCTAAGACAGTTCTTGTGGAAATGGCAAAGTGATATTTGGAAGCCCATAGAGGGCTATGGTGAAAAAGGAAATATCCTCAGATGAAATCTGGAAAGAAGCTTTCTGAGAAACTGCTTAGTGTTCTGTGAATTCATCTCACAGAGTTACATATGTATTTCGTGGATCTCTTTGCTAGCCTTATATCTGTGGAATCTGAGAAAAGATATTTCGGATCCCTATGAAGATTATAGGGCCAAAGGAAATATCCTCCGATGACAAAGAGAAAGAAGCTTTCTGAGAAACTTCTTTGTGTTCTGTGAAATCATCTCACAGAGTTACAGCTTTCCCCTCAAGAAGCCTTTCGCTAAGACAGTTGTTGTGGAATTGGCAAAGTGATATTTGGTAGCCCCTAGAGGGCTAAGGTGAAAAAGGAAATACCCTCAGATGAAATCTGGAAAGAAGCTTTCTGAGAAAGTGCTTAGTGTTCTGTGAATTCATCTCACAGAGTTACATCTGTATTTCGTGGATCTCTTTGCTAGCCTTATTTCTGTGGAATCTGAAAACAGATATTTCCGATCCCTTTGAAGACTATAGGGCCAAAGGAAATATCCTGCGATAGCAAAGAGAAAGAAGCTTTCTGAGAAACTTCTTTGTGTTCTGTGAAATCATCTCACAGAGTTACAGCTTTCACCTCAAGAAGCCTTTCGCTAAGACAGTTCTTGTGGAATTGGCAAAGTGATATTTGGAAGCCCATAGAGGGCTATGGTGACAAAGGAAATATCCTCAGATGAAATCTGGAAAGAAGCTTTCTGAGAAACTGCTTAGTGTTCTGTGAATTCATCTCACAGAGTTACATCTGTATTTCGTGGATCTCTTTGCTAGCCTTATTTCTGTCGAAACTGAGAACAGATATTTCGGATCCCTTTGAAGACTAAAGGGCCAAAGGAAATATCCTCCGATAACAAAGAGAAAGAAGCTTTCTGAGAAACTTCTTTGTGTTCTGTGAAATCATCTCACAGAGTTACAGCTTTCCCCTCAAGAAGCCTTTCGCTAGGACAGTTCTTGTGTAATTGGCAAAGAGATATTTGAAAGCCCATAGAGGGCTATGGTGACAAAGGAAATATCCTCAGATGAAATCTGGAAAGAAGCTTTCTGAGAAACTGCTTAGTGTTCTGTGAATTCATCTAACAGAGTTACATCTGTATTTCATTGATCTCTTCGCTAGCCTTATTTCTGTGGAATGTGAGAACAGATATTTCGGACCCCTTTGAAGACTATAGGGTCAAAGGAAATATCCTGCGATAACAAAGAGAAAGAAGCTTTCTGAGAAACTTCTTTGTGTTCTGTGAAATCATCTCACAGAGTTACAGCTTTCCCCTCAAGAAGCCTTTCGCTAAGACAGTTCTTGTGGAATTGGCAAAGTGATATTTGGAAGACCATAGAGGGCTATGGTGAAAAAGGAAATATCCTCAGATGAAATCTGGAAAGAAGCTTTCTGAGAATCTGCTTAGTGTTCTGTTAATTCATCTCACAGGGTTACATGTGTATATCGTGGATCTCTTTGCTAGCCTTATTTCTGTGGAATCTGAGAAAAGATATTTCGGATCCCTTTGAAGACTATAGGGCCAAAGGAAATATCCTCCGATAACAAAGAGAAAGAAGCTTTCTGAGGAACTTCTTTCTGTTCTGTGAAATCATCTCACAGAGTTACATCTTTCCCCTCAAGAAGCCTTTCGCTAAGACAGTTCTTGTGGAAATGGCAAAGTGATATTTGTAAGCCCATAGAGGGCTATGGTGAAAAAGGAAATATCCTCAGATGAAATCTGGAAAGAAGCTTTCTGAGAAACTGCTTAGTGTTCTGTGAATTCATCTCACAGAGTTACATGTGTATTTCGTGGATCTCTTTGCTAGACTTATTTCTGTGGAATCTGAGAACAGAGATTTCGGATCCCTTTGAAGACTATAGGGCCAAAGGAAATATCCTCCGATAACAAAGAGAAAGAAGGTTTCTGAGAAACTTCTTTGTGTTCTGTGAAATCATCTAACAGAGTTACAGCATTCCCCTCAAGAAGACTTTCGCTCAGACAGTTCTTGTGGAATTGGCAAAGAGATATTTGGAAGCCCATAGAGGGCTATGGTGAAAAAGGAAATATCCTCAGATGAAATCTGGAAAGAAGCTTTCTGAGAAACTTCTTAGTGTTCTGTTAATTCATCTCACAGAGTTACATGTGTATTTCGTGGATCTCTTTGCTAGCCTTATTTCTGTGGATTCTGAGAACAGATATTTCGGATCCCTTTGAAGACTATAGGGCCAAAGGAAATATCCTCCGATAACAAAGAGAAAGAAGCTTTCTGAGAAACTTCTTTCTGTTCTGTGAAATCATCTCACAGAGTTACATCTTTCCCCTCAAGAAGCCTTTCGCTAAGACAGTTCTTGTGGAAATGGCAAAGTGATATTTGGAAGCCCATAGAGGGCTATGGTGAAAAAGGAAATATCCTCAGATGAAATCTGGAAAGAAGCTTTCTGAGAAACTGCTTAGTGTTCTGTGAATTCATCTCACAGAGTTACATATGTATTTCGTGGATCTCTTTGCTAGCCTTATATCTGTGGAATCTGAGAAAAGATATTTCGGATCCCTATGAAGATTATAGGGCCAAAGGAAATATCCTCCGATGACAAAGAGAAAGAAGCTTTCTGAGAAACTTCTTTGTGTTCTGTGAAATCATCTCACAGAGTTACAGCTTTCCCCTCAAGAAGCCTTTCGCTAAGACAGTTGTTGTGGAATTGGCAAAGTGATATTTGGTAGCCCCTAGAGGGCTAAGGTGAAAAAGGAAATACCCTCAGATGAAATCTGGAAAGAAGCTTTCTGAGAAAGTGCTTAGTGTTCTGTGAATTCATCTCACAGAGTTACATCTGTATTTCGTGGATCTCTTTGCTAGCCTTATTTCTGTGGAATCTGAAAACAGATATTTCCGATCCCTTTGAAGACTATAGGGCCAAAGGAAATATCCTGCGATAGCAAAGAGAAAGAAGCTTTCTGAGAAACTTCTTTGTGTTCTGTGAAATCATCTCACAGAGTTACAGCTTTCACCTCAAGAAGCCTTTCGCTAAGACAGTTCTTGTGGAATTGGCAAAGTGATATTTGGAAGCCCATAGAGGGCTATGGTGACAAAGGAAATATCCTCAGATGAAATCTGGAAAGAAGCTTTCTGAGAAACTGCTTAGTGTTCTGTGAATTCATCTCACAGAGTTACATCTGTATTTCGTGGATCTCTTTGCTAGCCTTATTTCTGTCGAAACTGAGAACAGATATTTCGGATCCCTTTGAAGACTAAAGGGCCAAAGGAAATATCCTCCGATAACAAAGAGAAAGAAGCTTTCTGAGAAACTTCTTTGTGTTCTGTGAAATCATCTCACAGAGTTACAGCTTTCCCCTCAAGAAGCCTTTCGCTAGGACAGTTCTTGTGTAATTGGCAAAGAGATATTTGAAAGCCCATAGAGGGCTATGGTGACAAAGGAAATATCCTCAGATGAAATCTGGAAAGATGCTTTCTGAGAAACTGCTTAGTGTTCTGTGAATTCATCTAACAGAGTTACATCTGTATTTCATTGATCTCTTCGCTAGCCTTATTTCTGTGGAATGTGAGAACAGATATTTCGGACCCCTTTGAAGACTATAGGGTCAAAGGAAATATCCTGCGATAACAAAGAGAAAGAAGCTTTCTGAGAAACTTCTTTGTGTTCTGTGAAATCATCTCACAGAGTTACAGCTTTCCCCTCAAGAAGCCTTTCGCTAAGACAGTTCTTGTGGAATTGGCAAAGTGATATTTGGAAGCCCATAGAGGGCTATGGTGAAAAAGGAAATATCCTCAGATGAAATCTGGAAAGAAGCTTTCTGAGAAACTGCTTAGTGTTCTGTTAATTCATCTCACAGAGTTACATCTGCATTTCGTGGATCTCTTTGCTAGCCTTATTTCTGTCGAAACTGAGAACAGGTATTTCGGATCCCTTTGAAGACTAAAGGGCCAAAGGAAATATCCTCCGATAACAAAGAGAAAGAAGCTTTCTGAGAAACTTCTTTGTGTTCTGTGAAATCATCTCACAGAGTTACAGCTTTCCCCTCAAGAACCCTTTAACTGAGACAGTTCTTGTGTAATTGGCAAAGAGATATTTGGAAGCCCATAGAGGGCTATGGTGAAAAAGGAAATATCCTCAGATGAAATCTGGAAAGAAGCTTTCTGAGAATCTGCTTAGTGTTCTGTTAATTCATCTCACAGGGTTACATGTGTATATCGTGGATCTCTTTGCCAGCCTTATTTCTGTGGAATCTGAGAAAAGATATTTCGGATCCCTTTGAAGACTATAGGGCCAAAGGAAATATCCTCCGATAACAAAGAGAAAGAAGCTTTCTGAGGAACTTCTTTCTGTTCTGTGAAATCATCTCACAGAGTTACATCTTTCCCCTCAAGAAGCCTTTCGCTAAGACAGTTCTTGTGGAAATGGCAAAGTGATATTTGTAAGCCCATAGAGGGCTATGGTGAAAAAGGAAATATCCTCAGATGAAATCTGGAAAGAAGCTTTCTGAGAAACTGCTTAGTGTTCTGTGAATTCATCTCACAGAGTTACATGTGTATTTCGTGGATCTCTTTGCTAGACTTATTTCTGTGGAATCTGAGAACAGAGATTTCGGATCCCTTTGAAGACTATAGGGCCAAAGGAAATATCCTCCGATAACAAAGAGAAAGAAGGTTTCTGAGAAACTTCTTTGTGTTCTCTGAAATCATCTAACAGAGTTACAGCATTCCCCTCAAGAAGACTTTCGCTCAGACAGTTCTTGTGGAATTGGCAAAGAGATATTTGGAAGCCCATAGAGGGCTATGGTGAAAAAGGAAATATCCTCAGATGAAATCTGGAAAGAAGCTTTCTGAGAAACTTCTTAGTGTTCTGTTAATTCATCTCACAGAGTTACATGTGTATTTCGTGGATCTCTTTGCTAGCCTTATTTCTGTGGATTCTGAGAACAGATATTTCCGATCCCTTTGAAGACTATAGGGAAAAAGGAAATATCCTCCGATAACAAAGAGAAAGAAGCTTTCTGAGAAACTTCTTTCTGTTCTGTGAAATCATCTCACAGAGTTACATCTTTCCCCTCAAGAAGCCTTTCGCTAAGACAGTTCTTGTGGAAATGGCAAAGTGATATTTGGAAGCCCATAGAGGGCTATGGTGAAAAAGGAAATATCCTCAGATGAAATCTGGAAAGAAGCTTTCTGAGAAACTGCTTAGTGTTCTGTGAATTCATCTCACAGAGTTACATATGTATTTCGTGGATCTCTTTGCTAGCCTTATATCTGTGGAATCTGAGAAAAGATATTTCGGATCCCTATGAAGATTATAGGGCCAAAGGAAATATCCTCCGATGACAAAGAGAAAGAAGCTTTCTGAGAAACTTCTTTGTGTTCTGTGAAATCATCTCACAGAGTTACAGCTTTCCCCTCAAGAAGCCTTTCGCTAAGACAGTTGTTGTGGAATTGGCAAAGTGATATTTGGTAGCCCCTAGAGGGCTAAGGTGAAAAAGGAAATATCCTCAGATGAAATCTGGAAAGAAGCTTTCTGAGAAAGTGCTTAGTGTTCTGTGAATTCATCTCACAGAGTTACATCTGTATTTCGTGGATCTCTTTGCTAGCCTTATTTCTGTGGAATCTGAAAACAGATATTTCCGATCCCTTTGAAGACTATAGGGCCAAAGGAAATATCCTGCGATAACAAAGAGAAAGAAGCTTTCTGAGAAACTTCTTTGTGTTCTGTGAAATCATCTCACAGAGTTACAGCTTTCACCTCAAGAAGCCTTTCGCTAAGACAGTTCTTGTGGAATTGGCAAAGTGATATTTGGAAGCCCATAGAGGGCTATGGTGAAAAAGGAAATATCCTCAGATGAAATCTGGAAAGAAGCTTTCTGAGAAACTGCTTAGTGTTCTGTGAATTCATCTCACAGAGTTACATCTGTATTTCGTGGATCTCTTTGCTAGCCTTATTTCTGTCGAAACTGAGAACAGATATTTCGGATCCCTTTGAAGACTATAGGGCCAAAGGAAATATCCTGCGATAACAAAGAGAAAGAAGCTTTCTGAGAAACTTCTTTGTGTTCTGTGAAATCATCTCACAGAGTTACAGCATTCCCCTCAAGAAGCCTTTCGCTCAGAAAGTTCTTGTGGAATTGGCAAAGAGATATTTGGAAGCCCTTAGAGGGCTATGGTGGAAAAGGAAATATCCTCAGATGAAATCTGGAAAGAAGCTTTCTGAGAAAGTGCTTAGTGTTCTGTGAATTCATCTCACAGAGTTACATGTGTATTTCGTGGATCTCTTTGCTAGCCTTATTTCTGTGGAATCTGAGAAAAGATATTTCGGATCCCTTTGAAGAATATAGGGCCAAAGGAAATATCCTCCGATAACAAAGAGAAAGAAGCTTTCTGAGAAACTTCTTTCTGTTCTGTGAAATCATCTCACAGAGTTACAGCTTTCCCCTCAAGAAGCCTTTCGCTAAGACAGTTCTTGTGGAAATGGCAAAGTGATATTTGTAAGCCCATAGAGGGCTATGGTGAAAAAGGAAATATCCTCAGATGAAATCTGGAAAGAAGCTTTCTGAGAAACTGCTTAGTGTTCTGTGAATTCATCTCACAGAGTTACATGTGTATTTCGTGGATCTCTTTGCTAGCCTTATTTCTGTGGAATCTGAGAACAGATATTTCGGATCCCTTTGAAGACTATAGGGCCAAAGGAAATATCCTGCGATAACAAAGAGAAAGAAGCTTTCTGAGAAACTTCTTTGTGTTCTGTGAAATCAACTCACAGAGTTACAGCTTTCCCGTCAAGAAGCCTTTCGCTAAGACAGTTCTTGTGGAATTGGCAAATAGATATTTGGAAGCCCATAGAGGGCTATGGTGAAAAAGGAAATATCCTCAGATGAAATCTGGAAAGAAGCTTTCTGAGAAACTGCTTAGTGTTCTGTTAATTCATCTCACAGAGTTACATCTGTATTTCGTGGATCTCTTTGCTAGCCTTATTTCTGAGGAATCTGAGAACAGATATTTCGGATCCCTTTGAAGACTTTAGGGCCATAGGAAATATCCTGGGATAACAAAGAGAAAGAAGCTTTCTGAGAAACTTCTTTGTGTTCTATGAAATCATCTCACAGAGTTACAGCTTTCCCCTCAAGAAGCCTTTCGCTAAGACAGTTCTTGTGGAATTGGCAAAGTGATATTTGGAAGCCCATAGAGGGCTATGGTGAAAAAGGAAATATCCTCAGATGAAATCTGGAAAGAAGCTTTCTGAGAAACTGCTTAGTGTTCTGTGAATTCATCTCACAGATTTACAGCTGTATTTCGTGGATCTCTTTGCTAGACTTATTTCTGTGGAATCTGAGAACAGAGATTTCGGATCCCTTTGAAGACTATAGGGCCAAAGGAAATATCCTCCGATAACAAAGAGAAAGAAGGTTTCTGAGAAACTTCTTTGTGTTCTGTGAAATCATCTCACAGAACTACAGCATTCCCCTCAAGAAGACTTTCGCTCGGACAGTTCTTGTGGAATTGGCAAAGAGATATTTGGAAGCCCATAGAGGGCTATGGTGAAAAAGGAAATATCCTCAGATGAAATCTGGAAAGAAGCTTTCTGAGAAACTTCTTAGTGTTCTGTGAATTCATCTCACAGAGTTGCATGTGTATTTCGTGGATCTCTTTGCTAGCCTTATTTCTGTGGAATCTGAGAACAGATATTTCGGATCCCTTTGAAGACTATAGGGCCAAAGTAAATATCCTCCGATAACAAAGAGAAAGAAGCTTTCTGAGAAACTTCTTTCTGTTCTGTGAAATCATCTCACAGAGTTACAGCTTTCCCCTCAAGAAGCCTTTCGCTAAGACAGTTCTTGTGGAAATGGCAAAGTGATATTTGTAAGCCCATAGAGGGCTATGGTGAAAAAGGAAATATCCTCAGATGAAATCTGGAAAGAAGCTTTCTGAGAAACTGCTTAGTGTTCTGTGAATTCATCTCACAGAGTTACATATGTATTTCGTGGATCTCTTTGCTAGCCTTATTTCTGTGGAATCTGAGAAAAGATATTTCGGATCCCTATGAAGATTATAGGGCCAAAGGAAATATCCTCCGATGACAAAGAGAAAGAAGCTTTCTGAGAAACTTCTTTGTGTTCTGTGAAATCATCTCACAGAGTTACAGCTTTCCCCTCAAGAAGCCTTTCGCTAAGACAGTTCTTGTGGAATTGGCAAAGTGATATTTGGAAGCCCCTAGAGGGCTAAGGTGAAAAAGGAAATATCCTCAGATGAAATCTGGAAAGAAGCTTTCTGAGAAAGTGCTTAGTGTTCTGTGAATTCATCTCACAGAGTTACATCTGTATTTCGTGGATCTCTTTGCTAGCCTCATTTCTGTGGAATCTGAAAACAGATATTTCCGATCCCTTTGAAGACTATAGGGCCAAAGGAGATATCCTGCGACAACAAAGAGAAAGAAGCTTTCTGAGAAACTTCTTTGTGTTCTGTGAAATCATCTCACAGAGTTACAGCTTTCTCCTCAAGAAGCCTTTCGCTAGGACAGTTCTTGTGTAATTGGCAAACAGATATTTGAAAGCCCATAGAGGGCTATGGTGACAAAGGAAATATCCTCAGATGAAATCTGAAAAGAAGCTTTCTGAGAAACTGCTTAGTGTTCTGTGAATTCATCTCACAGAGTTACATCTGTATTTCGTGGATCTC
Organism: Macaca nemestrina; assembly: GCF_043159975.1. Lineage (NCBI taxonomy): Eukaryota > Metazoa > Chordata > Mammalia > Primates > Cercopithecidae > Macaca > Macaca nemestrina. The sequence goes on along the minus strand of NC_092128.1, from coordinate 136,337,535 downwards.
TTTGCTAGCCTTATTTCTGTGGAATCTGAGAACAGATATTTCGGATCCCTTTGAAGACTATAGGGCCAAAGGAAATATCCTGCGACAACAAAGAGAAAGAAGCTTTCTGAGAAACTTCTTTGTGTTCTGTGAAATCATCTCACAGACTTAGAGCTTTCCCCTCAAGAAGCCTTTCGCTAAGACAGTTCTTGTGGAATTGGCCAAGTGATATTTGGAAGCCCATAGAGGGCTATGGTGAAAAAGGAAATATCCTCAGATGATATCTGGAAAGAAGCTTTCTGAGAAACTGCTTAGTGTTCTGTTAATTCATCTCACAGAGTTACATCTGTATTTCGTGGATCTCTTTGCTAGCCTTATTTCTGTCGAAACTGAGAACAGATATTTCGGATCCCTTTGAAAACTAAAGGGCCAAAGGAAATATCCTCCGATAACAAAGAGAAAGAAGCTTTCTGAGAAACTTCTTTGTGTTCTGTGAAATCATCTCACAGAGTTACAGCTTTCCCCTCAAGAACCCTTTAACTGAGACAGTTCTTGTGTAATTGGCAAAGAGATATTTGGAAGCCCATAGAGGGCTATGGTGAAAAAGGAAATATCCTCAGATGAAATCTGGAAAGAAGCTTTCTGAGAAACTGCTTAGTGTTCTGTGAATTCATCTCACAGGGTTACATGTGTATATCGTGGATCTCTTTGCTAGCCTTATTTCTGTGGAATGTGAGAAAAGATATTTCGGATCCCTTTGAAGACTATAGGGCCAAAGGAAATATCCTCCGATAACAAAGAGAAAGAAGCTTTCTGAGAAACTTCTTTGTGTTCTGTGAAATCATCTCACAGAGTTACAGCTTTCCCCTCAAGAAGCCTTTCGCTAAGACAGTTCTTGTGGAATTGGCAAAGAGATATTTGGAAGCCCATTGAGGGCTATGGTGAAAAAGGAAATATCCTCAGATGAAATCTGGAAAGAAGCTTTCTGAGAAAGTGCTTAGTGTTCTGTGAATTCATCTCACAGAGTTACATCTGTATTTCGTGGATCTCTTTGCTAGCCTTATTTCTGTGGAACCTGAGAACAGATATTTCGGATCCGTTTGAAGACTATAGGGCCAAAGGACATATCCTCCGATAACAAAGAGAAAGAAGCTTTCTGAGAAACTTCTTTGTGTTCTGTGAAATCATCTCACAGAGTTACAGCTTTCCCCTCAAGAAGCCTTTTGCTAAGACAGTTCTTGTGGAATTGGCAAAGTGATATTTGGAAGCCCATAGAGGGATATGGTGAAAAAGAAAATATCCAAAGATGAAATCTGGAAAGAAGTTTTCTGAGAAACTGCTTAGTGTTCTGTTAATTCATCTCACAGGGTTACATGTGTATATCGTGGATCTCTTTGCTAGCCTTATTTCTGTGGAATCTGAGAAAAGATATTTCGGATCCCTTTGAAGAATATAGGGCCAAAGGAAATATCCTCCGATAACAAAGAGAAAGAAGCTTTCTGAGAAACTTCTTTCTGTTCTGTGAAATCATCTCACAGAGTTACAGCTTTCCTCTCAAGAAGCCTTTCGCTAAGACAGTTCTTGTGGAAATGGCAAAGTGATATTTGTAAGCCCATAGAGGGCTATGGTGAAAAAGGAAATATCCTCAGATGAAATCTGGAAAGAAGCTTTCTGAGAAACTGCTTAGTGTTCTGTGAATTCATCTCACAGAGTTACATCTGTATTTCGTGGATCTCTTTGCTAGCCTTATTTCTGTCGAATCTGAGAACAGAGATTTCGCATCCCTTTGAAGACTATAGGGCCAAAGGAAATATCCTCCGATAACAAAGAGAAAGAAGCTTTCTGAGAAACTTCTTTGTGTTCTGTGAAATCATCTCACAGAGTTACAGCTTTCCCCTCAAGAAGCCTTTTGCTAAGACAGTTCTTGTGGAATTGGCAAAGTGATATTTGGAAGCCCAAAGAGGGATATGGTGAAAAAAGAAATATCCAAAGATCAAATCTGGAAAGAAGTTTTCTGAGAAACTGCTTAGTGTTCTGTTAATTCATCTCACAGGGTTACATGTGTATATCGTGGATCTCTTTGCTAGCCTTATTTCTGTGGAATCTGAGAAAAGATATTTCGGATCCCTTTGAAGACTATAGGGCCAAAGGAAATATCCTCCGATAACAAAGAGAAAGAAGCTTTCTGAGAAACTTCTTTCTGTTCTGTGAAATCATCTCACAGAGTTACAGCTTTCCTCTCAAGAAGCCTTTCGCTAAGACAGTTCTTGTGCAAATGGCAAAGTGATATTTATAAGCCCATAGAGGGCTATGGTGAAAAAGGAAATATCCTCAGATGAAATCTGGAAAGAAGCTTTCTGAGAAACTGCTTAGTGTTCTGTGAATTCATCTCACAGAGTTACATCTGTAATTCGTGGATCTCTTTGCTAGCCTTATTTCTGTCGAATCTGAGAACAGAGATTTCGGATCCCTTTGAAGACTATAGGGCCAAAGGAAATATCCTCCGATAACAAAGAGAAGGAAGGTTTCTGAGAAACTTCTTTGTGTTCTGTGAAATCATCTCACAGAGTTACAGCTTTCCCCTCAAGAAGCCTTTCGCTAGGACAGTTCTTGTGTAATTTGCAAAGAGATATTTGGAAGCCCATAGAGGGCTATGGTGAAAAAGGAAATATCCTCAGATGATATCTGGAAAGAAGCTTTCTGAGAAACTGCTTAGTGTTCTGTAAATTCATCTCACAGAGTTACATCTGTATTTCGTGGATCTCTTTGCTAGCCTTATTTCTGTGTAATCTGATAACAGATATTTCGGATCCCTTTGAAGACTATAGGGCCAAAGGAAATATCCTCCGATAACAAAGAGAAAGAAGCTTTCTGAGAAACTTCTTTGTGTTCTGTGAAATCATCTCACAGAGTTACAGCTTTCCCGTCAAGAAGCCCTTCGCTAGGACAGTTCTTGTGTAATTGGCAAAGAGATATTTGGAAGCCCATAGAGGGCTATGGTGAAAAAGGAAATATCCTCAGATGAAATCTGGAAAGAAGCTTTCTGAGAAACTGCTTAGTGTTCTGTTAATTCATCTCACAGAGTTACATCTGTATTTCGTGGATCTCTTTGCTAGCCTTATTTCTGTGGAATCTGAGAAAAGATATTTCGGATCCCTATGAAGACTATAGGGCCAAAGGTAATATCCTGCGATAACAAAGAGAAAGAAGCTTTCTGAGAAACTTCTTTGTGTCCTGTGAAATCTTCTCACAGAGATACAGCATTCCCCTCAAGAAGCCTTTAACTAAGACAGTTCTTGTGAAATTGGCAAAGAGATATTTGGAAGCCCATAGAGGGCTATGGTGAAAAAGGAAATATCCTCAGATGAAATCTGGAAAGAAGCTTTCTGAGAAACTGCTTAGTGTTCTGTGAATTCATCTCAGAGAGTTACATATGTATTTCGTGGATCTCTTTGCTAGCCTTATTTCTGTGGAATCTGAGAAAAGATATTTCGGATCCCTATGAAGACTATAGCTCCAAAGGAAATATCCTCCGATGACAAAGAGAAAGAAGCTTTCTGAGAAACTTCTTTGTGTTCTGTGAAATCATCTCACAGAGTTACAACTTTCCCCTCAAGAAGCCTTTCGCTAAGACAGTTCTTGTGGAATTGGCAAAGTGATATTTGTAAGCCCATAGAGGGCTATGGTGAAAAAGGAAATATCCTCAGATGAAATCTGGAAAGAAGCTTTCTGAGAAACTGCTTAGTGTTCTGTGAATTCATCTCACAGAGTTACATCTGTATTTCGTGGATCTCTTTGCTAGCCTTATTTCTGTGGAATCTGAAAACAGATATTTCGGATCCCTTTGAAGACTATAGGGCCAAAGGAAATATCCTGCGATAACAAAGAGAAAGAAGCTTTCTGAGAAACTTCTTTCTGTTCTCTGAAATCATCTCACAGAGTTACAGCTTTCCCCTCAAGAAGCCTTTCGCTAAGACAGTTCTTGTGGAATTGGCAAAGTGATATTTGTAAGCCCATAGAGGGCTATGGTGAAAAAGTAAATATCCTCAGATGATATCTGGAAAGAAGCTTTCTGAGAAACTGCTTAGTGTTCTGTTAATTCATCTCACAGAGTTACATCTGTGTTTCGTGGATCTCTTTGCTAGCCTTATTTCTGTGGAATCTGAGAACAGATATTTCGGATCCCTTTGAAGACTATAGGGCCAAAGGAATTATCCTCCGATAACAAAGAGAAAGAAGCTTTCTGAGAAACTTCTTTGTGTTCTGTGAAATTATCTCACAGAGTTACAGCTTTCCCCTCAAGAATCCTTTCGCTAGGACAGTTCTTGTGTAATTGGCAAAGAGATATTTGGAAGCCCATAGAGGGCTATGGTGACAAAGGAAATATCCTCAGATGATATCTGGAAAGAAGCTTTCTGAGAAACTGCTTAGTGTTCTGTTAATTCATCTCACAGAGTTACATCTGTATTTCGTGGATCTCTTTGCTAGCCTTATTTCTGTGGAATCTGAGAACAGAGATTTCGGATCCCTTTGAAGACTATAGGGCCAAAGGAAATATCCTGCGATAACAAAGAGAAAGAAGCTTTCTGAGAAACTTCTTTGTGTTCTGTGAAGTCATCTCACAGAATTACAGCTTTCCCCTCAAGAAGCCTTTCGCTAAGACAGTTCTTGTGGAATTGGCAAAGTGATATTTGGAAGCCCATAGAGGGCTATGGTGAAAAAGGAAATATCCAAAGATGAAATCTGGAAAGAAGCTTTCTGAGAAACTGCTTAGTGTTCTGTGAATTCATCTCACAGAGTTACATCTGTATTTCGTGGATCTCTTTGCTAGCCATACTTCTGTGGAATTTGAGAACAGATATTTCGGATCCCTTTGAAGACTATAGGGCCAAAGGAAATATCCTGCGATAACAAAGAGAAAGAAGCTTTCTGAGAAACTTCTTTCTGTTCTGTGAAATCATCTCACAGAGTTACAGCTTTCCCCTCAAGAAGCCTTTCGCTAAGACAGTTCCTGTGGAATTGGCAAAGTGATATTTGGAAGCCCATAGAGGGCTATGTTGAAAAAGGAAATATCCTCAGATGAAATCTGGAAAGAAGCTTTCTGAGAAACTGCTTAGTGTTCTGTGAATTCATCTCACAGAGTTACATCTGTATTTCGTGGATCTCTTTGCTAGCCTTATTTCTGTCGAATCTGAGAACAGATATTTCGGATCCCTTTGAAGACTATAGGGCCAAAGGAAATATCCTCCGATAACAAAGAGAAAGAAGCTTTCTGAGAAACTTCTTTGTGTTCTGTGAAATCATCTCACAGAGATACAGCTTTCCCCTCAAGAACCCTTTAACTGAGACAGTTCTTGTGTGATTGGCAAGGAGATATTTGGAAGCCCATAGAGGGCTATGGTGAAAAAGGAAATATCCTCAGATGAAATCTGGAAAGAAGCTTTCTGAGAAACTGCTTAGTGTTCTGTGAATTCATCTCACAGAGTTACATGTGTATATCGTGGATCTCTTTGCTAGCCTTATTTCTGTGGAACCTGAGAAAAGATATTTCGGATCCCTATGAAGACTATAGGGCCAAAGGAAATATCCTCCGATAACAAAGAGAAAGAAGCTTTCTGAGAAACTTCTTTGTGTTCTGTGAAATCATCTCACAGAGTTACAGCTTTCCCCTCAAGAAGCCTTTCGCTAAGACAGTTCTTGTGGAATTGGCAAAGAGATATTTGGAAGCCCATTGAGGGCTATGGTGAAAAAGGAAATATCCTCAGATGAAATCTGGAAAGAAGTTTTCTGAGAAAGTGCTTAGTGTTCTGTGAATTCATCTCACAGAGTTACATCTGTATTTCGCGGATCTCTTTGCTAGCCTTATTTCTGTGGAATCTGAGAACAGATATTTCGGATCCCTTTGAAGACTATAGGGCCAAAGGACATATCCTCCGATAACAAAGAGAAAGAAGCTTTCTGAGAAACTTCTTTGTGTTCTGTGAAATCATCTCACAGAGTTACAGCTTTCCCCTCAAGAAGCCTTTCGCTAGGACAGTTCTTGTGTAATTGGCAAAGAGATATTTGGAAGCCCATAGAGGGCTATGGTGAAAAAGGAAATATCCTCAGATGATATCTGGAAAGAAGCTTTCTGAGAAACTGCTTAGTGTTCTGTTAATTCATCTCACAGAGTTACATCTGTATTTCGTGGATCTCTTTGGTAGCCTTATTTCTGTGTAATCTGATAACAGATATTTCGGATCCCTTTGAAGACTATAGGGCCAAAGGAAATATCCTCCGATAACAAAGAGAAAGAAGCTTTCTGAGAAACTTCTTTGTGTTCTGTGAAATCATCTCACAAAGTTACAGCTTTCTCGTCAAGAAGCCTTTCGCTAGGACAGTTCTTGTGTAATTGGCAAAGAGATATTTGGAAGCCCATAGAGGGCTATGGTGAAAAAGGATATATCCTCAGATGAAATCTGGAAAGAAGCTTTCTGAGAAACTGCTTAGTGTTCTGTTAATTCATCTCACAGAGTTACATCTGTATTTCGTGGATCTCTTTGCTAGCCTTATTTCTGTGGAATCTGAGAAAAGATATTTCGGATCCCTATGAAGACTATAGGGCCAAAGGTAAGATCCTGCGATAACAAAGAGAAAGAAGCTTTCTGAGAAACTTCTTTGTGTCCTGTGAAATCTTCTCACAGAGATACAGCATTCCCCTCAAGAAGCCTTTAACTAAGACAGTTCTTGTGAAATTGGCAAAGAGATATTTGGAAGCCCATAGAGGGCTATGGTGAAAAAGGAAATATCCTCAGAAGAAATCTGGAAAGAAGCTTTCTGAGAAACTGCTTAGTGTTCTGTGAATTCATCTCACAGAGTTACATATGTATTTCGTGGATCTCTTTGCTAGCCTTATTTCTGTGGAATCTGAGAAAAGATATTTCGGATCCCTATGAAGACTATAGGGCCAAAGGAAATATCCTCCGATGACAAAGAGAAAGAAGCTTTCTGAGAAACTTCTTTGTGTTCTGTGAAATCATCTCACAGAGTTACAGCTTTCCCCTCAAGAAGCCTTTCGCTAAGACAGTTCTTGTGGAATTGGCAAAGTGATATTTTGAAGCCCATAGAGGGCTATGGTGAAAAAGGAAATATCCTCAGATGAAATCTGGAAAGAAGCTTTCTGAGAAACTGCTTAGTGTTCTGTGAATTCATCTCACAGAGTTACATCTGTATTTCGTGGATCTCTTTGCTAGCCTTATTTCTCTGGAATCTGAAAACAGATATTTCGGATCCCTTTGAAGACTATAGGGCCAAAGGAAATATCCTGCGATAACAAAGAGAAAGAAGCTTTCTGAGAAACTTCTTTCTGTTCTCTGAAATCATCTCACAGAGTTACAGCTTTCCCCTCAAGAAGCCTTTCGCTAGGACAGTTCTTGTGTAATTGGCAAAGAGATATTTGTAAGCCCATAGAGGGCTATGGTGACAAAGGAAATATCCTCAGATGATATCTGGAAAGAAGCTTTCTGAGAAACTGCTTAGTGTTCTGGTAATTCATCTCACAGAGTTACATCTGTATTTCGTGGATCTCTTTGCTAGCCTTATTTCTGTGGAATCTGAGAACAGAGATTTCGGATGCCTTTGAAGACTATAGGGCCAAAGGAAATATCCTGCGATAACAAAGAGAAAGAAGCTTTCTGAGAAACTTCTTTGTGTTCTGTGAAATCATCTCACAGAGTTACAGCTTTCCCCTCAAGAAGCCTTTTGCTAAGACAGTTCTTGTGGAATTGGCAAAGTGATATTTGGAAGCCCATAGAGGGCTATGGTGAAAAAGGAAATATCCAAAGATGAAATCTGGAAAGAAGCTTTCTGAGAAACTGCTTAGTGTTCTGTGAATTCATCTCACAGAGTCACATCTATATTTCGTGGAACTCTTTGCTAGCCTTATTTCTGTGGAATCTGAGAACAGAGATTTCGGATCCCTTTGAAGACTATAGGGCCAAAGGAAATATCCTGGGATGACAAAGAGATGGAAGGTTTCTGAGAAACTTCTTTGTGTTCTGTGAAATCATCTCACAGAGTTACAGCTTTCCCTTCAAGAAGCCTTTCGCTAAGACAGTTCTTGTGGAATTGGCAAAGTGATATTTTGAAGCCCATAGAGGGCTATGGTGAAAAAGGAAATATCCTCAGATGAAATCTGGAAAGAAGCTTTCTGAGAAACTGCTTAGTGTTCTGTGAATTCATCTCACAGAGTTACATCTGTATTTCGTGGATCTCTTTGCTAGCCTTATTTCTGTGGAATCTGAAAACAGATATTTCGGATCCCTTTGAAGACTATAGGGCCAAAGGAAATATCCTGCGATAACAAAGAGAAAGAAGCTTTCTGAGAAACTTCTTTGTGTTCTGTGAAATCATCTCACAGAGTTACAGCTTTCACCTCAAGAAGCCTTTCGCTAAGACAGTTCTTGTGGAATTGGCAAAGTGATATTTGGAAGCCCATAGAGGGCTATGGTGAAAAAGGAAATATCCTCAGATGATATCTGGAAAGAAGCTTTCTGAGAAACTGCTTAGTGTTCTGTTAATTCATCTCACAGAGTTACATCTGTGTTTCGTGGATCTCTTTGCTAGCCTTATTTCTGTGGAATCTGAGAACAGATATTTCGGATCCCTTTGAAGACTATAGGGCCAAAGGAAATATCCTCCGATAACAAAGAGAAAGAAGCTTTCTGAGAAACTTCTTTGTGTTCTGTGAAATTATCTCACAGAGTTACAGCTTTCCCCTCAAGAGGCCTTTCCCTAGGACAGTTCTTGTGTAATTGGCAAAGAGATATTTGGAAGCCCATAGAGGGCTATGGTGACAAAGGAAATATCCTCAGATGATATCTGGAAAGAAGCTTTCTGAGAAACTGCTTAGTGTTCTGTGAATTCATCTCACAGAGTTACATCTGTATTTCGTGGATCTCTTTGCTAGCCTTATTTCTGTGGAATCTGAGAACAGAGATTTCGGATGCCTTTGAAGACTATAGGGCCAAAGGAAATATCCTGCGATAACAAAGAGAAAGAAGCTTTCTGAGAAACTTCTTTGTGTTCTGTGAAGTCATCTCACAGAATTACAGCTTTCCCCTCAAGAAGCCTTTCGCTAAGACAGTTCTTGTGGAATTGGCGAAGTGATATTTGGAAGCCCATAGAGGGCTATGGTGAAAAAGGAAATATCCTCTGATGAAATCTGGAAAGATGCTTTCTGAGAAACTGCTTAGTGTTCTGTGAATTCATCACACAGAGTTACATCTGTATTTCGTGGATCTCTTTGCTAGCCTTATTTCTGTGGAATCTGAGAACAGATATTTCGGATCCCTTTGAAGACTATAGGGCCAAAGGAAATATCCTCCAATAACAAAGAGAAAGAAGCTTTCTGAGAAACTTCTTTGTGTTTTGTGAAATCATCTCACAGAGTTACAGCTTTCCCCTCAAGAAGCCTTTTGCTAAGACAGTTCTTGTGGAATTGGCAAAGTGATATTTGGAAGCCCATAGAGGGCTATGGTGAAAAAGGAAATATCCAAAGATGAAATCTGGAAAGAAGCTTTCTGAGAAACTGCTTAGTGTTCTGTGAATTCATCTCACAGAGTCACATCTATATTTCGTGGATCTCTTTGCTAGCCTTATTTCTGTGGAATCTGAGAACAGAGATTTCGGATCCCTTTGAAGACTACAGGGCCAAAGGAAATATCCTGGGATGACAAAGAGATGGAAGGTTTCTGAGAAACTTCTTTGTGTTCTGTGAAATCATCTCACAGAGTTACAGCTTTCCCTTCAAGAAGCCTTTCGCTAAGACAGTTCTTGTGGAATTGGCAAAGTGATATTTGGAAGCCCATAGAGGGCTATGGTGAAAAAGGAAATATCCTCAGATGAAATCTGGAAAGAAGCTTTCTGAGAAACTGCTTAGTGTTCTGTGAATTCATCTCACAGAGTTACATCTGTATTTCGTGGATCTCTTTGCTAGCCTTATTTCTTTGGAATCTGAAAACAGATACTTCGGATCCCTTTGAAGACTATAGGGCTAAAGGAAATATCCTGCGATAACAAAGAGAAAGAAGCTTTCTGAGAAACTTCTTTGTGTTCTGTGAAATCATCTCACAGAGTTACAGCTTTCCCCTCAAGAAGCCTTTCGCTAGGACAGTTCTTGTGTAATTGGCAAAGAGATATTTAGAAGCCCATAGAGGGCTATGGTGACAAAGGAAATATCCTCAGATGATATCTGGAAAGAAGCTTTCTGAGAAACTGCTTAGTGTTCTGTGAATTCATCTCACAGAGTTACATCTGTATTTCGTGGATCTCTTTGCTAGCCTTATTTCTGTGGAATCTGAGAACAGAGATTTCGGATGCCTTTGAAGACTATAGGTCCAAAGGAAATATCCTGCCTTAACAAAGAGAAAGAAGCTTTCTGAGAAACTTCTTTGTGTTCTGTGAAGTCATCTCACAGAATTACAGCTTTCCCCTCAAGAAGCCTTTCGCTAAGACAGTTCTTGTGGAATTGGCAAAGTGATATTTGGAAGCCCATAGAGGGCTATGGTGAAAAAGGAAATATCCTCAGATGAAATCTGGAAAGATGTTTTCTGAGAAACTGCTTAGTGTTCTGTGAATTCATCTTACAGAGTTACATCTGTATTTCGTGGATCTCTTTGCTAGCCTTATTTCTGTGGAATCTGAGAACAGATATTTCGGATCCCTTTGAAGACTATAGGGCCAAAGGAAATATCCTCCGATAACAAAGAGAAAGAAGCTTTCTGAGAAACTTCTTTGTGTTCTGTGAAATCATCTCACAGAGTTACAGCTTTCCCTTCAAGAAGCCTTTCGATAAGACAGTTCTTGTGGAATTGGCAAAGTGATATTTGGAAGCCCATAGAGGGCTATGGTGAAAAAGGAAATATCCTCAGATGAAATCTGGAAAGAAGCTTTCTGAGAAACTGCATAGTGTTCTGTGAATTCATCTCACAGAGTTACATCTGTATTTCGTGGATCTTTTTGCTAGCCTTATTTCTGTGGAATCTGAAAACAGATATTTCGGATCCCTTTGAAGACTATAGGGCCAAAGGAAATATCCTGCGATAACAAAGAGAAAGAAGCTTTCTGAGAAACTTCTTTCTGTTCTCTGAAATCATCTCACAGAGTTACAGCTTTCCCCTCAAGAAGCCTTTCGCTAAGACAATTCTTGTGGAATTGGCAAAGTGATATTTGTAAGCCCATAGAGGGCTATGGTGAAAAAGGAAATATCCTCAGATGATATCTGGAAAGAAGCTTTCTGAGAAACTGCTTAGTGTTCCGTTAATTCATCTCACAGAGTTACATCTGTATTTCGTGGATCTCTTTGCTAGCCTTATTTCTGTGGAATCTGAGAACTGATATTTCGGATCCCTTTGAAGACTATAGGGCCAAAGGAAATATCCTCCGATAACAAAGAGAAAGAAGCTTTCTGAGAAACTTCTTTGTGTTCTGTGAAATCATCTCACAGAGTTACAGCTTTCCCCTCAAGAAGCCTTTCGCTAGGACAGTTCTTGTGTAATTAGCAAAGAGATATTTGGAAGCCCATAGAGGGCTATGGTGACAAAGGAAATATCCTCAGATGAAATCTGGAAAGAAGCTTTCTGAGAAACTGCTTAGTGTTCTGTGAATTCATCTCACAGAGTTACATCTGTATTTCGTGGATCTCTTTGCTAGCCTTATTTCTGTGGAATCTGAGAACAGAGATTTCGGATCCCTTTGAAGACTATAGGGCCAAAGGAAATATCCTGCGATAACAAAGAGAAAGAAGCTTTCTGAGAAACTTCTTTGTGTTCTGTGAAATCATCTCACAGAATTACAGCTTTCCCCTCAAGAAGCCTTTCGCTAAGACAGTTCTTGTGGAATTGGCAAAGTGATATTTGTAAGCCCATAGAGGGCTATGGTGAAAAAGGAAATATCCTCAGATGCTATCTGGAAAGAAGCTTTCTGAGAAACTGCTTAGTGTTCTCTTAATTCATCTCACAGAGTTACATCTGTATTTCGTGGATCTCTTTGCTAGCCTTATTTCTGTGGAATCTGAGAACAGATATTTCGGATCCCTTTGAAGACTATAGGGCCAAAAGAAATATCCTGCGATAACAAAGAGAAAGAAGCTTTCTGAGAAACTTCTTTCTGTTCTGTGAAATCATCTCACAGAGTTACAGCTTTCCCCTGAAGAAGCCTTTCGCTAAGACAGTTCTTGTGGAATTGGCAAAGTGATATTTAGAAGCCCATAGAGGGTTATGGTGAAAAAGGAAATATCCTCAGATGAAATCTGGAAAGAAGCTTTCTGAGAAACTGCTTAGTGTTCTGTGAATTCATCTCACAGAGTTACATCTGTATTTCGTGGATCTCTTTGCTAGCCTTATTTCTGTGGAATCTGAGAACAGATATTTCGGATCCCTTTGAAGACTATAGGGCCAAAGGAAATATCCTGCGATAACAAAGAGAAAGAAGCTTTCTGAGAAACTTCTTTGTGTTCTGTGAAATCATCTCACAGAGTTACAGCTTTCCCCTCAAGAACCCGTTACCTGAGACAGTTCTTGTGTAATTGGCAAAGAGATATTTGGAAGCCCATAGAGGGCTATGGTGAAAAAGGAAATATCCTCAGATGAAATCTGGAAAGAAGCTTTCTGAGAAACTGCTTAGTGTTCTGTGAATTCATCTCACAGAGTTACATATGTATTTCGTGGATCTCTTTGCTAGCCTTATTTCTGTGGAATCTGAGAAAAGATATTTCGGATCCCTTTGAAGACTATAGGGCCAAAGGAAATATCCTGCGATAACAAAGAGAAAGAAGCTTTCTGAGAAACTTCTTTGTGTTCTGTGAAATCATCTCACAGAGTTACAGCTTTCCCCTCAAGAAGCCTTTTGCTAAGACAGTTCTTGTGGAATTGGCAAAGTGATATTTGGAAGCCCATAGAGGGGTATGGTGAAAAAGGAAATATCCAAAGATGAAATCTGGAAAGAAGCTTTCTGAGAAACTGCTTAGTGTTCTGTGAATTCATCTCACAGGGTTACATGTGTATATCGTGGATCTCTTTGCTAGCCTTATGTCTGTGGAATCTGAGAAAAGATATTTCGGATCGTTTGAAGACTATAGGGCCAAAGGAAATATCCTCCGATAACAAAGAGAAAGAAGCTTTCTGAGAAACTTCTTTCTGTTCTGTGAAATCATCTCACAGAGTTACAGCTTTCCTATCAAGAAGCCTTTCGCTAAGACAGTTCTTGTGGAAATGGCAAAGTGATATTTGTAAGCCCATAGAGGGCTGTGGTGAAAAAGGAAATATCCTCAGATGAAATCTGGAAAGAAGCTTTCTGAGAAAGTGCTTAGTGTTCTGTGAATTCATCTCACAGAGTTACATCTGTATTTCGTGGATCTCTTTGCTAGCCTTATTTCTGTGGAATCTGAGAACAGATATTTCGGATCCCTTTGAAGACTATAGGGCCAAAGGAAATATCCTGGGATAACAAAGAGAAGGAAGGTTTCTGAGAAACTTCTTTGTGTTCTGTGAAATCATCTCACAGAGTTACAGCTTTCCCCTCAAGAAGCCTTTAACTAAGACAGTTCTTGTGAAATTGGCAAAGAGATATTTGGAAGCCCCTAGAGGGCTATGGTGAAAAAGGAAATATCCTCAGATGAAATCTGGAAAGAAGCTTCCTGAGAAATTGCTTAGTGTTCTGTGAATTCATCTCACAGAGTTACATCTGTATTTCGTGGATCTCTTTGCTAGCCTTATTTCTGTGGAATCTGAGAAAACATATTTCGGATCCCTATGAAGACTATAGGGCCAAAGGAAATATCCTTCGATAACAAAGAGAAAGAAGCTTTCTGAGAAACTTCTTTGTGTTCTGTGAAATCATCTCACAGAGTTACAGCTTTCCCTTCAAGAAGCCTTTCGATAAGACAGTTCTTGTGGAATTGGCAAAGTGATATTTGGAAGCCCATAGAGGGCTATGGTGAAAAAGGAAATATCCTCAGATGAAATCTGGAAAGAAGCTTTCTGAGAAACTGCTTAGTGTTCTGTGAATTCATCTCACAGAGTTACATCTGTATTTCGTGGATCTCTTTGCTAGCCTTATTTCTGTGGAATCTGAAAACAGATATTTCGGATCCCTTTGAAGACTATAGGGCCAAAGGAAATATCCTGCGATAACAAAGAGAAAGAAGCTTTCTGAGAAACTTCTTTCTGTTCTCTGAAATCATCTCACAGAGTTACAGCTTTCCCCTCAAGAAGCCTTTCGCTAATACAATTCTTGTGGAATTGGCAAAGTGATATTTGTAAGCCCATAGAGGGCTATGGTGAAAAAGGAAATATCCTCAGATGATATCTGGAAAGAAGCTTTCTGAGAAACTGCTTAGTGTTCTGTGAATTCATCTCACAGAGTTACATCTGTATTTCGTGGATCTCTTTGCTAGCCTTATTTCTGTGGAATCTGAGAACAGATATTTCGGATCCCTTTGAAGACTATAGGGCCAAAGGAAATATCCTCCGATAACAAAGAGAAAGAAGCTTCTTGAGAAACTTCTTTGTGTTCTGTGAAATCATCTCACAGAGTTACAGCTTTCCCCTCAAGAAGCCTTTCGCTAGGACAGTTCTTGTGTAATTGGCAAAGAGATATTTGGAAGCCCATAGAGGGCTATGGTGACAAAGGAAATATCCTCAGATGAAATCTGGAAAGAAGCTTTCTGAGAAACTGCTTAGTGTTCTGTGAATTCATCTCACAGAGTTACATCTGTATTTCGTGGATCTCTTTGCTAGCCTTATTTCTGTGGAATCTGAGAACAGAGATTTGGGATCCCTTTGAAGACTATAGGGCCAAAGGAAATATCCTGCGATAACAAAGAGAAAGAAGCTTTCTGAGAAACTTCTTTGTGTTCTGTGAAATCATCTCACAGAATTACCGCTTTCCCCTCAAGAAGCCTTTCGCTAAGACAGTTCTTGTGGAATTGGCAAAGTGATATTTGGAAGCCCATAGAGGGCTATGGTGAAAAAGGAAATATCCTCAGATGAAATCTGGAAAGAAGCTTTCTGAGAAACTGCTTAGTGTTCTGTGAATTCATCTCACAGAGTTACATCTGTATTTCGTGGATCTCTTTGCTTGCCTTATTTTTGTGGAATCTGAGAACGGATATTTCGGATCTCTTTGAAGACTATAGGGCCAAAGGAAATATCCTGCGATAACAAAGAGAAAGAAGCTTTCTGAGAAACTTCTTTGTGTTCTGTGAAATCATCTCACAGAGTTACAACTTTCCCCTCAAGAAGCCTTTAACTAAGACATTTCTTGTGAAATTGGCAAAGAGATATTTGGAAGCCCATAGAGGGCTATGGTGAAAAAGGAAATATCCTCATATGAAATCTGGAAAGAAGCTTTCTGAGAAACTGCTTAGTGTTCTGTGAATTCATCTCACAGAGTTACATTTGTATTTCGTGTATCTCTTTGCTAGCCTTATTTCTGTGGAATCTGAGAAAAGATATTTCGGATCCCTATGAAGACTATAGGGCCAAAGGAAATATCCTTCGATAACAAAGAGAAAGAAGCTTTCTGAGAAACTTCTTTGTGTTCTGTGAAATCATCTCACAGAGTTACAGCTTTCCCCTCAAGAAGCCTTTCGCTAAGACAGTTCTTGTGGAATTGGCAAAGTGATATTTGGAAGCCCATAGAACGCTATGGTGAAAAAGGAAATATCCTCAGATGAAATCCGGAAAGAAGCTTTCTGAGAAACTGCTTAGTGTTCTGTGAATTCATCTCACAGAGTTACATCTGTATTTCGTGGATCTCTTTGCTAGCCTTATTTCTGTGGAATCTGAAAACAGATATTTCGGATCCCTTTGAAGACTATAGGGCCAAAGGAAATATCCTGCGATAACAAAGAGAAAGAAGCTTTCTGAGAAACTTCTTTCTGTTCTCTGAAATCATCTCACAGAGTTACAGCTTTCCCCTCAAGAAGCCTTTCGCTAAGACAATTCTTGTGGAATTGGCAAAGTGATATTTGTAAGCCCATAGAGGGCTATGGTGAAATAGGAAATATCCTCAGATGATATCTGGAAAGAAGCTTTCTGAGAAACTGCTTAGTGTTCTGTTAATTCATCTCACAGAGTTACATCTGTATTTCGTGGATCTCTTTGCTAGCCTTATTTCTGTGTAATCTGAGAACAGATATTTCGGATCCCTTTGAAGACTATAGGGCCAGAGGAAATATCCTCCGATAACAAAGAGAAAGAAGCTTTTTGAGAAACTTCTTTGTGTTCTGTGAAATCATCTCACAGAGTTACAGCTTTCCCCTCAAGAAGCCTTTCGCTAGGACAGTTCTTGTGTAATTGGCAAAGAGATATTAGGAAGCTCATAGAGGGCTATGGTAATAAAGGAAATATTCTCAGATGAAATCTGGAAAGAAGGTTTCTGAGAAACTGCTTAGTGTTCTGTGAATTCATCTCACAGGGTTACATGTGTATATCGTGGATCTCTTTGCTAGCCTTATTTCTGTGGAATCTGAGAACACATATTTCGGATCCCTTTGAAGACTATAAGGCCAAAGGAATTATCCTGCGACAACAAAGAGAAAGAAGCTTCCTGAGAAACTTCTTTGTGTTCTGTGAAATCATCTCACAGAGTTACAGCTTTCCCCTCAAGAAGCCTTTCGCTAAGACAGTTCTTGTGGAATTGGCAAAGTGATATTTAGAAGCCCATAGAGGGCTATGGTGAAAAAGGAAATATCCTCAGATGAAATCTGGAAAGAAGCTTTCTGAGAAACTGCTTAGTGTTCTGTGAATTCATCTCACAGAGTTACATCTGTATTTCGTGGATCTCTTTGCTAGCCTTATTTCTATGGAATCTGAGAACAGATATTTCGGATCCCTTTGAAGACTATAGGGCCAAAGGAAATATCCTGCGATAACAAAGAGAAAGAAGCTTTCTGAGAAACATCTTTGTGTTCTGTGAAATCATCTCACAGAGTTACAGCTTTCCCCTTCAAGAACCCTTCAACTGAGACAGTTCTTGTGTAATTGGCAAAGAGATATTTGGAAGCCCATAGAGGGCTATGGTGAAAAAGGAAATATCCTCAGATGAAATCTGGAAAGAAGCTTTCTGAGAAACTGCTTTGTGTTCTGTTAATTCATCTCACAGGGTTACATGTGTATATCGTGGATCTCTTTGCTAGCCTTATTTCTGTGGAATCTGAGAAAAGATATTTCGGATCCCTTTGAAGACTATAGGGCCAAAGGAAATATCCGCCGATAACAAAGAGAAAGAAGCTTTCTGAGAAACTTCTTTGTGTTCTGTGAAATCATCTCACAGAGTTACAGCTTTCCCCTCAAGAAGCCTTTCGCTAAGACAGTTCTTGTGGAATTGGCAAAGTGATATTTGGAAGCCCATAGAGGGCTATGGTGAAAAAGGAAATATCCTCAGATGAAATCTGGAAAGAAGCTTTCTGAGACACTGCTTAGTGTTCTGTGAATTCATCTCACAGAGTTACATCTGTATTTCGTGGATCTCTTTGCTAGCCTTATTTCTGTGGAATCTGAGAACAGATATTTCGGATCCCTTTGAAGACTATAGGGCCAAAGGAAATATCCTCCGATAACAAAGAGAAAGAAGCTTTCTGAGAAACTTCTTTGTGTTCTGTGAAATCATCTCACAGAGTTACAGCTTTCCCCTCAAGAAGCCTTTAACTAAGACAGTTCTTGTGAAATTGGCAAAGAGATATTTGGAAGCCCATAGAGGGCTATGGTGAAAAAGGAAATATCCTCAGATGAAATCTGGAAAGAAGCTTTCTGAGAAACTGCTTAGTGTTCTGTGAATTCATCTCACAGGGTTACATGTGTATATCGTGGATCTCTTTGCTAGCCTTATTTCTGTGGAATCTGAGAACAGATATTTCGGATCCCTTTGAAGACTATAGGGCCAAAGGAAATATCCTGCGATAACAAAGAGAAAGAAGCTTTCTGAGAAACTTCTTTCTGTTCTCTGAAATCATCTCATAGAGTTACAGCTTTCCCCTCAAGAAGCCTTTCGCTAAGACAATTCTTGTGGAATTGGCAAAGTGATATTTGTAAGCCCATAGAGGGCTATGGTGAAAAAGGAAATATCCTCAGATGATATCTGGAAAGAAGCTTTCTGAGAAACGGCTTAGTGTTCTGTTAATTCATCTCACAGAGTTACATCTGTATTTCGTGGATCTCTTTGCTAGCCTTATTTCTGTGTAATCTGAGAACAGATATTTCGGATCCCTTTGAAGACTATAGGGCCAGAGGAAATATCCTCCGATAACAAAGAGAAAGAATCTTTTTGAGAAACTTCTTTGTGTTCTGTGAAATCATCTCACAGAGTTACAGCTTTCCCCTCAAGAATCCTTTCGCTAGGACAGTTCTTGTGTAATTGGCAAAGAGATATTTGGAAGCTCTTAGAGGGCTATGGTAATAAAGGAAATATTCTCAGATGAAATCTGGAAAGAAGCTTTCTGAGAAACTGCTTAGTGTTCTGTGAATTCATCTCACAGGGTTACATGTGTATATCGTGGATCTCTTTGCTAGCCTTATTTCTGTGGAATCTGAGAACAGATATTTCGGATCCCTTTGAAGACTATAGGGCCAAAGGAAATATCCTGCGACAACAAAGAGAAAGAAGCTTTCTGAGAAACTTCTTTGTGTTCTGTGAAATCATCTCACAGTGTTACAGCTTTCCCCTCAAGAAGCCTTTCGCTAAGACAGTTCTTGTGGAATTGGCAAAGTGATATTTAGAAGCCCATAGAGGGCTATGGTGAAAAAGGAAATATCCTCAGATGAAATCTGGAAAGAAGCTTTCTGAGAAACTGCTTAGTGTTCTGTGAATTCATCTCACAGAGTTACATCTGTATTTCGTGGATCTCTTTGCTAGCCTTATTTCTGTGGAATCTGAGAACAGATATTTCGGATCCCTTTGAAGACTATAGGGCCAAAGGAAATATCCTGCGACAACAAAGAGAAAGAAGCATTCTGAGAAACTTCTTTCTGTTCTGTGAAATCATCTCACAGAGTTACAGCTTTCCCCTCAAGAAGCCTTTCGCTAAGACAGTTCTTGTGGAATTGGCAAAGTGATATTTTGAAGCCCATAGAGGGCTATGGTGAAAAAGGAAATATCCTCAGATGAAATCTGGAAAGAAGCTTTCTGAGAAACTGCTTAGTTTTCTGTGAATTCATCTCACAGAGTTACATCTGTATTTCGTGGATCTCTTTGCTAGCCTTATTTCTGTCGAATCTGAGAACAGATATTTCGGATCCCTTTGAAGACTATAGGGCCAAATGAAATATCCTGCGATAACAAAGATAAAGAAGCTTTCTGAGAAACTTCTTTGTGTTCTGTGAAATCATCTCACAGAGTTACAGCTTTCCCCTCAAGAACCCTTCAACTGAGACAGTTCTTGTGTAATTGGCAAAGAGATATTTGGAAGCCCATAGAGGGCTATGGTGAAAAAGGAAATATCCTCAGATGAAATCTGGAAAGAAGCTTTCTGAGAAACTGCTTAGTGTTCTGTTAATTCATCTCACAGGGTTACATGTGTATATCGTGGATCTCTTTGCTAGCCTTATTTCTGTGGAATCTGAGAAAAGATATTTCGGATCCCTTTGAAGACTATAGGGCCAAAGGAAATATCCTCCGATAACAAAGAGAAAGAAGCTTTCTGAGAAACTTCTTTCTGTTCTGTGAAATCATCTCACAGAGTTACAGCTTTCCCCTCAAGAAGCCTTTCGCTAAGACAGTTCTTGTGGAATTGGCAAAGTGATATTTGGAACCCCTAGAGGGCTATGGTGAAATAGGAAATATCCTCAGATGAAATCTGGAAAGAAGCTTTCTGAGAAACTCCTTAGTTTTCTGTTAATTCATCTCATAGAGTTACATCTCTATTTCGTGGATCTCTTTGCTAGCCTTATTTCTGTGGAATTTGAGAACAGATATTTCGGATCCCTTTGAAGGCTATAGGGCCAAAGGAAATATCCTCCGATAACAAAGAGAAAGAAGCTTTCTGAGAAACTTCTTTGTGTTCTGTGAAATCATCTCACAGAGTTACAGCTTTCCCCTCAAGAAGCCTTTCGCTAAGACAGTTCTTGTGGAATTGGCAAAGTGATATTTGGAAGCCCATAGAGGGCTATGGTGAAAAAGGAAATATCCTCAGATGAAATCTGGAAGGAAGCTTTCTGAGAAACTGCTTAGTGTTCTGTTAATTCGTCTCACAGAGTTACATCTGTATTTCGTGGATTTCTTTGCTATTCTTATTTCTGTTGAATCTGAGAACAGATATTTCAAATCCCTTTGAAGACTATAGGGCCAAAGGAAATATAATCCGATAACAAAGAGAAAGAAGCTTTCTGAGAAACTTCTTTGTGTTCTCTGAAATCATTTCACAGAGTACAGCATTCCTCTCAAGAAAACTTTAGCTAAGACAGTTCTTGTGGAATTGGCAAAGTGATATTTGGAAGCCCATAGACGGCTACGGTACAAAAGGAAATATCCTCAGATGAAATCTGGAAAGAAGCTTTCTGAGAAACTGCTTTGTGTTCGGTTAATTCATCTCACAGAGTTACATCTGTATTTCGTGGATCTCTTTGCTAGCCTTATTTCTGTGGAATCTGAGAACAGATATTTCGGATCCCTTTGAAGACTATAGGGCCAAAGGAAATATCCTGCGATAACAAAGAGAAAGAAGCTTTCAGAGAAACTTCTATCTGTTCTGTGAAATCATCTCACAGATTTACAGCTTTCCCCTCAAGAAGCCTTTCGCTAAGACAGTTCTTGTGGAATTGGCAAAGTGATATTTGGAAGCACATAGAGGGCTAGGGTGAAAAAGAAAATATCCTCAGATGAAATCTGGAAAGAAGCTTTCTGAGAAACTGCTTAGTGTTCTGTGAATTCATCTCACAGAGTTACATCTGTATTTCGTGGATCTCTTTGCTAGCCTTATTTCTGTCGAATCTGAGAACAGATATTTTGGATCCCTTTGAAGACTATAGGGCCAAAGGAAATATCCTCCGATAACAAAGAGAAAGAAGCTTTCTGAGAAACTTCTTTGTGTTCTGTGAAATCATCTCACAGAGTTACAGCTTTCCCCTCAAGAACGATTTAACTGAGACAGTTCTTGTGTAATTGGCAAAGAGATATTTGGAAGCCCATAGAGGGCTATGGTGAAAAAGGAAATATCCTCAGATGAAATCTGGAAAGAAGCTTTCTGAGAAACTGCTTAGTGTTCTGTTAATTCATCTCAAAGGGTTACATGTGTATATCGTGGATCTCTTTGCTAGCCTTATTTCTGTGGAATCTGAGAAAAGATATTTCGGATCCCTTTGAAGACTATGGGGCCAAAGGAAATATCCTCCGATAACAAAGATAAAGAAGCTTTCTGAGAAACTTCTTTCTGTTCTGTGAAATCATCTCACAGAGTTACAGCTTTCCCCTCAAGAAGCCTTTCGTTAAGACAGTTCTTGTGGAATCGGCAAAGTGATATTTGGAACCCCTAGAGGGCTATGGTGAAAAAGGAAATATCCTCAGATGAAATCTGGAAAGAAGCTTTCTGAGAAACTCCTTAGTTTTCTGTTAATTCATCTCACAGAGTTACATCTGTATTTCGTGGATCTCTTTGCTAGCCTTATTTCTGTGGAATTTGAGAACAGATATTTCGGATCCCTTTGAAGGCTATAGGGCCAAAGGAAATATCCTCCGATAACAAAGAGAAAGAAGCTTTCTGAGAAACTTCTTTGTGTTCTGTGAAATCATATCACAGAGTTACAGCTTTCCCCTCAAGAAGCCTTTCGCTAAGACAGTTCTTGTGGAATTGGCAAAGTGATATTTGGAAGCCCTTAGAGGGCTATGGTGAAAAAGAAAATATCCTCAGATGAAATCTGGAAAGAAGCTTTCTGAGAAACTGCTTAGTGTTCTGTGAATTCATCTCACAGAGTTACATCTGTATTTCGTGGATCTCTTTGCTAGCCTTATTTCTGTCGAATCTGAGAACAGATATTTTGGATCCCTTTGAAGACTATAGGGCCAAAGGAAATATCCTCCGATAACAAAGAGAAAGAAGCTTTCTGAGAAACTTCTTTGTGTTCTGTGAAATCATCTCACAGAGTACAGCATTCCCCTCAAAAAACTTTCGCTAAGACAGTTCTTGTGGAATTGGCAAAGTGATATTTGGAAGCCCATAGACGGCTATGGTACAAAAGGAAATATCCTCAGATGAAATCTGGAAAGAAGCTTTCTGAGAAACTGCTTAGTGTTCTGTTAATTCATCTCACAGAGTTACATCTGTATTTCGTGGATCTCTTTGCTAGCCTTATTTCTGTGGAATCTGAGAAAAGATATTTCGGATAACTTTGAAGGCTATAGGGCCAAAGGAAATATACTCCGATAACAAAGAGAAAGAAGCTTTCTGAGAAACTTCTTTGTGTTCTGTGAAATTATCTCACAGAGTTACAGCTTTCCCCTCAAGAAGCCTTTCGCTAAGACAGTTCTTGTGGAATTGGCAAAGTGATATTTGGAACCCCTAGAGGGCTAGGGTGAAAAAGGAAATATCTTCAGATGAAATCTGGAAAGAAGCTTTCTGAGAAACTGCTTAGTGTTCTGTTAATTCATCTCACAGAGTTACATCTGTATTTCGTGGATCTCTTTGCTAGCCTTATTTCTGTGGAATCTGAGAACAGATATTTCGGATCCCTTTGAAGACTATAGGGCCAAAGGAAATATCCTCCGATAACAAAGAGAAAGAAGCTTTCTGAGAAACTTCTTTGTGTTCTGTGAAATCATCTCACAGAGTTACAGCTTTCTCCTCAAGGAGCCTTTCCCTAAGACAGTTCTTGTGGAAATGGCAGAGTGATATTTGGAAGCCCATAGAGGGCTATGGTGAAAAAGGAAATATCCTCAGATGAAATCTGGAAAGAAGCTTTCTGAGAAACTGCTTAGTGTTCTGTGAATTCATCTCACAGAGTTACATCTGTATTTCGTGGATCTCTTTGCTAGCCTTATTTCTGTGGAATCTGAGAACAGATATTTCGGATCCCTTTGAAGACTACAGGGCCAAAGGAAATATCCTCCGATAACAAAGAGAAAGAAGCTTTCTGAGAAACTTCTTTGTGTTCTGTGAAATCATCTCACAGAGTTACAGCTTTCCCCTCAAGAAGCCTTTTGCTAAGACATTTCTTGTGGAATTGGCAAAGTGATATTTCGAAGCCCATAGAGGGCTATGGTGAAAAAGGAAATATCCAAAGATGAAATCTGGAAAGTAGCTTTCTGAGAAACTGCTTAGTGTTCTGTTAATTCATCTCACAGGGTTACATGTGTATATCGTGGATCTCTTTGCTAGCCTTATTTCTGTGGAATCTGAGAAAAGATATTTCGGATCCCTTTGAAGACTATAGGGCCAAAGGAAATATCCTCCGATAACGAAGAGAAAGAAGCTTTCTGAGAAACTTCTTTCTGTTCTGTGAAATCATCTCACAGAGTTACAGCTTTCCTAACAAGAAGCCTTTCGATAAGACAGTTCTTGTGGAAATGGCAAAGTGCTATTTGTAAGCCCTTAGAGGCCTATGGTGAAAAAGGAAATATCCTCAGATGAAATCTGGAAAGAAGCTTTCTGAGAAACTGCTTAGTGTTCTGTGAATTCATCTCTCAGAGTTACATCTGTATTTCGTGGATCTCTTTGCTAGCCTTATTTCTGTGGAATCTGAGAACAGAGATTTCGGATCCCTTTGAAGACTATAGGGCCAAAGGAAATATCCTCCGATAACAAAGAGAAGGAAGGTTTCTGAGAAAATTCTTTGTGTTTCGTGAAATCATCTCACAGAGTTACAGCATTCCCCTCAAGAAGCCTTTCGCTCAGACAGTTCTTGTGGAATTGGCAAAGAGATATTTGGAAGCCCATAGAGGACTATGGTGAAAAAGGAAATATCCTCAGAAGAAATCTGGAAAGAAGCTTTCTGAGAAACTGCTTAGTGTTCTGTTAATTCATCTCACAGAGTTACATGTGTATTTCGTGGATCTCTTTGCTAGCCTTATTTCTGTGGAATGTGAGAAAAGATATTTCGGATCCCTATGAAGACTATAGGGCCAAAGGAAATATCCTCCGATAACAAAGAGAAAGAAGCTTTCTGAGAAACTTCTTTGTGTTCTGTGAAATCATCTCACAGAGTTACAGCTTTCCCCTCAAGAAGCCTTTCGCTAGGACAGTTCTTGTGTAATTGGCAAAGAGATATTTGGAAGCCCATAGAGGGCTATGGTGAAAAAGGAAATATCCTCAGATGAAATCTGGAAAGAAGCTTTCTGAGAATCTGCTTAGTGTTCTGTTAATTCATCTCACAGTGTTACATCTGTATTTCGTGGATCTCTTTGCTAGCCTTATTTCTGTGGAATCTGAGAACAGATATTTCGGATCCCTTTGAAGACTATAGGGCCAAAGGAAATATCCTGCGATAACAAAGAGAAAGAAGCTTTCTGAGAAACTTCTTTGTGTTCTGTGAAATCATCTCACAGAGTTACAGCTTTCCCCTCAAGAAGCCTTTCGCTAAGAAAGTTCTTGTGGAATTGGCAAAGTGATATTTGGAAGCCCATAGAGGGCTATGTTGAAAAAGGAAATATCCTCAGATGAAATCTGGAAAGAAGCTTTCTGAGAAACTGCTTAGTGTTCTGTGAATTCATCTCACAGAGTTAGATCTGTATTTCGTGGATCTCTTTGCTAGCCTTATTTCTGTGGAATCTGAGAACAGATATTTCGGATCCCTTTGAAGACTATAGGGCCAGAAGAAATATCCTGCGATAACAAAGAGAAAGAAGCTTTCTGAGAAACTTCTTTGTGTTCTGTGAAATCATCTCACAGAGTTACAGCTTTCCCCTCAAGAAGCCTTTCGCTAAGAAAGTTCTTGTGGAATTGGCAAAGTGATATTTGGAAGCCCATAGAGGGCTATGGTGAAAAAGGAAATATCCTCAGATGAAATCTGGAAAGAAGCTTTCTGAGAAACTGCTTAGTGTTCTGTGAATTCATCTCACAGAGTTACATCTGTATTTCGTGGATCTCTTTGCTAGCCTTATTTCTGTCGAATCTGAGAACAGATATTTCGGATCCCTTTGAAGACTATAGGGCCAAAGGAAATATCCTGCGATAACAAAGAGAAAGAAGCTTTCTGAGAAACTTCTTTGTGTTCTGTGAAATCATCTCACAGAGTTACAGCTTTCCCCTCAAGAACCCTTCAACTGAGACAGTTTTTGTGTAATTGGCAAAGAGATATTTGGAAGCCCATAGAGGGCTATGGTGAAAAAGGAAATATCCTCAGATGAAATCTGGAAAGAAGCTTTCTGAGAAACTGCTTAGTGTTCTGTTAATTCATCTCACAGGGTTACATGTGTATATCGTGGATCTCTTTGCTAGCCTTATTTCTGTGGAATCTGAGAAAAGATATTTCGGATCCCTTTGAAGACTATAGGGCCAAAGGAAATATCCTCCGATAACAAAGAGAAAGAAGCTTTCTGAGAAACTTCTTTCTGTTCTGTGAAATCATCTCACAGAGTTACAGCTTTCCCCTCAAGAAGCCTTTCGCTAAGACAGTTCTTGTGGAATAGGCAAAGTGATATTTGGAACCCCTAGAGGGCTATGGTGAAAAAGGAAATATCCTCAGATGAAATCTGGAAAGAAGCTTTCTGAGAAACTCCTTAGTTTTCTGTTAATTCATCTCATAGAGTTACATCTGTATTTCGTGGATCTCTTTGCTAGCCTTATTTCTGTGGAATTTGAGAACAGATATTTCGGATCCCTTTGAAGGCTACAGGGCCAAAGGAAATATCCTCCGATAACAAAGAGAAAGAAGCTTTCTGAGAAACTTCTTTGTGTTCTGTGAAATCATCTCACAGAGTTACAGCTTTCCCCTCAAGAAGCCTTTCGCTAAGACAGTTCTTGTGGAATTGGCAAAGTGATATTTGGAAGCCCATAGAGGGCTATGGTGAAAAAGGAAATATCCTCAGATGAAATCTGGAAGGAAGCTTTCTGAGAAACTGCTTAGTGTTCTGTTAATTCGTCTCACAGAGTTACATCTGTATTTCGTGGATTTCTTTGCTATTCTTATTTCTGTTGAATCTGAGAACAGATATTTCAAATCCCTTTGAAGACTATAGGGCCAAAGGAAATATCCTCCGATAACAAAGAGAAAGAAGCTTTCTGAGAAACTTCTTTGTGTTCTCTGAAATCATCTCACAGAGTACAGCATTCCCCTCAAGAAAACTTTCGCTAAGACAGTTCTTGTGGAATTGGCAAAGTGATATTTGGAAGCCCATAGACGGCTATGGTACAAAAGGAAATATCCTCAGATGAAATCTGGAAAGAAGCTTTCTGAGAAACTGCTTAGTGTTCGGTTAATTCATCTCACAGAGTTACATCTGTATTTCGTGGATCTCTTTGCTAGCCTTATTTCTGTGGAATGTGAGAACAGATATTTCGGATCCCTTTGAAGACTATAGGGCCAAAGGAAATATCCTCCGATAACAAAGAGAAAGAAGATTTTTGAGAAACTTCTTTGTGTTCTGTGATATCATCTCACAGAGTTACAGCTTTCCCCTCAAGAAGCCTTTCGCTAGGACAGTTCTTGTGTAATTGGCAAAGAGATATTTGGAAGCCCATAGAGGGCTATGGTGACAAAGGAAATATCCTCAGATGAAATCTGGAAAGAAGCTTTCTGAGAAACTGCTTAGTGTTCTGTGAATTCATCTCACAGGGTTACATGTGTATATCGTGGATCTCTTTGCTAGCCTTATTTCTGTGGAATCTGAGAACAGATATTTCGGATGCCTTTGAAGACTATAGGGCCAAAGGAAATATCCTGCGGCAACAAAGAGAAAGAAGCTTTCTGAGAAACTTCTTTGTGTTCTGTGAAATCATCTCACAGAGTTACAGCTTTCCCCTCAAGAAGCCTTTCGCTAAGACAGTTCTTGTGGAATTGGCAAAGTGATATTTAGAAGCCCATAGAGGGCTATGGTGAAAAAGGAAATATCCTCAGATGAAATCTGGAAAGAAGCTTTCTGAGAAACTGCTTAGTGTTCTGTGAATTCATCTCACAGAGTTACATCTGTATTTCGTGGATCTCTTTGCTAGCCTTATTTCTATGGAATCTGAGAACAGATATTTCGGATCCCTTTGAAGATTATAGGGCCAAAGGAAATATCCTGCGATAACAAAGAGAAAGAAGCTTTCTGAGAAACTTCTTTCTGTTCTGTGAAATCATCTCACAGAGTTACAGCTTTCCCCTTAAGAAGCCTTTAGCTAAGACAGTTCTTGTGGAATTGGCAAAGTGATATTTGGAAGCCCATAGAGGGCTATGGTGAAAAAGGAAATATCCTCAGATGAAATCTGGAAAGAAGCTTTCTGAGAAACTGCTTAGTGTTCTGTGAATTCATCTCACAGAGTTACATCTGTATTTCGTGGATCTCTTTGCTAGCCTTATTTCTGTCGAATCTGAGAACAGATATTTCGGATCCCTTTGAAGACTATAGGGCCAAAGGAAATATCCTGCGATAATAAAGAGAAAGAAGCTTTCTGAGAAACTTCTTTGTGTTCTGTGAAATCATCTCACAGAGTTACAGCTTTCCCCTCAAGAACCCTTCAACTGAGACAGTTCTTGTGTAATTGGCAATGAGATATTTGGAAGCCCATAGAGGGCTATGGTGAAAAAGGAAATATCCTCAGATGAAATCTGGAAAGAAGCTTTCTGAGAAACTGCTTAGTGTTCTGTTAATTCATCTCACAGGGTTACATGTGTATATCGTGGATCTCTTTGCTAGCCTTATTTCTGTGGAATCTGAGAAAAGATATTTCGGATCCCTTTGAAGACTATAGGGCCAAAGGAAATATCCTCCGATAACAAAGAGAAAGAAGCTTTCTGAGAAACTTCTTTCTGTTCTGTGAAATCACCTCACAGAGTTACAGCTTTCCCCTCAAGAAGCCTTTCGCTAAGACAGTTCTTGTGGAATTGGCAAAGTGATATTTGGAACGCCTAGAGGGCTATGGTGAAAAAGGAAATATCCTCAGATGAAATCTGGAAAGAAGCTTTCTGAGAAACTCCTTAGTTTTCTGTTAATTCATCTCATAGAGTTACATCTGTATTTCGTGGATCTCTTTGCTAGCCTTATTTCTGTGGAATTTGAGAACAGATATTTCGGATCCCTTTGAAGGCTATAGGGCCAAAGGAAATATCCTCCGATAACAAAGAGAAAGAAGCTTTCTGAGAAACTTCTTTGTGTTCTGTGAAATCATCTCACAGAGTTACAGCTTTCCCCTCAAGAAGCCTTTCGCTAAGACAGTTCTTGTGGAATTGGCAAAGTGATATTTGGAAGCCCATAGAGGGCTATGGTGAAAAAGGAAATATCCTCAGATGAAATCTGGAAGGAAGCTTTCTAAGAAACTGCTTAGTGTTCTGTTAATTCGTCTCACAGAGTTACATCTGTATTTCGTGGATTTCTTTGCTATTCTTATTTCTGTTGAATCTGAGAACAGATATTTCAAATCCCTTTGAAGACTATAGGGCCAAAGGAAATATCCTCCGATAACAAAGAGAAAGAAGCTTTCTGAGAAACTTCTTTGTGTTCTCTGAAATCATCTCACAGAGTACAGCATTCCCCTCAAGAAATCTTTCGCTAAGACAGTTCTTGTGGAATTGGCAAAGTGGTATTTGGAAGCCCATAGACGGCTACGGTACAAAAGGAAATATCCTCAGATGAAATCTGGAAAGAAGCTTTCTGAGAAACTGCTTAGTGTTCGGTTAATTCATCTCACAGAGTTACATCTGTATTTCGTGGATCTCTTTGCTAGCCTTATTTCTGTGGAATGTGAGAACAGATATTTCGGATCCCTTTGAAGACTATAGGGCCAAAGGAAATATCCTCCGATAACAAAGAGAAAGAAGATTTTTGAGAAACTTCTTTGTGTTCTGTGATATCATCTCACAGAGTTACAGCTTTCCCCTCAAGAAGCCTTTCGCTAGGACAGTTCTTGTGTAATTGGCAAAGAGATATTTGGAAGCCCATAGAGGGCTATGGTGACAAAGGAAATATCCTCAGATGAAATCTGGAAAGAAGCTTTCTGAGAAACTGCTTAGTGTTCTGTGAATTCATCTCACAGGGTTACATGTGTATATCGTGGATCTCTTTGCTAGCCTTATTTCTGTGGAATCTGAGAACAGATATTTCGGATGCCTTTGAAGACTATAGGGCCAATGGAAATATCCTGCGGCAACAAAGAGAAAGAAGCTTTCTGAGAAACTTCTTTGTGTTCTGTGAAATCATCTCACAGAGTTACAGCTTTCCCCTCAAGAAGCCTTTCGCTAAGACAGTTCTTGTGGAATTGGCAAAGTGATATTTAGAAGCCCATAGAGGGCTATGGTGAAAAAGGAAATATCCTCAGATGAAATCTGGAAAGAAGCTTTCTGAGAAACTGCTTAGTGTTCTGTGAATTCATCTCACAGAGTTACATCTGTATTTCGTGGATCTCTTTGCTAGCCTTATTTCTATGGAATCTGAGAACAGATATTTCGGATCCCTTTGAAGATTATAGGGCCAAAGGAAATATCCTGCGATAACAAAGAGAAAGAAGCTTTCTGAGAAACTTCTTTCTGTTCTGTGAAATCATCTCACAGAGTTACAGCTTTCCCCTTAAGAAGCCTTTAGCTAAGACAGTTCTTGTGGAATTGGCAAAGTGATATTTGGAAGCCCATAGAGGGCTATGGTGAAAAAGGAAATATCCTCAGATGAAATCTGGAAAGAAGCTTTCTGAGAAACTGCTTAGTGTTCTGTGAATTCATCTCACAGAGTTACATCTGTATTTCGTGGATCTCTTTGCTAGCCTTATTTCTGTCGAATCTGAGAACAGATATTTCGGATCCCTTTGAAGACTATAGGGCCAAAGGAAATATCCTGCGATAATAAAGAGAAAGAAGCTTTCTGAGAAACTTCTTTGTGTTCTGTGAAATCATCTCACAGAGTTACAGCTTTCCCCTCAAGAACCCTTCAACTGAGACAGTTCTTGTGTAATTGGCAATGAGATATTTGGAAGCCCATAGAGGGCTATGGTGAAAAAGGAAATATCCTCAGATGAAATCTGGAAAGAAGCTTTCTGAGAAACTGCTTAGTGTTCTGTTAATTCATCTCACAGGGTTACATGTGTATATCGTGGATCTCTTTGCTAGCCTTATTTCTGTGGAATCTGAGAAAAGATATTTCGGATCCCTTTGAAGACTATAGGGCCAAAGGAAATATCCTCCGATAACAAAGAGAAAGAAGCTTTCTGAGAAACTTCTTTCTGTTCTGTGAAATCACCTCACAGAGTTACAGCTTTCCCCTCAAGAAGCCTTTCGCTAAGACAGTTCTTGTGGAATTGGCAAAGTGATATTTGGAACGCCTAGAGGGCTATGGTGAAAAAGGAAATATCCTCAGATGAAATCTGGAAAGAAGCTTTCTGAGAAACTCCTTAGTTTTCTGTTAATTCATCTCATAGAGTTACATCTGTATTTCGTGGATCTCTTTGCTAGCCTTATTTCTGTGGAATTTGAGAACAGATATTTCGGATCCCTTTGAAGGCTATAGGGCCAAAGGAAATATCCTCCGATAACAAAGAGAAAGAAGCTTTCTGAGAAACTTCTTTGTGTTCTGTGAAATCATCTCACAGAGTTACAGCTTTCCCCTCAAGAAGCCTTTCGCTAAGACAGTTCTTGTGGAATTGGCAAAGTGATATTTGGAAGCCCATAGAGGGCTATGGTGAAAAAGGAAATATCCTCAGATGAAATCTGGAAGGAAGCTTTCTAAGAAACTGCTTAGTGTTCTGTTAATTCGTCTCACAGAGTTACATCTGTATTTCGTGGATTTCTTTGCTATTCTTATTTCTGTTGAATCTGAGAACAGATATTTCAAATCCCTTTGAAGACTATAGGGCCAAAGGAAATATCCTCCGATAACAAAGAGAAAGAAGCTTTCTGAGAAACTTCTTTGTGTTCTCTGAAATCATCTCACAGAGTACAGCATTCCCCTCAAGAAATCTTTCGCTAAGACAGTTCTTGTGGAATTGGCAAAGTGGTATTTGGAAGCCCATAGACGGCTACGGTACAAAAGGAAATATCCTCAGATGAAATCTGGAAAGAAGCTTTCTGAGAAACTGCTTAGTGTTCGGTTAATTCATCTCACAGAGTTACATCTGTATTTCGTGGATCTCTTTGCTAGCCTTATTTCTGTGTAATCTGAGAACAGATATTTCGGATCCCTTTGAAGACTATAGGGCCAAAGGAAATATCCTCCGATAACAAAGAGAAAGAAGATTTTTGAGAAACTTCTTTGTGTTCTGTGATATCATCTCACAGAGTTACAGCCTTCTCCTCAAGAAGCCTTTCGCTAGGACAGTTCTTGTGTAATTGGCAAAGAGATATTTGGAAGCCCATAGAGGGCTATGGTGACAAAGGAAATATCCTCAGATGAAATCTGGAAAGAAGCTTTCTTAGAAACTGCTTAGTGTTCTGTGAATTCATCTCTCAGAGTTACATCTCTATTTCGTGGATCTCTTTGCTAGCCTTATTTCTGTGGAATCTGAGAACAGAGATTTCGGATCCCTTTGAAGACTATAGGGCCAAAGGAAATATCCTCTGATAACAAAGAGAAGGAAGGTTTCTGAGAAACTTCTTTGTGTTTTGTGAAATCATCTCACAGAGTTACAGCATTCCCCTCAAGAAGCCTTTCGATCAGACAGTTCTTGTGGAATTGGCAAAGAGATATTTGGAAGCCCATAGAGGACTATGGTGAAAAAGGAAATATCCTCAGAAGAAATCTGGAAAGAAGCTTTCTGAGAAACTGCTTAGTGTTCTGTTAATTCATCTCACAGAGTTACATGTGTATTTCGTGGATCTCTTTGCTAGCCTTATTTCTGTGGAATCTGAGAAAAGATATTTCGGATCCCTATGAAGACTATAGGGCCAAAGGAAATATCCTCCGATAACAAAGAGAAAGAAGCTTTCTGAGAAACTTCTTTGTGTTCTGTGAAATCATCTCACAGAGTTACAGCTTTCCCCTCAAGAAGCCTTTCGCTAAGAAAGTTCTTGTGGAATTGGCAAAGTGATATTTGGAAGCCCATAGAGGGCTATGTTGAAAAAGGAAATATCCTCAGATGAAATCTGGCAAGAAGCTTTCTGAGAAACTGCTTAGTGTTCTGTGAATTCATCTCACAGAGTTAGATCTGTATTTCGTGGATCTCTTTGCTAGCCTTATTTCTGTGGAATCTGAGAACTGATATTTCGGATCCCTTTGAAGACTATAGGGCCAAAAGAAATATCCTGCGATAACAAAGAGAAAGAAGCTTTCTGAGAAACTTCTTTGTGTTCTGTGAAATCATCTCACAGAGTTACAGATTTCCCGTCAAGAAGCCTTTAACTAAGACAGTTCTTGTGAAATTGGCAAAGAGATATTTGGAAGCCCATAGAGGGCTATGGTGAAAAAGGAAATATCCTCAGATGAAATCTGGAAAGAAGCTTTCTGAGAAACTGCTTTGTGTTCTGTGAATTCATCTCACAGAGTTACATATGTATTTCGTGGATGTCTTTGCTAGCCTTATTTCTGTGGAATCTGAGAAAAGATATTTCGGATCCCTATGAAGACTATAGGGCCAAAGGAAATATCCTCCGATAACAAAGAGAAAGAAGCTTTCTGAGAAACTTCTTTGTGTTCTGTGAAATCATCTCACAGAGTTACAGCTTTCCCCTCAAGAAGCCTTTCGCTAAGACAGTTCTTGTGGAATTGGCAAAGTGATATTTGGAAGCCCATAGAGGGCTACGGTGAAAAAGGAAATATCCTCAGATGAAATCTGGAAAGAAGCTTTCTGAGAAACTGCTTAGTGTTCTGTGAATTCATCTCACAGAGTTACATCTGTATTTCGTGGATCTCTTTGCTAGCCTTATTTCTGTGGAATCTGAGAACAGATATTTCGGATCCCTTTGAAGACTATAGGGCCAAAGGAAATATCCTGCGATAACAAAGAGAAAGAAGCTTTCTGAGAAACTTCTTTGTGTTCTGTGAAATCATCTCACAGAGTTACAGCTTTCCCCTCAAGAAGCCTTTAACTAAGACAGTTCTTGTGAAATTGGCAAAGAGATATTTGGAAGCCCATAGAGGGCTATGGTGAAAAAGGAAATATCCTCAGATGAAATCTGGAAAGAAGCTTTCTGAGAAACTGCTTAGTGTTCTGTGAATTCATCTCACAGAGTTACATCTGTATTTCGTGGATCTCTTTGCTAGCCTTATTTCTATGCAATCTGAAAACAGATATTTCGGATCCCTTTGAAGACTATAGGGCCAAAGGAAATATCCTGCGATAACAAAGAGAAAGAAGCTTTCTGAGAAACTTCTTTCTGTTCTGTGAAATCATGTCACAGAGTTACAGCTTTCCCCTCAAGAAGCCTTTCGCTAAGACAGTTCTTGTGGAATTGGCAAAGTGATATTTGGAAGCCCATAGAGGGCTATGGTGAAAAAGGAAATATCCTCAGATGAAATCTGGAAAGAAGCTTTCTGAGAAACTGCTTAGTGTTCTGTGAATTCATCTCACAGAGTTACATCTGTATTTCGTGGATCTCTTTGCTAGCCTTATTTCTGTCGAATCTGAGAACAGATATTTCGGATCCCTTTGAAGACTATAGGGCCAAAGGAAATATCCTGCGATAACAAAGAGAAAGAAGCTTTCTGAGAAACTTCTTTGTGTTCTGTGAAATCATCTCACAGAGTTACAGCTTTCCCCTCAAGAACCCTTCAACTGAGACAGTTCTTGTGTAATTGGCAAAGAGATATTTGGAAGCCCATAGAGGGCTATGGTGAAAAAGGAAATATCCTCAGATGAAATCTGGAAAGAAGCTTTCTGAGAAACTGCTTTGTGTTCTGTGAATTCATCTCACAGAGTTACATATGTATTTCGTGGATCTCTTTGCTAGACTTATTTCTGTGGAATCTGAGAAAAGATATTTCGGATCCCTATGAAGACTATAGGGCCAAAGGAAATATCCTCCGATAACAAAGAGAAAGAAGCTTTCTGAGAAACTTCTTTGTGTTCTGTGAAATCATCTCACAGAGTTACAGCTTTCCCCTCAAGAAGCCTTTCGTTAAGACAGTTCTTGTGGAATTGGCAAAGTGATATTTGGAAGCCCATAGAGGGCTATGGTGAAAAAGGAAATATCCTCAGATGAAATCTGGAAAGAAGCTTTCTGAGAAACTGCTTAGTGTTCTGTGAATTCATCTCACAGAGTTACATCTGTATTTCGTGGATCTCTTTGCTAGCCTTATTTCTGTGGAATCTGAGAACAGATATTTCGGATCCCTTTGAAGACTATAGGGCCAAAGGAAATATCCTGCGATAACAAAGAGAAAGAAGCTTTCTGAGAAACTTCTTTGTGTTCTGTGAAATCATCTCACAGAGTTACAGCTTTCCCCTCAAGAACCCTTCAACTGAGACAGTTCTTGTGTAATTGGCAAAGAGATATTTGGAAGCCCATAGAGGGCTATGGTGAAAAAGGAAATATCCTCAGATGAAATCTGGAAAGAAGCTTTCTGAGAAACTGCTTAGTGTTCTGTGAATTCATCTCACAGGGTTACATGTGTATATCGTGGATCTCTTTGCTAGCCTTATTTCTGTGGAATCTGAGAAAAGATATTTCGGATCCCTTTGAAGACTATAGGGCCAAAGGAAATATCCTCCGATAACAAAGAGAAAGAAGCTTTCTGAGAAACTTCGTTCTGTTCTGTGAAATCATCTCACAGAGTTACAGCTTTCCCCTCAAGAAGCCTTTCGCTAAGACAGTTCTTGTAGAATTGGCAAAGTGATATTTGGAACCCCTAGAGGGCTATGGTGAAAAAGGAAATATCCTCAGATGAAATCTGGAAAGAAGCTTTCTGAGAAACTCCTTAGTTTTCTGTTAATTCATCTCATAGAGTTACATCTGTATTTCGTGGATCTCTTTGCTAGCCTTATTTCTGTGGAATTTGAGAACAGATATTTCGGAACCCTTTGAAGGCTATAGGGCCAAAGGAAATATCCTGCGATAACAAAGAGAAAGAAGCTTTCTGAGAAACTTCTTTGTGTTCTGTGAAATCATCTCACAGAGTTACAGCTTTCCCCTCAAGAAGCCTTTCGCTAAGAGAGTTCTTGTGGAGTTGGCAAAGTGATATTTGGAAGCCCATAGAGGGCTATGGTGAAAAAGGAAATATCCTCAGATGAAATCTGGAAGGAAGCTTTCTGAGAAACTGCTTAGTGTTCTGTTAATTCGTCTCACAGAGTTACATTTGTATTTCGTGGATTTCTTTGCTATTCTTATTTCTGTTGAATCTGAGAACAGATATTTCAAATCCCTTTGAAGACTATAGGGCCAAAGGAAATATCCTCCGATAACAAAGAGAAAGAAGCTTTCTGAGAAACTTCTTTGTGTTCTCTGAAATCATCTCACAGAGTACAGCATTCCCCTCAAGAAAACTTTCGCTAAGACAGTTCTTGTGGAATTGGCAAAGTGATATTTGGAAGCCCATAGACGGCTACGGTACAAAAGGAAATATCCTCAGATGAAATCTGGAAAGAAGCTTTCTGAGAAACTGCTTAGTGTTCGGTTAATTCATCTCACAGAGTTACATCTGTATTTCGTGGATCTCTTTGCTAGCCTTATTTCTGTGTAATCTGAGAACAGATATTTCGGATCCCTTTGAAGACTATAGGGCCAAAGGAAATATCCTCCGATAACAAAGAGAAAGAAGATTTTTGAGAAACTTCTTTGTGTTCTGTGAAATCATCTCACAGAGTTACAGCTTTCCCCTCAAGAAGCCTTTCGCTAGGACAGTTCTTGTGTAATTGGGAAAGAGATATGTGGAAGCCCATAGAGGGCTATGGTGACAAAGGAAATATCCTCAGATGAAATCTGGAAAGAAGCTTTCTGAGAAACTGCTTAGTGTTCTGTGAATTCATCTCACAGAGTTACATCTGTATTTCGTGGATCTCTTTGCTAGCCTTATTTCTGTGGAATCTGAGAACAGATATTTCGGATCCCTTTGAAGACTATAGGGCCAAAGGAAATATCCTGCGATAACAAAGAGAAAGAAGCTTTCTGAGAAACTTCTTTGTGTTCTGTGAAATCATCTCACAGAGTTAGAGCTTTCCCCTCAAGAAGCCTTTCGCTAAGACAGTTCTTGTGGAATTGGAAAAGTGATATTTGGAAGCCCATAGAGGGCTATGGTGAAAAAGGAAATATCCTCAGATGAAATCTGGAAAGAAGCTTTCTGAGAAACTGCTTAGTGTTCTCTGAATTCATCTCACAGAGTTACATCTGTATTTCGTGGATCTCTTTGCTAGCCTTATTTCTGTCGAATCTGAGAACAGATATTTCGGATCCCTTTGAAGACTATAGGGCCAAAGGAAATATCCTGCGATAACAAAGAGAAAGAAGCTTTCTGAGAAACTTCTTTGTGTTCTGTGAAATCATCTCACAGAGTTACAGCTTTCCCCTCAAGAAGCCTTTCGCTAAGACAGTTCTTGTGGAATTGGCAAAGTGATATTTGGAAGCCCATAGAGGGCTATGGTGAAAAAGGAAGTGTCCTCAGATGAAATCTGGAAGGAAGCTTTCTGAGAAACTGCTTAGTGTTCTGTTAATTCGTCTCACAGAGTTACATCTGTATTTCGTGGATTTCTTTGCTATTCTTATTTCTGTTGAATCTGAGAACAGATATTTCAAATCCCTTTGAAGACTATAGGGCCAAAGGAAATATCCTCCGATAACAAAGACAAAGAAGCTTTCTGAGAAACTTCTTTGTGTTCTCTGAAATCATCTCACAGAGTACAGCATTCCCCTCAAGAAAACTTTCGCTAAGACAGTTCTTGTGGAATTGGCAAAGTGATATTTGGAAGCCCATAGACGGCTACGGTACAAAAGGAAATATCCTTAGATGAAATCTGGAAAGAAGCTTTCTGAGAAACTGCTTAGTGTTCGGTTAATTCATCTCACAGAGTTACATCTGTATTTCGTGGATCTCGTTGCTAGCCTTATTTCTGTGTAATCTGAGAACAGATATTTCGGATCCCTTTGAAGACTATAGGGCCAAAGGAAATATCCTCCGATAACAAAGAGAAAGAAGATTTTTGAGAAACTTCTTTGTGTTCTGTGAAATCATCTCACAGAGTTACAGCTTTCCCCTCAAGAAGCCTTTCGCTAGGACAGTTCTTGTGTAATTGGCAAAGAGATATTTGGAAGCCCATAGAGGGCTATGGTGACAAAGGAAATATCCTCAGATGAAATCTGGAAAGAAGCTTTCTGAGAAACTGCTTAGTGTTCTGTGAATTCATCTCACAGAGTTACATCTGTATTTCGTGGATCTCTTTGCTAGCCTTATTTCTGTGGAATCTGAGAACAGATATTTCGGATCCCTTTGAAGACTATAGGGCCAAAGGAAATATCCTCCGATAACAAAGATAAAGAAGCTTTCTGAGAAACTTCTTTGTGTTCTGTGAAATCATCTCACAGAGTTACAGCTTTCCCCTCAAGAAGCCTTTCGCTAAGACAGTTCTTGTGGAATTGGCAAAGTGATATTTGGAACCCCTAGAGGGCTATGGTGAAAAAGGAAATATCCTCAGATGAAATCTGGAAAGAAGCTTTCTGAGAAACTCCTTAGTTTTCTGTTAATTCATCTCACAGAGTTACATCTGTATTTCGTGGATCTCTTTGCTAGCCTTATTTCTGTGGAATTTGAGAACAGATATTTCGGATCCCTTTGAAGGCTATAGGGCCAAAGGAAATATCCTCCGATAACAAAGAGAAAGAAGCTTTCTGAGAAACTTCTTTCTGTTCTGTGAAATCATCTCACAGAGTTACAGCTTTCCCCTCAAGAAGCCTTTCGCTAAGACAGTTCTTGTGGAATTGGAAAAGTGATATTTGGAAGCCCATAGAGGGCTATGGTGAAAAAGGAAATATCCTTAGATGAAATCTGGAAGGAAGCTTTCTGAGAAACTGCTTAGTGTTCTGTTAATTCGTCTCACAGAGTTACATCTGTATTTCGTGGATTTCTTTGCTAGTCTTACTTCTGTTGAATCTGAGAACAGATATTTCAAATCCCTTTGAAGACTATAGGGCCAAAGGAAATATCCTCCGATAACAAAGAGAAAGAAGCTATCTGAGAAACTTCTTTGTGTTCTTTGAAATCATCTCACAGAGTACAGCATTCCCCTCAAGAAAACTTTCGCTAAGACAGTTCTTGTGGAATTGGCAAAGTGATATTTGGAAGCCCATAGACGGCTATGGTACAAAAGGAAATATCCTCAGATGAAATCTGGAAAGAAGCTTTTGAGAAACTGCTTAGTGTTCTGTTAATTCATCTCACAGAGTTACATCTGTATTTCGTGGATCTCTTTGCTAGCCTTATTTCTGTGGAATCTGAGTAAAGATATTTCGGATCCCTTTGAAGGCTATAGGGCCAAAGGAAATATCCTCCGATAACAAAGAGAAAGAAGCTTTCTGAGAAACTTCTTTGTGTTCTGTGAAATTATCTCACAGAGTTACAGCTTTCCTCTCAAGAAGCCTTTCGCCAAGACAGTTCTTGTGGAATTGGCAAAGTGATATTTGGAACCCCTAGAGGGCTATGGTGAAAAAGGAAATATCTTCAGATGAAATCTGGAAAGAAGCTTTCTGAGAAACTGCTTAGTGTTCTGTTAATTCATCTCACAGAGTTACATCTGTATTTCGTGGATCTCTTTGCTAGCCTTATTTCTGTGGAATCTGAGAACAGATATTTCGGATCCCTTTGAAGACTATAGGGCCAAAGGAAATATCCTCCGATAACAAAGAGAAAGAAGCTTTCTGAGAAACTTCTTTGTGTTCTGTGAAATCATCTCACAGAGTTACAGCTTTCCCCTCAAGGAGCCTTTCGCTAAGACAGTTCTTGTGGAATTGGCAAAGTGATATTTGGAAGCCCATAGAGGGCTATGGTGAAAAAGGAAATATCCTCAGATGAAATCTGGAAAGAAGCTTTCTGAGAAACTGCTTAGTGTTCTGTGAATTCATCTCACAGAGTTACATCTGTATTTCGTGGATCTCTTTGCTAGCCTTATTTCTGTGGAATCAGAGAACAGATATTTCGGATCCCTTTGAAGACTACAGGGCCAAAGGAAATATCCTCCGATAACAAAGAGAAAGAAGCTTTCTGAGAAACTTCTTTGTGTTCTGGGAAATCATCTCACATAGTTACAGCTTTCCCCTCAAGAAGCATTTTGCTAAGATAGTTCTTGTGGAATTGGCAAAGTGATATTTGGAAGCCCAAAGAGGGCTATGGTGAAAAAGGAAATATCCAAAGTTGAAATCTGGAAAGAAGCTTTCTGAGAAACTGCTTAGTGTTCTGTTAATTCATCTCACAGGGTTACATGTGTATATCGTGGATCTCTTTGCTAGCCTTATTTCTGTGGAATCTGAGAAAAGATATTTCGGATCCCTTTGAAGACTATAGGGCCAAAGGAAATATCCTCCGATAACGAAGAGAAAGAAGCTTTCTGAGAAACTTCTTTGTGTTCTGTGAAATCATCTCACAGAGTTACAGCTTTCCTAACGAGAAGCCTTTCGATAAGACAGTTCTTGTGGAAATGGCAAAGTGCTATTTGTAAGCCCATAGAGGGCTATGGTGAAAAAGGAAATATCCTCAGATGAAATCTGGAAAGAAGCTTTCTGAGAAACTGCTTAGTGTTCTGTGAATTTCTCTCTCAGAGTTACATCTGTATTTCGTGGATCTCTTTGCTAGCCTTATTTCTGTGGAATCTGAGAACAGAGATTTCGGATC
Organism: Macaca nemestrina; assembly: GCF_043159975.1. Taxonomy (NCBI): domain Eukaryota; kingdom Metazoa; phylum Chordata; class Mammalia; order Primates; family Cercopithecidae; genus Macaca; species Macaca nemestrina. The sequence goes on along the minus strand of NC_092128.1, from coordinate 136,297,719 downwards.
CCTTTGAAGACTATAGGGCCAAGGGAAATATCCTCCGATAACAAAGAGAAGGAAGGTTTCTGAGAAACTTCTTTGTGTTTTGTGAAATCATCTCACAGAGTTACAGCATTTCCCTCAAGAAGCCTTTCGCTCAGACAGTTCTTGTGGAATTGGCAAAGAGATATTTGGAAGCCCATAGAGGACTATGGTGAAAAAGGAAATATCCTCAGAAGAAATCTGGAAAGAAGCTTTCTGAGAAACTGCTTAGTGTTCTGTTAATTCATCTCACAGAGTTACATGTGTATTTCGTGGATCTCTTTGCTAGCCTTATTTCTGTGGAATCTGAGAAAAGATATTTCGGATCCCTATGAAGACTATAGGGCCAAAGGAAATATCCTCCGATAACAAATAGAAAGAAGCTTTCTGAGAAACTTCTTTGTGTTCTGTGAAATCATCTCACAGAGTTACAGCTTTCCCCTCAAGAAGCCTTTCGCTAGGACAGTTCTTGTGTAATTGGCAAAGAGATATTTGGAAGCCCATAGAGGGCTATGGTGAAAAAGGAAATATCCTCAGATGAAATCTGGAAAGAAGCTTTCTGAGAATCTGCTTAGTGTTCTGTTAATTCATCTCACAGTGTTACATCTGTATTTCGTGGATCTCTTTGCTAGCCTTATTTCTGTGGAATCTGAGAACAGATATTTCGGATCCCTTTGAAGACTATAGGGCCAAAGGAAATATCCTGCGATAACAAAGAGAAAGAAGCTTTCTGAGAAACTTCTTTGTGTACTGTGAAATCATCTCACAGAGTTACAGCTTTCCCCTCAAGAAGCCTTTCGCTAAGAAAGTTCTTGTGGAATTGGCAAAGTGATATTTGGAAGCCCATAGAGGGCTATGTTGAAAAAGGAAATATCCTCAGATGAAATCTGGCAAGAAGCTTTCTGAGAAACTGCTTAGTGTTCTGTGAATTCATCTCACAGAGTTAGATCTGTATTTCGTGGATCTCTTTGCTAGCCTTATTTCTGTGGAAGCTGAGAACAGATATTTCGGATCCCTTTGAAGACTATAGGGCCAAAAGAAATATCCTGCGATAACAAAGAGAAAGAAGCTTTCTGAGAAACTTCTTTGTGTTCTGTGAAATCATCTCACAGAGTTACAGATTTCCCCTCAAGAAGCCTTTAACTAAGACAGTTCTTGTGAAATTGGCAAAGAGATATTTGGAAGCCCATAGAGGGCTATGGTGAAAAAGGAAATATCCTCAGATGAAATTTGGAAAGAAGCTTTCTGAGAAACTGCTTAGTGTTCTGTGAATTCATCTCACAGAGTTACATATGTATTTCGTGGATCTCTTTGCTAGCCTTATTTCTGTGGAATCTGAGAAAAGATATTTCGGATCCCTATGAAGACTATAGGGCCAAAGGAAATTTCCTCCGATAACAAAGAGAAAGAAGCTTTCTGAGAAACTTCTTTGTGTTCTGTGAAATCATCTCACAGAGTTACAGCTTTCCCCTCAAGAAGCCTTTCGCTAAGACAGTTCTTGTGGAATTGGCAAAGTGATATTTGGAAGCCCATAGAGGACTATGGTGAAAAAGGAAATATCTTCAGATGAAATCTGGAAAGAAGCTTTCTGAGAAACTGCTTAGTGTTCTCTGAATTCATCTCACAGAGTTACATCTGTATTTCGTGGATCTCTTTGCTAGCCTTATTTCTGTGGAATCTGAGAACAGATATTTCGGATCCCTTTGAAGACTATAGGGCCAAAGGAAATTTCCTGCGATAACAAAGAGAAAGAAGCTTTCTGAGAAACTTCTTTGTGTTCTGTGAAATCATCTCACAGAGTTACAGCTTTCCCCTCAAGAAGCCTTTAACTAAGATAGTTCTTGTGAAATTGGCAAAGAGATATTTGGAAGCCCATAGAGGGCTATGGTGAAAAAGGAAATATCCTCAGATGAAATCTGGAAAGAAGCTTTCTGAGAAACTGCTTTGTGTTCTGTGAATTCATCTCACAGAGTTACATATGTATTTCGTGGATCTCTTTGCTAACCTTATTTCTGTGGAATCTGAGAAAAGATATTTCGGATCCCTATGAAGACTATAGGGCCAAAGGAAATATCCTTCGATAACAAAGAGAAAGAAGCTTTCTGAGAAACTTCTTTGTGTTCTGTGAAATCATCTCACAGAGTTACAGCTTTCCCCTCAAGAAGCCTTTCGCTAAGACAGTTCTTGTGGAATTGGCAAAGTGATATTTGGAAGCCCATAGAGGGCTATGGTGAAAAAGGAAATATCCTCAGATGAAATCTGGAAAGAAGCTTTCTGAGAAACTGCTTAGTGTTCTGTGAATTCATCTCACAGAGTTACATCTGTATTTCGTGGATCTCTTTGCTAGCCTTATTTCTGTGGAATCTGAAAACAGATATTTCGGATCCCTTTGAAGACTATAGGGCCAAAGGAAATATCCTGCGATAACAAAGAGAAAGAAGCTTTCTGAGAAACTTCTTTCTGTTCTCTGAAATCATCTCACAGAGTTACCGCTTTCCCCTCAAGAAGCCTTTCGCTAAGACAATTCTTTTGGAATTGGCAAAGTGATATTTGTAAGCCCATAGAGGGCTACGGTGAAAAAGGAAATATCCTCAAATGAAATCTGGAAAGAAGCTTTCTGAGAAACTGCTTAGTGTTCTGTTAATTCATCTCACAGAGTTACATCTGTATTTCGTGGATCTCTTTGCTAGCCTTATTCCTGTGTAATCTGAGAACAGATATTTCGGATCCCTTTGAAGACTATAAGGCCAAAGGAAATATCCTCCGATAACAAAGAGAAAGAAGCTTTTTGAGAAACTTCTTTGTGTTCTGTGAAACCATCTCACAGAGTTACAGCTTTCGCCTCAAGAAGCCTTTCGCTAGGACAGTTCTTGTGTAATTGGCAAAGGGATATTTGGTAGCCCATAGAGGGCTATGGTGACAAAGGAAATATCCTCAGATGAAATCTGGAAAGAAGCTTTCTGAGAAACTGCTTAGTGTTCTGTGAATTCATCTCACAGAGTTACATCTGTATTTCGTGGATCTCTTTGCTAGCCTTATTTCTGTGGAATCTGAGAAAAGATATTTCGGATCCCTTTGAAGGCTATAGGGCCAAAGGAAATATCCTCCGATAACAAAGAGAAAGAAGCTTTCTGAGAAACTTCTTTGTGTTCTGTGAAATTATCTCACAGAGTTACAGCTTTCCCCTCAAGAAGCCTTTCGCTAAGACAGTTCTTGTGGAATTGGCAAAGTGATATTTGGAACCCCTAGAGGGCTATGGTGAAAAAGGAAATATCTTCAGATGAAATCTGGAAAGAAGCTTTCTGAGAAACTGCTTAGTGTTCTGTTAATTCATCTCACAGAGTTACATCTGTATTTCGTGGATCTCTTTGCTAGCCTTATTTCTGTGGAATCTGAGAACAGATATTTCGGATCCCTTTGAAGACTATTAGGCCAAAGGAAATATCCTCCGATAACAAAGAGAAAGAAGCTTTCTGAGAAACTTCTTTGTGTTCTGTGAAATCATCTCACAGAGTTACAGCTTTCCCCTCAAGGAGCCTTTCGCTAAGACAGTTCTTGTGGAATTGGCAAAGTGATATTTGGAAGCCCATAGAGGGCTATGGTGAAAAAGGAAATATCCTCAGATGAAATCTGGAAAGAAGCTTTCTGAGAAACTGCTTAGTGTTCTGTGAATTCATCTCACAGAGTTACATCTGTATTTCGTGGATCTCTTTGCTAGCCTTATTTCTGTGGAATCTGAGAACAGATATTTCGGATCCCTTTGAAGACTATAGGGCCAAAGGAAATATCCTCCGATAACAAAGAGAAAGAAGCTTTCTGAGAAACTTCTTTGTGTTCTGTGAAATCATCTCACAGAGTTACAGCTTTCCCCTCAAGAAGCCTTTTGCTAAGACAGTTCTTGTGGAATTGGCAAAGTGATATTTGGAAGCCCATAGAGGGCTATGGTGAAAAAGGAAATATCCAAAGATGAAATCTGGAAAGAAGCTTTCTGAGAAACTGCTTAGTGTTCTGTTAATTCATCTCACAGGGTTACATGTGTATATCGTGGATCTCTTTGCTGACCTTATTTCTGTGGAATCTGAGAAAAGATATTTCGGATCCCTTTCAAGACTATAGGGCCAAAGGAAATATCCTCCGATAACGAAGAGAAAGAAGCTTTCTGAGAAACTTCTTTCTGTTCTGTGAAATCATCTCACAGAGTTACAGCTTTCCTAACAAGAAGCCTTTCGATAAGACAGTTCTTGTGGAAATGGCAAAGTGCTATTTGTAAGCCCATAGAGGGCTATGGTGAAAAAGGAAATATCCTCAGATGAAATCTGGAAAGAAGCTTTCTGAGAATCTGCTTAGTGTTCTGTGAATTCATCTCACAGAGTTACATCTGTATTTCGTGAATCTCTTTGCTAGCCTTATTTCTGTGGAATCTGAGAACAGATATTTCGGATCCCTTTGAAGACTATAGGGCCAAAGGAAATATCCTGCGATAACAAAGAGAAAGAAGCTTTCTGAGAAACTTCTTTGTGTTCTGTGAAATCATCTCACAGAGTTACAGCTTTCCCCTCAAGAAGCCTTTCGCTAAGAAAGTTCTTGTGGAATTGGCAAAGTGATATTTGTAAGCCCATAGAGGGCTATGGTGAAAAAGGAAATATCCTCAGATGAAATCTGGAAAGAAGCTTTCTGAGAAACTGCTTAGTGTTCTGTTAATTCATCTCAAAGAGTTACATCTGTATTTCGTGGATCTCTTTGCTGGCCTTATTCCTGTGTAATCTGAGAACAGATATGTCGGATCCCTTTGAAGACTATAGGGCCAAAGGAAATATCCTCCGATAACAAAGAGAAAGAAGCTTTTTGAGAAACTTCTTTGTGTTCTGAGAAACCATCTCACAGAGTTACAGCTTTCGCCTCAAGAAGCCTTTCGCTAGGACAGTTCTTGTGTATTTGGAAAAGAGATATTTGGTAGCCCATAGAGGGCTATGGTGACAAAGGAAATATCCTCAGATAAAATCTGGAAAGAAGCTTTCTGAGAAACTGCTTAGTGTTCTGTGAATTCATCTCACAGAGTTACATCTGTATTTCGTGGATCTCTTTGCTAGCCTTATTTCTGTGGAATCTGAGAACAGATATTTCGGATCCCTTTGAAGACTATAGGGCCAAAGGAAATATCCTGCGATAACAAAGAGAAAGAAGCTTTCTGAGAAACTTCTTTGTGTTCTGTGAAATCATCTCACAGAATTACAGCTTTCCCCTCAAGAAGCCTTTCGCTAAGACAGTTCTTGTGGAATTGGCAAAGTGATATTTGGAAGCCCATAGAGGGCTATGGTGAAAAAGGAAATATCCTCAGATGAAATCTGGAAAGAAGCTTTCTGAGAAACTGCTTAGTGTTCTGTGAATTCATCTCATAGAGTTACATCTGTATTTCGTGGATCTCTTTGCTAGCCTTATTTCTGTCGAATCTGAGAACAGATATTTCGGATCCCTTTGAAGACTATAGGGCCAAAGGAAATATCCTCCGATAACAAAGAGAAAGAAGCTTTTGAGAAACTTCTTTGTGTTCTGTGAAATCATCTCACAGAGTTACAGCTTTCCCCTCAAGAACCCTATAACTGAGACAGTTCTTGTGTAATTGGCAAAGAGATATTTGGAAGCCCATAGAGGGCTATGGTGAAAAAGGAAATATCCTCAGATGAAATCTGGAAAGAAGCTTTCTGAGAAACTGCTTAGTGTTCTGTTAATTCATCTCAAAGGGTTACATGTGTATATCGTGGATCTCTTTGCTAGCCTTATTTCTGTGGAATCTGAGAAAAGATATTTCGGATCCCTTTGAAGACTATAGGGCCAAAGGAAATATCCTCCGATAACAAAGATAAAGAAGCTTTCTGAGAAACTTCTTTCTGTTCTGTGAAATCATCTCACAGAGTTACAGCTTTCCCCTCAAGAAGCCTTTCGCTAAGACAGTTCTTGTGGAATTGGCAAAGTGATATTTGGAACCCCTAGAGGGCTATGGTGAAAAAGGAAATATCCTCAGATGAAATCTGGAAAGAAGCTTTCTGAGAAACTCCTTAGTTTTCTGTTAATTCATCTCACAGAGTTACATCTGTATTTCGTGGATCTCTTTGCTAGCCTTATTTCTGTGGAATTTGAGAACAGATATTTCGGATCCCTTTGAAGGCTATAGGGCCAAAGGAAATATCCTCCGATAACAAAGAGAAAGAAGCTTTCTGAGAAACTTCTTTGTGTTCTGTGAAGTCATCTCACAGAGTTACAGCTTTCCCCTCAAGAAGCCTTTCTCTAAGACAGTTCTTGTGGAATTGGCAAAGTGATATTTGGAAGCCCATAGAGGGCTATGGTGAAAAAGGAAATATCCTCAGATGAAATCTGGAAGGAAGCTTTCTGAGAAACTGCTTAGTGTTCTGTTAATTCGTCTCACAGAGTTACATCTGTATTTCGTGGATTTCTTTGCTAGCCTTATTTCTGTGGAATCTGAGAACAGATATTTCGGATCCCTTTGAAGACTATAGGGCCAAAGGAAATATCCTGCGATAACAAAGAGAAAGAAGCTTTCTGAGAAACTTCTTTGTGTTCTGTGAAATCATCTCACAGAGTTACAGCTTTCCCCTCAAGAAGCCTTTCGCTAAGAAAGTTCTTGTGGAATTGGCAAAGTGATATTTGTAAGCCCATAGAGGGCTATGGTGAAAAAGGAAATATCCTCAGATGAAATCTGGAAAGAAGCTTTCTGAGAAACTGCTTAGTGTTCTGTTAATTCATCTCACAGAGTCACATCTGTATTTCGTGGATCTCTTTGCTAGCCTTATTCCTGTGTAATCTGAGAACAGATATGTCGGATCCCTTTGAAGACTATAGGGCCAAAGGAAATATCCTCCGATAACAAAGAGAAAAAAGCTTTTTGAGAAACTTCTTTGTGTTCTGTGAAACCATCTCACAGAGTTACAGCTTTCGCCTCAAGAAGACTTTCGCTAGGACAGTTCTTGTGTAATTGGCAAAGAGATATTTGGTAGCCCATAGAGGGCTATGGTGACAAAGGAAATATCCTCAGATGAAATCTGGAAAGAAGCTTTCTGAGAAACTGCTTAGTGTTCTGTGAATTCATCTCACAGAGTTACATCTGTATTTCGTGGATCTCTTTGCTAGCCTTATTTCTGTGGAATCTGAGAACAGATATTTCGGATCCCTTTGAAGACTATAGGGCCAAAGGAAATATCCTGCGATAACAAAGAGAAAGAAGCTTTCTGAGAAACTTCTTTGTGTTCTGTGAAATCATCTCACAGAATTACAGCTTTCCCCTCAAGAAGCCTTTCGCTAAGACAGTTCTTGTGGAATTGGCAAAGTGATATTTGGAAGCCCATAGAGGGCTATGGTGAAAAAGGAAATATCCTCAGATGAAATCTGGAAAGAAGCTTTCTGAGAAACTGCTTAGTGTTCTGTGAATTCATCTCACAGAGTTACATCTGTATTTCGTGGATCTCTTTGCTAGCCTTATTTCTGTCGAATCTGAGAACAGATATTTCGGATCCCTTTGAAGACTATAGGGCCAAAGGAAATATCCTCCGATAACAAAGAGAAAGAAGCTTTCTGAGAAACTTCTTTGTGTTCCGTGAAATCATCTCACAGAGTTACAGCTTTCCCCTCAAGAACCCTTTAACTGAGACAGTTCTTGTGTAATTGGCAAAGAGATATTTGGAAGCCCATAGAGGGCTATGGTGAAAAAGGAAATATCCTCAGATGAAATCTGGAAAGAAGCTTTCTGAGAAACTGCTTAGTGTTCTGTTAATTCATCTCAAAGGGTTACATGTGTATATCGTGGATCTCTTTGCTAGCCTTATTTCTGTGGAATCTGAGAAAAGATATTTCGGATCCCTTTGAAAACTATAGGGCCAAAGGAAATATCCTCCGATAACAAAGATAAAGAAGCTTTCTGAGAAACTACTTTGTGTTCTGTGAAATCATCTCACAGAGTTACAGCTTTCCCCTCAAGAAGCCTTTCGCTAAGACAGTTCTTGTGGAATTGGCAAAGTGATATTTGGAACCCCTAGAGGGCTATGGTGAAAAAGGAAATATCCTCAGATGAAATCTGGAATGAAGCTTTCTGAGAAACTCCTTAGTTTTCTGTTAATTCATCTCACAGAGTTACATCTGTGTTTCGTGGATCTCTTTGCTAGCCTTATTTCTGTGGAATTTGAGAACAGATATTTCGGATCCCTTTGAAGGCTATAGGGCCAAAGGAAATATCCTCCGATAACAAAGAGAAAGAAGCTTTCTGAGAAACTTCTTTGTGTTCTGTGAAATCATCTCACAGAGTTACAGCTTTCCCCTCAAGAAGCCTTTCTCTAAGACAGTTCTTGTGGAATTGGCAAAGTGATATTTGGAAGCCCATAGAGGGCTATGGTGAAAAAGGAAATATGCTCAGATGAAATCTGGAAGGAAGCTTTCTGAGAAACTGCTTAGTGTTCTGTTAATTCGTCTCACAGAGTTACATCTGTATTTCGTGGATTTCTTTGCTAGTCTTATTTCTGTTGAATCTGAGAACAGATATTTCAAATCCCTTTGAAGACTATAGGGCCAAAGGAAATATCCTCCGATAACAAAGAGAAAGAAGCTTTCTGAGAAACTTCTTTGTGTTCTTTGAAATCATCTCACAGAGTACAGCATTCCCCTCAAGAAAACTTTCGCTAAGACAGTTCTTGTGGAATTGGCAAAGTGATATTTGGAAGCCCATAGACGGCTATGGTACAAAAGGAAATATCCTCAGATGAAATCTGGAAAGAAGCTTTCTGAGAAACTGCTTAGTGTTCTGTTAATTCATCTCACAGAGTTACATCTGTATTTCGTGGATCTCTTTGCTAGCCTTATTTCTGTGGAATCTGAGAAAAGATATTTCGGATCCCTTTGAAGGCTATAGGGCCAAAGGAAATATCCTCCGATAACAAAGAGAAAGAAGCTTTCTGAGAAACTTCTTTGTGTTCTGTGAAATTATCTCACAGAGTTACAGCTTTCCCCTCAAGAAGCCTTTCGCTAAGACAGTTCTTGTGGAATTGGCAAAGTGATATTTGGAACCCCTAGAGGGCTATGGTGAAAAAGGAAATATCTTCAGATGAAATCTGGAAAGAAGCTTTCTGAGAAACTGCTTAGTGTTCTGTTAATTCATCTCACAGAGTTACATCTGTATTTCGTGGATCTCTTTGCTAGCCTTATTTCTGTGGAATCTGAGAACAGATATTTCGGATCCCTTTGAAGACTATTAGGCCAAAGGAAATATCCTCCGATAACAAAGAGAAAGAAGCTTTCTGAGAAACTTCTTTGTGTTCTGTGAAATCATCTCACAGAGTTACAGCTTTCCCCTCAGGAAGCCTTTCGCTAAGAAAGTTCTTGTGGAATTGGCAAAGTGATATTTGGAAGCCCATAGAGGGCTATGTTGAAAAAGGAAATATCCTCAGATGAAATCTGGCAAGAAGCTTTCTGAGAAACTGCTTAGTGTTCTGTGAATTCATCTCACAGAGTTAGATCTGTATTTCGTGGATCTCTTTGCTAGCCTTATTTCTGTGGAATCTGAGAACAGATATTTCGGATCCTTTTGAAGACTATAGGGCCAAAAAAAATATCCTGCGATAACAAAGAGAAAGAAGCTTTCTGAGAAACTTCTTTGTGTTTAGTGAAATCATCTCACAGAGTTACAGATTTCCCCTCAAGAAGCCTTTAACTAAGACAGTTCTTGTGAAATTGGCAAAGAGATATTTGGAAGCCCATAGAGGGCTATGGTGAAAAAGGAAATATCCTCAGATGAAATATGGAAAGAAGCTTTCTGAGAAAATGCTTAGTGTTCTTTGAATTCATCTCACAGAGTTACATATGTATTTCGTGGATCTCTTTGCTAGCCTTATTTCTGTGGAATCTGAGAAAAGATATTTCGGATCCCTATGAAGACTATAGGGCCAAAGGAAATATCCTCCGATAACAAAGAGAAAGAAGCTTTCTGAGAAACTTCTTTGTGTTCTGTGAAATCATCTCACAGAGTTACAGCTTTCCCCTCAAGAAGCCTTTCGCTAAGACAGTTCTTGTGGAATTGGCAAAGTGATATTTGGAACCCCTAGAAGGCTATGGTGAAAAAGGAAATATCTTCAGATGAAATCTGGAAAGAAGGTTTCTGAGAAACTGCTTAGTGTTCTGTTAATTCATCTCACAGAGTTACATCTGTATTTCGTGGATCTCTTTGCTAGCCTTATTTCTGTGGAATCTGAGAACAGATATTTCGGATCCCTTTGAAGACTATAGGGCCAAAGGAAATATCCTCCGATAACAAAGAGAAAGAAGCTTTCTGAGAAACTTCTTTGTGTTCTGTGAAATCATCTCACAGAGTTACAGCCTTCCCCTCAAGAAGCCTTTCTCTAAGACCGTTCTTGTGGAATTGGAAAAGTGATATTTGGCAGCCCATAGAGGGCTAGGGTGAAAAAGGAAATATCCTCATATGAAATCTGGAACGAAGCTTTCTGAGAAACTGCTCTGTGATGTGTCACTTCTACTCACAGAGTTATATCTCTATTTCGTGGATCTCTTTGCTAGCCTTATTTCTGTGGAATCTGAGAACGTATATTTCGGATCCCTTTGAAGACTATAGGGCCAAAGGAAATATCCTCCGAAAACAAAGAGAAAGAAGCTTTCTGAGAAACTTCTTTGTGTTGTGTGAAATCATCTCACAGCATTACAGCTTTCCCCTCAAGAAGCCTTTCGCCAAGACAGTTCTTGTGGAATTGGCAAAGTGATATTTGGAAGCCCATAGAGGGCTAGGGTGAAAAAGGAAATATCCTTATATGAAATCTTTAACGAAGCTTTCTGAGAAACTGCTCTGTGATGTGTCACTTCTACTCACAGAGTTATATCTCTATTTCGTGGATCTCTTTGCTAGCCTTATTTCTGTGGAATCTGAGAACGTATATTTCGGATCCCTTTGAAGACTATAGGGCCAAAGGAAATATCCTCCGATAACAAAGAGAAAGAAGCTTTCTGAGAAACTTATTTGTGTTCTGTGAAATCATCTCACAGAGTTACAGCTTTCCCCTCAAGAAGCCTTTCTCCAAGACAGTTCTTGTGGAATTGGCAAAGTGATATTTGGAACCCCTAGAGGGCTATGGTGAAAAAGGAAATATCTTCAGATGAAATCTGGAAAGAAGCTTTGTGAGAAACTGCTTAGTGTTCTGTTAATTCATCTCACAGAGTTACATCTGTATTTCGTGGATCTCTTTGCTAGCCTTATTTCTGTTGCATCTGAGAACAGATATTTCGGATCCCTTTAAAGAGTACAGGGCCAAAGGAAATATCCTCCGATAACAAAGAGAAAGAAGCTTTCTGAGAAACTTCTTTGTGTTCTGTGAAATCATCTCACAGAGTTACAGCATTCCCCTCAAGAAACATTTCGCTAAGACAGTTCTTGTGGTATTGGCAAAGTGATATTTGGAAGTCCATAGACGGCTATGGTACAAAAGGAAATATCCTCAGATGAAATCTGGAAAGAAGCTTTCTGAGAAACTGCTCTGTGATGTGTGACTTCTACTCACAGAGTTACATCTGTATTTCGTGGATCTCTTTGCTAGCCTTATTTCTGTGGAATCTGAGAACAGATATTTCGGATCCCTATGAAGTCTATAGGGCCAAAGGAAATATCCTCAGATAACAAAGAGAAAGAAGCTTTCTGAGAAACTTCTTTGTGTTCTGTGAAATCATCTCACAGAGTTACAGCTTTCCCCTCAAGAACCCTTTAACTGAGACAGTTCTTGTGTAATTGGCAAAGAGATATTTGGAAGCCCATAGAGGGCTATGGTGAAAAAGGAAATATCCTCAGATGAAATCTGGAAAGAAGCTTTCTGAGAAACTGCTTAGTGTTCTGTTAATTCATCTCAAAGGGTTACATGTGTATATCGTGGATCTCTTTGCTAGCCTTATTTCTGTGGAATCTGAGAAAAGATATTTCGGATCCCTTTGAAGACTATAGGGCCAAAGGAAATATCCTCCGATAACAAAGATAAAGAAGCTTTCTGAGAAACTACTTTGTGTTCTGTGAAATCATCTCACAGAGTTACAGCTTTCCCCTCAAGAAGCCTTTCGCTAAGACAGTTCTTGTGGAATTGGCAAAGTGATATTTGGAACCCCTAGAGGGCTATGGTGAAAAAGGAAATATCCTCAGATGAAATCTGGAATGAAGCTTTCTGAGAAACTCCTTAGTTTTCTGTTAATTCATCTCACAGAGTTACATCTGTATTTCGTGGATCTCTTTGCTAGCCTTATTTCTGTGGAATTTGAGAACAGATATTTCGGATCCCTTTGAAGGCTATAGGGCCAAAGGAAATATCCTCCGATAACAAAGAGAAAGAAGCTTTCTGAGAAACTTCTTTGTGTTCTGTGAAATCATCTCACAGAGTTACAGCTTTCCCCTCAAGAAGCCTTTCTCTAAGACAGTTCTTGTGGAATTGGCAAAGTGATATTTGGAAGCCCATAGAGGGCTATGGTGAAAAAGGAAATATGCTCAGATGAAATCTGGAAGGAAGCTTTCTGAGAAACTGCTTAGTGTTCTGTTAATTCGTCTCACAGAGTTACATCTGTATTTCGTGGATTTCTTTGCTGGTCTTATTTCTGTTGAATCTGAGAACAGATATTTCAAATCCCTTTGAAGACTATAGGGCCAAAGGAAATATCCTCCGATAACAAAGAGAAAGAAGCTTTCTGAGAAACTTCTTTGTGTTCTTTGAAATCATCTCACAGAGTACAGCATTCCCCTCAAGAAAACTTTCGCTAAGATAGTTCTTGTGGAATTGGCGAAGTGATATTTGGAAGCCCATAGACGGCTATGGTACAAAAGGAAATATCCTCAGATGAAATCTGGAAAGAAGCTTTCTGAGAAACTGCTTAGTGTTCTGTTAATTCATCTCACAGAGTTACATCTGTATTTCGTGGATCTCTTTGCTAGCCTTATTTCTGTGGAATCTGAGAAAAGATATTTCGGATCCCTTTGAAGGCTATAGGGCCAAAGGAAATATCCTCCGATAACAAAGAGAAAGAAGCTTTCTGAGAAACTTCTTTGTGTTCTGTGAAATTATCTCACAGAGTTACAGCTTTCCCCTCAAGAAGCCTTTCGCTAAGACAGTTCTTGTGGAATTGGCAAAGTGATATTTGGAACCCCTAGAGGGCTATGGTGAAAAAGGAAATATCTTCAGATGAAATCTGGAAAGAAGCTTTCTGAGAAACTGCTTAGTGTTCTGTTAATTCATCTCACAGAGTTACATCTGTATTTCGTGGATCTCTTTGCTAGCCTTATTTCTGTGGAATCTGAGAACAGATATTTCGGATCCCTTTGAAGACTATTAGGCCAAAGGAAATATCCTCCGATAACAAAGAGAAAGAAGCTTTCTGAGAAACTTCTTTGTGTTCTGTGAAATCATCTCACAGAGTTACAGCTTTCCCCTCAGGAAGCCTTTCGCTAAGAAAGTTCTTGTGGAATTGGCAAAGTGATATTTGGAAGCCCATAGAGGGCTATGTTGAAAAAGGAAATATCCTCAGATGAAATCTGGCAAGAAGCTTTCTGAGAAACTGCTTAGTGTTCTGTGAATTCATCTCACAGAGTTAGATCTGTATTTCGTGGATCTCTTTGCTAGCCTTATTTCTGTGGAATCTGAGAACAGATATTTCGGATCCTTTTGAAGACTATAGGGCCAAAAAAAATATCCTGCGATAACAAAGAGAAAGAAGCTTTCTGAGAAACTTCTTTGTGTTTAGTGAAATCATCTCACAGAGTTACAGATTTCCCCTCAAGAAGCCTTTAACTAAGACAGTTCTTGTGAAATTGGCAAAGAGATATTTGGAAGCCCATAGAGGGCTATGGTGAAAAAGGAAATATCCTCAGATGAAATATGGAAAGAAGCTTTCTGAGAAACTGCTTAGTGTTCTTTGAATTCATCTCACAGAGTTACATCTGTATTTCGTGCATCTCTTTGCTAGCCTTATTTCTGTGGAATCTGAGAACAGATATTTCGGATCCCTTTGAAGACTATTGGGCCAAAGGAAATATCCTCCGATAACAAAGAGAAAGAAGCTTTCTGAGAAACTTCTTTGTGTTCTGTGAAATCATCTCACAGAGTTACAGCTTTCCCCTCAAGAAGCCTTTCGCTAAGACAGTTCTTGTGGAATTGGCAAAGTGATATTTGGAAGCCCATATAGGGCTAGGGTGAAAAAGGAAATATCCTCAGATGAAATCTGGAAAGAAGCTTTCTGAGAAACTGCTCTGTGATGTGTCACTTCTACTCACAGAGTTATATCTCTATTTCGTGGATCTCTTTGCTAGCCTTATTTCTGTGGAATCTGAGAACGGATATTTCGGATCCCTTTGAAGACTATAGGGCCAAAGGAAATATCCTCCGACAACAAAGAGAAAGAAGCTTTCTGAGAAACTTCTTTGTGTTCTGTGAAATCATCTCACAGTGTTACAGCATTCCCCTCAAGAAAACTTTCGCTAAGACAGTTCCTGTGGAATTGGCAAAGTGATATTTGGAAGTCCATAGAGGGCTATGGTGAAAAAGGAAATATCCTCAGATGAAATCTGGAAAGAAGCTTTCTGAGAAACTGCTTAGTGTTCTGTTAATTCATCTCGCAGAGTTACATCTGTATTTCGTGGATCTCTTTGCTAGCCTTATTTCTGTGGAATCTGAGAACAGATATTGCGGATCCCTTTGAAGGCTATAGGGCCAAAGGAAATATCCTGCGATAACAAAGAGAAAGAAGCTTTCTGAGAAACTTCTTTGTGTTCTGTGAAATCATCTCACAGAGTTACAGCTTTCCCCTCAAGAAGCCTTTCTCCAAGACAGTTCTTGTGGAATTGGCAAAGTGATATTTGGAACCCCTAGAGGGCTATGGTGAAAAAGGAAATATCTCCAGATGAAATCTGGAAAGAAGCTTTCTGAGAAACTGCTTAGTGTTCTGTTAATTCATCTCACAGAGTTACATCTGTATTTCGTGGATCTCGTTGCTAGCCTTATTTCTGTGGAATCTGAGAACAGATATTTCGGATCCCTTTAAAGAGTACAGGGCCAAAGGAAATATCCTCCGATAACAAAGAGAAAGAAGCTTTCTGAGAAACTTCTTTGTGTTCTGTGAAATCATCTCACAGAGTTACAGCTTTCCCCTCAAGAAGCCTTTCGCTAAGACAGTTCTTGTGGAATTGGCAAAGTGATATTTGTAAGCCCATAGAGGGCTAGGGTGAAAAAGGAAATATCCTCAGATGAAATCTGGAAAGAAGCTTTCTGAGAAACTGCTCTGTGATGTTTGACTTCTACTCACAGAGTTATATCTGTATTTCGTGGATCTCTTTGCTAGCCTTATTTCTGTGGAATCTGAGAACGTATATTTCGGATCCCTTTGAAGACTATAGGGCCAAAGGAAATATCCTCCGATAACAAAGAGAAAGAAGCTTTCTGAGAAACTTCTTTGTGTTCCGTGAAATCATCTCACAGAGTTACAGCTTTCCCCTCAAGAAGCCTTTCGCCAAGACAGTTCTTGTGGAATTGGCAAAGTGATATTTGGAATCCCTTAGAGGGCTAGGGTGAAAAAGGAAATAACCTCAGATGAAATCTGGAAAGAAGCTTTCTGAGAAACTGCTTAGTGTTCTGTTAATTCATCTCACAGAGTTACATCTGTATTTCGTGGATCTCTTTGCTAGCCTTATTTCTGTGGAATCTGAGAACAGATATTGCGGATCCCTTTGAAGGCTATAGGGCCAAAGGAAATATCCTCCGATAACAAAGAGAAAGAAGCTTTCTGAGAAACTTCTTTGTGTTCTGTGAAATCATCTCACAGAATTACAGCTTTCCCCTCAAGAAGCCTTTCTCCAAGACAGTTCTTGTAGAATTGGCAAAGTGATATTTGGAAGTCCGTATACGGCTATGGTACAAAAGGAAATATCCTCAGATGAAATCTGGAAAGAAGCTTTCTGAGAAACTGCTTAGTGTTCTGTTAATTCATCTCACCGAGTTACATCTGTATTTCGTGGATCTCTTTGCTAACCTTATTTCTGTGGAATCTGAGAACAGATATTTCGGATCCCTTTGAAGACTATAGGGCCAAAGGAAATATCCTCCGATAACAAAGAGAAAGAAGCTTTCTGAGAAACTTCTTTGTGTTCCGTGAAATCATCTCACAGAGTTACAGCTTTCCCGTCAAGAAGCCTTTCGCCAAGACAGTTCTTGTGGAATTGGCAAAGTGATATTTGGAATCCCTTAGAGGGCTAGGGTGAAAAAGGAAATATCCTCAGATGAAATCTGGAAAGAAGCTTTCTGAGAAACTGCTTAGTGTTCTGTTAATTCATCTCACAGAGTTACATCTGTATTTCGTTGATCTCTTTGCTAGCCTTATTTCTGTGGAATCTGAGAACAGATATTGCGGATCCCTTTGAAGGCTATAGGGCCAAAGGAAATATCCTCCGATAACAAAGAGAAAGAAGCTATCTGAGAAACTTCTTTGTGTTCTGTGAAATCATCTCACAGAATTACAGCTTTCCCCTCAAGAAGCCTTTCTCCAAGACAGTTCTTGTAGAATTGGCAAAGTGATATTTGGAAGTCCATAGACGGCTATGGTATAAAGGAAATATCCTCAGATGAAATCTGGAAAGAAGCTTTCTGAGAAACTGCTTAGTGTTCTGTTAATTCATCTCACAGAGTTATATCTCTATTTCGTGGATCTCTTTGCTAGTCTTATTTCTGTGGAATCTGAGAACAGATATTTCGGATCCCTTTGAAGGCTATAGGGCCAAAGGAAATATCCTCCGATAACAAAGAGAAAGAAGCTTTCTGAGAAACTTCTTTGTGTTCTGTGAAATCATCTCACAGAGTTACAGCTTTCCCCTCAAGAAGTCTTTCGCTAAGACAGTTCTTGTGGAATTGGCAAAGTGATATTTGGAAGCCCATATAGGGCTAGGGTGAAAAAGGAAATATCCTCATATGAAATCTGGAACGAAGCTTTCTGAGAAACTGCTCTGTGATGTGTCACTACTACTCACAGAGTTATATCTCTATTTCGTGGATCTCTTTGCTAGCCTTATTTCTGTGGAATATGAGAACGGATATTTCTGATCCCTTTGAAGACTATAGGGCCAAAGGAAATATCCTCCGATAACAAAGAGAAAGAAGCTTTCTGAGAAACTTCTTTGTGTTCTGTGAAATCATCTCACAGAGTTACAGCTTTCCCCTCAAGAAGCCTTTCGCCAAGACAGTTCTTGTGGAATTGGCAAAGTGATATTTGGAAGTCCATAGAGGGCTATGGTGAAAAAGGAAATATCCTCAGATGAAATCTGGAAAGAAGCTTTCTGAGAAACTGCTTAGTGTTCTGTTAATTCATCTCGCAGAGTTACATCTGTATTTCGTGGATCTCTTTGCTAGCCTTATTTCTGTGGAATCTGAGAACAGATATTGCGGATCCCTTTGAAGGTTATAGGGCCAAAGGAAATATCCTCCGATAACAAAGAGAAAGAAGCTTTCTGAGAAACTTCTTTGTGTTCTGTGAAATCATCTCACAGAGTTACAGCTTTACCCTCAAGAAGCCTTTCTCCAAGACAGTTCTTGTGGAATTGGCAAAGTGATATTTGGAACCCCTAGAGGGCTATGGGGAAAAAGGAAATATCTCCAGATGAAATCTGGAAAGAAGCTTTCTGAGAAACTGCTCTGTGATGTGTGACTTCTACTCACAGAGTTATATCTGTATTTCGTGGATCTCTTTGCTAGCCTTATTTCTGTGGAATCTGAGAACGTATATTTCGGATCCCTTTGAAGACTATAGGGCCAAAGGAAATATCCTCCGATAACAAAGAGAAAGAAGCTTTCTGAGAAACTTCTTTGTGTTCCGTGAAATCATCTCACAGAGTTACAGCTTTCCCCTCAAGAAGCCTTTCGCCAAGACAGTTCTTGTGGAATTGGCAAAGTGATATTTGGAATCCCTTAGAGGGCTAGGGTGAAAAAGGAAATATCCTCAGATGAAATCTGGAAATAAGCTTTCTGAGAAACTGCTTAGTGTTCTGTTAATTCATCTCACACAGTTACATCTGTATTTCGTTGATCTCTTTGCTAGCCTTATTTCTGTGGAATCTGAGAACAGATATTGCGGATCCCTTTGAAGGCTATAGGGCCAAAGGAAATATCCTCCGATAACAAAGAGAAAGAAGCTTTCTGAGAAACTTCTTTGTGTTCTGTGAAATCATCTCACAGAATTACAGCTTTCCCCTCAAGAAGCCTTTCTCCAAGACAGTTCTTGTAGAATTGGCAAAGTGATATTTGGAAGTCCATAGACGGCTATGGTACAAAAGGAAATATCCTCAGATGAAATCTGGAAAGAAGCTTTCTGAGAAACTGCTTAGTGTTCTGTTAATTCATCTCACAGAGTTACATCTGTATTTCGTGGATCCCTTTGCTAGCCTTATTTCTGTGGAATCTGAGAACAGATATTTCGGATCCCTTTGAAGGCTACAGGGCCAAAGGAAATATCCTCCGATAACAAAGAGAAAGAAGCTTTCTGAGAAACTTCTTTGCGTTCTGTGAAATCATCTCACAGAGTTACAGCTTTACCCTCAAGAAGCCTTTCGCTAAGACAGTTCTTGTGGAATTGGCAAAGTGATATTTGGAAGTCCATAGACGGCTATGGTACAAAAGGAAATATCCTCAGATGAAATCTGGAAAGAAGCTTTCTGAGAAACTGCTTAGTGTTCTGTTAATTCGTCTCACAGAGTTACATCTGTATTTCGTGGATTTCTTTGCTAGTCTTATTTCTGTTGAATCTGAGAACAGATATTTCAAATCCCTTTGAAGACTACAGGGCCAAAGGAAATATCCTCCGATAACAAAGAGAAAGAAGCTTTCTGAGAAACTTCTTTGTGTTCTGTGAAATCATCTCACAGTGTTACAGCATTTCCCTCAAGAAACCTTTCGCTAAGACAGTTCTTGTGGAATTGGCAAAGTGATATTTGGAAGCCCATAGACGGCTATGGTACAAAGGGAAATATCCTCAGATGAAATCTGGAAAGAAGCTTTCTGAGAAACTGCTTAGTGTTCTGTAAATTCATCTCACAGAGTTACATCTGTATTTCGTGGATCTCTTTGCTAGCCTTATTTCTGTGGAATCTGAGAACAGATATTTCGGATCCCTTTGAAGACTATAGGGCCAAAGGAAATATCCTGCGATAACAAAGAGAAAGAAGATTTCGGAGAAACTTCTTTCTGTTCTGTGAAATCATCTCACAGAGTTACAGCTTTCCCCTCAAGAAGCCTTTCGCTAAGACAGTTCTTGTGGAATTGGCAAAGTGATATTTGGAAGCCCATATAGGGCTAGGGTGAAAAAGGAAATATCCTCATATGAAATCTGGAACGAAGCTTTCTGAGAAACTGCTCTGTGATGTGTCACTTCTACTCACAGAGTTATATCTCTATTTCGTGGATCTCTTTGCTAGCCTTATTTCTGTGGAATCTGAGAACGGATATTTCGGATCCCTTTGAAGGCTATAGGGCCAAAGGAAATATCCTCCGATAACAAAGAGAAAGAAGCTTTCTGAGAAACTTCTTTGTGTTCTGTGAAATCATCTCACAGAGTTACAGCTTTCCCCTCAAGAAGCCTTTCGCCAAGACAGTTCTTGTGGAATTGGCAAAGTGATATTTGGAATCCCTTAGAGGGCTAGGGTGAAAAAGGAAATATCCTCAGATGAAATCTGGAAAAAAGCTTTCTGAGAAACTGCTTAGTGTTCTGTTAATTCATCTCACAGAGTTACATCTGTATTTCGTGGATCTCTTTGCTAGCCTTATTTCTGTGGAATCTGAGAACCGATATTGCGGATCCCTTTGAAGGCTATAGGGCCAAAGGAAATATCCTCCGATAACAAAGAGAAAGAAGCTTTCTGAGAAACTTCTTTGTGTTCTGTGAAATCATCTCACAGAGTTACAGCTTTCCCCTCAAGAAGCCTTTCTCCAAGACAGTTCTTGTGGAATTGGCAAAGTGATATTTGGAACCCCTAGAGGGCTATGGTGAAAAAGGAAATATCTCCAGATGAAATCTGGAAAGAAGCTTTCTGAGAAACTGCTTAGTGTTCTGTTAATTCATCTCACAGAGTTACATCTGTATTTCGTGGATCTCTTTGCTAGCCTTATTTCTGTGGAATCTGAGAACAGATATTTCGGATCCCTTTAAAGAGTACAGGGCCAAAGGAAATATCCTCCGATAACAAAGAGAAAGAAGCTTTCTGAGAAACTTCTTTGTGTTCTGTGAAATCATCTCACAGAGTTACAGCTTTCCCCTCAAGAAGCCTTTCGCTAAGACAGTTCTTGTGGAATTGGCAAAGTGATATTTCGAAGCCCATGGAGGGCTAGGGTGAAAAAGGAAATATCCTCAGATGAAATCTGGAAAGAAGCTTTCTGAGAAACTGCTCTGTGATGTGTGACTTCTACTCACAGAGTTTTATCTGTATTTCGTGGATCTCTTTGCTAGCCTTATTTCTGTGGAATCTGAGAACGTATATTTCGGATCCCTTTGAAGACTATAGGGCCAAAGGAAATATCCTCCGATAACAAAGAGAAAGAAGCTTTCTGAGAAACTTCTTTGTGTTCAGTGAAATCATCTCACAGAGTTACAGCTTTCCCCTCAAATAGCCTTTCGCCAAGACAGTTCTTGTGGAATTGGCAAAGTGATATTTGGAATCCCTTAGAGGGCTATGGTGAAAAAGGAAATATCCTCAGATGAAATCTGGAAAGAAGTTTTCTGAGAAACTGCTTAGTGTTCTGTTAATTCATCTCACAGAGTTACATCTGTATTTCTTGGATCTCTTTGCTAGCCTTATTTCTGTGGAATCTGAGAACAGATATTTCGGATCCCTTTGAAGGCTATAGGGCCAAAGGAAATATCCTCCGATCACAAAGAGAAAGAAGCTTTCTGAGAAACTTCTTTGTGTTCTGTGAAATCATCTCACAGAGTTACAGCTTTACCCTCAAGAAGCCTTTCGCTAAGACAGTTCTTGTGGAATTGGCAAAGTGATATATGGAAGCCCATAGAGGGCTATGGTGAAAAAGGAATTATCCTCAGATGATATCTGGAAAGAAGCTTTCTGAGAAACTGCTTAGTGTTCTGTTAATTCATCTCACAGAGTTATCCCTGTATTTCGTGGATCTTTTTGCTAGCCTTATTTCTGTGGAATCTGGGAACAGATATTTCGGATCCCTTTGAAGGCTATAGGGCCAAAGGAAATATCCTCCGATAACAAAGAGAAAGAAGCTTTCTGAGAAACTTCTTTGTGTTCTGTGAAATCACCTCACGGAGTTACAGCTTTCCCCTCAAGAAGCCTTTCGCCAAGACAGTTCTTGTGGAATTGGCAAAGTGATATTTGGAAGTCCATAGACGGCTATGGTACAAAAGGAATTATCCTCAGATGAAATCTGGAAAGAAGCTTTCTGAGAAACTGGTTAGTGTCTGTTAATTCATCTCACAGAGTTACATCTGTATTTCGTGGATCTCTTTGCTAGCCTTATTTCTGTGGAATCTGAGAACAGATATTTCGGATCCCTTTGAAGGCTATAGGGCCAAAGGAAATATCCTCTGATAATAAAGAGAAAGAAGCTTTCTGAGAAACTTCTTCGTGTTGTGTGAAATCATTTCACAGAGTTACAGCTTTCCCCTCAAGAAGCGTTTCGCTAAGACAGTTCTTGTGGAATTTACAAAGTGATATGTGGAAGCCCATAGAGGGCTATGGTGAAAAAGGAATTATCCTCAGATGATACCTGGAAAGAAGCTTTCTGAGAAACTGCTTAGTGTTCTGTTAATTCATCTCACAGAGTTATCCCTGTATTTCGTGGATCTTTTCGCTAGCCTTATTTCTGTGGAATCTGGGACAGGTATTTCGGATCCCTTTGAAGGCTATAGGGCCAAAGGAAATATCCTCCGATAACAAAGAGAAAGAAGCTTTCTGAGAAACTTCTTTGTGTTCTGTGAAATCATCTCACAGAGTTTCAGCTTTCCCCTCAAGAAGCCTTTCGCTAAGACAGTTCTTGTGGAATTGGCAAAGTGATATTTGGAAGCCCATAGAGGGCTAGGGTGAAAAAAGAAATATCCTCATATGAAATCTGGAACGAAGCTTTCTGAGAAACTGCTCTGTGATGTGTCACTTCTACTCACAGAGTTATATCTCTATTTCGTGGATCTCTTTGCTAGCCTTATTTCTGTGGAATCTGAGAACGTATATTTCGGATTCCTTTGAAGATTATAGGGCCAAAGGAAATATCCTCCGATAACAAAGAGAAAGAAGCTTTCTGAGAAACTTCTTTGTGTTCTGTGAAATCATCTCACAGAGTTACAGCTTTCCCCTCAAGAAGCCTTTCGCCAAGACAGTTCTTGTGGAATTGGCAAAGTGATATTTGGAAGCCCATAGACGGCTATGGTACAAAAGGAAATATCCTCAGATGAAATCTGGAAAGAAGCTTTCTGAGAAACTGCTTAGTGTTCTGTTAATTCATCTCACAGAGTTACATCTGTATTTCGTGGATCTCTTTGCTAGCCTTATTTCTGTGGAATTTGAGAACAGATATTGCGGATCCCTTTGAAGGCTATAGGGCCAAAGGAAATATCCTCCGATAACAAAGAGAAAGAAGCTTTCTGAGAAACTTCTTTGTGTTCTGTGAAATCATCTCACAGAGTTACAGCTTTCCCCTCAAGAAGCCTTTCGCTAAGACAGTTCTTGTGGAATTGGCAAAGTGATATTTGGAAGCCCATAGAGGGCTATGGTGAAAAGGGAAATATCCTCAGACGAAATCTGGAAGGAATCTTTCTGAGAAACTGCGTAGTGTTCTGTTAATTCGTCTCACAGAGTTACATCTGTATTTCGTGGATTTCTTTGCTAGTCTTATTTCTGTTGAATCTGAGAACAGATATTTCAAATCCCTTTGAAGACTATAGGGCCAAGGAAATATCCTCCGATAACAAAGAGAAAGAAGCTTTCTGAGAAACTTCTTTGTGTTCTGTGAAATCATATCACAGTGTTACAGCATTTCCCTCAAGAAACCTTTCGCTAAGACAGTTCTTGTGGAATTGGCAAAGTGATATTTGGAAGCCCATAGATGGCTATGGTACAAAGGGAAATATCCTCAGATGAAATCTGGAAAGAAGCTTTCTGAGAAACTGCTTAGTGTTCTGTTAATTCATCTCACAGAGTTACATCTGTATTTCGTGGATCTCTTTGCTAGCCTTATTTCTGTGGAATCTGAGAACAGATATTTCAGATCCCTTTAAAGAGTACAGGGCCAAAGGAAATATCCTCCGATAACAAAGAGAAAGAAGCTTTCTGAGAAACTTCTTTGTGTTCTGTGAAATCATCTCACAGAGTTACAGCTTTCCCCTCAAGAAGCCTTTCGCTAAGACAGTTCTTGTGGAATTGGCAAAGTGATATTTGGAAGCTCATAGAGGGCTAGGGTGAAAAAGGAAATATCCTCAGATGAAATCTGGAAAGAAGCTTTCTGAGAAACTGCTCTGTGATGTGTGACTTCTACTCACAGAGTTATATCTGTATTTCGTGGATCTCTTTGCTAGCCTTATTTCTATGAAATCTGAGAACGTATATTTCGGATCCCTTTGAAGAATATAGGGCCAAAGGAAATATCCTCCGATAACAAAGAGAAAGAAGCTTTCTGAGAAACTTCTTTGTGTTCCGTGAAATCATCTCACAGAGTTACAGCTTTCCCCTCAAGAAGCCTTTCGCCAAGACAGTTCTTGTGGAATTGGCAAAGTGATATTTGGAATCCCTTAGAGGGCTAGGGTGAAAAAGGAAATATCCTCAGATGAAATCTGGAAAGAAGCTTTCTGAGAAACTGCTTAGTGTTCTGTTAATTCATCTCACAGAGTTACATCTGTATTTCGTAAATCTCTTTGCTAGCCTTATTTCTGTGGAATCTGAGAACAGATATTTCGGATCCCTTTGAAGGCTATAGGGCCAAAGGAAATATCCTCCGATAACAAAGAGAAAGAAGCTTTCTGAGAAACTTCTTTGTGTTCTGTGAAATCATCTCACAGAGTTACAGCTTTCCCCTCAAGAAGCCTTTCGCTAAGACAGTTCTTGTGGAATTGGCAAAGTGATATTTGGAAGTCCATAGACGGCTATGGTACAAAAGGAAATATCCTCAGATGAAATCTGGAAGGAAGCTTTCTGAGAAACTGGTTAGTGTTCTGTTAATTCATCTCACAGAGTTACATCTGTATTTCGTGGATCTCTTTGCTAGCCTTATTTCTCGGGAATCTGAGAAGAGATATTTCGGATCCGTTTGAAGGCTATAGGGCCAAAGGAAATATCCTCTGATAATAAAGAGAAAGAAGCTTTCTGAGAAACTTCTTCGTGTTCTGTGAAATCATCTCACAGAGTTACAGCTTTCCCCTCAAGAAGCGTTTCGCTAAGACAGTTCTTGTGGAATTGGCAAAGTGATATGTGGAAGCCCATAGAGGGCTCTGGTGAAAAAGGAATTATCCTCAGATGATATCTGGAAAGAAGGTTTCTGAGAAACTGCTTAGTGTTCTGTTAATTCATCTCACAGAGTTATCCCTGTATTTCGTGGATCTCTTTGCAAGCCTTATTTCTGTGGAATCTGGGAACAGATATTTCGGATCCCTTTGAAGGCTATAGGGCCAAAGGAAATATCCTCCGATAACAAAGAGAAAGAAGCTTTCTGAGAAACTTCTTTGAGTTCTGTGAAATCATCTCACAGAGTTTCAGCTTTCCCCTCAAGAAGCCTTTCGCTAAGACAGTTCTTGTGGAATTGGCAAAGTGATATTTGGAAGCTCATAGAGGGCTAGGGTGAAAAAGGAAATATACTCATATGAAATCTGGAACGAAGCTTTCTGAGAAACTGCTCTGTGATGTGTCACTTCTACTCACCGAGTTATATCTCTATTTCGTGGATCTCTTTGCTAGCCTTATTTCTGTGGAATCTGAGAACGTATATTTCGGATCCCTTTGAAGACTATAGGGCCAAAGGAAATATCCTCCGATAACAAAGAGAAAGAAGCTTTCTGAGAAACTTCTTTGTGTTCTGTGAAATCATCTCACAGAGTTACAGCTTTCCCCTCAAGAAGCCTTTCGCTAAGACAGTTCTTGTGGAATTGGCAAAGTGATATTTGGAAGTCCATAGACGGCTATGGTACAAAAGGAAATATCCTCAGATGAAATCTGGAAGGAAGCTTTCTGAGAAACTGGTTAGTGTTCTGTTAATTCATCTCACAGAGTTACATCTGTATTTCGTGGATCTCTTTGCTAGCCTTATTTCTCTGGAATCTGAGAACAGATATTTCGGATCCGTTTGAAGGCTATAGGGCCAAAGGAAATATCCTCTGATAATAAAGAGAAAGAAGCTTTCTGAGAAACTTCTTCGTGTTCTGTGAAATCATCTCACAGAGTTACAGCTTTCCCCTCAAGAAGCGTTTCGCTAAGACAGTTCTTGTGGAATTGGCAAAGTGATATGTGGAAGCCCATAGAGGGCTCTGGTGAAAAAGGAATTATCCTCAGATGATATCTGGAAAGAAGGTTTCTGAGAAACTGCTTAGTGTTCTGTTAATTCATCTCACAGAGTTATCCCTGTATTTCGTGGATCTCTTTGCAAGCCTTATTTCTGTGGAATCTGGGAACAGATATTTCGGATCCCTTTGAAGGCTATAGGGCCAAAGGAAATATCCTCCGATAACAAAGAGAAAGAAGCTTTCTGAGAAACTTCTTTGAGTTCTGTGAAATCATCTCACAGAGTTTCAGCTTTCCCCTCAAGAAGCCTTTCGCTAAGACAGTTCTTGTGGAATTGGCAAAGTGATATTTGGAAGCTCATAGAGGGCTAGGGTGAAAAAGGAAATATACTCATATGAAATCTGGAACGAAGCTTTCTGAAAAACTGCTCTGTGATGTGTCACTTCTACTCACAGAGTTATATCTCTATTTCGTGGATCTCTTTGCTAGCCTTATTTTTGTGGAATCTGAGAACGTATATTTCGGATCCCTTTGAAGACTATAGGGCCAAAGGAAATATCCTCTGATAACAAAGAGAAAGAAGCTTCCTGAGATACTTCTTTGTGTTCTGTGAAATCATCTCACAGAGTTACAGCTTTCCCCTCAAGAAGCCTTTCGCCAAGACAGTTCTTGTGGAATTGGCAAAGTGATATTTGGAAGCCCATAGAGGGCTAGGGTGAAAAAGGAAATATTCTCAGATGAAATCTGGAAGGAAGCTTTCTGAGAAACTGCTTAGTGTTCTGTTAATTCGTCTCACAGAGTTACATCTGTATTTCATGGATTTCTTTGCTAGTCTTATTTCTGTTGAATCTGAGAACAGATATTTCAAATCCCTTTGAAGACTATAGGGCCAAAGGAAATATCCTCCGATAACAAAGAGAAAGAAGCTTTCTGAGAAACTTCTTTGTGTTCTGTGAAATCATCTCACAGAGTACAGCATTCCCCTCAAGAAACCTTTCGCTAAGACAGTTCTTGTGGAATTGGCAAAGTGATATTTGGAAGCCCATAGACGGCTATGGTACAAAAGGAAATATCCTCAGATGAAATCTGGAAAGAAGCTTTCTGAGAAACTGCTTAGTGTTCTGTTAATTCATCTCACAGAGTTACTTCTGTATTTCGTGGATCTCTTTGCTAGCCTTATTTCTGTGGAATCTGAGAACAGATATTTCGGATCCCTTTGAAGGCTATAGGGCCAAAGGAAATATCCTCCGATAACAAAGAGAAAGAAGCTTTCTGAGAAACTTCTTTGTGTTCTGTGAAATCAACTCACAGAGTTACAGCTTTACCCTCAAGAAGCCTTTCGCTAAGACAGTTCTTGTGGAATTGGCAAAGTGATATTTGGAAGTCCATAGACGGCTATGGTACAAAAGGAAATATCCTCAGATGAAATCTGGAAAGAAGCTTTCTGAGAAACTGGTTAGT
Organism: Macaca nemestrina; assembly: GCF_043159975.1. NCBI lineage: Eukaryota > Metazoa > Chordata > Mammalia > Primates > Cercopithecidae > Macaca > Macaca nemestrina. Next base: position 136,270,736 of record NC_092128.1, on the reverse strand, counting down.
GTCTGTTAATTCATCTCACAGAGTTACATCTGTATTTCGTGGATCTCTTTGCTAGCCTTATTTCTGTGGAATCTGAGAACAGATATTTCGGATCCCTTTAAAGAGTACAGGGCCAAAGGAAATATCCTCCGATAACAAAGAGAAAGAAGCTTTCTGAGAAACTTCTTTGTGTTCTGTGAAATCATCTCACAGAGTTACAGCTTTCCCCTCAAGAAGCCTTTCGCTAAGACAGTTCTTGTGGAATTGGCAAAGTGATATTTGGAAGCCCATAGAGGGCTAGGGTGAAAAAGGAAATATCCTCAGATGAAATCTGGAAAGAAGCTTTCTGAGAAACTGCTCTGTGATGTGTGACTTCTACTCACAGAGTTATATCTGTATTTCGTGGATCTCTTTGCTAGCCTTATTTCTGTGGAATCTGAGAACGTATATTTCGGATCCCTTTGAAGACTATAGGGCCAAAGGAAATATCCTCCGATAACAAAGAGAAAGAAGCTTTCTGAGAAACTTCTTTGTGTTCTGTGAAATCATCTCACAGAGTTACAGCTTTCCCCTCAAGAAGCCTTTCGCCAAGACAGTTCTTGTGGAATTGGCAAAGTGATATTTGGAAGTCCCTAGACGGCTATGGTACAAAAGGAATTATCCTCAGATGAAATCTGGAAAGAAGCTTTCTGAGAAACTGGTTAGTGTCTGTTAATTCATCTCACAGAGTTACATCTGTATTTCGTGGATCTCTTTGCTAGCCTTATTTCTGTGGAATCTGAGAACAGATATTTCGGATCCCTTTGAAGGCTATAGGGCCAAAGGAAATATTCTCTGATAAAAAGAGAAAGAAGCTTTCTGAGAAACTCCTTCGTGTTGTGTGAAATCATTTCACAGAGTTACAGCTTTCCCCTCAAGAAGCGTTTCGCTAAGACAGTTCTTGTGGAATTGGCAAAGTGATATGTGGAAGCCCATAGAGGTCTATGGTGAAAAAGGAATTATCCTCAGATGATATCTGGAAAGAAGCTTTCTGAGAAACTGCTTAGTGTTCTGTTAATTCATCTCACAGAGTTATCCTTGTATTTCGTGGATCTTTTTGCTAGCCTTATTTCTGTGGAATCTGGGAACAGATATTTCGGATCCCTTTGAAGGCTATAGGGCCAAAGGAAATATCCTCCGATAACAAAGAGAAAGAAGCTTTCTGAGAAACTTCTTTGTGTTCTGTGAAATCATCTCACAGAGTTTCAGCTTTCCCCTCAAGAAGCCTTTCGCTAAGACAGTTCTTGTGGAATTGGCAAAGTGATATTTGGAAGCCCATAGAGGGCTAGGGTGAAAAAGGAAATATCCTCAGATGAAATCTGGAAAGAAGCTTTCTGAGAAACTGCTCTGTGATGTGTGACTTCTACTCACAGAGTTATATCTGTATTTCGTGGATCTCTTTGCTAGCCTTATTTCTGTGGAATCTGAGAACGTATATTTCGGATCCCTTTGAAGACTATAGGGCCAAAGGAAATATCCTCCGATAACAAAGAGAAAGAAGCTTTCTGAGAAACTTCTTTGTGTTCTGTGAAATCATCTCACAGAGTTACAGCTTTCCCCTCAAGAAGCCTTTCGCCAAGACAGTTCTTGTGGAATTGGCAAAGTGATATTTGGAAGTCCATAGACGGCTATGGTACAAAAGGAATTATCCTCAGATGAAATCTGGAAAGAAGCTTTCTGAGAAACTGGTTAGTGTCTGTTAATTCATCTCACAGAGTTACATCTGTATTTCGTGGATCTCTTTGCTAGCCTTATTTCTGTGGAATCTGAGAACAGATATTTCGGATCCCTTTGAAGGCTATAGGGCCAAAGGAAATATTCTCTGATAAAAAGAGAAAGAAGCTTTCTGAGAAACTCCTTCGTGTTGTGTGAAATCATTTCACAGAGTTACAGCTTTCCCCTCAAGAAGCGTTTCGCTAAGACAGTTCTTGTGGAATTGGCAAAGTGATATGTGGAAGCCCATAGAGGTCTATGGTGAAAAAGGAATTATCCTCAGATGATATCTGGAAAGAAGCTTTCTGAGAAACTGCTTAGTGTTCTGTTAATTCATCTCACAGAGTTATCCCTGTATTTCGTGGATCTTTTTGCTAGCCTTATTTCTGTGGAATCTGGGAACAGATATTTCGGATCCCTTTGAAGGCTATAGGGCCAAAGGAAATATCCTCCGATAACAAAGAGAAAGAAGCTTTCTGAGAAACTTCTTTGTGTTCTGTGAAATCATCTCACAGAGTTTCAGCTTTCCCCTCAAGAAGCCTTTCGCTAAGACAGTTCTTGTGGAATTGGCAAAGTGATATTTGGAAGCCCATAGAGGGCTAGGGTGAAAAAGGAAATATCCTCATATGAAATCTGGAACGAAGCTTTCTGAGAAACTGCTCTGTGATGTGTCACTTCTACTCACAGAGTTATATCTCTATTTCGTGGATCTCTTTACTAGCCTTATTTCTGTGGAATCTGAGAACGTATATTTCGGATCCCTTTGAAGACTATAGGGCCAAAGGAAATATCCTCCGATAACAAAGAGAAAGAAGCTTTCTGAGAAACTTCTTTGTGTTCTGTGAAATCATCTCACAGAGTTACAGCTTTCCCTCAAGAAGCCTTTCGCCAAGACAGTTCTTGTGGAATTGGCAAAGTGATATTTGGAAGCCCATAGACGGCTATGGTACAAAAGGAAATATCCTCAGATGAAATCTGGAAAGAAGCTTTCTGAGAAACTGCTTAGTGTTCTGTTAATTCATCTCACAGAGTTACATCTGTATTTCGTGGATCTCTTTGCTAGCCTTATTTCTGTGGAATTTGAGAACAGATATTGCGGATCCCTTTGAAGGCTATAGGGCCAAAGGAAATATCCTCCGATAACAAAGAGAAAGAAGCTTTCTGAGAAACTTCTTTGTGTTCTGTGAAATCATCTCACAGAGTTACAGCTTTCCCCTCAAGAAGCCTTTCGCTAAGACAGTTCTTGTGGAATTGGCAAAGTGATATTTGGAAGCCCATAGAGGGCTATGGTGAAAAGGGAAATATCCTCAGACGAAATCTGGAAGGAATCTTTCTGAGAAACTGCGTAGTGTTCTGTTAATTCGTCTCACAGAGTTACATCTGTATATCGTGGATTTCTTTGCTAGTCTTATTTCTGTTGAATCTGAGAACAGATATTTCAAATCCCTTTGAAGACTATAGGGCCAAGGAAATATCCTCCGATAACAAAGAGAAAGAAGCTTTCTGAGAAACTTCTTTGTGTTCTGTGAAATCATCTCACAGTGTTACAGCATTTCCCTCAAGAAACCTTTCGCTAAGACAGTTCTTGTGGAATTGGCAAAGTGATATTTGGAAGCCCATAGACGGCTATGGTACAAAGGGAAATATCCTCAGATGAAATTTGGAAAGAAGCTTTCTGAGAAACTGCTTAGTGTTCTGTTAATTCATCTCACAGAGTTACATCTGTATTTCGTGGATCTCTTTGCTAGCCTTATTTCTGTGGAATCTGAGAATAGATATTTCGGATCCCTTTGAAGACTATAGGGCCAAAGGAAATATCCTCCGATAACAAAGAGAAAGAAGCTTTCTGAGAAACTTCTTTGTGTTCTGTGAAATCATCTCACAGAGTTACAGCTTTCCCCTCAAGAAGCCTTTCGCTAAGACAGTTCTTGTGGAATTGGCAAAGTGATATTTGGAAGCCCATATAGGGCTAGGGTGAAAAAGGAAATATCCTCATATGAAATCTGGAACGAAGCTTTCTGAGAAACTGCTCTGTGATGTGTCACTTCTACTCACAGAGTTATATCTCTATTTCGTGGATCTCTTTGCTAGCCTTATTTCTGTGGAATCTGAGAACGGATATTTCGGATCCCTTTGAAGACTATAGGGCCAAAGGATATATCCTCCGATAACAAAGAGAAAGAAGTTTTCTGAGAAACTTCTTTGTGTTCTGTGAAATCATCTCTCAGAGTTACAGCTTTCCCCTCAAGAAGCCTTTCGCCAAGACAGTTCTTGTGGAATTGGCAAAGTGATATTTGGAAGTCCATAGAGGGCTATGGTGAAAAAGGAAATATCCTCAGATGAAATCTGGAAAGAAGCTTTCTGAGAAACTGCTTAGTGTTCTGTCAATTCATCTCGCAGAGTTACATCTGTATTTCGTGGATCTCTTTGCTAGCCTTATTTCTGTGGAATCTGAGAACAGATATTTCGGATCCATTTGAAGGCTATAGGGCCAAAGGAAATATCCTCCGATAACAAAGAGAAAGAAGCTTTCTGAGAAACTTCTTTGTGTTCTGTGAAATCATCTCACAGAGTTACAGCTTTCCCCTCAAGAAGCCTTTCTCCAAGACAGTTCTTGTGGAATTGGCAAAGTGATATTTGGAACCCCTAGAGGGCTATGGTGAAAAAGGAAATATCTCCAGATGAAATCTGGAAAGAAGATTTCTGAGAAACTGCTTAGTGTTCTGTTAATTCATCTCACAGAGTTACATCTGTATTTCGTGGATCTCTTTGCTAGCCTTATTTCTGTGGAATCTGAGAACAGATATTTCGGATCCCTTTAAAGAGTACAGGGCCAAAGGAAATATCCTCCGATAACAAAGAGAAAGAAGCTTTCTGAGAAACTTCTTTGTGTTCTGTGAAATCATCTCACAGAGTTACAGCTTTCCCCTCAAGAAGCCTTTCGCTAAGATAGTTCTTGTGGAATTGGCAAAGTGATATTTGGAAGCTCATAGAGGGCTAGGGTGAAAAAGGAAATATCCACAGATGAAATCTGGAAAGAAGCTTTCTGAGAAACTGCTCTGTGATGTGTGACTTCTACTCACAGAGTTATATCTGTATTTCGTGGATCTCTTTGCTAGCCTTATTTCTGTGAAATCTGAGAACGTATATTTCGGATCCCTTTGAAGAATATAGGGCCAAAGGAAATATCCTCCGATAACAAAGAGAAAGAAGCTTTCTGAGAAACTTCTTTGTGTTCCGTGAAATCATCTCACAGAGTTACAGCTTTCCCCTCAAGAAGCCTTTCGCCAAGACAGTTCCTGTGGAATTGGCAAAGTGATATTTGGAATCTCTTAGAGGGCTAGGGTGAAAAAGGAAATATCCTCAGATGAAATCTGGAAAGAAGCTTTCTGAGAAACTGCTTAGTGTTCTGTTAATTCATCTCACAGAGTTACATCTGTATTTCGTAAATCTCTTTGCTAGCCTTATTTCTGTGGAATCTGAGAACAGATATTTCGGATCCCTTTGAAGGCTATAGGGCCAAAGGAAATATCCTCCGATAACAAAGAGAAAGAAGCTTTCTGAGAAACTTCTTTGTGTTCTGTGAAATCATCTCACAGAGTTACAGCTTTCCCCTCAAGAAGCCTTTCGCTAAGACAGTTCTTGTGGAATTGGCAAAGTGATATTTGGAAGTCCATAGACGGCTATGGTACAAAAGGAAATATCCTCAGATGAAATCTGGAAGGAAGCTTTCTGAGAAACTGGTTAGTGTTCTGTTAATTCATCTCACAGAGTTACATCTGTATTTCGTGGATCTCTTTGCTAGCCTTATTTCTGTGGAATCTGAGAACAGATATTTCGGATCCGTTTGAAGGCTATAGGGCCAAAGGAAATATCCTCTGATAATAAAGAGAAAGAAGCTTTCTGAGAAACTTCTTCGTGTTCTGTGAAATCATCTCACAGAGTTACAGCTTTCCCCTCAAGAAGCGTTTCGCTAAGACAGTTCTTGTGGAATTGGCAAAGTGATATGTGGAAGCCCATAGAGGGCTCTGGTGAAAAAGGAATTATCCTCAGATGATATCTGGAAAGAAGGTTTCTGAGAAACTGCTTAGTGTTCTGTTAATTCATCTCACAGAGTTATCCCTGTATTTCGTGGATCTCTTTGCAAGCCTTATTTCTGTGGAATCTGGGAACAGATATTTCGGATCCCTTTGAAGGCTATAGGGCCAAAGGAAATATCCTCCGATAACAAAGAGAAAGAAGCTTTCTGAGAAACTTCTTTGAGTTCTGTGAAATCATCTCACAGAGTTTCAGCTTTCCCCTCAAGAAGCCTTTCGCTAAGACAGTTCTTGTGGAATTGGCAAAGTGATATTTGGAAGCTCATGGAGGGCTAGGGTGAAAAAGGAAATATACTCATATGAAATCTGGAACGAAGCTTTCTGAGAAACTGCTCTGTGATGTGTCACTTCTACTCACAGAGTTATATCTCTATTTCGTGGATCTCTTTGCTAGCCTTATTTCTGTGGAATCTGAGAACGTATATTTCGGATCCCTTTGAAGACTATAGGGCCAAAGGAAATATCCTCCGATAACAAAGAGAAAGAAGCTTCCTGACATACTTCTTTGTGTTCTGTGAAATCATCTCACAGAGTTACAGCTTTCCCCTCAAGAAGCCTTTCGCCAAGACAGTTCTTGTGGAATTGGCAAAGTGATATTTGGAAGCCCATAGAGGTCTATGGTGAAAAAGGAAATATCCTCAGATGAAATCTGGAAGGAAGCTTTCTGAGAAACTGCTTAGTGTTCTGTTAATTCGTCTCACAGAGTTACATCTGTATTTCGTGGATTTCTTTGCTAGTCTTATTTCTGTTGAATCTGAGAACAGATATTTCAAATCCCTTTGAAGACTATAGGGCCAAAGGAAATATCCTCCGATAACAAAGAGAAAGAAGCTTTCTGAGAAACTTCTTTGTGTTCTGTGAAATCATCTCACAGAGTACAGCATTCCCCTCAAGAAACCTTTCGCTAAGACAGTTCTTGTGGAATTGGCAAAGTGATATTTGGAAGCCCATAGACGGCTATGGTACAAAAGGAAATATCCTCAGATGAAATCTGGAAAGAAGCTTTCTGAGAAACTGCTTAGCGTTCTGTTAATTCATCTCACAGAGTTACTTCTGGATTTCGTGGATCTCTTTGCTAGCCTTATTTCTGTGGAATCTGAGAACAGATATTTCGGATCCCTTTGAAGGCTATAGGGCCAAAGGAAATATCCTCCGATAACAAAGAGAAAGAAGCTTTCTGAGAAACTTCTTTGTGTTCTGTGAAATCAACTCACAGAGTTACAGCTTTACCCTCAAGAAGCCTTTCGCTAAGACAGTTCTTGTGGAATTGGCAAAGTGATATTTGGAAGTCCATAGACGGCTATGGTACAAAAGGAAATATCCTCAGATGAAATCTGGAAAGAAGCTTTCTGAGAAACTGGTTAGTGTCTGTTAATTCATCTCACAGAGTTACATCTGTATTTCGTGGATCTCTTTGCTAGCCTTATTTCTGTGGAATCTGAGAACAGATATTTCGGATCCCTTTGAAGGCTATAGGGCCAAAGGAAATATCCTCTGATAATAAAGAGAAAGAAGCTTTCTGACAAACTTCTTCGTGTTGTGTGAAATCATTTCACAGAGTTACAGCTTTCCCCTCAAGAAGCGTTTCGCTAAGACCGTTCTTGTGGAATTGGCAAAGTGACATGTGGAAGCCCATAGAGGGCTATGGTGAAAAAGGAATTATCCTCAGACGATATCTGGAAAGAAGCTTTCTGAGAAACTGCTTAGTGTTCTGTTAATTCATCTCACAGAGTTATCCCTGTATTTCGTGGATCTTTTTGCTAGCCTTATTTCTGTGGAATCTGGGAACAGATATTTCGGATCCCTTTGAAGGCTATAGGGCCAAAGGAAATATCCTCCGATAAAAAAGAGAAAGAAGCTTTCTGAGAAACTTCTTTGTGTTCTGTGAAATCATCTCACAGAGTTTCAGCTTTCCCCTCAAGAAGCCTTTCGCTAAGACAGTTCTTGTGGAATTGGCAAAGTGATATTTGGAAGCCCATAGAGGGCTAGGGTGAAAAAGGATATATACTCATATGAAATCTGGAACGAAGCTTTCTGAGAAACTGCTCTGTGATGTGTCACTTCTACTCACAGAGTTATATCTCTATTTCGTGGATATCTTTGCTAGCCTTATTTCTGTGGAATCTGAGAACGTATATTTCGGATCCCTTTGAAGTCTATAGGGCCAAAGGAAATATCCTCCGATAAAAAAGAGAAAGAAGCTTCCTGAGATACTTCTTTCTGTTCTGTGAAATCATCTCACAGAGTTACAGCTTTCCCCTCAAGAAGCCTTTCTCCAAGACAGTTCTTGTGGAATTGGCAAAGTGATATTTGGAAGCCCATAGAGGGCTATGGTGAAAAAGGAAATATCCTCAGATGAAATCTGGAAGGAAGCTTTCTGAGAAACTGCTTAGTGTTCTGTTAATTCGTCTCACAGAGTTACATCTGTATTTCGTGGATTTCTTTGCTAGTCTTATTTCTGTTGAATCTGAGAACAGATATTTCAAATCCCTTTGAAGACTATAGGGCCAAAGGAAATATCCTCCGATAACAAAGAGAAAGAAGCTTTCTGAGAAACTTCTTTGTGTTCTGTGAAATCATCTCACAGAGTACAGCATTCCCCTCAAGAAACCTTTCGCTAAGACAGTTCTTGTGGAATTGGCAAAGTGATATTTGGAAGCCCATAGACGGCTATGGTACAAAAGGAAATATCCTCAGATGAAATCTGGAAAGAAGCTTTGTGAGAAACTGCTTAGTGTTCTGTTAATTCATCTCACAGAGTTACATCTGTATTTCGTGGATCTCTTTGCCAGCCTTATTCCTGTGGAATCTGAGAACAGATATTTCGGATCCCTTTGAAGGCTATAGGGCCAAAGGAAATATCCTCCGATAACAAAGAGAAAGAAGCTTTCTGAGAAACTTCTTTGTGTTCTGTGAAATCATCTCACAGAGTTACAGCTTTCCCCTCAAGAAGCCTTTCGCTAAGACAGTTCTTGTGGAATTGGCAAAGTGATATTTGGAACCCCTAGAGGGCTATGGTGAAAAAGGAAATATCTTCAGATGAAATCTGGAATGAAGCTTTCTGAGAAACTGCTTAGTTTTCTGTTAATTCATCTCAGAGAGTTACATCTGTATTTCGTGGATCTCTTTGCTAGCCTTATTTCTGTGGAATCTGAGAACAGATATTTCGGATCCCATTGAAGACTACAGGGCCATAGGAAATATCCTCCGATAACAAAGAGAAAGAAGCTTTCTGAGAAACTTCTTTGTGTTCTGTGAAATCATCTCACAGAGTTACAGCTTTCCCCTCAAGAAGCCTTTCGCTAAGACAGTTCTTGTGGAATTGGCAAAGTGATATTTAGAAGCCAATAGAGGGCTATGGTGAAAAAGGAAATATCCTCAGATGAAATCTGGAAGGAATCTTTCTGAGAAACTGCTTAGTGTTCTGTTAATTCGTCTCACAGAGTTACATCTGTATTTCGTGGATTTCTTTGCTAGTCTTATTTCTGTTGAATCTGAGAACAGATATTTCAAATCCCTTTGAAGACTATAGGGCCAAAGGAAATATCCTCCGATAACAAAGAGAAAGAAGCTTTCTGAGAAACTTCTTTGTGTTCTGTGAAATCATCTCACAGTGTTACAGCATTCCCCTCAAGAAACCTTTCGCTAAGACAGTTCTTGTGGAATTGGCAAAGTGATATTTGGAAGCCCTTAGACGGCTATGGTACAAAGGGAAATATCCTCAGATGAAATCTGGAAAGAAGCTTTCTGAGAAACTGCTTAGTGTTCTGTTAATTCATCTCACAGAGTTACATCTGTATTTCGTGGATCTCTTTGCTAGCCTTATTTCTGTGGAATCTGAGAACAGATATTTCGGATCCCTTTGAAGACTATAGGGCCAAAGGAAATATCCTCCGATAACAAAGAGAAAGAAGCTTTCTGAGAAACTTCTTTGTGTTTTGTGAAATCATCTCACAAAGTTACAGCTTTCCCCTCAAGAAGCCTTTCGCTAAGACAGTTCTTGTGGAATTGGCAAAGTGATATTTGGAAGCCCATATAGGGCTATGGTGAAAAAGGAAATATCCTCATATGAAATCTGGAACGAAGCTTTCTGAGAAACTGCACTGTGATGTGTCACTTCTACTCACAGAGTTATATCTCTATTTCGTGGATCTCTTTGCTAGCCTTATTTCTGTGGAATCTGAGAACGGATATTTCGGATCCCTTTGAAGACTATAGGGCCAAAGGAAATATCCTCCGATAACAAAGAGAAAGAAGCTTTCTGAGAAACTTCTTTGTGTTCTGTGAAATCATCTCACAGAGTTACAGCTTTCCCCTCAAGAAGCCTTTCGCCAAGACAGTTCTTGTGGAATTGGCAAAGTGATATTTGGAAGTCCATAGAGGGCTATGGTGAAAAAGGAAATATCCTCAGATGAAATCTGGAAAGAAGCTTTCTGAGAAACTGCTTAGTGTTCTGTTAATTCATCTCACAGAGTTACATCTGTATTTCGTGGATCTCTTTGCTAGCCTTATTTCTGTGGAATCTGAGAACAGATATTGCGGATCTCTTTGAAGGCTATAGGGCCAAAGGAAATATCCTCCGATAACAAAGAGAAAGAAGCTTTCTGATAAACTTCTTTGTGTTCTGTGAAATCATCTCACAGAGTTACAGCTTTCCCCTCAAGAAGCCTTTCTCCAAGACAGTTCTTGTGGATTTGGCAAAGTGATATTTGGAACCCCTAGAGGGCTATGGTGAAAAAGGAAATATCCTCAGATGAAATCTGGAAAGAAGCTTTCTGAGAAACTGGTTAGTGTCTGTTAATTCATCTCACAGAGTTACATCTGTATTTCGTGGATCTCTTTGCTAGCCTTATTTCTGTGGAATCTGAGAACAGATATTTCGGATCCCTTTGAAGGCTAAAGGGCCAAAGGAAATATCCTCCGATAACAAAGAGAAAGAAGCTTTCTGAGAAACTTCTTCGTGTTCTGTGAAATCATCTCACAGAGTTACAGCTTTCCCTCAAGAAGCGTTTCGCTAAGACAGTTCTTGTGGAATTGGCAAAGTGATATGTGGAAGCCCATAGAGGGCTATGGTGAAAAAGGAATTATCCTCAGATGATATCTGGAAAGAAGCTTTCTGAGAAACTGCTTAGTGTTCTGTTAATTCATCTCACAGAGTTATCCCTGTATTTCGTGGATCTCTTTGCTAGCCTTATTTCTGTGGAATCTGGGAACAGATATTTCGGATCCCTTTGAAGGCTATAGGGCCAAAGGAAATATCCTCCGATAACAAAGAGAAAGAAGCTTTCTGAGAAACTTCTTTGTGTTCTGTGAAATCATCTCACAGAGTTTCAGCTTTCCCCTCAAGAAGCCTTTCGCTAAGACAGTTCTTGTGGAATTGGCAAAGTGATATTTGGAAGCCCATAGAGGGCTAGGGTGAAAAAGGAAATATCCTCATATGAAATCTGGAACGAAGCTTTCTGAGAAACTGCTCTGTGATGTGTCACTTCTACTCACAGAGTTATATCTCTATTTCGTGGATCTCTTTGCTAGCCTTATTTCTGTGGAATCTGAGAACGTATATTTCGGATCCGTTTGAAGACTATAGGGCCAAAGGAAATATCCTCCGATAACAAAGAGAAAGAATCTTTCTGAGAAACTTCTTTGTGTTCTGTGAAATCATCTCACAGAGTTACAGCTTTCCCCTCAATAAGCCTTTCGCTAAGACAGTTTTGTGGAATTGGCAAAGTGATATTTGGAAGCCCATAGAGGGCTACGGTGAAAAAGGAAATATCCTCAGATGAAATCTGGAAAGAAGCTTTCTGAGAAACTGCTTAGTGTTCTGTTAATTCATCTCACAGAGTTACATCTGTATTTCGTGGATCTCTTTGCTAGCCTTATTTCTGTGGAATCTGAGAACAGATATTGCGGATCCCTTTGAAGGCTATAGGGCCAAAGGAAATATCCTCCGATAACAAAGAGAAAGAAGCTTTCTGAGAAACTTCTTTGTGTTCTGTGAAATCATCTCACAGAGTTACAGCTTTCCCCTCAAGAAGCCTTTCGCTAAGACAGTTCTTTTGGAATTGGCAAAGTGATATTTGGAAGCCCATAGAGGGCTATGGTGAAAAAGGAAATATCCTCAGATGAAATCTGGAAGGAATCTTTTTGAGAAACTGCTTAGTGTTCTGTTAATTCGTCTCACAGAGTTACATCTGTATTTCGTGGATTTCTTTGCTAGTCTTATTTCTGTTGAATCTGAGAACAGATATTTCACATCCCTTTGAAGACTATAGGGCCAAAGGAAATATCCTCCGATAACAAAGAGAAAGAAGCTTTCTGAGAAACTTCTTTGTGTTCTGTGAAATCATCTCACAGTGTTACAGCATTCCCCTCAAGAAACCTTTCGCTAAGACAGTTCTTGTGGAATTGGCAAAGTGATATTTGGAAGCCCATAGACGGCTATGGTACAAAGGGAAATATCCTCAGATGAAATCTGGAAAGAAGCTTTCTGAGAAACTGCTTAGTGTTCTGTTAATTCATCTCACAGAGTTACATCTGTATTTCGTGGATCCCTTTGCTAGCCTTATTTCTGTGGAATCTGAGAACAGATATTTCGGATCCCTTTGAAGACTATAGGGCCAAAGGAAATATCCTCCGATAACAAAGAGAAAGAAGCTTTCTGAGAAACTTCTTTGTGTTCTGTGAAATCATCTCACAGAGTTACAGCTTTCCCCTCAAGAAGCCTTTCGCTAAGACAGTTCTTGTGGAATTGGCAAAGTGATATTTGGAAGCCCATAGAGGGCTATGGTGAAAAAGGAAATATCCTCATATTTAATCTGGATCGAAGCTTTCTGAGAAACTGCTCTGTGATGTGTCACTTCTACTCACAGAGTTATATCTCTATTTCGTGGATCTCTTTGCTAGCCTTATTTCTGTGGAATCTGAGAACGGATATTTCGGATCCCTTTGAAGACTATAGGGCCAAAGGAAATATCCTCCGATAACAAAGAGAAAGAAGCTTTCTGAGAAACTTCTTTGTGTTCTGTGAAATCATCTCACAGAGTTACAGCTTTCCCCTCAAGAAACCTTTCGCCAATACAGTTCTTGTGGAATTGGCAAAGTGATATTTGGAAGCCCATAGAGGGGTAGGGTGAAAAAGGAAATATCCTCAGATGAAATCTGGAAAGAAGCTTTCTGAGAAACTGCTTAGTGTTCTGTTAATTCATCTCACAGAGTTACATCTGTATTCGGTAGACCTCTTTGCTAGCCTTATTTCTGTGGAATCTGAGAACAGATATTGTGGATCCCTTTGAAGGCTATAGGGCCAAAGGAAATATCCTCCGATAACAAAGAGAAAGAAGCTTTCTGAGAAACTTCTTTGTGTTCTGTGAAATCATCTCACAGAGTTACAGCTTTCCCCTCAAGAAGCCTTTTGCCAAGACAGTTTTGTGGAATTGGCAAAGTGATATTTGGAACCCCTAGAGGGCTATGGTGAAAAAGGAAATATCTTCAGATGAAATCTGGTAAGAAGCTTTCTGAGAAACTGCTTAGTGTTCTGTTAATTCATCTCACAGAGTTACATCTGTATTTCGTGGATCTCTTTGCTAGCCTTATTTCTGTTGAATCTGAGAACTGATATTTCGGATCCCTTTAATGAGTACAGGGCCAAAGGAAATATCCTCCGATAACAAAGAGAAAGAAGCTTTCTGAGAAACTTCTTTGTGTTCTGTGAAATCATCTCACAGAGTTACAGCATTCCCCTCAAGAAACCTTTCGCTAAGAGAGTTCTTGTGGTATTGGCAAAGTGATATTTGGAAGTCCATAGACGGCTATGGTACAAAAGGAAATATCCTCAGATGAAATCTGGAAAGAAGGTTTCTGAGAAACAGCTCTGTGATGTGTCACTTCTACTCACAGAGTTAAATCTCTATTTCGTGGATCTCTTTGCTAGCCTTATTTCTGTGGAATCTGAGAACAGATATTTCGGATCCCTTTGAAGACTATAGGGCCAAAGGAAATATCCTCCGATAACAAAGAGAAAGAAGCTTTCTGAGAAACTTCTTTGTGTTCTGTGAAATCATCTCACAGAGTTACAGCTTTCCCCTCAAGAAGCCTTTCTCTAAGACAGTTCTTGTGGAATTGGCAAAGTGATATTTGGAAGCCCTTAGAGGGCTAGGGTGAAAAAGGAAATATCCTCAGATGAAATCTGGAAAGAAGCTTTCTGAGAAACTGCTCTGTGATGTGTGACTTCTACTCACAGAGTTATATCTGTATTTCGTGGATCTCTTTGCTAGCCTTATTTCTGTGGAATCTGAGAACGTATATTTCGGATCCCTTTGAAGTCTATAGGGCCAAAGGAAACATCCTCAGATAACAAAGAGAAAGAAGCTTTCTGAGAAACTTCTTTGTGTTCTGTGAAATCATCTCACTGAATTACAGCTTTCCCCTCAAGAAGCCTTTCGCGAAGACAGTTCTTGTGGAATTGGCAAAGTGATATTTGGAAGCCCATAGAGGGCTACGGTGAAAAAGGAAATATCCACAGATGAAATCTGGAAAGAAGCTTTCTGAGAAACTGCTTAGTGTTCTGTTAATTCATCTCACAGAGTTACATCTGTATTTCGTGGATCTCTTTGCTAGCCTTATTGCTGTGGAATCTCAGAATATATATTTCGGATCCCTTTGAAGGCTATAGGGCCAAAGGAAATATCCTCCGATAACAAAGAGAAAGAAGCTTTCTGAGAAACTTCTTTGTGTTCTGTGAAATCATCTCACAGAGTTACAGCTTTCCCCTCAAGAAGCCTTTCTCTAAGACAGTTATTGTGGAATTGGCAAAGTGATATTTGGAAGCCCATAGAGGGCTATGGTGAAAAAGGAAATATCCTCAGATGAAATCTGGAAGGAAGCTTTCTGAGAAACTGCTTAGTGTTCTGTTAATTCGTCTCAAAGAGTTACATCTGTATTTCGTGGATTTCTTTGCTAGTCTTATTTCTGTTGAATCTGAGAACAGATATTTCAAATCCCTTTGAAGACTATAGGGCCAAAGGAAATATCCTCCGATAACAAAGAGAAAGAAGCTTTCTGAGAAACTTCTTTGTGTTCTGTGAAATCATCTCACAGAGTTACAGCATTCCCCTCAAGAAACATTTCGCTAAGACAGTTCTTGTGGAATTGGCAAAGTGATATTTGGAAGCCCATAGAGGTTTAGGGTGAAAAAGGAAATATCCTCAGATGAAATCTGGAAAGAAGCATTCTGAGAAACTGCTTAGTGTTCTGTTAATTCATCTCACAGAGTTACATCTGTATTTCGTGGATCTCTTTGCTAGCCTTATTTCTGTGGAATCTGAGAAGAGATATTTCGGATCCCTTTGAAGGCTATCGGGCCAAAGGAAATATCCTCCGATAACAAAGAGAAAGAAGCTTTCTGAGAAACTTCTTTGTGTTCTGTGAAATCATCTCACAGAGTTACAGCTTTCCCCTCAAGAAGCCTTTCGCTAAGACAGTTCTTGTGGAATTGGCAAAGTGATATTTGGAAGTCCATAGAGGGCTAGGGTGAAAAAGGAATTATCCTCAGATGAAATCTGGAAAGAACCTTTCTGAGAAACTGCTCTGTGATGTGTGACTTCTACTCACCGAGTTATATCTCTATTTCGTGGATCTCTTTGCAAGCCTTATTTCTGTGGAATCTGAGAACGTATATTTCGGATCCCTTTGAAGACTATAGGGCCAAAGGAAATATCCTCCGATAACAAAGAGAAAGAAGCTTTCTGAGAAACTTTTTTGTGTTCTGTGAAATCATCTCACAGAGTTACAGCTTTCCCCTCAAGAAGCCTTTCGCCAAGACAGTTCTTGTGGAATTGGCAAAGTGATATTTGGAAGCCCATAGAGGGCTATGGTGAAAAAGGAAATATCCTCAGATGAAATCTGGAAAGAAGCTTTCTGAGAAACTGCTTAGTGTTCTGTTAATTCATCTCGCAGAGTTACATCTGTATTTCGTGGATCTCTTTGCTAGCCTTATTTCTGTGGAATCTGAGAACAGATATTGCGGATCCCTTTGAGGGCAATAGGGCCAAAGGAAATATCCTCCGATAACAAAGAGAAAGAAGCTTTCTGAGAAACTTCTTTGTGTTCTGTGAAATCATCTCACAGAGTTACAGCTTTCCCCTCAAGAAGCCTTTCTCCAAGACAGTTCTTGTGGAATTGGCAAAGTGATATTTGGAACCCCTAGAGGGCTATGGTGAAAAAGGAAATATCTTCAGATGAAATCTGGAAAGAAGCTTTCTGAGAAACTTCTTTGTGTTCTGTGAAATCATCTCACAGACTTACAGCTTTCCCCTCAAGAAGCGTTTCGCTAAGACAGTTCTTGTGGAATTGGCAAAGTGATATTTGGAACCCCTAGAGGGCTATGGTTAAAAAGGAAATATCTTCAGATGAAATCTGGAAAGAAGCTTTCTGAGAAACTGCTTAGTGTTATGTTAATTCATCTCACAGAGTTACATCTGTATTTCGTGGATCTCTTTGCTAGCCTTATTTCTGTGGAATCTGAGAACAGATATTTCGGATCCCTTTGAAGACTATAGGGCCAAAGGAAATATCCTCCGATAACAAAGAGAAAGAAGCTTTCTGAGAAACTTCTTTGTGTTCTGTGAAATCATCTCACAGAGTTACAGCTTTCCCGTCAAGAAGCCTTTCTCCAAGACAGTTCTTGTGGAATTGGCAAAGTGATATTTGGAACCCCTAGAGGTCTATGGTGAAAAAGGAAATATCCTCAGATGAAATCTGGAAGGAATCTTTCTGAGAAACTGCTTAGTGTTCTGTTAATTCGTCTCACAGAGTTACATCTGTATTTCGTGGATTTCTTTGCTAGTCTTATTTCTGTTGAATCTGAGAACAGATATTTCATATCCCTTTGAAGACTATAGGGCCAAAGGAAATATCCTCCGATAACAAAGAGAAAGAAGCTTTCTGAGAAACTTCTTTGTGTTCTGTGAAATCATCTCACAGTGTTACAGCATTCCCCTGAAGAAACCTTTCGCTAAGACAGTTCTTGTGGAATTGGCAAAGTGATATTTGGAACCCCTAGAGGGCTACTGTGAAAAAGGAAATATCTTCAGATGAAATCTGGAAAGAAGCTTTCTGAGAAACTGCTTAGTGTTCTGTTAATTCATCTCACAGAGTTACATCTGTATTTCGTGGATCTCTTTGCTAGCCTTATTTCTGTGGAATCTGAGAACAGATATTTCGGATCCCTTTGAAGACTATAGGGCCAAAGGAAATATCCTCCGATAACAAAGAGAAAGAAGCTTTCTGAGAAACTTCTTTGTGTTCTGTGAAATCATCTCACAGAGTTACAGCATTCCCCTCAAGAAACCTTTCGCTAAGACAGTTCTTGTGCAATTGGCAAAGTGATATTTGGAAGTCCTTAGACGGCTAAGGTACAAAAGGAAATATCCTCAGATGAAATCTGGAAAGAAGCTTTCTGAGAAACTGCTCTGTGATGTGTCACTTCTACTCACAGAGTTATATCTCTATTTCGTGGATCTCTTTGCTAGCCTTATTTCTGTGGAATCTGAGAACAGATATTTCGGATCCCTTTGAAGGCTATAGGGCCAAAAGAAATATCCTCCGATAACAAAGAGAAAGAAGCTTTCTGAGAAACTTCTTTGTGTTCTGTGAAATCATCTCACAGAGTTACAGCTTTCCACTCAAGAAGCCTATCGCTAAGACAGATCTTGTGGAATTGGCAAAGTGATATTTGGAACCCCTAGAGGGCTATGGTGAAAAAGGAAATATCTTCAGATGAAATCTGGAATGAAGCTTTCTGAGAAACTGCTTAGTGTTCTGTTAATTCATCTCACAGAGTTACATCTGTATTTCGTGGATCTCTTTGCTAGCCTTATTTCTGTGGATTCTGAGAACAGATATTTCGGATCCCTTTGAAGACTATAGGGCCAAAGGAAATATCCTCCGATAACAAAGAGAAAGAAGCTTTCTGAGAAACTTCTTTGTGTTCTGTGAAATCATCTCACAGAGTTACAGCTTTCCCCTCAAGAAGCCTTTCGCTAAGACAGTTCTTGTGGAATTGGCAAAGTGATATTGTGAAGCCCTTAGAGGGCTAGGGTGAAAAAGGAAATATCCTCAGATGATATCTGGAAAGAAGCTTTCTGAGAAACTACTCTGTGATGTGTGACTTCTACTCACAGAGTTATATCTGTATTTCGTGGATCTCTTTGCTAGCCTTATTTCTGTGGAATCTGAGAACAGATATTTCGGATCCCTTTGAAGACTATAGGGCCAAAGGAAATATCCTCCGATAACAAAGAGAAAGAAACTTTCTGAGAAACTTCTTTGTGTTCTGTGAAATCATCTCACAGAGTTACAGCTTTCCCCTCAAGAAGCCTTTCGCTAAGACAGTTCTTGTGGAATTGGCAAAGTGATATTTGGAAGCCCTTAGAGGGCTAGGGTGAAAAAGGAAATATCCTCAAATGAAATCTGGAAAGAAGCTTTCTGAGAAACTGCTTAGTGTTCTGTTAATTCATCTCACAGAGTTACATCTGTATTCGGTGGATCTCTTTGCTAGCCTTATTTCTGTGGAATCTGAGAACGTATATTTCGGATACCTTTGAAGCCTATAGGGCCAAAGGAAATATCCTCCGATAACAAAGAGAAAGAAGCTTTCTGAGAAACTTCTTCGTGTTCTGTGAAATCATCTCACAGAATTACAGCTTTCCCCTCAAGAAGCCTTTCGCGAAGACAGTTCTTGTGGAATTGGCAAAGTGATATTTGGAAGCCCATAGAGGGCTATGGTGAAAAAGGAAATATCCTCAGATGAAATCTGGAAAGAAGCTTTCTGAGAAACTGCTTAGTGTTCTGTTAATTCATCTCACAGAGTTACATCTGTATTTCGTGGATATCTTTGCTGGCCTTATTTCTGTGGAATCTGAGAACAGATATTGCGGATCCCTTTTTAGGCTATAGGGCCAAAGGAAATATCCTCCGATAACAAAGAGAAAGAAGTTTTCTGAGAAACTTCTTTGTGTTCTGTGAAATCATCTCACGGATTTACAGCTTTCCCCTCAAGAAGCCTTTCGCTAAGACAGTTCTTGTGTAATTGGCAAAGTGATATTTGGAAGCCCACAGAGGGCTAGGGTGAAAAAGGAATTATCCTCAGATGAAATCTGGAAAGAAGCTTTCTGAGAAACTGCTCTGTGATGTGTCACTTCTACTCACAGAGTTATATCTCTATTTCGTGGATCTCTTTGCTAGCCTTATTTCTGTGGAATCTGAGAACGTATATTTCGGATCCCTTTGAAGTCTATAGGGCCAAAGGAAATATCCTCCGATAACAAAGAGAAAGAAGCTTTCTGAGAAACTTCTTCGTGTTCTGTGAAATCATCTCACAGAATTACAGCTTTCCCCTCAAGAAGCCTTTCGCGAAGACAGTTCTTGTGGAATTGGCAAAGTGATATTTGGAAGCCCATAGAGGGCTATGGTGAAAAAGGAAATATCCTCAGATGAAATCTGGAAAGAAGCTTTCTGAGAAACTGCTTAGTGTTCTGTTAATTCACCTCACAGAGTTACATCTGTATTTCGTGGATCTCTTTGCTAGCCTTATTTCTGTGGAATCTGAGAACAGATATTTCGGATCCCTTTGAAGGCTATAGGGCCAAAGGAAATATCCTCCGATAACAAAGAGAAAGAAGCTTTCTGAGAAACTTCTTTGTGTTCTGTGAAATCATCTCACAGAGTTACAGCTTTCCCCTCAAGAAGCCTTTCGCTAAGACAGTCCTTGTGGAATTGGCAAAGTGATATTTGGAAGCCCATAGAGGGCTATGGTGAAAAAGGAAATATCCTCAGATGAAATCTGGAAGGAAGCTTTCTGAGAAACTGCTTAGTGTTCTGTTAATTCGTCTCACAGTGTTACATCTGTATTTCGTGGATTTCTTTGCTAGTCTTATTTCTGTTGAATCTGAGAACAGATATTTCAAATCCCTTTGAAGACTATACGGCCAAAGGAAATATCCTCCGATAACAAAGAGAAAGAAGCTTTCTGAGAAACTTCTTTGTGTTCTGTGAAATCATCTCACAGAGTTACAGCTTTCCCCTCAAGAAGCCTTTCGCTAAGACAGTTCTTGTGTAATTGGCAAAGTGATATTTGGAAGCCCACAGAGGGCTAGGGTTAAAAAGGAATTATCCTCAGATGAAATCTGGAAAGAAGCTTTCTGAGAAACTGCTCTGTGATGTGTCACTTCTACTCACAGAGTTATATGTCTATTTCGTGGATCTCTTTGCTAGCCTTATTTCTGTGGGATCTGAGAACGAATATTTCGGATCCCTTTGAAGACTATAGGGCCAAAGGAAATATCCTCCGATAACAAAGAGAAAGAAGCTTTCTGAGAAACTTCTTTGTGTTCTGTGAAATCATCTCACAGAGTTACAGCTTTCCCCTCAAGAAGCCTTTCGCTAAGACAGTTCTTGTGGAATTGGCAAAGTGATATTTGGAAGCCCATAGAGGGCTATGGTGAAAAAGGAAATATCCTCAGATGAAATCTGGAAGGAAGCTTTCTGAGAAACTGCTTAGTGTTCTGTTAATTCGTCTCACAGAGTTACATCTGTATTTCGTGGATTTCTTTGCTAGTCTTATTTCTGTTGAATCTGAGAACAGATATTTCAAATCCCTTTGAAGACTACAGGGCCAAAGGAAATATCCTCCGATAACAAAGAGAAAGGAGCTTTCTGAGAAACTTCTTTGTGTTCTGTGAAATCATCTCACAGAGTTACAGCATTCCCCTCAAGAAACCTTTCGCTAAGACAGTTCTTGTGGAATTAGCAAAGTGATATTTGAATGCCCTTAGACGGCTATGGTACAAAAGAAAATATTCTCAGATGAAATCTGGAAAGAAGCTTTCTGAGAAACTGCTTAGTGTTCTGTTAATTCATCTCACAGTGTTTTCTCTGTATTTCGTGGATCTCTTTGCTAGCCTTATTTCTGTGGAATCTGAGAACAGATATTTCGGATCCCTTTGAAGGCTATAGGGCCAAAGGAAATATCCTCCGATAACAAAGAGAAAGAAGCTTTCTGAGAAACTTCTTTGTGTTCTGTGCAATCATCTCACAGAGTTACAGCTTTCCCCTCAAGAAGCCTTTCTCCAAGACAGTTCTTGTGGAATTGGCAAAGTGATATTTGGAACCCCTAGAGGGCTATGGTGAAAAAGGAAATATCTTCAGATGAAATCTGGAAAGAAGCTTTCTGAGAAACTGCTTAGTGTTCTGTTAATTCATCTCACAGAGTTACATCTGTATTTCGTGGATCTCTTTGCTAGCCTTATTTCTGTAGAATCTGAGAACAGATATTTCCGATCCCTTTAAAGAGTACAGCGCCAAAGGAAATATCCTCCGATAACAAAGAGAAAGAAGCTTTCTGAGAAACTTCTTTGTGTTCTGTAAAATCATCTCACAGAGTTACAGCATTCCCCTCAAGAAACCTTTCGCTAAGACAGTTCTTGTGGAATTGGCAAAGTGATATTTGGAAGTCCATAGACGGCTATGGTACAAAAGGAAATATCCTCAGATGAAATCTGGAAGGAAGCTTTCTGAGAAACTGCTTAGTGTTCTGTTAATTCGTCTCACAGAGTTACATCTGTATTTCGTGGATTTCTTTGCTAGTCTTATTTTTGTTGAATCTGAGAACAGATATTTCAAATCCCTTTGAAGACTATAGGGCCAAAGTAAATATCCTCCGATAACAAAGAGAAAGAAGCTTTCTGAGAAACTTCTTTGTGTTCTCTGAAATAATCTCACAGAGTTACAGCATTCCCCTCAGGAAACCTTTCGCTAAGACAGTTCTTGTGGAATTGGCAAAGTGATATTTGGATGCCCATAGACGGCTATGTTACAAAAGAAAATATCCTCAGATGAAATCTGGAAAGAAGCTTTCTGAGAAACTGGTTAGTGTGCTGTTAATTCATCTCACAGAGTTACATCTGTATTTCGTGGATCTCTTTGCTAGCCTTATTTCTGTGGAATCTGAGAACAGATATTGCGGATCCCTTTGAAGGCTATAGGGCCAAAGGAAATATCCTCCGATAACAAAGAGAAAGAAGCTTTCTGAGAAACTTCTTTGTGTTCTGTGAAATCATCTCACAGAGTTACAGCTTTACCCTCAAGAAGCCTTTCGCTAAGACAGTTCTTGTGGAATTGGCAAAGTGATATTTGGAACCCCTAGAGGGCTACGGTGAAAAAGGAAATATCTTCAGATGAAATCTGGAAAGAAGCTTTCTGAGAAATTGCTTAGTGTTCTGTTAATTCATCTCATAGAGTTACATCTGTATTTCGTGGATCTCTTTGCTAGCCTTATTTCTGTGGAATCTGAGAAGAGATTTCGGATCCCTTTGAAGACTATAGGGCCAAAGGAAATATCCTCCGATAACAAAGAGAAAGAAGCTTTCTGAGAAACTTCTTTGTGTTCTGTGAAATCATCTCACAGAGTTACAGCTTTCCCCTCAAGAAGCGTTTCGCTAAGACAGTTCTTGTGGAATTGGCAAAGTGATATTTGGAAGCCATAGAGGGCTAGGGTGAAAAAGGAAATATCATCAGATGAAATCTGGATAGAAGCTTTCTGAGAAACAGCTCTGTGATGTGTGACTTCTACTCACAGAGTTATATCTGTATTTCGTGGATCTCTTTGTTAGCCTTATTTCTGTGGAATCTGAGAACGGATATTTCGGATCCCTTTGAAGACTATAGGGCCAAAGGAAATATCCTCCGATAACAAAGAGAAAGAAGCTTTCTGACAAACTTCTTTGTGTTCTGTGAAATCATCTCACAGAGTTACAGCTTTCCCCTCAAGAAGCCTTTCGCCAAGACAGTTCTTCTGGAATTGGCAAAGTGATATTTGGAAGCCTATAGAGGGCTATGTTGAAAAAAGAAATATCCTCAGATGAAATCTGGAAATTAGCTTTCTGAGAAACTGCTTAGTGTTCTGTTAATTCATCTCACAGAGTTACATGTGTATTTCGTGGATCTCTCTGCTAACCTTATTTCTGTGGAATCTGAGAACAGATATTTCGGATCCCTTTGAAGACTACAGGGACAAAGGAAATATCCTCCGATAACAAAGAAAAAGAAGCTTTCTGAGAAACTTCTTTGTGTTCTGTGAAATCATGTCACAGAGTTACAGCATTCCCCTCAAGAAACCTTTCGCTAACACAGTTCTTGTGGAATTGGCAAAGTGATATTTGGAAGCCCATAGAGGGCTATGGTGAAAAAGGAAATATCCTCAGATGAAATCTGGAAAGAAGCTTTCTGAGAAACTGCTTAGTGTTCAGTTAATTCATCTCGCAGAGTTACATCTGTATTTCGTGGATCTCTTTGCTAGCCTTATTTCTGTGGAATCTGAGAACAGATATTGCGGATCCCTTTGAAGGCTATAGGGCCAAAGGAAATATCTTCCGATAACAAAGAGAAAGAAGCTTTCTGAGAAACTTCTTTGTGTTCTGTGAAATCATCTCACAGAGTTACAGCTTTCCCCTCAAGAAACCTTTCGCTAAGACAGTTCTTGTGGTATTGGTAAAGTGATATTTGGAAGTCCATAGACGGCTATGGCACCAAAGGAATTACCTCAGATGAAATCTGGAAAGAAGCTTTCTGAGAAACTGTTCTGTGATGTGTCACTTCTACTCACAGAGTTATATCTCTATTTCGTGGATCTCTTTGCTAGCCTTATTTCTGTGGAATCTGAGAACAGATATTTCGGATCCCTTTGAAGGCTATAGGGCCAAAGGAAATATCCTCCGATAACAAAGAGAAAGAAGCTTTCTGAGAAACTTCTTTGTGTTCTGTGAAATCATCTCACAGAGTAACAGCTTTCCCCTCAAGAAGCCTTTCGCTAAGAGAGTTCTTGTGGAATTGGCAAAGTGATATTAGGAAGCCCATAGAGGGCTATGGTGAAAAAGGAAATATCCTCAGATGAAATCTGGAAGGAAGCTTTCTGAGAAACTGCTTAGTGTTCTGTTAATTCATTTCACAGAGTTACATTTGTATTTCGTGGATCTCTTTGCTAGCCTTATTTCTGTGGAATCTGAGAACAGATATTGCGGATCGCTTTGAAGGCTATAGGGCCAAAGGAAATATCCTCCGATAGCAAAGAGAAAGAAGCTTTCTGAGAAACTTCTTTGTGTTCTCTGAAATCATCTCACAGAGTTACAGCTTTCCCCTCAAGAAGCCTTTTTCCAAGACAGTTCTTGTGGAATTGGCAAAGTGATATTTGGAACCCCTAGAGGGCTATGGTGAAAAAGGAAATATCTTCAGATGAAATCTGGAAAGCAGCTTTCTGAGAAACTGCTCTGTGATGTGTGACTTCTACTCACAGAGTTACATCTGTATTTCGTGGATCTCTTTGCTAGCCTTATTTCTGTGGAATCTGAGAACAGATATTTCGGATCCCTTTGAAGGCTAAAGAGCCAAAGGGAATATCCTCTGATAACAAAGAGAAAGAAGCTTTCTGAGAAACTTCTTTGTGTTCTGTGAAATCATCTCACAGAGTTACAGCATTCCCCTCAAGAATCCTTTCGCTAAGACAGTTCTTGTGGAATTGGCAAAGTGATATTTGGATGCCCATAGACGGCTATGGTACAAAAGAAAATATCCTCAGATGAAATCTGGAAAGAAGCTTTCTGAGAAACTGGTTAGTGTGCTGTTAATTCATCTCACAGAGTTACATCTGTATTTCGTGGATCTCTTTGCTAGCCTTATTTCTGTGGAATCTGAGAACAGATATTGCGGATCCCTTTGAAGGCTATAGGGCCAAAGGAAATATCCTCCGATAACAAAGAGAAAGAAGCTTTCTGAGAAACTTCTTTGTGTTCTGTGAAATCATCTCACAGAATTACAGCTTTACCCTCAAGAAGCCTTTCGCTAAGACAGTTCTTGTGGAATTGGCAAAGTGATATTTGGAACCCCTAGAGGGCTATGGTGAAAAAGGAAATATCTTCAGATGAAATCTGGAAAGAAGCTTTCTGAGAAATTGCTTAGTGTGCTGTTAATTCATCTCATAGAGTTACGTCTGTATTTCGTGGATCTCTTTGCTAGCCTTATTTCTGTGGAATCTGAGAAGAGATTTCGGATCCCTTTGAAGACTATAGGGCCAAAGGAAATATCCTCCGATAACAAAGAGAAAGAAGCTTTCTGAGAAACTTCTTTGTGTTCTGTGAAATCATCTCACAGAGTTACAGCTTTCCCCTCAAGAAGCGTTTCGCTAAGACAGTTCTTGTGGAATTGGCAAAGTGATATTTGGAAGCCATAGAGGGCTAGGGTGAAAAAGGAAATATCATCAGATGAAATCTGGAAAGAAGCTTTCTGAGAAACTGCTCTGTGATGTGTGACTTCTACTCACAGAGTTATATCTGTATTTCGTGGATCTCTTTGTTAGCCTTATTTCTGTGGAATCTGAGAACGGATATTTCGGATCCCTTTGAAGACTATAGGGCCAAAGGAAATATCCTCCGATAACAAAGAGAAAGAAGCTTTCTGACAAACTTCTTTGTGTTCTGTGAAATCATCTCACAGAGTTACAGCTTTCCCCTCAAGAAGCCTTTCGCCAAGACAGTTCTTCTGGAATTGGCAAAGTGATATTTGGAAGCCTATAGAGGGCTATGTTGAAAAAAGAAATATCCTCAGATGAAATCTGGAAATTAGCTTTCTGAGAAACTGCTTAGTGTTCTGTTAATTCATCTCACAGAGTTACATGTGTATTTCGTGGATCTCTCTGCTAACCTTATTTCTGTGGAATCTGAGAACAGATATTTCGGATCCCTTTGAAGACTACAGGGACAAAGGAAATATCCTCCGATAACAAAGAAAAAGAAGCTTTCTGAGAAACTTCTTTGTGTTCTGTGAAATCATGTCACAGAGTTACAGCATTCCCCTCAAGAAACTTTTCGCTAACACAGTTCTTGTGGAATTGGCAAAGTGATATTTGGAAGCCCATAGAGGGCTATGGTGAAAAAGGAAATATCCTCAGATGAAATCTGGAAAGAAGCTTTCTGAGAAACTGCTTAGTGTTC
The DNA here is from genome assembly GCF_043159975.1 of Macaca nemestrina. Lineage (NCBI taxonomy): Eukaryota > Metazoa > Chordata > Mammalia > Primates > Cercopithecidae > Macaca > Macaca nemestrina. Next base: position 136,244,869 of record NC_092128.1, on the reverse strand, counting down.
AGTTAATTCATCTCGCAGAGTTACATCTGTATTTCGTGGATCTCTTTGCTAGCCTTATTTCTGTGGAATCTGAGAACAGATATTGCGGATCCCTTTGAAGGCTATAGGGCCAAAGGAAATATCTTCCGATAACAAAGAGAAAGAAGCTTTCTGAGAAACTTCTTTGTGTTCTGTGAAATCATCACACAGAGTTACAGCTTTCCCCTCAAGAAACCTTTCGCTAAGACAGTTCTTGTGGTATTGGTAAAGTGATATTTGGAAGTCCATAGACGGCTATGGTACCAAAGGAAATACCTCAGATGAAATCTGGAAAGAAGCTTTCTGAGAAACTCTTCTGTGATGTGTCACTTCTACTCACAGAGTTATATCTCTATTTCGTGGATCTCTTTGCTAGCCTCATTTCTGTGGAATCTGAGAACAGATATTTCGGATCCCTTTGAAGGCTATAGGGCCAAAGGAAATATCCTCCGATAACAAAGAGAAAGAAGCTTTCTGAGAAACTTCTTTGTGTTCTGTGAAATCATCTCACAGAGTAACAGCTTTCCCCTCAAGAAGCCTTTCGCTAAGAGAGTTCTTGTGGAATTGGCAAAGTGATATTAGGAAGCCCATAGAGGGCTATGGTGAAAAAGGAAATATCCTCAGATGAAATCTGGAAGGAAGCTTTCTGAGAAACTGCTTAGTGTTCTGTTAATTCATTTCACAGAGTTACATTTGTATTTCGTGGATCTCTTTGCTAGCTTTATTTCTGTGGAATCTGAGAACAGATATTTCGGATCCCTTTGAAGGCTATAGGGCCAAAGGAAATATCCTCCGATAACAAAGAGAAAGAAGCTTTCTGAGAAACTTCTTTGTGTTCTGTGAAATCATCTCACAGAGTTACAGCTTTCCCCTCAAGAAGCCTTTCGCTAAGACAGTTCTTGTGGAATTGGTAAAGTGATATTTGGAACCCCTAGAGGGCTATGGTGAAAAAGGAAATATCTTCAGATGAAATCTGGAAAGAAGCTTTCTGAGAAACTGCTTAGTGTTCTGTTAATTCATCTCACAGAGTTACATCTGTATTTCGTGGATCTCTTTGCTAGCCTTATTTCTTTGGAATCTGAGAACAGATATTGCGGATCCCTTTGAAGGCTATAGGGCCAAAGGAAATATCCTCCGATAGCAAAGAGAAAGAAGCTTTCTGAGAAACTTCTTTGTGTTCTCTGAAATCATCTCACAGAGTTACAGCTTTCCCCTCAAGAAGCCTTTCTCCAAGACAGTTCTTGTGGAATTGGCAAAGTGATATTTGGAACCCCTAGAGGGCTATGGTGAAAAAGGAAATATCTTCAGATGAAATCTGGAAAGAAGCTTTCTGAGAAACTGCTCTGTGATGTGTGACTTCTACTCACAGAGTTTCATCTGTATTTCGTGGATCTCTTTGCTAGCCTTATTTCTGTGGAATCTGAGAACAGATATTTCGGATCCCTTTGAAGACTATAGGGCCAAAGGAAATATCCTCCGATAACAAAGAGAAAGAAGGTTTCTGAGAAACTTCTTTGTGTTCTGTGAAATCATCTCACAGAGTTACAGCTTTCCCCTCAAGAAGCCTTTCGCTAAGACAGTTCTTGTGGAATTGGCAAAGTGATATTTGGAACCCCTAGAGGGCTAGGGTGAAAAAGGAAATATCTTCAGATGAAATCTGGAAAGAAGCTTTCTGAGAAACTGCTTAGTGTTCCGTTAATTCATCTCACAAAGTCACATCTGTATTTCTTGGATCTCTCTGCTAGCCTTATTTCTGTTGAATCTGAGAACAGATATTTCGGATCGCTTTAAAGACTACAGGGCCAAAGGAAATATCCTCCGATAACAAAGAGAAAGAAGCTTTCTGAGAAACTTCTTTGTGTTCTGTGAAATCATCTCACAGAGTTACAGCATTCCCCTTAAGAAACCTTTTGCTAAGACAGTTCTTGTGGAATTTGCAAAGTGATATTTGGAAGCCCATAGACAGTTATGGTACAAAAGGAAATATCCTCAGATGAAATCTGGAAAGAAGCTTTCTGAGAAATTGCTTAGTGTTCTGTTAATTCATCTCACAGAGTTACATCTGTATTTCGTGGATCTCTTTGCTAGCCTTATTTCTGTGGAATCTGAGAACAGATATTTCGGATCCCTTTGAAGGCTATAGGACCAAAGGAAATATCCTCTGAAAACAAAGAGAAAGAAGCTTTCTGAGAAACTTCTTTGTGTTCTGTGAAATCATCTCACAGAGTTACAGCTTTCCCCTCAAGAAGCGTTTCGCTAAGACAGTTCTTGTGGAATTGGCAAAGTGATATTTGGAACCCCTAGAGGGCTATGGTGAAAAAGGAAATATCCTCAGATGAAATCTGGAAAGAAGCTTTCTGAGAAACTGCTTAGTGTTCTGTTAATTCATCTCACAGAGTTATCTCTGTATTTCGTGGATCTCTTTGCTAGCCTTATTTCTGTGGAATCTGAGAACAGATATTTCGGATCCCTTTGAAGGCTATAGAGCCAAAGGAAATATCCTCCGATAACAAAGAGAAAGAAGCTTTCTGAGAAACTTCTTTGTGTTCTGTGAAATCATCTCACAGAGTTACAGCTTTCCCCTCAAGAAGTCTTTCGCTAAGACAGTTCTTGTGGAATTGGCAAAGTGATATTTGGAAGCCCACAGAGGGCTAGGGTGAAAAAGGAAATATCCTCAGATGAAATCTGGAAAGAAGCTTTCTGAGAAACTGCTCTGTGATGTGTCACCTCTACTCACAGAGTTATATCTGTATTTCGTGGATCTCTTTGCTAGCCTTATTTCTGTGGAATCTGAGAACAGATATTTCGGATCCCTTTGAAGGCTATAGGGCCAAAGGAAATATCCTCCGATAACAAAGAGAAAGAAGCTTTCTGAGAAACTTCTTTGTGTTCTGTGAAATCATCTCACAGAGTTACAGCTTTCCCCTCAAGAAGCGTTTCGCTAAGACAGTTCTTGTGGAATTGGCAAAGTGATATTTGGAAGCCCATAGAGGGCTATGGTGAAAAAGGAAATATCTTCAGATGAAATCTGGAAAGAAGCTTTCTGAGAAACTGCTTAGTGTTCTGTTAATTCATCTCACAGAGTTACATCTGTATTTCGTGGATCTCGTGGCTAGCCTTATTTCTGTGGAATCTGAGAACAGATATTTCGGATCCATTTGAAGACTATACGGCCAAAGGAAATATCAACCGATAACATGGAGAAAGAAGCTTTCTGAGAAACTTCTTTGTGTTCTGTGAAATCATCTCACAGAGTTACTGCATTCCCCTCAAGAAACCTTTCGCTAAGACAGTTCTTGAGGGATTGACAAAGTGATATTTGGAACCCCTAGACTGCTATGGTACAAAAGGAAATATCCTCAGATGAAATCTGGAAAGACGCTTTCTGAGAAACTGCTTAGTGTTCTGTTAATTCATCTCACAGAGTTACATCTGTAATTCGTGGATATCTTTGTTAGCCTTATTTCTGTGGAATCTGAGAACAGATATTTCGGATCCCTTTGAAGGCTATAGGGCCAAAGGAAATATCCTCCGATAACAAAGAGAAAGAAGCTTTCTGAGAAACTTCTTTGTGTTCTGTGAAATCATCTCACAGAGTTACAGCTTTCCCCTCAAGAAGCCTTTCGCTAAGACAGTTCTTGTGGAATTGGCAAAGTGATATTTGTAAGCCCATAGAGGGCTATGGTGAAAAAGGAAATATCCTCAGATGATATCTGGAAAGAAGCTTTCTGAGAAACTGCTCTGTGATGTGTGACTTCTACTCACAGAGTTATATCTCTATTTCGTGGATCTCTTTGTTAGCCTTGTTTCTGTGGAATCTGAGAACAGATATTTCGCATCCCTTTGAAGACTACAGGGCCAAAGGAAATATCCTCCGATAACAAAGAGAAAGAAGCTTTCTGAGAAACTTCTTTGTGTTCTGTGAAATCATGTCACAGAGTTACAGCATTCCCCTCAAGAAAACTTTCGCTAAGACAGTTCCTGTGGAATTGGCAAAGTGATATTTTGAAGTCTATAGACGGCTATGGTACAAAAGGAAATATCCTCAGATGAAATCTCGAAAGAAGGTTTCTAAAAAACTGCTTAGTGTTCTGTTAATTCATCTCACAGATTTACATCTGTATTTCGTGGATCTCTTTGCTAGCCTTATATCTGTGGAATCTGAGAACAGATATTTCGGAACCCTTTGAAGGCTATAGGACCAAAGGAATATCCTCCGATAACAAAGAGAAAGGAGCTTTCTGAGAAACTTCTTTGTGTTCTGTGAAATCATCTCACAGAGTTACAGCTTTCCCCTAAAGAAGCGTTTCGCTAAGACAGTCCTTGTGGAATTGGCAAAGTGATATTTGGAAGCCCATAGAGGGCTATGGTGAAAAAGGAAATATCCTCAGATGAAATCTGGAAAGAAGCTTTCTGAGAAACTGCTTAGTGTTCTGTTAATTCATCTCACAGAGTTATCTCTGTATTTCGTGGATCTCTTTGCTAGTCTTATTTCTGTGGAATCTGAGAACATATATTTCTGATCCCTTTGAAGGCTATAGGGCCAAAGGAAATATCCTCCGATAACAAAGAGAAAGAAGCTTTCTGAGAAACTTCTTTGTGTTCTGTGAAATCATCTCACAGAGTTACAGCTTTCCCCTCAAGAAGCCTTTCGCTAAGACAGTTCTTGTGGAATTGGCAAAGTGATATTTGGAAGCCCACAGAGGGCTAGAGTGAAAATGGAAATAACCTCAGATGAAATCTGGAAAGAAGCTTTCTGAGAAACTGCTCTGTGATGTGTGACTTCTACTCACAGAGTTATATCTGTATTTCGTGGATCTCTTTGCTAGCCTTATTTCTGTGGAATCTGAGAACGGATATTTCAGATCTCTTTGAAGACTATAGGGCCAAAGGAAATATCCTCCGATAACAAAGAGAAAGAAGCTTTCTGACAAACTTCTTTGTGTTCTGTGAAATCATCTCACAGAGTTACAGCTTTCCCCTCAAGAAGCCTTTCGCCAAGACAGTTCTTGTGGAATTGGCAAAGTGATATTTGGAAGCCTATAGAGGGCTAGGTTGAAAAAGGAAATATCTTCAGATGAAATCTGGAAAGAAGCTTTCTGAGAAACTGCTTAGTGTTCTGTTAATTCATCTCATAGAGTTACATCTGTATTTCGTGGATTTCTTTGCTAGCCTTATTTCTGTGGAATCTGAGAACAGATATTTCGGATCCCTTTGAAGACTACAGGGCCAAAGGAAATATCCTCCGATAACAAAGAGAAAGAAGCTTTCTGAGAAACTTCTTTTGTTCTGTGAAATCATCTCACAGAGTTACAGCATTCCCCTCAAGAAACCTTTCGCTAAGACAGTTCTTGTGGAATTAGCAAAGTGATATTTGGAAGCCCATAGACGGCTGTGGTACAAAAAGAAATATCCTCAGATGAAATCTGATAAGAAGCTTTCTGAGAAACTGCTTAGTGTTCTGTTAATTCATCTCACAGAGTTACATCTGTATTTCGTGGATCTCTTTGCTAGCCTTATATCTCTGGAATCTGATAACAGATATTTCGGATCCCTTTGAAGGCTATAGGGCCAAAGGAAATATCCTCCGATAACAAAGAGAAAGAAGCTTTCTGAGAAACTTCTTTGTGTTCTGTGAAATCATCTCACAGAGTTACAGCTTTCCCCTCAACAAGCCTTTCGCCAAGACAGTTCTTGTGGAATTGGCAAAGTGATATTTGGAAACCCATAGAGGGCTATGAAGAAAAAGGAAATATCCTCAGATGAAATCTGGAAAGAAGCTTTCTGAGAAACTGCTCTGTGATGTGTGACTTCTACTCACAGAGTTATATCTGTATTTCGAGGATCTCTTTGCTAGCCTTATTTCTGTGGAATCTGAGAACGGATATTTCGGATCCCTTTGAAGACTATAGGGCCAAAGGAATTATCCTCCGATAACAAAGAGAAAGAAGAGTTCTGAGAAACTTCTTTGTGTTCTGTGAAATCATCTCACAGAGTTACAGCTTTCCCCTCAAGAAGCCTTTCGCTAAGACAGTTCTTGTGGAATTGGCAAAGTGATATTTGGAAGCCCATAGAGGGCTATGGTGACAAAGGAAATATCCTCAGATGAAATCTGGAAAGAGGGTTTCTGAGAAACTGCTTAGTGTTCTGTTAATTCATCTCTCAGAGTTACATCTGTATTTCGTGGATCTCTTTGCTAGCCTTATTTCTGTGGAATCTGAGAACAGATATTTCGGATCCCTTTGAAGGCTATAGGGCCAAAGGAAATATCCTCCGATAACAAAGAGAAAGAAGCTTTCTGAGAAACTTCTTTGTGTTCTGAGAAATCATCTTACAGAGTTACAGGTTTCCCCTCAAGAAGCCTTTCGCCAAGACAGTTCTTCTGGAATTGGCAAAGTGATATTTGGAAGCCTATAGAGGGCTATGTTGAAAAAAGAAATATCCTCAGATGAAATCTGGAAATTAGCTTTCTGAGAAACTGCTTAGTGTTCTGTTAATTCATCTCACAGAGTTACATGTGTATTTCGTGGATCTCTCTGCTAACCTTATTTCTGTGGAATCTGAGAACAGATATTTCGGATCCCTTTGAAGACTACAGGGACAAAGGAAATATCCTCCGATAACAAAGAAAAAGAAGCTTTCTGAGAAACTTCTTTGTGTTCTGTGAAATCATGTCACAGAGTTACAGCATTCCCCTCAAGAAACCTTTCGCTAACACAGTTCTTGTGGAATTGGCAAAGTGATATTTGGAAGCCCATAGAGGGCTATGGTGAAAAAGGAAATATCCTCAGATGAAATCTGGAAAGAAGCTTTCTGAGAAACTGCTTAGTGTTCAGTTAATTCATCTCGCAGAGTTACATCTGTATTTCGTGGATCTCTTTGCTAGCCTTATTTCTGTGGAATCTGAGAACAGATATTGCGGATCCCTTTGAAGGCTATAGGGCCAAAGGAAATATCTTCCGATAACAAAGAGAAAGAAGCTTTCTGAGAAACTTCTTTGTGTTCTGTGAAATCATCTCACAGAGTTACAGCTTTCCCCTCAAGAAACCTTTCGCTAAGACAGTTCTTGTGGTATTGGTAAAGTGATATTTGGAAGTCCATAGACGGCTATGGCACCAAAGGAAATACCTCAGATGAAATCTGGAAAGAAGCTTTCTGAGAAACTGTTCTGTGATGTGTCACTTCTACTCACAGAGTTATATCTCTATTTCGTGGATCTCTTTGCTAGCCTTATTTCTGTGGAATCTGAGAACAGATATTTCGGATCCCTTTGAAGGCTATAGGGCCAAAGGAAATATCCTCCGATAACAAAGAGAAAGAAGCTTTCTGAGAAACTTCTTTGTGTTCTGTGAAATCATCTCACAGAGTAACAGCTTTCCCCTCAAGAAGCCTTTCGCTAAGAGAGTTCTTGTGGAATTGGCAAAGTGATATTAGGAAGCCCATAGAGGGCTATGGTGAAAAAGGAAATATCCTCAGATGAAATCTGGAAGGAAGCTTTCTGAGAAACTGCTTAGTGTTCTGTTAATTCATTTCACAGAGTTACATTTGTATTTCGTGGATCTCTTTGCTAGCCTTATTTCTGTGGAATCTGAGAACAGATATTGCGGATCGCTTTGAAGGCTATAGGGCCAAAGGAAATATCCTCCGATAGCAAAGAGAAAGAAGCTTTCTGAGAAACTTCTTTGTGTTCTCTGAAATCATCTCACAGAGTTACAGCTTTCCCCTCAAGAAGCCTTTTTCCAAGACAGTTCTTGTGGAATTGGCAAAGTGATATTTGGAACCCCTAGAGGGCTATGGTGAAAAAGGAAATATCTTCAGATGAAATCTGGAAAGCAGCTTTCTGAGAAACTGCTCTGTGATGTGTGACTTCTACTCACAGAGTTACATCTGTATTTCGTGGATCTCTTTGCTAGCCTTATTTCTGTGGAATCTGAGAACAGATATTTCGGATCCCTTTGAAGGCTAAAGAGCCAAAGGGAATATCCTCTGATAACAAAGAGAAAGAAGCTTTCTGAGAAACTTCTTTGTGTTCTGTGAAATCATCTCACAGAGTTACAGCATTCCCCTCAAGAATCCTTTCGCTAAGACAGTTCTTGTGGAATTGGCAAAGTGATATTTGGATGCCCATAGACGGCTATGGTACAAAAGAAAATATCCTCAGATGAAATCTGGAAAGAAGCTTTCTGAGAAACTGGTTAGTGTGCTGTTAATTCATCTCACAGAGTTACATCTGTATTTCGTGGATCTCTTTGCTAGCCTTATTTCTGTGGAATCTGAGAACAGATATTGCGGATCCCTTTGAAGGCTATAGGGCCAAAGGAAATATCCTCCGATAACAAAGAGAAAGAAGCTTTCTGAGAAACTTCTTTGTGTTCTGTGAAATCATCTCACAGAATTACAGCTTTACCCTCAAGAAGCCTTTCGCTAAGACAGTTATTGTGGAATTGGCAAAGTGATATTTGGAACCCCTAGAGGGCTATGGTGAAAAAGGAAATATCTTCAGATGAAATCTGGAAAGAAGCTTTCTGAGAAATTGCTTAGTGTGCTGTTAATTCATCTCATAGAGTTACGTCTGTATTTCGTGGATCTCTTTGCTAGCCTTATTTCTGTGGAATCTGAGAAGAGATTTCGGATCCCTTTGAAGACTATAGGGCCAAAGGAAATATCCTCCGATAACAAAGAGAAAGAAGCTTTCTGAGAAACTTCTTTGTGTTCTGTGAAATCATCTCACAGAGTTACAGCTTTCCCCTCAAGAAGCGTTTCGCTAAGACAGTTCTTGTGGAATTGGCAAAGTGATATTTGGAAGCCATAGAGGGCTAGGGTGAAAAAGGAAATATCATCAGATGAAATCTGGAAAGAAGCTTTCTGAGAAACTGCTCTGTGATGTGTGACTTCTACTCACAGAGTTATATCTGTATTTCGTGGATCTCTTTGTTAGCCTTATTTCTGTGGAATCTGAGAACGGATATTTCGGATCCCTTTGAAGACTATAGGGCCAAAGGAAATATCCTCCGATAACAAAGAGAAAGAAGCTTTCTGACAAACTTCTTTGTGTTCTGTGAAATCATCTCACAGAGTTACAGCTTTCCCCTCAAGAAGCCTTTCGCCAAGACAGTTCTTCTGGAATTGGCAAAGTGATATTTGGAAGCCTATAGAGGGCTATGTTGAAAAAAGAAATATCCTCAGATGAAATCTGGAAATTAGCTTTCTGAGAAACTGCTTAGTGTTCTGTTAATTCATCTCACAGAGTTACATGTGTATTTCGTGGATCTCTCTGCTAACCTTATTTCTGTGGAATCTGAGAACAGATATTTCGGATCCCTTTGAAGACTACAGGGACAAAGGAAATATCCTCCGATAACAAAGAAAAAGAAGCTTTCTGAGAAACTTCTTTGTGTTCTGTGAAATCATGTCACAGAGTTACAGCATTCCCCTCAAGAAACTTTTCGCTAACACAGTTCTTGTGGAATTGGCAAAGTGATATTTGGAAGCCCATAGAGGGCTATGGTGAAAAAGGAAATATCCTCAGATGAAATCTGGAAAGAAGCTTTCTGAGAAACTGCTTAGTGTTCAGTTAATTCATCTCGCAGAGTTACATCTGTATTTCGTGGATCTCTTTGCTAGCCTTATTTCTGTGGAATCTGAGAACAGATATTGCGGATCCCTTTGAAGGCTATAGGGCCAAAGGAAATATCTTCCGATAACAAAGAGAAAGAAGCTTTCTGAGAAACTTCTTTGTGTTCTGTGAAATCATCACACAGAGTTACAGCTTTCCCCTCAAGAAACCTTTCGCTAAGACAGTTCTTGTGGTATTGGTAAAGTGATATTTGGAAGTCCATAGACGGCTATGGTACCAAAGGAAATACCTCAGATGAAATCTGGAAAGAAGCTTTCTGAGAAACTCTTCTGTGATGTGTCACTTCTACTCACAGAGTTATATCTCTATTTCGTGGATCTCTTTGCTAGCCTCATTTCTGTGGAATCTGAGAACAGATATTTCGGATCCCTTTGAAGGCTATAGGGCCAAAGGAAATATCCTCCGATAACAAAGAGAAAGAAGCTTTCTGAGAAACTTCTTTGTGTTCTGTGAAATCATCTCACAGAGTAACAGCTTTCCCCTCAAGAAGCCTTTCGCTAAGAGAGTTCTTGTGGAATTGGCAAAGTGATATTAGGAAGCCCATAGAGGGCTATGGTGAAAAAGGAAATATCCTCAGATGAAATCTGGAAGGAAGCTTTCTGAGAAACTGCTTAGTGTTCTGTTAATTCATTTCACAGAGTTACATTTGTATTTCGTGGATCTCTTTGCTAGCTTTATTTCTGTGGAATCTGAGAACAGATATTTCGGATCCCTTTGAAGGCTATAGGGCCAAAGGAAATATCCTCCGATAACAAAGAGAAAGAAGCTTTCTGAGAAACTTCTTTGTGTTCTGTGAAATCATCTCACAGAGTTACAGCTTTCCCCTCAAGAAGCCTTTCGCTAAGACAGTTCTTGTGGAATTGGTAAAGTGATATTTGGAACCCCTAGAGGGCTATGGTGAAAAAGGAAATATCTTCAGATGAAATCTGGAAAGAAGCTTTCTGAGAAACTGCTTAGTGTTCTGTTAATTCATCTCACAGAGTTACATCTGTATTTCGTGGATCTCTTTGCTAGCCTTATTTCTTTGGAATCTGAGAACAGATATTGCGGATCCCTTTGAAGGCTATAGGGCCAAAGGAAATATCCTCCGATAGCAAAGAGAAAGAAGCTTTCTGAGAAACTTCTTTGTGTTCTCTGAAATCATCTCACAGAGTTACAGCTTTCCCCTCAAGAAGCCTTTCTCCAAGACAGTTCTTGTGGAATTGGCAAAGTGATATTTGGAACCCCTAGAGGGCTATGGTGAAAAAGGAAATATCTTCAGATGAAATCTGGAAAGAAGCTTTCTGAGAAACTGCTCTGTGATGTGTGACTTCTACTCACAGAGTTTCATCTGTATTTCGTGGATCTCTTTGCTAGCCTTATTTCTGTGGAATCTGAGAACAGATATTTCGGATCCCTTTGAAGACTATAGGGCCAAAGGAAATATCCTCCGATAACAAAGAGAAAGAAGGTTTCTGAGAAACTTCTTTGTGTTCTGTGAAATCATCTCACAGAGTTACAGCTTTCCCCTCAAGAAGCCTTTCGCTAAGACAGTTCTTGTGGAATTGGCAAAGTGATATTTGGAACCCCTAGAGGGCTAGGGTGAAAAAGGAAATATCTTCAGATGAAATCTGGAAAGAAGCTTTCTGAGAAACTGCTTAGTGTTCCGTTAATTCATCTCACAAAGTCACATCTGTATTTCTTGGATCTCTCTGCTAGCCTTATTTCTGTTGAATCTGAGAACAGATATTTCGGATCGCTTTAAAGACTACAGGGCCAAAGGAAATATCCTCCGATAACAAAGAGAAAGAAGCTTTCTGAGAAACTTCTTTGTGTTCTGTGAAATCATCTCACAGAGTTACAGCATTCCCCTTAAGAAACCTTTTGCTAAGACAGTTCTTGTGGAATTTGCAAAGTGATATTTGGAAGCCCATAGACAGTTATGGTACAAAAGGAAATATCCTCAGATGAAATCTGGAAAGAAGCTTTCTGAGAAATTGCTTAGTGTTCTGTTAATTCATCTCACAGAGTTACATCTGTATTTCGTGGATCTCTTTGCTAGCCTTATTTCTGTGGAATCTGAGAACAGATATTTCGGATCCCTTTGAAGGCTATAGGACCAAAGGAAATATCCTCTGAAAACAAAGAGAAAGAAGCTTTCTGAGAAACTTCTTTGTGTTCTGTGAAATCATCTCACAGAGTTACAGCTTTCCCCTCAAGAAGCGTTTCGCTAAGACAGTTCTTGTGGAATTGGCAAAGTGATATTTGGAACCCCTAGAGGGCTATGGTGAAAAAGGAAATATCCTCAGATGAAATCTGGAAAGAAGCTTTCTGAGAAACTGCTTAGTGTTCTGTTAATTCATCTCACAGAGTTATCTCTGTATTTCGTGGATCTCTTTGCTAGCCTTATTTCTGTGGAATCTGAGAACAGATATTTCGGATCCCTTTGAAGGCTATAGAGCCAAAGGAAATATCCTCCGATAACAAAGAGAAAGAAGCTTTCTGAGAAACTTCTTTGTGTTCTGTGAAATCATCTCACAGAGTTACAGCTTTCCCCTCAAGAAGTCTTTCGCTAAGACAGTTCTTGTGGAATTGGCAAAGTGATATTTGGAAGCCCACAGAGGGCTAGGGTGAAAAAGGAAATATCCTCAGATGAAATCTGGAAAGAAGCTTTCTGAGAAACTGCTCTGTGATGTGTCACCTCTACTCACAGAGTTATATCTGTATTTCGTGGATCTCTTTGCTAGCCTTATTTCTGTGGAATCTGAGAACAGATATTTCGGATCCCTTTGAAGGCTATAGGGCCAAAGGAAATATCCTCCGATAACAAAGAGAAAGAAGCTTTCTGAGAAACTTCTTTGTGTTCTGTGAAATCATCTCACAGAGTTACAGCTTTCCCCTCAAGAAGCGTTTCGCTAAGACAGTTCTTGTGGAATTGGCAAAGTGATATTTGGAAGCCCATAGAGGGCTATGGTGAAAAAGGAAATATCTTCAGATGAAATCTGGAAAGAAGCTTTCTGAGAAACTGCTTAGTGTTCTGTTAATTCATCTCACAGAGTTACATCTGTATTTCGTGGATCTCGTGGCTAGCCTTATTTCTGTGGAATCTGAGAACAGATATTTCGGATCCATTTGAAGACTATACGGCCAAAGGAAATATCAACCGATAACATGGAGAAAGAAGCTTTCTGAGAAACTTCTTTGTGTTCTGTGAAATCATCTCACAGAGTTACAGCATTCCCCTCAAGAAACCTTTCGCTAAGACAGTTCTTGAGGGATTGACAAAGTGATATTTGGAACCCCTAGACTGCTATGGTACAAAAGGAAATATCCTCAGATGAAATCTGGAAAGACGCTTTCTGAGAAACTGCTTAGTGTTCTGTTAATTCATCTCACAGAGTTACATCTGTAATTCGTGGATATCTTTGTTAGCCTTATTTCTGTGGAATCTGAGAACAGATATTTCGGATCCCTTTGAAGGCTATAGGGCCAAAGGAAATATCCTCCGATAACAAAGAGAAAGAAGCTTTCTGAGAAACTTCTTTGTGTTCTGTGAAATCATCTCACAGAGTTACAGCTTTCCCCTCAAGAAGCCTTTCGCTAAGACAGTTCTTGTGGAATTGGCAAAGTGATATTTGGAAGCCCCTAGAGGGCTATGGTGAAAAAGGAAATATCCTCAGATGAAATCTGGAAAGAAGCCTTCTGAGAAGCTGCTTAGTGTTCTGTTAATTCATCTCACAGAGTTACATCTGTATTTCGTGGATCTCTTTGCTAGCCTTATTTCTGTGGAATCTGAGAACATATATTTCGGTACTCTTTGAAGGCTATAGGGCCAAAGGAAATATCCTCCGATAACAAAGAGAAAGAAGCTTTCTGAGAAACTTCTTTGTGTTCTGTGAAATCATCTCACAGAGTTACAGCTTTCCCCTCAAGAAGCGTTTCGCTAAGACAGTTCTTGTGGAATTGGCAAAGTGATATTTGTAAGCCCATAGAGGGCTATGGTGAAAAAGGAAATATCCTCAGATGATATCTGGAAAGAAGCTTTCTGAGAAACTGCTCTGTGATGTGTGACTTCTACTCACAGAGTTATATCTCTGTTTCGTGGATCTCTTTGTTAGCCTTGTTTCTGTGGAATCTGAGAACAGATATTTCGCATCCCTTTGAAGACTACAGGGCCAAAGGAAATATCCTCCGATAACAAAGAGAAAGAAGCTTTCTGAGAAACTTCTTTGTGTTCTGTGAAATCATGTCACAGAGTTACAGCATTCCCCTCAAGAAAACTTTCGCTAAGACAGTTCCTGTGGAATTGGCAAAGTGATATTTTGTAGTCTATAGACGGCTATGGTACAAAAGGAAATATCCTCAGATGAAATCTCGAAAGAAGGTTTCTAAAAAACTGCTTAGTGTTCTGTTAATTCATCTCACAGATTTACATCTGTATTTCGTGGATCTCTTTGCTAGCCTTATATCTGTGGAATCTGAGAACAGATATTTCGGAACCCTTTGAAGGCTATAGGACCAAAGGAATATCCTCCGATAACAAAGAGAAAGGAGCTTTCTGAGAAACTTCTTTGTGTTCTGTGAAATCATCTCACAGAGTTACAGCTTTCCCCTAAAGAAGCGTTTCGCTAAGACAGTCCTTGTGGAATTGGCAAAGTGATATTTGGAAGCCCATAGAGGGCTATGGTGAAAAAGGAAATATCCTCAGATGAAATCTGGAAAGAAGCTTTCTGAGAAACTGCTTAGTGTTCTGTTAATTCATCTCACAGAGTTATCTCTGTATTTCGTGGATCTCTTTGCTAGTCTTATTTCTGTGGAATCTGAGAACATATATTTCTGATCCCTTTGAAGGCTATAGGGCCAAAGGAAATATCCTCCGATAACAAAGAGAAAGAAGCTTTCTGAGAAACTTCTTTGTGTTCTGTGAAATCATCTCACAGAGTTACAGCTTTCCCCTCAAGAAGCCTTTCGCTAAGACAGTTCTTGTGGAATTGGCAAAGTGATATTTGGAAGCCCACAGAGGGCTAGAGTGAAAATGGAAATAACCTCAGATGAAATCTGGAAAGAAGCTTTCTGAGAAACTGCTCTGTGATGTGTGACTTCTACTCACAGAGTTATATCTGTATTTCGTGGATCTCTTTGCTAGCCTTATTTCTGTGGAATCTGAGAACGGATATTTCAGATCTCTTTGAAGACTATAGGGCCAAAGGAAATATCCTCCGATAACAAAGAGAAAGAAGCTTTCTGACAAACTTCTTTGTGTTCTGTGAAATCATCTCACAGAGTTACAGCTTTCCCCTCAAGAAGCCTTTCGCCAAGACAGTTCTTGTGGAATTGGCAAAGTGATATTTGGAAGCCTATAGAGGGCTAGGTTGAAAAAGGAAATATCTTCAGATGAAATCTGGAAAGAAGCTTTCTGAGAAACTGCTTAGTGTTCTGTTAATTCATCTCATAGAGTTACATCTGTATTTCGTGGATTTCTTTGCTAGCCTTATTTCTGTGGAATCTGAGAACAGATATTTCGGATCCCTTTGAAGACTACAGGGCCAAAGGAAATATCCTCCGATAACAAAGAGAAAGAAGCTTTCTGAGAAACTTCTTTTGTTCTGTGAAATCATCTCACAGAGTTACAGCATTCCCCTCAAGAAACCTTTCGCTAAGACAGTTCTTGTGGAATTAGCAAAGTGATATTTGGAAGCCCATAGACGGCTGTGGTACAAAAAGAAATATCCTCAGATGAAATCTGATAAGAAGCTTTCTGAGAAACTGCTTAGTGTTCTGTTAATTCATCTCACAGAGTTACATCTGTATTTCGTGGATCTCTTTGCTAGCCTTATATCTCTGGAATCTGATAACAGATATTTCGGATCCCTTTGAAGGCTATAGGGCCAAAGGAAATATCCTCCGATAACAAAGAGAAAGAAGCTTTCTGAGAAACTTCTTTGTGTTCTGTGAAATCATCTCACAGAGTTACAGCTTTCCCCTCAACAAGCCTTTCGCCAAGACAGTTCTTGTGGAATTGGCAAAGTGATATTTGGAAACCCATAGAGGGCTATGAAGAAAAAGGAAATATCCTCAGATGAAATCTGGAAAGAAGCTTTCTGAGAAACTGCTCTGTGATGTGTGACTTCTACTCACAGAGTTATATCTGTATTTCGAGGATCTCTTTGCTAGCCTTATTTCTGTGGAATCTGAGAACGGATATTTCGGATCCCTTTGAAGACTATAGGGCCAAAGGAATTATCCTCCGATAACAAAGAGAAAGAAGAGTTCTGAGAAACTTCTTTGTGTTCTGTGAAATCATCTCACAGAGTTACAGCTTTCCCCTCAAGAAGCCTTTCGCTAAGACAGTTCTTGTGGAATTGGCAAAGTGATATTTGGAAGCCCATAGAGGGCTATGGTGACAAAGGAAATATCCTCAGATGAAATCTGGAAAGAAGCCTTCTGAGAAGCTGCTTAGTGTTCTGTTAATTCATCTCACAGAGTTACATCTGTATTTCGTGGATCTCTTTGCTAGCCTTATTTCTGTGGAATCTGAGAACATATATTTCGGTACTCTTTGAAGGCTATAGGGCCAAAGGAAATATCCTCCGATAACAAAGAGAAAGAAGCTTTCTGAGAAACTTCTTTGTGTTCTGTGAAATCATCTCACAGAGTTACAGCTTTCCCCTCAAGAAGCGTTTCGCTAAGACAGTTCTTGTGGAATTGGCAAAGTGATATTTGTAAGCCCATAGAGGGCTATGGTGAAAAAGGAAATATCCTCAGATGATATCTGGAAAGAAGCTTTCTGAGAAACTGCTCTGTGATGTGTGACTTCTACTCACAGAGTTATATCTCTATTTCGTGGATCTCTTTGTTAGCCTTGTTTCTGTGGAATCTGAGAACAGATATTTCGCATCCCTTTGAAGACTACAGGGCCAAAGGAAATATCCTCCGATAACAAAGAGAAAGAAGCTTTCTGAGAAACTTCTTTGTGTTCTGTGAAATCATGTCACAGAGTTACAGCATTCCCCTCAAGAAAACTTTCGCTAAGACAGTTCCTGTGGAATTGGCAAAGTGATATTTTGTAGTCTATAGACGGCTATGGTACAAAAGGAAATATCCTCAGATGAAATCTCGAAAGAAGGTTTCTAAAAAACTGCTTAGTGTTCTGTTAATTCATCTCACAGATTTACATCTGTATTTCGTGGATCTCTTTGCTAGCCTTATATCTGTGGAATCTGAGAACAGATATTTCGGAACCCTTTGAAGGCTATAGGACCAAAGGAATATCCTCCGATAACAAAGAGAAAGGAGCTTTCTGAGAAACTTCTTTGTGTTCTGTGAAATCATCTCACAGAGTTACAGCTTTCCCCTAAAGAAGCGTTTCGCTAAGACAGTCCTTGTGGAATTGGCAAAGTGATATTTGGAAGCCCATAGAGGGCTATGGTGAAAAAGGAAATATCCTCAGATGAAATCTGGAAAGAAGCTTTCTGAGAAACTGCTTAGTGTTCTGTTAATTCATCTCACAGAGTTATCTCTGTATTTCGTGGATCTCTTTGCTAGTCTTATTTCTGTGGAATCTGAGAACATATATTTCTGATCCCTTTGAAGGCTATAGGGCCAAAGGAAATATCCTCCGATAACAAAGAGAAAGAAGCTTTCTGAGAAACTTCTTTGTGTTCTGTGAAATCATCTCACAGAGTTACAGCTTTCCCCTCAAGAAGCCTTTCGCTAAGACAGTTCTTGTGGAATTGGCAAAGTGATATTTGGAAGCCCACAGAGGGCTAGAGTGAAAATGGAAATAACCTCAGATGAAATCTGGAAAGAAGCTTTCTGAGAAACTGCTCTGTGATGTGTGACTTCTACTCACAGAGTTATATCTGTATTTCGTGGATCTCTTTGCTAGCCTTATTTCTGTGGAATCTGAGAACGGATATTTCAGATCTCTTTGAAGACTATAGGGCCAAAGGAAATATCCTCCGATAACAAAGAGAAAGAAGCTTTCTGACAAACTTCTTTGTGTTCTGTGAAATCATCTCACAGAGTTACAGCTTTCCCCTCAAGAAGCCTTTCGCCAAGACAGTTCTTGTGGAATTGGCAAAGTGATATTTGGAAGCCTATAGAGGGCTAGGTTGAAAAAGGAAATATCTTCAGATGAAATCTGGAAAGAAGCTTTCTGAGAAACTGCTTAGTGTTCTGTTAATTCATCTCATAGAGTTACATCTGTATTTCGTGGATTTCTTTGCTAGCCTTATTTCTGTGGAATCTGAGAACAGATATTTCGGATCCCTTTGAAGACTACAGGGCCAAAGGAAATATCCTCCGATAACAAAGAGAAAGAAGCTTTCTGAGAAACTTCTTTTGTTCTGTGAAATCATCTCACAGAGTTACAGCATTCCCCTCAAGAAACCTTTCGCTAAGACAGTTCTTGTGGAATTAGCAAAGTGATATTTGGAAGCCCATAGACGGCTGTGGTACAAAAAGAAATATCCTCAGATGAAATCTGATAAGAAGCTTTCTGAGAAACTGCTTAGTGTTCTGTTAATTCATCTCACAGAGTTACATCTGTATTTCGTGGATCTCTTTGCTAGCCTTATATCTCTGGAATCTGATAACAGATATTTCGGATCCCTTTGAAGGCTATAGGGCCAAAGGAAATATCCTCCGATAACAAAGAGAAAGAAGCTTTCTGAGAAACTTCTTTGTGTTCTGTGAAATCATCTCACAGAGTTACAGCTTTCCCCTCAACAAGCCTTTCGCCAAGACAGTTCTTGTGGAATTGGCAAAGTGATATTTGGAAACCCATAGAGGGCTATGAAGAAAAAGGAAATATCCTCAGATGAAATCTGGAAAGAAGCTTTCTGAGAAACTGCTCTGTGATGTGTGACTTCTACTCACAGAGTTATATCTGTATTTCGAGGATCTCTTTGCTAGCCTTATTTCTGTGGAATCTGAGAACGGATATTTCGGATCCCTTTGAAGACTATAGGGCCAAAGGAATTATCCTCCGATAACAAAGAGAAAGAAGAGTTCTGAGAAACTTCTTTGTGTTCTGTGAAATCATCTCACAGAGTTACAGCTTTCCCCTCAAGAAGCCTTTCGCTAAGACAGTTCTTGTGGAATTGGCAAAGTGATATTTGGAAGCCCATAGATGGCTATGGTGACAAAGGAAATATCCTCAGATGAAATCTGGAAAGAGGGTTTCTGAGAAACTGCTTAGTGTTCTGTTAATTCATCTCTCAGAGTTACATCTGTATTTCGTGGATCTCTTTGCTAGCCTTATTTCTGTGGAATCTGAGAACAGATATTTCGGATCCCTTTGAAGGCTATAGGGCCAAAGGAAATATCCTCCGATAACAAAGAGAAAGAAGCTTTCTGAGAAACTTCTTTGTGTTCTGAGAAATCATCTTACAGAGTTACAGGTTTCCCCTCAAGAACCCTTTCGCCAAGACAGTTATTGTGGAATTGGCAAAGTGATATTTGGAAGCCCATAGAGGGCTATGGTGAAAAAGGAAATATCCTCAGGTGAAATCTGGAAAGAAGCTTTCTGAGAAACTGCTTAGTGTTCTGTTAATTCTTCTCACAAAGTTACATCTGTATTTCGTGGATCTCTTTGCTAGCCTTATTTCTGTGGAATCTGAGAACAGATATTTCGGATCCCTTTGAAGACTACAGGGCCAAAGGAAATATCCTCCGATAACAAAGAGAAAGAAGCTTTCTGAGAAACTTCTTTGTGTTCTGTGAAATCATCTCACAGAGTTATAGCATTCCCCTCAAGAAACCTTTCGCTAAGACAGTTCTTGTGGAATTGGTAAAGTGATATTTGGAAGCCCATAGACGGCTACGGTACAAAAGGAAATATCCTCAGATGAAATCTGGAAAGAAGCTTTCTGAGAAACTGCTTAGTGTTCTGTTAATTCATCTCACAGAGTTACATCTGTATTTCGTGGATCTCTTTGCTAGCCTTATTTCTGTGGAATCTGAGAACAGATATTTCCGATCCCTTTGAAGGCTATAGGGCCAAAGGAAATATCCTCCGATAACAAAGAGAAAGAAGCTTTCTGAGAAACTTCTTTGTGTTCTGTGAAATCATCTCACAGAGTTACAGCATTCCCCTCAAGAAACCTTTCGCTAAGACAGTTCTTGTGGAATTGGCAAAGTGATATTTGGAAGCCCATAGAGGGCTAGGGTGAAAAAGGAAATATCCTCAGATGAAATCTGGAAAGAAGCTTTCTGAGAAACTGCTTAGTGTTCTGTGAATTCATCTAACAGAGTTACATCTGTATTTCGTGGATCTCCTTGCTAGCCTTATTTCTGTAGAATCTGAGAACAGATATTTCGGATCCCTTTGAAGACTATAGGGCCAAAGGAAATATCCTCCGATAACAAAGAGAAAGAAGCTTTCTGAGAAACTTCTTTGTGTTCTGTGAAATCATCTCACAGAGTTACAGCATTCCCCTCAAGAAACCTTTCGCTAAGACAGTTCTTGTGGAATTGGCAAAGTGATATTTGGAAGCCCATAGACGGCTACGGTACAAAAGGAAATATCCTCAGATGAAATCTCGAAAGAAGCTTTCTGAGAAACTGCTTAGTGATCTGTTAATTCATCTCACAGAGTTACATCTGTATTTCGTGGATCTCTTTGCTAGCCTTATTTCTGTGGAATCTGAGAACAGATATTTCCGATCCCTTTGAAGGCTAGAGGGCCAAAGGAAATATCCTCCGATAACAAAGAGAAAGAAGGTTTCTGAGAAACTTCTTTGTGTTCTGTGAAATCATCTCACAGAGTTACAGCATTCCCCTCAAGAAACCTTTCGCTAAGACAGTTCTTGTGGAATTGGCAAAGTGATATTTGGAAGCCCTTAGAGGGCTAGGGTGAAAAGGAAATATCCTCAGATGAAATCTGGAAAGAAGCTTTCTGAGAAACTGCTTAGTGTTCTGTTAATTCATCTCACAGAGTTACATCTGTATTTCGTGGATCTCTTTGCTAGCCTTATTTCTGTGGAATCTGAGAACAGATATTTCGGATCCCTTTGAAGACTACAGGGCCAAAGGAAATATCCTCCGATAACAAAGAGAAAGAAGCTTTCTGAGAAACTTCTTTGTGTTCTGTGAAATCATCTCACAGAGTTACAGCATTCCCCTCAAGAAACCTTTCGCTAAGACAGTTCTTGTGGAATTGGCAAAGTGATATTTGGAAGCCCATAGACGGCTACAGTACAAAAGGAAATATCCTCAGATGAAATCTGGAAAGAAGCTTTCTGAGAAACTGCTTAGTGTTCTGTTAATTCATCTCACAGAGTTACATCTGTATTTCGTGGATCTCTTTGCTAGCCTTATTTCTGTGGAATCTGAGAACAGATATTTCCGATCCCTTTGAAGGCTATAGGGCCAAAGGAAATATCCTCCGATAACAAAGAGAAAGAAGCTTTCTGAGAAACTTCTTTGTGTTCTGTGAAATCATCTCACAGAGTTACAGCATTCCCCTCAAGAAACCTTTCGCTAAGACAGTTCTTGTGGAATTGGCAAAGTGATATTTGGAAGCCCATAGAGGGCTAGGGTGAAAAAGGAAATATCCTCAGATGAAATCTGGAAAGAAGCTTTCTGAGAAACTGCTTAGTGTTCTGTTAATTCATCTCACAGAGTTACATCTGTATTTCGTGGATCTCCTTGCTAGCCTTATTTCTGTAGAATCTGAGAACAGATATTTCGGATCCCTTTGAAGACTATAGGGCCAAAGGAAATATCCTCCGATAACAAAGAGAAAGAAGCTTTCTGAGAAACTTCTTTGTGTTCTGTGAAATCATCTCACAGAGTTACAGCATTCCCCTCAAAAAACCTTTCGCTAAGACAGTTCTTGTGGAATTGGCAAAGTGATATTTGGAAGCCCATAGACGGCTACGGTACAAAAGGAAATATCCTCAGATGAAATCTGGAAAGAAGCTTTCTGAGAAACTGCTTAGTGATCTGTTAATTCATCTCACAGAGTTACATCTGTATTTCGTGGATCTCTTTGCTAGCCTTATTTCTGTGGAATCTGAGAACAGATATTTCCGATCCCTTTGAAGGCTATAGGGCCAAAGGAAATATCCTCCGATAACAAAGAGAAAGAAGGTTTCTGAGAAACTTCTTTGTGTTCTGTGAAATCATCTCACAGAGTTACAGCATTCCCCTCAAGAAACCTTTCGCTAAGACAGTTCTTGTGGAATTGGCAAAGTGATATTTGGAAGCCCATAGAGGGCTAGGGTGAAAAAGGAAATATCCTCAGATGAAATCTGGAAAGAAGCTTTCTGAGAAACTGCTTAGTGTTCTGTTAATTCATCTCACAGAGTTACATCTGTATTTCGTGGATCTCTTTGCTAGCCTTATTTCTGTGGAATCTGAGAACAGATATTTCGGATCCCTTTGAAGACTACAGGGCCAAAGGAAATATCCTCTGATAACAAAGAGAAAGAAGCTTTCTGAGAAACTTCTTTGTGTTCTGTGAAATCATCTCACAGAGTTACAGCATTCCCCTCAAGAAACCTTTCGCTAAGACAGTTCTTGTGGAATTGGCAAAGTGATATTTGGAAGCCCATAGACGGCTACGGTACAAAAGGAAATATCCTCAGATGAAATCTGGAAAGAAGCTTTCTGAGAAACTGCTTAGTGATCTGTTAATTCATCTCACAGAGTTACATCTGTATTTCGTGGATCTCTTTGCTAGCCCTATTTCTGTGGAATCTGAGAACAGATATTTCGGATCCCTTTGAAGGCTATAGGGCCAAAGGAAATATCCTCCGATAACAAAGAGAAAGAAGCTTTCTGAGAAACTTCTTTGTGTTCTGTGAAATCATCTCACAGAGTTACAGCATTCCCCTCAAGAAACCTTTCGCTAAGACAGTTCTTGTGGAATTGGCAAAGTGATATTTGGAAGCCCATAGAGGGCTAGGGTGAAAAAGGAAATATCCTCAGATGAAATCTGGAAAGAAGCTTTCTGAGAAACTGCTTAGTGTTCTGTTAATTCATCTCACAGAGTTACATCTGTATTTCGTGGATCTCTTTGCTAGCCTTATTTCTGTGGAATCTGAGAACAGATATTTCGGATCCCTTTGAAGACTATAGGGCCAAAGGAAATATCCTCCGATAACAAAGAGAAAGAAGCTTTCTGAGAAACTTCTTTGTGTTCTGTGAAATCATCTCACAGAGTAACAGCTTTCCCCTCAAGAAGCGTTTCGCTAAGACAGTTCTTGTGGTATTGGCATAGTGATATTTGGAAGCCCATAGAGGGCTATGGTGAAAAAGGAAATATCCTCACATGAAATCTGGAAAGAAGCTTTCTGAGAAACTGCTTAGTGATCTGTTAATTCATCTCACAGAGTTACATCTGTATTTCTTGGATCTTTTTGCTAGCCCTATTTCTGTGGAATCTGAGAACAGATATTTCGGATCCCTTTGAAGACTATAGGGCCAAAGGAAACACCCTCCGTTAACAAGGAGAAACAAACTTTCTGAGAAACTTCTTTGTGTTCTGTGAAATCATCTCACAGAGTTACTGCTTTACCCTGAAGAAGCGTTTCGCTAAGACAGTTCTTGTGGAATTGGCAAAGTGATATTTGGAAGCCCATAGAGGGCTATGGTGAAAAAGGAAATATCCTCAGATGAAATCTGGAAAGAAGCTTTCTGAGAAACTGCTTAGTGTTCTGTTAATTCATCTCACAGAGTTACATCTGTATTTCGTGGATCTCTTTGCTAGCCTTATTTCTGTAGAATCTGAAAACAGATATTTCGGATCCCTTTGAAGACTATAGGGCCAAAGGAAATATCCTCCGATAACAAAGAGAAAGAAGATTTCTGAGAAACTTCTTTGTGTTCTGTGAAATCATCTCACAGAGTAACAGCTTTCCCCTCAAGAAGCGTTTCGCTAAGACAGTTCTTGTGGTATTGGCATAGTGATATTTGGAAGCCCATAGAGGGCTATGGTGAAAAAGGAAATATCCTCAGATGAAATCTGGAAAGAAGCTTTCTGAGAAACTGCTTAGTGATCTGTTAATTCATCTCACAGAGTTACATCTGTATTTCTTGGATCTTTTTGCTAGCCCTATTTCTGTGGAATCTGAGAACAGATATTTCGGATCCCTTTGAAGACTATAGGGCCAAAGGAAATACCCTCCGTTAACAAGGAGAAACAAACTTTCTGAGAAACTTCTTTGCGTTCTGTGAAATCATCTCACAGAGTTACTGCTTTACCCTGAAGAAGCGTTTCGCTAAGACAGTTCTTGTGGAATTGGCAAAGTGATATTTGGAAGCCCATAGAGGGCTATGATGAAAAAGGAAATATCCTCAGATGAAATCTGGAAAGAAGCTTTCTGAGAAACTGCTTAGTGATCTGTTAATTCATCTCACAGAGTTACATCTGTATTTCTTGGATCTCTTTGCTAGCCTTATTTCTGTGGAATCTGAGAACAGAGATTTCGGATCCCTTTGAAGACTATAGGGCCAAAGGAAATACCCTCCGTTAACAAAGAGAAAGAAGCTTTCTGAGAAACTTCTTTGTGTTCTGTGAAAATATCTCACAGAGTTACAGCTTTCCAGTCAAGAAGCCTTTCGCTAAGACAGTTCTGGTGGAATTGGCAAAGTGATATTTGGAGGCCCATAGAGGGCTAGGGTGAAAAAGGAAATATCCTCAGATGAAATCTGGAAAGAAGCTTTCTGAGAAACTGCTTAGTGTTCTGTTAATTCATCTCACAGAGTTACATCTGTATTTCGTGGATCTCTTTGCTAGCCTTATTTCTGTGGAATCTGAGAACAGATATTTCCGATCCCTTTGAATACTACAGGGCCAAAGGAAATATCCTCCGATAACAAAGAGAAAGAAGCTTTCTGAGAAACTTCTTTGTGTTCTGTGAAATCATCTCACAGTGTTACTGCTTTACCATGAAGAAGCGTTTCGCTTAGACAGTTCTTGTGGAATTGGCAAAGTGATATTTGGAAGCCCATAGAGGGCTAGGGTGAAAAAGGAAATATCCTCAGATGAAATCTGGAAAGAAGGTTTCTGAGAAACTGCTCTGTGATGTGTGACTTCTACTCACAGAGTTATATCTGTATTTCGTGGATCTCTTTGCTAGCCTTATTTCTGTAGAATCTGAGAACGGATATTTCGGATCCCTTTGAAGACTATAGGGCCAAAGGAAATATCCTCCGATAACAAAGAGAAAGAAGCTTTCTGAGAAACTTCTTTGTGTTCTGTGAAATCATCTCACAGAGTTACAGCTTTCCCCTCAACAAGCCTTTCGCCAAGAGAGTTCTTGTGGAATTGGCAAAGTGATATTTGGAAACCCATAGAGGGCTATGGTGAAAAAGGAAATATCCTCAGATGAAATCTGGAAAGAAGCTTTCTGAGAAACTGCTTAGTGATCTGTTAATTCATCTCACAGAGTTACATCTGTATTTCTTGGATCTCTTTGGTAGCCTTATTTCTGTGGAATCTGAGAACAGATATTTCGGATCCCTTTGAAGACTATAGGGCCAAAGGAAATATCCTCCGTTAACAAAGAGAAACAAACTTTCTGAGAAACTTCTTTGTGTTCTGTGAAATCATCTCACAGAGTTACAGCTTTCCTCTCAAGAAGCCTTTCGCTAAGACAGTTCTGGTGGAATTGGCAAAGTGATATTTGGAAGCCCATAGAGGGCTATGGTGAAAAAGGAAATATCCTCAGATGAAATCTGGAAAGAAGCTTTCTGAGAAACTGCTTAGTGTTCTGTTAATTCATCTCACAGAGTTACATCTGTATTTCGTGGATCTCTTTGCTAGCCTTATTTCTGTGGAATCTGAGAACGGATATTTCTGATCCCTTTGAAGACTACAGGGCCAAACGAAATATCCTCCGATAACAAAGAGAAAGAAGCTTTCTGAGAAACTTCTTTGTGTTCTGTGAAATCATCTCACAGAGTTACAGCATTCCCCTCAAGAAACCTTTCGCTAAGACAGTTCTTGTGGAATTGGCAAAGTGATATTTGGAAGCCCATAGACGGCTACGGTACAAAAGGAAATATCCTCAGATGAAATCTGGAAAGAAGCTTTCTGAGAAACTACTTAGTGATCTGTTAATTCATCTCACAGAGTTACATCTGTATTTCGTGGATCTCTTTGCTAGCCTTATATCTGTGGAATCTGAGAACAGATATTTCGAATCCCTTTGAAGACTATAGGGCCAGAGGAAATACCCTCCGTTAACAAGGAGAAACAAACTTTCTGAGAAACTTCTTTGTGTTCTGTGAAATTATCTCACAGACTTACAGCTTTCCTCTCAAGAAGCCTTTCGCTAAGACAGTTCTGGTGGAATTGGCAAAGTGATATTTGGAAGCCCATAGAGGGCTATGGTGAAAAAGGAAATATCCTCAGATGAAATCTGGAAAGAAGCTTTCTGAGAAACTGCTTAGTGTTCTGTTAATTCATCTCACAGAGTTACATCTGTATTTCGTGGATCTCTTTGCTAGCCTTATTTCTGTAGAATCTGAGAACGGATATTTCGGATCCCTTTGAAGACTCTAGGGCCAAAGGAAATATCCTCCGATAACAAAGAGAAAGAAGCTTTCTGAGAAACTTCTTTGTGTTCTGTGAAATCATCTCACAGAGTTACAGCTTTCCCCTCAAAAAGCCTTTCGCCAAGACAGTTCTTCTGGAATTGGCAAAGTGATATTTGGAAACCCATAGAGGGCTATGGTGAAAAAGGAAATATCCTCAGATGAAATCTGGAAAGAAGCTTTCTGAGAAACTGCTTAGTGTTCTGTTAATTCATCTCACAGAGTAACATCTGTATTTCGTGGATCTCTTTGCTAGCCTTATTTCTGTGGAATCTGAGAACAGATATTTCGGATCCCTTTGAAGACTACAGGGCCAAAGGAAATATCCTCCGATAACAAAGTGAAAGAAGCTTTCTGAGAAACTTCTTTGTGTTCTGTGAAATCATCTCACAGAGTTACAGCATTCCCCTCAAGAAACCTTTCGCTAAGACAGTTCTTGTGGAATTGGCAAAGTGATATTTGGAAGCCCATAGACGGCTACGGTACAAAAGGAAATATTCTCAGAAGAAATCTGGAAAGAAGCTTTCTGAGAAACTGCTTAGTGTTCTGTTAATTCATCTCACAGAGTTACATCTGTATTTCGTGGATCTCTTTGCTAGCCTTATTTCTGTGGAATCTGAGAACAGATATTTCGGATCCCTTTGAAGGCTATAGGGCCAAAGGAAATATCCTCCGATAACAAAGAGAAAGAAGCGTTCTGAGAAACTTCTTTGTGTTCTGTGATATCATCTCACAGAGTTACAGCATTCCCCTCAAGAAACCTTTCGCTAAGACAGTTCCTGTGGAATTGGCAAAGTGATATTTGGAAGCCCATAGAGGGCTATGGTGAAAAGGGAAATATCCTCAGATGAAATCTGGAAAGAAGCTTTCTGAGAAACTGCTTAGTGTTCTGTTAATTCATCTCACAGAGTTACATCTGTATTTTGTGGATCTCTTTGCTAGCCTTATTTCTGTGGAATCTGAGAACAGATATTTCGGATCCCTTTGAAGGCTATAGGGCCAAAGGAAATATCCTGCGATAACAAAGAGAAAGAAGCTTTCTGAGAAACTTCTTTGTGTTCTGTGAAATCATCTCACAGAGTTACAGCTTTCCCTTCAAGAAGCCTTTCGCTAAGACCGTTCTTGTGGAATTGGCAAAGTGATATTTGGAACCCCTAGAGGGCTATGGTGAAAAAGGAAATATCTTCAGAAGAAATCTGGAAAGAAACTTTCTGAGAAACTGTTTAGTGTTCTGTTAATTCACCTCACAGAGTTACATCTGTATTTCGTGGATCTCCTTGCTAGCCTTATTTCTGTTGAATCTGAGAAGAGATATTTCGGATCCCTTTGAAGACTACAGGGCCAAAGGAAATATCCTCCGATAACAAAGAGAAAGAAGCTTTCTGAGAAATTTCTTTGTGTTCTGTGAAATCATCTCACAGAGTTACAGCATTCCCCTCAAGATACCTTTCGCTAAGACAGTTCTTGTGGAATTGGCAAAGTGATATTTGGAAGCCTATAGACGGCTATGGTACAAAAGGAAATATCCTATGATGAAATCTCGAAGGAAGGTTTCTGAGAAACTGCTTAGTGTTCTGTTAATTCATCTCACAGAGTTACATCTGTATTTCGTGGATCTCTTTGCTAGCCTTATATCTCTGGAATCTGAGAACAGATATTTCGGAACCCTTTGAAGGCTATAGGACGAAAGGAAATATCCTCCGATAACAAAGAGAAAGAAGCTTTCTGAGAAACTTCTTTGTGTTCTGTGAAATCATCTCACAGAGTTACAGCTTTCCCCTCAAGAAGCGTTTCGCTAAGACAGTACTTGAGGAATTGGCAAAGTGATATTTGGAAGCCCCTAGTGGGCTATGGTGAAAAAGGAAATATCCTCAGATGAAATCTGGAAAGAAGCTTTCTGAGAAACTGCTTAGTGTTCTGTTAATTCATTTCACAGAGTTATCTCTGTATTTCCTGGATCTCTTTCCTAGTCTTATTTCTGTGGAATCTGAGAACATATATTTCTGATCCCTTTGAAGGCTATAGGGCCAAAGGAAATATCCTCCGATAAGAAAGAGAAAGAAGCTTTCTGAGAAACTTCTTTGTGTTCTGTGAAATCATCTCACAGAGTTACAGCTTTCCCCTCAAGAAGCCTTTCGCTAAGACAGTTCTTGTGGAATTGACAAAGTGATATTTGGAAGCCCACAGAGGGCTAGAGTGAAAAAGGGAATATCCTCAGATGAAATCTGGAAAGAAGCTTTCTGAGAAACTGCTTAGTGTTCTGTTAATTCATCTCACAGAGTTACATCTGTATTTCGTGGATCTCTTTGCTAGCCTTATTTCTGTGGAATCTGAGAACGGATATTTCGGATCCCTTTGCAGGCTATAGGGACAAAGGAAATATCCTCCGATAACAAAGAGAAAGAAGCTTTCTGAGCAACTTCTTTGTGTTCTGTGAAATGATCTCACAGAGTTACAGCATTCCCCTCAAGAAGCGGTTCGCTACGACAGTTCTTGTGGAATTGGCAAAGTGATATTTGGTAGCCCATAGAGGGCTATCGTTAAAAAAGGAAATATCTTCAGATGAAATCTGGAAAGAAGCTTTCTGAGAAACTGCTTAGTGTTCTGTTAATTCATCTCATAGAGTTACATCTGTATTTCGTGGATTTCTTTGCTAGCCTTATTTCTGTGGAATCTGAGAACAGATATTTCGGATCCCTTTGAAGACTACAGGGCCAAAGGAAATATCCTCCGATAACAAAGAGAAAGAAGCTTTCTGAGAAACTTCTTTTGTTCTGTGAAATCATCTCACAGAGTTACAGCATTCCCCTCAAGAAACCTTTCGCTAAGACAGTTCTTGTGGAATTGGCAAAGTGATATTTGGAAGCCCATAGAGGGCTAGGGTGAAAAACGGAATATCCTCAGAT
Organism: Macaca nemestrina; assembly: GCF_043159975.1. Taxonomy (NCBI): domain Eukaryota; kingdom Metazoa; phylum Chordata; class Mammalia; order Primates; family Cercopithecidae; genus Macaca; species Macaca nemestrina. The sequence continues at coordinate 136,215,781 of NC_092128.1, read as the reverse complement.
GAAATCTGGAAAGAAGCTTTCTGAGAAACTGCTTAGTGTTCTGTTAATTCATCTCACAGAGTTACATCTGTATTTCGTGGATCTCTTTGCTAGCCTTATTTCTGTGGAATCTGAGAACAGATATTTCGGATCGCTTTGAAGACTACAGGGCCAAAGGAAATATCCTCTGGTAACAAAGAGAAAGAAGCTTTCTGAGAAACTTCCTTGTGTTCTGTGAAATCATCTCACAGAGTTACATCTTTCCCCTCAACAATCGTTTCGCTAAGACAGTTCTTGTGGAATTGGCAAAGTGATATTTGGAAGCCCATAGAGGGCTAGGGTGAAAAAGGAAATATGCTTAGATGAAATTTGGAAAGAAGCTTTCTGAGAAACTGCTCTGTGATGTGTGACTTCTACTCACAGAGTTATATCTGTATTTCCTGGATCTCTTTGCTAGCCTTATTTCTGTGGAATCTGAGAACGGATACTTCGCATCCCTTTGAAGACTATAGGGCCAAAGGAAATATCCTCCGATAACAAAGAGAAAGAAGCTTTCTGAGAAACTTCTTTGTGTTCTGTGAAATCATCTCACAGAGTTACAGCTTTCCCCTCAAGAAGCGTTTCGCTACGACAGTTCTTGTGGAATTGGCAAAGTGATATTTGGAAGCCCGTAGAGGGCTATGGTGAAAAAGGAAATATCTTCAGATGAAATCTGGAAAGAAGCTTTCTGAGAAACTGCTTAGTGTTCTGTTAATTCATCTCACAGAGTTACATCTGTGTTTCGTGGATGTCTTTGCTAGCCTTATTTCTGTGGAATCTGAGAACAGATATTTCAGATTCCTTTGAAGACTATAGGGCCAAAGGAAATATCCTCCGATAACAAAGAGAAAGAAGCTTTCTGAGAAACTTCTTTGTGTTCTGTGAAATCATCTCACAGAGTTACAGCTTCCCCCTCAAGAAGCCTTTCGCTAAGACAGTTCTTGTGGAATTGGCAAAGTGATATTTGGAAGCCCATAGAGGGCTATGGTGAAAAAGGAAATATCCTCAGATGAAATCTGGAAAGAGGCTTTCTGAGAAACTGCTTAGTGTTCTGTTAATTCATCTCACAGACTTACATCTGTATTTCGTGGATCTCTTGGCTAGCCTTATTTCTGTGGAATCTGAGAACAGATATTTCGGATCCCTTTGAAGACTACAGGGCCAAAGGAAATATTCTCCGATAACAAAGAGAAAGAAGCGTTCTGAGAAACTACTTTGTGTTCTGTGAAATCATCTCACGGAGTTACAGCATTCCCCTCAAGAAACCTTGCGCTAAGACAGTTCTTGTGGAATTGGCAAAGTGATATTTGGAAGCCCATAGACGGCTGTGGTACAAAAAGAAATATCCTCAGATGAAATCTGATAAGAAGCTTTCTGAGAAACTGCTTAGTGTTCTGTTAATTCATCTCACAGAGTTACATCTGTATTTCGTGGATCTCTTTGCTAGCCTTATATCTCTGGAATCTGATAACAGATATTTCGGATCCCTTTGAAGGCTATAGGGCCAAAGGAAATATCCTCCGATAACAAAGAGAAAGAAGCTTTCTGAGAAACTTCTTTGTGTTCTGTGAAATCATCTCACAGAGTTACAGCTTTCCCCTCAACAAGCCATTCGCCAAGACAGTTCTTGTGGAATTGGCAACGTGATATTTGGAAACCCATAGAGGGCTATGAAGAAAAAGGAAATATCCTCAGATGAAATCTGGAAAGAAGCTTTCTGAGAAACTGCTCTGTGATGTGTGACTTCTACTCACAGAGTTATATCTGTATTTCGAGGATCTCTTTGCTAGCCTTATTTCTGTGGAATCTGAGAACGGATATTTCGGATCCCTTTGAAGACTATAGGGCCAAAGGAATTATCCTCCGATAACAAAGAGAAAGAAGCGTTCTGAGAAACTTCTTTGTGTTCTGTGAAATCATCTCACAGAGTTACAGCTTTCCCCTCAAGAAGCCTTTCGCTAAGACAGTTCTTGTGGAATTGGCAAAGTGATATTTGGAAGCCCATAGAGGGCTATGGTGACAAAGGAAATATCCTCAGATGAAATCTGGAAAGAGGGTTTCTGAGAAACTGCTTAGTGTTCTGTTAATTCATCTCTCAGAGTTACATCTGTATTTCGTGGATCTCTTTGCTAGCCTTATTTCTGTGGAATCTGAGAACAGATATTTCGGATCCCCTTGAAGGCTATAGGGCCAAAGGAAATATCCTCCGATAACAAAGAGAAAGAAGCTTTCTGATAAACTTCTTTGTGTTCTGTGAAATCATCTCAAAGAGTTACAGCTTTCCCCTCAAGAAGCCTTTCGCTAAGACAGTTCTTGTGGAATTGGCAAAGTGATTTTTGGAAGCCCGTAGAGGGCTAGGGTGTAAAAGGAAATATCCTCAGATGAAATCTGGAAAGAAGGTTTCTGAGAAACTGCTCTGTGATGTGTGACTTCTACTCACAGCGTTATATCTGTATTTCGTAGATCTCTTTGCTAGCCTTATTTCTGTGGAATCTGAGAACAGATATTTCGGATCCCTTTGAAGACTATAGGGCCAAAGGAAATATCCTCCGATAACAAAGAGAAAGAAGCTTTCTGAGAAACTTCTTTGTGTTCTGAGAAATCATCTTACAGTGTTACAGGTTTCCACACAAGAACCCTTTCGCCAAGACAGTTATTGTGGAATTGGCAAAGTGATATTTGGAAGCCCATAGAGGGCTATGGTGAAAAAGGAAATATCCTCAGATGAAATCTGGAAAGAAGCTTTCTGAGAAACTGCTTAGTGTTCTGTTAATTCTTCTCACAGAGTTACATCTGTATTTCGTGGATCTCTTTGCTAGCCTTATTTCTGTGGAATCTGAGAACAGATATTTCGGATCCCTTTGAAGACTACAGGGCCAAAGGAAATATCCTCCGATAACAAAGAGAAAGAAGCTTTCTGAGAAACTTCTTTGTGTTCTGTGAAATCATCTCACAGAGTTATAGCATTCCCCTCAAGAAACCTTTCGCTAAGACAGTTCTTGTGGAATTGGCAAAGTGATATTTGGAAGCCCATAGACGGCTACGGTACAAAAGGAAATATCCTCAGATGAAATCTGGAAAGAAGCTTTCTGAGAAACTGCTTAGTGATCTGTTAATTCATCTCACAGAGTTACATCTGTATTTCTTGGATCTCTTTGCTAGCCTTATTTCTGTGGAATCTGAGAACAGAGATTTCGGATCCCTTTGAAGACTATAGGGCCAAAGGAAATACCCTCCGTTAACAAAGAGAAAGAAGCTTTCTGAGAAACTTCTTTGTGTTCTGTGAAAATATCTCACAGAGTTACAGCTTTCCAGTCAAGAAGCCTTTCGCTAAGACAGTTCTGGTGGAATTGGCAAAGTGATATTTGGAGGCCCATAGAGGGCTAGGGTGAAAAAGGATATATCCTCAGATGAAATCTGGAAAGAAGCTTTCTGAGAAACTGCTTAGTGTTCTGTTAATTCATCTCACAGAGTTACCTCTGTATTTCGTGGATCTCTTTGCTAGCCTTATTTCTGTGGAATCTGAGAACAGATATTTCGGATCCCTTTGAATACTACAGGGCCAAAGGAAATATCCTCCGATAACAAAGAGAAAGAATGTTTCAGAGAAACTTCTTTGTGTTCTGTGAAATCATCCCACTGTGTTACTGCTTTACCATGAAGAAGCGTTTCGCTTAGACAGTTCTTGTGGAATTGGCAAAGTGATATTTGGAAGCCCATAGAGGGCTAGGGTGAAAAAGGAAATATCCTCAGATGAAATCTGGAAAGAAGGTTTCTGAGAAACTGCTCTGTGATGTGTGACTTCTACTCACAGAGTTATATCTGTATTTCGTGGATCTCTTTGCTAGCCTTATTTCTGTAGAATCTGAGAACGGATATTTCGGATCCCTTTGAAGACTATAGGGCCAAAGGAAATATCCTCCGATAACAAAGAGAAAGAAGCTTTCTGAGAAACTTCTTTGTGTTCTGTGAAATCATCTCACAGAGTTACAGCTTTCCCCTCAAGAAGCCTTTCGCCAAGAGAGTTCTTGTGGAATTGGCATAGTGATATTTGGAAACCCATAGAGGGCTATGGTGAAAAAGGAAATATCCTCAGATGAAATCTGGAAAGAAGCTTTCTGAGAAACTGCTTAGTGATCTGTTAATTCATCTCACAGAGTTACATCTGTATTTCTTGGATCTCTTTGCTAGCATTATTTCTGTGGAATCTGAGAACAGATATTTCGGATCCCTTTGAAGACTATAGGGCCAAAGGAAATATCCTCCGTTAACAAAGAGAAACAAACTTTCTGAGAAACTTCTTTGTCTTCTGTGAAATCATCTCACAGAGTTACAGCTTTCCTCTCAAGAAGCCTTTCGCTAAGACAGTTCTGGTGGAATTGGCAAAGTGATATTTGGAAGCCCATAGAGGGCTATGGTGAAAAAGGAAATATCCTCAGATGAAATCTGGAAAGAAGCTTTCTGAGAAACTGCTTAGTGTTCTGTTAATTCATCTCACAGAGTTACATCTGTATTTCGTGGATCTCTTTGCTAGCCTTATTTCTGTGGAATCTGAGAACGGATATTTCTGATCCCTTTGAAGACTACAGGGCCAAAGGAAATATCCTCGGATAACAAAGAGAAAGAAGCTTTCTGAGAAACTTCTTTGTGTTCTGTGAAATCATCTCACAGAGTTACAGCATTCCCCTCAAAAAACCTTTCGCTAAGACAGTTCTTGTGGAATTGGCAAAGTGATATTTGGAAGCCCATAGACGGCTACGGTACAAAAGGAAATATCCTCAGATGAAATCTGGAAAGAAGCTTTCTGATAAACTACTTAGTGATCTGTTAATTCATCTCACAGAGTTACATCTGTATTTCGTGGATCTCTTTGCTAGCCTTATATCTGTGGAATCTGAGAACAGATATTTCGAATCCCTTTGAAGACTATGGGGCCAAAGGAAATACCTTCCGTTAACAAGGAGAAACAAACTTTCTGAGAAACTTCTTTGTGTTCTGTGAAATTATCTCACAGACTTACAGCTTTCCTCTCAAGAAGCCTTTCGCTAAGACAGTTCTGGTGGAATTGGCAAAGTGATATTTGGAAGCCCATAGAGGGCTATGGTGAAAAAGGAAATATCCTCAGATGAAATCTGGAAAGAAGCTTTCTGAGAAACTGCTTAGTGTTCTGTTAATTCATCTCACAGAGTTACATCTGTATTTCGTGGATCTCTTTGCTAGCCTTATTTCTGTGGAATCTGAGAACAGATATTTCGGATCCCTTTGAAGACTACAGGGCCAAAGGAAATATCCTCCGATAACAAAGAGAAAGAAGCTTTCTGAGAAACTTCTTTGTGTTCTGTGAAATCATCTCACAGAGTTACATCTTTGCCCTCAAGAAGCGTTTCGCTAAGACAGTTCTTGTGGAATTGGCAAAGTGATATTTGGAAGCCCATAGACGGCTGTGGTACAAAAGGAAATATCCTCAGATGAAATCTGGAAAGAAGCTTTCTCAGAAACTGCTTAGTGTTCTGTTAATTCATCTCACAGAGTTACATCGGTATTTCGTGGATCTCTTTGCTAGCCTTATTTCTGTAGAATCTGAGAACGGATATTTCGGATCCCTTTGAAGACTCTAGGGCCAAAGGAAATATCCTCCGATAACAAAGAGAAAGAAGCTATCTGAGAAACTTCTTTGTGTTCTGTGAAATCATCTCACAGAGTTACAGCTTTCCCCTCAAAAAACCTTTCGCCAAGACAGTTCTTGTGGAATTGGCAAAGTGATATTTGGAAGCCCATAGAGGGCTACGGTGAAAAAGGAAATATCCTCAGATGAAATCTGGAAAGAAGCTTTCTGAGAAACTGCTTAGTGTTCTGTTAATTCATCTCACAGAGTTACATCTGTATTTCGTGGATCTCTTTGCTAGCCTTATTTCTGTGGAATCTGAGAACAGATATTTCGGATCCCTTTGAAGACTACAAGGCCAAAGGAAATATCCTCCGATAACAAAGTGAAAGAAGCTTTCTGAGAAACTTCTTTGTGTTCTGTGAAATCATCTCACAGAGTTACAGCATTCCCCTCAAGAAACCTTTCGCTAAGACAGTTCTTGTGGAATTGGCAAAGTGATATTTGGAAGCCCATTGACGGCTACGGTACAAAAGGAAATATTATCAGATGAAATCTGGAAAGAAGCTTTCTGAGAAACTGCTTAGTGTTCTGTTAATTCATCTCACAGAGTTACATCTGTATTTCGTGGATCTCTTTGCTAGCCTTATTTCTGTGGAATCTGAGAACAGATATTTCGGATCCCTTTGAAGGCTATAGGGCCAAAGGAAATATCCTCCGATAACAAAGAGAAAGAAGCGTTCTGAGAAACTTCTTTGTGTTCTGTGATATCATCTCACAGAGTTACAGCATTCCCCTCAAGAAACCTTTTGCTAAGGCAGTTCTGGTGGAATTGGCAAAGTGATATTTGGAAGCCCATAGAGGGCTATGGTGAAAAAGGAAATATCCTCAGATGAAATCTGGAAAGAAGCTTTCTGAGAAACTGCTTAGTGTTCTGTTAATTCATCTCACAGAGTTACATCTGTATTTCGTGGATCTCTTTGCTAGCCTTATTTCTGTGGAATCTGAGAACAGATATTTCGGATCCCTTTGAAGACTACAGGGCCAAAGGAAATATCCTCCGATAACAAAGAGAAAGAAGCTTTCTGAGAAACTTCTTTGTGTTCTGTGAAATCATCTCACAGAGTTACATCTTTGCCCTCAAGAAGCGTTTCGCTAAGACAGTTTTTGTGGAATTGGCAAAGTGATATTTGGAAGCCCATAGACGGCTGTGGTACAAAAGGAAATATCCTCAGATGAAATCTGGAAAGAAGCTTTCTCAGAAACTGCTTAGTGTTCTGTTAATTCATCTCACAGAGTTACATCTGTATTTCGTGGATCTCTTTGCTAGCCGTATTTCTGTAGAATCTGAGAACGGATATTTCGGATCCCTTTGAAGACTCTAGGGCCAAAGGAAATATCCTCCGATAACAAAGAGAAAGAAGCTATCTGAGAAACTTCTTTGTGTTCTGTGAAATCATCTCACAGAGTTACAGCTTTCCCCTCAAAAAACCTTTCGCCAAGACAGTTCTTGTGGAATTGGCAAAGTGATATTTGGAAGCCCATAGAGGGCTACGGTGAAAAAGGAAATATCCTCAGATGAAATCTGGAAAGAAGCTTTCTGAGAAACTGCTTAGTGTTCTGTTAATTCATCTCACAGAGTAACATCTGTATTTCGTGGATCTCTTTGCTAGCCTTATTTCTGTGGAATCTGAGAACAGATATTTCGGATCCCTTTGAAGACTACAGGGCCAAAGGAAATATCCTCCGATAACAAAGTGAAAGAAGCTTTCTGAGAAAGTTCTTTGTGTTTTGTGAAGTCATCTCACAGAGTTACAACATTCCCCTCAAGATACCTTTCGCTAAGACAGTTCTTGTGGAATTGGCAAAGTGATATTTGGAAGCCCATAGACGGCTACGGTACAAAAGGAAATATCCTCAGATGAAATCTGGAAAGAAGCTTTCTGAGAAACTGCTTAGTGTTGTGTTAATTCATCTCACAGAGTTACATCTGTATTTCGTGGATCTCTTTGCTAGCCTTATTTCTGTGGAATCTGAGAACAGATATTTCGGATCCCTTTGAAGGCTATAGGGCCAAAGGAAATATCCACCGATAACAAAGAGAAAGAAGCGTTCTGAGAAACTTCTTTGTGTTCTGTGAAATCATCTCACAGAGTTACAGCATTCCCCTCAAGAAACCTTTCGGTAAGATAGTTCTTGTGGAATTGGCAAAGTGATATTTGGAAGCCCATAGAGGGCTATGGTGAAAAAGGAAATATCCTCAGATGAAATCTGGAAAGAAGCTTTCTGAGAAACTGCTTAGTGTTCTGTGAATTCATCTCACAGAGTTACATCTGTATTTCGTGGATCTCTTTGCTAGCCTTATTTCTGTGGAATCTGAGAACAGATATTTCGGATCCCTTTAAAGACTACAGGGCCAAAGGAAATATCCTCCGATAACAAAGAGAAAGAAGATTTCTGAGAAACTTCTTTTGTTCTGTGAAATCATCTCACAGAGTTACAGCATTCCCCTCAAGAAACCTTTCGCTAAGACAGTTCTTGTGGAAATGGCAAAGTGATATTTGGAAACCCTTAGACGGCTATGGTACAAAAGGAAATATCCTCAGATGAAATCTGGAAAGAAGCTTTCTGAGAAACTGCTTAGTGTTTTGTTAATTCATCTCACAGAGTTACATCTGTATTTCGTGGATCTCTTTGCTAGCCTTATTTCTGTGGAATCTGAGAACAGATATTTCGGATCCCTTTTAAGGCTATAGGGCCAAAGGAAATATCCTCCGATAACAAAGAGAAAGAAGCTTTCTGAGAAACTTCTTTGTGTTCTGTGAAATCATCTCACAGAGTTACAGCATTCCCCTCAAGAAACCTTTCGCTAAGACAGTTTTTGTGGAATTGGTAAAGTGATATTTGGAAGCCCATAGAGGGCTAGGGTGAAAAAGGAAATATCCTCAGATGAAATCTGGAAAGAAGCTTTCTGAGAAACTGCTTAGTGTTCTGTTAATTCATCTCACAGAGTTACATCTGTATTTCGTGGATCTCTTTGCTAGCCTTTTTTCTGTGGAATCTGAGAACAGATATTTCGGATCCCTTTGAAGGCTATAGGGCCAAAGGAAATATCCTCCGATAACAAAGAGAAAGAAGCTTTCTGAGAAACTTCTTTGTGTTCTGTGAAATCATCTCACAGAGTTACTGCTTTACCCTGAAGAAGCGTTTCGCTAAGACAGTTCTTGTGGAATTGGCAAAGTGATATTTGGAAGCCCATAGAGGGCTATGGTGAAAAAGGGAATATCCTCAGATGAAATCTGGAAAGAAGCTTTCTGAGAAACTGCTTAGTGATCTGTTAATTCATCTCACAGAGTTACATCTGTATTTCGTGGATCTCTTTGCTAGCCTTATTTCTGTGGAATCTGAGAACAGATATTTCGGACCCCTTTGAAGACTACAGGGCAAAACGAAATATCCTCCGATAACAAAGAGAAAGAAGATTTCTGAGAAACTTCTTTGTGTTCTGTGAAATCATCTCACAGAGTTACAGCATTCCCCTCAAGAAACCTTTCGCTAAGACAGTTCTTGTGGAATTGGCAAAGTGATATTTGGAAGCCCATAAACGGTTACGGTACAAAAGGAAATATCCTCAGATGAAATCTGGAAAGAAGCTTTCTGAGAAACTGCTTAGTGTTCTGTTAATTCATCTCACAGAGTTACATCTGTATTTCGTGGATCTATTTGCTAGCCTTATTTCTGTGGAATCTGAGAACAGATATATCGGATGCCTTTCAAGGCTATAGGGCCAAAGAAATATCCTCCGATAACAAAGAGAAAGAAGCTTTCTGAGAAACTTCTTTGTGTTCTGTGAAATCATCTCACAGGGTTACTGCTTTACCCTGAAGAAGCGTTTCGCTAAGACAGTTCTTGTGGAATTGGCAAAGTGATATTTGGAAGCCCATAGAGGGCTATGGTGAAAAAGGAAATATCCTCAGATGAAATCTGGAAAGAAGCTTTCTGAGAAACTGCTTAGTGTTCTGTTAATTCATCTCACAGAGTTACATCTGTATTTCGTGGATCTCTTTGCTAGCCTTATTTCTGTGGAATCTGAGAACAGATATTTCGGATCCCTTTGAAGGCTACAGGGCCAAAGGAAATATCCTCCGATAACAAAGAGAAAGAAGCTTTCTGAGAAACTTCTTTGTGTTCTGTGAAATCATGTCACAGAGTTACATCTTTGCCCTCAAGAAGCGTTTCGCTAAGACAGTTCTTGTGGAATTGACAAAGTGATATTTGGAAGCCCATAGACGGCTGTGGTACAAAAGGAAATATCCTCAGATGAAATCTGGAAAGAAGCTTTCTGAGAAACTGCTTAGTGTTCTGTTAATTCGTCTCACAGAGTTACATCTGTATTTCGTGGATCTCTTTGCTAGCCTTATTTCTGTAGTATCTGAGAACGGATATTTCGGATCCCTTTGAAGACTCTTGGGCCAAAGGAAATATCCTCCGATAACAAAGAGAAAGAAGCTTTCTGAGAAACTTCTTTGTGTTCTGTGAAATCATCTCACAGAGTAACAGCTTTCGCCTCGAGAAACCTTTCGCTAAGACAGTTCTTGTGGAATTGGCAAAGTGATATTTGGAAGCCCATAGACGGCTACGGTACAAAAGGAAATATCCTCAGATGAAATCTGGAAAGAAGCTTTCTGAGAAACTGCTTAGTGATCTGTAAATTCATCCCACAGAGTTACATCTGTATTTCGTGGATCTCTTTGCTAGCCTTATATCTGTGGAATCTGAGAACAGATATTTCGAATCCCTTTGAAGACTATAGGGTCAAAGGAAATACCCTCCGTTAACAAGGAAAAACAAACTTTCTGAGAAACTTCTTTGTGTTCTGTGAAATTATCTCACAGAGTTACAGCTTTCCTCTCAAGAAGCCTTTCGCTAAGACAGTTCTGGTGGAATTGGCAAAGTGATATTTGGAAGCCCATAGAGGGCTATGGTGAAAAAGGAAATATCCTCAGATGAAATCTGGAAAGAAGCTTTCTGAGAAACTGCTTAGTGTTCTGTTAATTCATCTCACAGAGTTACATCTGTATTTCGTGGATCTCTTTGCTAGCCTTATTTCTGTGGAATCTGAGAACAGATATTTCGGATCCCTTTGAAGACTACAGGGCCAAAGGAAATATCCTCCGATAACAAAGAGAAAGAAGCTTTCTGAGAACTTCTTTGTGTTCTGTGAAATCATCTCACAGAATTACAGCTTTCCCCTCAAGAAGCCTTTCGCTAAGACAGTTCTTGTGGAATTGGCAATGTGATATTTGGAAGCCCATAGACGGCTGTGGTACAAAAGGAAATATCCTCAGATGAAATCTGGAAAGAAGCTTTCTGAGAAACTGCTTAGTGTTCTGTTAATTCATCTCACAGAGTTACATCTGTATTTCGTGGATCTCTTTGCTAGCCTTATTTCTGTAGAATCTGAGAACGGATATTTCGGATCCCTTTGAAGACTCTAGGGCCAAAGGAAATATCCTCCGATAACAAAGAGAAAGAAGCTTTCTGAGAAACTTCTTTGTGTTCTGTGAAATCATCTCACAGAGTTACAGCTTTCTCCTCAAAAAGCCTTTCGCCAAGACAGTTCTTGTGGAATTGGCAAAGTGATATTTGGAAACCCATAGAGGGCTATGGTGAAAAAGGAAATATCCTCAGATGAAATCTGGAAAGAAGCTTTCTGAGAAACTGCTTAGTGTTCTGTTAATTCATCTCACAGAGTAACATCTGTATTTCGTGGATCTCTTTGCTAGCCTTATTTCTGTGGAATCTGAGAACAGATATTTCGGATCCATTTGAAGACTACAGGGCCAAAGGAAATATCCTCCGATAACAAAGTGAAAGAAGCTTTCTGAGAAACTTCTTTGTGTTCTGTGAAATCATCTCACAGAGTTACATCTTTGCCCTCAAGAAGCGTTTCGCTAAGACAGTTTTTGTGGAATTGGCAAAGTGATATTTGGAAGCCCATAGACGGCTGTGGTACAAAAGGAAATATCCTCAGATGAAATCTGGAAAGAAGCTTTCTCAGAAACTGCTTAGTGTTCTGTTAATTCATCTCACAGAGTTACATCTGTATTTCGTGGATCTCTTTGCTAGCCGTATTTCTGTAGAATCTGAGAACGGATATTTCGGATCCCTTTGAAGACTCTAGGGCCAAAGGAAATATCCTCCGATAACAAAGAGAAAGAAGCTATCTGAGAAACTTCTTTGTGTTCTGTGAAATCATCTCACAGAGTTACAGCTTTCCCCTCAAAAAACCTTTCGCCAAGACAGTTCTTGTGGAATTGGCAAAGTGATATTTGGAAGCCCATAGAGGGCTACGGTGAAAAAGGAAATATCCTCAGATGAAATCTGGAAAGAAGCTTTCTGAGAAACTGCTTAGTGTTCTGTTAATTCATCTCACAGAGTAACATCTGTATTTCGTGGATCTCTTTGCTAGCCTTATTTCTGTGGAATCTGAGAACAGATATTTCGGATCCCTTTGAAGACTACAGGGCCAAAGGAAATATCCTCCGATAACAAAGTGAAAGAAGCTTTCTGAGAAAGTTCTTTGTGTTTTGTGAAATCATCTCACAGAGTTACAACATTCCCCTCAAGATACCTTTCGCTAAGACAGTTCTTGTGGAATTGGCAAAGTGATATTTGGAAGCCCATAGACGGCTACGGTACAAAAGGAAATATCCTCAGATGAAATCTGGAAAGAAGCTTTCTGAGAAACTGCTTAGTTTTGTGTTAATTCATCTCACAGAGTTACATCTGTATTTCGTGGATCTCTTTGCTAGCCTTATTTCTGTGGAATCTGAGAACAGATATTTCGGATCCCTTTGAAGGCTATAGGGCCAAAGGAAATATCCACCGATAACAAAGAGAAAGAAGCGTTCTGAGAAACTTCTTTGTGTTCTGTGAAATCATCTCACAGAGTTACAGCATTCCCCTCAAGAAACCTTTCGGTAAGATAGTTCTTGTGGAATTGGCAAAGTGATATTTGGAAGCCCATAGAGGGCTATGGTGAAAAAGGAAATATCCTCAGATGAAATCTGGAAAGAAGCTTTCTGAGAAACTGCTTAGTGTTCTGTGAATTCATCTCACAGAGTTACATCTGTATTTCGTGGATCTCTTTGCTAGCCTTATTTCTGTGGAATCTGAGAACAGATATTTCGGATCCCTTTAAAGACTACAGGGCCAAAGGAAATATCCTCCGATAACAAAGAGAAAGAAGATTTCTGAGAAACTTCTTTTGTTCTGTGAAATCATCTCACAGAGTTACAGCATTCCCCTCAAGAAACCTTTCGCTAAGACAGTTCTTGTGGAAATGGCAAAGTGATATTTGGAAACCCTTAGACGGCTATGGTACAAAAGGAAATATCCTCAGATGAAATCTGGAAAGAAGCTTTCTGAGAAACTGCTTAGTGTTCTGTTAATTCATCTCACAGAGTTACATCTGTATTTCGTGGATCTCTTTGCTAGCCTTTTTTCTGTGGAATCTGAGAACAGATATTTCGGATCCCTTTGAAGGCTATAGGGCCAAAGGAAATATCCTCCGATAACAAAGAGAAAGAAGCTTTCTGAGAAACTTCTTTGTGTTCTGTGAAATCATCTCACAGAGTTACTGCTTTACCCTGAAGAAGCGTTTCGCTAAGACAGTTCTTGTGGAATTGGCAAAGTGATATTTGGAAGCCCATAGAGGGCTATGGTGAAAAAGGGAATATCCTCAGATGAAATCTGGAAAGAAGCTTTCTGAGAAACTGCTTAGTGTTCTGTTAATTCATCTCACAGAGTTACATCTGTATTTCGTGGATCTCTTTGCTAGCCTTATTTCTGTGGAATCTGAGAACAGATATTTCGGATGCCTTTGAAGACTACAGGGCAAAACGAAATATCCTCCGATAACAAAGAGAAAGAAGATTTCTGAGAAACTTCTTTGTGTTCTGTGAAATCATCTCACAGAGTTACAGCATTCCCCTCAAGAAACCTTTCGCTAAGACAGTTCTTGTGGAATTGGCAAAGTGATATTTGGAAGCCCATAAACGGTTACGGTACAAAAGGAAATATCCTCAGATGAAATCTGGAAAGAAGCTTTCTGAGAAACTGCTTAGTGTTCTGTTAATTCATCTCACAGAGTTACATCTGTATTTCGTGGATCTATTTGCTAGCCTTATTTCTGTGGAATCTGAGAACAGATATATCGGATCCCTTTCAAGGCTATAGGGCCAAAGAAATATCCTCCGATAACAAAGAGAAAGAAGCTTTCTGAGAAACTTCTTTGTGTTCTGTGAAATCATCTCACAGGGTTACTGCTTTACCCTGAAGAAGCGTTTCGCTAAGACAGTTCTTGTGGAATTGGCAAAGTGATATTTGGAAGCCCATAGAGGGCTATGGTGAAAAAGGAAATATCCTCAGATGAAATCTGGAAAGAAGCTTTCTGAGAAACTGCTTAGTGTTCTGTTAATTCATCTCACAGAGTTACATCTGTATTTCGTGGATCTCTTTGCTAGCCTTATTTCTGTGGAATCTGAGAACAGATATTTCGGATCCCTTTGAAGGCTACAGGGCCAAAGGAAATATCCTCCGATAACAAAGAGAAAGAAGCTTTCTGAGAAACTTCTTTGTGTTCTGTGAAATCATGTCACAGAGTTACATCTTTGCCCTCAAGAAGCGTTTCGCTAAGACAGTTCTTGTGGAATTGACAAAGTGATATTTGGAAGCCCATAGACGGCTGTGGTACAAAAGGAAATATCCTCAGATGAAATCTGGAAAGAAGCTTTCTGAGAAACTGCTTAGTGTTCTGTTAATTCGTCTCACAGAGTTACATCTGTATTTCGTGGATCTCTTTGCTAGCCTTATTTCTGTAGAATCTGAGAACGGATATTTCGGATCCCTTTGAAGACTCTTGGGCCAAAGGAAATATCCTCCGATAACAAAGAGAAAGAAGCTTTCTGAGAAACTTCTTTGTGTTCTGTGAAATCATCTCACAGAGTAACAGCTTTCGCCTCGAGAAACCTTTCGCTAAGACAGTTCTTGTGGAATTGGCAAAGTGATATTTGGAAGCCCATAGACGGCTACGGTACAAAAGGAAATATCCTCAGATGAAATCTGGAAAGAAGCTTTCTGAGAAACTGCTTAGTGATCTGTAAATTCATCTCACAGAGTTACATCTGTATTTCGTGGATCTCTTTGCTAGCCTTATATCTGTGGAATCTGAGAACAGATATTTCGAATCCCTTTGAAGACTATAGGGTCAAAGGAAATACCCTCCGTTAACAAGGAAAAACAAACTTTCTGAGAAACTTCTTTGTGTTCTGTGAAATTATCTCACAGAGTTACAGCTTTCCTCTCAAGAAGCCTTTCGCTAAGACAGTTCTGGTGGAATTGGCAAAGTGATATTTGGAAGCCCATAGAGGGCTATGGTGAAAAAGGAAATATCCTCAGATGAAATCTGGAAAGAAGCTTTCTGAGAAACTGCTTAGTGTTCTGTTAATTCATCTCACAGAGTTACATCTGTATTTCGTGGATCTCTTTGCTAGCCTTATTTCTGTGGAATCTGAGAACAGATATTTCGGATCCCTTTGAAGACTACAGGGCCAAAGGAAATATCCTCCGATAACAAAGAGAAAGAAGCTTTCTGAGAACTTCTTTGTGTTCTGTGAAATCATCTCACAGAATTACAGCTTTCCCCTCAAGAAGCCTTTCGCTAAGACAGTTCTTGTGGAATTGGCAATGTGATATTTGGAAGCCCATAGACGGCTGTGGTACAAAAGGAAATATCCTCAGATGAAATCTGGAAAGAAGCTTTCTGAGAAACTGCTTAGTGTTCTGTTAATTCATCTCACAGAGTTACATCTGTATTTCGTGGATCTCTTTGCTAGCCTTATTTCTGTAGAATCTGAGAACGGATATTTCGGATCCCTTTGAAGACTCTAGGGCCAAAGGAAATATCCTCCGATAACAAAGAGAAAGAAGCTTTCTGAGAAACTTCTTTGTGTTCTGTGAAATCATCTCACAGAGTTACAGCTTTCTCCTCAAAAAGCCTTTCGCCAAGACAGTTCTTGTGGAATTGGCAAAGTGATATTTGGAAACCCATAGAGGGCTATGGTGAAAAAGGAAATATCCTCAGATGAAATCTGGAAAGAAGCTTTCTGAGAAACTGCTTAGTGTTCTGTTAATTCATCTCACAGAGTAACATCTGTATTTCGTGGATCTCTTTGCTAGCCTTATTTCTGTGGAATCTGAGAACAGATATTTCGGATCCATTTGAAGACTACAGGGCCAAAGGAAATATCCTCCGATAACAAAGTGAAAGAAGCTTTCTGAGAAACTTCTTTGTGTTCTGTGAAATCATCTCACAGAGTTACAGCATTCCCCTCAAGAAAACTTTCGCTAAGACAGTTCTTGTGGAATTGGCAAAGTGATATTTGGAAGCCCATAGACGGCTACGGTACAAAAGGAAATATTCTCAGATGAAATCTGGAAAGAAGCTTTCTGAGAAACTGCTTAGTGTTCTGTTAATTCA
This sequence comes from Macaca nemestrina, assembly GCF_043159975.1. Taxonomy (NCBI): domain Eukaryota; kingdom Metazoa; phylum Chordata; class Mammalia; order Primates; family Cercopithecidae; genus Macaca; species Macaca nemestrina. The sequence continues at coordinate 136,199,615 of NC_092128.1, read as the reverse complement.
TCTCACAGAGTTACATCTGTATTTCGTGGATCTCTTTGCTAGCCTTATTTCTGTGGAATCTGAGAACAGATATTTCGGATCCCTTTGAAGACTATAGGGCCAAAGGAAATATCCTCCGATAACAAAGAGAAAGAAGCGTTCTGAGAAACTTCTTTGTGTTCTGTGATATCATCTCACAGAGTTACAGCATTCCCCTCAAGAAACCTTTCGCTAAGACAGTTCTTGTGGAATTGGCAAAGTGATATTTGGAAGCCCATAGAGGGCTATGGTGAAAAAGGAAATATCCTCAGATGAAATCTGGAAAGAAGCTTTCTGAGAAACTGCTTAGTGTTCTGTTAATTCATCTCACAGAGTTACATCTGTATTACGTGGATCTCTTTGCTAGCCTTATTTCTGTGGAATCTGAGAACAGATATTTCGGATCCCTTTAAAGACTACAGGGCCAAAGGAAATATCCTCCGATAACAAAGAGAAAGAAGATTTCTGAGAAACTTCTTTTGTTCTGTGAAATCATCTAACAGAGTTACAGCATTCCCCTCAAGAAACCTTTCGCTAAGACAGTTCTTGTGGAAATGGCAAAGTGATATTTGGAAACCCATAGACGGATATGGTACAAAAGGAAATATCCTCAGATGAAATCTGGAAAGAAGCTTTCTGAGAAACTGCTTAGTGTTCTGTTAATTCATCTCACAGAGTTACATCTGTATTTCGTGGATCTCTTTGCTAGCCTTATTTCTGTAGAATCTGAGAACGGATATTTCGGATCCCTTTGAAGACTCTAGGGCCAAAGGAAATATCCTCCGATAACAAAGAGAAAGAAGCTTTCTGAGAAACTTCTTTGTGTTCTGTGAAATCATCTCACAGAGTAACAGCTTTCCCCTCAAGAAACCTTTCGCTAAGACAGTTCTTGTGGAATTGGCAAAGTGATATTTGGAAGCCCATAGACGGCTACGGTACAAAAGGAAATATCCTCAGATGAAATCTGGAAAGAAGCTTTCTGAGAAACTGCTTAGTGATCTGTAAATTCATCTCACAGAGTTACATCTGTATTTCGTGGATCTCTTTGCTAGCCTTATATCTGTGGAATCTGAGAACAGATATTTCGAATCCCTTTGAAGACTATAGGGTCAAAGGAAATACCCTCCGTTAACAAGGAAAAACAAACTTTCTGAGAAACTTCTTTGTGTTCTGTGAAATCATCTCAGAGAGTTACATCTTTCCCCTCAAGAAGCGTTTCGCTAAGACAGTTCTTGTGGTGTTGGCATAGTGATATTAGGAAGCCCTTAGAGGGCTATGGTGAAAAAGGAAATATCCTCAGATGAAATCTGGAAAGAAGCTTTCTGAGAAACTGCTTAGTGATCTGTTAATTCATCTCACAGAGTTACATCTGTATTTCGTGGATCTCTTTGCTAGCCTTATTTCTGTGGAATCTGAGAACAGATATTTCGGATCCCTTTGAAGGCTATAGGGCCAAAGGAAATTTCCTCCGATAACAAAGAGAAAGAAGCTTTCTGAGAAACTTCTTTGTGTTCTGTGAAATCATCTCACAGAGTTACAGCTTTCCCCTCAAGAAGCGTTTCGCTAAGACAGTTCTTGTGGAATTGGCAAAGTGATATTTGGAAGCCCATAGAGGGCTAAGGTGAAAAAGGAAATATCCTCATATGAAATCTGGAAAGAAGGTTTCTGAGAAACTGCTCTGTGATGTGTGACTTCTACTCACAGAATTACATCTGTATTTCGTGGATCTCTTTGCTAGCCTTATTTCTGTGGAATCTGAGAACGGATATTTCGGATCCCTTTGAAGACTATAGGGCCAAAGGAAATATCCACCGATAACAAAGAGAAAGAAGCTTTCTGAGAAACTTCTTTGTGATCTGTGAAATCATCTCACAGAGTTTCAGCTTTCCCCTCAACAAGCCTTTCGCCAAGACAGTTCTTGTGGAATTGGCAAAGTGATATTTGGAAGCCCATAGAGGGCTATGGTGAAAAAGGAAATATCCTCAGATGAAATCTGGAAAGAAGCTTTCTGAGAAACTGCTTAGTGATCTGTTAATTCATCTCACAGAGTTACATCTGTATTTCTTGGATCTCTTTGCTAGCCTTATTTCTTTGGAATCTGAGAACAGATATTTCGGATCCCTTTGAAGACTATAGGGCCAAAGGAAATACCCTCCGTTAACAAAGAGAAACAAACTTTCTGAGAAACTCCTTTGTGTTCTGTGAAATCATCTCACAGAGTTACCGCTTTCCCCTCAAGAAGCCTTTCGCTAAGACAGTTCTGGTGGAATTGGCAAAGTGATATTTGGAAGCCCATAGAGATCTATGGTGAAAAAGGAAATATCCTCAGATTAAATCTGGAAAGAAGCTTTCTGAGAAACTGCTTAGTGTTTTGTTAATTCATCTCACAGAGTTACATCTGTATTTCTTGCATCTCTTTGCTAGCCTTATTTCTGTGGAATCTGAGAACAGATATTTCTGATCCCTTTGAAGACTACAGGGCCAAAGGAAATATCCTCCGATAACAAAGAGAAAGAAGCTTTCTGAGAAACTTCTTTGTGTTCCGTGAAATCATCTCACAGAGTTACAGCATTCCCCTCAAGAAACCTTTCGCTAAGACAGTTCTTGTGGAATTGGCAAAGTGATATTTGGAAGCCCACAGACGGCTACGGTACAAAAGGAAATATCCTCAGATGAAATCTGGAAAGAAGCTTTCTGAGAAACTGCTTAGTGTTCTGTTAATTCTTCTCACAGAGTTACATCTATATTTCGTGGATCTCTTTGCTAGCCTTATTTCTGTGGAATCTGAGAACAGATATTTCGGATCCCTTTGAAGGCTATAGGGCCAAAGGAAATATCCTCCGATAACAAAGAGAAAGAAGCTTTCTGAGAAACTTCTTTGTGTTATGTGAAATCATCTCACAGAGTTACTGCTTTACCCTGAAGAAGCGTTTCGCTAAGACAGTTCTTGTGGAATTGGCAAAGTGATATTTGGAAGCCCATAGAGGGCTATGGTGAAAAAGGAAATATCCTCAGATTAAATCTGGAAAGAAGCTTTCTGAGAAACTGCTTAGTGTTCTGTTAATTCATCTCACAGAGTTACATCTGTATTTCGTGGATCTCTTTGCTAGCCTTATTTCTGTGGAATCTGAGAACAGATATTTCGGATCCCTTTGAAGACTACAGGGCAAAGGAAATATCCTCCGATAACAAAGAGAAAGAAGCTTTCTGAGAAACTTCTTTTTGTTCTGTGAAATCATCTCACAGAGTTACAGCTTTCCACTCAAGAAGGGTTTCGCTAAGACAGTTCTTGTGGAATTGGCAAAGTGATATTTGGAAGCCCATAGAGGGCTAAGGTGAAAAAGGAAATACCCTCAGATGAAATCTGGAAAGAAGGTTTCTGAGAAACTGCTCTGTGATGTGTGACTTCTACTCACAGAGTTACATCTGTATTTCGTGGATCTCTTTGCTAGCCTTATTTCTGTGGAATCTGAGAACGGATATTTCGGATCCCTTTGAAGACTATAGGGCCAAAGGAAATATCCTCCGATAACAAAGAGAAAGAAGCTTTCTGAGAAACTTCTTTGTGATCTGTGAAATCATCTCACAGAGTTTCAGCTTTCCCCTCAACAAGCCTTTCGCCAAGACAGTTCTTGTGGAATTGGCAAAGTGATATTTGGAAGCCCATAGAGGGCTATGGTGAAAAAGGAAATATCCTCAGATGAAATCTGGAAAGAAGATTTCTGAGAAACTGCTTAGTGATCTGTTAATTCATCTCACAGAGTTACATCTGTATTTCTTGGATCTCTTTGCTAGCCTTATTTCTTTGGAATCTGAGAACAGATATTTCGGATCCCTTTGAAGACTATAGGGCCAAAGGAAATACCCTCCGTCAACAAAGAGAAACAAACTTTCTGAGAAACTCCTTTGTGTTCTGTGAAATCTTCTCACAGAGTTACCGCTTTCCCCTCAAGAAGCCTTTCGCTAAGACAGTTCTGGTGGAATTGGCAAAGTGATATTTGGAAGCCCATAGAGGCCTATGGTGAAAAAGGAAATATCCTCAGATTAAATCTGGAAAGAAGCTTTCTGAGAAACTGCTTAGTGTTTTGTTAATTCATCTCACAGAGTTACATCTGTATTTCTTGCATCTCTTTGCTAGCCTTATTTCTGTGGAATCTGAGAACAGATATTTCTGATCCCTTTGAAGACTACAGGGCCAAAGGAAATATCCTCCGATAACAAAGAGAAAGAAGCTTTCTGAGAAACTTCTTTGTGTTCTGTGAAATCATCTCACAGAGTTACAGCATTCCCCTCAAGAAACCTTTCGCTAAGACAGTTCTTGTGGAATTGGCAAAGTGATATTTGGAAGCCCACAGACGGCTACGGTACAAAAGGAAATATCCTCAGATGAAATCTGGAAAGAAGCTTTCTGAGAAACTGCTTAGTGTTCTGTTAATTCTTCTCACAGAGTTACATCTGTATTTCGTGGATCTCTTTGCTAGCCTTATTTCTGTGGAATCTGAGAACAGATATTTCGGATCCCTTTGAAGACTACAGGGCAAAGGAAATATCCTCCGATAACAAAGAGAAAGAAGCTTTCTGAGAAACTTCTTTGTGTTCTGTGAAATCATCTCACAGAGTTACAGCTTTCCCCTCAAGAAGCGTTTCGCTAAGACAGTTCTTGTGGAATTGGCAAAGTGATATTTGGAAGCCCATAGAGGGCTAGGGTGAAAAAGGAAATATCCTCAGATGAAATCTGGAAAGAAGGTTTCTGAGAAACTGCTCTGTGATGTGTGACTTCTACTCACAGAGTTATATCTGTATTTGGTGGATCTCTTTGCTATCCTTATTTCTGTAGTATCTGAGAACGGATATTTCGGATCCCTTTGAAGACTATAAGGCCAAAGGAAATATCCTCCGATAACAAAGAGAAAGAAGCTTTCTGAGAAACTTCTTTGTTTTCTCTGAAATCATCTCACAGAGTTACAGCTTTCCCCTCAACAAGCCTTTCGCCAAGACAGTTCTTGTGGAATTGGCAAAGTGATATTTGGAAACCCATAGAGGGCTATGGTGAAAAAGGAAATATCCTCAGATGAAATCTGGAAAGAAGCTTTCTGAGAAACTGCTTAGTGATCTGTTAATTCATCTCACAGAGTTACATCTGTATTTCTTGGATCTCTTTGCTAGCCTTATTTCTGTGGAATCTGAGAACAGATATTTCGGATCCCTTTGAAGACTATAGGGTCAAAGGAAATATCCTCCGTTAACAAAGAGAAACAAACGTTCTGAGAAACTTCTTTGTGTTTTGTGAAATCATCTCACAGAGTTACAGATTTCCTCTCAAGAAACCTTTCGCTAAGACAGTTCTGGTGGAATTGGCAAAGTGATATTTGGAAGCCCATAGAGGCCTATGGTGAAAAAGGAAATATCCTGAGATGGAATCTGGAAAGAAGCTTTCTGAGAAACTGATTAGTATTCTGTTAATTCATCTCACAGAGTTACATCTGTATTTCGTGGATCTCTTTGCTAGCCTTATTTCTGTGGAATGTGAGAACAGATATTTCGGATCCCTTTGAAGACTACAGGGCCAAAGGAAATATCCTCCGATAACAAAGAGAAAGAAGCTTTCTGAGAAACTTCTTTGTGTTCTGTGAAATCATCTCCCAGAGTTACAGCATTCCCCTCAAGAAACCTTTCGCTAAGACAGTTCTTGAGGGATTGGCAAAGTGATCTTTGGAAGCCCATAGACGGCTACGGTACAAAAGGAAATATCCTCAGATGAAATCTGGAAAGAAGCTTTCTGAGAAACTGCTTAGTGTTCTGTTAATTCATCTCACAGAGTTACATCTGTAATTCGTGGATCTCTTTGCTAGCCTTATTTCTGTGGAATCTGAGAACAGATATTTCGGATCCCTTTGAAGACTACAGGACCAAAGGAAATATCCTACGAAAACAAAGAGAAAGAAGCTTTCTGAGAAACTTCTTTGTGTTCTGTGAAATCATCTCACAGAGTTACAGCTTTCCCCTCAAGAAGCCTTTCGCTAAGACAGTTCTTGTGGAATTGGCAAAGTGATATTTGGAAGCCCCTAGACGGCTATGCTACAAAAGGAAATATCCTCAGATGAAATCTGGAAAGAAGCTTTCTGAGAAACTGCTTAGTGTTCTGTTAATTCATCTCACAGAGTTACATCTGTATTTCGTGGATCTCTTTGCTAGCCTTATTTCTGTGGAATCTGAGAACAGATATGTCGGATCCCTTTGAAGGCTATAGGGCCAAAGGAAATATCCTCCGATAACAAAGAGAGAGAAGCTTTCTGAGAAACTTCTTTGTGTTCTGTGAAATCATCTCACAGAGTTACCGCTTTCCTCTCAAGAAGCCTTTCGCTAAGACAGTTCTGGTGGGATTGGCAAAGTGATATTTGGAAGCCAATAGAGGGCTATGGTGAAAAAGGAAATATCCTCAGATGAAATCTGGAAAGAAGGTTTCAGAGAAACTGCTCTGTGATGTGTGACTTCTACTCACAGAGTTATATCTGTATTTCGTGGATCTCTTTGCTATCCTTATTTCTGTAGAATCTGAGAACGGATATTTCGGATCCCTTTGAAGACTATAGGTCCAAAGGAAATATCCATCGATAACAAAGAGAAAGAAGCTTTCTGAGAAACTTCTTTGTGTTCTGTGAAATCATCTCACAGAGTTACAGCTTTCCCCTCAACAATCCTTTCGCCAAGACAGTTCTTGTGGAATTGGCAAAGTGATATTTGGAAGCCCCTAGAGGGCTATGGTGAAAAAGGAAATATCTTCAGATGAAATCTGGAAAGAAGCTTTCTGAGACACTGCTTAGTGTTCTGTTAATTCATCTCACAGAGTTACATCTGTATTACGTGGATCTCTTTGCTAGCCTTATTTCTGTGGAATCTGAGAACAGATATTTCGGATCCCTTTAAAGACCACAGGGCCAAAGGAAATATCCTCCGATAACAAAGAGAAAGAAGATTTCTGAGAAACTTCTTTTGTTCTGTGAAATCATCTCACAGAGTTACAGCATTCCCCTCAAGAAACCTTTCGCTAAGAGAGTTCTTGTGGAATTGGCAAAGTGATATTTGGAAACCCATAGACGGCTATGGTACAAAAGGAAATATCCTCAGATGAAATCAGGAAAGAAGCTTTCTGTGAAACTTCTCTGTGATGTGTGACTTCTACTCACAGAGTTATATCTGTATTTCGTGGATGTCTTTGCTAGCCTTATTTCTGTGGAATCTGAGAACGGATATTTCTATCCCTTTGAAGACTATAGGGCCAAAGGAAATATCCTCCGATAACAAAGAGAAAGAAGCTTTCTGAGAAACTTCTTTGTGTTCTGAGAAATCATCTCACAGAGTTACAGCTTTCCCCTCAAGAAGCCGTTCGCCAAGACAGTTCTTGTGGAATTGGCAAAGTGATATTTGGAAGCCCATAGAGGGCTAGGGTGAAAAAGGAAATATCCTCTGATGAAATCTGGAAAGAAGGTTTCTGAGAAACTGCTCTGTGATGTGTGACTTCTACTCACAGAGTTATATCTGTATTTCGTGGATCACTTTGCTAGCCTTATTTCTGTAGAATCTGAGAACGAATATTTCGGATCCCTTTGAAGACTATAGGGCCAAAGGAAATATCCTCCGATAACAAAGAGAAAGAAGCTTTCTGAGAAACTTCTTTGTGTTCTGTGAAATCATCTCACAGAGTTACATCATTCCCCTCAACAAGCCTTTCGCCAAGACAGTTCTTGTGGAATTGGCAAAGTGATATTTGAAAACCCATAGATGGCTATGGTGAAAAAGGAAATATACTCAGATGAAATCTGGAAAGAAGCTTTCTGAGAAACTGCTTAGTGATCTGTTAATTCATCTCAAAGAGTTACATGTGTATTTCTTGGATCTCTTTGCTAGCCTTATTTCTGTGGAATCTGAGAACAGATATTTCTGTTCCCTTTGAAGACTATAGGGCCAAAGGAAATATCCTCCGTTAACAAAGAGAAACAAACTTTCTGAGAAACTTCTTTGTGTTCTGTGAAATCATCTCACAGAGTTACAGCTTTCCTCTCAAGAAGCCTTTCGCTAAGACAGTTCTGGTGGAATTGGCAAAGTGATATTTGGAAGCCCATAGAGGGCTATGGTGAAAAAGGAAATATCCTCACATGAAATCTGGAAAGAAGCTTTCTGAGAAACTGCTCTGTGATGTGTGACTTCTACTCACGGAGTTATATTTGTATTTCGTGGATCTCTTTGCTAGCCTTATTTCTGTGGAATCTGAGAACAGATATTTCGGATCCCTTTGAAGACTATAGGGCCAAAGGAAATATCCTCCGATAACAAAGAGAAAGAAGCTTTCTGAAGAACTTCTTTGTGATCTGAGAAATCATCTCACAAAATTACAGCTTTCCCCTCAAGAAGCCTTTCGCCAAGACAGTTCTTTTGGAAATGGCAAAGTGACATTTGGAAGCCCATAGAGGGCTATGGTGAAAAAGGAAATATGCTCAGATGAAATCTGGAAAGAAGCTTTCTGAGAAACTGTTTAGTGTTCTCTTAATTCATCTCACAGAGTTACATCTGTATTTCGTGGATCTCTTTGCTAGCCTTATTTCTGTGGAATCTGAGAACAGATATTTCGGATCCCTTTGAAGGCTATAGGGCCAAAGGAAATATCCTCCGATAACAAAGAGAAAGAAGCTTTCTCAGAAACTTCTTTGTGTTCTGTGAAATCATCTCACAGATTTACTGCTTTACCCTGAAGAAGCGTTTCGCTAAGACAGTTCTTTTGGAATTGGCAAAGTGACATTTGGAAGCCCATAGAGGGCTATGGTGAAAAAGGAAATATCCTCAGATGAAATCTGGAAAGAAGCTTTCTGAGAAACTGCTTAGTGTTCTGTTAATACATCTCACAGAGTTACATCTGTATTTCGTGGATCTCTTTGCTAGCCTTATTTCTGTGGAATCTGAGAACAGATATTTCGGATCCCTTTAAAGACCACAGGGCCAAAGGAAATATCCTCCGATAACAAAGAGAAAGAAGATTTCTGAGAAACTTCTTTTGTTCTGTGAAATCATCTCACAGAGTTACAGCATTCCCCTCAAGAAACCTTTCGCTAAGACAGTTCTTGTGGAATTGGCAAAGTGATATTTGGAAACCCATAGACGGCTATGGTACAAAAGGAAATATCCTCAGATGAAATCTGGAAAGAAGCTTTCTGTGAAACTGCTCTGTGATGTGTGACTTCTACTCACAGAGTTATATCTGTATTTCGTGGATGTCTTTGCTAGCCTTATTTCTGTGGAATATGAGAACGGATATTTTGGATCCCTTTGAAGACTATAGGGCCAAAGGAAATATCCTCCGATAACAAAGAGAAAGAAGCTTTCTGAGAAACTTCTTTGTGTTTTGAGAAATCACCTCACAGAGTTACAGCTTTCCCCTCAACAAGCCTTTCGCCAAGACAGTTCTTGTGGAATTGGCAAAGTGATATTTGGAAGCCCATAGAGGGCTACGGTGAAAAAGCAAATATCCTCAGATGAAATCTGGAAAGAAGCTTTCTGAGAAACTGCTTAGTGATCTGTTAATTCATCTCACAGAGTTACATCTGTATTTCTTGGATCTCTTTGCTAGCATTATTTCTGTGGAATCTGAGAACAGATATTTCGGATCCCTTTGAAGACTATAGGGCCAAAGGAAATACCCTCCGTTAACAAAGAGAAACAAACTTTCTGAGAAACTTCTTTGTGTTCTGTGAAATCATCTCACAGAGTTACCGCTTTCCCCTCAAGAAGCCTTTCGCTAAGACAGTTCTGGTGGAATTGGCAAAGTGATATTTGGAAGCCCATAGAGGGCTATGCTGAAAAAGGAAATATCCTCAGATGAAATCTGGAAAGAAGCTTTCTGAGAAACTGCTTAGTGTTCTGTTAATTCACTTCACAGAGTTACATCTGTATTTCGTGGATCTCTTTGCTAGCCTTATTTCTGTGGAATGTGAGAACAGATATTTCTGATCCCTTTGAAGTCTACAGGGCCAAAGGAAATATCCTCCGATAACAAAGAGAAAGAAGCTTTCTGAGAAACTTCTTTGTGTTCTGTGAAATCATCTCACAGAGTTACAGCATTCCCCTCAAGAAACCTTTCGCTAAGACAGTTCTTGTGGAATTGGCAAAGTGATATTTGGAAGCCCATAGACGGCTACGGTACAAAAGGAAATACCCTCAGATGAAATTTGGAGAGAAGCTTTGTGAGAAACTGCTTAGTGTTCTGTTAATTCATCTCACAGAGTTACATCTGTATTTCGTGGATATCTTTGCTAGCCTTATTTCTGTGGAATCTGAGAACAGATATTTCGTATCCCTTTGAAGGCTATAGGGCCAAAGGAAATATCCTCCGATAACAAAGAGAAAGAAACTTTCTGAGAAACTTCTTTGTGTTATGTGAAATCATCTCATAGAGTTACTGGTTTACCCTGAAGAAGCGTTTCGCTAAGACAGGTCCTGTGGAATTGGCAAGGTGATATTTGGAAGCCGATAGAGGGCTATGGTGAAAAAGGAAATATCCTCAGATGAAATCTGGAAAGGAACTTTCTGAGAAACTGCTTAGTGTTCTGTTAATTCATCTCACAGAGTTACATCTGTATTTCGTGGATCTCTTTGCTAGCCTTATTTCTGTGGAATCTGAGAACAGATATTTCGGATCCCTTTGAAGAGTACAGGGCCAAAGGAAATATCCTCTGATAACAAAGTGAAAGAAGGTGTCTGAGAAACTTCTTTGTGTTCTGTGAAATTATCTCACAGAGTTACAGCCTTCCCCTCAAGAATCCTTTCGCTAAGACAGTTCTTGTGGAATTGGCAAAGTGATATTTCGAAGCCCATAGAGGGCTATGGTGAAAAAGGAAATATCCTCAGATGAAATCTGGAAAGAAGCTTTCTGAGAAACTGCTTAGTGTTCTGTTAATTCATCTCACAGAGTTACATCTGTATTTCGTGGATCTCTTTGCTAGCCTTATTTCTGTGGAATCTGAGAACAGATATTTCGCATCCCTTTGAAGGCTATAGGGCCAAAGGAAATATCCTCCGATAACAAAGAGAAAGAAGCTTTCTGATAAACTTCTTTGTGTTCTGTGAAATCATCTTACAGAGTTACAGCTTTCCCCTCAAGAAGCGTTTCGCTAAGACAGTTCTTGTGGAATTGGAAAAGTGATATTTGGAAGCCCATAGAGCTCTAGGGTGAAAAAGGAAATATCCTCAGATGAAATCTGGAAAGAAGGTTTCTGAGAAACTGCTCTGTGATGTGTGACTTCTACTCACAGAGTTATATCTGTATTTCGTGGATCTCTTTGCTATCCTTATTCTGTAGAATCTGAGAACGGATATTTCGGATCCCTTTGAAGACTATAGGGCCAAAGGAAATATCCTCCGATAACAAAGAGAAAGAAGCTTTCTGAGAAACTTCTTTGTGTTCCGTGAAATCATCTCACAGAGTTACAGCTTTCCCCTCAAGAAGTGTTTCGCTAAGACAGTTCTTGTGGAATTGGCAAAGTGATTTTTGGAAGCCCATAGAGGGCTAGGGGGAAAAAGGAAATATCCTCAGATTAAATCTGGAAAGAAGCTTTCTGAGAAACTGCTCTGTGATGTGTGACTTCTACTCACGGATTTATATCTGTATTTCGGGGATCTCTTTGCTAGCCTTATTTCTGTGTAATCTGAGAACGGATATTTCGGATCGCTTTGAAGACTATAGGGCCAAAGGAAATATCCTCCGATAACAAAGAGAAAGAAGGTTTCTGAGAAACTTCTTTGTGATCTGAGAAATCATCTCACAGAGTTACAGCTTTCCCCTCAAGAAGCCTTTCGCCAAGACAGTTCTTGTGGAATTTGCAAAGTGATATTTGGAAGCCCATAGCCGGCTATGGTACAAAAGGAAATATCCTCAGATGAAATCTGGAAAGAAGCTTTCTGAGAAACTGCTTAGTGTTCTGTTAATTCATCTCACAGAGTTACATCTGTATTTCGTGAATCTCTTTGCTAGCCTTATTTCTGTGGAATCTGAGAACAGATATTTCGGATCCCTTTGAAGGCTATAGGGCCAAAGGAAATATCCTCCGATAACAAAGAGAAAGAAGCTTTCTGATAAACTTCTTTGTGTTCTGTGAAATCATCTCAAAGAGTTACAGCTTTCCGCTCAAGAAGCGTTTCGCTAAGACAGTTCTTGTGGAATTGGAAAAGTGATTTTTGGAAGCCCATAGAGGGCTAGAGTGAAAAAGGAAATATCCTCAGATTAAATCTGGAAAGAAGCTTTCTGAGAAACTGCTGTGTGATGTGTGACTTCTACTCACAGAGTTTTATCTGTATTTCGTGGATCTCTTTGCTAGCCTTATTTCTGTGGAATCTGAGCACGGATATTTCGGATTCCTTTGAAGACTATAGGGCCAAAGGAAATATCCTCCGATAACAAAGAGAAAGAAGCTTTCTGAGAAACTTCTTTGTGTTCTGAGAAATCATCTCACAGAGTTACAGCTTTCCCCTCAAGAAGCCTTTCGCCAAGACAGTTCTTGTGGAATTGGCAAAGTGACATTTGGAAGCCCATTGAGGGCTAGGGTGAAAAAGGAAATATCCTCAGATGAAATTTGGAAAGAAGGTTTCTGAGAAACTGCTCTGTGATGTGTGACTTCTACTCACAGAGTTGTATCTGTATTTCGTGGATCTCTTTGCTAGCTTTATTTCTGTAGAATCTGAGAACGGATATTTCGGATCCCTTTGAAGACTATAGGGCCAAAGGAAATATCCTCCGATAACAAAGAGAAAGAAGCTTTCTGAGAAACTTCTTTGTGTTCTGTGAAATCATCTCACAGAGTTACAGCTTTCCCCTCAACAAGCCTTTCGCCAAGACAGTTCTTGTGGAATTGGCAAAGTGATATTTGAAAACCCATAGAGGGCTATGGTGAAAAAGGAAATATCCTCAGATGAAATCTGGAAAGAAGCTTTCTGAGAAACTGCTTAGTGATCTGTTAATTCATCTCAAAGAGTTACATGTGTATTTCTTGGATCTCTTTGCTAGCCTTATTTATGTGGAATCTGAGAACAGATATTTCGGATCCCTTTGAAGACTATAGGGCCAAAGGAAATATCCTCCGTTAACAAAGAGAAACAAACTTTCTGAGAAACTTCTTTGTGTTCTGTGAAATCATCTCACAGAGTTACAGCTTTCCTCTCAAGAAGCCTTTCGCTAAGACAGTTCTGGTGGAATTGGCAATGTGATATTTGGAAGCCCATAGAGGGCTATGGTGAAAAAGGAAATATCCTCAGATGAAATCTGGAAAGAAGCTTTCTGAGAAACTGCTTAGTGTTCTGTTAATTCATCTCACAGAGTTACATCTGTATTTCGTGGATCTCTTTGCTAGCCTTATTTCTGTGGAATCTGAGAACAGATATTTCTGATCCCTTTGAATACTACAGGGCCAAAGGAAATATCCTCCGATAACAAAGAGAAAGAAGCTTTCTGAGAAACTTCTTTGTGTTCTGTGAAATCATCTCACAGAGTTACAGCTTTCCCCTCAAGAAACCTTTCGCTAAGACAGTTCTTGTGGAATTGGCAAAGTGATATTTGGAAGCCCATACACGGCTACGGTACAAAAGGAAATATCCTCAGATGAAATCTGGAAAGAAGCTTTCTGAGAAACTGCTTAGTGTTCTGTTAATTCATCTCACAGAGTTACATCTGTATTTCGTGGATCTCTTTGCTAGCCTTATTTCTGTGGAATCTGAGAACAGATATTTCGGAACCGTTTGAAGGCTATAGGGCCAAAGGAAATATCCTCCGATAACAAAGAGAAAGAAGCTTTCTGATAAACTTCTTTGTGTTCTGTGAAATCATCTCAAAGAGTTACAGCTTTCCGCTCAAGAAGCGTTTCGCTAAGACAGTTCTTGTGGAATTGGCAAAGTGATTTTTGGTAGCCCATAGAGGGCTAGAGTGAAAAAGGAAATATCCTCAGATTAAATCTGGAAAGAAGGTTTCTGAGAAACTGCTCTGTGATGTGTGACTTCTACTCACAGAGTTATATCTGTATTTCGTGGATCTCTTTGCTAGCCTTATTTCTATGGAATCTGAGAACGGATATTTCGGATCCCTTTGAAGACTATAGGGCCAAAGGAAATATCCTCCGATAACAAAGAGAAAGAAGCTTTCTGAGAAACTTCTTTGTGTTCTGAGAAATCATCTCACAGAGTTACAGCTTTCCCCTCAAGAAGCCTTTCGACAAGACAGTTCTTGTGGAATTGGCAAAGTGATATTTGGAAGCCCATAGAGGGCTAGGGTGAAAAAGGAAATATCCTCAGATGAAATCTGGAAAGAAGGTTTCTGAGAAACTGCTCTGTGATGTGTGACTTCTACTCACAGAGTTATATCTGTATTTCGTGGATCTCTTTGCTAGCCTTATTTCTGTAGAATCTGAGAACGGATATTTCGGATCCCTTTGAAGACTATAGGGCCAAAGGAAATATCCTCCGATAACAAACAGAAAGAAGCTTTCTGAGAAACTTCTTTGTGTTCTGTGAAATCATCTCACAGAGTTACAGCTTTCCCCTCAACAAGCCTTTCGTCAAGACAGTTCTTGTGGAATTGGCAAAGTGATATTTGAAAACCCATAGAGGGCTATGGTGAAAAAGGAAATATCCTCAGATAAAATCTGGAAAGAAGCTTTCTGAGAAACTGCTTAGTGATCTGTTAATTCATCTCAAAGAGTTACATGTGTATTTCTTGGATCTCTTTGCTAGCCTTATTTCTGTGGAATCTGAGAACAGATATTTCGGATCCCTTTGAAGACTATAGGGCCAAAGGAAATATCCTCCGTTAACAAAGAGAAACAAACTTTCTGAGAAACTTCTTTGTGTTCTGTGAAATCATCTCACAGAGTTACATCCTTCCTCTCAAGAAGCCTTTCGCTAAGACAGTTCTGGTGGAATTGGCAAAGTGATATTTTTGAAGCCCATACACGGCTACGGTACAAAAGGAAATATCCTCAGATGAAATCTGGAAAGAAGCTTTCTGATAAACTGCTTAGTGTTCTGTTAATTCATCTCACAGAGTTACATCTGTATTTCGTGGATCTCTTTGCTAGCCTTATTTCTGTGGAATCTGAGAACAGATATTTCGGATCCCTTTGAAGGCTATAGGGCCAAAGGAAATATCCTCCGATAACAAAGAGAAAGAAGCTTTCTGAGAAACTTCTTTGTGTTCTGTGAAATCATCTCACAGAGTTACTGCTTTACCCTGAAGAAGCGTTTCGCTAAGACAGTTCTTGTGGTATTGTCAAAGTGATATTTGGAAGCCCATAGAGTGCTATGGTGAAAAAGGAAATATCCTCAGATGAAATCTGGAAAGAAGATTTCTGAGAAACTGCTTAGTGTTCTGTTAATTCATCTCACAGAATTACATCTGTATTTCGTGTATCTCTTTGCTAGCCTTATTTCTGTGGAATCTGAGAACAGATATTTCGGATTCCTTTGAAGACTACAGGGCCAAAGGGAATATCCTCCGATAACAAAGAGAAAGAAGCTTTCTGAGAAACTTCTTTGTGTTCTGTGAAATCATCTCACAGAGTTACAGCATTCCCCTCAAGAAACCTTTCGCTAAGACAGTTCTTGTGGTATTGGCAAAGTGATATTTGGAAGCCCATAGCCGGCTATGGTACAAAAGGAAATATCCTCAGATGAAATCTGGAAAGAAGCTTTCTGAGAAACTACTTAGTGTTCTGTTAATTCATCTCACCGAGTTACATCTGTATTTCGTGGATCTCTTTGCTAGCCTTATTTCTGTGGAATCTGAGAACAGATATTTCGGATCATTTTGAAGGCTATAGGGCCAAAGGAAATATCCTCCGATAACAAAGAGAAAGAAGCTTTCTGATAAACTTCTTTGTGTTCTGTGAAATCATCTCAAAGAGTTACAGCTTTCCGTTCAAGAAGCGTTTCGCTAAGGCAGTTCTTGTGGAATTGGCAAAGTGATATTTGGAAGCCCATAGAGGGCTAGAGTGAAAAAGGAAATATCCTCAGATGAAATCTGGAAAGAAGATTTCTGAGAAACTGCTCTGTGACGTGTGACTTCTACTCACAGAGTTATATCTGTATTTCGTGGATCTCTTTGCTAGCCTTATTTCTGTGGAATCTGAGAACAGATATTTCGTATCCCTTTGAAGGCTATAGGGCCAAAGGAAATATCCTCCGATAACAAAGAGAAAGAAGCTTTCTGAGAAACTTCTTGGTGTTCTGTGAAATCATCTCACAGAGTTACTGCTTTACCCGGAAGAAGCGTTTCGCTAAGACAGTTCTTGTGGAATTGGCGAAGTGATATTTGGAAGCCCATAGAGGGCTATGGTGAAAAAGGAAATATCCTCAGATGAAATCTGGAAAGAAGCTTTCTGATAAACTGCTTAGTGTTCTGTTAATTCATCTCACAGAGTTACATCTGTATTTCGTGGATCTCTTTGCTAGCCTTATTTCTGTGGAATCTGAGAACAGATATTTCGGATCCCTTTGAAGAATACAGGGCCAAAGGAAATATCCTCCGATAACAAAGAGAAAGAAGCTTTCTGAGAAACTTCTTTGTGTTCTGAGAAATCATCTGACAGAGTTACAGCTTTCCCCTCAAGAAGCCTTTCGCCAAGACAGTTCTTGTGGAATTGGCAAAGTGATATTTGTAAGCCCATAGAGGGCTATGGTGAAAAAGGAAATTACCTCAGAGGAAACCTGGAAAGAAGCTTTCTGAGAAACTGCTTAGTGTTCTCTTAATTCATCTCACAGAGTTACATCTGTATTTCGTGGATCTCTTTGCTAGCCTTATTTCTGTGGAATCTGAGAACAGATATTTCGGATCCCTTTTAAGGCTATAGGGCCAAAGGAAATATCCTCCGATAACAAAGAGAAAGAAGCTTTCTGAGAAACTTCTTTGTGTTCTGTGAAATCATCTCACAGAGTTACAGCTTTCCCCTCAAGAAGCGTTTCGCTAAGACAGTTCTTGTGGAATTCGCAAAGTGATATTTGGAAGCCCATAGAGGGCTAGGGTGAAAAAGGAAATATCCTCAGATGAAATCTGGAAAGAAGCTTTCTGAGAAACTGCTTAGTGTTCTGTGAATTCATCTCACAGAGTTACATCTGTATTTCGTGGATCTCTTTGCCAGCCTTATTTCTGTAGAATCTGAGAACGGATATTTCGGATCCCTTTGAAGACTATAGGGCCAAAGGAAATATCCTCCGATAACAAAGAGAAAGAAGCTTTCTGAGAAACTTCTTTGTGTTCTGTGAAATCATCTCACAGAGATACAGCATTCCCCTCAAGAAAACTTTCGCTAAGACAGTTCTTGTGGAATTGGCAAAGTGATATTTGGAATCCCATAGACGGCTACGGTACAAAAGGAAATATCCTCAGATGAAATCTGGAAAGAAGCTATCTGAGAAACTCCTTAGTGTTCTGTTAATTCATCTCACAGAGTTACATCTGTATTTCGTGGATCTCTTTGCTAGCCTTATTTCTGTGGAATCTGAGAACAGATATTTCGGATCCCTTTGAAGGCTATAGGGCCAAAGGAAATATCCTCCGGTAACAAAGAGTAAGAAGCTTTCTGAGAAACTTCTTTGTGTTCTGAGAAATCATCTCACAGAGTTACAGCTTTCCCCTCAACAAGCCTTTCACCAAGACAGTTCTTGTGGAAGTGGCAAAGTGATATTTAGAGGCCCATAGATGGCTATGGTGAAAAAGGAAATATCCTCAGATGAAATCTGGAAAGAAGCTTTCTGAGAAACTGCTTAGTGATCTGTTAATTCATCTCACACAGTTACACCTGTATTTCTTGGATCTCTTTGCTGGCCTTATTTCTATGGAATCTGAGAACAGATATTTCGGATCCCTTTGAAGACTATAGGGCCAAAGGAAATACCCTCCGTTAACAAAGAGAAACAAACTTTCTGAGAAACTTCTTTGTGTTCTGTGAAATCATCTCACAGAGTTACAGCTTTCCTCTCAAGAAGCCTTTCGCTAAGACAGTTCTGGTGGAATTGGCAAAGTGATATTTGGAAGCCCATAGAGGGCTATGGTGAAAAAGGAAATATCCTCAGATGAAATCTGGAAAGAAGCTTTCTGAGAAACTGCTTGGTGTTCTGTTAATTCATCTCACAGAGTTACATCTGTATTTCGTGGATCTCTTTGCTAGCCTTATTTCTGTGGAATCTGAGAACAGATATTTCGGATCCCTTTGAAGACTACAGGGCCAAAAGAAATATCCTCCGATAACAAAGAGAAAGAAGCTTTCTGAGAAACTTCTTTGTGTTCTGTGGAATCATCTCACAGAGTTACAGCATTCCCCTCAAGAAACCTTTCGCTAAGACAGTGCTTGTGGAATTGGCAAAGTGATATTTGGAAGCCCATAGACGGCTACGGTACAAAAGGAAATATCCTCAGATGAAATCTGGAAAGAAGCTTTCTGAGAAACTGCTTAGTGTTCTGTTAACTCATCTCACAGAGTTACATCTGTATTTCGTGGATCTCTTTGCTAGCGTTATTTCTGTGGAATCTGAGAACAGATATTTCGGATCCCTTTGAAGGCTATAGGGCCAAAGGAAATATCCTCCGATAACAAAGAGAAAGAAGCTTTCTGAGAAACTTCTTTGTGTTCTGTGAAATCATCTCAAGAGTTACAGCTTTCCCCTCAAGAAGCGTTTCGCTAAGACAGTTCTTGTGGAATTCGCAAAGTGATATTTGGAAGCCCATAGAGGGCTAGGGTGAAAAAGGAAATATCCTCAGATGAAATCTGGAAAGAAGGTTTCTGAGAAACTGCTCTGTGATGTGTGACTTCTACTCACAGAGTTATATCTGTATTTCGTGGATCTCTTTGCTAGCCTTATTTCTGTGGAATCTGAGAACAGATATTTCGGATCCCTTTGAAGGCTATAGGGCCAAAGGAAATATCCTCCGATAACAAAGAGAAAGAAGCTTTCTGAGAAACTTCTTTGTGTTCTGTGAAATCATCTCACAGAGTTACTGCTTTACCCTGAAGAAGCGTTTCGCTAAGACAGTTCTTGTGGAATTGGCAAAGTGATATTTGGAAGCCCATAGAGGGCTATGTTGAAAAAGGAAATATCCTCAGATGAAATCTGGAAAGAAGCTTTCTGAGAAACTGCTTAGTGTTCTGTTAATTCATCTCACAGAGTTACATCTGTATTTCGTTTATCTCTTTGCTTGCCTTATTTCTGTGGAATCTGAGAACAGATATTTCGGATCCCTTTGAAGACTACAGGGCCAAAGGAAATATCCTCCGATAATAAAGAGAAAGAAGCTTTCTGAGAAACTTCTTTGTGTTGTGTGAAATCATCTCACAGAGTTACAGCATTCCCCTCAAGAAACCTTTCGCTAAGACAGTCCTTGTGGAATTGGGAAAGTGATATTTGGAAGCCCATACACGGTTACGGTACAAAAGGAAATATCCTCAGATGAAATCTGGAAAGAAGCTTACGGAGAAACTGCTTAGTGTTCTGTTAATTCATCTCACAGAGTTACATCTGTATTTCGTGGATATCTTTGCTAGCCTTATTTCTGTGGAATCTGAGAACAGATATTTCGGATCCCTTTGAAGGGTATAGGGCCAAAGGAAATATCCTCCGATAACAAAGAGAAAGAAGATTTCTGAGAAACTTCTTTGTGTTCTGTGAAATCATCTCACAGAGTTACTTCTTTCCCTCAAGAAGCGTTTCGCTAAGACAGTTCTTGTGGAATTGGCAAAGTGATTTTTGGAAGCCCATAGAGGGCTAGGGTGAAAAAGGAAATATCCTCAGATGAAATCTGGAAAGAAGCTTTCTGAGAAACTGCTTAGTGTTCTGTTAATTCATCTCACAGAGTTACATCTGTATTTCGTGGATCTCTTTGCTAGCCTTATTTCTGTGGAATCTGAGAACAGATATTTCGGATCCCTTTGAAGGCTATAGGGCCAAAGGAAATATCCTCCGATAACAAAGAGAAAGAAGCTTTCTGAGAAACTTCTTTGTGTTCTGTGAAATCATCTCACAGAGTTACTGCTTTACCCTGAAGTAGCATTTCGCTAAGACAGTTCTTGTGGAATTGGCAAAGTGATATTTGGAAGCCCATAGAGGGCTATGGTGAAAAAGGAAATATCCTCAGATGAAATCTGGAAAGAAGATTTCTGAGAAACTGCTTAGTGTTCTGTTAATTCATCTCACAGAGTTACATATGTATTTCCTGGATTTCTTTGCTAGCCTTATTTCTGTGGAATCTGAGAACAGATATTTCGGATCCCTTTGAAGACTACAGGGCCAAAGGAAATATCCTCCGATAACAAAGAGAAAGAAGCTTTCTGAGAAACTTCTTTGTGTTCTGTGAAATCATCTCACAGAGTTACAGCATTCCCCTCAAGAAACCTTTCGCTAAGACAGTTCTTGTGGGATTGGCAAAGTGATATTTGGAAGCCCATAGACGGCTATGGTACAAAAGGAAATATCCTCAGATGAAATCTGGAAAGAAGATTTCTGAGAAATTGTGAGATGAATTAACAGATCACTAAGCAGTTTCTCAGAAAGCTTCTTTCCAGATTTCATCTGAGCATATTTCCTTTTTCACCATAGCCCTCTATGGGTTTCCAAATATCATTTGCCAATTCCACAAGAACTGTCTTGGCGAAAGGCTTGTTGAGGGGAAAGCTGTAACTCTGTGAGATGATTTCACAGAACACAAAGAAGTTTCTCAGAAAGCTTCTTTCTCTTTGTTATCGGAGGATATTTCCTTTGGCCCTGTAGTCTTCAAAGGGATCCGAAATATCTGTTCTCAGATTCCACAGAAATAAGGCTAGCAAAGAGATCCACGAAATACAGATATAACTCTGTGAGTAGAAGTCACACATCACAGAGCAGTTTCTCAGAAACCTTCTTTCCAGATTTCATCTGAGGATAATTCCTTTTTCACTCTAGCCCTCTATGGGCTTCCAAATACCACTTTGCCAATTCCACAAGAACTGTCTTAGCGAAACGCTTCTTGAGGGGAAAGCTGTAACTCTGTGAGATGATTTCACAGAACACAAAGAAGTTTCTCAGAAAGCTTCTTTCTCTTTGTTATCGGAGAATATTTCCTTTGGCCCTATAGCCTTCAAAGGGATTCGAAATATCTGTTCTCACATTCCACAGAAATAAGGCTAGCAAAGAGATCCACGAAATACAGATGTAACTCTGTGAGATGAATTAACAGAACACTAAGCAGTTTCTCAGAAAGCTTCTTTGCAGATTTCATCTGAGGATATTTCCTTTTTCACCATAGCCCTCTATGGGCTTCCAAATATCACTTTGCCAATTCCACAAGAACTGTCTTGGCGAAAGGCTTCTTGAGGGGAAAGCTGTAACTCTGTGAGATGATTTCTCAGAACACAAAGAAGTTTCTCAGAAAGCTTCTTTCTCTTTGTTATCGGAGGATATTTCCTTTGGCCCTATAGTCTTCAAAGGGATCCGAAATATCCGTTCTCAGATTCCACAGAAATAAGGCTAGCAAAGAGATCCACGAAATACAGATGTAACTCTGTGAGTAGAAGTCACACATCACAGAGCAGTTTCTCAAAAAGCTTCTTTTCAGATTTAATCTGAGGATATTTCCTTTTTCACCCTAGCCCTCTATGGGCTTCCAAAAATCACTTTTCAAATTCCACAAGAACTGTCTTAGCGAAACGCTTCTTGAGGGGAATGCTGTAACTCTTAGAGATGATTTCACAGAACACAAAGAACTTTATCAGAAAGCTTCTTTCTCTTTGTTATCGGAGGATATTTCCTTTGGCCCTATAGCCTTCAAAGGGATCTGAAATATCTGTTCTCAGATTCCACAGAAATACGGCTAGCAAAGAGATCCAAGAAATACAGATGTAACTCTGTGAGATGAATTAACAGAACACTAAGCAGTTTCTCAGAAAGCTTCTTTCCAGATTTCATCTGAGGATATTTCCTTTTGTACCATAGCCGTCTATGGGCTTCCAAATATCACTATGCCAATTCCACAAGAACTGTCTTAGCGAAAGGTTTCTGGAGGGGAATGCTGTAACTCTGTGAGATGATTTCACAGAACACAAAGAAGTTTCTCAGAAAGCTTCTTTCTCTTTGTTATCGGAGGATATTTCCTTTGTCCCTGTAGTCTTCAAAGGGATCCGAAATATCTGTTTTCAGATTCCACAGAAATAAGGCTAGCAAAGAGATCCACGAAATACAGATGTAACTCAGTGAGATGAATTAACAGAACACTAAGCAGTTTCTCAGAAAGCTTCTTTCCAGATTTCAACTGAGGATATTTCCTTTTTCACCATAGCCCTCTATCGGCTTCCAAATATCACTTTGCCAATTCCACAAGAACTGTCTTAGCGAAACGCTTCTTCAGGGTAAAGCAGTAACTCTGTGAGATGATTTCACAGAACACAAAGAAGTTTCTCAGAAAGCTTCCTTCTCTTTGTTATCGGAGGATATTTCCTTTGGCCCTGTAGTCTTCAAAGGGATCCGAAATATCTGTTCTCAGATTCCACAGAAATAAGGCTAGCAAAGAGATCCACGAAATACAGATGTAACACTGTGAGATGAATTAACAGAACACTAAGCAGTTTCTCAGAAAGCTTCTTTCCAGATTTCATCTGAGGATATTTCCTTTTTCACCATAGCCCTCTATGGGCTTCCAAATATCACTTTGCCAATTCCACAAGAACTGTCTTAGCGAAAGGCTTCCTGAGGAGAAAGCTGTAACTCTGTGAGATGATTTCACAGAACACAAAGAAGTTTCTCAGAAAGTTTGTTACTCTTTGTTAACGGAGGGTATTTCCTTTGGCCCTATAGTCTTCAAAGGAAGCCGAAATATCTGTTCTCAGATTCCACAGAAATAAGGCTAGCAAAGAGATCCAAGAAATACAGATGTAACTCTGTGAGATGAATTTACAGATCACTAAGCAGTTTCTCAGAAAGCTTCTTTCCAGATTTCATCTGAGGAGATTTCCTTTTTCACCATAGCCCTCTATGGGCTTCCAAATATCACTTTGCGAATTCCACAAGAACTGTCTTGGCGAAAGGCTTCTTGAGGGGAAAGCTGTAACTCTGTGAGATGATTTCACAGATCATAAAGAAGTTTCTCAGAAAGCTTCCTTCTCTTTGTTATCGGAGGATATTTCCTTTGGCCCTATAGTCTTCAAAGGGATCCGAAATATCCGTTCTCAGATTCCACAGAAATAAGGCTAGCAAAGAGATCCACGAAATACAGATATAACTCTGTGAGTAGAAGTCACACATCACAGAGCAGTTTCTCAAAAAGCTTCTTTTCAGATTTAATCTGAGGATATTTCCTTTTTCACCCTAGCCCTCTATGGGCTTCCAAAAATCACTTTTCAAATTCCACAAGAACTGTCTTAGCGAAACGCTTCTTGAGGGGAATGCTGTAACTCTTAGAGATGATTTCACAGAACACAAAGAACTTTATCAGAAAGCTTCTTTCTCTTTGTTATCGGAGGATATTTCCTTTGGCCCTATAGCCTTCAAAGGGATCTGAAATATCTGTTCTCAGATTCCACAGAAATACGGCTAGCAAAGAGATCCAAGAAATACAGATGTAACTCTGTGAGATGAATTAACAGAACACTAAGCAGTTTCTCAGAAAGCTTCTTTCCAGATTTCATCTGAGGATATTTCCTTTTGTACCATAGCCGTCTATGGGCTTCCAAATATCACTATGCAAATTCCACAATAACTGTCTTAGCGAAAGGTTTCTGGAGGGGAATGCTGTAACTCTGTGAGATGATTTCACAGAACACAAAGAAGTTTCTCAGAAAGCTTCTTTCTCTTTGTTATCGGAGGATATTTCCTTTGTCCCTGTAGTCTTCAAAGGGATCCGAAATATCTGTTTTCAGATTCCACAGAAATAAGGCTAGCAAAGAGATCCACGAAATACAGATGTAACTCAGTGAGATGAATTAACAGAACACTAAGCAGTTTCTCAGAAAGCTTCTTTCCAGATTTCAACTGAGGATATTTCCTTTTTCACCATAGCCCTCTATCGGCTTCCAAATATCACTTTGCCAATTCCACAAGAACTGTCTTAGCGAAACGCTTCTTCAGGGTAAAGCAGTAACTCTGTGAGATGATTTCACAGAACACAAAGAAGTTTCTCAGAAAGCTTCCTTCTCTTTGTTATCGGAGGATATTTCCTTTGGCCCTGTAGTCTTCAAAGGGATCCGAAATATCTGTTCTCAGATTCCACAGAAATAAGGCTAGCAAAGAGATCCACGAAATACAGATGTAACACTGTGAGATGAATTAACAGAACACTAAGCAGTTTCTCAGAAAGCTTCTTTCCAGATTTCATCTGAGGATATTTCCTTTTTCACCATAGCCCTCTATGGGCTTCCAAATATCACTTTGCCAATTCCACAAGAACTGTCTTAGCGAAAGGCTTCCTGAGGAGAAAGCTGTAACTCTGTGAGATGATTTCACAGAACACAAAGAAGTTTCTCAGAAAGTTTGTTACTCTTTGTTAACGGAGGGTATTTCCTTTGGCCCTATAGTCTTCAAAGGAAGCCGAAATATCTGTTCTCAGATTCCACAGAAATAAGGCTAGCAAAGAGATCCAAGAAATACAGATGTAACTCTGTGAGATGAATTTACAGATCACTAAGCAGTTTCTCAGAAAGCTTCTTTCCAGATTTCATCTGAGGAGATTTCCTTTTTCACCATAGCCCTCTAGGGGCTTCCAAATATCACTTTGCCAATTCCACAAGAACTGTCTTGGCGAAAGGCTTCTTGAGGGGAAAGCTGTAACTCTGTGAGATGATTTCACAGATCATAAAGAAGTTTCTCAGAAAGCTTCCTTCTCTTTGTTATCGGAGGATATTTCCTTTGGCCCTATAGTCTTCAACGGGATCCGAAATATCCGTTCTCAGATTCCACAGAAATAAGGCTAGCAAAGAGATCCACGAAATACAGATATAACTCTGTGAGTAGAAGTCACACATCACAGAGCAGTTTCTCAGAAACCTTCTTTGCAGATTTCATCTGAGGATATTTCCTTTTTCACCCTAACCCTCTATGGGCTTCCAAATATCACTTTGCCAATTCCACAAGAACTGTCTTAGCGAAACGCTTCTTGAAGGGAAAGCTGTAACTCTGTGAGATGATTTCACAGAACACAAAGAAGTTTCTCAGAAAGCTTCTTTCTCTTTGTTATCGGAGGATATTTCCTTTGGCCCTATAGCCTTCAAGGGCATCCGAAATATCTGTTCTCAGATTCCACAGAAATAAGGCTAGCAAAGAGATCCACGAAAAACAGATGTAACTCTGTGAGATGAATTAACAGAACACTAAGCAGTTTCTCAGAAAGCTTCTTTCCAGATTTCATCTGAGGATATTTCCTTTTGTACCATAGCCGTCTATGGGCTTCCAAATATCACTTTGCCAATTCCACAAGAACTGTCTTGGCGAAAGGCTTCTTGAGGGGAAAGCTGTAACTCTGTGAGATGATTTCTCAGAACACAAAGAAGTTTCTCAGAAAGCTTCTTTCTCTTTGTTATCGGAGGATATTTCCTTTGGCCCTATAGTCTTCAAAGGGATCCGAAATATCCGTTCTCAGATTCCACAGAAATAAGGCTAGCAAAGAGATCCACCAAATACCGATTTAACTCTGTGAGTAAAAGTCACACATCACAGAGCAGTTTCTCAGAAAACTTCTTTCCAGATTTAATCTGAGGATATTTCCTTTTTCACCCGACCCCTCTATGGGCTTCCAAAAATCACTTTGCCAATTCCACAAGAACTGTCTTAGCGAAACGCTTCTTGAGGGGAAAGCTGTAACTCTTTGAGATGATTTCCCAGAACACAAAGAAGTTTATCAGAAAGCTTCTTTCTCTTTGTTATCGGAGGATATTTCCTTTGGCCCTATAGTCTTCAAAGGGATCCGAAATATCCGTTCTCAGATTCCACAGAAATAAGGCTAGCAAAGAGATCCACGAAATACAGATGTAACTCTGTGAGATGAATTCACAGAACACTAAGCAGTTTCTCAGAAAGCTTCTTTCCAGATTTCATCTGAGGATATTTCCTTTTTCACCTTAGCCCTCTATGGGCTTCCAAATATCTCTTAGCCAATTCCACAAGAACTGTCTTAGCGAAAGATTTCTTGAGGGGAAAGTTGTAACTCTGTGAGATGATTTCACAGAACACAAAGAAGTTTCTCAGAAAGCTTCTTTCTCTTTGTTATCGGAGGATATTTCCTTTTCCCTATAGTCTTCAAAGGGATCCGAAATATCTGTTCTCAGATTCCACAGAAATAAGGCTAGCAAAGAGATCCACGAAATACAGATGTAACTCTGTGAGATGAATTCACAGAACACTAAGCAGTTTCTCAGAAAGCTTCTTTCCAGATTTCATCTGAGGATATTTCCTTTTTCACCATAGCCCTCTATGGGCTTCCAAATATCACTTTGCCAATTCCACAAGAACTGTCTTAGCGAAAGACTTCTTCAGTGGAAAGCTGTAACTCTGTGAGATGATTTCACAGAACACATAAAGTTTCTCAGAAAGCTTCTTTCTCTTTGTTATCGCAGGATATTTCCTTTGGCCCAATAGTCTTCAAAGGGATCCGAAATATCTGTTCTCCGATTACACAGAAATAAGGCTAGCAAAGAGATCCACGAAATACAGATGTAACTCTGTGAGATGAATTAACAGAACACTAAGCAGTTTCTCAGAAAGCTTCTTTCCAGATATCATCTGAGGATATGTCCTTTTTCACCATAGCCCTCTATGGGCTTACAAATATCACTTTGCCAATTCCACAAGAACTGTCTTAGCAAAAGGCTTCTTGAGGGGAAAGCTGTAACTCTGTGAGATGATTTCAGAGAACAGAAAGAAGTTTCTCAGAAAGCTTCTTTCTCTTTGTTATCGGAGGATATTTCCTTTGGCCCTATAGTCTTCAAAGGGATCCGAAATATCTGTTTTCAGATTCCACAGAAATAAGGCTAGCAAAGAGATCCACGAAATACAGATGTAACTCTGTGAGATGAATTCACAGAATACAAAGCAGTTTATCAGAAAGCTTCTTTCCAGATTTCATCTGAGGATATTTCCTTTCTCATCATAGCCCTCTATGGGCTTCCAAATATCACTTTGCCAATTCCACAAGAACTGTCTTAGCGAGAGGCTTCTTGAGGGGAAAGCTGTAACTCTGTGAGATGATTTCACAGAACACAAAGAAGTTTCTCAGAAAGCTTCTTTCTCTTTGTTATCGGAGGATATTTCCTTTGGCCCTATAGTCTTCATAGGGATCCGAAATATCTTTTCTCAGATTCCACAGAAATAAGGCTAGCACAGAGATCCACATAAATACATATGTAACTCTGTGAGATGAATTCACAGAACACTAAGCAGTTTCTCAGAAAGCTTCTTTCCAGATTTCATCTGAGGATATTTCCTTTTTCACCATAGCCCTCTATGGGCTTCCAAATATCTCTTTGCCAATTTCACAAGAACTGTCTTAGTTAAAGGCTTCTTGAGGGGAAAGCTGTAACTCTGTGAGATGATTTCACAGAACACAAAGAAGTTTCTCAGAAAGCTTCTTTCTCTTTGTTATCGGAGGATATTTCCTTTGGACCTATAGTCTTCATAGGGATCCGAAATATCTTTTCTCAGATTCCACAGAAATAAGGCTAGCAAAGAGATCCACGAAATACACATGTAACTCTGTGAGATGAATTCACAGAACACTAAGCAGTTTCTCAGAAAGCTTCTTTCCAGATTCCATCTGAGGATATTTCCTTTTTCACCATAGCCCTCTATGGGCTTCCAAATATCTCTTTGCCAATTGCACAAGAACAGGCTTAGCGAGCGGCTTCTTGAGGGGAAAGCTGTAACTCTGTGAGATGATTTCACAGAACACAAAGAAGTTTCTCAGAAAGCTTGTTTCTCTTTGTTATCGGAGGATATTTCCTTTGGCCCTATAGTCTTCAAAGGGATCCGAAATCTCTGTTCTCAGATTCCACAGAAAAAAGGCTAGCAAAGACATTCACGAAATACAGATGTAACTCTGTGAGATGAATTCACAGAACACTAAGCAGTTTCTCAGAAAGCTTCTTTCCAGATTTCATCTGAGGATATTTCCTTTTTCACCATAGCCCTCTATGGGCTTCCAAATATCACTTTGCCAATTGCACAAAAACTGTCTTAGCGAAAGGCTTCTTGAGAGGAAAGCTGTAACTCTGTGAGATGATTTCACAGAACAGAAAGAAGTTTCTCAGAAAGCTTCTTTCTCTTTGTTATCGCAGGATATTTCCTTTGGCCCTATAGTCTTCAAAGGGATCCGAAATATCTGTTCGTACATTCCACAAAAATAAGGCTAGCAAAGAGATCCACGAAATACAGATGTAACTCTGTGAGATGAATTCACAGAACACTAAGCAGTTTCTCAGAAAGCTTCTTTCCAGATTTCATCTGAGGATATTTCCTTTGTCACCATAGCCCTCTATGGGCTTCCAAATATCTCTTTGCCAATTACACAAGAACTGTCCTAGCGAAAGGCTTCTTGAGGGGAAAGCTGTAACTCCGTGAGATGATTTCACAGAACACAAAGAAGTTTCTCAGAAAGCTTCTTTCTCTTTGTTATCGGAGGATATTTCCTTTGGCCCTATAGTCTTCAAAGGGATCCGAAATATCTGTTCTCAGATTCCACAGAAATAAGGCTAGCAAAGAGATCCACGAAATACAGATGTAACTCTGTGAGATGAATTCACAGAACACTAAGCAGTTTCTCAGAAAGCTTCTTTCCATATTTCATCTGAGGATATTTCCTTTTTCACCATAGCCCTCTATGGGCTTCCAAATATCACTTTGCCAATTCCACAAGAACTGTCTTAGCGAAAGGCTTCTTGAGGGGAAAGCTGTGACTCTGTGAGATGATTTCACAGAACACAAAGAAGTTTCTCAGAAAGCTTCTTTCTCTTTGTTATCGGAGTATATTTCCTTTGGCCCTATAGTCTTCATAGGGATCCGAAATATCTTTTCTCAGATTCCACAGAAATAAGGCTAGCAAAGAGATCCACGAAATACAGATGTAACTCTGTGAGATGAATTCACAGAACACTAAGCAGTTTCTCAGAAAGCTTCTTTCCAGATTTCATCTGAGGATATTTCCTTTTTCACCATAGCCCTCTATGGGCTTCCAAATATCTCTTTGCCAATTACACAAGAACTGTCTCAGTTAAAGGGTTCTTGAGGGGAAGGTATAACTCTGTGAGATGATTTCACAGAACACAAAGAAGTTTCTCAGAAAGCTTCTTTCTCTTTGTTATCGGAGGATATTTCCTTTGGACCTATAGTCTTCAAAGGGATCCGATTTATCTGTTCTCAGATTCCACAGAAATAAGGCTAGCAAAGATATCCACGAAATACAGATGTAACTCTGTGAGATGAATTCACAGAACACTAAGCAGTTTCTCAGAAAGCTTCTTTCCAGATTTCATCTGAGCATATTTCCTTTTTCACCATAGCCCTCTATGGGCTTCCAAATATCACTTTGCCAATTCCACAAGAACTGTCTTAGCGAAAGGCTTCTTGAGGGGAAAGCTGTAACTCTGTGAGATGATTTCACAGAACACAAAGAAGTTTCTCAGAAAGCTTCTTTCTCTTTTTTATCGCAGGATATTTCCTTCGGCCCTATAGTCTTCAAAGGGATCCGAAATATCTGTTCTCAGATTCCACAGAATTAAGGCTACCAAAGAGATCCACGAAATACAGATGTAACTCTGTGAGATGAATTCACAGAACACTAAGCAGTTTCTCAGAAAGCTTCTTTCCAGATTTCATCTGAGGATATTTCCTTTTTCACCATAGCCCTCTATGGGCTTCCAAATATCACTTTGCCAATTCCACAAGAACTGTCTTAGCGAAAGGCTTCTTGAGGGGAAAGCTGTAACTCTGTGAGATGATTTCACAGAACACAAAGAAGTTTCTCAGAAAGCTTCTTTCTCTTTGTTATCGGAGGATATTTCCTTTGGCCCTATAGTCTTCATAGGGATCCGAAATATCTTTTCTCAGATTCCACAGAAATAAGGCTAGCAAAGAGATCCACGAAATACATAGGGAACCCTGTGAGATGAATTCACAGAACACTAAGCAGTTTCTCAGAAAGCTTCTTTCCAGATTTCATCTGAGGATATTTCCTTTTTCACCATAGCCCTCTATGGGCTTCCAAATATCACTTTGCCATTTCCACAAGAACTGTCTTAGCGAAAGGCTTCTTGAGGGGAAAGCTGTAACTCTGTGAGATGATTTCACAGAACAGAAAGAAGTTTCTCAGAAAGCTTCTTTCTCTTTGTTATCGCAGGATATTTCCTTTGGCCCTATAGTCTTCATAGGGATCCGAAATATCTTTTCTCAGATTCCACAGAAATAAGGCTAGCACAGAGATCCACATAAATACATATGTAACTCTGTGAGATGAATTCACAGAACACTAAGCAGTTTCTCAGAAAGCTTCTTTCCAGATTTCATCTGAGGATATTTCCTTTTTCACCATAGCCCTCTATGGGCTTCCAAATATCTCTTTGCAATATCACAAGAACTGTCTTAGTTAAAGGCTTCTTGAGGGGAAAGCTGTAACTCTGTGAGATGATTTCACAGAACACAAAGAAGTTTCTCAGAAAGCTTCTTTCTCTTTATTATCGGAGGATATTTCCTTTGGCCCTATAGTCTTCATAGGGATCCGAAATATCTTTTCTCAGATTCCACAGAAATAAGGCTAGCAAAGAGATCCACGAAATACACATGTAACTCTGTGAGATGAATTCACAGAACACTAAGCAGTTTCTCAGAAAGCTTCTTTCCAGATTCCATCTGAGGATATTTCCTTTTTCACCATAGCCCTCTATGGGCTTCCAAATATCTCTTTGCCAATTCCACAAGAACTGTCTGAGCGAAAGGCTTCTTGAGGGGAATGCTGTAACTCTGTGAGATGATTTCACAGAACACAAAGAAGTTTCTCAGAAAGCTTCTTTCTCTTTGTTATCGGAGGATATTTCCTTTGGCCCTATAGTCTTCAAAGGGATCCGAAATCTCTGTTCTCAGATTCCACAGAAAAAAGGCTAGCAAAGACATTAACGAAATACAGATGTAACTCTGTGAGATGAATTCACAGAACACTAAGCAGTTTCTCAGAAAGCTTCTTTCCAGATTTCATCTGAGGATATTTCCTTTTTCACCATAGCCCTCTATGGGCTTCCAAATATCACTTTGCCAATTGCACAAAAACTGTCTTAGCGAAAGGCTTCTTGAGAGGAAAGCTGTAACTCTGTGAGATGATTTCACCTAACAGAAAGAAGTTTCTCCGAAAGCTTCTTTCTCTTTGTTATCGCAGGATATTTCCTTTGGCCCTATAGTCTTCAAAGGGATCCGAAATATCTGTTCTCACATTCCACAGAAATAAGGCTAGCAAAGAGATCCACGAAATACAGATGTAACTATGTGAGATGAATTCACAGAACTCTAAGCAGTTTCTCAGAAAGCTTCTTTCCAGATTTCATCTGAGGATATTTCCTTTTTCACCATAGCCCTCTATGGGCTTCCAAATATCACTTTGCCAATTCCACAAGAACTGTCTTAGCGAAAGGCTTCTTGAGGGGAAAGCTGTAATTCTGTGAGATGATTTCACAGAACACAAAGAAGTTTCTCAGAAAGCTTCTTTCTCTTTGTTATCGCAGGATATTTCCTTTGGCCCTATAGTCTTCAAAGGGATCCGAAATATCTGTTCTCAGATTCCACAGAAATAAGGCTAGCAAAGAGATCCACGAAATACAGATGTAACTCTGTGAGATGAATTCACAGAACACTAAGCAGTTTCTCAAAAAGCTTCTTTCAAGATTTCATCTGAGGATATTTCCTTTGTCACCATAGCCCACTATGGGCTTCGAAATATCTCTTTGCCAATTACACAAGAACTGTCCTAGCGAAAGGCTTCTTGAGGGGAAAGCTGTAACTCTGTGAGATGATTTCACAGAACACAAAGAAGTTTCTCAGAAAGCTTCTTTCTCTTTGTTATCGGAGGATATTTCCTTTGGCCCTATAGTCTTCAAAGGGATCCGAAATATCTGTTCTCAGATTCCACAGAAATAAGGCTAGCAAAGAGATCCACGAAATACAGATGTAACTCTGTGAGATGAATTCACAGAACACTAAGCAGTTTCTCAGAAAGCTTCTTTCCAGATTTCATCTGAGGATATTTCGTTTTTCACCATAGCCCTCTATGGGCTTCCAAATATCACTTTGCCAATTCCACAAGAACTGTCTTAGCGAAAGGCTTCTGGAGGGGAAAGCTGTAACTCTGTGAGATGATTTCACAGAACACAAAGAAGTTTCTCAGAAAGCTTCTTTCTCTTTGTTATCGCAGGATATTTCCTTTGGCCCTATAGTCTTCAAAGGGATCCGAAATATCTGTTCTCAGATTCCACAGAAATAAGGCTAGCAAAGATATCCACGAAATACACATGTAACTCTGTGAGATGAATTCACAGAACACTAAGCAGTTTCTCAGAAAGCTTCTTTCCAGATTTCATCTGAGGATATTTCCTTTTTCACCATAGCCCTCTATGGGCTTCCAAATATCACTTTGCCAATTCCACAAGAACTGTCTTAGAGAAAGGCTTCTTGAGGGGAAAGCTGTAACTCTGTGAGATGATTTCACAGAACACAAAGAAGTTTCTCAGAAAGCTTCTTTCTCTTTGTTATCGCAGGATATTTCCTTTGGCCCTATATTCTTCAAAGGGATCCGAAATATCTGTTCTCAGATTCCACAGAAATAAGGCTAGCAAAGAGATCCACGAAATACAGATGTAACTCTGTGAGATGAATTCACAGAACACTAAGCAGTTTCTCAGAAAGATTCTTTCCAGATTTCATCTGAGGATATTTCCTTTTTCACCATAGCCCTCTATGGGCTTCCAAATATCACTTTGCCAATTGCACAAAAACTGTCTTAGCGAAAGGCTTCTTGAGAAGAAAGCTGTAACTCTGTGAGATGATTTCACAGAACAGAAAGAAGTTTCTAAGAAAGCTTCTTTCTCTTTGTTATCGCAGGATATTTCCTTTGGCCCTATAGTCTTCAAAGGGATCCGAAATATCTGTTCTCGCATTCCACAGAAATAAGGCTAGCAAAGAGATCCACGAAATACAGATGTAACTCTGTGAGATGAATTCACAGAACACTAAGCAATTTCTCAGAAAGCTTCTTTCCAGATTTCATCTGAGTATATTTCCTTTTTCAACATAGCCCTCTATGGGCTTCCAAATATCACTTTGCCAATTCCACAAGAACTGTCTTAGCGAAAGGCTTCTTGAGGGGAAAGCTGTAATTCTGTGAGATGATTTCACAGAACACAAAGAAGTTTCTCAGAAAGCTTCTTTCTCTTTGTTATCGGAGGATATTTCCTTTGGCCCTATAGTCTTCAAAGGGATCCGAAATATCTGTTCTCAGATTCCACAGAAATAAGGCTAGCAAAGAGATCCACGAAATACAGATGTAACTCTGTGAGATGAATTCACAGAACACTAAGCAGTTTCTCAGAAAGCTTCTTTCCAGATTTCATCTGAGGATATTTCCTTTGTCATCATAGCCCTCTATGGGCTTCGAAATATCTCTTTTCCAATTCCACAAGAACTGTCCTAGCGAAAGGCTTCTTGAGGGGAAAGCTGTAACTCTGTGAGATGATTTCAGAGAACACAAAGAAGTTTCTCAGAAAGCTTCTTTCTCTTTGTTATCGCAGGATATTTCCTTTGGCCCTATAGCCTTCAAAGGGATCCGAAATATCTGTTCTCAGATTCCACAGAAATAAGGCTAGCAAAGAGATCCACGAAATACAGATGTAACTCTGTGAGATGAATTCACAGAACACTAAGCAGTTTCTCAGAAAGCTTCTTTCCAGATTTCATCTGAGGATATTTCCTTTTTCACCATAGCCCTCTACGGGCTTCCAAATATCACTTTGCCAATTCCACAAGAACTGTCTTAGCGAAAGGCTTCTTGAGGGGAAAGCTGTAACTCTGTGAGATGATTTCACAGAACAGAAAGAAGTTTCTCAGAAAGCTTCTTTCTCTTTGTTATCGCAGGATATTTCCTTTGGCCCTATAGTCTTCAAAGGGATCCGAAATATCTGTTTTCAGATTCCACAGAAATAAGGCTAGCAAAGAGATCCACGAAATACAGATGTAACTCTGTGAGATGAATTCACAGAACACTAAGCCGTTTCTCAGAAAGCTTCTTTCCAGATTTCATCTGAGGATATTTCCTTTTTCACCATAGCCCTCTATGGGCTTCCAAATATCACTTTGCCAATTCCACAAGAACTGTCTTAGCGAAAGGCTTCTTGAGGGGAAAGCTGTAACTCTGTGAGATGATTTCACAGAACACAAAGAAGTTTCTCAGAAAGCTTCTTTCTCTTTGTTATCGGAGGATATTTCCTTTGGCCCTATAGTCTTCAAAGGGATCCGAAATATCTTTTCTCAGATTCCACAGAAATAAGGCTAGCACAGAGATCCACATAAATACATATGTAACTCTGTGAGATGAATTCACAGAACACTAAGCAGTTTCTCAGAAAGCTTCTTTCCAGATTTCATCTGAGGATATTTCCTTTTTCACCAGAGCCCTCTATGGGCTTCCAAATATCTCTTTGCCAATTTCACAAGAACTGTCTTAGTTAAAGGCTTCTTGAGGGGAAAGCTGTAACTCTGTGAGATGATTTCACAGAACACAAAGAAGTTTCTCAGAAAGCTTCTTTCTCTTTGTTATCGGAGGATATTTCCTTTGGCCCTATAGTCTTCATAGGGATCCGAAATATCTTTTCTCAGATTCCACAGAAATAAGGCTAGCAAAGAGATCCACGAAATACACATGTAACTCTGTGAGATGAATTCACAGAACACTAAGCAGTTTCTCAGAAAGCTTCTTTCCAGATTCCATCTGAGGATATTTCCTTTTTCACCATAGCCCTCTATGGGCTTCCAAATATCTCTTTGCCAATTCCACAAGAACTGTCTGAGCGAAAGGCTTCTTGAGGGGAATGGTGTAACTCTGTGAGATGATTTCACAGAACACAAAGAAGTTTCTCAGAAAGCTTCTTTCTCTTTGTTATCGGAGGATATTTCCTTTGGCCCTATAGTCTTCAAAGGGATCCGAAATCTCTGTTCTCAGATTCCACAGAAAAAAGGCTAGCAAAGACATGCACGAAATACAGATGTAACTCTGTGAGATGAATTCACAGAACACTAAGCAGTTTCTCAGAAAGCTTCTTTCCAGATTTCATCTGAGGATATTTCCTTTTTCACCGTAGCCCTCTATGGGCTTCCAAATATCACTTTGCCAATTGCACATAAACTGTCTTAGCGAAAGGCTTCTTGAGAGGAAAGCTGTAACTCTGTGAGATGATTTCACAGAACAGAAAGAAGTTTCTCAGAAAGCTTCTTTCTCTTTGTTATCGCAGGATATTTCCTTTGGCCCTATAGTCTTCAAAGGGATCCGAAATATCTGTTCTCACATTCCACAGAAATAAGGCTAGCAAAGAGATCCACGAAATACAGATGTAACTCTGTGAGATGAATTCACAGAACACTAAGCAGTTTCTCAGAAAGCTTCTTTCCAGATTTCATCTGAGGATATTTCGTTTTTCACCATAGCCCTCTATGGGCTTCCAAATATCACTTTGCCAATTCCACAAGAACTGTCTTAGCGAAAGGCTTCTTGAGGGGAAAGCTGTAATTCTGTGAGATGATTTCACAGAACACAAAGAAGTTTCTCAGAAAGCTTCTTTCTCTTTGTTATCGCAGGATATTTCCTTTGGCCCTATAGTCTTCAAAGGGATCCGAAATATCTGTTCTCAGATTCCACAGAAATAAGGCTAGCAAAGAGATCCACGAAATACAGATGTAACTCTGTGAGATGAATTCACAGAACACTAAGCAGTTTCTCAGAAAGCTTCTTTCCAGATTTCATCTGAGGATATTTCCTTTGTCACCATAGCCCTCTATGGGCTTCCAAATATCTCTTTGCCAATTACACAAGAACTGTCCTAGCGAAAGGCTTCTTGAGGGGAAAGCTGTAACTCTGTGAGATGATTTCAGAGAACACAAAGAAGTTTCTCAGAAAGCTTCTTTCTCTTTGTTATCGGAGGATATTTCCTTTGGCCCTATAGTCTTCAAAGGGATCCGAAATATCTGTTCTCAGATTCCACAGAAATAAGGCTAGCAAAGAGATCCACGAAATACAGATGTAACTCTGTGAGATGAATTCACAGAACACTAAGCAGTTTCTCAGAAAGCTTCTTTCCAGATTTCATCTGAGGATATTTCCTTTTTCACCATAGCCCTCTATGGGCTTCCAAATATCACTTTGCCAATTCCACAAGAACTGTCTTAGCGAAAGGCTTCTTGAGGGGAAAGCTGTAACTCTGTGAGATGATTTCACAGAACAGAAAGAAGTTTCTCAGAAAGCTTCTTTCTCTTTGTTATCGCAGGATATTTCCTTTGGCCCTATAGTCTTCAAAGGGATCCGAAATATCTGTTCTCAGATTCCACAGAAATAAGGCTAGCAAAGATATCCACGAAAGACAGATGTAACTCTGTGAGATGAATTCACAGAACACTAAGCAGTTTCTCAGAAAGCTTCTTTCCAGATTTCATCTGAGGATATTTCCTTTTTCACAATAGCCCTCTATGGGCTTCCAAATATCTCTTTGCCAATTTCACAAGAACTGTCTTAGTTAAAGGCTTCTTGAGGGGAAAGCTGTAACTCTGTGAGATGATTTCACAGAACACAAAGAAGTTTCTCAGAAAGCATCTTTCTCTTTGTTATCGCAGGATATTTCCTTTGGCCCTATAGTCTTCAAAGGGATCCGAAATATCTGTTCTCAGATTCCACAGAAATAAGGCTAGCAAAGAGATCCACGAAATACAGATGTAACTCTGTGAGATGAATTCACAGAACACTAAGCAGTTTCTCAGAAAGCTTCTTTCCAGATTTCATCTGAGCATATTTCCTTTTTCACCATAGCCCTCTATGGGCTTCCAAATATCACTTTGCCAATTCCACAAGAACTGTCTTAGCGAAAGGCTTCTTGAGGGGAAAGCTGTAACTCTGTGAGATGATTTCACAGAACACAAAGAAGTTTCTCAGAAAGCTTCTTTCTCTTTTTTATCGCAGGATATTTCCTTTGGCCCTATAGTCTTCAAAGGGATCCGAAATATCTGTTCTCAGATTCCACAGAAATAAGGCTAGCAAAGAGATCCACGAAATACAGATGTAACTCTGTGAGATGAATTCACAGAACACTAAGCAGTTTCTCAGAAAGCTTCTTTCCAGATTTCATCTGAGGATATTTCCTTTTTCACCATAGCCCTCTATGGGCTTCCAAATATCACATTGCCAATTCCACAAGAACTGTCTTAGCGAAAGGCTTCTTGAGGGGAAAGCTGTAACTCTGTGAGATGATTTCACAGAACACAAAGAAGTTTCTCAGAAAGCTTCTTTCTCTTTGTTATCGGAGGATATTTCCTTTGGCCCTATAGTCTTCATAGGGATCCGAAATATCTTTTCTCAGATTCCACAGAAATAAGGCTAGCAAAGAGATCCACGAAATACATATGTAACCCTGTGAGATGAATTCACAGAACACTAAGCCGTTTCTCAGAAAGCTTCTTTCCAGATTTCATCTGAGGATATTTCTTTTTTCACCATAGCCCTCTATGGGCTTCCAAATATCACTTTGCCATTTCCACAAGAACTGTCTTAGCGAAAGGCTTCTTGAGGGGAAAGCTGTAACTCTGTGAGATGATTTCACAGAACAGAAAGAAGTTTCTCAGAAAGCTTCTTTCTCTTTGTTATCGCAGGATATTTCCTTTGGCCCTATAGTCTTCAAAGGGATCCGAAATATCTGTTCTCAGATTCCACAGAAATAAGGCTAGCAAAGAGATCCACGAAATACAGATGTAACTCTGTGAGATGAATTCACAGAACACTAAGCAGTTTCTCAGAAAGCTTCTTTCCAGATTTCATCTGAGGATATTTCCTTTTTCACCATAGCCCTCTATGGGCTTCCAAATATCACTTTGCCAATTCCACAAGAACTGTCTTAGCGAAAGGCTTCTTGAGGGGAAAGCTGTAACTCTGTGAGATGATTTCACAGAACACAAAGAAGTTTCTCAGAAAGCTTCTTTCTCTTTGTTATCGGAGTATATTTCCTTTGGCCCTATAGTCTTCATAGGGATCCGAAATATCTTTTCTCAGATTCCACAGAAATAAGGCTAGCACAGAGATCCACATAAATACATATGTAACTCTGTGAGATGAATTCACAGAACACTAAGCAGTTTCTCAGAAAGCTTCTTTCCAGATTTCATCTGAGGATATTTCCTTTTTCACCATAGCCCTCTATGGGCTTCCAAATATCTCTTTGCAATATCACAAGAACTGTCTTAGTTAAAGGCTTCTTGAGGGGAAAGCTGTAACTCTGTGAGATGATTTCACAGAACACAAAGAAGTTTCTCAGAAAGCTTCTTTCTCTTTATTATCGGAGGATATTTCCTTTGGCCCTAGAGTCTTCATAGGGATCCGAAATATCTTTTCTCAGATTCCACAGAAATAAGGCTAGCAAAGAGTTCCACGAAATACACATGTAACTCTGTGAGATGAATTCACAGAACACTAAGCAGTTTCTCAGAAAGCTTCTTTCCAGATTCCATCTGAGGATATTTCCTTTTTCACCATAGCCCTCTATGGGCTTCCAAATATCTCTTTGCCAATTCCACAAGAACTGTCTGAGCGAAAGGCTTCTTGAGGGGAATGCTGTAACTCTGTGAGATGATTTCACAGAACACAAAGAAGTTTCTCAGAAAGCTTCTTTCTCTTTGTTATCGGAGGATATTTCCTTTGGCCCTATAGTCTTCAAAGGGATCCGAAATCTCTGTTCTCAGATTCCACAGAAAAAAGGCTAGCAAAGACATTAACGAAATACAGATGTAACTCTGTGAGATGAATTCACAGAACACTAAGCAGTTTCTCAGAAAGCTTCTTTCCAGATTTCATCTGA
Source organism: Macaca nemestrina (assembly GCF_043159975.1). Taxonomy (NCBI): domain Eukaryota; kingdom Metazoa; phylum Chordata; class Mammalia; order Primates; family Cercopithecidae; genus Macaca; species Macaca nemestrina. The sequence goes on along the minus strand of NC_092128.1, from coordinate 136,160,481 downwards.
GGATATTTCCTTTTTCACCATAGCCCTCTATGGGCTTCCAAATATCACTTTGCCAATTGCACAAAAACTGTCTTAGCGAAAGGCTTCTTGAGAGGAAAGCTGTAACTCTGTGAGATGATTTCACCTAACAGAAAGAAGTTTCTCCGAAAGCTTCTTTCTCTTTGTTATCGCAGGATATTTCCTTTGGCCCTATAGTCTTCAAAGGGATCCGAAATATCTGTTCTCACATTCCACAGAAATAAGGCTAGCAAAGAGATCCACGAAATACAGATGTAACTCTGTGAGATGAATTCACAGAACTCTAAGCAGTTTCTCAGAAAGCTTCTTTCCAGATTTCATCTGAGGATATTTCCTTTTTCACCATAGCCCTCTATGGGCTTCCAAATATCACTTTGCCAATTCCACAAGAACTGTCTTAGCGAAAGGCTTCTTGAGGGGAAAGCTGTAATTCTGTGAGATGATTTCACAGAACACAAAGAAGTTTCTCAGAAAGCTTCTTTCTCTTTGTTATCGCAGGATATTTCCTTTGGCCCTATAGTCTTCAAAGGGATCCGAAATATCTGTTCTCAGATTCCACAGAAATAAGGCTAGCAAAGAGATCCACGAAATACAGATGTAACTCTGTGAGATGAATTCACAGAACACTAAGCAGTTTCTCAGAAAGCTTCTTTCAAGATTTCATCTGAGGATATTTCCTTTGTCACCATAGCCCACTATGGGCTTCGAAATATCTCTTTGCCAATTACACAAGAACTGTCCTAGCGAAAGGCTTCTTGAGGGGAAAGCTGTAACTCTGTGAGATGATTTCACAGAACACAAAGAAGTTTCTCAGAAAGCTTCTTTCTCTTTGTTATCGGAGGATATTTCCTTTGGCCCTATAGTCTTCAAAGGGATCCGAAATATCTGTTCTCAGATTCCACAGAAATAAGGCTAGCAAAGAGATCCACGAAATACAGATGTAACTCTGTGAGATGAATTCACAGAACACTAAGCAGTTTCTCAGAAAGCTTCTTTCCAGATTTCATCTGAGGATATTTCGTTTTTCACCATAGCCCTCTATGGGCTTCCAAATATCACTTTGCCAATTCCACAAGAACTGTCTTAGCGAAAGGCTTCTGGAGGGGAAAGCTGTAACTCTGTGAGATGATTTCACAGAACACAAAGAAGTTTCTCAGAAAGCTTCTTTCTCTTTGTTATCGCAGGATATTTCCTTGGGCCCTATAGTCTTCAAAGGGATCCGAAATATCTGTTCTCAGATTCCACAGAAATAAGGCTAGCAAAGATATCCACGAAATACACATGTAACTCTGTGAGATGAATTCACAGAACACTAAGCAGTTTCTCAGAAAGCTTCTTTCCAGATTTCATCTGAGGATATTTCCTTTTTCACCATAGCCCTCTATGGGCTTCCAAATATCACTTTGCCAATTCCACAAGAACTGTCTTAGAGAAAGGCTTCTTGAGGGGAAAGCTGTAACTCTGTGAGATGATTTCACAGAACACAAAGAAGTTTCTCAGAAAGCTTCTTTCTCTTTGTTATCGCAGGATATTTCCTTTGGCCCTATATTCTTCAAAGGGATCCGAAATATCTGTTCTCAGATTCCACAGAAATAAGGCTAGCAAAGAGATCCACGAAATACAGATGTAACTCTGTGAGATGAATTCACAGAACACTAAGCAGTTTCTCAGAAAGCTTCTTTCCAGATTTCATCTGAGGATATTTCCTTTTTCACCATAGCCCTCTATGGGCTTCCAAATATCACTTTGCCAATTGCACAAAAACTGTCTTAGCGAAAGGCTTCTTGAGAGGAAAGCTGTAACTCTGTGAGATGATTTCACAGAACAGAAAGAAGTTTCTAAGAAAGCTTCTTTCTCTTTGTTATCGCAGGATATTTCTTTTGGCCCTATAGTCTTCAAAGGGATCCGAAATATCTGTTCTCGCATTCCACAGAAATAAGGCTAGCAAAGAGATCCACGAAATACAGATGTAACTCTGTGAGATGAATTCACAGAACACTAAGCAATTTCTCAGAAAGCTTCTTTCCAGATTTCATCTGAGGATATTTCCTTTTTCAACATAGCCCTCTATGGGCTTCCAAATATCACTTTGCCAATTCCACAAGAACTGTCTTAGCGAAAGGCTTCTTGAGGGGAAAGCTGTAATTCTGTGAGATGATTTCACAGAACACAAAGAAGTTTCTCAGAAAGCTTCTTTTCTTTGTTATCGGAGGATATTTCCTTTGGCCCTATAGTCTTCAAAGGGATCCGAAATATCTGTTCTCAGATTCCACAGAAATAAGGCTAGCAAAGAGATCCACGAAATACAGATGTAACTCTGTGAGATGAATTCACAGAACACTAAGCAGTTTCTCAGAAAGCTTCTTTCCAGATTTCATCTGAGGATATTTCCTTTGTCATCATAGCCCTCTATGGGCTTCGAAATATCTCTTTGCCAATTCCACAAGAACTGTCCTAGCGAAAGGCTTCTTGAGGGGAAAGCTGTAACTCTGTGAGATGATTTCACAGAACACAAAGAAGTTTCTCAGAAAGCTTCTTTCTCTTTGTTATCGGAGGATATTTCCTTTGGCCCTATAGTCTTCAAAGGGATCCGAAATATCTGTTCTCAGATTCCACAGAAATAAGGCTAGCAAAGAGATCCACGAAATACAGATGTAACTCTGTGAGATGAATTCACAGAACACTAAGCAGTTTCTCAGAAAGCTTCTTTCCAGATTTCATCTGAGGATATTTCCTTTTTCACCATAGCCCTCTATGGGCTTCCAAATATCACTTTGCCAATTCCACAAGAACTGTCTTAGCGAAAGGCTTCTTGAGGGGAAAGCTGTAACTCTGTGAGATGATTTCACAGAACAGAAAGAAGTTTCTCAGAAAGCTTCTTTCTCTTTGTTATCGCAGGATATTTCCTTTGGCCCTATAGTCTTCAAAGGGATCCGAAATATCTGTTTTCAGATTCCACAGAAATAAGGCTAGCAAAGAGATCCACGAAATACAGATGTAACTCTGTGAGATGAATTCACAGAACACTAAGCCGTTTCTCAGAAAGCTTCTTTCCAGATTTCATCTGAGGATATTTCCTTTTTCACCATAGCCCTCTATGGGCTTCCAAATATCACTTTGCCAATTCCACAAGAACTGTCTTAGCGAAAGGCTTCTTGAGGGGAAAGCTGTAACTCTGTGAGATGATTTCACAGAACACAAAGAAGTTTCTCAGAAAGCTTCTTTCTCTTTGTTATCGGAGGATATTTCCTTTGGCCCTATAGTCTTCAAAGGGATCCGAAATATCTTTTCTCAGATTCCACAGAAATAAGGCTAGCACAGAGATCCACATAAATACATATGTAACTCTGTGAGATGAATTCACAGAACACTAAGCAGTTTCTCAGAAAGCTTCTTTCCAGATTTCATCTGAGGATATTTCCTTTTTCACCATAACCCTCTATGGGCTTCCAAATATCTCTTTGCCAATTTCACAAGAACTGTCTTAGTTAAAGGCTTCTTGAGGGGAAAGCTGTAACTCTGTGAGATGATTTCACAGAACACAAAGAAGTTTCTCAGAAAGCTTCTTTCTCTTTGTTATCGGAGGATATTTCCTTTGGCCCTATAGTCTTCATAGGGATCCGAAATATCTTTTCTCAGATTCCACAGAAATAAGGCTAGCAAAGAGATCCACGAAATACACATGTAACTCTGTGAGATGAATTCACAGAACACTAAGCAGTTTCTCAGAAAGCTTCTTTCCAGATTCCATCTGAGGATATTTCCTTTTTCACCATAGCCCTCTATGGGCTTCCAAATATCTCTTTGCCAATTCCACAAGAACTGTCTGAGCGAAAGGCTTCTTGAGGGGAATGCTGTAACTCTGTGAGATGATTTCACAGAACACAAAGAAGTTTCTCAGAAAGCTTCTTTCTCTTTGTTATCGGAGGATATTTCCTTTGGCCCTATAGTCTTCAAAGGGATCCGAAATCTCTGTTCTCAGATTCCACAGAAAAAAGGCTAGCAAAGACATGCACGAAATACAGATGTAACTCTGTGAGATGAATTCACAGAACACTAAGCAGTTTCTCAGAAAGCTTCTTTCCAGATTTCATCTGAGGATATTTCCTTTTTCACCATAGCCCTCTATGGGCTTCCAAATATCACTTTGCCAATTGCACATAAACTGTCTTAGCGAAAGGCTTCTTGAGAGGAAAGCTGTAACTCTGTGAGATGATTTCACAGAACAGAAAGAAGTTTCTCAGAAAGCTTCTTTCTCTTTGTTATCGCAGGATATTTCCTTTGGCCCTATAGTCTTCAAAGGGATCCGAAATATCTGTTCTCACATTCCACAGAAATAAGGCTAGCAAAGAGATCCACGAAATACAGATGTAACTCTGTGAGATGAATTCACAGAACACTAAGCAGTTTCTCAGAAAGCTTCTTTCCAGATTTCATCTGAGGATATTTCGTTTTTCACCATAGCCCTCTATGGGCTTCCAAATATCACTTTGCCAATTCCACAAGAACTGTCTTAGCGAAAGGCTTCTTGAGGGGAAAGCTGTAATTCTGTGAGATGATTTCACAGAAAACAAAGAAGTTTCTCAGAAAGCTTCTTTCTCTTTGTTATCGCAGGATATTTCCTTTGGCCCTATAGTCTTCAAAGGGATCCGAAATATCTGTTCTCAGATTCCACAGAAATAAGGCTAGCAAAGAGATCCACGAAATACAGATGTAACTCTGTGAGATGAATTCACAGAACACTAAGCAGTTTCTCAGAAAGCTTCTTTCCAGATTTCATCTGAGGATATTTCCTTTGTCACCATAGCCCTCTATGGGCTTCCAAATATCTCTTTGCCAATTACACAAGAACTGTCCTAGCGAAAGGCTTCTTGAGGGGAAAGCTGTAACTCTGTGAGATGATTTCAGAGAACAGAAAGAAGTTTCTCAGAAAGCTTCATTCTCTTTGTTATCGCAGGATATTTCCTTTGGCCCTATAGACTTCAAAGGGATCCGAAATATCTGTTCTCAGATTCCACAGAAATAAGGCTAGCAAAGATATCCACGAAAGACAGATGTAACTCTGTGAGATGAATTCACAGAACACTAAGCAGTTTCTCAGAAAGCTTCTTTCCAGATTTCATCTGAGGATATTTCCTTTTTCACCATAGCCCTCTATGGGCTTCCAAATATCTCTTTGCCAATTTCACAAGAACTGTCTTAGTTAAAGGCTTCTTGAGGGGAAAGCTGTAACTCTGTGAGATGATTTCACAGAACACAAAGAAGTTTCTCAGAAAGCATCTTTCTCTTTGTTATCGCAGGATATTTCCTTTGGCCCTATAGTCTTCAAAGGGATCCGAAATATCTGTTCTCAGATTCCACAGAAATAAGGCTAGCAAAGAGATCCACGAAATACAGATGTAACTCTGTGAGATGAATTCACAGAACACTAAGCAGTTTCTCAGAAAGCTTCTTTCCAGATTTCATCTGAGGATATTTCCTTTTTCACCATAGCCCTCTATGGGTTTCCAAATATCACTTTGCCAATTCCACAAGAACTGTCTTAGCGAAAGGCTTCTTGAGGGGAAAGCGGTAACTCTGTGAGATGATTTCACAGAACACAAAGAAGTTTCTCAGAAAGCTTCTTTCTCTTTGTTATCGCAGGATATTTCCTTTGGCCCTATAGTCTTCATAGGGATCCGAAATATCTGTTCTCAGATTCCACAGAAATAAGGCTAGCAAAGAGATCCACGAAATACAGATGTAACTCTGTGAGATGAATTCACAGAACACTAAGCAGTTTCTCAGAAAGCTTCTTTCCAGATTTCATCTGAGGATATTTCGTTTTTCACCATAGCCCTCTATGGGCTTCCAAGTATCTCTTTGCCAATTACACAAGAACTGTCTCAGTTAAAGGGTTCTTGAGGGGAAAGCTGTAACTCTGTGAGATGATTTCACAGAACACAAAGAAGTTTCTCAGAAAGCTTCTTTCTCTTTGTTATCGGAGGATATTTCCTTTGGCCCTATAGTCTTCAAAGGGATCCGAAATATCTGTTCTCAGATTCCACAGAAATAAGGCTAGCAAAGAGATCCACGAAATACAGATGTAACTCTGTGAGATGAATTCACAGAACACTAAGCAGTTTCTCAGAAAGCTTCTTTCCAGATTTCATCTGAGGATATTTCCTTTTTCACCATAGCCCTCTATGGGCTTCCAAATATCACTTTGCCAATTCCACAAGAACTGTCTTAGCGAAAGGCTTCTTGAGGGGAAAGCTGTAACTCTGTGAGATGATTTCACAGAAGAGAAAGAAGTTTCTCAGAAAGCTTCTTTCTCTTTGTTATCGCAGGATATTTCCTTTGGCCCTATAGTCTTCAAAGGGATCCGAAATATCTGTTCTCAGATTACACAGAAATAAGGCTAGCAAAGAGATCCACGAAATACAGATGTAACTCTGTGAGATGAATTTACAGAACACTAAGCAGTTTCTCAGAAAGCTTCTTTCCAGATTTCATCTGAGGATATTTCCTTTTTCACCATAGCCCTCTATGGGCTTACAAATATCACTTTGCCAATTCCACAAGAACTGTCTTAGCGAAAGGCTTCTTGAGGGGAAAGCTGTAACTCTGTGACATGATTTCAGAGAACAGAAAGAAGTTTCTCAGAAAGCTTCTTTCTCTTTGTTATCGCAGGATATTTCCTTTGGCCCTATAGTCTTCAAAGGGATCCGAAATATCTGTTCTCAGATTCCACAGAAATAAGGCTAGCAAAGAGATCCACGAAATACAGATGTAACTCTGTGAGATGAATTCACAGAACACTAAGCAGTTTCTCAGAAAGCTTCTTTCCAGATTTCATCTGAGGATATTTCCTTTTTCACCATAGTCCTCTATGGGCTTCCAAATATCACTTTGCCAATTCCACAAGAAATGTCTTAGCGAAAGGCTTCTTGAGGGGAAAGCTGTATCTCTGTGAGATGATTTCACAGAACACAAAGAAGTTTCTCAGAAAGCTTCTTTCTCTTTGTTATCGCAGGATATTTCCTTTGGCCCTATAGTCTTCAAAGGGATCCGAAATATCTGTTCTCAGATTCCACAGAAATAAGGCTAGCAAAGAGATCCACGAAATACACATGTAACTCTGTGAGATGAATTCACAGAACACTAAGCAGTTTCTCAGAAAGCTTCTTTCCAGATTTCATCTGAGGATATTTCCTTTTTCACCATAGCCCTCTATGGGCTTCCAAATATCACTTTGCCAATTCCACAAGAACTGTCTTAGCGAAAGGCTTCTTGAGGGGAAAGCTGTAACTCTGTGAGATGATTTCACAGAACAGAAAGAAGTTTCTCAGAAAGCTTCTTTCTCTTTGTTATCGCAGGATATTTCCTTTGGCCCTATAGTCTTCAAAGGGATCCGAAATATCTGTTCTCAGATTCCACAGAAATAAGGCTAGCAAAGATATCCACGAAAGACAGATGTAACTCTGTGAGATGAATTCACAGAACACTAAGCAGTTTCTCAGAAAGCTTCTTTCCAGATTTCATCTGAGGATATTTCGTTTTTCACCATAGCCCTCTATGGGCTTCCAAATATCTCTTTGCCAATTTCACAAGAACTGTCTTAGTTAAAGGCTTCTTGAGGGGAAAGCTGTAACTCTGTGAGATGATTTCACAGAACACAAAGAAGTTTCTCAGAAAGCATCTTTCTCTTTGTTATCGCAGGATATTTCCTTTGGCCCTATAGTCTTCAAAGGGATCCGAAATATCTGTTCTCAGATTCCACAGAAATAAGGCTAGCAAAGAGATCCACGAAATACAGATGTAACTCTGTGAGATGAATTCACAGAACACTAAGCAGTTTCTCAGAAAGCTTCTTTCCAGATTTCATCTGAGGATATTTCCTTTTTCACCATAGCCCTCTATGGGCTTCCAAATATCACTTTGCCAATTCCACAAGAACTGTCTTAGCGAAAGGCTTCTTGAGGGGAAAGCGGTAACTCTGTGAGATGATTTCACAGAACACAAAGAAGTTTCTCAGAAAGCTTCTTTCTCTTTGTTATCGCAGGATATTTCCTTTGGCCCTATAGTCTTCATAGGGATCCGAAATATCTTTTCTCAGATTCCACAGAAATAAGGCTAGCAAAGAGATCCACGAAATACATATGTAACTCTGTGAGATGAATTAACAGAACACTAAGCAGTTTCTCAGAAAGCTTCTTTGCAGATTTCATCTGAGGATATTTCCTTTTTCACCATAGCCCTCTATGGGCTTCCAAATATCTCTTTGCCAATTACACAAGAACTGTCTCAGTTAAAGGGTTCTTGAGGGGAAAGCTGTAACTCTGTGAGATGATTTCACAGAACACAAAGAAGTTTCTCAGAAAGCTTCTTTCTCTTTGTTATCGGAGGATATTTCCTTTGGCCCTATAGTCTTCAAAGGGATCCGAAATATCTGTTCTCAGATTCCACAGAAATAAGGCTAGCAAAGAGATCCACGAAATACAGATGTAACTCTGTGAGATGAATTCACAGAACACTAAGCAGTTTCTCAGAAAGCTTCTTTCCAGATTTCATCTGAGGATATTTCGTTTTTCACCATAGCCCTCTATTGGCTTCCAAGTATCTCTTTGCCAATTACACAAGAACTGTCTCAGTTAAAGGGTTCTTGAGGGGAAAGCTGTAACTCTGTGAGATGATTTCACAGAACACAAAGAAGTTTCTCAGAAAGCTTCTTTCTCTTTGTTATCGGAGGATATTTCCTTTGGCCCTATAATCTTCAAAGGGATCCGAAATATCTGTTCTCAGATTCCACAGAAATAAGGCTAGCAAAGAGATCCACGAAAGACAGATGTAACTCTGTGAGATGAATTCACAGAACACTAAGCAGTTTCTCAGAAAGCTTCTTTCCAGATTTCATCTGAGGATATTTCCCTTTTCACCATAGCCCTCTATGGGCTTCCAAATATCTCTTTGCCAATTCCACAAGAACTGTCTCAGTTAAAGGCTTCTTGAGGGGAAAGCTGTAATTCTGTGAGATGATTTCACAGAACACAAAGAAGTTTCTCAGAAAGCTTCTTTCTCTTTGTTATCGCAGGATATTTCCTTTGGCCCTATAGTCTTCAAAGGGATCCGAAATATCTGTTCTCAGATTCCACAGAAATAAGGCTAGCAAAGAGATCCACGAAATACAGATGTAACTCTGTGAGATGAATTCACAGAACACTAAGCAGTTTCTCAGAAAGCTTCTTTCCAGATTTCATCTGAGGATATTTCCTTTTTCACCATAGCCCTCTATGGGCTTCCAAATATCACTTTGCCAATTCCACAAGAACTGTCTTAGCGAAAGGCTTCTTGAGGGGAAAGCTGTAACTCTGTGAGATGATTTCACAGAACAGAAAGAAGTTTCTCAGAAAGCTTCTTTCTCTTTGTTATCGCAGGATATTTCCTTTGGCCCTACAGTCTTCAAAGGGATCCGAAATATCTGTTCTCAGATTCCACAGAAATAAGGCTAGCAAAGAGATCCACGAAATACAGATGTAACTCTGTGAGATGAATTTACAGAACACTAAGCAGTGTCTCAGAAAGCTTCTTTCCAGATTTCATCTGAGGATATTTCCTTTTTCACCATAGCCCTCTATGGGCTTCCAAATATCACTTTGCCAATTCCACAAGAACTGTCTTAGCAAAAGGCTTCTTGAGGGGAAAGCTGTAATTCTGTGAGATGACTTCACAGAACACAAAGAAGTATCTCAGAAAGCTTCTTTCTCTTTGTTATCGCAGGATATTTCCTTTGGCCCTATAGTCTTCAAAGGGATCCGAAATATCTGTTATCAGATTACACAGAAATAAGGCTAGCAAAGAGATCCACGAAATACAAATGTAACTCTGTGAGATGAATTCACAGAACACTCAGCAGTTTCTCAGAAAGCTTCTTTCCAGATTTCATCTGAGGATATTTCCTTTGTCACCATAGCCCTCTATGGGCTTCCAAATATCTCTTTGCCAATTACACAAGAACTGTCCTAGCGAAAGGCTTCTTGAGGTTAAAGCGGTAACTCTGTGAGATGATTTCACAGAACACAAAGAAGTTTCTCAGAAAGCTTCTTTCTCTTTGTTATCGGAGGATATTTCCTTTGGCCCTATAGTCTTCAAAGGGATCCGAAATATCTGTTCTCAGATTACACAGAAATAAGGCTAGCAAAGAGATCCACGAAATACAGATGTAACTCTGTGAGATGAATTAACAGAACACTAAGCAGTTTCTCAGAAAGCTTCTTTCCAGATATCATCTGAGGATATTTCCTTTTTCACTATAGCCCTCTATGGGCTTACAAATATCACTTTGCCAATTCCCCAAGAACTGTCTTAGCGAAAGGCTTCTTGAGGGGAAAGCTGTAATTCTGTGAGATGATTTCACAGAACAGAAAGAAGTTTCTCAGAAAGCTTCTTTCTCTTTGTTATCGCAGGATATTTCCTTTGGCCCTATAGTCTTCAAAGGGATCCGAAATATCTGTTCTCAGATTCCACAGAAATAAGGCTAGCAAAGAGATCCACGAAATACAGATGTAACTCTGTGAGATGAATTCACAGAACACTAAGCAGTTTCTCAGAAAGCTTCTTTCCAGATTTCATCTGAGGATATTTCCTTTTTCACCATAGCCCTCTATGGGCTTCCAAATATCACTTTGCCAATTCCACAAGAACTGTCCTAGCGAAAGGCTTCTTGAGGGGAAAGCGGTAACTCTGTGAGATGATTTCACAGAACACAAAGAAGTTTCTCAGAAAGCTTCTTTCTCTTTGTTATCGGAGGATATTTCCTTTGGCCCTATAGTCTTCATAGGGATCCGAAATATCTTTTCTCAGATTCCACAGAAATAAGGCTAGCAAAGAGATCCACGAAATACATATGTAACTCTGTGAGATGAATTCACAGAACACTAAGCAGTTTCTCAGAAAGCTTCTTTCCAGATTTCATCTGAGGATATTTCCTTTTTCACCATAGCCCTCTATGGGCTTCCAAATATCTCTTTGCCAATTACACAAGAACTGTCTCAGTTAAAGGGTTCTTGAGGGGAAAGCTGTAACTCTGTGAGATGATTTCACAGAACACAAAGAAGTTTCTCAGAAAGCTTCTTTCTCTTTGTTATCGGAGGATATTTCCTTTGGCCCTATAGTCTTCAAAGGGATCCGAAATATCTGTTCTCAGATTCCACAGAAATAAGGCTAGCAAAGAGATCCACGAAATACAGATGTAACTCTGTGAGATGAATTCACAGAACACTAAGCAGTTTCTCAGAAAGCTTCTTTCCAGATTTCATCTGAGGATATTTCCCTTTTCACCATAGCCCTCTATGGGCTTCCAAATATCTCTTTGCCAATTCCACAAGAACTGTCTCAGTTAAAGGCTTCTTGAGGGGAAAGCTGTAATTCTGTGAGATGATTTCACAGAACACAAAGAAGTTTCTCAGAAAGCTTCTTTCTCTTTGTTATCGCAGGATATTTCCTTTGGCCCTATAGTCTTCAAAGGGATCCGAAATATCTGTTCTCAGATTCCACAGAAATAAGGCTAGCAAAGAGATCCACGAAATACAGATGTAACTCTGTGAGATGAATTCACAGAACACTAAGCAGTTTCTCAGAAAGCTTCTTTCCAGATTTCATCTGAGGATATTTCCCTTTTCACCATAGCCCTCTATGGGCTTCCAAATATCTCTTTGCCAATTCCACAAGAACTGTCTCAGTTAAAGGCTTCTGAGGGGAAAGCTGTAATTCTGTGAGATGATTTCACAGAACACAAAGAAGTTTCTCAGAAAGCTTCTTTCTCTTTGTTATCGCAGGATATTTCCTTTGGCCCTATAGTCTTCAAAGGGATCCGAAATATCTGTTCTCAGATTCCACAGAAATAAGGCTAGCAAAGAGATCCACGAAATACAGATGTAACTCTGTGAGATGAATTCACAGAACACTAAGCAGTTTCTCAGAAAGCTTCTTTCCAGATTTCATCTGAGGATATTTCCTTTTTCACCATAGCCCTCTATGGGCTTCCAAATATCACTTTGCCAATTCCACAAGAACTGTCTTAGCGAAAGGCTTCTTGAGGGGAAAGCTGTAACTCTGTGAGATGATTTCACAGAACAGAAAGAAGTTTCTCAGAAAGCTTCTTTCTCTTTGTTATCGCAGGATATTTCCTTTGGCCCTATAGTCTTCAAAGGGATCCGAAATATCTGTTCTCAGATTCCACAGAAATAAGGCTAGCAAAGAGATCCACGAAATACAGATGTAACTCTGTGAGATGAATTAACAGAACACTAAGCAGTTTCTCAGAAAGCTTCTTTCCAGATATCATCTGAGGATATTTCCTTTTTCACCATAGCCCTCTATGGGCTTCCAAATATCACTTTGCCAATTCCACAAGAACTGTCTTAGCGAAAGGCTTCTTGAGGGGAAAGCTGTAACTCTGTGAGATGATTTCACAGAACACAAAGAAGTTTCTCAGAAAGCTTCTTTCTCTTTGTTATCGGAGGATATTTCCTTTGGCCCTATAGTCTTCATAGGGATCCGAAATATCTTTTCTCAGATTCCACAGAAATAAGGCTAGCAAAGAGATCCACGAAATACATATGTAACTCTGTGAGATGAATTCACAGAACACTAAGCAGTTTCTCAGAAAGCTTCTTTCCAGATTTCATCTGAGGATATTTCCTTTTTCACCATAGCCCTCTATGGGCTTCCAAATATCTCTTTGCCAATTACACAAGAACTGTCGCAGTTAAACTGTTCTTGAGGGGAAAGCAGTAACTCTGTGAGATGATTTCACAGAACACAAAGAAGTTTCTCAGAAAGCTTCTTTCTCTTTGTTATCGGAGGATATTTCCTTTGGCCCTATAGTCTTCAAAGGGATCCGAAATATCTGTTCTCAGATTCCACAGAAATAAGGCTAGCAAAGAGATCCACGAAATACAGATGTAACTCTGTGAGATGAATTCAAAGAACACTAAGCAGTTTCTCAGAAAGCTTCTTTCCAGATTTCATCTGAGGATATTTCCTTTTTCACCATAGCCCTCTATGGGCTTCCAAATATCTCTTTGCCAATTCCACAAGAACTGTCTGAGCGAAAGGCTTCTTGAGGGGAATGCTGTAACTCTGTGAGATGATTTCACAGAACACAAAGAAGTTTCTCAGAAAGCTTCTTTCTCTTTGTTATCGGAGGATATTTCCTTTGGCCCTATAGTCTTCAAAGGGATCCGAAATCTCTGTTCTCAGATTCCACAGAAAAAAGGCTAGCAAAGACATTAACGAAATACAGATGTAACTCTGTGAGATGAATTCACAGAACACTAAGCAGTTTCTCAGAAAGCTTCTTTCCAGATTTCATCTGAGGATATTTCCTTTTTCACCATAGCCCTCTATGGGCTTCCAAATATCACTTTGCCAATTGCACAAAATCTGTCTTAGCGAAAGGCTTCTTGAGAGGAAAGCTGTAACTCTGTGAGATGATTTCACCTAACAGAAAGAAGTTTCTCCGAAAGCTTCTTTCTCTTTGTTATCGCAGGATATTTCCTTTGGCCCTATAGTCTTCAAAGGGATCCGAAATATCTGTTCTCACATTCCACAGAAATAAGGCTAGCAAAGAGTTCCACGAAATACAGATGTAACTCTGTGAGATGAATTCACAGAACTCTAAGCAGTTTCTCAGAAAGCTTCTTTCCAGATTTCATCTGAGGATATTTCCTTTTTCACCATAGCCCTCTATGGGCTTCCAAATATCACTTTGCCAATTCCACAAGAACTGTCTTAGCGAAAGGCTTCTTGAGGGGAAAGCTGTAATTCTGTGAGATGATTTCACAGAACACAAAGAAGTTTCTCAGAAAGCTTCTTTCTCTTTGTTATCGCAGGATATTTCCTTTGGCCCTATAGTCTTCAAAGGGATCCGAAATATCTGTTCTCAGATTCCACAGAAATAAGGCTAGCAAAGAGATCCACGAAATACAGATGTAACTCTGTGAGATGAATTCACAGAACACTAAGCAGTTTCTCAGAAAGCTTCTTTCAAGATTTCATCTGAGGATATTTCCTTTGTCACCATAGCCCACTATGGGCTTCGAAATATCTCTTTGCCAATTACACAAGAACTGTCCTAGCGAAAGGCTTCTTGAGGGGAAAGCTGTAACTCTGTGAGATGATTTCACAGAACACAAAGAAGTTTCTCAGAAAGCTTCTTTCTCTTTGTTATCGGAGGATATTTCCTTTGGCCCTATAGTCTTCAATGGGATCCGAAATATCTGTTCTCAGATTCCACAGAAATAAGGCTAGCAAAGAGATCCACGAAATACAGATGTAACTCTGTGAGATGAATTCACAGAACACTAAGCAGTTTCTCAGAAAGCTTCTTTCCAGATTTCATCTGAGGATATTTCGTTTTTCACCATAGCCCTCTATGGGCTTCCAAATATCACTTTGCCAATTCCACAAGAACTGTCTTAGCGAAAGGCTTCTGGAGGGGAAAGCTGTAACTCTGTGAGATGATTTCACAGAACACAAAGAAGTTTCTCAGAAAGCTTCTTTCTCTTTGTTATCGCAGGATATTTCCTTGGGCCCTATAGTCTTCAAAGGGATCCGAAATATCTGTTCTCAGATTCCACAGAAATAAGGCTAGCAAAGATATCCACGAAATACACATGTAACTCTGTGAGATGAATTCACAGAACACTAAGCAGTTTCTCAGAAAGCTTCTTTCCAGATTTCATCTGAGGATATTTCCTTTTTCACCATAGCCCTCTATGGGCTTCCAAATATCACTTTGCCAATTCCACAAGAACTGTCTTAGAGAAAGGCTTCTTGAGGGGAAAGCTGTAACTCTGTGAGATGATTTCACAGAACACAAAGAAGTTTCTCAGAAAGCTTCATTCTCTTTGTTATCGCAGGATATTTCCTTTGGCCCTATAGACTTCAAAGGGATCCGAAATATCTGTTCTCAGATTCCACAGAAATAAGGCTAGCAAAGATATCCACGAAAGACAGATGTAACTCTGTGAGATGAATTCACAGAACACTAAGCAGTTTCTCAGAAAGCTTCTTTCCAGATTTCATCTGAGGATATTTCCTTTTTCACCATAGCCCTCTATGGGCTTCCAAATATCTCTTTGCCAATTTCACAAGAACTGTCTTAGTTAAAGGCTTCTTGAGGGGAAAGCTGTAACTCTGTGAGATGATTTCACAGAACACAAAGAAGTTTCTCAGAAAGCATCTTTCTCTTTGTTATCGCAGGATATTTCCTTTGGCCCTATAGTCTTCAAAGGGATCCGAAATATCTGTTCTCAGATTCCACAGAAATAAGGCTAGCAAAGAGATCCACGAAATACAGATGTAACTCTGTGAGATGAATTCACAGAACACTAAGCAGTTTCTCAGAAAGCTTCTTTCCAGATTTCATCTGAGGATATTTCCTTTTTCACCATAGCCCTCTATGGGTTTCCAAATATCACTTTGCCAATTCCACAAGAACTGTCTTAGCGAAAGGCTTCTTGAGGGGAAAGCGGTAACTCTGTGAGATGATTTCACAGAACACAAAGAAGTTTCTCAGAAAGCTTCTTTCTCTTTGTTATCGCAGGATATTTCCTTTGGCCCTATAGTCTTCATAGGGATCCGAAATATCTTTTCTCAGATTCCACAGAAATAAGGCTAGCAAAGAGATCCACGAAATACATATGTAACTCTGTGAGATGAATTCACAGAACACTAAGCAGTTTCTCAGAAAGCTTCTTTGCAGATTTCATCTGAGGATATTTCCTTTTTCACCATAGCCCTCTATGGGCTTCCAAATATCTCTTTGCCAATTACACAAGAACTGTCTCAGTTAAAGGGTTCTTGAGGGGAAAGCTGTAACTCTGTGAGATGATTTCACAGAGCACAAAGAAGTTTCTCAGAAAGCTTCTTTCTCTTTGTTATCGGAGGATATTTCCTTTGGCCCTATAGTCTTCAAAGGGATCCGAAATATTTGTTCTCAGATTCCACAGAAATAAGGCTAGCAAAGAGATCCACGAAATACAGATGTAACTCTGTGAGATGAATTCACAGAACACTAAGCAGTTTCTCAGAAAGCTTCTTTCCAGATTTCATCTGAGGATATTTCCTTTTTCACCATAGCCCTCTATGGGCTTCCAAGTATCTCTTTGCCAATTACACAAGAACTGTCTCAGTTAAAGGGTTCTTGAGGGGAAAGCTGTAACTCTGTGAGATGATTTCACAGAACACAAAGAAGTTTCTCAGAAAGCTTCTTTCTCTTTGTTATCGGAGGATATTTCCTTTGGCCCTATAGTCTTCAAAGGGATCCGAAATATCTGTTCTCAGATTCCACAGAAATAAGGCTAGCAAAGAGATCCACGAAATACAGATGTAACTCTGTGAGATGAATTCACAGAACACTAAGCAGTTTCTCAGAAAGCTTCTTTCCAGATTTCATCTGAGGATATTTCCTTTTTCACCATAGCCCTCTATGGGCTTCCAAATATCACTTTGCCAATTCCACAAGAACTGTCTTAGCGAAAGGCTTCTTGAGGGGAAAGCTGTAACTCTGTGAGATGATTTCACAGAACAGAAAGAAGTTTCTCAGAAAGCTTCTTTCTCTTTGTTATCGCAGGATATTTCCTTTGGCCCTATAGTCTTCAAAGGGATCCGAAATATCTGTTCTCAGATTACACAGAAATAAGGCTAGCAAAGAGATCCACGAAATACAGATGTAACTCTGTGAGATGAATTTACAGAACACTAAGCAGTTTCTCAGAAAGCTTCTTTCCAGATTTCATCTGAGGATATTTCCTTTTTCACCATAGCCCTCTATGGGCTTACAAATATCACTTTGCCAATTCCACAAGAACTGTCTTAGCGAAAGGCTTCTTGAGGGGAAAGCTGTAACTCTGTGACATGATTTCAGAGAACAGAAAGAAGTTTCTCAGAAAGCTTCTTTCTCTTTGTTATCGCAGGATATTTCCTTTGGCCCTATAGTCTTCAAAGGGATCCGAAATATCTGTTCTCAGATTCCACAGAAATAAGGCTAGCAAAGAGA
Organism: Macaca nemestrina; assembly: GCF_043159975.1. Classification (NCBI taxonomy): domain Eukaryota; kingdom Metazoa; phylum Chordata; class Mammalia; order Primates; family Cercopithecidae; genus Macaca; species Macaca nemestrina. Next base: position 136,143,419 of record NC_092128.1, on the reverse strand, counting down.
TCCACGAAATACAGATGTAACTCTGTGAGATGAATTCACAGAACACTAAGCAGTATCTCAGAAAGCTTCTTTCCAGATTTCATCTGAGGATATTTCCTTTTTCACCATAGTCCTCTATGGGCTTCCAAATATCACTTTGCCAATTCCACAAGAAATGTCTTAGCGAAAGGCTTCTTGAGGGGAAAGCTGTATCTCTGTGAGATGATTTCACAGAACACAAAGAAGTTTCTCAGAAAGCTTCTTTCTCTTTGTTATCGCAGGATATTTCCTTTGGCCCTATAGTCTTCAAAGGGATCCGAAATATCTGTTCTCAGAATCCACAGAAATAAGGCTAGCAAAGAGATCCACGAAATACACATGTAACTCTGTGAGATGAATTCACAGAACACTAAGCAGTTTCTCAGAAAGCTTCTTTCCAGATTTCATCTGAGGATATTTCCTTTTTCACCATAGCCCTCTATGGGCTTCCAAATATCACTTTGCCAATTCCACAAGAACTGTCTTAGCGAAAGGCTTCTTGAGGGGAAAGCTGTAACTCTGTGAGATGATTTCACAGAACAGAAAGAAGTTTCTCAGAAAGCTTCTTTCTCTTTGTTATCGCAGGATATTTCCTTTGGCCCTATAGTCTTCAAAGGGATCCGAAATATCTGTTCTCAGATTCCACAGAAATAAGGCTAGCAAAGATATCCACGAAAGACAGATGTAACTCTGTGAGATGAATTCACAGAACACTAAGCAGTTTCTCAGAAAGCTTCTTTCCAGATTTCATCTGAGGATATTTCGTTTTTCACCATAGCCCTCTATGGGCTTCCAAATATCTCTTTGCCAATTTCACAAGAACTGTCTTAGTTAAAGGCTTCTTGAGGGGAAAGCTGTAACTCTGTGAGATGATTTCACAGAACACAAAGAAGTTTCTCAGAAAGCATCTTTCTCTTTGTTATCGCAGGATATTTCCTTTGGCCCTATAGTCTTCAAAGGGATCCGAAATATCTGTTCTCAGATTCCACAGAAATAAGGCTAGCAAAGAGATCCACGAAATACAGATGTAACTCTGTGAGATGAATTCACAGAACACTAAGCAGTTTCTCAGAAAGCTTCTTTCCAGATTTCATCTGAGGATATTTCCTTTTTCACCATAGCCCTCTATGGGCTTCCAAATATCACTTTGCCAATTCCACAAGAACTGTCTTAGCGAAAGGCTTCTTGAGGGGAAAGCGGTAACTCTGTGAGATGATTTCACAGAACACAAAGAAGTTTCTCAGAAAGCTTCTTTCTCTTTGTTATCGCAGGATATTTCCTTTGGCCCTATAGTCTTCATAGGGATCCGAAATATCTTTTCTCAGATTCCACAGAAATAAGGCTAGCAAAGAGATCCACGAAATACATATGTAACTCTGTGAGATGAATTCACAGAACACTAAGCAGTTTCTCAGAAAGCTTCTTTGCAGATTTCATCTGAGGATATTTCCTTTTTCACCATAGCCCTCTATGGGCTTCCAAATATCTCTTTGCCAATTACACAAGAACTGTCTCAGTTAAAGGGTTCTTGAGGGGAAAGCTGTAACTCTGTGAGATGATTTCACAGAACACAAAGAAGTTTCTCAGAAAGCTTCTTTCTCTTTGTTATCGGAGGATATTTCCTTTGGCCCTATAGTCTTCAAAGGGATCCGAAATATCTGTTCTCAGATTCCACAGAAATAAGGCTAGCAAAGAGATCCACGAAAGACAGATGTAACTCTGTGAGATGAATTTACAGAACACTAAGCAGTTTCGCAGAAAGCTTCTTTCCAGATTTCATCTGAGGATATTTCCCTTTTCACCATAGCCCTCTATGGGCTTCCAAATATCTCTTTGCCAATTCCACAAGAACTGTCTCAGTTAAAGGCTTCTTGAGGGGAAAGCTGTAATTCTGTGAGATGATTTCACAGAACACAAAGAAGTTTCTCAGAAAGCTTCTTTCTCTTTGTTATCGCAGGATATTTCCTTTGGCCCTATAGTCTTCAAAGGGATCCGAAATATCTGTTCTCAGATTCCACAGAAATAAGGCTAGCAAAGAGATCCACGAAATACAGATGTAACTCTGTGAGATGAATTCACAGAACACTAAGCAGTTTCTCAGAAAGCTTCTTTCCAGATTTCATCTGAGGATATTTCCTTTTTCACCATAGCCCTCTATGGGCTTCCAAATATCACTTTGCCAATTCCACAAGAACTGTCTTAGCGAAAGGCTTCTTGAGGGGAAAGCTGTAACTCTGTGAGATGATTTCACAGAACAGAAAGAAGTTTCTCAGAAAGCTTCTTTCTCTTTGTTATCGCAGGATATTTCCTTTGGCCCTATAGTCTTCAAAGGGATCCGAAATATCTGTTCTCAGATTCCACAGAAATAAGGCTAGCAAAGAGATCCACGAAATACAGATGTAACTCTGTGAGATGAATTTACAGAACACTAAGCAGTGTCTCAGAAAGCTTCTTTCCAGATTTCATCTGAGGATATTTCCTTTTTCACCATAGCCCTCTATGGACTTCCAAATATCACTTTGCCAATTCCACAAGAACTGTCTTAGCAAAAGGCTTCTTGAGGGGAAAGCTGTAATTCTGTGAGATGACTTCACAGAACACAAAGAAGTTTCTCAGAAAGCTTCTTTCTCTTTGTTATCGGAGGATATTTCCTTTGGCCCTATAGTCTTCAAAGGGATCCGAAATATCTGTTCTCAGATTACACAGAAATAAGGCTAGCAAAGAGATCCACGAAATACAAATGTAACTCTGTGAGATGAATTCACAGAACACTCAGCAGTTTCTCAGAAAGCTTCTTTCCAGATTTCATCTGAGGATATTTCCTTTGTCACCATAGCCCTCTATGGGCTTCCAAATATCTCTTTGCCAATTACACAAGAACTGTCCTAGCGAAAGGCTTCTTGAGGTTAAAGCGGTAACTCTGTGAGATGATTTCACAGAACACAAAGAAGTTTCTCAGAAAGCTTCTTTCTCTTTGTTATCGGAGGATATTTCCTTTGGCCCTATAGTCTTCAAAGGGATCCGAAATATCTGTTCTCAGATTACACAGAAATAAGGCTAGCAAAGAGATCCACGAAATACAGATGTAACTCTGTGAGATGAATTAACAGAACACTAAGCAGTTTCTCAGAAAGCTTCTTTCCAGATATCATCTGAGGATATTTCCTTTTTCACTATAGCCCTCTATGGGCTTACAAATATCACTTTGCCAATTCCCCAAGAACTGTCTTAGCGAAAGGCTTCTTGAGGGGAAAGCTGTAATTCTGTGAGATGATTTCACAGAACAGAAAGAAGTTTCTCAGAAAGCTTCTTTCTCTTTGTTATCGCAGGATATTTCCTTTGGCCCTATAGTCTTCAAAGGGATCCGAAATATCTGTTCTCAGATTCCACAGAAATAAGGCTAGCAAAGAGATCCACGAAATACAGATGTAACTCTGTGAGATGAATTCACAGAACACTAAGCAGTTTCTCAGAAAGCTTCTTTCCAGATTTCATCTGAGGATATTTCCTTTTTCACCATAGCCCTCTATGGGCTTCCAAATATCACTTTGCCAATTCCACAAGAACTGTCCTAGCGAAAGGCTTCTTGAGGGGAAAGCGGTAACTCTGTGAGATGATTTCACAGAACACAAAGAAGTTTCTCAGAAAGCTTCTTTCTCTTTGTTATCGGAGGATATTTCCTTTGGCCCTATAGTCTTCATAGGGATCCGAAATATCTTTTCTCAGATTCCACAGAAATAAGGCTAGCAAAGAGATCCACGAAATACATATGTAACTCTGTGAGATGAATTCACAGAACACTAAGCAGTTTCTCAGAAAGCTTCTTTCCAGATTTCATCTGAGGATATTTCCTTTTTCACCGTAGCCCTCTATGGGCTTCCAAATATCTCTTTGCCAATTACACAAGAACTGTCTCAGTTAAAGGGTTCTTGAGGGGAAACCTGTAACTCTGTGAGATGATTTCACAGAACACAAAGAAGTTTCTCAGAAAGCTTCTTTCTCTTTGTTATCGGAGGATATTTCCTTTGGCCCTATAGTCTTCAAAGGGATCCGAAATATCTGTTCTCAGATTCCACAGAAATAAGGCTAGCAAAGAGATCCACGAAATACAGATGTAACTCTGTGAGATGAATTCACAGAACACTAAGCAGTTTCTCAGAAAGCTTCTTTCCAGATTTCATCTGAGGATATTTCCCTTTTCACCATAGCCCTCTATGGGCTTCCAAATATCTCTTTGCCAATTCCACAAGAACTGTCTCAGTTAAAGGCTTCTTGAGGGGAAAGCTGTAATTCTGTGAGATGATTTCACAGAACACAAAGAAGTTTCTCAGAAAGCTTCTTTCTCTTTGTTATCGCAGGATATTTCCTTTGGCCCTATAGTCTTCAAAGGGATCCGAAATATCTGTTCTCAGATTCCACAGAAATAAGGCTAGCAAAGAGATCCACGAAATACAGATGTAACTCTGTGAGATGAATTCACAGAACACTAAGCAGTTTCTCAGAAAGCTTCTTTCCAGATTTCATCTGAGGATATTTCCTTTTTCACCATAGCCCTCTATGGGCTTCCAAATATCACTTTGCCAATTCCACAAGAACTGTCTTAGCGAAAGGCTTCTTGAGGGGAAAGCTGTAACTCTGTGAGATGATTTCACAGAACAGAAAGAAGTTTCTCAGAAAGCTTCTTTCTCTTTGTTATCGCAGGATATTTCCTTTGGCCCTATAGTCTTCAAAGGGATCCGAAATATCTGTTCTCAGATTCCACAGAAATAAGGCTAGCAAAGAGATCCACGAAATACAGATGTAACTCTGTGAGATGAATTCACAGAACACTAAGCAGTTTCTCAGAAAGCTTCTTTCAAGATTTCATCTGAGGATATTTCCTTTGTCACCATAGCCCACTATGGGCTTCGAAATATCTCTTTGCCAATTACACAAGAACTGTCCTAGCGAAAGGCTTCTTGAGGGGAAAGCTGTAACTCTGTGAGATGATTTCACAGAACACAAAGAAGTTTCTCAGAAAGCTTCTTTCTCTTTGTTATCGGAGGATATTTCCTTTGGCCCTATAGTCTTCAAAGGGATCCGAAATATCTGTTCTCAGATTCCACAGAAATAAGGCTAGCAAAGAGATCCACGAAATACAGATGTAACTCTGTGAGATGAATTCACAGAACACTAAGCAGTTTCTCAGAAAGCTTCTTTCCAGATTTCATCTGAGGATATTTCCTTTGTCATCATAGCCCTCTATGGGCTTCGAAATATCTCTTTGCCAATTCCACAAGAACTGTCCTAGCGAAAGGCTTCTTGAGGGGAAAGCTGTAACTCTGTGAGATGATTTCACAGAACACAAAGAAGTTTCTCAGAAAGCTTCTTTCTCTTTGTTATCGGAGGATATTTCCTTTGGCCCTATAGTCTTCAAAGGGATCCGAAATATCTGTTCTCAGATTCCACAGAAATAAGGCTAGCAAAGAGATCCACGAAATACAGATGTAACTCTGTGAGATGAATTCACAGAACACTAAGCAGTTTCTCAGAAAGCTTCTTTCCAGATTTCATCTGAGGATATTTCCTTTTTCACCATAGCCCTCTATGGGCTTCCAAATATCACTTTGCCAATTCCACAAGAACTGTCTTAGCGAAAGGCTTCTTGAGGGGAAAGCTGTAACTCTGTGAGATGATTTCACAGAACAGAAAGAAGTTTCTCAGAAAGCTTCTTTCTCTTTGTTATCGCAGGATATTTCCTTTGGCCCTATAGTCTTCAAAGGGATCCGAAATATCTGTTTTCAGATTCCACAGAAATAAGGCTAGCAAAGAGATCCACGAAATACAGATGTAACTCTGTGAGATGAATTCACAGAACACTAAGCCGTTTCTCAGAAAGCTTCTTTCCAGATTTCATCTGAGGATATTTCCTTTTTCACCATAGCCCTCTATGGGCTTCCAAATATCACTTTGCCAATTCCACAAGAACTGTCTTAGCGAAAGGCTTCTTGAGGGGAAAGCTGTAACTCTGTGAGATGATTTCACAGAACACAAAGAAGTTTCTCAGAAAGCTTCTTTCTCTTTGTTATCGGAGGATATTTCCTTTGGCCCTATAGTCTTCAAAGGGATCCGAAATATCTTTTCTCAGATTCCACAGAAATAAGGCTAGCACAGAGATCCACATAAATACATATGTAACTCTGTGAGATGAATTCACAGAACACTAAGCAGTTTCTCAGAAAGCTTCTTTCCAGATTTCATCTGAGGATATTTCCTTTTTCACCATAGCCCTCTATGGGCTTCCAAATATCTCTTTGCCAATTTCACAAGAACTGTCTTAGTTAAAGGCTTCTTGAGGGGAAAGCTGTAACTCTGTGAGATGATTTCACAGAACACAAAGAAGTTTCTCAGAAAGCTTCTTTCTCTTTGTTATCGGAGGATATTTCCTTTGGCCCTATAGTCTTCATAGGGATCCGAAATATCTTTTCTCAGATTCCACAGAAATAAGGCTAGCAAAGAGATCCACGAAATACAGATGTAACTCTGTGAGATGAATTCACAGAACACTAAGCAGTTTCTCAGAAAGCTTCTTTCCAGATTCCATCTGAGGATATTTCCTTTTTCACCATAGCCCTCTATGGGCTTCCAAATATCTCTTTGCCAATTCCACAAGAACTGTCTGAGCGAAAGGCTTCTTGAGGGGAATGCTGTAACTCTGTGAGATGATTTCACAGAACACAAAGAAGTTTCTCAGAAAGCTTCTTTCTCTTTGTTATCGCAGGATATTTCCTTTGGCCCTATAGTCTTCAAAGGGATCCGAAATCTCTGTTCTCAGATTCCACAGAAAAAAGGCTAGCAAAGACATGCACGAAATACAGATGTAACTCTGTGAGATGAATTCACAGAACACTAAGCAGTTTCTCAGAAAGCTTCTTTCCAGATTTCATCTGAGGATATTTCCTTTTTCACCATAGCCCTCTATGGGCTTCCAAATATCACTTTGCCAATTGCACATAAACTGTCTTAGCGAAAGGCTTCTTGAGAGGAAAGCTGTAACTCTGTGAGATGATTTCACAGAACAGAAAGAAGTTTCTCAGAAAGCTTCTTTCTCTTTGTTATCGCAGGATATTTCCTTTGGCCCTATAGTCTTCAAAGGGATCCGAAATATCTGTTCTCACATTCCACAGAAATAAGGCTAGCAAAGAGATCCACGAAATACAGATGTAACTCTGTGAGATGAATTCACAGAACACTAAGCAGTTTCTCAGAAAGCTTCTTTCCAGATTTCATCTGAGGATATTTCCTTTGTCACCATAGCCCTCTATGGGCTTCCAAATATCTCTTTGCCAATTACACAAGAACTGTCCTAGCGAAAGGCTTCTTGAGGGGAAAGCTGTAACTCTGTGAGATGATTTCAGAGAACACAAAGAAGTTTCTCAGAAAGCTTCTTTCTCTTTGTTATCGGAGGATATTTCCTTTGGCCCTATAGTCTTCAAAGGGATCCGAAATATCTGTTCTCAGATTCCACAGAAATAAGGCTAGCAAAGAGATCCACGAAATACAGATGTAACTCTGTGAGATGAATTCACAGAACACTAAGCAGTTTCTCAGAAAGCTTCTTTCCAGATTTCATCTGAGGATATTTCCTTTTTCACCATAGCCCTCTATGGGCTTACAAATATCACTTTGCCAATTCCACAAGAACTGTCTTAGCGAAAGGCTTCTTGAGGGGAAAGCTGTAACTCTGTGAGATGATTTCACAGAACACAAAGAAGTTTCTCAGAAACCTTCTTTCTCTTTGTTATCGCAGGATATTTCCTTTGGCCCTATAGTCTTCATAGGGATCCGAAATATCTTTTCTCAGATTCCACAGAAATAAGGCTAGCAAAGAGATCCACGAAATACAGATGTAACTCTGTGAGATGAATTCACAGAACACTAAGCAGTTTCTCAGAAAGCTTCTTTGCAGATTTCATCTGAGGATATTTCCTTTTTCACCATAGCCCTCTATGGGCTTCCAAATATCTCTTTGCCAATTACACAAGAACTGTCTCAGTTAAAGGGTTCTTGAGGGGAAAGCTGTAACTCTGTGAGATGATTTCACAGAACACAAAGAAGTTTCTCAGAAAGCTTCTTTCTCTTTGTTATCGGAGGATATTTCCTTTGGCCCTATAGTCTTCAAAGGGATCCGAAATATCTGTTCTCAGATTCCACAGAAATAAGGTCAGCAAAGAGATCCACGAAATACAGATGTAACTCTGTGAGATGAATTCACAGAACACTAAGCAGTTTCTCAGAAAGCTTCTTTCCAGATTTCATCTGAGGATATTTCGTTTTTCACCATAGCCCTCTATGGGCTTCCAAGTATCTCTTTGCCAATTACACAAGAACTGTCTCAGTTAAAGGGTTCTTGAGGGGAAAGCTGTAACTCTGTGAGATGATTTCACAGAACACAAAGAAGTTTCTCAGAAAGCTTCTTTCTCTTTGTTATCGGAGGATATTTCCTTTGGCCCTATAGTCTTCAAAGGGATCCGAAATATCTGTTCTCAGATTCCACAGAAATAAGGCTAGCAAAGAGATCCACGAAATACAGATGTAACTCTGTGAGATGAATTCACAGAACACTAAGCAGTTTCTCAGAAAGCTTCTTTCCAGATTTCATCTGAGGATATTTCCTTTTTCACCATAGCCCTCTATGGGCTTCCAAATATCACTTTGCCAATTCCACAAGAACTGTCTTAGCGAAAGGCTTCTTGAGGGGAAAGCTGTAACTCTGTGAGATGATTTCACAGAAGAGAAAGAAGTTTCTCAGAAAGCTTCTTTCTCTTTGTTATCGCAGGATATTTCCTTTGGCCCTATAGTCTTCAAAGGGATCCGAAATATCTGTTCTCAGATTACACAGAAATAAGGCTAGCAAAGAGATCCACGAAATACAGATGTAACTCTGTGAGATGAATTTACAGAACACTAAGCAGTTTCTCAGAAAGCTTCTTTCCAGATTTCATCTGAGGATATTTCCTTTTTCACCATAGCCCTCTATGGGCTTACAAATATCACTTTGCCAATTCCACAAGAACTGTCTTAGCGAAAGGCTTCTTGAGGGGAAAGCTGTAACTCTGTGACATGATTTCAGAGAACAGAAAGAAGTTTCTCAGAAAGCTTCTTTCTCTTTGTTATCGCAGGATATTTCCTTTGGCCCTATAGTCTTCAAAGGGATCCGAAATATCTGTTCTCAGATTCCACAGAAATAAGGCTAGCAAAGAGATCCACGAAATACAGATGTAACTCTGTGAGATGAATTCACAGAACACTAAGCAGTTTCTCAGAAAGCTTCTTTCCAGATTTCATCTGAGGATATTTCCTTTTTCACCATAGTCCTCTATGGGCTTCCAAATATCACTTTGCCAATTCCACAAGAAATGTCTTAGCGAAAGGCTTCTTGAGGGGAAAGCTGTATCTCTGTGAGATGATTTCACAGAACACAAAGAAGTTTCTCAGAAAGCTTCTTTCTCTTTGTTATCGCAGGATATTTCCTTTGGCCCTATAGTCTTCAAAGGGATCCGAAATATCTGTTCTCAGATTCCACAGAAATAAGGCTAGCAAAGAGATCCACGAAATACACATGTAACTCTGTGAGATGAATTCACAGAACACTAAGCAGTTTCTCAGAAAGCTTCTTTCCAGATTTCATCTGAGGATATTTCCTTTGTCACCATAGCCCTCTATGGGCTTCCAAATATCTCTTTGCCAATTACACAAGAACTGTCCTAGCGAAAGGCTTCTTGAGGTTAAAGCGGTAACTCTGTGAGATGATTTCACAGAACACAAAGAAGTTTCTCAGAAAGCTTCTTTCTCTTTGTTATCGGAGGATATTTCCTTTGGCCCTATAGTCTTCAAAGGGATCCGAAATATCTGTTCTCAGATTCCACAGAAATAAGGCTAGCAAAGAGATCCACGAAATACAGATGTAACTCTGTGAGATGAATTCACAGAACACTAAGCAGTTTCTCAGAAAGCTTCTTTCCAGATATCATCTGAGGATATTTCCTTTTTCACTATAGCCCTCTATGGGCTTACAAATATCACTTTGCCAATTCCCCAAGAACTGTCTTAGCGAAAGGCTTCTTGAGGGGAAAGCTGTAATTCTGTGAGATGATTTCACAGAACAGAAAGAAGTTTCTCAGAAAGCTTCTTTCTCTTTGTTATCGCAGGATATTTCCTTTGGCCCTATAGTCTTCAAAGGGATCCGAAATATCTGTTCTCAGATTCCACAGAAATAAGGCTAGCAAAGAGATCCACGAAATACAGATGTAACTCTGTGAGATGAATTCACAGAACACTAAGCAGTTTCTCAGAAAGCTTCTTTCCAGATTTCATCTGAGGATATTTCCTTTTTCACCATAGCCCTCTATGGGCTTCCAAATATCACTTTGCCAATTCCACAAGAACTGTCCTAGCGAAAGGCTTCTTGAGGGGAAAGCGGTAACTCTGTGAGATGATTTCACAGAACACAAAGAAGTTTCTCAGAAAGCTTCTTTCTCTTTGTTATCGGAGGATATTTCCTTTGGCCCTATAGTCTTCATAGGGATCCGAAATATCTTTTCTCAGATTCCACAGAAATAAGGCTAGCAAAGAGATCCACGAAATACATATGTAACTCTGTGAGATGAATTCACAGAACACTAAGCAGTTTCTCAGAAAGCTTCTTTCCAGATTTCATCTGAGGATATTTCCTTTTTCACCGTAGCCCTCTATGGGCTTCCAAATATCTCTTTGCCAATTACACAAGAACTGTCTCAGTTAAAGGGTTCTTGAGGGGAAAGCTGTAACTCTGTGAGATGATTTCACAGAACACAAAGAAGTTTCTCAGAAAGCTTCTTTCTCTTTGTTATCGGAGGATATTTCCTTTGGCCCTATAGTCTTCAAAGGGATCCGAAATATCTGTTCTCAGATTCCACAGAAATAAGGCTAGCAAAGAGATCCACGAAATACAGATGTAACTCTGTGAGATGAATTCACAGAACACTAAGCAGTTTCTCAGAAAGCTTCTTTCCAGATTTCATCTGAGGATATTTCCCTTTTCACCATAGCCCTCTATGGGCTTCCAAATATCTCTTTGCCAATTCCACAAGAACTGTCTCAGTTAAAGGCTTCTTGAGGGGAAAGCTGTAATTCTGTGAGATGATTTCACAGAACACAAAGAAGTTTCTCAGAAAGCTTCTTTCTCTTTGTTATCGCTGGATATTTCCTTTGGCCCTATAGTCTTCAAAGGGATCCGAAATATCTGTTCTCAGATTCCACAGAAATAAGGCTAGCAAAGAGATCCACGAAATACAGATGTAACTCTGTGAGATGAATTCACAGAACACTAAGCAGTTTCTCAGAAAGCTTCTTTCCAGATTTCATCTGAGGATATTTCCTTTTTCACCATAGCCCTCTATGGGCTTCCAAATATCACTTTGCCAATTCCACAAGAACTGTCTTAGCGAAAGGCTTCTTGAGGGGAAAGCTGTAACTCTGTGAGATGATTTCACAGAACAGAAAGAAGTTTCTCAGAAAGCTTCTTTCTCTTTGTTATCGCAGGATATTTCCTTTGGCCCTATAGTCTTCAAAGGGATCCGAAATATCTGTTCTCAGATTCCACAGAAATAAGGCTAGCAAAGAGATCCACGAAATACAGATGTAACTCTGTGAGATGAATTCACAGAACACTAAGCAGTTTCTCAGAAAGCTTCTTTCAAGATTTCATCTGAGGATATTTCCTTTGTCACCATAGCCCACTATGGGCTTCGAAATATCTCTTTGCCAATTACACAAGAACTGTCCTAGCGAAAGGCTTCTTGAGGGGAAAGCTGTAACTCTGTGAGATGATTTCACAGAACACAAAGAAGTTTCTCAGAAAGCTTCTTTCTCTTTGTTATCGGAGGATATTTCCTTTGGCCCTATAGTCTTCAAAGGGATCCGAAATATCTGTTCTCAGATTCCACAGAAATAAGGCTAGCAAAGAGATCCACGAAATACAGATGTAACTCTGTGAGATGAATTCACAGAACACTAAGCAGTTTCTCAGAAAGCTTCTTTCCAGATTTCATCTGAGGATATTTCGTTTTTCACCATAGCCCTCTATGGGCTTCCAAATATCACTTTGCCAATTCCACAAGAACTGTCTTAGCGAAAGGCTTCTGGAGGGGAAAGCTGTAACTCTGTGAGATGATTTCACAGAACACAAAGAAGTTTCTCAGAAAGCTTCTTTCTCTTTGTTATCGCAGGATATTTCCTTGGGCCCTATAGTCTTCAAAGGGATCCGAAATATCTGTTCTCAGATTCCACAGAAATAAGGCTAGCAAAGATATCCACGAAATACACATGTAACTCTGTGAGATGAATTCACAGAACACTAAGCAGTTTCTCAGAAAGCTTCTTTCCAGATTTCATCTGAGGATATTTCCTTTTTCACCATAGCCCTCTATGGGCTTCCAAATATCACTTTGCCAATTCCACAAGAACTGTCTTAGAGAAAGGCTTCTTGAGGGGAAAGCTGTAACTCTGTGAGATGATTTCACAGAACACAAAGAAGTTTCTCAGAAAGCTTCTTTCTCTTTGTTATCGCAGGATATTTCCTTTGGCCCTATATTCTTCAAAGGGATCCGAAATATCTGTTCTCAGATTCCACAGAAATAAGGCTAGCAAAGAGATCCACGAAATACAGATGTAACTCTGTGAGATGAATTCACAGAACACTAAGCAGTTTCTCAGAAAGCTTCTTTCCAGATTTCATCTGAGGATATTTCCTTTTTCACCATAGCCCTCTATGGGCTTCCAAATATCACTTTGCCAATTGCACAAAAACTGTCTTAGCGAAAGGCTTCTTGAGAGGAAAGCTGTAACTCTGTGAGATGATTTCACAGAACAGAAAGAAGTTTCTAAGAAAGCTTCTTTCTCTTTGTTATCGCAGGATATTTCCTTTGGCCCTATAGTCTTCAAAGGGATCCGAAATATCTGTTCTCGCATTCCACAGAAATAAGGCTAGCAAAGAGATCCACGAAATACAGATGTAACTCTGTGAGATGAATTCACAGAACACTAAGCAATTTCTCAGAAAGCTTCTTTCCAGATTTCATCTGAGGATATTTCCTTTTTCAACATAGCCCTCTATGGGCTTCCAAATATCACTTTGCCAATTCCACAAGAACTGTCTTAGCGAAAGGCTTCTTGAGGGGAAAGCTGTAATTCTGTGAGATGATTTCACAGAACACAAAGAAGTTTCTCAGAAAGCTTCTTTCTCTTTGTTATCGGAGGATATTTCCTTTGGCCCTATAGTCTTCAAAGGGATCCGAAATATCTGTTCTCAGATTCCACAGAAATAAGGCTAGCAAAGAGATCCACGAAATACAGATGTAACTCTGTGAGATGAATTCACAGAACACTAAGCAGTTTCTCAGAAAGCTTCTTTCCAGATTTCATCTGAGGATATTTCCTTTGTCATCATAGCCCTCTATGGGCTTCGAAATATCTCTTTGCCAATTCCACAAGAACTGTCCTAGCGAAAGGCTTCTTGAGGGGAAAGCTGTAACTCTGTGAGATGATTTCACAGAACACAAAGAAGTTTCTCAGAAAGCTTCTTTCTCTTTGTTATCGGAGGATATTTCCTTTGGCCCTATAGTCTTCAAAGGGATCCGAAATATCTGTTCTCAGATTCCACAGAAATAAGGCTAGCAAAGAGATCCACGAAATACAGATGTAACTCTGTGAGATGAATTCACAGAACACTAAGCAGTTTCTCAGAAAGCTTCTTTCCAGATTTCATCTGAGGATATTTCCTTTTTCACCATAGCCCTCTATGGGCTTCCAAATATCACTTTGCCAATTCCACAAGAACTGTCTTAGCGAAAGGCTTCTTGAGGGGAAAGCTGTAACTCTGTGAGATGATTTCACAGAACAGAAAGAAGTTTCTCAGAAAGCTTCTTTCTCTTTGTTATCGCAGGATATTTCCTTTGGCCCTATAGTCTTCAAATGGATCCGAAATATCTGTTTTCAGATTCCACAGAAATAAGGCTAGCAAAGAGATCCACGAAATACAGATGTAACTCTGTGAGATGAATTCACAGAACACTAAGCCGTTTCTCAGAAAGCTTCTTTCCAGATTTCATCTGAGGATATTTCCTTTTTCACCATAGCCCTCTATGGGCTTCCAAATATCACTTTGCCAATTCCACAAGAACTGTCTTAGCGAAAGGCTTCTTGAGGGGAAAGCTGTAACTCTGTGAGATGATTTCACAGAACACAAAGAAGTTTCTCAGAAAGCTTCTTTCTCTTTGTTATCGGAGGATATTTCCTTTGGCCCTATAGTCTTCAAAGGGATCCGAAATATCTTTTCTCAGATTCCACAGAAATAAGGCTAGCACAGAGATCCACATAAATACATATGTAACTCTGTGAGATGAATTCACAGAACACTAAGCAGTTTCTCAGAAAGCTTCTTTCCAGATTTCATCTGAGGATATTTCCTTTTTCACCATAGCCCTCTATGGGCTTCCAAATATCTCTTTGCCAATTTCACAAGAACTGTCTTAGTTAAAGGCTTCTTGAGGGGAAAGCTGTAACTCTGTGAGATGATTTCACAGAACACAAAGAAGTTTCTCAGAAAGCTTCTTTCTCTTTGTTATCGGAGGATATTTCCTTTGGCCCTATAGTCTTCATAGGGATCCGAAATATCTTTTCTCAGATTCCACAGAAATAAGGCTAGCAAAGAGATCCACGAAATACACATGTAACTCTGTGAGATGAATTCACAGAACACTAAGCAGTTTCTCAGAAAGCTTCTTTCCAGATTCCATCTGAGGATATTTCCTTTTTCACCATAGCCCTCTATGGGCTTCCAAATATCTCTTTGCCAATTCCACAAGAACTGTCTGAGCGAAAGGCTTCTTGAGGGGAATGCTGTAACTCTGTGAGATGATTTCACAGAACACAAAGAAGTTTCTCAGAAAGCTTCTTTCTCTTTGTTATCGGAGGATATTTCCTTTGGCCCTATAGTCTTCAAAGGGATCCGAAATCTCTGTTCTCAGATTCCACAGAAAAAAGGCTAGCAAAGACATGCACGAAATACAGATGTAACTCTGTGAGATGAATTCACAGAACACTAAGCAGTTTCTCAGAAAGCTTCTTTCCAGATTTCATCTGAGGATATTTCCTTTTTCACCATAGCCCTCTATGGGCTTCCAAATATCACTTTGCCAATTGCACATAAACTGTCTTAGCGAAAGGCTTCTTGAGAGGAAAGCTGTAACTCTGTGAGATGATTTCACAGAACAGAAAGAAGTTTCTCAGAAAGCTTCTTTCTCTTTGTTATCGCAGGATATTTCCTTTGGCCCTATAGTCTTCAAAGGGATCCGAAATATCTGTTCTCACATTCCACAGAAATAAGGCTAGCAAAGAGATCCACGAAATACAGATGTAACTCTGTGAGATGAATTCACAGAACACTAAGCAGTTTCTCAGAAAGCTTCTTTCCAGATTTCATCTGAGGATATTTCCTTTGTCACCATAGCCCTCTATGGGCTTCCAAATATCTCTTTGCCAATTACACAAGAACTGTCCTAGCGAAAGGCTTCTTGAGGGGAAAGCTGTAACTCTGTGAGATGATTTCAGAGAACACAAAGAAGTTTCTCAGAAAGCTTCTTTCTCTTTGTTATCGGAGGATATTTCCTTTGGCCCTATAGTCTTCAAAGGGATCCGAAATATCTGTTCTCAGATTCCACAGAAATAAGGCTAGCAAAGAGATCCACGAAATACAGATGTAACTCTGTGAGATGAATTCACAGAACACTAAGCAGTTTCTCAGAAAGCTTCTTTCCAGATTTCATCTGAGGATATTTCCTTTTTCACCATAGCCCTCTAGGGGCTTACAAATATCACTTTGCCAATTCCACAAGAACTGTCTTAGCGAAAGGCTTCTTGAGGGGAAAGCTGTAACTCTGTGAGATGATTTCAGAGAACAGAAAGAAGTTTCTCAGAAAGCTTCATTCTCTTTGTTATCGCAGGATATTTCCTTTGGCCCTATAGACTTCAAAGGGATCCGAAATATCTCTTCTCAGATTCCACAGAAATAAGGCTAGCAAAGATATCCACGAAAGACAGATGTAACTCTGTGAGATGAATTCACAGAACACTAAGCAGTTTCTCAGAAAGCTTCTTTCCAGATTTCATCTGAGGATATTTCCTTTTTCACCATAGCCCTCTATGGGTTTCCAAATATCACTTTGCCAATTCCACAAGAACTGTCTTAGCGAAAGGCTTCTTGAGGGGAAAGCGGTAACTCTGTGAGATGATTTCACAGAACACAAAGAAGTTTCTCAGAAACCTTCTTTCTCTTTGTTATCGCAGGATATTTCCTTTGGCCCTATAGTCTTCATAGGGATCCGAAATATCTTTTCTCAGATTCCACAGAAATAAGGCTAGCAAAGAGATCCACGAAATACAGATGTAACTCTGTGAGATGAATTCACAGAACACTAAGCAGTTTCTCAGAAAGCTTCTTTGCAGATTTCATCTGAGGATATTTCCTTTTTCACCATAGCCCTCTATGGGCTTCCAAATATCTCTTTGCCAATTACACAAGAACTGTCTCAGTTAAAGGGTTCTTGAGGGGAAAGCTGTAACTCTGTGAGATGATTTCACAGAACACAAAGAAGTTTCTCAGAAAGCTTCTTTCTCTTTGTTATCGGAGGATATTTCCTTTGGCCCTATAGTCTTCAAAGGGATCCGAAATATCTGTTCTCAGATTCCACAGAAATAAGGTCAGCAAAGAGATCCACGAAATACAGATGTAACTCTGTGAGATGAATTCACAGAACACTAAGCAGTTTCTCAGAAAGCTTCTTTCCAGATTTCATCTGAGGATATTTCGTTTTTCACCATAGCCCTCTATGGGCTTCCAAGTATCTCTTTGCCAATTACACAAGAACTGTCTCAGTTAAAGGGTTCTTGAGGGGAAAGCTGTAACTCTGTGAGATGATTTCACAGAACACAAAGAAGTTTCTCAGAAAGCTTCTTTCTCTTTGTTATCGGAGGATATTTCCTTTGGCCCTATAGTCTTCAAAGGGATCCGAAATATCTGTTCTCAGATTCCACAGAAATAAGGCTAGCAAAGAGATCCACGAAATACAGATGTAACTCTGTGAGATGAATTCACAGAACACTAAGCAGTTTCTCAGAAAGCTTCTTTCCAGATTTCATCTGAGGATATTTCCTTTTTCACCATAGCCCTCTATGGGCTTCCAAATATCACTTTGCCAATTCCACAAGAACTGTCTTAGCGAAAGGCTTCTTGAGGGGAAAGCTGTAACTCTGTGAGATGATTTCACAGAAGAGAAAGAAGTTTCTCAGAAAGCTTCTTTCTCTTTGTTATCGCAGGATATTTCCTTTGGCCCTATAGTCTTCAAAGGGATCCGAAATATCTGTTCTCAGATTACACAGAAATAAGGCTAGCAAAGAGATCCACGAAATACAGATGTAACTCTGTGAGATGAATTTACAGAACACTAAGCAGTTTCTCAGAAAGCTTCTTTCCAGATTTCATCTGAGGATATTTCCTTTTTCACCATAGCCCTCTATGGGCTTACAAATATCACTTTGCCAATTCCACAAGAACTGTCTTAGCGAAAGGCTTCTTGAGGGGAAAGCTGTAACTCTGTGACATGATTTCAGAGAACAGAAAGAAGTTTCTCAGAAAGCTTCTTTCTCTTTGTTATCGCAGGATATTTCCTTTGGCCCTATAGTCTTCAAAGGGATCCGAAATATCTGTTCTCAGATTCCACAGAAATAAGGCTAGCAAAGAGATCCACGAAATACAGATGTAACTCTGTGAGATGAATTCACAGAACACTAAGCAGTTTCTCAGAAAGCTTCTTTCCAGATTTCATCTGAGGATATTTCCTTTTTCACCATAGTCCTCTATGGGCTTCCAAATATCACTTTGCCAATTCCACAAGAAATGTCTTAGCGAAAGGCTTCTTGAGGGGAAAGCTGTATCTCTGTGAGATGATTTCACAGAACACAAAGAAGTTTCTCAGAAATCTTCTTTCTCTTTGTTATCGCAGGATATTTCCTTTGGCCCTATAGTCTTCAAAGGGATCCGAAATATCTGTTCTCAGATTCCACAGAAATAAGGCTAGCAAAGAGATCCACGAAATACACATGTAACTCTGTGAGATGAATTCACAGAACACTAAGCAGTTTCTCAGAAAGCTTCTTTCCAGATTTCATCTGAGGATATTTCCTTTTTCACCATAGCCCTCTATGGGCTTCCAAATATCACTTTGCCAATTCCACAAGAACTGTCTTAGCGAAAGGCTTCTTGAGGGGAAAGCTGTAACTCTGTGAGATGATTTCACAGAACAGAAAGAAGTTTCTCAGAAAGCTTCTTTCTCTTTGTTATCGCAGGATATTTCCTTTGGCCCTATAGTCTTCAAAGGGATCCGAAATATCTGTTCTCAGATTCCACAGAAATAAGGCTAGCAAAGATATCCACGAAAGACAGATGTAACTCTGTGAGATGAATTCACAGAACACTAAGCAGTTTCTCAGAAAGCTTCTTTCCAGATTTCATCTGAGGATATTTCGTTTTTCACCATAGCCCTCTATGGGCTTCCAAATATCTCTTTGCCAATTTCACAAGAACTGTCTTAGTTAAAGGCTTCTTGAGGGGAAAGCTGTAACTCTGTGAGATGATTTCACAGAACACAAAGAAGTTTCTCAGAAAGCATCTTTCTCTTTGTTATCGCAGGATATTTCCTTTGGCCCTATAGTCTTCAAAGGGATCCGAAATATCTGTTCTCAGATTCCACAGAAATAAGGCTAGCAAAGAGATCCACGAAATACAGATGTAACTCTGTGAGATGAATTCACAGAACACTAAGCAGTTTCTCAGAAAGCTTCTTTCCAGATTTCATCTGAGGATATTTCCTTTTTCACCATAGCCCTCTATGGGCTTCCAAATATCACTTTGCCAATTCCACAAGAACTGTCTTAGCGAAAGGCTTCTTGAGGGGAAAGCGGTAACTCTGTGAGATGATTTCACAGAACACAAAGAAGTTTCTCAGAAAGCTTCTTTCTCTTTGTTATCGCAGGATATTTCCTTTGGCCCTATAGTCTTCATAGGGATCCGAAATATCTTTTCTCAGATTCCACAGAAATAAGGCTAGCAAAGAGATCCACGAAATACATATGTAACTCTGTGAGATGAATTCACAGAACACTAAGCAGTTTCTCAGAAAGCTTCTTTGCAGATTTCATCTGAGGATATTTCCTTTTTCACCATAGCCCTCTATGGGCTTCCAAATATCTCTTTGCCAATTACACAAGAACTGTCTCAGTTAAAGGGTTCTTGAGGGGAAAGCTGTAACTCTGTGAGATGATTTCACAGAACACAAAGAAGTTTCTCAGAAAGCTTCTTTCTCTTTGTTATCGGAGGATATTTCCTTTGGCCCTATAGTCTTCAAAGGGATCCGAAATATCTGTTCTCAGATTCCACAGAAATAAGGCTAGCAAAGAGATCCACGAAATACAGATGTAACTCTGTGAGATGAATTCACAGAACACTAAGCAGTTTCTCAGAAAGCTTCTTTCCAGATTTCATCTGAGGATATTTCGTTTTTCACCATAGCCCTCTATTGGCTTCCAAGTATCTCTTTGCCAATTACACAAGAACTGTCTCAGTTAAAGGGTTCTTGAGGGGAAAGCTGTAACTCTGTGAGATGATTTCACAGAACACAAAGAAGTTTCTCAGAAAGCTTCTTTCTCTTTGTTATCGGAGGATATTTCCTTTGGCCCTATAGTCTTCAAAGGGATCCGAAATATCTGTTCTCAGATTCCACAGAAATAAGGCTAGCAAAGAGATCCACGAAAGACAGATGTAACTCTGTGAGATGAATTCACAGAACACTAAGCAGTTTCTCAGAAAGCTTCTTTCCAGATTTCATCTGAGGATATTTCCCTTTTCACCATAGCCCTCTATGGGCTTCCAAATATCTCTTTGCCAATTCCACAAGAACTGTCTCAGTTAAAGGCTTCTTGAGGGGAAAGCTGTAATTCTGTGAGATGATTTCACAGAACACAAAGAAGTTTCTCAGAAAGCTTCTTTCTCTTTGTTATCGCAGGATATTTCCTTTGGCCCTATAGTCTTCAAAGGGATCCGAAATATCTGTTCTCAGATTCCACAGAAATAAGGCTAGCAAAGAGATCCACGAAATACAGATGTAACTCTGTGAGATGAATTCACAGAACACTAAGCAGTTTCTCAGAAAGCTTCTTTCCAGATTTCATTTGAGGATATTTCCTTTTTCACCATAGCCCTCTATGGGCTTCCAAATATCACTTTGCCAATTCCACAAGAACTGTCTTAGCGAAAGGCTTCTTGAGGGGAAAGCTGTAACTCTGTGAGATGATTTCACAGAACAGAAAGAAGTTTCTCAGAAAGCTTCTTTCTCTTTGTTATCGCAGGATATTTCCTTTGGCCCTATAGTCTTCAAAGGGATCCGAAATATCTGTTCTCAGATTCCACAGAAATAAGGCTAGCAAAGAGATCCACGAAATACAGATGTAACTCTGTGAGATGAATTTACAGAACACTAAGCAGTGTCTCAGAAAGCTTCTTTCCAGATTTCATCTGAGGATATTTCCTTTTTCACCATAGCCCTCTATGGGCTTCCAAATATCTCTTTGCCAATTCCACAAGAACTGTCTTAGCAAAAGGCTTCTTGAGGGGAAAGCTGTAATTCTGTGAGATGACTTCACAGAACACAAAGAAGTTTCTCAGAAAGCTTCTTTCTCTTTGTTATCGCAGGATATTTCCTTTGGCCCTATAGTCTTCAAAGGGATCCGAAATATCTGTTCTCAGATTACACAGAAATAAGGCTAGCAAAGAGATCCACGAAATACAAATGTAACTCTGTGAGATGAATTCACAGAACACTCAGCAGTTTCTCAGAAAGCTTCTTTCCAGATTTCATCTGAGGATATTTCCTTTGTCACCATAGCCCTCTATGGGCTTCCAAATATCTCTTTGCCAATTACACAAGAACTGTCCTAGCGAAAGGCTTCTTGAGGTTAAAGCGGTAACTCTGTGAGATGATTTCACAGAACACAAAGAAGTTTCTCAGAAAGCTTCTTTCTCTTTGTTATCGGAGGATATTTCCTTTGGCCCTATAGTCTTCAAAGGGATCCGAAATATCTGTTCTCAGATTACACAGAAATAAGGCTAGCAAAGAGATCCACGAAATACAGATGTAACTCTGTGAGATGAATTAACAGAACACTAAGCAGTTTCTCAGAAAGCTTCTTTCCAGATATCATCTGAGGATATTTCCTTTTTCACTATAGCCCTCTATGGGCTTACAAATATCACTTTGCCAATTCCCCAAGAACTGTCTTAGCGAAAGGCTTCTTGAGGGGAAAGCTGTAATTCTGTGAGATGATTTCACAGAACAGAAAGAAGTTTCTCAGAAAGCTTCTTTCTCTTTGTTATCGCAGGATATTTCCTTTGGCCCTATAGTCTTCAAAGGGATCCGAAATATCTGTTCTCAGATTCCACAGAAATAAGGCTAGCAAAGAGATCCACGAAATACAGATGTAACTCTGTGAGATGAATTCACAGAACACTAAGCAGTTTCTCAGAAAGCTTCTTTCCAGATTTCATCTGAGGATATTTCCTTTTTCACCATAGCCCTCTATGGGCTTCCAAATATCACTTTGCCAATTCCACAAGAACTGTCCTAGCGAAAGGCTTCTTGAGGGGAAAGCGGTAACTCTGTGAGATGATTTCACAGAACACAAAGAAGTTTCTCAGAAAGCTTCTTTCTCTTTGTTATCGGAGGATATTTCCTTTGGCCCTATAGTCTTCATAGGGATCCGAAATATCTTTTCTCAGATTCCACAGAAATAAGGCTAGCAAAGAGATCCACGAAATACAGATGTAACTCTGTGAGATGAATTCACAGAACACTAAGCAGTTTCTCAGAAAGCTTCTTTCCAGATTTCATCTGAGGATATTTCCCTTTTCACCATAGCCCTCTATGGGCTTCCAAATATCTCTTTGCCAATTACACAAGAACTGTCTCAGTTAAAGGGTTCTTGAGGGGAAAGCTGTAACTCTGTGAGATGATTTCACAGAACACAAAGAAGTTTCTCAGAAAGCTTCTTTCTCTTTGTTATCGGAGGATATTTCCTTTGGCCCTATAGTCTTCAAAGGGATCCGAAATATCTGTTCTCAGATTCCACAGAAATAAGGCTAGCAAAGAGATCCACGAAATACAGATGTAACTCTGTGAGATGAATTCACAGAACACTAAGCAGTTTCTCAGAAAGCTTCTTTCCAGATATCATCTGAGGATATTTCCTTTTTCACCATAGCCCTCTATGGGCTTACAAATATCACTTTGCCAATTCCACAAGAACTGTCTTAGCGAAAGGCTTCTTGAGGGGAAAGCTGTAACTCTGTGAGATGATTTCACAGAACAGAAAGAAGTTTCTCAGAAAGCTTCTTTCTCTTTGTTATCGCAGGATATTTAGTTTGGCCCTATAGTCTTCAAAGGGATCCGAAATATCTGTTCTCACATTCCACAGAAATAAGGCTAGCAAAGAGATCCACGAAATACAGATGTAACTCTGTGAGATGAATTCACAGAACACTAAGCAGTTTCTCAGAAAGCTTCTTTCCAGATTTCATCTGAGGATATTTCCTTTTTCACCATAGCCCTCTATGGGCTTCCAAATATCACTTTGCCAATTCCACAAGAACTGTCTTAGCGAAAGGCTTCTTGAGGGGAAAGCTGTAACTCTGTGAGATGATTTCACAGAACACAAAGAAGTTTCTCAGAAAGCTTCTTTCTCTTTGTTATCGGAGGATATTTCCTTTGGCCCTATAGTCTTCAAAGGGATCCGAAATATCTGTTCTCAGATTACACAGAAATAAGGCTAGCAAAGAGATCCACGAAATACAAATGTAACTCTGTGAGATGAATTCACAGAACACTCAGCAGTTTCTCAGAAAGCTTCTTTCCAGATTTCATCTGAGGATATTTCCTTTGTCACCATAGCCCTCTATGGGCTTCCAAATATCTCTTTGCCAATTACACAAGAACTGTCCTAGCGAAAGGCTTCTTGAGGTTAAAGCGGTAACTCTGTGAGATGATTTCACAGAACACAAAGAAGTTTCTCAGAAAGCTTCTTTCTCTTTGTTATCGGAGGATATTTCCTTTGGCCCTATAGTCTTCAAAGGGATCCGAAATATCTGTTCTCAGATTACACAGAAATAAGGCTAGCAAAGAGATCCACGAAATACAGATGTAACTCTGTGAGATGAATTAACAGAACACTAAGCAGTTTCTCAGAAAGCTTCTTTCCAGATATCATCTGAGGATATTTCCTTTTTCACTATAGCCCTCTATGGGCTTACAAATATCACTTTGCCAATTCCCCAAGAACTGTCTTAGCGAAAAGCTTCTTGAGGGGAAAGCTGTAATTCTGTGAGATGATTTCACAGAACAGAAAGAAGTTTCTCAGAAAGCTTCTTTCTCTTTGTTATCGCAGGATATTTCCTTTGGCCCTATAGTCTTCAAAGGGATCCGAAATATCTGTTCTCAGATTCCACAGAAATAAGGCTAGCAAAGAGATCCACGAAATACAGATGTAACTCTGTGAGATGAATTCACAGAACACTAAGCAGTTTCTCAGAAAGCTTCTTTCCAGATTTCATCTGAGGATATTTCCTTTTTCACCATAGCCCTCTATGGGCTTCCAAATATCACTTTGCCAATTCCACAAGAACTGTCCTAGCGAAAGGCTTCTTGAGGGGAAAGCGGTAACTCTGTGAGATGATTTCACAGAACACAAAGAAGTTTCTCAGAAAGCTTCTTTCTCTTTGTTATCGGAGGATATTTCCTTTGGCCCTATAGTCTTCATAGGGATCCGAAATATCTTTTCTCAGATTCCACAGAAATAAGGCTAGCAAAGAGATCCACGAAATACATATGTAACTCTGTGAGATGAATTCACAGAACACTAAGCAGTTTCTCAGAAAGCTTCTTTCCAGATTTCATCTGAGGATATTTCCCTTTTCACCATAGCCCTCTATGGGCTTCCAAATATCTCTTTGCCAATTACACAAGAACTGTCTCAGTTAAAGGGTTCTTGAGGGGAAAGCTGTAACTCTGTGAGATGATTTCACAGAACACAAAGAAGTTTCTCAGAAAGCTTCTTTCTCTTTGTTATCGGAGGATATTTCCTTTGGCCCTATAGTCTTCAAAGGGATCCGAAATATCTGTTCTCAGATTCCACAGAAATAAGGCTAGCAAAGAGATCCACGAAATACAGATGTAACTCTGTGAGATGAATTCACAGAACACTAAGCAGTTTCTCAGAAAGCTTCTTTCCAGATATCATCTGAGGATATTTCCTTTTTCACCATAGCCCTCTATGGGCTTACAAATATCACTTTGCCAATTCCACAAGAACTGTCTTAGCGAAAGGCTTCTTGAGGGGAAAGCTGTAACTCTGTGAGATGATTTCACAGAACAGAAAGAAGTTTCTCAGAAAGCTTCTTTCTCTTTGTTATCGCAGGATATTTAGTTTGGCCCTATAGTCTTCAAAGGGATCCGAAATATCTGTTCTCACATTCCACAGAAATAAGGCTAGCAAAGAGATCCACGAAATACAGATGTAACTCTGTGAGATGAATTCACAGAACACTAAGCAGTTTCTCAGAAAGCTTCTTTCCAGATTTCATCTGAGGATATTTCCTTTTTCACCATAGCCCTCTATGGGCTTCCAAATATCACTTTGCCAATTCCACAAGAACTGTCTTAGCGAAAGGCTTCTTGAGGGGAAAGCTGTAACTCTGTGAGATGATTTCACAGAACACAAAGAAGTTTCTCAGAAAGCTTCTTTCTCTTTGTTATCGGAGGATATTTCCTTTGGCCCTATAGTCTTCATAATGATCTGAAATATCTTTTCTCAGATTCCACAGAAATAAGGCTAGCAAAGAGATCCACGAAATACACATGTAACTCTGTGAGATGAATTCACAGAACACTAAGCAGTTTCTCAGAAAGCTTCTTTCCAGATTTCATCTGAGGATATTTCCTTTTTCACCATAGCCCTCTATGGGCTTCCAAATATCTCTTTGCCAATTACACAAGAACTGTCCTAGCGAAAGGCTTCTTGAGGGGAAAGCGGTAACTCTGTGAGATGATTTCACAGAACACAAAGAAGTTTCTCAGAAAGCTTCTTTCTCTTTGTTATCGGAGGATATTTCCTTTGGCCCTATAGTCTTCATAGGGATCCGAAATATCTTTTCTCAGATTCCACAGAAATAAGGCTAGCAAAGAGATCCACGAAATACACATGTAACTCTGTGAGATGAATTCACAGAACACTAAGCAGTTTCTCAGAAAGCTTCTTTCCAGATTTCATCTGAGGATATTTCCTTTTTCACCATAGCCCTCTATGGGCTTCCAAATATCACTTT
This sequence comes from Macaca nemestrina, assembly GCF_043159975.1. Lineage (NCBI taxonomy): Eukaryota > Metazoa > Chordata > Mammalia > Primates > Cercopithecidae > Macaca > Macaca nemestrina. Next base: position 136,117,897 of record NC_092128.1, on the reverse strand, counting down.
GCCAATTCCACAAGAACTGTCTTAGCGAAAGGCTTCTTGAGGGGAAAGCTGTAACTCTGTGAGATGATTTCACAGAACACAAAGAAGTTTCTCAGAAAGCTTCTTTCTCTTTGTTATCGGAGGATATTTCCTTTGGCCCTATAGTCTTCATAGGGATCCGAAATATCTTTTCTCAGATTCCACAGAAATAAGGCTAGCAAAGAGATCCACGAAATACATATGTAACTCTGTGAGATGAATTCACAGAACACTAAGCAGTTTCTCAGAAAGCTTCTTTCCAGATTTCATCTGAGGATATTTCCTTTTTCACCATAGCCCTCTATGGGCTTCCAAATATCTCTTTGCCAATTACACAAGAACTGTCGCAGTTAAACTGTTCTTGAGGGGAAAGCAGTAACTCTGTGAGATGATTTCACAGAACACAAAGAAGTTTCTCAGAAAGCTTCTTTCTCTTTGTTATCGGAGGATATTTCCTTTGGCCCTATAGTCTTCAAAGGGATCCGAAATATCTGTTCTCAGATTCCACAGAAATAAGGCTAGCAAAGAGATCCACGAAATACAGATGTAACTCTGTGAGATGAATTCAAAGAACACTAAGCAGTTTCTCAGAAAGCTTCTTTCCAGATTTCATCTGAGGATATTTCCTTTTTCACCATAGCCCTCTATGGGCTTCCAAATATCACTTTGCCAATTCCACAAGAACTGTCTTAGCGAAAGGCTTCTTGAGGGGAAAGCTGTAACTCTGTGAGATGATTTCACAGAACAGAAAGAAGTTTCTCAGAAAGCTTCTTTCTCTTTGTTATCGCAGGATATTTCCTTTGGCCCTATAGTCTTCAAAGGGATCCGAAATATCTGTTCTCAGATTCCACAGAAATAAGGCTAGCAAAGATATCCACGAAATACAGATGTAACTCTGTGAGATGAATTCACAGAACACTAAGCAGTTTCTCAGAAAGCTTCTTTCCAGATTTCATCTGAGGATATTTCCTTTTTCACCATAGCCCTCTATGGGCTTCCAAATATCACTTTGCCAATTCCACAAGAACTGTCTTAGCGAAAGGCTTCTTGAGGGGAAAGCTGTAATTTTGTGAGATGATTTCACAGAACACAAAGAAGTTTCTCAGAAAGCTTCTTTCTCTTTGTTATCGCAGGATATTTCCTTTGGCCCTATAGTCTTCAAAGGGATCCGAAATATCTGTTCTCAGATTCCACAGAAATAAGGCTAGCAAAGAGATCCACGAAATACAGATGTAACTCTGTGAGATGAATTCACAGAACACTAAGCAGTTTCTCAGAAAGCTTCTTTCCAGATTTCATCTGAGGATATTTCCTTTTTCACCATAGCCCTCTATGGGCTTCGAAATATCACTTTGCCATTTCCACAAGAACTGTCTTAGCGAAAGGCTTCTTGAGGGGAAAGCTGTAACTCTGTGAGATGATTTCACAGAACAGAAAGAAGTTTCTCAGAAAGCTTCGTTCTCTTTGTTATCGCAGGATATTTCCCTTGGCCCTATAGTCTTCAAAGGGATCCGAAATATCTGTTCTCAGATTCCACAGAAATAAGGCTAGCAAAGAGATCCACGAAATACAAATGTATCTCTGTGAGATGAATTCAAAGAACACTAAGCAGTTTCTCAGAAAGCTTCTTTCCAGATATCATCTGAGGATATTTCCTTTGTCACCGTAGCCCTCTATGGGCTTCCAAATATCTCTTTGCCAATTACACAAGAACTATCCTAGCGAAAGGCTTCTTGAGGGGAAAGCTGTAACTCTGTGAGATGATTTCACAGAACACAAAGAAGTTTCTCAGAAAGCTTCTTTCTCTTTGTTATCGGAGGATATTTCCTTTGGCCCTATAGTCTTCAAAGGGATCCGAAATATCTGTTCTCAGATTACACAGAAATAAGGCTAGCAAAGAGATCCACGAAATACAGATGTAACTCTGTGAGATGAATTAACAGAACACTAAGCAGTTTCTCAGAAAGCTTCTTTCCAGATATCATCTGAGGATATGTCCTTTTTCACCATAGCCCTCTATGGGCTTACAAATATCACTTTGCCAATTCCACAAGAACTGTCTTAGCGAAAGGCTTCTTGAGGGGAAAGCTGTAACTCTGTGAGATGATTTCAGAGAACAGAAAGAAGTTTCTCAGAAAGCTTCATTCTCTTTGTTATCGCAGGATATTTCCTTTGGTCCTATAGTCTTCAAAGGGATCCGAAATATCTGTTTTCAGATTCCACAGAAATAACGCTAGCAAAGAGATCCACGAAATACAGATGTAACTCTGTGAGATGAATTCACAGAACACTAAGCAGTTTCTCAGAAAGCTTCTTTCCAGATTCCATCTGAGGATATTTCCTTTTTCACCATAGCCCTCTATGGGCTTCCAAATATCTCTTTGCCAATTCCACAAGAACTGTCTGAGCGAAAGGCTTCTTGAGGGGAATGCTGTAACTCTGTGAGATGATTTCACAGAACACAAAGAAGTTTCTCAGAAAGCTTCTTTCTCTTTGTTATCGGAGGATATTTCCTTTGGCCCTATAGTCTTCATAGGGATCCGAAATATCTTTTCTCAGATTCCACAGAAATAAGGCTAGCAAAGAGATCCACGAAATACACATGTAACTCTGTGAGATGAATTCACAGAACACTAAGCAGTTTCTCAGAAAGCTTCTTTCCAGATTCCATCTGAGGATATTTCCTCTTTCACCATAGCCCTCTATGGGCTTCCAAATATCTCTTTGCCAATTCCACAAGAACTGTCTGAGCGAAAGGCTTCTTGAGGGGAATGCTGTAACTCTGTGAGATGATTTCACAGAACACAAAGAAGTTTCTCAGAAAGCTTCCTTCTCTTTGTTATCGCAGGATATTTCCTTTGGCCCTATAGTCTTCAAAGGGGTCCGAAATATCTGTTCTCACATTCCACAAAAATAAGGCTAGCAAAGAGGTCCACGAAATACAGATGTAACTCTGTGAGATGAATTCACAGAACACTAAGCAGTTTCTCAGAAAGCTTCTTTCCAGATTTCATCTGAGGATATTTCCTTTGTCACCATAGCCCTCTATGGGCTTCCAAATATCTCTTTGCCAATTACACAAGAACTGTCCTAGCGAAAGGCTTCTTGAGGGGAAAGCTGTAACTCTGTGAGATGATTTCACAGAACACAAAGAAGTTTCTCAGAAAGCTTCTTTCTCTTTGTTATCGGAGGATATTTCCTTTGGCCCTATAGTCTTCAAAGGGATCCGAAATATCTGTTCTCAGATTACACAGAAATAAGGCTAGCAAAGAGATCCACGAAATACAGATGTAACTCTGTGAGATGAATTAACAGAACACTAAGCAGTTTCTCAGAAAGCTTCTTTCCAGATATCATCTGAGGATATGTCCTTTTTCACCATAGCCCTCTATGGGCTTACAAATATCACTTTGCCAATTCCACAAGAACTGTCTTAGCGAAAGGCTTCTTGAGGGGAAAGCTGTAACTCTGTGAGATGATTTCAGAGAACAGAAAGAAGTTTCTCAGAAAGCTTCATTCTCTTTGTTATCGCAGGATATTTCCTTTGGCCCTATAGTCTTCAAAGGGATCCGAAATATCTGTTTTCAGATTCCACAGAAATAACGCTAGCAAAGAGATCCACGAAATACAGATGTAACTCTGTGAGATGAATTCACAGAACACTAAGCAGTTTCTCAGAAAGCTTCTTTCCAGATTCCATCTGAGGATATTTCCTTTTTCACCATAGCCCTCTATGGGCTTCCAAATATCTCTTTGCCAATTCCACAAGAACTGTCTGAGCGAAAGGCTTCTTGAGGGGAATGCTGTAACTCTGTGAGATGATTTCACAGAACACAAAGAAGTTTCTCAGAAAGCTTCTTTCTCTTTGTTATCGGAGGATATTTCCTTTGGCCCTATAGTCTTCATAGGGATCCGAAATATCTTTTCTGAGATTCCACAGAAATAAGGCTAGCAAAGAGATCCACGAAATACACATGTAACTCTGTGAGATGAATTCACAGAACACTAAGCAGTTTCTCAGAAAGCTTCTTTCCAGATTCCATCTGAGGATATTTCCTTTTTCACCATAGCCCTCTATGGGCTTCCAAATATCTCTTTGCCAATTCCACAAGAACTGTCTGAGCGAAAGGCTTCTTGAGGGGAATGCTGTAACTCTGTGAGATGATTTCACAGAACACAAAGAAGTTTCTCAGAAAGCTTCCTTCTCTTTGTTATCGCAGGATATTTCCTTTGGCCCTATAGTCTTCAAAGGGGTCCGAAATATCTGTTCTCACATTCCACAAAAATAAGGCTAGCAAAGAGGTCCACGAAATACAGATGTAACTCTGTGAGATGAATTCACAGAACACTAAGCAGTTTCTCAGAAAGCTTCTTTCCAGATTTCATCTGAGGATATTTCCTTTTTCACCATAGCCCGCTATGGGCTTCCAAATATCTCTTTGCCAATTACACAAGAACTGTCCTAGCGAAAGGCTTCTTGAGGGGAAAGCTGTAACTCTGTGAGATGATTTCACAGAACACAAAGAAGTTTCTCAGAAAGCTTCTTTCTCTTTGTTATCGGAGGATATTTCCTTTGGCCCTATAGTCTTCAAAGAGATCCGAAATATCTTTTCTCAGATTACACAGAAATAAGGCTAGCAAAGAGATCCACGAAATACAGATGTAACTCTGTGAGATGAATTAACAGAACACTAAGCAGTTTCTCAGAAAGCTTCTTTCCAGATATCATCTGAGGATATGAACTTTTTCAACATAGCCCTCTATGGGCTTACAAATATCACTTTGCCAATTCCACAAGAACTGTCTTAGCGAAAGGCTTCTTGAGGGGAAAGCTGTAACTCTGTGAGATGATTTCAGAGAACAGAAAGAAGTTTCTCAGAAAGCTTCATTCTCTTTGTTATCGCAGGATATTTCCTTTGGCCCTATAGTCTTCAAAGGGATCCGAAATATCTGTTTTCAGATTCCACAGAAATAACGCTAGCAAAGAGATCCACGAAATACAGATGTAACTCTGTGAGATGAATTCACAGAACACTAAGCAGTTTCTCAGAAAGCTTCTTTCCAGATTCCATCTGAGGATATTTCCTTTTTCACCATAGCCCTCTATGGGCTTCCAAATATCTCTTTGCCAATTCCACAAGAACTGTCTGAGCGAAAGGCTTCTTGAGGGGAATGCTGTAACTCTGTGAGATGATTTCACAGAACACAAAGAAGTTTCTCAGAAAGCTTCTTTCTCTTTGTTATCGGAGGATATTTCCTTTGGCCCTATAGTCTTCATAGGGATCCGAAATATCTTTTCTCAGATTCCACAGAAATAAGGCTAGCAAAGAGATCCACGAAATACACATGTAACTCTGTGAGATGAATTCACAGAACACTAAGCAGTTTCTCAGAAAGCTTCTTTCCAGATTCCATCTGAGGATATTTCCTTTTTCACCATAGCCCTCTATGGGCTTCCAAATATCTCTTTGCCAATTCCACAAGAACTGTCTGAGCGAAAGGCTTCTTGAGGGGAATGCTGTAACTCTGTGAGATGATTTCACAGAACACAAAGAAGTTTCTCAGAAAGCTTCCTTCTCTTTGTTATCGCAGGATATTTCCTTTGGCCCTATAGTCTTCAAAGGGGTCCGAAATATCTGTTCTCACATTCCACAAAAATAAGGCTAGCAAAGAGGTCCACGAAATACAGATGTAACTCTGTGAGATGAATTCACAGAACACTAAGCAGTTTCTCAGAAAGCTTCTTTCCAGATTTCATCTGAGGATATTTCCTTTGTCACCATAGCCCTCTATGGGCTTCCAAATATCTCTTTGCCAATTACACAAGAACTGTCCTAGCGAAAGGCTTCTTGAGGGGAAAGCTGTAACTCTGTGAGATGATTTCACAGAACACAAAGAAGTTTCTCAGAAAGCTTCTTTCTCTTTGTTATCGGAGGATATTTCCTTTGGCCTATAGTCTTCAAAGGGATCCGAAATATCTGTTCTCAGATTACACAGAAATAAGGCTAGCAAAGAGATCCACGAAATACAGATGTAACTCTGTGAGATGAATTAACAGAACACTAAGCAGTTTCTCAGAAAGCTTCTTTCCAGATATCATCTGAGGATATGTCCTTTTTCACCATAGCCCTCTATGGGCTTCCAAATATCACTTTGCCAATTCCACAAGAACTGTCTTAGCGAAAGGCTTCTTGAGGGGAAAGCTGTAACTCTGTGAGATGATTTCACAGAACACAAAGAAGTTTCTCAGATAGCTTCTTTCTCTTTGTTATCGGAGGATATTTCCTTTGGCCCTATAGTCTTCATAGGGATCCGAAATATCTTTTCTCAGATTCCACAGAAATAAGGCTAGCAAAGAGATCCACGAAATACATATGTAACTCTGTGAGGTGAATTCACAGAACACTAAAAAGTTTCTCAGAAAGCTTCTTTCCAGATTTCATCTGAGGATATTTCCTTTTTCACCATAGCCCTCTATGGGCTTCCAAATATCTCTTTGCCAATTTCACAAGAACTGTCTTAATTAAAGGCTTCTTGAGGGGAAAGCTGTAACTCTGTGAGATGATTTCACAGAACACAAAGAAGTTTCTCAGAAAGCATCTTTCTCTTTGTTATCGCAGGATATTTCCTTTGGCCCTATAGTCTTCAAAGGGATCCGAAATATCTGTTCTCAGATTCCACAGAAATAAGGCTAGCAAAGAGATCCACGAAATACAGATGTAACTCTGTGAGATGAATTCACAGAACACTAAGCAGTTTCTCAGAAAGCTTCTTTCCAGATTTCATCTGAGGATATTTCCTTTTTCACCATAGCCCTCTACGGGCTTCCAAATATCACTTTGCCGATTCCACAAGAACTGTCTTAGCGAAAGGCTTCTTGAGGGGAAAGCTGTAACTCTGTGAGATGATTTCACAGAACACAAAGAATTTTCTCAGAAAGCTTCTTTCTCTTTGTTATCGGAGGATATTTCCTTTGGCCCTATAGTCTTCATAGGGATCCGAAATATCTTTTCTCAGATTCCACAGAAATAAGGCTAGCAAAGAGATCCACGAAATACTTATGTAACTCTGTGAGATGAATTCACAGAACACTAAGGAGTTTCTCAGAAAGCTTCTTTCCAGATTTCATCTGAGGATATTTCCTTTTTCACCATAGCCCTCTATGGGCTTCCAAATATCTCTTTCCCAATTACACAAGAACTGTCTCAGTTAAAGGGTTCTTGAGGGGAAAGCTGTAACTCTGTGAGATGATTTCACAGAACACAAAGAAGTTTCTCAGAAAGCTTCTTTCTCTTTGTTATCGGAGGATATTTCCTTTGGCCCTATAGTCTTCAAAGGGATCCGAAATATCTGTTCTCAGATTCCACAGAAATAAGGCTAGCAAAGAGATCCACGAAATACAGATGTAACTCTGTGAGATGAATTCACAGAACACTAAGCAGTTTCTCAGAAAGCTTCTTTCCAGATTTCATCTGAGGATATTTCCTTTTTCACCATAGCCCTCTATGGGCTTCCAAATATCACTTTGCCAATTCCACAAGAACTGTCTTAGCGAAAGACTTCTTCAGGGGAAAGCTGTAACTCTGTGAGATGATTTCACAGAACACATAAAGTTTCTCAGAAAGCTTCTTTCTCTTTGTTATCGCAGGATATTTCCTTTGGCCCTATAGTCTTCAAAGGGATCCGAAATATCTGTTCTCAGATTACACAGAAATAAGGCTAGCAAAGAGATCCACGAAATACAGATGTAACTCTGTGAGATGAATTAACAGAACACTAAGCAGTTTCTCAGAAAGCTTCTTTCCAGATATCATCTGAGGATATGTCCTTTTTCACCATAGCCCTCTAAGGGCTTACAAATATCACTTTGCCAATTCCACAAGAACTGTCTTAGCAAAAGGCTTCTTGAGGGGAAAGCTGTAACTCTGTGAGATGATTTCAGAGAACAGAAAGAAGTTTCTCAGAAAGCTTCTTTCTCTTTGTTATCGGAGGATATTTCCTTTGGCCCTATAGTCTTCAAAGGGATCCGAAATATCTGTTTTCAGATTCCACAGAAATAAGGCTAGCAAAGAGATCCACGAAATACAGATGTAACTCTGTGAGATGAATTCACAGAATACAAAGCAGTGTCTCAGAAAGCTTCTTTCCAGATTTCATCGGAGGATATTTCCTTTCTCACCATAGCCCTCTATGGGCTTCCAAATATCACTTTGCCAATTCCACAAGAACTGTCTTAGCGAGAGGCTTCTTGAGGGGAAAGCTGTAACTCTGTGAGATGATTTCACAGAACACAAAGAAGTTTCTCAGAAAGCTTCTTTCTCTTTGTTATCGGAGGATATTTCCTTTGGCCCTATAGTCTTCATAGGGATCCGAAATATCTTTTCTCAGATTCCACAGAAATAAGGCTAGCACAGAGATCCACATAAATACATATGTAACTCTGTGAGATGAATTCACAGAACACTAAGCAGTTTCTCAGAAAGCTTCTTTCCAGATTTCATCTGAGGATATTTCCTTTTTCACCATAGCCCTCTATGGGCTTCCAAATATCTCTTTGCCAATTTCACAAAAACTGTCTTAGTTAAAGGCTTCTTGAGGGGAAAGCTGTAACTCTGTGAGATGATTTCACAGAACACAAAGAAGTTTCTCAGAAAGCTTCTTTCTCTTTGTTATCGGAGGATATTTCCTTTGGACCTATAGTCTTCATAGGGATCCGAAATATCTTTTCTCAGATTCCACAGAAATAAGGCTAGCAAAGAGATCCACGAAATACACACGTAACTCTGTGAGATGAATTCACAGAACACTAAGCAGTTTCTCAGAAAGCTTCTTTCCAGATTCCATCTGAGGATATTTCCTTTTTCACCATAGCACTCTATGGGCTTCCAAATATCTCTTTGCCAATTGCACAAGAACAGGCTTAGCGAGCGGCTTCTTGAGGGGAAAGCTGTAACTCTGTGAGATGATTTCACAGAACACAAAGAAGTTTCTCAGAAAGCTTCTTTCTCTTTGTTATCGGAGGATATTTCCTTTGGCCCTATAGTCTTCAAAGGGATCCGAAATCTCTGTTCTCAGATTCCACAGAAAAAAGGCTAGCAAAGACATTCACGAAATACAGATGTAACTCTGTGAGATGAATTCACAGAACACTAAGCAGTTTCTCAGAAAGCTTCTTTCCAGATTTCATCTGAGGATATTTCCTTTTTCACCATAGCCCTCTATGGGCTTCCAAATATCACTTTGCCAATTGCACAAAAACTGTCTTAGCGAAAGGCTTCTTGAGAGGAAAGCTGTAACTCTGTGAGATGATTTCACAGAACAGAAAGAAGTTTCTCAGAAAGCTTCTTTCTCTTTGTTATCGCAGGATATTTCCTTTGGCCCTACAGTCTTCAAAGGGATCCGAAATATCTGTTCTCACATTCCACAAAAATAAGGCTAGCAAAGAGATCCACGAAATACAGATGTAACTCTGTGAGATGAATTCACAGAACACTAATCAGTTTCTCAGAAAGCTTCTTTCCAGATTTCATCTGAGGATATTTCCTTTGTCACCATAGCCCTCTATGGGCTTCCAAATATCTCTTTGCCAATTACACAAGAACTGTCCTAGCGAAAGGCTTCTTGAGGGGAAAGCTGTAACTCTGTGAGATGATTTCACAGAACACAAAGAAGTTTCTCAGAAAGCTTCTTTCTCTTTGTTATCGGAGGATATTTCCTTTGGCCCTATAGTCTTCAAAGGGATCCGAAATATCTGTTCTCAGATTACACAGAAATAAGGCTAGCAAAGAGATCCACGAAATACACATGTAACTCTGTGAGATGAATTAACAGAACACTAAGCAGTTTCTCAGAAAGCTTCTTTCCAGATATCATCTGAGGATATGTCCTTTTTCACCATAGCCCTCTATGGGCTTACAAATATCACTTTGCCAATTCCACAAGAACTGTCTTAGCGAAAGGCTTCTTGAGGGGAAAGCTGTAACTCTGTGAGATGATTTCAGAGAACAGAAAGAAGTTTCTCAGAAAGCTTCTTTCTCTTTGTTATCGCAGGATATTTCCTTTGGCCCTATAGTCTTCAAAGGGATCCGAAATATTTGTTTTCAGATTCCACAGAAATAAGGCTAGCAAAGAGATCCACGAAATACAGATGTAACTCTGTGAGATGAATTAACAGAACACTAAGCAGTTTCTCAGAAAGCTTCTTTCCAGATTTCATCTGAGGATATTTCCTTTTTCACCATAGCCCTCTATGGGCTTCCAAATATCACTTTGCCAATTCCACAAGAACTGTCTTAGCGAAAGGCTTCTTGAGGGGAAAGCTGTAACTCTGTGAGATGATTTCACAGAACACAAAGAAGTTTCTCAGAAAGCTTCTTTCTCTTTGTTATCGGAGGATATTTCCTTTGGCCCTATAGTCTTCAAAGGAATCCGAAATATCTGTTCTCACATTCCACAGAAATAAGGCTAGCAAAGAGATCCACGAAATACAGATGTAACTCTGTGAGATGAATTCACAGAACACTAAGCAGTTTCTCAGAAAGCTTCTTTCCAGATATCATCTGAGGATATGTCCTTTTTCACCATAGCCCTCTATGGGCTTCCAAATATCACTTTGCCAATTCCACAAGAACTGTCTTAGCGAAAGGCTTCTTGAGGGGAAAGCTGTAACTCTGTGAGATGATTTCACAGAACACAAAGAAGTTTCTCAGATAGCTTCTTTCTCTTTGTTATCGGAGGATATTTCCTTTGGCCCTATAGTCTTCATAGGGATCCGAAATATCTTTTCTCAGATTCCACAGAAATAAGGCTAGCAAAGAGATCCACGAAATACATATGTAACTCTGTGAGGTGAATTCACAGAACACTAAAAAGTTTCTCAGAAAGCTTCTTTCCAGATTTCATCTGAGGATATTTCCTTTTTCACCATAGCCCTCTATGGGCTTCCAAATATCTCTTTGCCAATTTCACAAGAACTGTCTTAATTAAAGGCTTCTTGAGGGGAAAGCTGTAACTCTGTGAGATGATTTCACAGAACACAAAGAAGTTTCTCAGAAAGCATCTTTCTCTTTGTTATCGCAGGATATTTCCTTTGGCCCTATAGTCTTCAAAGGGATCCGAAATATCTGTTCTCAGATTCCACAGAAATAAGGCTAGCAAAGAGATCCACGAAATACAGATGTAACTCTGTGAGATGAATTCACAGAACACTAAGCAGTTTCTCAGAAAGCTTCTTTCCAGATTTCATCTGAGGATATTTCCTTTTTCACCATAGCCCTCTACGGGCTTCCAAATATCACTTTGCCGATTCCACAAGAACTGTCTTAGCGAAAGGCTTCTTGAGGGGAAAGCTGTAACTCTGTGAGATGATTTCACAGAACACAAAGAATTTTCTCAGAAAGCTTCTTTCTCTTTGTTATCGGAGGATATTTCCTTTGGCCCTATAGTCTTCATAGGGATCCGAAATATCTTTTCTCAGATTCCACAGAAATAAGGCTAGCAAAGAGATCCACGAAATACTTATGTAACTCTGTGAGATGAATTCACAGAACACTAAGGAGTTTCTCAGAAAGCTTCTTTCCAGATTTCATCTGAGGATATTTCCTTTTTCACCATAGCCCTCTATGGGCTTCCAAATATCTCTTTCCCAATTACACAAGAACTGTCTCAGTTAAAGGGTTCTTGAGGGGAAAGCTGTAACTCTGTGAGATGATTTCACAGAACACAAAGAAGTTTCTCAGAAAGCTTCTTTCTCTTTGTTATCGGAGGATATTTCCTTTGGCCCTATAGTCTTCAAAGGGATCCGAAATATCTGTTCTCAGATTCCACAGAAATAAGGCTAGCAAAGAGATCCACGAAATACAGATGTAACTCTGTGAGATGAATTCACAGAACACTAAGCAGTTTCTCAGAAAGCTTCTTTCCAGATTTCATCTGAGGATATTTCCTTTTTCACCATAGCCCTCTATGGGCTTCCAAATATCACTTTGCCAATTCCACAAGAACTGTCTTAGCGAAAGACTTCTTCAGGGGAAAGCTGTAACTCTGTGAGATGATTTCACAGAACACATAAAGTTTCTCAGAAAGCTTCTTTCTCTTTGTTATCGCAGGATATTTCCTTTGGCCCTATAGTCTTCAAAGGGATCCGAAATATCTGTTCTCAGATTACACAGAAATAAGGCTAGCAAAGAGATCCACGAAATACAGATGTAACTCTGTGAGATGAATTAACAGAACACTAAGCAGTTTCTCAGAAAGCTTCTTTCCAGATATCATCTGAGGATATGTCCTTTTTCACCATAGCCCTCTAAGGGCTTACAAATATCACTTTGCCAATTCCACAAGAACTGTCTTAGCAAAAGGCTTCTTGAGGGGAAAGCTGTAACTCTGTGAGATGATTTCAGAGAACAGAAAGAAGTTTCTCAGAAAGCTTCTTTCTCTTTGTTATCGGAGGATATTTCCTTTGGCCCTATAGTCTTCAAAGGGATCCGAAATATCTGTTTTCAGATTCCACAGAAATAAGGCTAGCAAAGAGATCCACGAAATACAGATGTAACTCTGTGAGATGAATTCACAGAATACAAAGCAGTGTCTCAGAAAGCTTCTTTCCAGATTTCATCGGAGGATATTTCCTTTCTCACCATAGCCCTCTATGGGCTTCCAAATATCACTTTGCCAATTCCACAAGAACTGTCTTAGCGAGAGGCTTCTTGAGGGGAAAGCTGTAACTCTGTGAGATGATTTCACAGAACACAAAGAAGTTTCTCAGAAAGCTTCTTTCTCTTTGTTATCGGAGGATATTTCCTTTGGCCCTATAGTCTTCATAGGGATCCGAAATATCTTTTCTCAGATTCCACAGAAATAAGGCTAGCACAGAGATCCACATAAATACATATGTAACTCTGTGAGATGAATTCACAGAACACTAAGCAGTTTCTCAGAAAGCTTCTTTCCAGATTTCATCTGAGGATATTTCCTTTTTCACCATAGCCCTCTATGGGCTTCCAAATATCTCTTTGCCAATTTCACAAAAACTGTCTTAGTTAAAGGCTTCTTGAGGGGAAAGCTGTAACTCTGTGAGATGATTTCACAGAACACAAAGAAGTTTCTCAGAAAGCTTCTTTCTCTTTGTTATCGGAGGATATTTCCTTTGGACCTATAGTCTTCATAGGGATCCGAAATATCTTTTCTCAGATTCCACAGAAATAAGGCTAGCAAAGAGATCCACGAAATACACACGTAACTCTGTGAGATGAATTCACAGAACACTAAGCAGTTTCTCAGAAAGCTTCTTTCCAGATTCCATCTGAGGATATTTCCTTTTTCACCATAGCACTCTATGGGCTTCCAAATATCTCTTTGCCAATTGCACAAGAACAGGCTTAGCGAGCGGCTTCTTGAGGGGAAAGCTGTAACTCTGTGAGATGATTTCACAGAACACAAAGAAGTTTCTCAGAAAGCTTCTTTCTCTTTGTTATCGGAGGATATTTCCTTTGGCCCTATAGTCTTCAAAGGGATCCGAAATCTCTGTTCTCAGATTCCACAGAAAAAAGGCTAGCAAAGACATTCACGAAATACAGATGTAACTCTGTGAGATGAATTCACAGAACACTAAGCAGTTTCTCAGAAAGCTTCTTTCCAGATTTCATCTGAGGATATTTCCTTTTTCACCATAGCCCTCTATGGGCTTCCAAATATCACTTTGCCAATTGCACAAAAACTGTCTTAGCGAAAGGCTTCTTGAGAGGAAAGCTGTAACTCTGTGAGATGATTTCACAGAACAGAAAGAAGTTTCTCAGAAAGCTTCTTTCTCTTTGTTATCGCAGGATATTTCCTTTGGCCCTACAGTCTTCAAAGGGATCCGAAATATCTGTTCTCACATTCCACAAAAATAAGGCTAGCAAAGAGATCCACGAAATACAGATGTAACTCTGTGAGATGAATTCACAGAACACTAATCAGTTTCTCAGAAAGCTTCTTTCCAGATTTCATCTGAGGATATTTCCTTTGTCACCATAGCCCTCTATGGGCTTCCAAATATCTCTTTGCCAATTACACAAGAACTGTCCTAGCGAAAGGCTTCTTGAGGGGAAAGCTGTAACTCTGTGAGATGATTTCACAGAACACAAAGAAGTTTCTCAGAAAGCTTCTTTCTCTTTGTTATCGGAGGATATTTCCTTTGGCCCTATAGTCTTCAAAGGGATCCGAAATATCTGTTCTCAGATTACACAGAAATAAGGCTAGCAAAGAGATCCACGAAATACACATGTAACTCTGTGAGATGAATTAACAGAACACTAAGCAGTTTCTCAGAAAGCTTCTTTCCAGATATCATCTGAGGATATGTCCTTTTTCACCATAGCCCTCTATGGGCTTACAAATATCACTTTGCCAATTCCACAAGAACTGTCTTAGCGAAAGGCTTCTTGAGGGGAAAGCTGTAACTCTGTGAGATGATTTCAGAGAACAGAAAGAAGTTTCTCAGAAAGCTTCTTTCTCTTTGTTATCGCAGGATATTTCCTTTGGCCCTATAGTCTTCAAAGGGATCCGAAATATTTGTTTTCAGATTCCACAGAAATAAGGCTAGCAAAGAGATCCACGAAATACAGATGTAACTCTGTGAGATGAATTAACAGAACACTAAGCAGTTTCTCAGAAAGCTTCTTTCCAGATTTCATCTGAGGATATTTCCTTTTTCACCATAGCCCTCTATGGGCTTCCAAATATCACTTTGCCAATTCCACAAGAACTGTCTTAGCGAAAGGCTTCTTGAGGGGAAAGCTGTAACTCTGTGAGATGATTTCACAGAACACAAAGAAGTTTCTCAGAAAGCTTCTTTCTCTTTGTTATCGGAGGATATTTCCTTTGGCCCTATAGTCTTCAAAGGAATCCGAAATATCTGTTCTCACATTCCACAGAAATAAGGCTAGCAAAGAGATCCACGAAATACAGATGTAACTCTGTGAGATGAATTCACAGAACACTAAGCAGTTTCTCAGAAAGCTTCTTTCCAGATTTCATCTGAGGATATTTCCTTTTTCACCATAGCCCTCTATGGGCTTCCAAATATCACTTTGCCAATTCCACAAGAACTGTCTTAGCGAAAGGCTTCTTGAGGGGAAAGCTGTAACTCTGTGAGATGATTTCACAGAACACAAAGAAGTTTCTCAGAAAGCTTCTTTCTCTTTGTTATCGGAGGATATTTCCTTTGGCCCTATAGTCTTCATAGGGATCCGAAATATCTTTTCTCAGATTCCACAGAAATAAGGCTAGCAAAGAGATCCACGAAATACATATGTAACTCTGTGAGATGAATTCACAGAACACTAAGCAGTTTCTCAGAAAGCTTCTTACCAGATTTCATCTGAGGATATTTCCTTTTTCAACATAGCCCTCTATGGGCTTCCAAATATCTCTTTGCCAATTTCACAAGAACTGTCTTAGTTAAAGGCTTCTTGAGGGGAAAGCTGTAACTCTGTGAGATGATTTCACAGAACACAAAGAAGTTTCTCAGAAAGCATCTTTCTCTTTGTTATCGCAGGATATTTCCTTTGACCCTATAATCTTCAAAGGGATCCGAAATATCTGTTCTCAGATTCCACAGAAATAAGGCTAGCAAAGAGATCCACGAAATACAGATGTAACTCTGTGAGATGAATTCACAGAACACTAAGCAGTTTCTCAGAAAGCTTCTTTCCAGATTTCATCTGAGGATATTTCCTTTTTCACCATAGCCCTCTATGGGCTTCCAAATGTCACTTTGCCAAATCCACAAGAACTGTCTTAGCGAAAGGCTTCTTGAGGGGAATGCTGTAACTCTGTGAGATGATTTCACAGAACACAAAGAAGTTTCTCAGAAAGCTTCTTTCTCTTTGTTATCGGAGGATATTTCCTTTGGCCCTATAGTCTTCATAGGGATCCGAAATATCTTTTCTCAGATTCCACAGAAATAAGGCTAGCAAAGAGATCCACGAAATACACATGTAACTCTGTGAGATGAATTCACAGAACACTAAGCAGTTTCTCAGAAAGCTTCTTTCCAGATTTCATCTGAGGATATTTCCTTTTTCACCATAGCCCTCTATGGGCTTCCAAATATCTCTTTGCCAATTACACAAGAACTGTCTCAGTTAAAGGGTTCTTGAGGGGAAGGTGTAACTCTGTGAGATGATTTCACAGAACACAAAGAAGTTTCTCAGAAAGCTTCTTTCTCTTTGTTATCGGAGGATATTTCCTTTGGCCCTATAGTCTTCAAAGGGATCCGAAATATCTGTTCTCAGATTCCACAGAAATAAGGCTAGCAAAGAGATCCACGAAATACAGATGTAACTCTGTGAGATGAATTCACAGAACACTAAGCAGTTTCTCAGAAAGCTTCTTTCCAGATTTCATCTGAGGATATTTCCTTTTTCACCATAGCCCTCTATGGGCTTCCAAATATCACTTTGCCAATTCCACAAGAACTGTCTTAGCGAAAGGCTTCTTGAGGGGAAAGCTGTAACTCTGTGAGATGATTTCACAGAACAGAAAGAAGTTTCTCAGAAAGCTTCTTTCTCTTTGTTATCGCAGGATATTTCCTTTGGCCCTATAGTCTTCAAAGGGATCCGAAATATCTGTTCTCAGATTCCACAGAAATAAGGCTAGCAAAGATATCCACGAAATACAGATGTAACTCTGTGAGATGAATTCACAGAACACTAAGCAGTTTCTCAGAAAGCTTCTTTCCAGATTTCATCTGAGGATATTTCCTTTTTCACCATAGCCCTCTATGGGCTTCCAAATATCACTTTGCCAATTCCACAAGAACTGTCTTAGCGAAAGGCTTCTTGAGGGGAAAGCTGTAACTCTGTGAGATGATTTCACAGAACACAAAGAAGTTTCTCAGAAAGCTTCTTTCTCTTTGTTATCGGAGGATATTTCCTTTGGCCCTATAGTCTTCATAGGGATCCGAAATATCTTTTCTCAGATTCCACAGAAATAAGGCTAGCAAAGAGATCCACGAAATACATATGTAACTCTGTGAGATAATTCACAGAACACTAAGCAGTTTCTCAGAAAGCTTCTTTCCAGATTTCATCTGAGGATATTTCCTTTTTCACCATAGCCCTCTATGGGCTTCCAAATATCACTTTGCCATTTCCACAAGAACTGTCTTAGCGAAAGGCTTCTTGAGGGGAAAGCTGTAACTCTGTGAGATGATTTCACAGAACAGAAAGAAGTTTCTCAGAAAGCTTCTTTCTCTTTGTTATCGCAGGATATTTCCTTTGGCCCTATAGTCTTCAAAGGGATCCGAAATATCTGTTCTCAGATTCCACAGAAATAAGGCTAGCAAAGAGATCCACGAAATACAGATGTAACTCTGTGAGATGAATTCACAGAACACTAAGCAGTTTCTCAGAAAGCTTCTTTCCAGATTTCATTTGAGGATATTTCCTTTTTCACCATAGCCCTCTATGGGCTTCCAAATATCACTTTGCCAATTCCACAAGAACTGTCTTAGCGAAAGGCTTCTTGAGGGGAAAGCTGTAACTCTGTGAGATGATTTCACAGAACACAAAGAAGTTTCTCAGAAAGCTTCTTTCTCTTTGTTATCGGAGTATATTTCCTTTGGCCCTATAGTCTTCATAGGGATCCGAAATATCTTTTCTCAGATTCCACAGAAATAAGGCTAGCACAGAGATCCACATAAATACATATGTAACTCTGTGAGATGAATTCACAGAACACTAAGCAGTTTCTCAGAAAGCTTCTTTCCAGATTTCATCTGAGGATATTTCCTTTTTCACCATAGCCCTCTATGGGCTTCCAAATATCTCTTTGCAATATCACAAGAACTGTCTTAGTTAAAGGCTTCTTGAGGGGAAAGCTGTAACTCTGTGAGATGATTTCACAGAACACAAAGAAGTTTCTCAGAAAGCTTCTTTCTCTTTGTTATCGGAGGATATTTCCTTTGGCCCTATAGTCTTCATAGGGATCCGAAATATCTTTTCTCAGATTCCACAGAAATAAGGCTAGCAAAGAGATCCACGAAATACACATGTAACTCTGTGAGATGAATTCACAGAACATTAAGCAGTTTCTCAGAAAGTTTCTTCCCAAATTCCATCTGAGGATATTTCCTTTTTCACCATAGCCCTCTATGGGCTTCCAAATATCACTTTGCCAATTCCACAAGAACTGTCTGAGCGAAAGGCTTCTTGAGGGGAATGCTGTAACTCTGTGAGATGATTTCACAGAACACAAAGAAGTTTCTCAGAAAGCTTCTTTCTCTTTGTTATCGGAGGATATTTCCTTTGGCCCTATAGTCTTCAAAGGGATCCGAAATCTCTGTTCTCAGATTCCACAGAAAAAAGGCTAGCAAAGACATTCACGAAATACAGATGTAACTCTGTGAGATGAATTCACAGAACACTAAGCAGTTTCTCAGAAAGCTTCTTTCCAGATTTCATCTGAGGATATTTCCTTTTTCACCATAGCCCTCTATGGGCTTCCAAATATCACTTTGCCAATTCCACAAGAACTGTCTTAGCGAAAGGCTTCTTGAGGGGAAAGCTGTAACTCTGTGAGATGATTTCACAGAACAGAAAGAAGTTTCTCAGAAAGCTTCTTTCTCTTTGTTATCGCAGGATATTTCCTTTGGCCCTATAGTCTTCAAAGGGATCCGAAATATCTGTTCTCAGATTCCACAGAAATAAGGCTAGCAAAGATATCCACGAAATACAGATGTAACTCTGTGAGATGAATTCACAGAACACTAAGCAGTTTCTCAGAAAGCTTCTTTCCAGATTTCATCTGAGGATATTTCCTTTTTCACCATAGCCCTCTATGGGCTTCCAAATATCACTTTGCCAATTCCACAAGAACTGTCTTAGCGAAAGGCTTCTTGAGGGGAAAGCTGTAATTCTGTGAGATGATTTCACAGAACAGAAAGAAGTTTCTCAGAAAGCTTCTTTCTCTTTGTTATCGCAGGATATTTCCTTTGGCCCTATAGTCTTCAAAGGGATCCGAAATATCTGTTCTCAGATTCCACAGAAATAAGGCTAGCAAAGAGATCCACGAAATACAGATGTAACTCTGTGAGATGAATTCACAGAACACTAAGCAGTTTCTCAGAAAGCTTCTTTCCAGATTTCATCTGAGGATATTTCCTTTTTCACCATAGCCCTCTATGGGCTTCCAAATATCACTTTGCCAATTCCACAAGAACTGTCTTAGCGAAAGGCTTCTTGAGGGGAAAGCTGTAACTCTGTGAGATGATTTCACAGAACAGAAAGAAGTTTCTCAGAAAGCTTCTTTCTCTTTGTTATCGGAGGATATTTCCTTTGGCCCTATAGTCTTCATAGGGATACGAAATATCTTTTCTCAGATTCCACAGAAATAAGGCTAGCAAAGAGATCCACGAAATACATATGTAACTCTGTGAGATAATTCACAAAACACTAAGCAGTTTCTCAGAAAGCTTCTTTCCAGATTTCATCTGAGGATATTTCCTTTTTCACCATAGCCCTCTATGGGCTTCAAATATCACTTTGCCATTTCCACAAGAACTGTCTTAGCGAAAGGCTTCTTGAGGGGAAAGCTGTAACTCTGTGAGATGATTTCACAGAACAGAAAGAAGTTTCTCAGAAAGCTTCTTTCTCTTTGTTATCGCAGGATATTTCCTTTGGCCCTATAGTCTTCAAAGGGATCCGAAATATCTGTTCACAGATTCCACAGAAATAAGGCTAGCAAAGAGATCCACGAAATACAGATGTAACTCTGTGAGATGAATTCACAGAACACTAAGCAGTTTCTCAGAAAGCTTCTTTCCAGATTTCATTTGAGGATATTTCCTTTTTGACCATAGCCCTCTATGGGCTTCCAAATATCACTTTGCCAATTCCACAAGAACTGTCTTAGCGAAAGGCTTCTTGAGGGGAAAGCTGTAACTCTGTGAGATGATTTCACAGAACACAAAGAAGTTTCTCAGAAAGCTTCTTTCTCTTTGTTATCGGAGTATATTTCCTTTGGCCCTATAGTCTTCATAGGGATCCGAAATATCTTTTCTCAGATTCCACAGAAATAAGGCTAGCACAGAGATCCACATAAATACATATGTAACTCTGTGACATGAATTCACAGAACACTAAGCAGTTTCTCAGAAAGCTTCTTTCCAGATTTCATCTGAGGATATTTCCTTTTTCACCATAGCCCTCTATGGGCTTCCAAATATCTCTTTGCAATATCACAAGAACTGTCTTAGTTAAAGGCTTCTTGAGGGGAAAGCTGTAACTCTGTGAGATGATTTCACAGAACACAAAGAAGTTTCTCAGAAAGCTTCTTTCTCTTTGTTATCGGAGGATATTTCCTTTGGCCCTATAGTCTTCATAGGGATCCGAAATATCTTTTCTCAGATTCCACAGAAATAAGGCTAGCAAAGAGATCCACGAAATACACATGTAACTCTGTGAGATGAATTCACAGAACACTAAGCAGTTTCTCAGAAAGTTTCTTTCCAGATTCCATCTGAGGATATTTCCTTTTTCACCATAGCCCTCTATGGGCTTCCAAATATCACTTTGCCAATTCCACAAGAACTGTCTGAGCGAAAGGCTTCTTGAGGGGAATGCTGTAACTCTGTGAGATGATTTCACAGAACACAAAGAAGTTTCTCAGAAAGCTTCTTTCTCTTTGTTATCGGAGGATATTTCCTTTGGCCCTATAGTCTTCAAAGGGATCCGAAATCTCTGTTCTCAGATTCCACAGAAAAAAGGCTAGCAAAGACATTCACGAAATACAGATGTAACTCTGTGAGATGAATTCACAGAACACTAAGCAGTTTCTCAGAAAGCTTCTTTCCAGATTTCATCTGAGGATATTTCCTTTTTCACCATAGCCCTCTATGGGCTTCCAAATATCACTTTGCCAATTGCACAAAAACTGTCTTAGCGAAAGGCTTCTTGAGAGGAAAGCTGTAACTCTGTGAGATGATTTCACCTAACAGAAAGAAGTTTCTCAGAAAGCTTCTTTCTCTTTGTTATCGCAGGATATTTCCTTTGGCCCTATAGTCTTCAAAGGGATCCGAAATATCTGTTCTCACATTCCACAGAAATAAGGCTAGCAAAGAGATCCACGAAATACAGATGTAACTCTGTGAGATGAATTCACAGAACTCTAAGCAGTTTCTCAGAAAGCTTCTTTCCAGATTTCATCTGAGGATATTTCCTTTTTCACCATAGCCCTCTATGGCCTTCCAAATATCACTTTGCCAATTCCACAAGAACTGTCTTAGCGAAAGGCTTCTTGAGGGGAAAGCTGTAATTCTGTGAGATGATTTCACAGAACACAAAGAAGTTTCTCAGAAAGCTTCTTTCTCTTTGTTATCGCAGGATATTTCCTTTGGCCCTATAGTCTTCAAAGGGATCCGAAATATCTGTTCTCAGATTCCACAGAAATAAGGCTAGCAAAGAGATCCACGAAATACAGATGTAACTCTGTGAGATGAATTCACAGAACACTAAGCAGCTTCTTTCCAGATATCATCTGAGGATATTTCCTTTGTCACCATAGCCCTCTATGGGCTTCCAAATATCTCTTTGCCAATTACACAAGAACTGTCCTAGCGAAAGGCTTCTTGAGGGGAAAGCTGTAAGTCTGTGAGATGATTTCACAGAACACAAAGAAGTTTCTCAGAAAGCTTCTTTCTCTTTGTTATCGGAGGATATTTCCTTTGGCCCTATAGTCTTCAAAGGGATCCGAAATATCTGTTCTCAGATTACACAGAAATAAGGCTGGCAAAGAGATCCACGAAATACAGATGTAACTCTGTGAGATGAATTCACAGAACACTAAGCAGTTTCTCAGAAAGCTTCTTTCCAGATATCATCTGAGGATATGTCCTTTTTCACCATAGCCCTCTATGGGCTTCCAAATATCTCTTTGCCAATTCCACAAGAACTGTCTTAGCGAAAGGCTTCTTGAGGGGAAACCTGTAACTCTGTGAGATGATTTCAGAGAACAGAAAGAAGTTTCTCAGAAAGCTTCTTTCTCTTTGTTATCGCAGGATATTTCCTTTGGCCCTATAGTCTTCAAAGGGATCCGAAATATCTGTTTTCAGATTCCACAGAAATAAGGCTAGCAACGACATCCACGAAATACACATGTAACTCTGTGAGATGAATTCACAGAACACTAAGCAGTTTCTCAGAAAGCTTCTTTCCAGATTCCATCTGAGGATATTTCCTTTTTCACCATAGCCCTCTATGGGCTTCCAAATATCTCTTTGCCAATTCCACAAGAACTGTCTGAGCGAAAGGCTTCTTGAGGGGAATGCTGTAACTCTGTGAGATGATTTCACAGAACACAAAGAAGTTTCTCAGAAAGCTTCTTTCTCTTTGTTATCGGAGGATATTTCCTTTGGCCCTATAGTCTTCAAAGGGATCCGAAATCTCTGTTCTCAGATTCCACAGAAAAAAGGCTAGCAAAGACATTCACGAAATACAGATGTAACTCTGTGAGATGAATTCACAGAACACTAAGCAGTTTCTCAGAAAGCTTCTTTCCAGATTTCATCTGAGGATATTTCCTTTTTCACCATAGCCCTCTATGGGCTTCCAAATATCACTTTGCCAATTGCACAAAAACTGTCTTAGCGAAAGGCTTCTTGAGAGGAAAGCTGTAACTCTGTGAGATGATTTCACAGAATAGAAAGAAGTTTCTCCGAAAGCTTCTTTCTCTTTGTTATCGCAGGATATTTCCTTTGGCCCTATAGTCTTCAAAGGGATCCGAAATATCTGTTCTCACGTTCCACAGAAATAAGGAGAGCAAAGAGATCCACGAAATACAGATGTAACTCTGTGAGATGAATTCACAGAACACTAAGCAGTTTCTCAGAAAGCTTCTTTCCAGATTTCATCTGAGGATATTTCGTTTTTCACCATAGCCCTCTATGGGCTTCCAAATATCACTTTGCCAATTCCACAAGAACTGTCGTAGCGAAAGGCTTCTTGAGGGGAAAGCTGTAATTCTGTGAGATGATTTCACAGAACACAAAGAAGTTTCTCAGAAAGCTTCTTTCTCTTTGTTATCGCAGGATATTTCCTTTGGCCCTATAGTCTTCAAAGGGATCCGAAATATCTGTTCTCAGATTCCACAGAAATAAGGCTAGCAAAGAGATCCACGAAATACACATGTAACTCTGTGAGATGAATTCACAGAACACTAAGCAGTTTCTCAGAAAGCTTCTTTCAAGATTTCATCTGAGGATATTTCCTTTGTCACCATAGCCCTCTATGGGCTTCCAAATATCTCTTTGCCAATTACACAAGAACTGTCCTAGCGAAAGGCTTCTTGAGGGGAAAGCTGTAACTCTGTGAGATGATTTCACAGAACACAAAGAAGTTTCTCAGAAAGCTTCTTTCTCTTTGTTATCGGAGGATATTTCCTTTGGCCCTATAGTCTTCAAAGGGATCCGAAATATCTGTTCTCAGATTCCACAGAAATAAGGCTAGCAAAGAGATCCACGAAATACAGATGTAACTCTGTGAGATGAATTCACAGAACACTAAGCAGCTTCTTTCCAGATATCATCTGAGGATATTTCCTTTGTCACCATAGCCCTCTATGGGCTTCCAAATATCTCTTTGCCAATTACACAAGAACTGTCCTAGCGAAAGGCTTCTTGAGGGGAAAGCTGTAAGTCTGTGAGATGATTTCACAGAACACAAAGAAGTTTCTCAGAAAGCTTCTTTCTCTTTGTTATCGGAGGATATTTCCTTTGGCCCTATAGTCTTCAAAGGGATCCGAAATATCTGTTCTTAGATTACACAGAAATAAGGCTGGCAAAGAGATCCACGAAATACAGATGTAACTCTGTGAGATGAATTCACAGAACACTAAGCAGTTTCTCAGAAAGCTTCTTTCCAGATATCATCTGAGGATATGTCCTTTTTCACCATAGCCCTCTATGGGCTTCCAAATATCTCTTTGCCAATTCCACAAGAACTGTCTTAGCGAAAGGCTTCTTGAGGGGAAAGCTGTAACTCTGTGAGATGATTTCAGAGAACAGAAAGAAGTTTCTCAGAAAGCTTCTTTCTCTTTGTTATCGCAGGATATTTCCTTTGGCCCTATAGTCTTCAAAGGGATCCGAAATATCTGTTTTCAGATTCCACAGAAATAAAGCTAGCAAAGACATCCACGAAATACACACGTAACTCTGTGAGATGAATTCACAGAACACTAAGCAGTTTCTCAGAAAGCTTCTTTCCAGATTCCATCTGAGGATATTTCGTTTTTCACCATAGCCCTCTATGGGCTTCCAAATATCACTTTGCCAATTCCACAAGAACTGTCTTAGCGAAAGGCTTCTGGAGGGGAAAGCTGTAACTCTGTGACATGATTTCACAGAACACAAAGAAGTTTCTCAGAAAGCTTCTTTCTCTTTGTTATCGCAGGATATTTCCTTTGGCCCTATAGTCTTCAAAGGGATCCGAAATATCTGTTCTCAGATTCCACAGAAATAAGGCTAGCAAAGATATCCAGGAAATACACATGTAACTCTGTGAGATGAATTCACAGAACACTAAGCAGTTTCTCAGAAAGCTTCTTTCCAGATTTCATCTGAGGATATTTCCTTTTTCACCATAGCCCTCTATGGGCTTCCAAATATCACTTTGCCAATTCCACAAGAACTGTCTTAGCGAAAGGCTTCTTGAGGGGAAAGCTGTAACTCTGTGAGATGATTTCACAGAACACAAAGAAGTTTCTCAGAAAGCTTCTTTCTCTTTGTTATCGCAGGATATTTCCTTTGGCCCTATAGTCTTCAAAGGGATCCGAAATCTCTGTTCTCAGATTCCACAGAAATAAGGCTAGCAAAGAGATCCACGAAATACAGATGTAACTCTGTGAGATGAATTCACAGAACACTAAGCAGTTTCTCAGAAAGCTTCTTTCCAGATTTCATCTGAGGATATTTCCTTTTTCACCATAGCCCTCTATGGGCTTCCAAATATCACTTTGCCAATTGCACAAAAACTGTCTTAGCGAAAGGCTTCTTGAGAGGAAAGCTGTAACTCTGTGAGATGATTTCACAGAACAGAAAGAAGTTTCTCAGAAAGCTTCTTTCTCTTTGTTATCGCAGGATATTTCCTTTGGCCCTATAGTCTTCAAAGGGATCCGAAATATCTGTTCTCGCATTCCACAGAAATAAGGCTAGCAAAGAGATCCACGAAATACAGATGTAACTCTGTGCGATGAATTCACAGAACACTAAGCAGTTTCTCAGAAAGCTTCTTTCCAGATTTCATCTGAGGATATTTCCTTTTTCACCATAGCCCTCTATGGGCTTCCAAATATCACTTTGCCAATTCCACAAGAACTGTCTTAGCGAAAGGCTTCTTGAGGGGAAAGCTGTAATTCTGTGAGATGATTTCACAGAACACACAGAAGTTTCTCAGAAACCTTCTTTCTCTTTGTTATCGCAGGATATTTCCTTTGGCCCTATAGTCTTCAAAGGGATCCGAAATATCTGTTCTCAGATTCCACAGAAATAAGGCTAGCGAAGAGATCCACGAAATACAGATGTAACTCTGTGAGATGAATTCACAGAACACTAAGCAGTTTCTCAGAAAGCTTCTTTCCAGATTTCATCTGAGGATATTTCCTTTTTCACCATAGCCCTCTATGGGCTTCCAAATATCACTTTGCCAATTCCACAAGAACTGTCTTAGCGAAAGGCTTCTTGAGGGGAAAGCTGTAACTCTGTGAGATGATTTCACAGAACAGAAAGAAGTTTCTCAGAAAGCTTCTTTCTCTTTGTTATCGCAGGATATTTCCTTTGGCCCTATAGTCTTCAAAGGGATCCGAAATATCTGTTTTCAGATTCCACAGAAATAAGGCTAGCAAAGAGATCCACGAAATACAGATGTAACTCTGTGAGATGAATTCACAGAACACTAAGCCGTTTCTCAGAAAGCTTCTTTCCAGATTTCATCTGAGGATATTTCCTTTTTCACCATAGCCCTCTATGGGCTTCCAAATATCACTTTGCCAATTCCACAAGAACTGTCTTAGCGAAAGGCTTCTTGAGGGGAAAGCTGTAACTCTGTGAGATGATTTCACAGAACACAAAGAAGTTTCTCAGAAAGCTTCTTTCTCTTTGTTATCGGAGGATATTTCCTTTGGCCCTATAGTCTTCATAGGGATCCGAAATATCTTTTCTCAGATTCCACAGAAATAAGGCTAGCACAGAGATCCACATAAATACATATGTAACTCTGTGAGATGAATTCACAGAACACTAAGCAGTTTCTCAGAAAGCTTCTTTCCAGATTTCATCTGAGGATATTTCGTTTTTCACCATAGCCCTCTATGGGCTTCCAAATATCTCTTTGCCAATTTCACAAGAACTGTCTTAGGTAAATGCTTCTTGAGGGGAAAGCTGTAACTCTGTGAGATGATTTCACAGAACACAAAGAAGTTTCTCAGAAAGCTTCTTTCTCTTTGTTATCGGAGAATATTTCCTTTGGCCCTATAGTCTTCATAGGGATCCGAAATATCTTTTCTCAGATTCCACAGAAATAAGGCTAGCAAAGACATCCACGAAATACACATGTAACTCTGTGAGATGAATTCACAGAACACTAAGCAGTTTCTCAGAAAGCTTCTTTCCAGATTCCATCTGAGGATATTTCCTTTTTCACCATAGCCCTCTATGGGCTTCCAAATATCTCTTTGCCAATTCCACAAGAACTGTCTGAGCGAAAGGCTTCTTGAGGGGAATGCTGTAACTCTGTGAGATGATTTCACAGAACACAAAGAAGTTTCTCAGAAAGCTTCTTTCTCTATGTTATCGGAGGATATTTCCTTTGGCCCTATAGTCTTCAAAGGGATCCGAAATCTCTGTTCTCAGATTCCACAGAAAAAAGGCTAGCAAAGACATTCACTAAATACAGATGTAACTCTGTGAGATGAATTCACAGAACACTAAGCAGTTTCTCAGAAAGCTTCTTTCCAGATTTCATCTGAGGATATTTCCTTTTTCACCATAGCCCTCTATGGGCTTCCAAATATCACTTTGCCAATTGCACAAAAACTGTCTTAGCGAAAGGCTTCTTGAGAGGAAAGCTGTAACTCTGTGATATGATTTCACAGAACAGAAAGAAGTTTCTCAGAAAGCTTCTTTCTCTTTGTTATCGCAGGATATTTCCTTTGGCCCTATAGTCTTCAAAGGGATCCGAAATATCTGTTCTCACATTCCACAGAAATAAGGCTAGCAAAGAGATCCACGAAATACAGATGTAACTCTGTGAGATGAATTCACAGAACACTAAGCAGTTTCTCAGAAAGCTTCTTTCCAGATTTCATCTGAGGATATTTCGTTTTTCACCATAGCCCTCTATGGGCTTCCAAATATCACTTTGCCAATTCCACAAGAACTGTCTTATCGAAAGGCTTCTTGAGGGGAAAGCTGTAATTCTGTGAGATGATTTCACAGAACACAAAGAAGTTTCTCAGAAAGCTTCTTTCTCTTTGTTATCGCAGGATATTTCCTTTGGCCCTATAGTCTTCAAATGGATCCGAAATATCTGTTCTCAGATTACACAGAAATAAGGCTAGCAAAGAGATCCACGAAATACAGATGTAACTCTGTGAGATGAATTCACAGAACACTAAGCAGTTTCTCAGAAAGCTTCTTTCCAGATTTCATCTGAGGATATTTCCTTTTTCACCATAGCCCTCTATGGGCTTCCAAATATCACTTTGCCAATTCCACAAGAACTGTCTTAGCGAAAGGCTTCTTGAGGGGAAAGCTGTAACTCTGTGAGATGATTTCACAGAACAGAAAGAAGTTTCTCAGAAAGCTTCTTTCTCTTTGTTATCGCAGGATATTTCCTTTGGCCCTATAGTCTTCAAAGGGATCCGAAATATCTGTTCTCACATTCCACAGAAATAAGGCTAGCAAAGAGATCCACGAAATACAGATGTAACTCTGTGAGATGAATTCACAGAACTCTAAGCAGTTTCTCAGAAAGCTTCTTTCCAGATTTCATCTGAGGATATTTCCTTTTTCACCATAGCCCTCTATGGCCTTCCAAATATCACTTTGCCAATTCCACAAGAACTGTCTTAGCGAAAGGCTTCTTGAGGGGAAAGCTGTAATTCTGTGAGATGATTTCACAGAACACAAAGAAGTTTCTCAGAAAGCTTCTTTCTCTTTGTTATCGCAGGATATTTCCTTTGGCCCTATAGTCTTCAAAGGGATCCGAAATATCTGTTCTCAGATTCCACAGAAATAAGGCTAGCAAAGAGATCCACGAAATACAGATGTAACTCTGTGAGATGAATTCACAGAACACTAAGCAGCTTCTTTCCAGATATCATCTGAGGATATTTCCTTTGTCACCATAGCCCTCTATGGGCTTCCAAATATCTCTTTGCCAATTACACAAGAACTGTCCTAGCGAAAGGCTTCTTGAGGGGAAAGCTGTAAGTCTGTGAGATGATTTCACAGAACACAAAGAAGTTTCTCAGAAAGCTTCTTTCTCTTTGTTATCGGAGGATATTTCCTTTGGCCCTATAGTCTTCAAAGGGATCCGAAATATCTGTTCTCAGATTACACAGAAATAAGGCTGGCAAAGAGATCCACGAAATACAGATGTAACTCTGTGAGATGAATTCACAGAACACTAAGCAGTTTCTCAGAAAGCTTCTTTCCAGATATCATCTGAGGATATGTCCTTTTTCACCATAGCCCTCTATGGGCTTCCAAATATCTCTTTGCCAATTCCACAAGAACTGTCTTAGCGAAAGGCTTCTTGAGGGGAAACCTGTAACTCTGTGAGATGATTTCAGAGAACAGAAAGAAGTTTCTCAGAAAGCTTCTTTCTCTTTGTTATCGCAGGATATTTCCTTTGGCCCTATAGTCTTCAAAGGGATCCGAAATATCTGTTTTCAGATTCCACAGAAATAAGGCTAGCAACGACATCCACGAAATACACATGTAACTCTGTGAGATGAATTCACAGAACACTAAGCAGTTTCTCAGAAAGCTTCTTTCCAGATTCCATCTGAGGATATTTCCTTTTTCACCATAGCCCTCTATGGGCTTCCAAATATCTCTTTGCCAATTCCACAAGAACTGTCTGAGCGAAAGGCTTCTTGAGGGGAATGCTGTAACTCTGTGAGATGATTTCACAGAACACAAAGAAGTTTCTCAGAAAGCTTCTTTCTCTTTGTTATCGGAGGATATTTCCTTTGGCCCTATAGTCTTCAAAGGGATCCGAAATCTCTGTTCTCAGATTCCACAGAAAAAAGGCTAGCAAAGACATTCACGAAATACAGATGTAACTCTGTGAGATGAATTCACAGAACACTAAGCAGTTTCTCAGAAAGCTTCTTTCCAGATTTCATCTGAGGATATTTCCTTTTTCACCATAGCCCTCTATGGGCTTCCAAATATCACTTTGCCAATTGCACAAAAACTGTCTTAGCGAAAGGCTTCTTGAGAGGAAAGCTGTAACTCTGTGAGATGATTTCACAGAATAGAAAGAAGTTTCTCCGAAAGCTTCTTTCTCTTTGTTATCGCAGGATATTTCCTTTGGCCCTATAGTCTTCAAAGGGATCCGAAATATCTGTTCTCACGTTCCACAGAAATAAGGAGAGCAAAGAGATCCACGAAATACAGATGTAACTCTGTGAGATGAATTCACAGAACACTAAGCAGTTTCTCAGAAAGCTTCTTTCCAGATTTCATCTGAGGATATTTCGTTTTTCACCATAGCCCTCTATGGGCTTCCAAATATCACTTTGCCAATTCCACAAGAACTGTCGTAGCGAAAGGCTTCTTGAGGGGAAAGCTGTAATTCTGTGAGATGATTTCACAGAACACAAAGAAGTTTCTCAGAAAGCTTCTTTCTCTTTGTTATCGCAGGATATTTCCTTTGGCCCTATAGTCTTCAAAGGGATCCGAAATATCTGTTCTCAGATTCCACAGAAATAAGGCTAGCAAAGAGATCCACGAAATACACATGTAACTCTGTGAGATGAATTCACAGAACACTAAGCAGTTTCTCAGAAAGCTTCTTTCAAGATTTCATCTGAGGATATTTCCTTTGTCACCATAGCCCTCTATGGGCTTCCAAATATCTCTTTGCCAATTACACAAGAACTGTCCTAGCGAAAGGCTTCTTGAGGGGAAAGCTGTAACTCTGTGAGATGATTTCACAGAACACAAAGAAGTTTCTCAGAAAGCTTCTTTCTCTTTGTTATCGGAGGATATTTCCTTTGGCCCTATAGTCTTCAAAGGGATCCGAAATATCTGTTCTCAGATTCCACAGAAATAAGGCTAGCAAAGAGATCCACGAAATACAGATGTAACTCTGTGAGATGAATTCACAGAACACTAAGCAGCTTCTTTCCAGATATCATCTGAGGATATTTCCTTTGTCACCATAGCCCTCTATGGGCTTCCAAATATCTCTTTGCCAATTACACAAGAACTGTCCTAGCGAAAGGCTTCTTGAGGGGAAAGCTGTAAGTCTGTGAGATGATTTCACAGAACACAAAGAAGTTTCTCAGAAAGCTTCTTTCTCTTTGTTATCGGAGGATATTTCCTTTGGCCCTATAGTCTTCAAAGGGATCCGAAATATCTGTTCTTAGATTACACAGAAATAAGGCTGGCAAAGAGATCCACGAAATACAGATGTAACTCTGTGAGATGAATTCACAGAACACTAAGCAGTTTCTCAGAAAGCTTCTTTCCAGATATCATCTGAGGATATGTCCTTTTTCACCATAGCCCTCTATGGGCTTCCAAATATCTCTTTGCCAATTCCACAAGAACTGTCTTAGCGAAAGGCTTCTTGAGGGGAAAGCTGTAACTCTGTGAGATGATTTCAGAGAACAGAAAGAAGTTTCTCAGAAAGCTTCTTTCTCTTTGTTATCGCAGGATATTTCCTTTGGCCCTATAGTCTTCAAAGGGATCCGAAATATCTGTTTTCAGATTCCACAGAAATAAAGCTAGCAAAGACATCCACGAAATACACACGTAACTCTGTGAGATGAATTCACAGAACACTAAGCAGTTTCTCAGAAAGCTTCTTTCCAGATTCCATCTGAGGATATTTCGTTTTTCACCATAGCCCTCTATGGGCTTCCAAATATCACTTTGCCAATTCCACAAGAACTGTCTTAGCGAAAGGCTTCTGGAGGGGAAAGCTGTAACTCTGTGACATGATTTCACAGAACACAAAGAAGTTTCTCAGAAAGCTTCTTTCTCTTTGTTATCGCAGGATATTTCCTTTGGCCCTATAGTCTTCAAAGGGATCCGAAATATCTGTTCTCAGATTCCACAGAAATAAGGCTAGCAAAGATATCCAGGAAATACACATGTAACTCTGTGAGATGAATTCACAGAACACTAAGCAGTTTCTCAGAAAGCTTCTTTCCAGATTTCATCTGAGGATATTTCCTTTTTCACCATAGCCCTCTATGGGCTTCCAAATATCACTTTGCCAATTCCACAAGAACTGTCTTAGCGAAAGGCTTCTTGAGGGGAAAGCTGTAACTCTGTGAGATGATTTCACAGAACACAAAGAAGTTTCTCAGAAAGCTTCTTTCTCTTTGTTATCGCAGGATATTTCCTTTGGCCCTATAGTCTTCAAAGGGATCCGAAATCTCTGTTCTCAGATTCCACAGAAATAAGGCTAGCAAAGAGATCCACGAAATACAGATGTAACTCTGTGAGATGAATTCACAGAACACTAAGCAGTTTCTCAGAAAGCTTCTTTCCAGATTTCATCTGAGGATATTTCCTTTTTCACCATAGCCCTCTATGGGCTTCCAAATATCACTTTGCCAATTGCACAAAAACTGTCTTAGCGAAAGGCTTCTTGAGAGGAAAGCTGTAACTCTGTGAGATGATTTCACAGAACAGAAAGAAGTTTCTCAGAAAGCTTCTTTCTCTTTGTTATCGCAGGATATTTCCTTTGGCCCTATAGTCTTCAAAGGGATCCGAAATATCTGTTCTCGCATTCCACAGAAATAAGGCTAGCAAAGAGATCCACGAAATACAGATGTAACTCTGTGCGATGAATTCACAGAACACTAAGCAGTTTCTCAGAAAGCTTCTTTCCAGATTTCATCTGAGGATATTTCCTTTTTCACCATAGCCCTCTATGGGCTTCCAAATATCACTTTGCCAATTCCACAAGAACTGTCTTAGCGAAAGGCTTCTTGAGGGGAAAGCTGTAATTCTGTGAGATGATTTCACAGAACACACAGAAGTTTCTCAGAAACCTTCTTTCTCTTTGTTATCGCAGGATATTTCCTTTGGCCCTATAGTCTTCAAAGGGATCCGAAATATCTGTTCTCAGATTCCACAGAAATAAGGCTAGCGAAGAGATCCACGAAATACAGATGTAACTCTGTGAGATGAATTCACAGAACACTAAGCAGTTTCTCAGAAAGCTTCTTTCCAGATTTCATCTGAGGATATTTCCTTTTTCACCATAGCCCTCTATGGGCTTCCAAATATCACTTTGCCAATTCCACAAGAACTGTCTTAGCGAAAGGCTTCTTGAGGGGAAAGCTGTAACTCTGTGAGATGATTTCACAGAACAGAAAGAAGTTTCTCAGAAAGCTTCTTTCTCTTTGTTATCGCAGGATATTTCCTTTGGCCCTATAGTCTTCAAAGGGATCCGAAATATCTGTTTTCAGATTCCACAGAAATAAGGCTAGCAAAGAGATCCACGAAATACAGATGTAACTCTGTGAGATGAATTCACAGAACACTAAGCCGTTTCTCAGAAAGCTTCTTTCCAGATTTCATCTGAGGATATTTCCTTTTTCACCATAGCCCTCTATGGGCTTCCAAATATCACTTTGCCAATTCCACAAGAACTGTCTTAGCGAAAGGCTTCTTGAGGGGAAAGCTGTAACTCTGTGAGATGATTTCACAGAACACAAAGAAGTTTCTCAGAAAGCTTCTTTCTCTTTGTTATCGGAGGATATTTCCTTTGGCCCTATAGTCTTCATAGGGATCCGAAATATCTTTTCTCAGATTCCACAGAAATAAGGCTAGCACAGAGATCCACATAAATACATATGTAACTCTGTGAGATGAATTCACAGAACACTAAGCAGTTTCTCAGAAAGCTTCTTTCCAGATTTCATCTGAGGATATTTCGTTTTTCACCATAGCCCTCTATGGGCTTCCAAATATCTCTTTGCCAATTTCACAAGAACTGTCTTAGGTAAATGCTTCTTGAGGGGAAAGCTGTAACTCTGTGAGATGATTTCACAGAACACAAAGAAGTTTCTCAGAAAGCTTCTTTCTCTTTGTTATCGGAGAATATTTCCTTTGGCCCTATAGTCTTCATAGGGATCCGAAATATCTTTTCTCAGATTCCACAGAAATAAGGCTAGCAAAGACATCCACGAAATACACATGTAACTCTGTGAGATGAATTCACAGAACACTAAGCAGTTTCTCAGAAAGCTTCTTTCCAGATTCCATCTGAGGATATTTCCTTTTTCACCATAGCCCTCTATGGGCTTCCAAATATCTCTTTGCCAATTCCACAAGAACTGTCTGAGCGAAAGGCTTCTTGAGGGGAATGCTGTAACTCTGTGAGATGATTTCACAGAACACAAAGAAGTTTCTCAGAAAGCTTCTTTCTCTATGTTATCGGAGGATATTTCCTTTGGCCCTATAGTCTTCAAAGGGATCCGAAATCTCTGTTCTCAGATTCCACAGAAAAAAGGCTAGCAAAGACATTCACTAAATACAGATGTAACTCTGTGAGATGAATTCACAGAACACTAAGCAGTTTCTCAGAAAGCTTCTTTCCAGATTTCATCTGAGGATATTTCCTTTTTCACCATAGCCCTCTATGGGCTTCCAAATATCACTTTGCCAATTGCACAAAAACTGTCTTAGCGAAAGGCTTCTTGAGAGGAAAGCTGTAACTCTGTGATATGATTTCACAGAACAGAAAGAAGTTTCTCAGAAAGCTTCTTTCTCTTTGTTATCGCAGGATATTTCCTTTGGCCCTATAGTCTTCAAAGGGATCCGAAATATCTGTTCTCACATTCCACAGAAATAAGGCTAGCAAAGAGATCCACGAAATACAGATGTAACTCTGTGAGATGAATTCACAGAACACTAAGCAGTTTCTCAGAAAGCTTCTTTCCAGATTTCATCTGAGGATATTTCGTTTTTCACCATAGCCCTCTATGGGCTTCCAAATATCACTTTGCCAATTCCACAAGAACTGTCTTATCGAAAGGCTTCTTGAGGGGAAAGCTGTAATTCTGTGAGATGATTTCACAGAACACAAAGAAGTTTCTCAGAAAGCTTCTTTCTCTTTGTTATCGCAGGATATTTCCTTTGGCCCTATAGTCTTCAAATGGATCCGAAATATCTGTTCTCAGATTACACAGAAATAAGGCTAGCAAAGAGATCCACGAAATACAGATGTAACTCTGTGAGATGAATTCACAGAACACTAAGCAGTTTCTCAGAAAGCTTCTTTCCAGATTTCATCTGAGGATATTTCCTTTTTCACCGTAGCCCTCTATGGGCTTCCAAATATCACTTTGCCAATTCCACAAGAACTGTCTTAGCGAAAGGCTTCTTGAGGGGAAAGCTGTAACTCTGTGAGATGATTTCACAGAACAGAAAGAAGTTTCTCAGAAAGCTTCTTTCTCTTTGTTATCGCAGGATATTTCCTTTGGCCCTATAGTCTTCAAA
Organism: Macaca nemestrina; assembly: GCF_043159975.1. NCBI lineage: Eukaryota > Metazoa > Chordata > Mammalia > Primates > Cercopithecidae > Macaca > Macaca nemestrina. The sequence goes on along the minus strand of NC_092128.1, from coordinate 136,083,153 downwards.
GGGATCCGAAATATCTGTTCTCAGATTCCACAGAAATAAGGCTAGCAAAGAGATCCACGAAATACAGATGTAACTCTGTGAGATGTATTCACAGAACACTAAGCAGTTTCTCAGAAAGCTTCTTTCCAGATATCATCTGAGGATATTTCCTTTTTCACCTTAGCCCTCTATGGGCTTCCAAATATCACTTTGCCAATTCCACAAGAACTGTCTTAGCGAAAGGCTTTTTGAGGGGAAAGCTGTAACTCTGTGAGATGATTTCAGAGAACAGAAAGAAGTTTCTCAGAAAGCTTCTTTGTCTTTGTTATCGCAGGATATTTCCTTTGGCCCTATAGTCTTCAAAGGGATCCGAAATATCTGTTTTCAGATTCCACAGAAATAAGGCTAGCAAAGAGATCCACGAAATACAGATGTAACTCTGTGAGATGAATTCACAGAACACTAAGCAGTTTCTCAGAAAGCTTCTTTCCAGATATCATCTGAGGATATTTCCTTTTTCACCATAGCCCTCAATGGGCTTCCAATTATCTCTTTGCCAATTACACAAGAACTGTCCTAGCGAAAGGCTTCTTGAGGGGAAAGCTGTAACTCTGTGAGATGATTTCACAGAACACAAAGAAGTTTCTCAGAAAGCTTCTTTCTCTTTGTTATCGGAGGATATTTCCTTTGGCCCTATACTCTTCATAGGGATCCGAAATATCTTTTCTCAGATTCCACAGAAATAAGGCTAGCAAAGAGATCCACGAAATACATATGTAACTCTGTGAGATGAATTCACAGAACACTAAGCAGTTTCTCAGAAAGCTTCTTTCCAGATTTCATCTGAGGATATTTCCTTTTTCACCATAGCCCTCTATGGGCTTTCAAATATCTCTTTGCCAATTTCACAAGAACTGTCTTAGTTAAAGGCTTCTTGAGGGGAAAGCTGTAACTCTGTGAGATGATTTCACAGAACACAAAGAAGTTTCTCAGAAAGCATCTTTCTCTTTGTAATCGCAGGATATTTCCTTTGGCCCTATAGTCTTCAAAGGGATCCGAAATATCTGTTCTCACATTCCACAGAAATAAGGCTAGCAAAGAGATCCACGAAATACAGATGTAACTCTGTGAGATGAATTCACAGAACACTAAGCAGTTTCTCAGAAAGCTTCTTTCCAGATATCATCTGAGGATATTTCCTTTTTCACCATAGCCCTCTATGGGCTTCCAAATATCTCTTTGCCAATTACACAAGAACTGTCCTAGCGAAAGGCTTCTTGAGGGGAAAGCTGTAACTCTGTGAGATGATTTCACAGAACACAAAGAAGTTTCTCAGAAAGCTTCTTTCTCTTTGTTATCGGAGGATATTTCCTTTGGCCCTATAGTCTTCAAAGGGATCCGAAATATCTGTTCTCAGATTACACAGAAATAAGGCTAGCAAAGAGATCCACGAAATACAGATGTAACTCTGTGAGATGAATTCACAGAACACTAAGCAGTTTCTCAGAAAGCTTCTTTCCAGATATCATCTGAGGATATTTCCTTTTTCACCATAGCCCTCTAAGGGCTTCCAAATATCACTTTGCCAATTCCACAAGAACTGTCTTAGCGAAAGGCTTCTTGAGGGGAAAGCTGTAATTCTGTGAGATGATTTCAGAGAACAGAAAGAAGTTTCTCAGAAAGCTTCTTTCTCTTTGTTATCGCAGGATATTTCCTTTGGCCCTATAGTCTTCAAAGGGATCCGAAATATCTGTTTTCAGATTCCACAGAAATAAGGCTAGCAAAGAGATCCACGAAATACAGATGTAACTCTGTGAGATGAATTCACAGAACACTAAGCAGTTTCTCAGAAAGCTTCTTTCCAGATTTCATCTGAGGATATTTCCTTTTTCACCATAGCCCTCTATGGGCTTCCAAATATCACTTTGCCAATTCCACAAGAACTGTCTTAGCGAAAGGCTTCTTGAGGGGAAAGCTGTAACTCTGTGAGATGATTTCACAGAACACAAAGAAGTTTCTCAGAAAGCTTCTTTCTCTTTGTTATCGGACGATATTTCCTTTGGCCCTATAGTCTTCAAAGGGATCCGAAATATCTTTTCTCAGATTCCACAGAAACAAGGCTAGCAAAGAGATCCACGAAATACACATGTAACTCTGTGAGATGAATTCACAGAACACTAAGCAGTTTCTCAGAAAGCTTCTTTCCAGATTTCATCTGAGGATATTTCCTTTTTCACCATAGCCCTCTATGGGCTTCCAAATATCACTTTGCCAATTCCACAAGAACTGTCTTAGCGAAAGGCTTCTTGAGGGGAAAGCTGTAACTCTGTGAGATGATTTCACAGAACACAAAGAAGTTTCTCAGAAAGCTTCTTTCTCTTTGTTATCGCAGGATATTTCCTTTGGCCCTATAGTCTTCAAAGGGATCCGAAATATCTGTTCTCACATTCCACAGAAATAAGGCTAGCAAAGAGATCCACGAAATACAGATGTAACTCTGTGAGATGAATTCACAGAACACTAAGCAGTTTCTCAGAAAGCTTCTTTCCAGATATCATCTGAGGATATTTCCTTTTTCACCATAGCCCTCTATGGGCTTCCAAATATCTCTTTGCCAATTACACAAGAACTGTCCTAGCGAAAGGCTTCTTGAGGGGAAAGCTGTAACTCTGTGAGATGATTTCACAGAACACAAAGAAGTTTCTCAGAAAGCTTCTTTCTCTTTGTTATCGGAGGATATTTCCTTTGGCCCTATAGTCTTCAAAGGGATCCGAAATATCTGTTCTCAGATTACACAGAAATAAGGCTAGCAAAGAGATCCACGAAATACAGATGTAACTCTGTGAGATGAATTCACAGAACACTAAGCAGTTTCTCAGAAAGCTTCTTTCCAGATATCATCTGAGGATATTTCCTTTTTCACCATAGCCCTCTAAGGGCTTCCAAATATCACTTTGCCAATTCCACAAGAACTGTCTTAGCGAAAGGCTTCTTGAGGGGAAAGCTGTAATTCTGTGAGATGATTTCAGAGAACAGAAAGAAGTTTCTCAGAAAGCTTCTTTCTCTTTGTTATCGCAGGATATTTCCTTTGGCCCTATAGTCTTCAAAGGGATCCGAAATATCTGTTTTCAGATTCCACAGAAATAAGGCTAGCAAAGAGATCCACGAAATACAGATGTAACTCTGTGAGATGAATTCACAGAACACTAAGCAGTTTCTCAGAAAGCTTCTTTCCAGATTTCATCTGAGGATATTTCCTTTTTCACCATAGCCCTCTATGGGCTTCCAAATATCACTTTGCCAATTCCACAAGAACTGTCTTAGCGAAAGGCTTCTTGAGGGGAAAGCTGTAACTCTGTGAGATGATTTCACAGAACACAAAGAAGTTTCTCAGAAAGCTTCTTTCTCTTTGTTATCGGACGATATTTCCTTTGGCCCTATAGTCTTCATAGGGATCCGAAATATCTTTTCTCAGATTCCACAGAAACAAGGCTAGCAAAGAGATCCACGAAATACAGATGTAACTCTGTGAGATGAATTCACAGAACACTAAGCAGTTTCTCAGAAAGCTTCTTTCCAGATTTCATCTGAGGATATTTCCTTTTTCACCATAGCCCTCAATGGGCTTCCAAATATCACTTTGCCAATTCCACAAGAACTGTCTTAGCGAAAGGCTTCTTGAGGGGAAAGCTGTAACTCTGTGAGATGATTTCACAGAACACAAAGAAGTTTCTCAGAAAGCTTCTTTCTCTTTGTTATCGCAGGATATTTCCTTTGGCCCTATAGTCTTCAAAGGGATCCGAAATATCTGTTCTCAGATTCCACAGAAATAAGGCTAGCAAAGAGATCCACGAAATACAGATTTAACACTGTGAGCTGTATTAACAGAACACTAAGCAGTTTCTCAGAAAGCTTCTTTCCAGATTTCATCTGAGGATATTTCCTTTTTCACCATAGCCCTCTATGGGCTTCCAAATATCTCTTTGCCAATTACACAAGAACTGTCCTAGCGAAAGGCTTCTTGAGGGGAAAGCTGTAACTCTGTGAGATGATTTCACAGAACACAAAGAAGTTTCTCAGAAAGCTTCTTTCTCTTTGTTATTGGAGGATATTTCCTTTGGCCCTATAGTCTTCAAAGGGATCCGAAATATCTGTTCTCAGATTCCACAGAAATAAGGCTAGCAAAGAGATCCACGAAATACAGATGTAACTCTGTGAGATGAATTCACAGAACACTAAGAAGTTTCTCAGAAAGCTTCTTTCCAGATATCATCTGAGGATATTTCCTTTTTCACCATAGCCCTCTATGGGCTTCGAAATATCACTTTGCCAATTCCACAAGAACTGTCTTAGCGAAAGGCTTTTTGAGGGGAAAGCTGTAATTCTGTGAGATGATTTCAGAGAACAGAAAGAAGTTTCTCAGAAAGCTTCTTTCTCTTTGTTATCGCAGGATATTTCCTTTGGCCATATAGTCTTCAAAGGGATCCGAAATATCTGTTTTCAGATTCCACAGAAATAAGGCTAGCAAAGAGATCCACGAAATACAGATGTAACTCTGTGAGATGAATTCACAGAACACTAAGCAGTTTCTCAGAAAGCTTCTTTCCAGATTTCATCTGAGGATATTTCCTTTTTCACCATCGCCCTCCATGGGCTTCCAAATATCACTTTGCCAATTCCACAAGAACTGTCTTAGCGAAAGGCTTCTTGAGGGGAAAGATGTAACTCTGTGAGATGATTTCACAGAACACAAAGATGTTTCTCAGAAAGCTTTTTTCTCTTTGTTATCGGAGGATATTTCCTTTGGCCCTATAGTCTTCAAAGGGATCCGAAATATCTGTTCTCAGATTCCACAGAAATAAGGCTAGCAAAGAGATCCACGAAATACAGATGTAACTCTGTGAGATGAATTCACAGAACACTAAGCAGTTTCTCAGAAAGCTTCTTTCCAGATATCATCTGAGGATATTTCCTTTTTCACCATAGCCCTCTATGGGCTTCCAAATATCTCTTTGCCAATTACACAAGAACTGTCCTAGCGAAAGGCTTCTTGAGGGGAAAGCTGTAACTCTGTGAGATGATTTCACAGAACACAAAGAAGTTTCTCAGAAAGCTTCTTTCTCTTTGTTATCGGAGGATATTTCCTTTGGCCCTATAGTCTTCAAAGGGATCCGAAATATCTGTTCTCAGATTACACAGAAATAAGGCTAGCAAAGAGATCCACGAAATACAGATGTAACACTGTGAGATGAATTCACAGAACACTAAGCAGTTTCTCAGAAAGCTTCTTTCCAGATATCATCTGAGGATACTTCCTTTTTCACCGTAGCCCTCTATGGGCTTCCAAATATCACTTTGCCATTTCCACAAGAACTGTCTTAGCGAAAGGGTTCTTGAGGAGAAAGCTGTAACTCTGTGAGATGATTTCACAGAACAGAGAGAAGTTCCTCAGAAAGCTTCTTTCTCTTTGTTATCGGAGGATATTTCCTTTGGCCTATAGTCTTCAAAGGGATCCGAAATATCTGTTCTCAGATTCGACAGAAATAAGGCTACCAAAGAGATCCACGAAATACAGATGTAACTCTGTGAGATGAATTCACAGAACACTAAGCAGTTTCTCAGAAAGCTTCTTTCCAGATTTCATCTGAGGATATTTCCTTTTTCACCATAGCCCTCTATGGGCTTACAAATATCACTTTGCCAATTCCACAAGAACTGTCTTAGCGAAAGGCTTCTTGAGGGGAAAGCTGTAACTCTGTGAGATGAATTCACAGAACACAAAGAAGTTTCTCAGAAGGCTTCTTTCTCTTTGTTATCGGAGGATATTTCCTTTGGCCCTATAGTCTTCATAGGGATCAGAAATATCTTTTCTCAGATTCCACAGAAATAAGGCTAGCAAAGAGATCCACGAAATACACATGTAACTCTGTGAGATGAATTAACAGAACACTAAGCAGTTTCTCAGAAAGCTTCTTTCCAGATTTCATCTGAGGATATTTCCTTTTGTACCATAGCAGTCTATGGGCTTCCAAATATCTCTTTGCCAATTACACAAGAACTGTTTCAGTTAAAGGGTTCTTGAGGGGAAAGCTGTAACTCTGTGAGATGATTTCACAGAACACAAAGAAGTTTCTCAGAAAGCTTCTATCTCTTTGTTATCGGAGGATATTTCCTTTGGCCCTATAGTCTTCAAAAGGATCCGAAATATCTGTTCTCATTTTCCACAGAAATAAGGCTAGCAAAGAGATCCACGAAATACAGATGTAACTCTGTGAGATGAATTCACAGAACACTAAGCAGTTTCTCAGAAAGATTCTTTCCAGATTTCATCTGAGGATATTTCCTTTTTCACCATAGCCCTCTATGGGCTTCCAAATATCACTTTGCCAATTCCACAAGAACTGTCTCAGTTAAAGGGTTCTTGAGGGGAAAGCTGTAACTCTGAGAGATGATTTCACAGAACAGATAGAAGTTTCTCAGAGAGCTTCTTTCTCTTTGTTATCGCAGGATATTTCCTTTGGCCCTATGGTCTTCAAAGGGATCTGAAATATCTGTTCTCAGATTCCACAGAAATAAGGCTAGCAAAGAGATCCACGAAATACAGATGTAACTCTGTGAGATGAATTCACAGAACACTAAGCAGTTTCTCAGAAAGCTTCTTTCCAGATTTCATCTGAGGATATTTCCTTTTTCACCATAGCCCTCTATGGGCTTCCAAATATCACTTTGCCAATTCCACAGAACTGTCTTAGCGAAAGGCTTCTTGAGGGGAAAGCTGTACCTCTGTGAGATGATTTCACAGAACACAAAGAAGTTTCTCAGAAAGCTTCTTTCGCTTTGTTATCGCAGGATATTTCCTTTGGCCCTATAGTCTTCAAAGGGATCCGAAATATCTGTTCTCAGATTCCACAGAAATAAGGCTAGCAAAGAGATCCACGAAATACAGATGTAACACCGTGAGCTGAATTAACAGAACACTAAGCAGTTTCTCAGAAAGCTTCTTTCCAGATTTCATCTGAGGATATTTCCTTTTTCACCATAGCCCTCTATGGGCTTCCAAATATCACTTTGCCAATTCCACAAGAACTGTCCTAGCGAAAGGCTTCTTGAGGGCAAAGCTGTAACTCTGTGAGATGATTTCACAGAACACAAAGAAGTTTCTCAGAAAGCTTCTTTCTCTTTGTTATCGGAGGATATTGCCTTTGGCCCTATAGTCTTCAAAGGGATCCGAAATATCTGTTCTCAGATTACACAGAAATAAGGCTAGCAAAGAGATCGACGAAATACAGATGTAACTCTGTGAGATGAATTAACAGAACACTAAGCAGTTTCTCAGAAGGCTTCTTTCCAGATATCGTCTGAGGATATTTCCTTTTTCACCATAGCCCTCTAAGGGCTTCCAAATATCTCTTTGCCAATTACACAAGAACTGTCCTAGCGAAAGGCTTCTTGAGGGGAAAGCTATAATTCTGTGAGATGATTTCAGAGAACAGAAAGAAGTTTCGCAGAAAGCTTCTTTCTCTTTGTTATCGCAGGATATTTCCTTTGGCCCTATAGTCTTCAAAGGGATCCGAAATATCTGTTTTCAGATTCCACAGAAATAAGGCTAGCAAAGAGATCCACGAAATACAGATGTAACTCTGTGAGATGAATTCACAGAACACTAAGCAGTTTCTCAGAAAGCTTCTTTTCCGATTTTATCTGAGGAAATTTCCTTTTTCACCATAGCCCTCTATGGGCTTCTAAATATCACTTTGCCAATTCCACAAGAACTGTCTTAGCGAAAGGCTTCTTGAGGGGAAAGCTGTAACTCTGTGAGATGATTTCACAGAACACAAAGAAGTTTCTCAGAAAGCTTCTTTCTCTTTGTTATCGGAGGATATTTCCTTCGGCGCTATAGTCTTCATAGGGATCCGAAATATCTTTTCTCAGATTCCACAGAAAAAAGGCTAGCAAAGAGATCCACGAAATACAGATGTAACTCTGTGAGATGAATTCACAGAACACTAAGCAGTTTCTCAGAAAGCTTCTTTCCAGATTTCATCTGAGGATATTTCCTTTTTCACCATAGCCCTCTATGGGCTTCCAAATATCACTTTGCCAATTCCACAAGAACTGTCTTAGCGAAAGGCTTCTTGAGGGGAAAGCTGTAACTCTGTGAGATGATTTCACAGAACACAAAGAAGTTTCTCAGAAAGCTTCTTTCTCTTTGTTATCGCAGGATATTTCCTTTGGCCCTACAGTCTTCAAAGGGATCCGAAATATCTGTTCTCAGATTCCACAGAAATAAGGCTAGCAAAGAGATCCACGAAATACAGATGTAACACTGTGAGCTGAATTAACAGGACACTAAGCAGTTCCTCAGAAAGCTTCTTTCCAGATTTCATCTGAGGATATTTCCTTTTTCACCATAGCCCTCTATGGGCTTCCAAATATCTCTTTGCCAATTACACAAGAACTGTCCTAGCGAAAGGCTTCTTGAGGGCAAAGCTGTAACTCTGTGAGATGATTTCACAGAACACAAAGAAGTTTCTCAGAAACCTTCTTTCTCTTTGTTATCGGAGGATATTTCCTTTGGCCCTATAGTCTTCATAGGGATCCGAAATATCTTTTCTCAGATTCCCCAGAAAAAAGGCTAGCAAAGAGATCCACGAAATACACATAAAACTCTGTGAGATGAATTCACAGAACACTAAGCAGTTTCTCAGAAAACTTCTTTCCAGATTTCAACTGAGGATATTTCCTTTTTCACTATAGCCCTCTATGGGCTTCCAAATATCACTTTGCCAATTCCACAAGAACTGTCTTAGCGAAAGGCTTCTTGAGGGGAAAGGTGTAACTCTGTGAGATGATTTCACAGAACACAAAGAAGTTTCTCAGAAAGCTTCTTTCTCTTTGTTATCGCAGGATATTTCCTTAGGCCCTATAGTCTTCAAAGGGATCCGAAATATCTGTTTTCAGATTCCACAGAAATAAGGCTAGCAAAGAGATCCACGAAATACAGATGTAACACTGTGAGCTGAATTAACAGAACACTAAGCAGTTTCTCAGAAAGCTTCTTTCCAGATTTCATCTGAGGATATTTCCTTTTTCACCATAGCCCTCTATGGGCTTCCAAATATCACTTTGCCAATTCCACAAGAACTGTCTTAGCGAAAGGCTTCTTGAGGGCAAAGCTGTAACTCTGTGAGATGATTTCACAGAACACAAAGAAGTTTCTCAGAAAGCTTCTTTCTCTTTGTTATCGGAGGGTATTTCCTTTGGCCCTATAGTCTTCAAAGGGATCCGAAATATCTGTTCTCAGATTCCACAGAAATAAGGCTAGCAAAGAGATCCACGAAATACAGATGTAACTCTGTGAGGTGAATTAACAGAACACTAAGCAGTTTCTCAGAAGGCTTCTTTCCAGATATCGTCTGAGGATAATTCCTTTTTCACCATAGCCCTCTAAGGGCTTCCAAATATCTCTTTGCCAATTACACAAGAACTGTCCTAGCGAAAGGTTTCTTGAGGGGAAAGATGTAACTCTGTGAGATGATTTCACAGAACACAAAGAAGTTTCTCAGAAAGCTTCTTTCTCTTTGTTATCGGAGGATATTTCCTTTGGCCCTATAGTCTTCATAGGGATCCGAAATATCTTTTCTCAGATTCCACAGAAATAAGACTAGCAAAGAGATCCACGAAATACACATGTAACTCTGTGAGATGAATTCACAGAACACTAAGCAGTTTTTCAGAAAGCTTCTTTCCAGATTTCATCTGAGGATATTTCCTTTTTCACCATAGCCCTCTATGGGCTTCCAAATATCTCTTGGCCAATTCCACAAGAACTGTCTGAGCGAAAGGCTTCTTGAGGGGAATGCTGTATCTCTGTGAGATGATTTCACAGAACACAAAGAAGTTTCTCAGAAAGCTTCTTTCTCTTTGTTATCGGAGGATATTTCCTTTGGCCCTATAGTCTTCAAAGGGATCCGAAATATCTGTTCTCAGATTCGACAGAAATAAGGCTAGCAAAGAGATCCACGAAATACAGATGTAACTCTGTGAGATGAATTCACAGAACACTAAGCAGTTTCTCAGAAAGCTTCTTTCCAGATTTCATCTGAGGATATTTCCTTTTCCACCATAGCCCTCTATGGGCTTCCAAATATCACTTTGCCAATTCCACAAGAACTGTCTTAGCGAAAGGCTTCTTGAGGGGAAAGCTGTAACTCTGTGAGATGATTTCACAGAAGAGAAAGAAGTTTCTCAGAAAGCTTCTTTCTCTTTGTTATCGCAGGATATTTCCTTTGGCCCTATAGTCTTCAAAGGGATCCGAAATATCTGTTCTCAGATTCCACAGAAATAAAGCTAGCAAAGAGATCCACGAAATACAGATGTAACTCTGTGAGTTGAATTCACAGAACACTAAGCAGTTTCTCAGAAAGCTTCTTTCCAGATTTCATCTGAGGATATTTCCTTTGTCACCATAGCCCTCTATGGGCTTCCAAATATCTCTTGGCCAATTACACAAGAACTGTCCTAGCGAAAGGCTTCTTGAGGGGAAAGCTGTAACTCTGTGAGATGATTTCACAGAACACAAAGAAGTTTCTCAGAAAGATTCTTTCTCTTTGTTATCCGAGGATATTTCCTTTGGCCCTATAGTCTTCATAAGGATCCGAAATATCTTTTCTCAGATTCCACAGAAATAAGGCTAGCAAAGAGATCCACGAAATACAGATGTAACTCTGTGAGATGAATTCACAGAACACTAAGCAGTTTCTCAGAAAGCTTCTTTCCAGATTTCATCTGAGGATATTTCCTTTTTCACCATAGCCCTCTATGGGCTTCGAAATATCTCTTTGCCAATTCCACAAGAACTGTCTGAGCGAAAGGCTTCTTGAGGGGAATGCTGTAACTCTGTGAGATGATTTCACAGAACACAAAGAAGTTTCTCAGAAACCTTCTTTCTCTTTGTTATCGGAGGATATTTCCTTTGGCCCTATAGTCTTCAAAGGGATCCGAAATCTCTGTTCTCAGATTCCACAGAAATAAGGCTAGCAAAGAGATCCACGAAATACAGATGTAACTCCGTGAGATGAATTCACAGAACACTAAGCAGTTTCTCAGAAAGCTTCTTTCCAGATTTCATCTGAGGATATTTCCTTTTTCACCATAGCCCTCTATGGGCTTCCAAATATCACTTTGCCAATTCCACAAGAACTGTCTTAGCGAAAGGCTTCTTGAGGGGAAAGCTGTAATTCTGTGAGATGATTTCAGAGAACAGAAAGAAGTTTCGCAGAAAGCTTCTTTCTCTTTGTTATCGCAGGATATTTCCTTTGGCCCTATAGTCTTCAAAGGGATCCGAAATATCTGTTTTCAGATTCCACAGAAATAAGGCTAGCAAAGAGATCCACGAAATACAGATGTAACTCTGTGAGATGAATTCACAGAGCACTAAGCAGTTTCTCAGAAAGCTTCTTTCCAGATTTCATCTGAAGATATTTCCTTTTTCACCATAGCCCTCTATGGGCTTCCAAATATCACTTTGCCAATTCCACAAGAACTGTCTTAGCGAAAGGCTTCTTGAGGGGAAAGCTGTAACTGTGAGATGATTTCACAGAACACAAAGAAGTTTCTCAGAAAGCTTCTTTCTCTTTGTTATCGGAGGATATTTCCTTTGGCCCTATAGTCTTCATAGGGATCCGAAATATCTTTTCTCAGATTCCACAGAAAAAAGGCTAGCAAAGAGATCCACGAAATACACATGTAACTCTTTGAGATGAATTCACAGAACACTAAGCCGTTTCTCAGAAAGCGTCTTTCCAGATTTCATCTGAGGATATTTCCTTTTTCACCATAGCCCTCTATGGGCTTCCAAATATCACTTTGCCAATTCCACAAGAACTGTCTTAGCGAAAGGCTTCTTGAGGGGAAAGCTGTAACTCTGTGAGATGATTTCACAGAACACAAAGAAGTTTCTCAGAAAGCTTCTTTCTCTTTGTTATCGGAGGATATTTCCTTTGGCCCTATAGTCTTCATAGGGATCCGAAATATCTTTTCTCAGATTCCACAGAAATAAGGCTAGCACAGAGATCCACATAGATACATATGTAACTCTGTGAGATGAATTCACAGAACACTAAGCAGTTTCTCAGAAAGCTTCTTTCCAGATTTCATCTGAGGATATTTCGTTTTTCACCATAGCCCTCTATGGGCTTCCAAATATCTCTTTGCCAATTTCACAAGAACTGTCTTAGGTAAATGCTTCTTGAGGGGAAAGCTGTAACTCTGTGAGATGATTTCACAGAACACAAAGAAGTTTCTCAGAAAGCTTCTTTCTCTTTGTTATCGGAGAATATTTCCTTTGGCCCTATAGTCTTCATAGGGATCCGAAATATCTTTTCTCAGATTCCACAGAAATAAGGCTAGCAAAGACATCCACGAAATACACATGTAACTCTGTGAGATGAATTCACAGAACACTAAGCAGTTTCTCAGAAAGCTTCTTTCCAGATTCCATCTGAGGATATTTCCTTTTTCACCATAGCCCTCTATGGGCTTCCAAATATCTCTTTGCCAATTCCACAAGAACTGTCTGAGCGAAAGGCTTCTTGAGGGGAATGCTGTAACTCTGTGAGATGATTTCACAGAACACAAAGAAGTTTCTCAGAAAGCTTCTTTCTCTATGTTATCGGAGGATATTTCCTTTGGCCCTATAGTCTTCAAAGGGATCCGAAATCTCTGTTCTCAGATTCCACAGAAAAAAGGCTAGCAAAGACATTCACTAAATACAGATGTAACTCTGTGAGATGAATTCACAGAACACTAAGCAGTTTCTCAGAAAGCTTCTTTCCAGATTTCATCTGAGGATATTTCCTTTTTCACCATAGCCCTCTATGGGCTTCCAAATATCACTTTGCCAATTGCACAAAAACTGTCTTAGCGAACGGCTTCTTGAGAGGAAAGCTGTAACTCTGTGATATGATTTCACAGAACAGAAAGAAGTTTCTCAGAAAGCTTCTTTCTCTTTGTTATCGCAGGATATTTCCTTTGGCCCTATAGTCTTCAAAGGGATCCGAAATATCTGTTCTCACATTCCACAGAAATAAGGCTAGCAAAGAGATCCACGAAATACAGATGTAACTCTGTGAGATGAATTCACAGAACACTAAGCAGTTTCTCAGAAAGCTTCTTTCCAGATTTCATCTGAGGATATTTCGTTTTTCACCATAGCCCTCTATGGGCTTCCAAATATCACTTTGCCAATTCCACAAGAACTGTCTTATCGAAAGGCTTCTTGAGGGGAAAGCTGTAATTCTGTGAGATGATTTCACAGAACACAAAGAAGTTTCTCAGAAAGCTTCTTTCTCTTTGTTATCGCAGGATATTTCCTTTGGCCCTATAGTCTTCAAATGGATCCGAAATATCTGTTCTCAGATTACACAGAAATAAGGCTAGCAAAGAGATCCACGAAATACAGATGTAACTCTGTGAGATGAATTCACAGAACACTAAGCAGTTTCTCAGAAAGCTTCTTTCCAGATTTCATCTGAGGATATTTCCTTTTTCACCATAGCCCTCTATGGGCTTCCAAATATCACTTTGCCAATTCCACAAGAACTGTCTTAGCGAAAGGCTTCTTGAGGGGAAAGCTGTAACTCTGTGAGATGATTTCACAGAACAGAAAGAAGTTTCTCAGAAAGCTTCTTTCTCTTTGTTATCGCAGGATATTTCCTTTGGCCCTATAGTCTTCAAAGGGATCCGAAATATCTGTTCTCAGATTCCACAGAAATAAGGCTAGCAAAGATATCCACGAAAGACAGATGTAATTCTGTGAGATGAATTCACAGAACACTAAGCAGTTTCTCAGAAAGCTTCTTTCCAGATTTCATCTGAGGATATTTCCTTTTTCACCATAGCCCTCTATGGGCTTCCAAATATCACTTTGCCAATTCCACAAGAACTGTCTTATCGAAAGGCTTCTTGAGGGGAAAGCTGTAACTCTGTGAGATGATTTCACAGAACACAAAGAAGTTTCTCAGAAAGCTTCTTTCTCTTTGTTATCGCAGGATATTTCCTTTGGCCCTATAGTCTTCAAATGGATCCGAAATATCTGTTCTCAGATTACACAGAAATAAGGCTAGCAAAGAGATCCACGAAATACAGATGTAACTCTGTGAGATGAATTCACAGAACACTAAGCAGTTTCTCAGAAAGCTTCTTTCCAGATTTCATCTGAGGATATTTCCTTTTTCACCATAGCCCTCTATGGGCTTCCAAATATCACTTTGCCAATTCCACAAGAACTGTCTTAGCGAAAGGCTTCTTGAGGGGAAAGCTGTAACTCTGTGAGATGATTTCACAGAACAGAAAGAAGTTTCTCAGAAAGCTTCTTTCTCTTTGTTATCGCAGGATATTTCCTTTGGCCCTATAGTCTTCAAAGGGATCCGAAATATCTGTTCTCAGATTCCACAGAAATAAGGCTAGCAAAGATATCCACGAAAGACAGATGTAATTCTGTGAGATGAATTAACAGAACACTAAGCAGTTTCTCAGAAAGCTTCTTTCCAGATTTCATCTGAGGATATTTCCTTTTTCACCATAGCCCTCTATGGGCTTCCAAATATCACTTTGCCAATTCCACAAGAACTGTGTTAGCGAAAGGCTTCTTGAGGGGAAAGCTGTAACTCTGTGAGATGATTTCACAGAACACAAAGAAGTTTCTCAGAAAGCTTCTTTCTCTTTGTTATCGGAGGATATTTCCTTTGGCCCTATAGTCTTCAAAGGGATCCGAAATATCTGTTTTCAGATTCCACAGAAATAAGGCTAGCAAAGAGATCCACGAAATACAGATGTAACTCTGTGAGATGAATTCACAGAACACTAAGCCGTTTCTCAGAAAGCTTCTTTCCAGATTTCATCTGAGGATATTTCCTTTTTCACCATAGCCCTCTATGGGCTTCCAAATATCACTTTGCCAATTCCACAAGAACTGTCTTAGCGAAAGGCTTCTTGAGGGGAAAGCTGTAACTCTGTGAGATGATTTCACAGAACACAAAGAAGTTTCTCAGAAAGCTTCTTTCTCTTTGTTATCGGAGGATATTTCCTTTGGCCCTATAGTCTTCATAGGGATCCGAAATATCTGTTCTCAGATTCCACAGAAATAAGGCTAGCACAGAGATCCACAAAAATACAGATGTAACTCTGTGAGATGAATTCACAGAACACTAAGCAGTTTCTCAGAAAGCTTCTTTCCAGATTTCATCTGAGGATATTTCGTTTTTCACCATAGCCCTCTATGGGCTTCCAAATATCTCTTTGCCAATTTCACAAGAACTGTCTTAGGTAAATGCTTCTTGAGGGGAAAGCTGTAACTCTGTGAGATGATTTCACAGAACACAAAGAAGTTTCTCAGAAAGCTTCTTTCTCTTTGTTATCGGAGGATATTTCCTTTGGCCCTATACTCTTCATAGGGATCCGAAATATCTTTTCTCAGATTCCACAGAAATAAGGCTAGCAAAGAGATCCACGAAATACATATGTAACTCTGTGAGATGAATTCACAGAACACTAAGCAGTTTCTCAGAAAGCTTCTTTCCAGATTTCATCTGAGGATATTTCCTTTTTCACCATAGCCCTCTATGGGCTTTCAAATATCTCTTTGCCAATTTCACAAGAACTGTCTTAGTTAAAGGCTTCTTGAGGGGAAAGCTGTAACTCTGTGAGATGATTTCACAGAACACAAAGAAGTTTCTCAGAAAGCATCTTTCTCTTTGTAATCGCAGGATATTTCCTTTGGCCCTATAGTCTTCAAAGGGATCCGAAATATCTGTTCTCACATTCCACAGAAATAAGGCTAGCAAAGAGATCCACGAAATACAGATGTAACTCTGTGAGATGAATTCACAGAACACTAAGCAGTTTCTCAGAAAGCTTCTTTCCTTATATCATCTGAGGATATTTCCTTTTTCACCATAGCCCTCTATGGGCTTCCAAATATCTCTTTGCCAATTACACAAGAACTGTCCTAGCGAAAGGCTTCTTGAGGGGAAAGCTGTAACTCTGTGAGATGATTTCACAGAACACAAAGAAGTTTCTCAGAAAGCTTCTTTCTCTTTGTTATCGGAGGATATTTCCTTTGGCCCTATAGTCTTCAAAGGGATCCGAAATATCTGTTCTCAGATTACACAGAAATAAGGCTAGCAAAGAGATCCACGAAATACAGATGTAACTCTGTGAGATGAATTCACAGAACACTAAGCAGTTTCTCAGAAAGCTTCTTTCCAGATATCATCTGAGGATATTTCCTTTTTCACCATAGCCCTCTAAGGGCTTCCAAATATCACTTTGCCAATTCCACAAGAACTGTCTTAGCGAAAGGCTTCTTGAGGGGAAAGCTGTAATTCTGTGAGATGATTTCAGAGAACAGAAAGAAGTTTCTCAGAAAGCTTCTTTCTCTTTGTTATCGCAGGATATTTCCTTTGGCCCTATAGTCTTCAAAGGGATCCGAAATATCTGTTCTCAGATTACACAGAAATAAGGCTAGCAAAGAGATCCACGAAATACAGATGTAACTCTGTGAGATGAATTCACAGAACACTAAGCAGTTTCTCAGAAAGCTTCTTTCCAGATTTCATCTGAGGATATTTCCTTTTTCACCATAGCCCTCTATGGGCTTCCAAATATCACTTTGCCAATTCCACAAGAACTGTCTTAGCGAAAGGCTTCTTGAGGGGAAAGCTGTAACTCTGTGAGATGATTTCACAGAACACAAAGAAGTTTTTCAGAAAGCTTCTTTCTCTTTGTTATCGGACGATATTTCCTTTGGTCCTATAGTCTTCATAGGGATCCGAAATATCTTTTCTCAGATTCCACAGAAACAAGGCTAGCAAAGAGATCCACGAAATACACATGTAACTCTGTGAGATGAATTCACAGAACACTAAAAAGTTTCTCAGAAAGCTTCTTTCCAGATTTCATCTGAGGATATTTCCTTTTTCACCATAGCCCTCTATGGGCTTCCAAATATCACTTTGCCAATTCCACAAGAACTGTCTTAGCGAAAGGCTTCTTGAGGGGAAAGCTGTAACTCTGTGAGATGATTTCACAGAACACAAAGAAGTTTCTCAGAAAGCTTCTTTCTCTTTGTTATCGCAGGATATTTCCTTTGGCCCTATAGTCTTCAAAGGGATCCGAAATATCTGTTCTCACATTCCACAGAAATAAGGCTAGCAAAGAGATCCACGAAATACAGATTTAACACTGTGAGCTGTATTAACAGAACACTAAGCAGTTTCTCAGAAAGCTTCTTTCCAGATTTCATCTGAGGATATTTCCTTTTTCACCATAGCCCTCTATGGGCTTCCAAATATCTCTTTGCCAATTACACAAGAACTGTCCTAGCGAAAGGCTTCTTGAGGGGAAAGCTGTAACTCTGTGAGATGATTTCACAGAACACAAAGAAGTTTCTCAGAAAGCTTCTTTCTCTTTGTTATCGGAGGATATTTCCTTTGGCCTATAGTCTTCAAAGGGATCCGAAATATCTGTTCTCAGATTCGACAGAAATAAGGCTACCAAAGAGATCCACGAAATACAGATGTAACTCTGTGAGATGAATTCACAGAACACTAAGCAGTTTCTCAGAAAGCTTCTTTCCAGATTTCATCTGAGGATATTTCCTTTTTCACCATAGCCCTCTATGGGCTTACAAATATCACTTTGCCAATTCCACAAGAACTGTCTTAGCGAAAGGCTTCTTGAGGGGAAAGCTGTAACTCTGTGAGATGAATTCACAGAACACAAAGAAGTTTCTCAGAAAGCTTCTTTCTCTTTGTTATCGGAGGATATTTCCTTTGGCCCTATAGTCTTCATAGGGATCAGAAATATCTTTTCTCAGATTCCACAGAAATAAGGCTAGCAAAGAGATCCACGAAATACACATGTAACTCTGTGAGATGAATTCACAGAACACTAAGCAGTTTCTCAGAAAGCTTCTTTCCAGATTTCATCTGAGGATATTTCCTTTTGTACCATAGCAGTCTATGGGCTTCCAAATATCTCTTTGCCAATTACACAAGAACTGTTTCAGTTAAAGGGTTCTTGAGGGGAAAGCTGTAACTCTGTGAGATGATTTCACAGAACACAAAGAAGTTTCTCAGAAAGCTTCTTTCTCTTTGTTATCGGAGGATATTTCCTTTGGCCCTATAGTCTTCAAAAGGATCCGAAATATCTGTTCTCATTTTCCACAGAAATAAGGCTAGCAAAGAGATCCACGAAATACAGATGTAACTCTGTGAGATGAATTCACAGAACACTAAGCAGTTTCTCAGAAAGATTCTTTCCAGATTTCATCTGAGGATATTTCCTTTTTCACCATAGCCCTCTATGGGCTTCCAAATATCACTTTGCCAATTCCACAAGAACTGTCTCAGTTAAAGGGTTCTTGAGGGGAAAGCTGTAACTCTGAGAGATGATTTCACAGAACAGATAGAAGTTTCTCAGAGAGCTTCTTTCTCTTTGTTATCGCAGGATATTTCCTTTGGCCCTATGGTCTTCAAAGGGATCTGAAATATCTGTTCTCAGATTCCACAGAAATAAGGCTAGCAAAGAGATCCACGAAATACAGATGTAACTCTGTGAGATGAATTCACAGAACACTAAGCAGTTTCTCAGAAAGCTTCTTTCCAGATTTCATCTGAGGATATTTCCTTTTTCACCATAGCCCTCTATGGGCTTCCAAATATCACTTTGCCAATTCCACAGAACTGTCTTAGCGAAAGGCTTCTTGAGGGGAAAGCTGTACCTCTGTGAGATGATTTCACAGAACACAAAGAAGTTTCTCAGAAAGCTTCTTTCGCTTTGTTATCGCAGGATATTTCCTTTGGCCCTATAGTCTTCAAAGGGATCCGAAATATCTGTTCTCAGATTCCACAGAAATAAGGCTAGCAAAGAGATCCACGAAATACAGATGTAACACCGTGAGCTGAATTAACAGAACACTAAGCAGTTTCTCAGAAAGCTTCTTTCCAGATTTCATCTGAGGATATTTCCTTTTTCACCATAGCCATCTATGGGCTTCCAAATATCACTTTGCCAATTCCACAAGAACTGTCCTAGCGAAAGGCTTCTTGAGGGCAAAGCTGTAACTCTGTGAGATGATTTCACAGAACACAAAGAAGTTTCTCAGAAAGCTTCTTTCTCTTTGTTATCGGAGGATATTTCCTTTGGCCCTATAGTCTTCAAAGGGATCCGAAATATCTGTTCTCAGATTACACAGAAATAAGGCTAGCAAAGAGATCGACGAAATACAGATGTAACTCTGTGAGATGAATTAACAGAACACTAAGCAGTTTCTCAGAAGGCTTCTTTCCAGATATCGTCTGAGGATATTTCCTTTTTCACCATAGCCCTCTAAGGGCTTCCAAATATCTCTTTGCCAATTACACAAGAACTGTCCTAGCGAAAGGCTTCTTGAGGGGAAAGCTGTAATTCTGTGAGATGATTTCAGAGAACAGAAAGAAGTTTCGCAGAAAGCTTCTTTCTCTTTGTTATCGCAGGATATTTCCTTTGGCCCTATAGTCTTCAAAGGGATCCGAAATATCTGTTTTCAGATTCCACAGAAATAAGGCTAGCAAAGAGATCCACGAAATACAGATGTAACTCTGTGAGATGAATTCACAGAACACTAAGCAGTTTCTCAGAAAGCTGCTTTTCCGATTTTATCTGAGGAAATTTCCTTTTTCACCATAGCCCTCTATGGGCTTCTAAATATCACTTTGCCAATTCCACAAGAACTGTCTTAGCGAAAGGCTTCTTGAGGGGAAAGCTGTAACTCTGTGAGATGATTTCACAGAACACAAAGAAGTTTCTCAGAAAGCTTCTTTCTCTTTGTTATCGGAGGATATTTCCTTCGGCCCTATAGTCTTCATAGGGATCCGAAATATCTTTTCTCAGATTCCACAGAAAAAAGGCTAGCAAAGAGATCCACGAAATACAGATGTAACTCTGTGAGATGAATTCACAGAACACTAAGCAGTTTCTCAGAAAGCTTCTTTCCAGATTTCATCTGAGGATATTTCCTTTTCCACCATAGCCCTCTATGGGCTTCCAAATATCACTTTGCCAATTCCACAAGAACTGTCTTAGCGAAAGGCTTCTTGAGGGGAAAGCTGTAACTCTGTGAGATGATTTCACAGAACACAAAGAAGTTTCTCAGAAAGCTTCTTTCTCTTTGTTATCGCAGGATATTTCCTTTGGCCCTATAGTCTTCAAAGGGATCCGAAATATCTGTTCTCAGATTCCACAGAAATAAGGCTAGCAAAGAGATCCACGAAATACAGATGTAACACTGTGAGCTGAATTAACAGGACACTAAGCAGTTCCTCAGAAAGCTTCTTTCCAGATTTCATCTGAGGATATTTCCTTTTTCACCATAGCCCTCTATGGGCTTCCCAATATCTCTTTGCCAATTACACAAGAACTGTCCTAGCGAAAGGCTTCTTGAGGGCAAAGCTGTAACTCTGTGAGATGATTTCACAGAACACAAAGAAGTTTCTCAGAAACCTTCTTTCTCTTTGTTATCGGAGGATATTTCCTTTGGCCCTATAGTCTTCATAGGGATCCGAAATATCTTTTCTCAGATTCCCCAGAAAAAAGGCTAGCAAAGAGATCCACGAAATACACATAAAACTCTGTGAGATGAATTCACAGAACACTAAGCAGTTTCTCAGAAAACTTCTTTCCAGATTTCAACTGAGGATATTTCCTTTTTCACTATAGCCCTCTATGGGCTTCCAAATATCACTTTGCCAATTCCACAAGAACTGTCTTAGCGAAAGGCTTCTTGAGGGGAAAGGTGTAACTCTGTGAGATGATTTCACAGAACACAAAGAAGTTTCTCAGAAAGCTTCTTTCTCTTTGTTATCGCAGGATATTTCCTTAGGCCCTATAGTCTTCAAAGGGATCCGAAATATCTGTTTTCAGATTCCACAGAAATAAGGCTAGCAAAGAGATCCACGAAATACAGATGTAACACTGTGAGCTGAATTAACAGAACACTAAGCAGTTTCTCAGAAAGCTTCTTTCCAGATTTCATCTGAGGATATTTCCTTTTTCACCATAGCCCTCTATTGGCTTCCAAATATCACTTTGCCAATTCCACAAGAACTGTCTTAGCGAAAGGCTTCTTGAGGGCAAAGCTGTAACTCTGTGAGATGATTTCACAGAACACAAAGAAGTTTCTCAGAAAGCTTCTTTCTCTTTGTTATCGGAGGGTATTTCCTTTGGCCCTATAGTCTTCAAAGGGATCCGAAATATCTGTTCTCAGATTCCACAGAAATAAGGCTAGCAAAGAGATCCACGAAATACAGATGTAACTCTGTGAGATGAATTAACAGAACACTAAGCAGTTTCTCAGAAGGCTTCTTTCCAGATATCGTCTGAGGATAATTCCTTTTTCACCATAGCCCTCTAAGGGCTTCCAAATATCTCTTTGCCAATTACACAAGAACTGTCCTAGCGAAAGGCTTCTTGAGGGGAAAGATGTAACTCTGTGAGATGATTTCACAGAACACAAAGAAGTTTCTCAGAAAGCTTCTTTCTCTTTGTTATCCGAGGATATTTCCTTTGGCCCTATAGTCTTCATAGGGATCCGAAATATCTTTTCTCAGATTCCACAGAAATAAGACTAGCAAAGAGATCCACGAAATACACATGTAACTCTGTGAGATGAATTCACAGAACACTAAGCAGTTTTTCAGAAAGCTTCTTTCCAGATTTCATCTGAGGATATTTCCTTTTTCACCATAGCCCTCTATGGGCTTCCAAATATCTCTTGGCCAATTCCACAAGAACTGTCTGAGCGAAAGGCTTCTTGAGGGGAATGCTGTAACTCTGTGAGATGATTTCACAGAACACAAAGAAGTTTCTCAGAAAGCTTCTTTCTCTTTGTTATCGGAGGATATTTCCTTTGGCCCTATAGTCTTCAAAGGGATCCGAAATATCTGTTCTCAGATTCGACAGAAATAAGGCTAGCAAAGAGATCCACGAAATACAGATGTAACTCTGTGAGATGAATTCACAGAACACTAAGCAGTTTCTCAGAAAGCTTCTTTCCAGATTTCATCTGAGGATATTTCCTTTTCCACCATAGCCCTCTATGGGCTTCCAAATATCACTTTGCCAATTCCACAAGAACTGTCTTAGCGAAAGGCTTCTTGAGGGGAAAGCTGTAACTCTGTGAGATGATTTCACAGAAGAGAAAGAAGTTTCTCAGAAAGCTTCTTTCTCTTTGTTATCGCAGGATATTTCCTTTGGCCCTATAGTCTTCAAAGGGATCCGAAATATCTGTTCTCAGATTCCACAGAAATAAGGCTAGCAAAGAGATCCACGAAATACAGATGTAACTCTGTGAGATGAATTCACAGAACACTAAGCAGTTTCTCAGAAAGCTTCTTTCCAGATTTCATCTGAGGATATTTCCTTTGTCACCATAGCCCTCTATGGGCTTCCAAATATCTCTTTGCCAATTACACAAGAACTGTCCTAGCGAAAGGCTTCTTGAGGGGAAAGCTGTAACTCTGTGAGATGATTTCACAGAACACAAAGAAGTTTCTCAGAAAGATTCTTTCTCTTTGTTATACGAGGATATTTCCTTTGGCCCTATAGTCTTCATAAGGATCCGAAATATCTTTTCTCAGATTCCACAGAAATAAGGCTAGCAAAGAGATCCACGAAATACAGATGTAACTCTGTGAGATGAATTCACAGAACACTAAGCAGTTTCTCAGAAAGCTTCTTTCCAGATTTCATCTGAGGATATTTCCTTTTTCACCATAGCCCTCTATGGGCTTCCAAATATCTCTTTGCCAATTCCACAAGAACTGTCTGAGCGAAAGGCTTCTTGAGGGGAATGCTGTAACTCTGTGAGATGATTTCACAGAACACAAAGAAGTTTCTCAGAAACCTTCTTTCTCTTTGTTATCGGAGGATATTTCCTTTGGCCCTATAGTCTTCAAAGGGATCCGAAATCTCTGTTCTCAGATTCCACAGAAATAAGGCTAGCAAAGAGATCCACGAAATACAGATGTAACTCCGTGAGATGAATTCACAGAACACTAAGCAGTTTCTCAGAAAGCTTCTTTCCAGATTTCATCTGAGGATATTTCCTTTTTCACCATAGCCCTCTATGGGCTTCCAAATATCACTTTGCCAATTCCACAAGAACTGTCTTAGCGAAAGGCTTCTTGAGGGGAAAGCTGTAATTCTGTGAGATGATTTCAGAGAACAGAAAGAAGTTTCGCAGAAAGCTTCTTTCTCTTTGTTATCGCAGGATATTTCCTTTGGCCCTATAGTCTTCAAAGGGATCCGAAATATCTGTTTTCAGATTCCACAGAAATAAGGCTAGCAAAGAGATCCACGAAATACAGATGTAACTCTGTGAGATGAATTCACAGAGCACTAAGCAGTTTCTCAGAAAGCTTCTTTCCAGATTTCATCTGAAGATATTTCCTTTTTCACCATAGCCCTCTATGGGCTTCCAAATATCACTTTGCCAATTCCACAAGAACTGTCTTAGCGAAAGGCTTCTTGAGGGGAAATCTGTAACTGTGAGATGATTTCACAGAACACAAAGAAGTTTCTCAGAAAGCTTCTTTCTCTTTGTTATCGGAGGATATTTCCTTTGGCCCTATAGTCTTCATAGGGATCCGAAATATCTTTTCTCAGATTCCACAGAAAAAAGGCTAGCAAAGAGATCCACGAAATACACATGTAACTCTTTGAGATAAATTCACAGAACACTAAACAGTTTCTCAGAAAGCTTCTTTCCAGATTTCATCTGAGGATATTTCCTTTTTCACCATAGCCCTCTATGGGCTTCCAAATATCACTTTGCCAATTCCACATGAACTGTCTTAGCGAAAGGCTTCTTGAGGGGAAAGCTGTAACTCTGTGAGATGATTTCACAGAACACAAAGAAGTTTCTCAGAAAGCTTCTTTCTCTTTGTTTTCCGAGGATATTTCCTTTGGCCCTATAGTCTTCATAGGGATCCGAAATATCTGTTCTCAGATTCCACAGAAATAAGGCTAGCAAAGAGATCCACGAAATACACATGTAACTCTGTGAGATGAATTCACAGAACACTAAGCAGTTTCTCAGAAAGCTTATTTCCAGATTTCATCTGAGGATATTTCCTTTTTCACCATAGCCCTCTATGGGCTTCCAAATATCTCTTGGCCAATTCCACAAGAACTGTCTGAGCGAAAGGCTTCTTGAGGGGAATGCTGTAACTCTGTGAGATGATTTCACAGAACACAAAGAAGTTTCTCAGAAAGCTTCTTTCTCTTTGTTATCGCAGGATATTTCCTTTGGCCCTATAGTCTTCAAAGGGATCCGAAATATCTGTTCTCAGATTCCACAGAAATAAGGCTAGCAAAGAGATCCACGAAATACAGATGTAACTCTGTGAGATGAATTCACAGAACACTAAGCAGTTTCTCAGAAAGCTTCTTTCCAGATTTCATCTGAGGATATTTCCTTTTTCACCATAGCCCTCTATGGGCTTCCAAATATCTCTTTTCCAATTACACAAGAACTGTCTCAGTTAAAGGGTTCTTGAGGGGAAAGCTGTAACTCTGTGAGATGATTTCACAGAACACAAAGAAGTTTCTCAGAAAGCTTCTTTCTCTTTGTTATCGGAGGATATTTCCTTTGGCCCTATAGTCTTCAAAGGGATCCGAAATATCTGTTCTCAGATTCGACAGAAATAAGGCTAGCAAAGAGATCCAGGAAATACAGATGTAACTCTGTGAGATGAATTCACAGAACACTAAGCAGTTTCTCAGAAAGCTTCTTTCCAGATGTCATCTGAGGATATTTCCTTTTTCACCATAGCCCTCTATGGGCTTCCAAATATCACTTTGCCAATTCCACAAGAACTGTCTTAGCGAAAGGCTTCTTGAGGGGAAAGCTGTAACTCTGTGAGATGATTTCACAGAACAGAAAGAAGTTTCTCAGAAAGCTTCTTTCTCTTTGTTATCGCAGGATATTTCCTTTGGCCCTATAGTCTTCAAAGGGATCCGAAATATCTGTTTTCAGATTCCACAGAAATAAGGCTTGCAAAGAGATCCACGATATACAGATGTAACTCTGTGAGATGAATTCACAGAACACTAAGCAGTTTCTCAGAAAGCTTCTTTCCAGATTTCATCTGAGGATATTTCCTTTGTCACCATAGCCCTCTATGGGCTTCCAAATATCTCTTTGCCAATTACACAAGAACTGTCCTAGCGAAAGGCTTCTTGAGGGGAATGCTGTAACTCTGTGAGATGATTTCACAGAACACAAAGAAGTTTCTCAGAAAGCTTCTTTCTCTTTGTTATCCGAGGATATTTCCTTTGGCCCTATAGTCTTCATAGGGATCCGAAATATCTTTTCTCAGATTCCACAGAAATAAGGCTAGAAAAGAGATCCACGAAATACACATGTAACTCTGTGAGATGAATTCACAGAACACTAAGCAGTTTCTCAGAAAGCTTCTTTCCAGATTTCATCTGAGGATATTTCCTTTTTCACCATAGCCCTCTATGGGCTTCCAAATATCTCTTTGCCAATTCCACAAGAACTGTCTGAGCGAAAGGCTTCTTGAGGGGAATGCTGTAACTCTGTGAGATGATTTCACAGAACACAAAGAAGTTTCTCAGAAACCTTCTTTCTCTTTGTTATCGGAGGATATTTCCTTTGGCCCTATAGTCTTCAAAGGGATCCGAAATATCTGTTCTCAGATTCCACAGAAATAAGGCTAGCAAAGAGATCCACGAAATACAGATGTAACTCTGTGAGATGAATTCACAGAACACTAAGCAGTTTCTCAGAAAGCTTCTTTCCAGATTTCATCTGAGGATATTTCCTTTTTCACCATAGCCCTCTATGGGCTTCCAAATATCACTTTGCCATTTCCACAAGAACTGTCTTAGCGAAAGGCTTCTTGAGGGGAAAGCTGTAACTCTGTGAGATGATTTCACAGAACAGAGAGAAGTTCCTCAGAAAGCTACTTTCTCTTTGTTATCGGAGGATATTTCCTTTGGCCCTATAGTCTTCAAAGGGATCCGAAATATCTTTTCTCAGATTCCACAGAAATAAGGCTAGCAAAGAGATCCACGATATACACATGTAACCTTGTGAGATGAATTAACAGAATACTAAGCAGTTTCTCAGAAAGCTTCTTTCCATATTTCATCTTTGGATATTTCCTTTTTCACCATAGCCCTCTATGGGCTTCCAAATATCACTTTGCCAATTCCACAAGAACTGTCTTAGCAAAAGGCTTCTTGAGGGGAAAGCTGTAACTCTGTGAGATGATTTCACAGAACACAAAGAAGTTTCTCAGAAAGCTTCTTTCTCTTTGTTATCGCAGGATATTTCCTTTGGCCCTATAGTTTTCAAAGGGTTCCAAATATCTGTTCTAAGATTCCACAGAAATAAGGCTAGCAAAGAGATCCACGAAATACAGATGTAACTCTGTGAGATGAATTCACAGAACACTAAGCAGTTTCTCAGAAAGCTTCTTTCCAGATTTCATCTGAGCATATTTCCTTTTTCACCATAGCCCTCTAAGGGCTTCCAAATATCTCTTTGCCAATTACACAAGAACTGTCTCAGTTAAAGGGTTCTTGAGGGGAAAGCTGTAACTCTGTGAGATGATTTCACAGAACACAAAGAAGTTTCTCAGAAACCTTCTTTCTCTTTGTTATCGGAGGATATTTCCTTTGGCCCTATAGTCTTAAAAGGGATCCGAAATCTCTGTTCTCAGATTTCACAGAAATAAGGCTAGCAAAGAGATCCACGAAATACAGATGTAACTCTGTGAGATGAATTCACAGAACACTAAGCAGTTTCTCAGAAAGCTTCTTTCCAGATTTCATCTGAGGATATTTCCTTTTTCACCATAGCCCTCTATGGGCTTCCAAATATCACTTTGCCAATTCCACAAGAACTGTCTTAGCGAAAGGCTTCTTGAGGGGAAAGCTGTAATTCTGTGAGATGATTTCAGAGAACAGAAAGAAGTTTCTCAGAAAGCTTCTTTCTCTTTGTTATCGCAGGATATTTCCTTTGGCCCTATAGTCTTCAAAGGGATCCAAAATATCTGTTCTCAGATTCCACAGAAATAAGGCTAGCAAAGAGATCCACGAAATACAGATGTAACACTGTGAGCTGAATTAACAGGACACTAAGCAGTTTCTCAGAAAGCTTCTTTCCAGATTTCATCTGAGGATATTTCCTTTTTCACCATAGCCCTCTATGGGCTTCCAAATATCTCTTTGCAAATTACACAAGAACTGTCCTAGCGAAATGCTTCTTGAGGGCAAAGCTGTAACTCTGTGAGATGATTTCACAGAACACAAAGAAGTTTCTCAGAAACCTTCTTTCTCTTTGTTATCGGAGGATATTTCCTTTGGCCCTATAGTCTTCATAGGGATCCGAAATATCTTTTCTCAGATTCCACAGAAAAAAGGCTAGCAAAGAGATCCACGAAATACACATATAACTCTGTGAGATGAATTCACAGAACACTAAGCAGTTTCTCAGAAAGCTTCTTTCCAGATTTCATCTGAGGATATTTCCTTTTTCACCATAGCCCTCTACGGGCTTCCAAATATCACTTTGCCAATTCCACAAGAACTGTCTTAGCGAAAGGCTTCTTGAGGGGAAAGCTGTAACTCTGTGAGATGATTTCACAGAACACAAAGAAGTTTCTCAGAAAGCTTCTTTCTCTTTGTTATCGCAGGATATTTCCTTAGGCCCTATAGTCTTCAAAGGGATCCGAAATATCTGTTCTCAGATTCCACAGAAATAAGGCTAGCAAAGAGATCCACGAAATACAGATGTAACACTGTGAGCTGAATTAACAGAACACTAAGCAGTTTCTCAGAAAGCTTCTTTCCAGATTTCATCTGAGGATATTTCCTTTTTCACCATAGCCCTCTATGGGCTTCCAAATATCACTTTGCCAATTCCACAAGAACTGTCTTAGCGAAAGGCTTCTTGAGGGCAAAGCTGTAACTCTGTGAGATGATTTCACAGAACACAAAGAAGTTTCTCAGAAAGCTTCTTTCTCTTTGTTATCGGAGGATATTTCCTTTGGCCCTATAGTCTTCAAAGGGATCCGAAATATCTGTTCTCAGATTACACAGAAATAAGGCTAGCAAAGAGATCCACGAAATACAGATGTAACTCTGTGAGATGAATTCACAGAACACTAAGCAGTTTCTCAGAAGGCTTCTTTCCAGATATCGTCTGAGGATATTTCCTTTTTCACCATAGCCCTCTAAGGGCTTCCAAATATCTCTTTGCCAATTACACAAGAACTGTCCTAGCGAAAGGCTTCTTGAGGGGAAAGATGTAACTCTGTGAGATGATTTCACAGAACGCAAAGAAGTTTCTCAGAAAGCTTCTTTCTCTTTGTTATCCGAGGATATTTCCTTTGGCCCTATAGTCTTCATAGGGATCCGAAATATCTTTTCTCAGATTCCACAGAAATAAGACTAGCAAAGAGATCCACGAAATACACATGTAACTCTGTGAGATGAATTCACAGAACACTAAGCAGTTTCTCAGAAAGCTTCTTTCCAGATTTCATCTGAGGATATTTCCTTTTTCACCATAGCCCTCTATGGGCTTCCAAATATCTCTTGGCCAATTCCACAAGAACTGTCTGAGCGAAAGGCTTCTTGAGGGGAATGCTGTAACTCTGTGAGATGATTTCACAGAACACAAAGAAGTTTCTCAGAAACCTTCTTTCTCTTTGTTATCGGAGGATATTTCCTTTGGCCCTATAGTCTTCAAAGGGATCCGAAATATCTGTTCTCAGATTCGACAGAAATAAGGCTAGCAAAGAGATCCACGAAATACAGATGTAACTCTGTGAGATGAATTCACAGAACACTAAGCAGTTTCTCAGAAAGCTTCTTTCCAGATTTCATCTGAGGATATTTCCTTTTCCACCATAGCCCTCTATGGGCTTCCAAATATCACTTTGCCAATTCCACAAGAACTGTCTTAGCGAAAGGCTTCTTGAGGGGAAAGCTGTAACTCTGTGAGATGATTTCACAGAACACAAAGAAGTTTCTCAGAAACCTTCTTTCTCTTTGTTATCGCAGGATATTTCCTTTGGCCCTATAGTCTTCAAAGGGATCCGAAATATCTGTTCTCAGATTCCACAGAAATAAGGCTAGCAAAGAGATCCACGAAATACAGATGTAACTCTGTGAGATGAATTCACAGAACACTAAGCAGTTTCTCAGAAAGCTTCTTTCCAGATTTCATCTGAGGATATTTCCTTTGTCACCATAGCCCTCTATGGGCTTCCAAATATCTCTTGGCCAATTACACAAGAACTGTCCTAGCGAAAGGCTTCTTGAGGGGAAAGCTGTAACTCTGTGAGATGATTTCACAGAACACAAAGAAGTTTCTCAGAAAGCTTCTTTCTCTTTGTTATCGGAGGATATTTCCTTTGGCCCTATAGTCTTCATAAGGATCCGAAATATCTTTTCTCAGATTCCACAGAAATAAGGCTAGCAAAGAGATCCACGAAATACAGATGTAACTCTGTGAGATGAATTCACAGAACACTAAGCAGTTTCTCAGAAAGCTTCTTTCCAGATTTCATCTGAGGATATTTCCTTTTTCACCATAGCCCTCTATGGGCTTCCAAATATCACTTTGCCAATTCCACAAGAACTGTCTTAGCGAAAGGCTTCTTGAGGGGAAAGCTGTAATTCTGTGAGATGATTTCAGAGAACAGAAAGAAGTTTCTCAGAAAGCTTCTTTCTCTTTGTTATCGCAGGATATTTCCTTTGGCCCTATAGTCTTCAAAGGGATCCGAAATATCTGTTTTCAGATTCCACAGAAATAAGGCTAGCAAAGAGATCCACGAAATACAGATGTAACTCTGTGAGATGAATTCACAGAGCACTAAGCAGTTTCTCAGAAAGCTTCTTTCCAGATTTCATCTTTGGATATTTCCTTTTTCACCATAGCCCTCTATGGGCTTCCAAATATCACTTTGCCAATTCCACAAGAACTGTCTTAGCAAAAGGATTCTTGAGGGGAAAGCTGTAACTCTGTGAGATGATTTCACAGAACACAAAGAAGTTTCTCAGAAAGCTTCTTTCTCTTTGTTATCGGAGGATATTTCCTTTGGCCCTATAGTCTTCAAAGGGATCCAAATATCTGTTCTAAGATTCCACAGAAATAAGGCTATCAAAGAGATCCACGAAATACAGATGTAACTCTGTGAGATGAATTCACAGAACACTAAGCAGTTTCTCAGAAAGCTTCTTTCCAGATTTCATCTGAGCATATTTCCTTTTTCACCATAGCCCTCTATGGGCTTCCAAATATCTCTTTGCCAATTACACAAGAACTGTCTCAGTTAAAGGGTTCTTGAGGGGAAAGCTGTAACTCTGTGAGATGATTTCACAGAACACAAAGAAGTTTCTCAGACACCTTCTTTCTCTTTGTTATCGGAGGATATTTCCTTTGGCCCTATAGTCTTCAAAGGGATCCGAAATCTCTGTTCTCAGATTCCACAGAAATAAGGCTAGCAAAGAGATCCACGAAATACAGATGTAACTCTGTGAGATGAATTCACAGAACACTAAGCAGTTTCTCAGAAAGCTTCTTTCCAGATTTCATCTGAGGATATTTCCTTTTTCACCATAGCCCTCTATGGGCTTCCAAATATCACTTTGCCAATTCCACAAGAACTGTCTTAGCGAAAGGCTTCTTGAGGGGAAAGCTGTAATTCTGTGAGATGATTTCAGAGAACAGAAAGAAGTTTCTCAGAAAGCTTCTTTCTCTTTGTTATCGCAGGATATTTCCTTTGGCCCTATAGTCTTCAAAGGGATCCGAAATATCTGTTTTCAGATTCCACAGAAATAAGGCTAGCAAAGAGATCCACGAAATACAGATGTAACTCTGTGAGATGAATTCACAGAGCACTAAGCAGTTTCTCAGAAAGCTTCTTTCCAGATTTCATCTGAGGATATTTCCTTTTTCACCATAGCCCTCTATGGGCTTCCAAATATCACTTTGCCAATTCCACAAGAACTGTCTTAGCGAAAGGCTTCTTGAGGGGAAAGCTGTAACTCTGTGAGATGATTTCACAGAACACAAAGAAGTTTCTCAGAAAGCTTCTTTCTCTTTGTTATCGGAGGATATTTCCTTTGGCCCTATAGTCTTCATAGGGATCCGAAATATCTTTTCTCAGATTCCACAGAAAAAAGGCTAGCAAAGAGATCCACGAAATACACATGTAACTCTGTGAGATGAATTCACAGAACACTAAGCAGTTTCTCAGAAAGCTTCTTTCCAGATTTCATCTGAGGATATTTCCTTTTTCAGCATAGCCCTCTATGGGCTTCCAAATATCACTTTGCCAATTCCACATGAACTGTCTTAGCGAAAGGCTTCTTGAGGGGAAAGCTGTAACTCTGTGAGATGATTTCACAGAACACAAAGAAGTTTCTCAGAAAGCTTCTTTCTCTTTGTTATCGCAGGATATTTCCTTTGGCCCTATAGTCTTCAAAGGGATCCGAAATATCTGTTCTCAGATTCCACAAAAATAAGGTTAGCAAAGAGATCCACGAAATACAGATGTAACACTGTGAGCTGAATTAACAGGACACTAAGCAGTTTCTCAGAAAGCTTCTTTCCAGATTTCATCTGAGGATATTTCCTTTTTCACCATAGCCCTCTATGGGCTTCCAAATATCTCTTTGCCAATTACACAAGAACTGTCCTAGCGAAAGGCTTCTTGAGGTCAAAGCTGTAACTCTGTGAGATGATTTCACAGAACACAAAGAAGTTTCTCAGAAAGCTTCTTTCTCTTTGTTATCGGAGGATATTTCCTTTGGCCCTATAGTCTTCAAAGGGATCCGAAATATCTGTTCTCAGATTCCACAGAAATAAGGCTAGCAAAGAGATCCACGAAATACAGATGTAACTCTGTGAGATGAATTCACAGAACACTAAGCAGTTTCTCAAAAAGCTTCTTTCCAGATATCATCTGAGGATATTTCCTTTTTCACCATAGCCCTCTAAGGGCTTCCAAATATCTCTTTGCCAATTACACAAGAACTGTCCTAGCGAAAGGCTTCTTGAGGGGAAAGCTGTAACTCTGTGAGATGATTTCACAGAACACAAAGAAGTTTCTCAGAAAGCTTCTTTCTCTTTGTTTTCCGAGGATATTTCCTTTGGCCCTATAGTCTTCATAGGGATCCGAAATATCTTTTCTCAGATTCCACAGAAATAAGGCTAGCAAAGAGATCCACGAAATACACATGTAACTCTGTGAGATGAATTCACAGAACACTAAGCAGTTTCTCAGAAAGCTTCTTTCCAGATTTCATCTGAGGATATTTCCTTTTTCACCATAGCCCTCTATGGGCTTCCAAATATCTCTTGGCCAATTCCACAAGAACTGTCTGAGCGAAAGGCTTCTTGAGGGGAATGCTGTAACTCTGTGAGATGATTTCACAGAACACAAAGAAGTTTCTCAGAAACCTTCTTTCTCTTTGTTATCGGAGGATATTTCCTTTGGCCCTATAGTCTTCAAAGGGATCCGAAATATCTGTTCTCAGATTCGACAGAAATAAGGCTAGCAAAGAGATCCACGAAATACAGATGTAACTCTGTGAGATGAATTCACAGAACACTAAGCAGTTTCTCAGAAAGCTTCTTTCCAGATTTCATCTGAGGATATTTCCTTTGTCACCATAGCCCTCTATGGGCTTCCAAATATCACTTTGCCAATTCCACAAGAACTGTCTTAGCGAAAGGCTTCTTGAGGGGAAAGCTGTAACTCTGTGAGATGATTTCACAGAACACAAAGAAGTTTCTCAGAAACCTTCTTTCTCTTTGTTATCGCAGGATATTTCCTTTGGCCCTATAGTCTTCAAAGGGATCCGAAATATCTGTTCTCACGTTCCATAGAAATAAGGCTAGCAAAGAGATCCACGAAATACAGATGTAACTCTGTGAGATGAATTCACAGAACACTAAGCAGTTTCTCAGAAAGCTTCTTTCCAGATTTCATCTGAGGATATTTCCTTTGTCACCATAGCCCTCTATGGGCTTCCAAATATCTCTTGGCCAATTACACAAGAACTGTCCTAGCGAAAGGCTTCTTGAGGGGAAAGCTGTAACTCTGTGAGATGATTTCACAGAACACAAAGAAGTTTCTCAGAAAGCTTCTTTCTCTTTGTTATCGGAGGATATTTCCTTTGGCCCTATAGTCTTCATAAGGATCCGAAATATCTTTTCTCAGATTCCACAGAAATAAGGCTAGCAAAGAGATACACGAAATACAAATGTAACTCTGTGAGATGAATTCACAGAACACTAAGCAGTTTCTCAGAAAGCTTCTTTCCAGATTTCATCTGAGGATATTTCCTTTTTCACCATAGCCCTCTATGGGCTTCCAAATATCTCTTGGCCAATTCCACAAGAACTGTCTGAGCGAAAGGCTTCTTGAGGGGAATGCTGTAACTCTGTGAGATGATTTCACAGAACACAAAGAAGTTTCTCAGAAACCTTCTTTCTCTTTGTTATCGGAGGATATTTCCTTTGGCCCTATAGTCTTCAAAGGGATCCGAAATCTCTGTTCTCAGATTCCACAGAAATAAGGCTAGCAAAGAGATCCACGAAATACAGAGGTAACTCCGTGAGATGAATTCACAGAACACTAAGCAGTTTCTCAGAAAGCTTCTTTCCAGATTTCATCTGAGGATATTTCCTTTTTCACCATAGCCCTCTATGGGCTTCCAAATATCACTTTGCCAATTCCACAAGAACTGTCTTAGCGAAAGGCTTCTTGAGGGGAAAGCTGTAATTCTGTGAGATGATTTCAGAGAACAGAAAGAAGTTTCTCAGAAAGCTTCTTTCTCTTTGTTATCGCAGGATATTTCCTTTGGCCCTATAGTCTTCAAAGGGATCCGAAATATCTGTTTTCAGATTCCACAGAAATAAGGCTAGCAAAGAGATCCACGAAATACAGATGTAACTCTGTGAGATGAATTCACAGAGCACTAAGCAGTTTCTCAGAAAGCTTCTTTCCAGATTTCATCTTTGGATATTTCCTTTTTCACCATAGCCCTCTATGGGCTTCCAAATATCACTTTGCCAATTCCACAAGAACTGTCTTAGCAAAAGGATTCTTGAGGGGAAAGCTGTAACTCTGTGAGATGATTTCACAGAACACAAAGAAGTTTCTCAGAAAGCTTCTTTCTCTTTGTTATCGGAGGATATTTCCTTTGGCCTTATAGTCTTCAAAGGGATCCAAATATCTGTTCTAAGATTCCACAGAAATAAGGCTAGCAAAGAGATCCACGAAATACAGATGTAACTCTGTGAGATGAATTCACAGAACACTAAGCAGTTTCTCAGAAAGCTTCTTTCCAGATTTCATCTGAGCATATTTCCTTTTTCACCATAGCCCTCTATGGGCTTCCAAATATCTCTTTGCCAATTACACAAGAACTGTCTCAGTTAAAGGGTTCTTGAGGGGAAAGCTGTAACTCTGTGAGATGATTTCACAGAACACAAAGAAGTTTCTCAGACACCTTCTTTCTGTTTGTTATCGGAGGATATTTCCTTTGGCCCTATAGTCTTCAAAGGGATCCGAAATCTCTGTTCTCAGATTCCACAGAAATAAGGCTAGCAAAGAGATCCACGAAATACAGATGTAACTCTGTGAGATGAATTCACAGAACACTAAGCAGTTTCTCAGAAAGCTTCTTTCCAGATTTCATCTGAGGATATTTCCTTTTTCACCATAGCCCTCTATGGGCTTCCAAATATCACTTTGCCAATTCCACAAGAACTGTCTTAGCGAAAGGCTTCTTGAGGGGAAAGCTGTAACTCTGTGAGATGATTTCAGAGAACAGAAAGAAGTTTCTCAGAAAGCTTCTTTCTCTTTGTTTTCCGAGGATATTTCCTTTGGCCCTATAGTCTTCATAGGGATCCGAAATATCTGTTCTCAGATTCGACAGAAATAAGGCTAGCAAAGAGATCCACGAAATACAGATGTAACTCTGTGAGATGAATTCACAGAACACTAAGCAGTTTCTCAGAAAGCTTCTTTCCAGATTTCATCTGAGGATATTTCCTTTTTCACCATAGCCCTCTATGGGCTTCCAAATATCACTTT
This sequence comes from Macaca nemestrina, assembly GCF_043159975.1. Taxonomy (NCBI): domain Eukaryota; kingdom Metazoa; phylum Chordata; class Mammalia; order Primates; family Cercopithecidae; genus Macaca; species Macaca nemestrina. Next base: position 136,047,985 of record NC_092128.1, on the reverse strand, counting down.
GCCAATTCCACAAGAACTGTCTTAGCGAAAGGCTTCTTGAGGGCAAAGCTGTAACTCTGTGAGATGATTTCACAGAACACAAAGAAGTTTCTCAGAAAGCTTCTTTCTCTTTGTTATCGGAGGATATTTCCTTTGGCCCTATAGTCTTCAAAGGGATCCGAAATATCTGTTCTCAGATTACACTGAAATAAGGCTAGCAAAGGGATCCACGAAATACAGATGTAACTCTGTGAGATGAATTCACAGAACACTAAGCAGTTTCTCAGAAGGCTTCTTTCCAGATATCGTCTGAGGATATTTCCTTTTTCACCATAGCCCTCTAAGGGCTTCCAAATATCTCTTTGCCAATTACACAAGAACTGTCCTAGCGAAAGGCTTCTTGAGGGGAAAGATGTAACTCTGTGAGATGATTTCACAGAACACAAAGAAGTTTCTCAGAAAGCTTCTTTCTCTTTGTTATCCGAGGATATTTCCTTTGGCCCTATAGTCTTCATAGGGATCCGAAATATCTTTTCTCAGATTCCACAGAAATAAGACTAGCAAAGAGATCCACGAAATACACATGTAACTCTGTGAGATGAATTCACAGAACACTAAGCAGTTTCTCAGAAAGCTTCTTTCCAGATTTCATCTGAGGATATTTCCTTTTTCACCATAGCCCTCTATGGGCTTCCAAATATCTCTTGGCCAATTCCAAAAGAACTGTCTGAGCGAAAGGCTTCTTTAGCGGAATGCTGTAACTCTGTGAGGTGATTTCACAGAACACAAAGAAGTTTCTCAGAAACCTTCTTTCTCTTTGTTATCGGAGGTTATTTCCTTTGGCCCTATAGTCTTCAAAGGGATCCGAAATATCTGTTCTCAGATTCGACAGAAATAAGGCTAGCAAAGAGATCCACGAAATACAGATGTAACTCTGTGAGATGAATTCACAGAACACTAAGCAGTTTCTCAGAAAGCTTCTTTCCAGATTTCATCTGAGGATATTTCCTTTTCCACCATAGCCCTCTATGGGCTTCCAAATATCACTTTGCCAATTCCACAAGAACTGTCTTAGCGAAAGGCTTCTTGAGGGGAAAGCTGTAACTCTGTGAGATGATTTCACAGAACAGAAAGAAGTTTCTCCGAAAGCTTCTTTCTCTTTGTTATCGCAGGATATTTCCCTTGGCCCTATAGTCTTCAAAGGGATCCGAAATATCTGTTCTCAGATTCCACAGAAATAAGGCTAGCAAAGAGATCCACGAAATACAGATGTAACTCTGTGAGATGAATTCACAGAACACTAAGCAGTTTCTCAGAAAGCTTCTTTCCAGATTTCATCTGAGGATATTTCCTTTGTCACCATAGCCCTCTATGGGCTTCCAAATATCTCTTGGCCAATTACACAAGAACTGTCCTAGCGAAAGGCTTCTTGAGGGGAAAGCTGTAACTCCGTGAGATGATTTCACAGAACACAAAGAAGTTTCTCAGAAAGCTTCTTTCTCTTTGTTATCCGAGGATATTTCCTTTGGCCCTATAGTCTTCATAAGGATCCGAAATATCTTTTCTCAGATACCACAGAAATAAGGCTAGCAAAGAGATCCACGAAATACAGATGTAACTCTGTGAGATGAATTCACAGAACACTAAGCAGTTTCTCAGAAAGCTTCTTTCCAGATTTCATCTGAGGATATTTCCTTTTTCACCATAGCCCTCTATGGGCTTCCAAATATCTCTTTGCCAATTCCACAAGAACTGTCTGAGCGAAAGGCTTCTTGAGGGGAATGCGGTAACTCTGTGAGATGATTTCACAGAACACAAAGAAGTTTCTCAGAAACCTTCTTTCTCTTTGTTATCGGAGGATATTTCCTTTGGCCCTATAGTCTTCAAAGGGATCCGAAATCTCTGTTCTCAGATTCCACAGAAATAAGGCTAGCACAGAGATCCACGAAATACAGATGTAACTCCGTGAGATGAATTCACAGAACACTAAGCAGTTTCTCAGAAAGCTTCTTTCCAGATTTCATCTGAGGATATTTCCTTTTTCACCATAGCCCTCTATGGGCTTCCAAATATCACTTTGCCAATTCCACAAGAACTGTCTTAGCGAAAGGCTTCTTGAGGGGAAAGCTGTAATTCTGTGAGATGATTTCAGAGAACAGAAAGAAGTTTCTCAGAAAGCTTCTTTCTCTTTGTTATCGCAGGATATTTCCTTTGGCCCTATAGTCTTCAAAGGGATCCGAAATATCTGTTTTCAGATTCCACAGAAATAAGGCTAGCAAAGAGATCCACGAAATACAGATGTAACTCTGTGAGATGAATTCACAGAGCACTAAGCAGTTTCTCAGAAAGCTTCTTTCCACATTTCATCTGAGGATATTTCCTTTTTCACCATAGCCCTCTATGGGCTTCCAAATATCACTTTGCCAATTCCACAAGAACTGTCTTAGCGAAAGGCTTCTTGAGGGGAAAGCTGTAACTCTGTGAGATGATTTCACAGAACACAAAGAAGTTTCTCAGAAAGCTTCTTTCTCTTTGTTATCGGAGGATATTTCCTTTGGCCCTATAGTCTTCATAGGGATCCGAAATATCTTTTCTCAGATTCCACAGAAAAAAGGCTAGCAAAGAGATCCACGAAATACACATGTAACTCTGTGAGATGAATTCACAGAACACTAAGCAGTTTCTCAGAAAGCTTCTTTCCAGATTTCATCTGAGGATATTTCCTTTTTCACCATAGCCCTCTATGGGCTTCCAAATATCACTTTGCCAATTCCACATGAACTGTCTTAGCGAAAGGCTTCTTGAGGGGAAAGCTGTAACTCTGTGAGATGATTTCACAGAACACAAAGAAGTTTCTCAGAAAGCTTCTTTCTCTTTGTTATCGCAGGATATTTCCTTTGGCCCTATAGTCTTCAAAGGGATCCGAAATATCTGTTCTCAGATTCCACAGAAATAAGGCTAGCAAAGAGATCCACGAAATACAGATGTAACACTGTGAGCTGAATTAACAGGACACTAAGCAGTTTCTCAGAAAGCTTCTTTCCAGATTTCATCTGAGGATATTTCCTTTTTCACCATAGCCCTCTATGGGCTTCCAAATATCTCTTTGCCAATTACACAAGAACTGTCCTAGCGAAAGGCTTCTTGAGGTCAAAGCTGTAACTCTGTGAGATGATTTCACAGAACACAAAGAAGTTTCTCAGAAAGCTTCTTTCTCTTTGTTATCGGAGGATATTTCCTTTGGCCCTATAGTCTTCAAAGGGATCCGAAATATCTGTTCTCAGATTCCACAGAAATAAGGCTAGCAAAGAGATCCACGAAATACAGATGTAACTCTGTGAGATGAATTCACAGAACACTAAGCAGTTTCTCAAAAAGCTTCTTTCCAGATATCATCTGAGGATATTTCCTTTTTCACCATAGCCCTCTAAGGGCTTCCAAATATCTCTTTGCCAATTACACAAGAACTGTCCTAGCGAAAGGCTTCTTGAGGGGAAAGCTGTAACTCTGTGAGATGATTTCACAGAACAAAAAGAAGTTTCTCAGAAAGCTTCTTTCTCTTTGTTTTCCGAGGATATTTCCTTTGGCCCTATAGTCTTCATAGGGATCCGAAATATCTGTTCTCAGATTCCACAGAAATAAGGCTAGCTAAGAGATCCAGGAAATACACATGTAATTCTGTGAGATGAATTCACAGAACACTAAGCAGTTTCTCAGAAAGCTTCTTTCCAGATTTCATCTGAGGATATTTCCTTTTTCACCATAGCCCTCTATGGGCTTCCAAATATCACTTTGCCAATTCCACAAGAACTGTCTGAGCGAAAGGCTTCTTGAGGGGAATGCTGTAACTCTGTGAGATGATTTCACAGAACACAAAGAAGTTTCTCAGAAAGCTTCTTTCTCTTTGTTATCGGAGGATATTTCCTTTGGCCCTATAGTCTTCAAAGGGATCCGAAATATCTGTTCTCAGATTCGACAGAAATAAGGCTAGCAAAGAGATCCACGAAATACAGATGTAACTCTGTGAGATGAATTCACAGAACACTAAGCAGTTTCTCAGAAAGCTTCTTTCCAGATTTCATCTGAGGATATTTCCTTTTTCACCATAGCCCTCTATGGGCTTCCAAATATCACTTTGCCAATTCCACATGAACTGTCTTAGCGAAAGGCTTCTTGAGGGGAAAGCTGTAACTCTGTGAGATGATTTCACAGAACACAAAGAAGTTTCTCAGAAAGCTTCTTTCTCTTTGTTATCGCAGGATATTTCCTTTGGCCCTATAGTCTTCAAAGGGATCCGAAATATCTGTTCTCAGATTCCACAGAAATAAGGCTAGCAAAGAGATCCACGAAATACAGATGTAACACTGTGAGCTGAATTAACAGGACACTAAGCAGTTTCTCAGAAAGCTTCTTTCCAGATTTCATCTGAGGATATTTCCTTTTTCACCATAGCCCTCTATGGGCTTTCAAATATCTCTTTGCCAATTACACAAGAAATGTCCTAGCGAAAGGCTTCTTGAGGTCAAAGCTGTAACTCTGTGAGATGATTTCACAGAACACAAAGAAGTTTCTCAGAAAGCTTCTTTCTCTTTGTTATCGGAGGATATTTCCTTTGACCCTATAGTCTTCAAAGGGATCCGAAATATCTGTTCTCAGATTCCACAGAAATAAGGCTAGCAAAGAGATCCACGAAATACAGATGTAACTCTGTGAGATGAATTCACAGAACACTAAGCAGTTTCTCAAAAAGCTTCTTTCCAGATATCATCTGAGGATATTTCCTTTTTCACCATAGCCCTCTAAGGGCTTCCAAATATCTCTTTGCCAATTACACAAGAACTGTCCTAGCGAAAGGCTTCTTGAGGGGAAAGCTGTAACTCTGTGAGATGATTTCACAGAACACAAAGAAGTTTCTCAGAAAGCTTCTTTCTCTTTGTTATCGGAGGATATTTCCTTTGGCCCTATAGTTTTCAAAGGGATCCGAAATATCTGTTCTCAGATTCGACAGAAATAAGGCTAGCAAAGAGATCCACGAAGTACAGATGTAACTCTGTGAGATGAATTCACAGAACACTAAGCAGTTTCTCAGAAAGCTTCTTTCCAGATGTCATCTGAGGATATTTCCTTTTTCACCATAGCCCTCTATGGGCTTCCAAATATCACTTTGCCAATTCCACAAGAACTGTCTTAGCGAAAGGCTTCTTGAGGGGAAAGCTGTAACTCTGTGAGATGATTTCACAGAACAGAAAGAAGTTTCTCAGAAAGCTTCTTTCTCTTTGTTATCGCAGGATATTTCCTTTGGCCCTATAGTCTTCAAAGGGATCCGAAATATCTGTTCTCAGATTCCACAGTAATAAGGCTAGCAAAAAGATCCACGAAATACAGATGTAACTCTGTGAGATGAATTCACAGAACACTAAGCAGTTTCTCAGAAAGCTTCTTTCCAGATTTCATCTGAGGATATTTCCTTGTCACCATAGCCCTCTATGGGCTTCCAAATATCTCTTTGCCAATTACACAAGAACTGTCCTAGCGAAAGGCTTCTTGAGGGGAAAGCTGTAACTCTGTGAGATGATTTCACAGAACACAAAGAAGTTTCTCAGAAAGCTTCTTTCTCTTTGTTATCCGAGGATATTTCCTTTGGCCCTATAGTCTTCATAGGGATCCGAAATATCTTTTCTCAGATTCCACAGAAATAAGGCTAGAAAAGAGATCCACGAAATACACATGTAACTCTGTGAGATGAATTCACAGAACACTAAGCAGTTTCTCAGAAAGCTTCTTTCCAGATTTCATCTGAGGATATTTCCTTTTTCACCATAGCCCTCTATGGGCTTCCAAATATCTCTTTGCCAATTCCACAAGAACTGTCTGAGCGAAAGGCTTCTTGAGGGGAATGCTGTAACTCTGTGAGATGATTTCACAGAACACAAAGAAGTTTCTCAGAAACCTTCTTTCTCTTTGTTATCGGAGGATATTTCCTTTGGCCCTATAGTCTTCAAAGGGATCCGAAATCTCTGTTCTCAGATTCCACAGAAATAAGGCTAGCAAAGAGATCCACGAAATACAGATGTAACTCTGTGAGATGAATTCACAGAACACTAAGCAGTTTCTCAGAAAGCTTCTTTCCAGATTTCATCTGAGGATATTTCCTTTTTCACCATAGCCCTCTATGGGCTTCCAAATATCACTTTGCCATTTCCACAAGAACTGTCTTAGCGAAAGGCTTCTTGAGGGGAAAGCTGTAACTCTGTGAGATGATTTCACAGAACAGAGAGAAGTTCCTCAGAAAGCTTCTTTCTCTTTGTTATCGGAGGATATTTCCTTTGGCCCTATAGTCTTCAAAGGGATCCGAAATATCTTTTCTCAGATTCCACAGAAATAAGGCTAGCAAAGAGATCCACGATATACACATGTAACCCTGTGAGATGAATTAACAGAACACTAAGCAGTTTCTCAGAAAGCTTCTTTCCATATTTCATCTTTGGGTATTTCCTTTTTCACCATAGCCCTCTATGGGCTTCCAAATATCACTTTGCCAATTCCACAAGAACTGTCTTAGCAAAAGGCTTCTTGAGGGGAAAGCTGTAACTCTGTGAGATGATTTCACAGAACACAAAGAAGTTTCTCAGAAAGCTTCTTTCTCTTTGTTATCGGAGGATATTTCCTTTGGCCCTATAGTCTTCAAAGGGATCCAAATATCTGTTCTAAGATTCCACAGAAATAAGGCTAGCAAAGAGATCCACGAAATACAGATGTAACTCTGTGAGATGAATTCACAGAACACTAAGTAGTTTCTCAGAAAGCTTCTTTCCAGATTTCAACTGAGCATATTTCCTTTTTCACCATAGCCCACTATGGGCTTCCAAATATCTCTTTGCCAATTACACAAGAACTGTCTCAGTTAAAGGGTTCTTGAGGGGAAAGCTGTAACTCTGTGAGATGATTTCACAGAACACAAAGAAGTTTATCAGAAAACTTCTTTCTCTTTGTTATCGGAGGATATTTCCTTTGGCCCTATAGTCTTCAAAGGGATCCGAAATATCTGTTCTCAGATTCGACAGAAATAAGGCTAGCAAAGAGATCCACGAAATACAGATGTAACTCTGTGAGATGAATTCAGAGAACACTAAGCAGTTTCTCAGAAAGCTTCTTTCCAGATTTCATCTGAGGATATTTCCTTTTTCACCATAGCCCTCTATGGGCTTCCAAATATCACTTTGCCAATTCCACAAGAACTGTCTTAGCGAAAGGCTTCTTGAGGGGAAAGCTGTAACTCTGTGAGATGAATTCACAGAACACAAAGAAGTTTCTCAGAAAGCTTCTTTCTCTTTGTTATCGGAGGATATTTCCTTTGGCCCTATAGTCTTCATAGGGATCAGAAATATCTTTTCTCAGATTCCACAGAAATAAGGCTAGCAAAGAGATCCACGAAATACAGATGTAACTCTGTGAGATGAATTCACAGAACACTAAGCAGTTTCTCAGAAAGCTTCTTTCCAGATTTCATCTGAGGATATTTCCTTTTGTACCATAGCAGTCTATGGGCTTCCAAATATCTCGTTGCCAATTACACAAGAACTGTCTCAGTTAAAGGGTTCTTGAGGGGAAAGCTGTAACTCTGTGAGATGATTTCACAGAACACAAAGAAGTTTCTCAGAAACCTTCTTTCTCTTTGTTATCGGAGGATATTTCCTTTGGCCCTATAGTCTTCAAAGGGATTCGAAATATCTGTTCTCATTTTCCACAGAAATAAGGCTAGCAAAGAGATCCACGAAATACAGATGTAACTCTGTGAGATGAATTCACAGAACACTAAGCAGTTTCTCAGAAAGATTCTTTCCAGATTTCATCTGAGGATATTTCCTTTTTCACCATAGCCCTCTATGGGCTTCCAAATATCACTTTGCCAATTCCACAAGAACTGTCTCAGTTAAAGGGTTCTTGAGGGGAAAGCTGTAACTCTGAGAGATGATTTCACAGAACACAAAGAAGTTTCTCAGAGAGCTTCTTTCTCTTTGTTATCGCAGGATATTTCCTTTGGCCCTATGGTCTTCAAAGGGATCTGAAATATCAGTTCTCAGATTCCACAGAAATAAGGCTAGCAAAGAGATCCACGAAATACAGATGTCACTCTGTGAAATGAATTAACAGAACACTAAGCAGTTTCTCAGAAAGCTTCTTTCCAGATTTCATCTGAGGATATTTCCTTTTTCACCATAGCCCTCTATGGGCTTCCAAATATCTCTCTGCCAATTACACAAGAACTGTCCTAGCGAAAGGCTTCTTGAGGGGAAAGCTGTAACTCTGTGAGATGATTTCACAGAACACAAAGAAGTTTCTCAGAAAGCTTCTTTCTCTTTGTTATCGCAGGATATTTCCTTTGGCCCTATAGTCTTCAAAGGGATCCGAAATATCTGTTCTCAGATTACACAGAAATAAGGCTAGCAAAGAGATCCACGAAATACAGATATAACTCTGTGAGATGAATTAACAGAACACTAAGCAGTTTCTCAGAAAGCTTCTTTCCAGATTTCATCTGAGGATATTTCCTTTTTCACCATAGCCCTCTATGGGCTTCCAAATATCTCTTTGCCAATTACACAAGAACTGTCCTAGCGAAAGGCTTCTTGAGGTCAAAGCTGTAACTCTGTGAGATGATTTCACAGAACACAAAGAAGTTTCTCAGAAAGCTTCTTTCTCTTTGTTATCGGAGGATATTTCCTTTGGCCCTATAGTCTTCAAAGGGATCCGAAATATCTGTTCTCAGATTCCACAGAAATAAGGCTAGCAAAGAGATCCACGAAATGCAGATGTAACTCTGTGAGATGAATTCACAGAACACTAAGCAGTTTCTCAAAAAGCTTCTTTCCAGATATCATCTGAGGATATTTCCTTTTTCACCATAGCCCTCTAAGGGCTTCCAAATATCTCTTTGCCAATTACACAAGAACTGTCCTAGCGAAAGGCTTCTTGAGGGGAAAGCTGTAACTCTGTGAGATGATTTCACAGAACACAAAGAAGTTTCTCAGAAAGCTTCTTTCTCTTTGTTTTCCGAGGATATTACCTTTGGCCCTATAGTCTTCATAGGGATCCGAAATATCTGTTCTCAGATTCCACAGAAATAAGGCTAGCAAAGAGATCCACGAAATACACATGTAACTCTGTGAGATGAATTCACAGAACACTAAGCAGTTTCTCAGAAAGCTTCTTTCCAGATTTCATCTGAGGATATTTCCTTTTTCACCATAGCCCTCTATGGGCTTCCAAATATCTCTTGGCCAATTCCCCAAGAACTGTCTGAGCGAAAGGCTTCTTGAGGGGAATGCTGTAACTCTGTGAGATGATTTCACAGAACACAAAGAAGTTTCTCAGAAAGCTTCTTTCTCTTTGTTATCGGAGGATATTTCCTTTGGCCCTATAGTCTTCAAAGGGATCCGAAATATCTGTTCTCAGATTCCACAGAAATAAGGCTAGCAAAGAGATCCACGAAATACAGATGTAACTCTGTGAGATGAATTCACAGAACACTAAGCAGTTTCTCAGAAAGCTTCTTTCCAGATTTCATCTGAGGATATTTCCTTTTTCACCATAGCCCTCTATGGGCTTCCAAATATCTCTTTGCCAATTACACAAGAACTGTCTCAGTTAAAGGGTTCTTGAGGGGAAAGCTGTAACTCTGTGAGATGATTTCACAGAACACAAAGAAGTTTCTCAGAAAGCTTCTTTCTCTTTGTTATCGGAGGATATTTTCTTTGGCCCTATAGTCTTCAAAGGGATCCGAAATATCTGTTCTCAGATTCGACAGAAATAAGGCTAGCAAAGAGATCCACGAAATACAGATGTAACTCTGTGAGATGAATTCACAGAACACTAAGCAGTTTCTCAGAAAGCTTCTTTCCAGATTTCATCTGAGGATATTTCCTTTTTCACCATAGCCCTCTATGGGCTTCCAAATATCACTTTGAAAATTCCACAAGAACTGTCTTAGCGAAAGGCTTCTTGAGGGGAAAGCTGTAACTCTGTGAGATGAATTCACAGAACACAAAGAAGTTTCTCAGAAAGCTTCTTTCTCTTTGTTATCGGAGGATATTTCCTTTGGCCCTATAGTCTTCATAGGGATCAGAAATATCTTTTCTCAGATTCCACAGAAATAAGGCTAGCAAAGAGATCCAAGAAATACACATGTAACTCTGTGAGATGAATTCACAGAACACTAAGCAGTTTCTCAGAAAGATTCTTTCCAGATTTCATCTGAGGATATTTCCTTTTTCACCATAGCCCTCTAAGGGCTTCCAAATATCTCTTTGCCAATTCCACAAGAACTGTCCTAGCGAAAGGCTTCTTGAGGGGAAAGCTGTAACTCTGTGAGATGATTTCACAGAACACAAAGAAGTTTCTCAGAAAGCTTCTTTCTCTTTGTTATCGGAGGATATTTCCTTTTGCCCTATAGTCTTCATAGGGATCCGAAATATCTTTTCTCAGATTCCACAGAAAAAAGGCTAGCAAAGAGATACACGAAATACACATGTAACTCTGTGAGATGAATTCACAGAACACAAAGAAGTTTCTCAGAAAGCTTCTTTCTCTTTGTTATCGCAGGATATTTCCTTTGGCCCTATAGTCTTCATAGGGATCAGAAATATCTGTTCTCAGATTCCACAGAAATAAGGCTAGCAAAGAGATCCACGAAATACAGATGTAACTCTGTGAGATGAATTAACAGAACACTAAGCAGTTTCTCAAAAAGCTTCTTTCCAGATATCATCTGAGGATATTTCCTTTTTCACCATAGCCCTCTAAGGGCTTCCAAATATCTCTTTGCCAATTACACAAGAACTGTCCTAGCGAAAGGCTTCTTTAGGGGAAAGCTGTAACTCTGTGAGATGATTTCACAGAACACAAAGAAGTTTCTCAGAAAGCTTCTTTCTCTTTGTTTTCCGAGGATATTTCCTTTGGCCCTATAGTCTTCATAGGGATCCGAAATATCTGTTCTTAGATTCCACAGAAATAAGGCTAGCAAAGAGATCCACGAAATACACATGTAACTCTGTGAGATGAATTCACAGAACACTAAGCAGTTTCTCAGAAAGCTTCTTTCCAGATTTCATCTGAGGATATTTCCTTTTTCACCATAGCCCTCTATGGGCTTCCAAATATCTCTTGGCCAATTCCACAAGAACTGTCTGAGCGAAAGGCTTCTTGAGCGGAATGCAGTAACTCTGTGAGATGATTTCACAGAACACAAAGAAGTTTCTCAGAAAGCTTCTTTCTCTTTGTTATCGGAGGATATTTCCTTTGGCCCTATAGTCTTCAAAGGGATCCGAAATATCTGTTCTGAGATTCCACAGAAATAAGGCTAGCAAAGAGATCCACGAAATACAGATGTAACTCTGTGAGATGAATTCACAGAACACTAAGCAGTTTCTCAGAAAGCTTCTTTCCAGATTTCATCTGAGGATATTTCCTTTTTCACCATAGCCCTCTATGGGCTTCCAAATATCTCTTTGCCAATTACACAAGAACTGTCTCAGTTAAAGGGTTCTTGAGGGGAAAGCTGTAACTCTATGAGATGATTTCACAGAACACAAAGAAGTTTCTCAGAAAGCTTCTTTCTCTTTGTTATCGGAGGATATTTCCTTTGGCCCTATAGTCTTCAAAGGGATCCGAAATATCTGTTCTCAGATTCCACAGAAATAAGGCTAGCAAAGAGATCCACGAAATACACATGTAACTCTGTGAGATGAATTCACAGAACACTAAGCAGTTTCTCAGAAAGCTTCTTTCCAGATTTCATCTGAGGATATTTCCTTTTTCACCATAGCCCTCTATGGGCTTCCAAATATCACTTTGCCAATTCCACAAGAACTGTTTTAGCGAAATGCTTCTTGAGGGGAAAGCTGTAACCCTGTGAGATGATTTCAGAGAACAGAAAGAAGTTTCTCAGAAAGCTTCTTTCTCTTTGTTATCGCAGGATATTTCCTTTGGCCCTATAGTCTTCAAAGGGATCCGAAATATCTGTTCTCAGATTCCACAGAAATAAGGCTAGCAAAGAGATCCACGAAATACAGATGTAACTCTGTGAGATGAATTCACAGAACACTAAGCAGTTTCTCAGAAAGCTTCTTTCCAGATTTCATCTGAGGATATTTCCTTTGTCACCATAGCCCTCTATGGGCTTCCAAATATCTCTTTGCCAATTACACAAGAACTGACCTAGCGAAAGGCTTCTTGAGGGGAAAGCTGTAACTCTGTGAGATGATTTCACAGAACACAAAGAAGTTTCTCAGAAAGCTTCTTTCTCTTTGTTATCCGAGGATATTTCCTTTGGCCCTATAGTCTTCATAGGGATCCGGAATATCTTTTCTCAGATTCCACAGAAATAAGGCTAGAAGAGAGATCCACGAAATACACATGTAACTCTGTGAGATGAATTCACAGAACACTAAGCAGTTTCTCAGAAAGCTTCTTTCCAGATTTCATCTGAGGATATTTCCTTTTTCACCATAGCCCTCTATGGGCTTCCAAATATCTCTTTGCCAATTCCACAAGAACTGTCTGAGCGAAAGGCTTCTTGAGGGGAATGCTGTAACTCTGTGAGATGATTTCACAGAACACAAAGAAGTTTCTCAGAAACCTTCTTTCTCTTTGTTATCGGAGGATATTTCCTTTGGCCCTATAGTCTTCCAAGGGATCCGAAATCTCTGTTCTCAGATTCCACAGAAATAAGGCTAGCAAAGAGATCCACGAAATACAGATGTAACTCTGTGAGATGAATTCACAGAACACTAAGCAGTTTCTCAGAAAGATTCTTTCCAGATTTCATCTGAGGATATTGCCTTTTTCACCATAGCCCTCTATGGGCTTCCAAATATCACTTTGCCATTTCCACAAGAAGTGTCTTAGCGAAAGGCTTCTTGAGGGGAAAGCTGTAACTCTGTGAGATGATTTCACAGAACAGAGAGAAGTTCCTCAGAAAGCTTCTTTCTCTTTGTTATCGGAGGATATTTCCTTTGGCCCTATAGTCTTCAAAGGGATCCGAAATATCTTTTCTCAGATTCCACAGAAATAAGGCTAGCAAAGAGATCCACGATATACACATGTAACCCTGTGAGATGAATTAACAGAACACTAAGCAGTTTCTCAGAAAGCTTCTTTCCATATTTCATCTTTGGATATTTCCTTTTTCACCATAGCCCTCTATGGGCTTCCAAATATCACTTTGCCAATTCCACAAGAACTGTCTCAGCAAAAGGCTTCTTGAGGGGAATGCTGTAACTCTGTGAGATGATTTCACAGAACACAAAGAAGTTTCTCAGAAAGCTTCTTTCTCTTTGTTATCGGAGGATATTTCCTTTGGCCCTATAGTCTTCATAGGGATCCGAAATATCTTTTCTCAGATTCCACAGAAAAAAGGCTAGCAAAGAGATCCACGAAATACACATGTAACCCTGTGAGATGAATTCACAGAACACTAAGCAGTTTCTCAGAAAGCTTCTTTCCAGATTTCATCTGAGGATATTTCCTTTTTCACCGTAGCCCTCTATGGGCTTCCAAATATCACTTTGAAAATTCCACAAGAACTGTCTTAGCGAAAGGCTTCTAGAGGGGAAAGCTGTAACTCTGTGAGATGATTTCACAGAACACAAAGAAGTTTCTCAGAAAGCTTCTTTCTCTTTGTTATCGCAGGATATTTCCTTTGGCCCTATAGTCTTCAAAGGGATCCGAAATATCTGTTCTCAGATTCCACAGAAATAAGGCTAGCAAAGAGATCCACGAAATACAGATGTAACACTGTGAGCTGAATTAACAGGACACTAAGCAGTTTCTCAGAAAGCTTCTTTCCAGATTTCATCTGAGGATATTTCCTTTTTCACCATAGCCCTCTATGGGCTTCCAAATATCTCTTTGCCAATTACACAAGAACTGTCCTAGCGAAAGGCTTCTTGAGGTCAAAGCTGTAACTCTGTGAGATGATTTCACAGAACACAAAGAAGTTTCTCAGAAAGCTTCTTTCTCTTTGTTATCGGAGGATATTTCCTTTGGCCCTATAGTCTTCAAAGGGATCCGAAATATCTGTTCTCAGATTCCACAGAAATAAGGCTAGCAAAGAGATCCACGAAATACAGATGTAACTCTGTGAGATGAATTAACAGAACACTAAGCAGTTTCTCAAAAAGCTTCTTTCCAGATATCATCTGAGGATATTTCCTTTTTCACCATAGCCCTCTAAGGGCTTCCAAATATCTCTTTGCCAATTACACAAGAACTGTCCTAGCGAAAGGCTTCTTGAGGGGAAAGCTGTAACTCTGTGAGATGATTTCACAGAACACAAAGAAGTTTCTCAGAAAGCTTCTTTCTCTTTGTTTTCCGAGGATATTTCCTTTGGCCCTATAGTCTTCATAGGGATCCGAAATATCTGTTCTTAGATTCCACAGAAATAAGGCTAGCAAAGAGATCCACGAAATACAGATGTAACTCTGTGAGATGAATTAACAGAACACTAAGCAGTTTCTGAAAAAGCTTCTTTCCAGATATCATCTGAGGATATTTCCTTTTTCACCATAGCCCTCTAAGGGCTTCCAAATATCTCTTTGCCAATTACACAAGAACTGTCCTAGCGAAAGGCTTCTTGAGGGGAAAGCTGTAACTCTGTGAGATGATTTCACAGAACACAAAGAAGTTTCTCAGAAAGCTTCTTTCTCTTTGTTTTCCGAGGATATTTCCTTTGGCCCTATAGTCTTCATAGGGATCCGAAATATCTGTTCTTAGATTCCACAGAAATAAGGCTATCAAAGAGATCCACGAAATACACATGTAACTCTGTGAGATGAATTCACAGAACACTAAGCAGTTTCTCAGAAAGCTTCTTTCCAGATTTCATCTGAGCATATTTCCTTTTTCACCATAGCCCTCTATGGGCTTCCAAATATCTCTTGGCCAATTCCACAAGAACTGTCTGAGCGAAAGGCTTCTTGAGCGGAATGCTGTAACTCTGTGAGATGATTTCACAGAACACAAAGAAGTTTCTCAGAAAGCTTCTTTCTCTTTGTTATCGGAGGATATTTCCTTTGGCCCTATAGTCTTCAAAGGGATCCGAAATATCTGTTCTCAGATTCCACAGAAATAAGGCTAGCAAAGAGATCCACGAAATACAGATGTAACTCTGTGAGATGAATTCACAGAACACTAAGCAGTTTCTCAGAAAGCTTCTTTCCAGATTTCATCTGAGGATATTTCCTTTTTCACCATAGCCCTCTATGGGCTTCCAAATATCTCTTTGCCAATTACACAAGAACTGTCTCAGTTAAAGGGTTCTTGAGGGGAAAGCTGTAACTCTGTGAGATGATTTCACAGAACACAAAGAAGTTTCTCAGAAAGCTTCTTTCTCTTTGTTATCGGAGGATATTCCTTTGGCCCTATAGTCTTCAAAGGGATCCGAAATATCTGTTCTCAGATTCGACAGAAATAAGGCTAGCAAAGAGATCCACGAAATACACATGTAACTCTGTGACATGAATTCACAGAACACTAAGCAGTTTCTCAGAAAGCTTCTTTCCAGATTTCATCTGAGGATATTTCCTTTTTCACCATAGCCCTCTATGGGCTTCCAAATATCACTTTGCCAATTCCACAAGAACTGTCTTAGCGAAATGCTTCTTGAGGGGAAAGCTGTAACTCTGTGAGATGATTTCAGAGAACAGAAAGAAGTTTCTCAGAAAGCTTCTTTCTCTTTGTTATCGCAGGATATTTCCTTTGGCCCTATAGTCTTCAAAGGGATCCGAAATATCTGTTCTCAGATTCCACAGAAATAAGGCTAGCAAAGAGATCCACGAAATACAGATGTAACTCTGTGAGATGAATTCACAGAACACTAAGCAGTTTCTCAGAAAGCTTCTTTCCAGATTTCATCTGAGGATATTTCCTTTGTCACCATAGCCCTCTATGGGCTTCCAAATATCTCTTTGCCAATTACACAAGAACTGTCCTAGCGAAAGGCTTCTTGAGGGGAAAGCTGTAACTCTGTGAGATGATTTCACAGAACACAAAGAAGTTTCTCAGAAAGCTTCTTTCTCTTTGTTATCCGAGGATATTTCCATTGGCCCTATAGTCTACATAGGAATCCGGAATATCTTTTCTCAGATTCCACAGAAATAAGGCTAGAAAAGAGATCCACGAAATACACATGTAACTCTGTGAGATGAATTCACAGAACACTAAGCAGTTTCTCAGAAAGCTTCTTTCCAGATTTCATCTGAGGATATTTCCTTTTTCACCATAGCCCTCTATGGGCTTCCAAATATCTCTTTGCCAATTCCACAAGAACTGTCTGAGCGAAAGGCTTCTTGAGGGGAATGCTGTAACTCTGTGAGATGATTTCACAGAACACAAAGAAGTTTGTCAGAAACCTTCTTTCTCTTTGTTATCGGAGGATATTTCCTTTGGCCCTATAGTCTTCAAAGGGATCCGAAATATCTTTTCTCAGATTCCACAGAAATAAGGCTAGCAAAGAGATCCACGATATACACATGTAACCCTGTGAGATGAATTAACAGAATACTAAGCAGTTTCTCAGAAAGCTTCTTTCCATATTTCATCTTTGGATATTTCCTTTTTCACCATAGCCCTCTATGGGCTTCCAAATATCACTTTGCCAATTCCACAAGAACTGTCTTAGCAAAAGGCTTCTTGAGGGGAAAGCTGTAACTCTGTGAGATGATTTCACAGAACACAAAGAAGTTTCTCAGAAAGCTTCTTTCTCTTTGTTATCGGAGGATATTTCCTTTGGCCCTATAGTCTTCAAAGGGATCCGAAATATCTGTTCTAAGATTCCACAGAAATAAGGCTAGCAAAGAGATCCACGAAATACAGATGTAACTCTGTGAGATGAATTCACAGAACACTAAGCAGTTTCTCAGAAAGCTTCTTTCCAGATTTCATCTGAGCATATTTCCTTTTTCACCATAGCCCTCTATGGGCTTCCAAATATCTCTTTGCCAATTACACAAGAACTGTCTCAGTTAAAGGGTTCTTGAGGGGAAAGCTGTAGCTCTGTGAGATGATTTCACAGAACACAAAGAAGTTTCTCTGAAAACTTCTTTCTCTTTGTTATCGGAGGATATTTCCTTTGGCCCTATAATCTTCAAAGGGATCCGAAATATCTGTTCTCAGATTCCACAGAAATAAGGCTAGCAAAGAGATCCACGAAATACACATGTAACTCTGTGAGATGAATTCACAGAACACTAAGCAGTTTCTCAGAAAGCTTCTTTCCAGATTTCATCTGAGGATATTTCCTTTTTCACCATAGCCCTCTATGGGCTTCCAAATATCACTTTGCCAATTCCACAAGAACTGTCTCAGTTAAAGGGTTCTTGAGGGGAAAGCTGTAACTCTGAGAGATGATTTCACAGAACAGAAAGAAGTTTCTCAGAGAGCTTCTTTCTCTTTGTTATCGCAGGATATTTCCTTTGGCCCTATGATCTTCAAAGGGATCTGAAATATCTGTTCTCAGATTCCACAGAAATAAGGCTAGCAAAGAGATCCACGAAATACAGATGTAACTCTGTGAGATGAATTAACAGAACACTAAGCAGTTTCTCAGAAAGCTTCTTTCCAGATATCGTCTGAGGATATTTCCTTTTTCACCATAGCCCTCTAAGGGCTTCCAAATATCTCTTTGCCAATTACACAAGAACTGTCCTAGCGAAAGGCTTCTTGAGGGGAAAGCTGTAACTCTGTGAGATGATTTCACAGAACACAAAGAAGTTTCTCAGAAAGCTTCTTTCTCTTTGTTATCCGAGGATATTTCCTTTGGCCCTATAGTCTTCATAGGGATCCGAAATATCTTTTCTCAGATTCCACAGAAATAAGGCTAGCAAAGAGATCCACGAAATACACATGTAACTCTGTGAGATGAATTCACAGAACACTAAGCAGTTTCTCAGAAAGCTTCTTTCCAGATTTCATCTGAGGATATTTCCTTTTTCACCATAGCCCTCTATGGGCTTCCAAATATCTCTTGGCCAATTCCACAAGAACTGTCGGAGCGAAAGGCTTCTTGAGGGGAATGCTGTAACTCTGTGAGATGATTTCACAGTACACAAAGAAGTTTCTCAGAAACCTTCTTTCTCTTTGTTATCGGAGGATATTTCCTTTGGCCCTATAGTCTTCAAAGGGATCCGAAATCTCTGTTCTCAGATTCCCCAGAAATAAGGCTAGCAAAGAGATCCACGAAATACAGATGTAACTCTGTGAGATGAATTCACAGAACACTAAGCAGTTTCTCAGAAAGCTTCTTTCCAGATTTCATCTGAGGATATTTCCTTTTTCACCATAGCCCTCTATGGGCTTACAAATATCACTTTGCCATTTCCACAAGAACTGTCTTAGCGAAAGGCTTCTTGAGGGGAAAGCTGTAACTCTTTGAGATGATTTCACAGAACAGAGAGAAGTTCCTCAGAAAGCTTCTTTCTCTTTGTTATCCGAGGATATTTCCTTTAGCCCTATAGTCTTCAAAGGGATCCGAAATATCTGTTCTCAGATTCCACAGAAATAAGGCTAGCAGAGATCCACGAAATACAGATGTAACTCTGTGAGATGAATTCACAGAACACTAAGCACTTTCTCAGAAAGCTTCTTTCCAGATTTCATCTGAGGATATTTCTTTTGTCACCATAGCCCTCTATGGCCTCCAAATATCTCTTTGCCAATTACACAAGAACTGTCCTAGCGAAAGGCTTCTTGAGGGGAAAGCTGTAACTCTGTGAGATGATTTCACAGAACACAAAGAAGTTTCTCAGAAAGCTTCTTTCTCTTTGTTATCGGAGGATATTTCCTTTGGCCCTATAGTCTTCAAAGGGATCCGAAATATCTGTTCTCAGATTCCACAGAAATAAGGCTAGCAAAGAGATCCACGAAATACAGATGTAACTCTGTGAGATGAATTCACAGAACACTAAGCAGTTTCTCAGAAAGCTTCTTTCCAGATTTCATCTGAGGATATTTCCTTTGTCACCATAGACCTCTATGGGCTTCCAAATATTACTTTGCCAATTCCACAAGAACTGTCTTAGCGAAAGGCTTCTTGAGGGGAAAGCTGTAACTCTGTGAGATGATTTCACAGAACACAAAGAAGTTTCTCAGAAAGCTTCTTTCTCTTTGTTATCGGAGGATATTTCCTTTGGCCCTATAGTCTTCATAGGGATCAGAAATATCTTTTCTCAGATTCCACAGAAGTAAGGCTAGCACAGAGATCCACATAAATACATATGTAACTCTGTGAGATGAATTCACAGAACACTAAGCAGTTTCTCAGAAAGCTTCTTTCCAGATTTCATCTGAGGATATTTCCTTTGTCACCATAGCCCTCTATGGGCTTCCAAATATCTCTTTGCCAATTTCACAAGAACTGTCTTAGTTAAAGGCTTCTTGAGGGGAAAGCTGTAACTCTGTGAGATGATTTCACAGAACACAAAGAAGTTTCTCAGAAAGCTTCTTTCTCTTTGTTAGCGGAGGATATTTCCTTTGGCCCTATAGTCTTCATAGGGATCCGAAATATCTTTTCTCAGATTCCACAGAAATAAGGCTAGCAAAGACATCCACGAAATACACATGGAACTCTGTTAGATGAATTCACAGAACACTAAGCAGTTTCTCAGAAAGCTTCTTTCCAGATTCCATCTGAGGATATTTCCTTTTTCACCATAGCCCTCTATGGGCTTCCAAATATCTCTTTGCCATTTCCACAAGAACTGTCTGAGCGAAAGGCTTCTTGAGGGGAATGCTGTAACTCTGTGAGATGATTTCACAGAACACAAGAAGTTTCTCAGAAAGCTTCTTTCTCTTTGTTATCGGAGGATATTTCCTTTGGCCCTATAGTCTTCAAAGGGATCCGAAATATCTGTTCTCAGATTCCACAGAAATAAGGCTAGCAAAGAGATCCACGAAATACAGATGTAACTCTGTGAGATGAATTCACAGAACACTAAGCAGTTTCTCAGAAAGCTTCTTTCCAGATTTCATCTGAGGATATTTCCTTTTTCACCATAGCCCTCTATGGGCTTCCAAATATCTCTTTGCCAATTACACAAGAACTGTCCTAGCGAAAGGCTTCTTTAGGGGAAAGCTGTAACTCTGTGAGATGATTTCACAGAACACAAAGAAGTTTCTCAGAAAGCTTCTTTCTCTTTGTTATCGGAGGATATTTCCTTTGGCCCTATAGTCTTCATAGGGATCCGAAATATCTGTTTTCAGATTCCACAGAAATAAGGCTAGCAAAGAGATCCACGAAATACAGATGTAACTCTGTGAGATGTATTCACAGAACACTAAGCAGTTTCTCAGAAAGCTTCTTTCCAGATATCATCTGAGGATATTTCCTTTTTCACCTTAGCCCTCTATGGGCTTCCAAATATCAATTTCCCAATTCCACAAGAACTGTCTCAGCGAAAGGCTTTTTGAGGGGAAAGCTGTAACTCTGTGAGATGATTTCAGAGAACAGAAAGAAGTTTCTCAGAAAGCTTCTTTCTCTTTGTTATCGCAGGATATTTCCTTTGGCCCTATAGTCTTCAAAGGGATCCGAAATATCTGTTCTCAGATTCCACAGAAATAAGGCTAGCAAAGAGATCCACGAAATACAGATGTAACTCTGTGAGATGAATTCACAGAACACTAAGCAGTTTCTCAGAAAGCTTCTTTCCAGATTTCATCTGAGGATATTTCCTTTTTCACCATCGCCCTCTATGGGCTTCCAAATATCACTTTGCCAATTCCACAAGAACTGTCTTAGTGAAAGGCTTCTTGAGGGGAAAGCTGTAACTCTGTGAGATGATTTCACAGAACACAAAGAAGTTTCTCAGAAAGCTTCTTTCTCTTTGTTATCGGAGGATATTTCCTTTGGCCCTATAGTCTTCATAGGGATCCGAAATATCTTTTCTCAGATTCCACAGAAATAAGGCTAGCAAAGAGATCCACGAAATACATATGTAACTCTGTGAGATGAATTCACAGAACACTAAGCAGTTTCTCAGAAAGCTTCTTTCCAGATTTCATCTGAGGATATTTCCTTTTTCACCATAGCCCTCTAGGGGCTTCCAAATATCTCTTTGCCAATTTCACAAGAACTGTCTTAGTTAAAGGCTTCTTGAGGGGAAAGCTGTAACTCTGTGAGATGATTTCACAGAACACAAAGAAGTTTCTCAGAAAGCATCTTTCTCTTTGTTATCGCAGGATATTTCCTTTGGCCCTATAGTCTTCAAAGGGATCCGAAATATCTGTTCTCAGATTCCACAGAAATAAGGCTAGCAAAGAGATCCACGAAATACAGATGTAACTCTGTGAGATGAATTCACAGAACACTAAGCAGTTTCTCAGAAAGCTTCTTTCCAGATATCATCTGAGGATATTTCCTTTTTCACCATAGCCCTCAATGGGCTTCCAATTATCTCTTTGCCAATTACACAAGAACTGTCCTAGCGAAAGGCTTCTTGAGGGGAAAGCTGTAACTCTGTGAGATGATTTCACAGAACACAAAGAAGTTTCTCAGAAAGCTTCTTTCTCTTTGTTATCGGAGGATATTTCCTTTGGCCCTATAGTCTTCATAGGGATCCGAAATATCTTTTCTCAGATTCCACAGAAATAAGGCTAGCAAAGAGATCCACGAAATACATATGTAACTCTGTGAGATGAATTCACAGAACACTAAGCAGTTTCTCAGAAAGCTTCTTTCCAGATTTCATCTGAGGATATTTCCTTTTTCACCATAGCCCTCTATGGGCTTCCAAATATCTCTTTGCCAATTTCACAAGAACTGTCTTAGTTAAAGGCTTCTTGAGGGGAAAGCTGTAACTCTGTGAGATGATTTCACAGAACACAAAGAAGTTTCTCAGAAAGCATCTTTCTCTTTGTTATCGCAGGATATTTCCTTTGGCCCTATAGTCTTCAAAGGGATCCGAAATATCTGTTCTCAGATTCCACAGAAATAAGGCTAGCAAAGAGATCCACGAAATACAGATGTAACTCTGTGAGATGAATTCACAGAACACTAAGCAGTTTCTCAGAAAGCTTCTTTCCAGATATCATCTGAGGATATTTCCTTTTTCACCATAGCCCTCTATGGGCTTCCAAATATCTCTTTGCCAATTACACAAGAACTGTCCTAGCGAAAGGCTTCTTGAGGGGAAAGCTGTAACTCTGTGAGATGATTTCACAGAACACAAAGATGTTTCTCAGAAAGCTTCTTTCTCTTTGTTATCGGAGGATATTTCCTTTGGCCCTATAGTCTTCAAAGGGATCCGAAATATCTGTTCTCAGATTCCACAGAAATAAGGCTAGCAAAGAGATCCACGAAATACAGATGTAACTCTGTGAGATGAATTCACAGAACACTAAGCAGTTTCTCAGAAAGCTTCTTTCCAGATTTCATCTGAGGATATTTCCTTTTTCACCATCGCCCTCTATGGGCTTCCAAATATCACTTTGCCAATTCCACAAGAACTGTCTTAGTGAAAGGCTTCTTGAGGGGAAAGCTGTAACTCTGTGAGATGATTTCACAGAACACAAAGAAGTTTCTCAGAAAGCTTCTTTCTCTTTGTTATCGGAGGATATTTCCTTTGGCCCTATAGTCTTCATAGGGATCCGAAATATCTTTTCTCAGATTCCACAGAAATAAGGCTAGCAAAGAGATCCACGAAATACATATGTAACTCTGTGAGATGAATTCACAGAACACTAAGCAGTTTCTCAGAAAGCTTCTTTCCAGATTTCATCTGAGGATATTTCCTTTTTCACCATAGCCCTCTAGGGGCTTCCAAATATCTCTTTGCCAATTTCACAAGAACTGTCTTAGTTAAAGGCTTCTTGAGGGGAAAGCTGTAACTCTGTGAGATGATTTCACAGAACACAAAGAAGTTTCTCAGAAAGCATCTTTCTCTTTGTTATCGCAGGATATTTCCTTTGGCCCTATAGTCTTCAAAGGGATCCGAAATATCTGTTCTCAGATTCCACAGAAATAAGGCTAGCAAAGAGATCCACGAAATACAGATGTAACTCTGTGAGATGAATTCACAGAACACTAAGCAGTTTCTCAGAAAGCTTCTTTCCAGATATCATCTGAGGATATTTCCTTTTTCACCATAGCCCTCAATGGGCTTCCAATTATCTCTTTGCCAATTACACAAGAACTGTCCTAGCGAAAGGCTTCTTGAGGGGAAAGCTGTAACTCTGTGAGATGATTTCACAGAACACAAAGAAGTTTCTCAGAAAGCTTCTTTCTCTTTGTTATCGGAGGATATTTCCTTTGGCCCTATAGTCTTCATAGGGATCCGAAATATCTTTTCTCAGATTCCACAGAAATAAGGCTAGCAAAGAGATCCACGAAATACATATGTAACTCTGTGAGATGAATTCACAGAACACTAAGCAATTTCTCAGAAAGCTTCTTTCCAGATTTCATCTGAGGATATTTCCTTTTTCACCATAGCCCTCTATGGGCTTCCAAATATCTCTTTGCCAATTTCACAAGAACTGTCTTAGTTAAAGGCTTCTTGAGGGGAAAGCTGTAACTCTGTGAGATGATTTCACAGAACACAAAGAAGTTTCTCAGAAAGCATCTTTCTCTTTGTTATCGCAGGATATTTCCTTTGGCCCTATAGTCTTCAAAGGGATCCGAAATATCTGTTCTCAGATTCCACAGAAATAAGGCTAGCAAAGAGATCCACGAAATACAGATGTAACTCTGTGAGATGAATTCACAGAACACTAAGCAGTTTCTCAGAAAGCTTCTTTCCAGATATCATCTGAGGATATTTCCTTTTTCACCATAGCCCTCTATGGGCTTCCAAATATCTCTTTGCCAATTACACAAGAACTGTCCTAGCGAAAGGCTTCTTGAGGGGAAAGCTGTAACTCTGTGAGATGATTTCACAGAACACAAAGATGTTTCTCAGAAAGCTTCTTTCTCTTTGTTATCGGAGGATATTTCCTTTGGCCCTATAGTCTTCAAAGGGATCCGAAATATCTGTTCTCAGATTACACAGAAATAAGGCTAGCAAAGAGATCCACGAAATACAGATGTAACTCTGTGAGATGAATTCACAGAACACTAAGCAGTTTCTCAGAAAGCTTCTTTCTATATATCATCTGAGGATATTTCCTTTTTCACCATAGCCCTCTATGGGCTTCCAAATAACACTTTGCCAATTACACAAGAACTGTCTTAGCGAAAGGCTTCTTGAGGGGAAAGCTGTAATTCTGTGAGATGATTTCAGAGAACAGAAAGAAGTTTCTCAGAAAGCTTCTTTCTCTTTGTTATCGCAGGATATTTCCTTTGGCCCTATAGTCTTCAAAGGGATCCGAAATATCTGTTTTCAGATTCCACAGAAATAAGGCTAGCAAAGAGATCCACGAAATACAGATGTAACTCTGTGAGATGAATTCACAGAACACTAAGCAGTTTCTCAGAAAGCTTCTTTCCAGATTTCATCTGAGGATATTTCCTTTTTCACCATAGCCCTCTATGGGCTTCCAAATATCACTTTGCCAATTCCACAAGAACTGTCTTAGCGAAAGGCTTCTTGAGGGGAAAGCTGTAACTCTGTGAGATGATTTCACAGAACACTAAGAAGTTTCTCGGAAATCTTCTTTCTCTTTGTTATCGGACGATATTTCCTTTGGCCCTATAGTCTTCATAGGGATCCGAAATATCTTTTCTCAGATTCCACAGAAAAAAGGCTAGCAAAGAGATCCACGAAATACACATGTAACTCTGTGAGATGAATTCACAGAACACTAAGCAGTTTCTCAGAAAGCTTCTTTCCAGATTTCATCTGAGGATATTTCCTTATTTACCATAGCCCTCTATGGGCTTCCAAATATCACTTTGCCAATTCCACAAGAACTGTCTTAGAGAAAGGCTTCTTGAGGGGAAAGCTGTAACTCTGTGAGATGATTTCACAGAACACAAAGAAGTTTCTCAGAAAGCTTCTTTCTCTTTGTTATCGCAGGATATTTCCTTTGGCCCTATAGTCTTCAAAGGGATCCGAAATATCTGTTCTCAGATTCCACAGAAATAAGGCTAGCAAAGAGATCCACGAAATACAGATGTAACACTGTGAGCTGAATTAACAGAACACTAAGCAGTTTCTCAGAAACCTTATTTCCAGATTTCATCTGAGGATATTTCCTTTTTCACCATAGCCCTCTATGGGCTTCCAAATATCTCTTTGCCAATTACACAAGAACTGTCCTAGCGAAAGGCTTCTTGAGAAGAAAGCTGTAACTCTGTGAGATGATTTCACAGAACACAAAGAAGTTTCTCAGAAAGCTTCTTTCTCTTTGTTATCGGAGGATATTTCCTTTGGCCCTATAGTCTTCAAAGGGATCCGAAATATCTGTTCTCAGATTACACAGAAATAAGGCTAGCAAAGAGATCCACGAAGTACAGATGTAACTCTGTGAGATGAATTAACAGAACACTAAGCAGTTTCTCAAAAAGCTTCTTTCCAGATATCATCTGAGGATATTTCCTTTTTCACCATAGCCCTCTAAGGGCTTCCAAATATCTCTTTGCCAATTACACAAGAACTGTCCTAGCGAAAGGCTTCTTGAGGGGAAAGCTGTAACTCTGTGAGATGATTTCACAGAACACAAAGAAGTTTCTCAGAAAGCTTCTTTCTCTTTGTTTTCCGAGGATATTTCCTTTGGCCCTATAGTCTTCATAGGGATCCGAAATATCTGTTCTCAGATTCCACAGAAATAAGGCTAGCAAAGAGATCCACGAAATACACATATAACTCTGTGAGATGAATTCACAGAACACTAAGCAGTTTCTCAGAAAGCTTCTTTCCAGATTTCATCTGAGGATATTTCCTTTTTCACCATAGCCCTCTATGGGCTTCCAAATATCACTTTGCCAATTCCACAAGAACTGTATTAGCGAAAGGCTTCTGGAGGGGAAAGCTGTAACTCTGTGAGATGATTTCACAGAACAGAAAGAAGTTTCTCAGGAAGCTTCTTTCTCTTTGTTATCGCAGGATATTTCCTTTGGCCCTATAGTCTTCAAAGGGATCCGAAATATCTGTTCTCAGATTCCACAGAAATAAGGCTAGCAAAGATATCCACGAAATACAGATGTAACTCTGTGAGATGAATTCACAGAACACTAAGCAGTTTCTCAGAAAGCTTCTTTCCAGATTTCATCTGAGGATATTTCCTTTTTCACCATAGCCCTCTATGGGCTTCCAAATATCACTTTGCCAATTCCACAAGAACTGTCTTAGCGAAAGGCTTCTTGAGGGGAAAGCTGTAACTCTGTGAGATGATTTCACAGAACACAAAGAAGTTTCTCAGAAAGCTTCTTTCTCTTTGTTATCGCAGGATATTTCCTTTGGCCCTATAGTCTTCAAAGGGATCCGAAATATCTGTTCTCAGATTCCACAGAAATAAGGCTAGCAAAGAGATCCACGAAATACAGATGTAACTCTGTGAGATGAATTCACAGAACACTAAGGAGTTTCTCAGAAAGCTTCTTTCCAGATTTCATCTGAGGATATTTCCTTTGTCACCATAGCCCTCTATGGGCTTCCAAATATCTCTTTGCCAATTACACAAGAACTGTCCTAGCGAAAGGCTTCTTGAGGGGAAAGCTGTAACTCTGTGAGATCATTTCACAGAACACAAAGAAGTTTCTCAGAAAGCTTCTTTCTCTTTGTTATCGGAGGATATTTCCTTTGGCCCTATAGTCTTCAAAGGGATCCGAAATATCTGTTCTCAGATTCCACAGAAATAAGGCTAGCAAAGAGATCCACGAAATACAGATGTAACTCTGTGAGATGAATTCACAGAACACTAAGCAGTTTCTCAGAAAGCTTCTTTCCAGATATCATCTGAGGATATTTCCTTTTTCACCATAGCCCTCTATGGGCTTCCAAATATCACTTTGCCAATTCCACAAGAACTGTCTTAGCGAAAGGCTTTTTGAGGGGAAAGCTGTAACTCTGTGAGATGATTTCAGAGAACAATAAGAAGTTTCTCAGAAAACTTCTTTCTCTTTGTTATCGCAGGATATTTCCTTTGGCCCTATAGTCTTCAAAGGGATCCGAAATATCTGTTTTCAGATTCCACAGAAATAAGGCTAGCAAAGAGATCCACGAAATACAGATGTAACTCTGTGAGATGAATTCACAGAACACTAAGCAGTTTCTCAGAAAGCTTCTTTCCAGATTTCATCTGAGGATATTTCCTTTTTCACCATAGCCCTCTATGGGCTTCCAAATATCTCTTTGCCAATTTCACAAGAACTGTCTTAGTTAAAGGCTTCTTGAGGGGAAAGCTGTAACTCTGTGAGATGATTTCACAGAACACAAAGAAGTTTCTCAGAAAGCATCTTTCTCTTTGTTATCGCAGGATATTTCCTTTGGCCCTATAGTCTTCAAAGGGATCCGAAATATCTGTTCTCAGATTCCACAGAAATAAGGCTAGCAAAGAGATCCACGAAATACAGATGTAACTCTGTGAGATGAATTCACAGAACACTAAGCAGTTTCTCAGAAAGCTTCTTTCCAGATATCATCTGAGGATATTTCCTTTTTCACAATAGCCCTCTATGGGCTTCCAAATATCTCTTTGCCAATTACACAAGAACTGTCCTAGCGAAAGGCTTCTTGAGGGGAAAGCTGTAACTCTGTGAGATGATTTCAAAGAACACAAAGAAGTTTCTCAGAAAGCTTCTTTCTCTTTGTTATCGGAGGATATTTCCTTTGGCCCTATAGTCTTCATAGGGATCCGAAATATCTTTTCTCAGATTCCACAGAAAAAAGGCTAGCAAAGAGATCCACGAAATACATATGTAACTCTGTGAGATGAATTCACAGAACACTAAGCAGTTTCTCAGAAAGCTTCATTCCAGATTTCATCTGAGGATATTTCCTTTTTCACCATAGCCCTCTAAGGGCTTCCAAATATCACTTTGCCAATTCCACAAGAACTGTCTTAGCGAAAGGCTTCTTGAGGGGAAAGCTGTAACTCTGTGAGATGATTTCACAGAACACAAAGAAGTTTCTCAGAAAGCTTCTTTCTCTTTGTTATCGCAGGATATTTCCTTTGGCCCTATAGTCTTCAAAGGGATCCGAAATATCTGTTCTCAGATTCCACAGAAATAAGGCTAGCAAAGAGATCCACGAAATACAGATGTAACACTGTGAGCTGAATTAACAGAACACTAAGCAGTTTCTCAGAAAGCTTCTTTCCAGATTTCATCTGAGGATATTTCCTTTTTCACCATAGCCCTCTATGGGCTTCCAAATATCTCTTTGGCAATTACACAAGAACTGTCCTAGCGAAAGGCTTCTTGAGGGGAAAGCTGTAACTCTGTGAGATGATTTCACAGAACACAAAGAAGTTTCTCAGAAAGCTTCTTTCTCTTTGTTATCGGAGGATATTTCCTTTGGCCCTATAGTCTTCAAAGGGATCCGAAATATCTGTTCTGAGATTCCACAGAAATAAGGCTAGCAAAGAGATCCACGAAATACAGATGTAACTCTGTGAGATGAATTCACAGAACACTAAGCAGTTTTTCAGAAAGCTTCTTTCCAGATTTCATCTGAGGATATTTCCTTTTTCACCATAGCCCTCTATGGGCTTCCAAATATCTCTTTGCCAATTCCACAAGAACTGTCTGAGCGAAAGGCTTCTTGAGGGGAATGCTGTAACTCTGTGAGATGATTTCACAGAACACAAAGAAGTTTCTCAGAAACCTTCTTTCTCTTTGTTATCGGAGGATATTTCCTTTGGCCCTATAGTCTTCAAAGGGATCCGAAATCTCTGTTCTCAGATTCCACAGAAATAAGGCTAGCAAAGAGATCCACGAAATACAGATGTAACTCTGTGAGATGAATTCACAGAACACTAAGCAGTTTCTCAGAAAGCTTCTTTCCAGATTTCATCTGAGGATATTTCGTTTTTCACCGTAGCCCTCTATGGGCTTCCAAATATCACTTTGCCATTTCCACAAGAACTGTCTTAGCGAAAGTCTTCTTGAGGGGAAAGCTGTAACTCTGTGAGATGATTTCACAGAACAGAGAGAAGTTCCTCAGAAAGCTTCTTTCTCTTTGTTATCGGAGGATATTTCCTTTGGCCCTATAGTCTTCAAAGGGATCCGAAATATCTTTTCTCAGATTCCACAGAAATAAGGCTAGCAAAGAGATCCACGATATACACATGTAACCCTGTGAGATGAATTAACAGAACACTAAGCAGTTTCTCAGAAAGCTTCTTTCCAGATTTCATCTTTGGATATTTCCTTTTTCACCATAGCCCTCTATGGGCTTCCAAATATCACTTTGCCAATTCCACAAGAACTGTCTTAGCAAAAGGCTTCTTGAGGGGAAAGCTGTAACTCTGTGAGATGATTTCACAGAACACAAAGAAGTTTCTCAGAAAGCTTCTTTCTCCTTGTTATCGGAGGATATTTCCTTTGGCCCTATAGTCTTCAAAGGGATCCGAAATATCTGTTCTTAGATTCCACAGAAATAAGGCTAGCAAAGAGATCCACGAAATACAGATGTAACTCTGTGAGATGAATTCACAGAACACTAAGCAGTTTCTCAGAAAGCTTGTTTCCAGATTTCATCTGAGCATATTTCCTTTTTCACCATAGCCCTCTATGGGCTTCCAAATATCTCTTTGCCAATTACACAAGAACTGTCTCAGTTAAAGGGATCTTGAAGGGAAAGATGTAACTCTGTGAGATGATTTCACAGAACACAAAGAAGTTTCTCAGAAAACTTCTTTCTCTTTTTTATCGGAGGATATTTCCTTTGGCCCTATAGTCTTCAAAGGGATCCGAAATATCTGTTCTCAGATTTGACAGAAATAAGGCTAGCAAAGAGATCCACGAAATACAGATGTAACTCTGTGAGATGAATTCACAGAACACTAAGCAGTTTCTCAGAAAGCTTCTTTCCAGATTTCATCTGAGGATATTTCCTTTTTCACCATAGCCCTCTATGGGCTTCCAAATATCACTTTGCCAATTCCACAAGAACTGTCTTAGCGAAAGGCTTCTTGAGGGGAAAGCTGTAACTCTGTGAGATGAATTCACAGAACACAAAGAAGTTTCTCAGAAAGCTTCTTTCTCTTTGTTATCGGAGGATATTTCCTTTGGCCCTATAGTCTTCATAGGGATCAGAAATATCTTTTCTCAGATTCCACAGAAATAAGGCTAGCAAAGAGATCCACGAAATACACATGTAACTCTGTGAGATGAATTCACAGAACACTAAGCAGTTTCTCAGAAAGCTTCTTTCCAGATTTCATCTGAGGATATTTCCTTTTGTACCATAGCAGTCTATGGGCTTCCAAATATCTCTTTGCCAATTACACAAGAACTGTCTCAGTTAAAGGGTTCTTGAGGGGAAAGCTGTAACTCTGTGAGATGATTTCACAGAACACAAAGAAGTTTCTCAGAAAGCTTCTTTCTCTTTGTTATCGGAGGATATTTCCTTTGGCCCTATAGTCTTCAAAGGGATCCGAAATATCTGTTCTCAGATTCCACAGAAATAAGGCTAGCAAAGAGATCCACGAAATACAGATGTAACTCTGTGAGATGAATTCACAGAACACTAAGCAGTTTCTCAGAAAGCTTCTTTCCAGATATCATCTGAGGATATTTCCTTTTTCACAATAGCCCTCTATGGGCTTCCAAATATCTCTTTGCCAATTACACAAGAACTGTCCTAGCGAAAGGCTTCTTGAGGGGAAAGCTGTAACTCTGTGAGATGATTTCAAAGAACACAAAGAAGTTTCTCAGAAAGCTTCTTTCTCTTTGTTATCGGAGGATATTTCCTTTGGCCCTATAGTCTTCATAGGGATCCGAAATATCTTTTCTCAGATTCCACAGAAAAAAGGCTAGCAAAGAGATCCACGAAATACATATGTAACTCTGTGAGATGAATTCACAGAACACTAAGCAGTTTCTCAGAAAGCTTCATTCCAGATTTCATCTGAGGATATTTCCTTTTTCACCATAGCCCTCTATGGGCTTCCAAATATCACTTTGCCAATTCCACAATTACTGTCTTAGCGAAAGGCTTCTTGAGGGGAAAGCTGTAACTCTGTGAGATGATTTCACAGAACACAAAGAAGTTTCTCAGAAAGCTTCTTTCTCTTTGTTATCGCAGGATATTTCCTTTGGCCCTATAGTCTTCAAAGGGATCCGAAATATCTGTTCTCAGATTCCACAGAAATAAGGCTAGCAAAGAGATCCACGAAATACAGATGTAACACTGTGAGCTGAATTAACAGAACACTAAGCAGTTTCTCAGAAAGCTTCTTTCCAGATTTCATCTGAGGATATTTCCTTTTTCACCATAGCCCTCTATGGGCTTCCAAATATCTCTTTGGCAATTACACAAGAACTGTCCTAGCGAAAGGCTTCTTGAGGGGAAAGCTGTAACTCTGTGAGATGATTTCACAGAACACAAAGAAGTTTCTCAGAAAGCTTCTTTCTCTTTGTTATCGGAGGATATTTCCTTTGGCCCTATAGTCTTCAAAGGGATCCGAAATATCTGTTCTCAGATTCCACAGAAATAAGGCTAGCAAAGAGATCCACGAAATACAGATGTAACTCTGTGAGATGAATTAACAGAACACTAAGCAGTTTCTCAAAAAGCTTCTTTCCAGATATCATCTGAGGATATTTCCTTTTTCACCATAGCCCTCTAAGGGCTTCCAAATATCTCTTTGCCAATTACACAAGAACTGTCCTAGCGAAAGGCTTCTTGAGGGGAAAGCTGTAACTCTGTGAGATGATTTCACAGAACACAAAGAAGTTTCTCAGAAAGCTTCTTTCTCTTTGTTTTCCGAGGATATTTCCTTTGGCCCTATAGTCTTCATAGGGATCCGAAATATCTGTTCTCAGATTCCACAGAAATAAGGCTAACAAAGAGATCCACGAAATACACATGTAACTCTGTGAGATGAATTCACAGAACACTAAGCAGTTTCTCAGAAAGCTTCTTTCCAGATTTCATCTGAGGATATTTCCTTTTTCACCATAGCCCTCTATGGGCTTCCAAATATCTCTTGGCCAATTCCACAAGAACTGTCTGAGCGAAAGGCTTCTTGAGGGGAATGCTGTAACTCTGTGAGATGATTTCACAGAACACAAAGAAGTTTCTCAGAAAGCTTCTTTCTCTTTGTTATCGGAGGATATTTCCTTTGGCCCTATAGTCTTCAAAGGGATCCGAAATATCTGTTCTCAGATTCCACAGAAATAAGGCTAGCAAAGAGATCCACGAAATACAGATGTAACTCTGTGAGATGAATTCACAGAACACTAAGCAGTTTTTCAGAAAGCTTCTTTCCAGATTTCATCTGAGGATATTTCCTTTTTCACCATTGCCCTCTATGGGCTTCCAAATATCTCTTTGCCAATTCCACAAGAACTGTCTGAGCGAAAGGCTTCTTGAGGGGAATGCTGTAACTCTGTGAGATGATTTCACAGAACACAAAGAAGTTTCTCAGAAACCTTCTTTCTCTTTGTTATCGGAGGATATTTCCTTTGGCCCTATAGTCTTCAAAGGGATCCGAAATCTCTGTTCTCAGATTCCACAGAAATAAGGCTAGCAAAGAGATCCACGAAATACAGATGTAACTCTGTGAGATGAATTCACAGAACACTAAGCAGTTTCTCAGAAAGCTTCTTTCCAGATTTCATCTGAGGATATTTCGTTTTTCACCGTAGCCCTCTATGGGCTTCCAAATATCACTTTGCCATTTCCACAAGAACTGTCTTAGCGAAAGTCTTCTTGAGGGGAAAGCTGTAACTCTGTGAGATGATTTCACAGAACAGAGAGAAGTTCCTCAGAAAGCTTCTTTCTCTTTGTTATCGGAGGATATTTCCTTTGGCCCTATAGTCTTCAAAGGGATCCGAAATATCTTTTCTCAGATTCCACAGAAATAAGGCTAGCAAAGAGATCCACGATATACACATGTAACCCTGTGAGATGAATTAACAGAACACTAAGCAGTTTCTCAGAAAGCTTCTTTCCAGATTTCATCTTTGGATATTTCCTTTTTCACCATAGCCCTCTATGGGCTTCCAAATATCACTTTGCCAATTCCACAAGAACTGTCTTAGCAAAAGGCTTCTTGAGGGGAAAGCTGTAACTCTGTGAGATGATTTCACAGAACACAAAGAAGTTTCTCAGAAAGCTTCTTTCTCCTTGTTATCGGAGGATATTTCCTTTGGCCCTATAGTCTTCAAAGGGATCCGAAATATCTGTTCTTAGATTCCACAGAAATAAGGCTAGCAAAGAGATCCACGAAATACAGATGTAACTCTGTGAGATGAATTCACAGAACACTAAGCAGTTTCTCAGAAAGCTTGTTTCCAGATTTCATCTGAGCATATTTCCTTTTTCACCATAGCCCTCTATGGGCTTCCAAATATCTCTTTGCCAATTACACAAGAACTGTCTCAGTTAAAGGGATCTTGAAGGGAAAGATGTAACTCTGTGAGATGATTTCACAGAACACAAAGAAGTTTCTCAGAAAACTTCTTTCTCTTTTTTATCGGAGGATATTTCCTTTGGCCCTATAGTCTTCAAAGGGATCCGAAATATCTGTTCTCAGATTTGACAGAAATAAGGCTAGCAAAGAGATCCACGAAATACAGATGTAACTCTGTGAGATGAATTCACAGAACACTAAGCAGTTTCTCAGAAAGCTTCTTTCCAGATTTCATCTGAGGATATTTCCTTTTTCACCATAGCCCTCTATGGGCTTCCAAATATCACTTTGCCAATTCCACAAGAACTGTCTTAGCGAAAGGCTTCTTGAGGGGAAAGCTGTAACTCTGTGAGATGAATTCACAGAACACAAAGAAGTTTCTCAGAAAGCTTCTTTCTCTTTGTTATCGGAGGATATTTCCTTTGGCCCTATAGTCTTCATAGGGATCAGAAATATCTTTTCTCAGATTCCACAGAAATAAGGCTAGCAAAGAGATCCACGAAATACACATGTAACTCTGTGAGATGAATTCACAGAACACTAAGCAGTTTCTCAGAAAGCTTCTTTCCAGATTTCATCTGAGGATATTTCCTTTTGTACCATAGCAGTCTATGGGCTTCCCAATATCTCTTTGCCAATTACACAAGAACTGTCTCAGTTAAAGGGTTCTTGAGGGGAAAGCTGTAACTCTGTGAGATGATTTCACAGAACACAAAGAAGTTTCTCAGAAAGCTTCTTTCTCTTTGTTATCGGAGGATATTTCCTTTGGCCCTATAGTCTTCAAAGGGATCCGAAATATCTGTTCTCATTTTCCACAGAAATAAGGCTAGCAAAGAGATCCACGAAATACAGATGTAACTCTGTGAGATGAATTCACAGAACACTAAGCAGTTTCTCAGAAAGATTCTTTCCAGATTTCATCTGAGGATATTTCCTTTTTCACCATAGCCCTGTATGGGCTTCCAAATATCACTTTGCCAATTCCACAAGAACTGTCTCAGTTAAAGGGTTCTTGAGGGGAAAGCTGTAACTCTGAGAGATGATTTCACAGAACAGAAAGAAGTTTCTCAGAGAGCTTCTTTCTCTTTGTTATCGCAGGATATTTCCTTTGGCCCTATGATCTTCAAAGGGATCTGAAATATCTGTTCTCAGATTCCACAGAAATAAGGCTAGCAAAGAGATCCACGAAATACAGATGTAACTCTGCGAAATGAATTAACAGAACACCAAGCAGTTACTCAGAAAGCTTCTTTCCAGATTTCATCTGAGGATATTTCCTTTTTCACCATAGCACTCTATGGGCTTCCAAATATCTCTTTGCCAATTACACAAGAACTGTCCTAGCGAAAGGCTTCTTGAGGGGAAAGCTGTAACTCTGTGAGATGATTTCACAGAACACAAAGAAGTTTCTCAGAAAGCTTCTTTCTCTTTGTTATCGGAGGATATTTCCTTTGGCCCTATAGTCTTCAAAGTGATCCGAAATATCTGTTCTCAGATTACACAGAAATAAGGCTAGCAAAGAGATCCACGAAATACAGATGTAACTCTGTGAGATGAATTAACAGAACACTAAGCAGTTTCTCAGAAAGCTTCTTTCCAGATATCATCTGAGGATATTTCCTTTTTCACCATAGCCCTCTATGGGCTTCCAAATATCTCTTTGCCAATTACACAAGAACTGTCTTAGCGAAGGGCTTCTTGAGGGGAAAGCTGTAACTCTGTGAGATGATTTCACAGAACACAAAGAAGTTTCTCAGAAACCTTCTTTCTCTTTGTTATCGGAGGATATTTCCTTTGGCCCTATAGTCTTCATAGGGACCCGAAATATCTTTTCTCAGATTCCACAGAAAAAAGGCTAGCAAAGAGATCCACGAAATACACATGTAACTCTGTGAGATGAATTCACAGAACACTAAGCAGTTTCTCAGAAAGCTTCTTTCCAGATTTCATCTGAGGATATTTCCTTTTTCACCATAGCCCTCTATGGGCTTCCAAATATCACTTTGCCAATTCCACAGAACTGTCTTAGCGAAAGGCTTCTTGAGGGGAAAGCTGTAACTCTGTGAGATGATTTCACAGAACACAAAGAAGTTTCTCAGAAAGCTTCTTTCTCTTTGTTATCGCAGGATATTTCCTTTGGCCCTATAGTCTTCAAAGGGATCCGAAATATCTGTTCTCAGATTCCACAGAAATAAGGCTAGCAAAGAGATCCACGAAATACAGATGTAACACTTTGAGCTGAATTAACAGAACACCAAGCAGTTTCTCAGAAAGCTTCTTTCCAGATTTCATCTGAGGATATTTCCTTTTTCACCATAGCCCTCTAGGGGCTTCCAAATATCTCTTTGCCAATTCCACAAGAACTGTCCTAGCGAAAGGCTTCTTGAGGGCAAAGCTGTAACTCTGTGAGATGATTTCACAGAACACAAAGAAGTTTCTCAGAAAGCTTCTTTCTCTTTGTTATCGGAGGATATTTCCTTTGGCCCTATAGTCTTCAAAGGGATCCGAAATATCTGTTCTCAGATTACACAGAAATAAGGCTAGCAAAGAGATCCACGAAATACAGATGTAACTCTGTGAGATGAATTAACAGAACACTAAGCAGTTTCTCAGAAGGCTTCTTTCCAGATATCGTCTGAGGATATTTCCTTTTTCACCATAGCCCTCTAAGGGCTTCCAAATATCTCTTTGCCAATTTCACAAGAACTGTCCTAGCGAAAGGCTTCTTGAGGGGAAAGCTGTAACTCTGTGAGATGATTTCACAGAACACAAAGAAGTTTCTCAGAAAGCTTCTTTCTCTTTGTTATCCGAGGATATTTCCTTTGGCCCTATAGTCTTCATAGGGATCCGAAATATCTTTTCTCAGATTCCACAGAAATAAGACTAGCAAAGAGATCCACGAAATACACATGTAACTCTGTGAGATGAATTCACAGAACACTAAGCAGTTTCTCAGAAAGCTTCTTTCCAGATTTCATCTGAGGATATTTCCTTTTTCACCATAGCCCTCTATGGGCTTCCAAATATCTCTTGGCCAATTCCACAAGAACTGTCTGAGCGAAAGGCTACTTGAGGGGAATGCTGTAACTCTGTGAGATGATTTCACAGAACACAAAGAAGTTTCTCAGAAAGCTTCTTTCTCTTTGTTATCGGAGGATATTTCCTTTGGCCCTATAGTCTTCAAAGGGATCCGAAATATCTGTTCTCAGATTCGACAGAAATAAGGCTAGCAAAGAGATCCACGAAATACAGATGTAACTCTGTGAGATGAATTCACAGAACACTAAGCAGTTTCTCAGAAAGCTTCTTTCCAGATTTCATCTGAGGATATTTCCTTTTCCACCATAGCCCTCTATGGGCTTCCAAATATCACTTTGCCAATTCCACAAGAACTGTCTTAGCGAAAGGCTTCTTGAGGGGAAAGCTGTAACTCTGTGAGATGATTTCACAGAACAGAAAGAAGTTTCTCAGAAAGCTTCTTTCTCTTTGTTATCGCAGGATATTTCCTTTGGCCCTATAGTCTTCAAAGGGATCCGAAATATCTGTTCTCAGATTCCACAGAAATAAGGCTAGCAAAGAGATCCACGAAATACAGATGTAACTCTGTGAGATGAATTCACAGAACACTAAGCAGTTTCTCAGAAAGCTTCTTTCCAGATTTCATCTGAGGATATTTCCTTTTTCACCATAGCCCTCTATGGGCTTCCAAATATCACTTTGCCAATTCCACAAGAACTGTCATAGCGAAAGGCTTCTTGAGGGGAAAGCTGTAACTCTGTGAGATGATTTCACAGAACACAAAGAAGTTTCTCAGAAAGCTTCTTTCTCTTTGTTATCGGAGGATATTTCCTTTGGCCCTATAGTCTTCATAGGGATCCGAAATATCTTTTCTCAGATTCCACAGAAAAAAGGCTAGCAAAGAGATCCACGAAATACACATGTAACTCTGTGAGATGAATTCACAGAACACTAAGCAGTTTCTCAGAAAGCTTCTTTCCAGATTTCATCTGAGGATATTTCCTTTTTCACCGTAGCCCTCTATGGGCTTCCAAATATCACTTTGCCAATTCCACAAGAACTGTCTTAGCGAAAGGCTTCTTGAGGGGAAAGCTGTAACTCTGTGAGATGATTTCACAGAACACAAAGAAGTTTCTCAGAAAGCTTCTTTCTCTTTGTTATCGGAGGATATTTCCTTTGGCCCTATAGTCTTCAAAGGGATCCGAAATATCTGTTCTCAGATTCCACAGAAATAAGGCTAGCAAAGAGATCCACGAAATACAGATGTAACACTGTGAGCTGAATTAACAGGACACTAAGCAGTTTCTCAGAAAGCTTCTTTCCAGATTTCATCTGAGGATATTTCCTTTTTCACCATAGCCCTCTATGGGCTTCCAAATATCTCTTTGCCAATTACACAAGAACTGTCCTAGCGAAAGGCTTTTTGAGGTCAAAGCTGTAACTCTGTGAGATGATTTCACAGAACACAAAGAAGTTTCTCAGAAAGCTTCTTTCTCTTTGTTATCCGAGGATATTTCCTTTGGCCCTATAGTCTTCAAAGGGATCCGAAATATCTGTTCTCAGATTCGACAGAAATAAGGCTAGCAAAGAGATCCACGAAATACAGATGTAACTCTGTGAGATGAATTCACAGAACACTAAGCAGTTTCTCAGAAAGCTTCTTTCCAGATTTCATCTGAGGATATTTCCTTTTTCACCATAGCCCTCTATGGGCTTCCAAATATCTCTTGGCCAATTCCACAAGAACTGTCTGAGCGAAAGGCTTCTTGAGGGGAATGCTGTAACTCTGTGAGATGATTTCACAGAACACAAAGAAGTTTCTCAGAAAGCTTCTTTCTCTTTGTTATCGGAGGATATTTCCTTTGGCCCTATAGTCTTCAAAGGGATCCGAAATATCTGTTCTCAGATTCCACAGAAATAAGGCTAGCAAAGAGATCCACGAAATACAGATGTAACTCTGTGAGATGAATTCACAGAACACTAAGCAGTTTCTCAGAAAGCTTCTTTCCAGATTTCATCTGAGGATATTTCCTTTTTCACCATAGCCCTCTATGGGCTTCCAAATATCTCTTGGCCAATTCCACAAGAACTGTCTGAGCGAAAGGCTTCTTGAGGGGAATGCTGTAACTCTGTGAGATGATTTCACAGAACACAAAGAAGTTTCTCAGAAAGCTTCTTTCTCTTTGTTATCGGAGGATATTTCCTTTGGCCCTATAGTCTTCAAAGGGATCCGAAATATCTGTTCTCAGATTCCACAGAAATAAGGCTAGCAAAGAGATCCACGAAATACAGATGTAACTCTGTGAGATGAATTCACAGAACACTAAGCAGTTTCTCAGAAAGCTTCTTTCCAGATTTCATCTGAGGATATTTCCTTTTTCACCATAGCCCTCTATGGGCTTCCAAATATCTCTTTGCCAATTACACAAGAACTGTCTCAGTTAAAGGGTTCTTGAGAGGAAAGCTGTAACTCTGTGAGATGATTTCACAGAACACAAAGAAGTTTCTCAGAAAGCTTCTTTCTCTTTGTATCGGAGGATATTTCCTTTGGCCCTATAGCCTTCAAAGGGATCCGAAATATCTGTTCTCAGATTCCACAGAAATAAGGCTAGCAAAGAGATCCACGAAATACAGATGTAACTCTGTGAGATGAATTCACAGAACACTAAGCAGTTTCTCAGAAAGCTTCTTTCCAGATTTCATCTGAGGATATTTCCTTTTTCACCATAGCCCTCTATGGGCTTCCAAATATCACTTTGCCAATTCCACAAGAACTGTCTTAGCGAAAGGCTTCTTGAGGGGAAAGCTGTAACTCTGTGAGATGATTTCACAGAACAGAAAGAAGTTTCTCAGAAAGCTTCTTTCTCTTTGTTATCGCAGGATATTTCCTTTGGCCCTATAGTCTTCAAAGGGATCCGAAATATCTGTTCTCAGATTCCACAGAAATAAGGCTAGCAAAGAGATCCACGAAATACAGATGTAACTCTGTGAGATGAATTCACAGAACACTAAGCAGTTTCTCAGAAAGCTTCTTTCCAGATTTCATCTGAGGACATTTCCTTTGTCACCATAGAACTCTATGGGCTTCCAAATATCTCTTTGCCAATTACACAAGAACTGTCCTAGCGAAAGGCTTCTTGAGGGGAAAGCTGTAACTCTGTGAGATGATTTCACAGAACACAAAGAAGTTTCTCAGAAAGCTTCTTTCTCTTTGTTATCCGAGGATATTTCCTTTGGCCCTATAGTCTTCATAGGGATCCGAAATATCTTTTCTCAGATTCCACAGAAATAAGGCTAGAAAAGAGATCCACGAAATACAGATGTAACTCTGTGAGATGAATTCACAGAACACTAAGCAGTTTCTCAGAAAGCTTCTTTCCAGATTTCATCTGAGGATATTTCCTTTTTCACCATAGCCCTCTATGGGCTTCCAAATATCTCTTTGCCAATTACACAAGAACTGTCTCAGTTAAAGGGTTCTTGAGGGGAAAGCTGTAACTCTTAGAGATGATTTCACAGAACAGAAAGAAGTTTCTCAGAAAGCTTCTTTCTCTTTGTTATCGGAGGATATTTCCTTTGGCCCTATAGTCTTCAAAGGGATCCGAAATATCTGTTCTCAGATTACACAGAAATAAGGCTAGCAAAGAGATCCACGAAATACAGATGTAACTCTGTGAGATGAATTAACAGAACACTAAGCAGTTTCTCAGAAAGCTTCTTTCCAGATATCATCTGAGGATATTTCCTTTTTCACCATAGTCCTCTATGGGCTTCCAAATATCTCTTTGCCAATTACACAAGAACTGTCTTAGCGAAGGGCTTCTTGAGGGGAAAGCTGTAACTCTGTGAGATGATTTCACAGAACACAAAGAAGTTTCTCAGAAAGCTTCTTTCTCTTTGTTATCGGAGGATATTTCCTTTGGCCCTATAGTCTTCATAGGGATCCGAAATATCTTTTCTCAGATTCCACAGAAAAAAGGCTAGCAAAGAGATCCACGAAATACAGATGTAACTCTGTGAGATGAATTCACAGAACACTAAGCAGTTTCTCAGAAAGCTTCTTTCCAGATTTCATCTGAGGATATTTCCTTTTTCACCATAGCCCTCTATGGGCTTCCAAATATCACTTTGCCTATTCCACAAGAACTGTCTTAGCGAAAGGCTTCTTGAGGGGAAAGCTGTAACTCTGTGAGATGATTTCACAGAACACAAAGAAGTTTCTCAGAAAGCTTCTTTCTCTTTGTTATCGCAGGATATTTCCTTTGGCCCTATAGTCTTCAAAGGGATCCGAAATATCTGTTCTCAGATTCCACAGAAATAAGGCTAGCAAAGAGATCCACGAAATACAGATGTAACACTGTGAGCTGAATTAACAGGACACTAAGCAGTTTCTCAGAAAGCTTCTTTCCAGATTTCATCTGAGGATATTTCCTTTGTCACCATAGCCCTCTATGGGCTTCCAAATATCTCTTTGCCAATTACAAAAGAACTGTCCTAGCGAAAGGCTTCTTGAGGTCAAAGCTGTAACTCTGTGAGATGATTTCACAGAACACAAAGAAGTTTCTCAGAAAGCTTCTTTCTCTTTGTTATCGGAGGATATTTCCTTTGGCCCTATAGTCTTCAAAGGGATCCGAAATATCTGTTCTCAGATTCCACAGAAATAAGGCTAGCAAAGAGATCCACGAAATACACATGTAACTCTGTGAGATGAATTCACAGAACACTAAGCAGTTTCTCAGAAAGCTTCTTTCCAGATTTCATCTGAGGATATTTCCTTTTGTACCATAGTAGTCTATGGGCTTCCAAATATCTCTTTGCCAATTACACAAGAACTGTCTCAGTTAAAGGGTTCTTGAGGGGAAAGCTGTAACTCTGTGAGATGATTTCACAGAATACAAAGAAGTTTCTCAGAAAGCTTCTTTCTCTTTGTTATCGGAGGATATTTCCTTTG
Source organism: Macaca nemestrina (assembly GCF_043159975.1). Taxonomy (NCBI): domain Eukaryota; kingdom Metazoa; phylum Chordata; class Mammalia; order Primates; family Cercopithecidae; genus Macaca; species Macaca nemestrina. The sequence goes on along the minus strand of NC_092128.1, from coordinate 136,006,527 downwards.
GCCCTATAGTCTTCAAAGGGATCCGAAATATCTGTTCTCATTTTCCACAGAAATAAGGCTAGCAAAGAGATCCACGAAATACAGATGTAACTCTGTGAGATGAATTCACAGAACACTAAGCAGTTTCTCAGAAAGCTTCTTTCCAGATTTCATCTGAGGATATTTCCTTTTGTACCATAGTAGTCTATGGGCTTCCAAATATCTCTTTGCCAATTACACAAGAACTGTCTCAGTTAAAGGGTTCTTGAGGGGAAAGCTGTAACTCTGTGAGATGATTTCACAGAAGACAAAGAAGTTTCTCAGAAAGCTTCTTTCTCTTTGTTATCGGAAGATATTTCCTTTGGCCCTATAGCCTTCAAAGGGATCCGAAATATCTGTTCTCAGATTCGACAGAAATAAGGCTAGCAAAGAGATCCACGAAATACAGATGTAACTCTGTGAGATGAATTCACAGAACACTAAGCAGTTTCTCAGAAAGCTTCTTTCCAGATTTCATCTGAGGATATTTCCTTTTTCACCATAGCCCTCTATGGGCTTCCAAATATCACTTTGCCAATTCCACAAGAACTGTCTTAGCGAAAGGCTTCTTGAGGGGAAAGCTGTAACTCTGTGAGATGATTTCACAGAACAGAAAGAAGTTTCTCAGAAAGCTTCTTTCTCTTTGTTATCGCAGGATATTTCCTTTGGCCCTATAGTCTTCAAAGGGATCCGAAATATCTGTTCTCAGATTCCACAGAAATAAGGCTAGCAAAGAGATCCACGAAATACAGATGTAACTCTGTGAGATGAATTCACAGAACACTAAGCAGTTTCTCAGAAAGCTTCTTTCCAGATTTCATCTGAGGACATTTCCTTTGTCACCATAGAACTCTATGGGCTTCCAAATATCTCTTTGCCAATTACACAAGAACTGTCCTAGCGAAAGGCTTCTTGAGGGGAAAGCTGTAACTCTGTGAGATGATTTCACAGAACACAAAGAAGTTTCTCAGAAAGCTTCTTTCTCTTTGTTATCCGAGGATATTTCCTTTGGCCCTATAGTCTTCATAGGGATCCGAAATATCTTTTCTCAGATTCCACAGAAATAAGGCTAGAAAAGAGATCCACGAAATACAGATGTAACTCTGTGAGATGAATTCACAGAACACTAAGCAGTTTCTCAGAAAGCTTCTTTCCAGATTTCATCTGAGGATATTTCCTTTTTCACCATAGCCCTCTATGGGCTTCCAAATATCTCTTTGCCAATTACACAAGAACTGTCTCAGTTAAAGGGTTCTTGAGGGGAAAGCTGTAACTCTTAGAGATGATTTCACAGAACAGAAAGAAGTTTCTCAGAAAGCTTCTTTCTCTTTGTTATCGGAGGATATTTCCTTTGGCCCTATAGTCTTCAAAGGGATCCGAAATATCTGTTCTCAGATTACACAGAAATAAGGCTAGCAAAGAGATCCACGAAATACAGATGTAACTCTGTGAGATGAATTAACAGAACACTAAGCAGTTTCTCAGAAAGCTTCTTTCCAGATATCATCTGAGGATATTTCCTTTTTCACCATAGTCCTCTATGGGCTTCCAAATATCTCTTTGCCAATTACACAAGAACTGTCTTAGCGAAGGGCTTCTTGAGGGGAAAGCTGTAACTCTGTGAGATGATTTCACAGAACACAAAGAAGTTTCTCAGAAAGCTTCTTTCTCTTTGTTATCGGAGGATATTTCCTTTGGCCCTATAGTCTTCATAGGGATCCGAAATATCTTTTCTCAGATTCCACAGAAAAAAGGCTAGCAAAGAGATCCACGAAATACAGATGTAACTCTGTGAGATGAATTCACAGAACACTAAGCAGTTTCTCAGAAAGCTTCTTTCCAGATTTCATCTGAGGATATTTCCTTTTTCACCATAGCCCTCTATGGGCTTCCAAATATCACTTTGCCTATTCCACAAGAACTGTCTTAGCGAAAGGCTTCTTGAGGGGAAAGCTGTAACTCTGTGAGATGATTTCACAGAACACAAAGAAGTTTCTCAGAAAGCTTCTTTCTCTTTGTTATCGCAGGATATTTCCTTTGGCCCTATAGTCTTCAAAGGGATCCGAAATATCTGTTCTCAGATTCCACAGAAATAAGGCTAGCAAAGAGATCCACGAAATACAGATGTAACACTGTGAGCTGAATTAACAGGACACTAAGCAGTTTCTCAGAAAGCTTCTTTCCAGATTTCATCTGAGGATATTTCCTTTGTCACCATAGCCCTCTATGGGCTTCCAAATATCTCTTTGCCAATTACAAAAGAACTGTCCTAGCGAAAGGCTTCTTGAGGTCAAAGCTGTAACTCTGTGAGATGATTTCACAGAACACAAAGAAGTTTCTCAGAAAGCTTCTTTCTCTTTGTTATCGGAGGATATTTCCTTTGGCCCTATAGTCTTCAAAGGGATCCGAAATATCTGTTCTCAGATTCCACAGAAATAAGGCTAGCAAAGAGATCCACGAAATACACATGTAACTCTGTGAGATGAATTCACAGAACACTAAGCAGTTTCTCAGAAAGCTTCTTTCCAGATTTCATCTGAGGATATTTCCTTTTGTACCATAGTAGTCTATGGGCTTCCAAATATCTCTTTGCCAATTACACAAGAACTGTCTCAGTTAAAGGGTTCTTGAGGGGAAAGCTGTAACTCTGTGAGATGATTTCACAGAATACAAAGAAGTTTCTCAGAAAGCTTCTTTCTCTTTGTTATCGGAGGATATTTCCTTTGGCCCTATAGTCTTCAAAGGGATCCGAAATATCTGTTCTCATTTTCCACAGAAATAAGGCTAGCAAAGAGATCCACGAAATACAGATGTAACTCTGTGAGATGAATTCACAGAACACTAAGCAGTTTCTCAGAAAGATTCTTTCCAGATTTCATCTGAGGATATTTCCTTTTTCACCATAGCCCTCTATGGGCTTCCAAATATCTCTTTGCCAATTACACAAGAACTGTCTCAGTTAAAGGGTTCTTGAGGGGAAAGCTGTAACTCTGAGAGATGATTTCGCAGAACAGAAAGAAGTTTCTCAGAGAGCTTCTTTCTCTTTGTTATCGCAGGATATTTCCTTTGGCCCTATGGTCTTCAAAGGGATCTGAAATATCTGTTCTCAGATTCCACAGAAATAAGGCTAGCAAAGAGATCCACGAAATACAGATGTAACTCTGTGAAATGAATTAACAGAACACTAAGCAGTTTCTCAGAAAGCTTCTTTCCAGATTTCATCTGAGGATATTTCCTTTTTCACCATAGCCCTCTATGGGCTTCCAAATATCTCTTTGCCAATTACACAAGAACTGTCCTAGCGAAAGGCTTCTTGAGGGGAAAGCTGTGACTCTGTGAGATGATTTCACAGAACACAAAGAAGTTTCTCAGAAAGCTTCTTTCTCTTTGTTATCGGAGGATATTTCCTTTGGCCCTATAGTCTTCAAAGGGATCCGAAATATCTGTTCTCAGATTACACAGAAATAAGGCTAGCAAAGAGATCCACGAAATACAGATGTAACTCTGTGAGATGAATTAACAGAACACTAAGCAGTTTCTCAGAAAGCTTCTTTCCAGATATCATCTGAGGATATTTCCTTTTTCACCATAGCCCTCTATGGGCTTCCAAATATCTCTTTGCCAATTACACAAGAACTGTCTTAGCGAAGGGCTTCTTGAGGGGAAAGCTGTAACTCTGTGAGATGATTTCACAGAACACAAAGAAGTTTCTCAGAAAGCTTCTTTCTCTTTGTTATCGGAGGATATTTCCTTTGGCCCTATAGTCTTCATAGGGATCCGAAATATCTTTTCTCAGATTACACAGAAAAAAGGCTAGCAAAGAGATCCACGAAATACACATGTAACTCTGTGAGATGAATTCACAGAACACTAAGCAGTTTCTCAGAAAGCTTCTTTCCAGATTTCATCTGAGGATATTTCCTTTTTCACCATAGCCCTCTATGGGCTTCCAAATATCTCTTTGCCAATTCCACAAGAACTGTCTCAGTTAAAGGGTTCTTGAGGGGAAAGCTGTAACTCTTAGAGATGATTTCACAGAACAGAAAGAAGTTTCTCAGAGAGCTTCTTTCTCTTTGTTATCGCAGGATATTTCCTTTGGCCCTATGGTCTTCAATGGGATCTGAAATATCTGTTCTCAGATTCCACAGAAATAAGGCTAGCAAAGAGATCCACGAAATACAGATATAACTCTGTGAAATGAATTAACAGAACACTAAGCAGTTTCTCAGAAAGCTTCTTTCCAGATTTCATCTGAGGATATTTCCTTTTTCACCATAGCCCTCTATGGGCTTCCAAATATCTCCTTGCCAATTACACAAGAACTGTCCTAGCGAAAGGCTTCTTGAGGGGAAAGCTGTAACTCTGTGAGATGATTTCACAGAACACAAAGAAGTTTCTCAGAAAGCTTCTTTCTCTTTGTTATCGGAGGATATTTCCTTTGGCCCTATAGTCTTCAAAGGGATCCGAAATATCTGTTCTCAGATTACACAGAAATAAGGCTAGCAAAGAGATCCACGAAATACAGATGTAACTCTGTGAGATGAATTAACAGAACACTAAGCAGTTTCTCAGAAAGCTTCTTTCCAGATATCATCTGAGGATATTTCCTTTTTCACCTTAGCCCTCTATGGGCTTCCAAATATCTCTTTGCCAATTACACAAGAACTGTCTTAGCGAAGGGCTTCTTGAGGGGAAAGCTGTAACTCTGTGAGATGATTTCACAGAACACAAAGAAGTTTCTCAGAAACCTTCTTTCTCTTTGTTATCGGAGGATATTTCCTTTGGCCCTATAGTCTTCATAGGGATCCGAAATATCTTTTCTCAGATTCCACAGAAAAAAGGCTAGCAAAGAGATCCACGAAATACAGATGTAACTCTGTGAGATGAATTCACAGAACACTAAGCAGTTTCTCAGAAAGCTTCTTTCCAGATTTCATCTGAGGATATTTCCTTTTTCACCATAGCCCTCTATGGGCTTCCAAATATCACTTTGCCTATTCCACAAGAACTGTCTTAGCGAAAGGCTTCTTGAGGGGAAAGCTGTAACTCTGTGAGATGATTTCACAGAACACAAAGAAGTTTCTCAGAAAGCTTCTTTCTCTTTGTTATCGCAGGATATTTCCTTTGCCCCTATAGTCTTCAAAGGGATCCGAAATATCTGTTCTCAGATTCCACAGAAATAAGGCTAGCAAAGGGATCCACGAAATACAGATGTAACACTGTGAGCTGAATTAACAGGACACTAAGCAGTTTCTCAGAAAGCTTCTTTCCAGATTTCATCTGAGGATATTTCCTTTTTCACCATAGCCCTCTATGGGCTTCCAAATATCTCTTTGCCAATTACACAAGAACTGTCCTAGCGAAAGGCTTCTTGAGGTCAAAGCTGTAACTCTGTGAGATGATTTCACAGAACACAAAGAAGTTTCTCAGAAAGCTTCTTTCTCTTTGTTATCGGAGGATATTTCCTTTGGCCCTATAGTCTTCAAAGGGATCCGAAATATCTGTTCTCAGATTCCACAGAAATAAGGCTAGCAAAGAGATCCACGAAATACACATGAAACTCTGTGAGATGAATTCACAGAACACTAAGCAGTTTCTCAGAAAGCTTCTTTCCAGATTTCATCTGAGGATATTTCCTTTTGTACCATAGTAGTCTATGGGCTTCCAAATATCTCTTTGCCAATTACACAAGAACTGTCTCAGTTAAAGGGTTCTTGAGGGGAAAGCTGTAACTCTGTGAGATGATTTCACAGAACACAAAGAAGTTTCTCAGAAAGCTTCTTTCTCTTTGTTATCGGAGGATATTTCCTTTGGCCCTATAGTCTTCAAAGGGATCCGAAATATCTGTTCTCAGATTACACAGAAATAAGGCTAGCAAAGAGATCCACGAAATACAGATGTAACTCTGTGAGATGAATTAACAGAACACTAAGCAGTTTCTCAGAAAGCTTCTTTCCAGATATCATCTGAGGATATTTCCTTTTTCACCATAGCCCTCTATGGGCTTCCAAATATCTCTTTGCCAATTACACAAGAACTGTCTTTGCGAAGGGCTTCTTGAGGGGAAAGCTGTAACTCTGTGAGATGATTTCACAGAACACAAAGAAGTTTCTCAGAAAGCTTCTTTCTCTTTGTTATCGGAGGATATTTCCTTTGGCCCTATAGTCTTCATAGGGATCCGAAATATCTTTTCTCAGATTACACAGAAAAAAGGCTAGCAAAGAGATCCACGAAATACACATGTAACTCTGTGAGATGAATTCACAGAACACTAAGCAGTTTCTCAGAAAACTTCTTTCCAGATTTCATCTGAGGATATTTCCTTTTTCACCATAGCCCTCTATGGGCTTCCAAATATCTCTTTGCCAATTCCACAAGAACTGTCTCAGTTAAAGGGTTCTTGAGGGGAAAGCTGTAACTCTTAGAGATGATTTCACAGAACAGAAAGAAGTTTCTCAGAGAGCTTCTTTCTCTTTGTTATCGCAGGATATTTCCTTTGGCCCTATGGTCTTCAATGGGATCTGAAATATCTGTTCTCAGATTCCACAGAAATAAGGCTAGCAAAGAGATCCACGAAATACAGATATAACTCTGTGAAATGAATTAACAGAACACTAAGCAGTTTCTCAGAAAGCTTCTTTCCAGATTTCATCTGAGGATATTTCCTTTTTCACCATAGCCCTCTATGGGCTTCCAAATATCTCCTTGCCAATTACACAAGAACTGTCCTAGCGAAAGGCTTCTTGAGGGGAAAGCTGTAACTCTGTGAGATGATTTCACAGAACACAAAGAAGTTTCTCAGAAAGCTTCTTTCTCTTTGTTATCGGAGGATATTTCCTTTGGCCCTATAGTCTTCAAAGGGATCCGAAATATCTGTTCTCAGATTACACAGAAATAAGGCTAGCAAAGAGATCCACGAAATACAGATGTAACTCTGTGAGATGAATTAACAGAACACTAAGCAGTTTCTCAGAAAGCTTCTTTCCAGATATCATCTGAGGATATTTCCTTTTTCACCTTAGCCCTCTATGGGCTTCCAAATATCTCTTTGCCAATTACACAAGAACTGTCTTAGCGAAGGGCTTCTTGAGGGGAAAGCTGTAACTCTGTGAGATGATTTCACAGAACACAAAGAAGTTTCTCAGAAACCTTCTTTCTCTTTGTTATCGGAGGATATTTCCTTTGGCCCTATAGTCTTCATAGGGATCCGAAATATCTTTTCTCAGATTCCACAGAAAAAAGGCTAGCAAAGAGATCCACGAAATACAGATGTAACTCTGTGAGATGAATTCACAGAACACTAAGCAGTTTCTCAGAAAGCTTCTTTCCAGATTTCATCTGAGGATATTTCCTTTTTCACCATAGCCCTCTATGGGCTTCCAAATATCACTTTGCCTATTCCACAAGAACTGTCTTAGCGAAAGGCTTCTTGAGGGGAAAGCTGTAACTCTGTGAGATGATTTCACAGAACACAAAGAAGTTTCTCAGAAAGCTTCTTTCTCTTTGTTATCGCAGGATATTTCCTTTGCCCCTATAGTCTTCAAAGGGATCCGAAATATCTGTTCTCAGATTCCACAGAAATAAGGCTAGCAAAGGGATCCACGAAATACAGATGTAACACTGTGAGCTGAATTAACAGGACACTAAGCAGTTTCTCAGAAAGCTTCTTTCCAGATTTCATCTGAGGATATTTCCTTTTTCACCATAGCCCTCTATGGGCTTCCAAATATCTCTTTGCCAATTACACAAGAACTGTCCTAGCGAAAGGCTTCTTGAGGTCAAAGCTGTAACTCTGTGAGATGATTTCACAGAACACAAAGAAGTTTCTCAGAAAGCTTCTTTCTCTTTGTTATCGGAGGATATTTCCTTTGGCCCTATAGTCTTCAAAGGGATCCGAAATATCTGTTCTCAGATTCCACAGAAATAAGGCTAGCAAAGAGATCCACGAAATACACATGAAACTCTGTGAGATGAATTCACAGAACACTAAGCAGTTTCTCAGAAAGCTTCTTTCCAGATTTCATCTGAGGATATTTCCTTTTGTACCATAGTAGTCTATGGGCTTCCAAATATCTCTTTGCCAATTACACAAGAACTGTCTCAGTTAAAGGGTTCTTGAGGGGAAAGCTGTAACTCTGTGAGATGATTTCACAGAACACAAAGAAGTTTCTCAGAAAGCTTCTTTCTCTTTGTTATCGGAGGATATTTCCTTTGGCCCTATAGTCTCCAAAGGGATCCGAAATATCTGTTCTCATTTTCCACAGAAATAAGGCTAGCAAAGAGATCCACGAAATACAGATGTAACTCTGTGAGATGAATTAACAGAACACTAAGCAGTTTCTCAGAAAGATTCTTTCCAGATTTCATCTGAGGATATTTCCTTTTTCACCATAGCCCTCTATGGGCTTCCAAATATCACTTTGCCAATTCCACAAGAACTGTCTCAGTTAAAGGGTTCTTGAGGGGAAAGCTGTAACTCTGAGAGATGATTTCACAGAACAGAAAGAAGTTTCTCAGAGAGCTTCTTTCTCTTTGTTATCGCAGGATATTTCCTTTGGCCCTATGGTCTTCAAAGGGATCTGAAATATCTGTTCTCATTTTCCACAGAAATAAGGCTAGCAAAGAGATCCACGAAATACAGATGTAACTCTGTGAAATGAATTAACAGAACACTAAGCAGTTTCTCAGAAAGCTTCTTTCCAGATTTCATCTGAGGATATTTCCTTTTTCACCATAGCCCTCTATGGGCTTCCAAATATCTCTTTGCCAATTACACAAGAACTGTCCTAGCGAAAGGCTTCTTGAGGGGAAAGCTGTGACTCTGTGAGATGATTTCACAGAACACAAAGAAGTTTCTCAGAAAGCTTCTTTCTCTTTGTTATCGGAGGATATTTCCTTTGGCCCTATAGTCTTCAAAGGGATCCGAAATATCTGTTCTCAGATTACACAGAAATAAGGCTAGCAAAGAGATCCACGAAATACAGATGTAACTCTGTGAGATGAATTAACAGAACACTAAGCAGTTTCTCAGAAAGCTTCTTTCCAGATATCATCTGAGGATATTTCCTTTTTCACCATAGCCCTCTATGGGCTTCCAAATATCTCTTTGCCAATTACACAAGAACTGTCTTAGCGAAGGGCTTCTTGAGGGGAAAGCTGTAACTCTGTGAGATGATTTCACAGAACACAAAGAAGTTTCTCAGAAAGCTTCTTTCTCTTTGTTATCGGAGGATATTTCCTTTGGCCCTATAGTCTTCATAGGGATCCGAAATATCTTTTCTCAGATTACACAGAAAAAAGGCTAGCAAAGAGATCCACGAAATACACATGTAACTCTGTGAGATGAATTCACAGAACACTAAGCAGTTTCTCAGAAAGCTTCTTTCCAGATTTCATCTGAGGATATTTCCTTTTTCACCATAGCCCTCTATGGGCTTCCAAATA